>NC_064615.1:1163313550-1164623503 GCF_023898315.1 Schistocerca nitens | reverse complement strand
ATGAGAGAGGACAAAGACAACTTGACTCCTGCACAGAGAAACAGCTGGTGCCCACAAAAACATTATTTTAGAACCATCCAAGAACACATTATACATCACCAAAACCAGAGGATACAGGGCACTATCAAATTGATTACATTATTGTCAATAAGAAACAAAGAAATCAAATTAAACAAAGTAAATCTTACCATGTAACTGATATGTGCAGCAACCTTAATCTAACAGCAATGCAGTATAAACTGCAACTGAAAATAAATTGCAGATTCAAAGTAAAAACTGAGAGAAGGGTAACAGATATATTAAAAATATTGAGTACCAGAGAAAACTACAGAAATTCAGTGAAAGTGCTCCTCAAAGATGACAGGTCAAACTACAAACCACTCTTGGAAAAATCTAAAAAAAAAAGGCAATTGAAGTGGCAACAAAGGGCATAATATGTCTCTTGCAAAATGTACCCAGGAAACCATGGATAAATGATCACAAAATCTGCAGGAAATGTATGAAAACTACAAAAAGGAAATGCAGTAAAGGAACACAACCAGATAAGAAATCATTTTGGAAAATGAAAACACAATAATTCAGTCCTCTCCAAAGAGGGAAGGATTCTTATAGAAGAAGAGGATGTAGCTAACAGATGAGAACGAGCCGCATCCAGAAAATAAGAGTTTCCTTATTTTTTAAAACAATATAGTTACATGAAAAACTTCAGGTACAGCAATATTTGAGCTATTTTTCGATATAGTCACCAAAATAATTAAGATACTTGTCATATCATCCTCTGTCGTGTAAGTCATAGAAGTCTACCACCTGTGAATGAAACCAGCATGTGGCAATTGCCTTCAGATTTTCACCATTGTCAAAATGCTGGCCGGATGACTGGAATTTCTTGAAGTGCAAGAAAAGATGGGAATCGCTGGGAGCAACATCAGGATTGTATGCTGTATGATCAAACAGCTCCCAGCCAAACTTCTGCAAAACATTTGATGCACGCCAAGCCATATGGGGATGAGCATCGTCATGGAGCAGCACAATACCTGCAGTAAGCACTTCACACCTCTTGGCATGCTGCAGTTTATGCATTGTTTCACATTAACACTCAGCATTCACTGTTTCACCTCTGGACAGGAAGTCAATAAGCAGAATGCCCTTCATGTACCAGAATGCTGTGGACATCACTTTCTGCACCGACACAGTCTGTTTGAATTTCATCTTGACCAGAGATCCACTTTCATGCCAGTGCATTGAGTGCTCTTTGGTTTCCAGGGTCAAGTGAGAAATTCCTGTCTCATTGCTTGTGATGATCCTGTCAAGGAATGCAACTGCTGCAGGAATGTCAGTGCTGCTCCAAAGCATTTCGTTTCGTGCTCGGCTGTTAGGTTTTTCGGCACCCAATTTCTTGGACAGCAAGTGCACAGTGGCAGTTTTGTGCAACAAGGATCATGATATCTGCAGAAAATTGCTGCTGAGCTCTGTAGTCATGAAGTGACGTTTCTCCAAGATGTGCCACCACACTAGCTCGACTATGTGATCATTGATGATGGACAGTCACCCATTGCGCTCTTCATCAATGACACTTTGACAACCTTTGGAAAAAAGCCTACACCAGTGATGCAGCATCTGCTAGCTCACGATGTAGACCTGACGGAGCTGACAATTTCGATAAGCACTCTGTTTCATGCATTAGGGAACGTCATCACCGATCGAATCTGGCAGGTGGCAGGAAACGAATAAGGGACATCATTTCAGAGCACTGCTGCTGCAGTACTGGCACCAGGCAGGACCTGCCCAATGGCCATTTGATTGTTACATCATAGATCTGCAGCACATGCAAAATTTTCCCAGCTAAATACTTCTACTTTATAGGAAACAACATTGGGGAAACTCACTTTCTGGATGTGTCTTGTACGAGCCAGAACAATTAAGTGAAACAGAAGAAGGAAATAAAGTACAAAAAATGAAAACGGGGCCTGAAATTGCAAAAGAAGAATTTTTTAAAAAGTACTAAATAACAGTTGATATAGGGCTCATTCACTGATATATATGAAACTAGTATTACCCCAGAAGACTAGGGGAAGTATCATAATAAAGATTCCAAAGAACATAATAGCCACATGGAAAGGTCACAGGACTTTGAGCATAACAAGAATAATACACAGACGTATTAAAAACAATCCTGAAGCCAATCTAGCTGAAGATAAATTTGGCTTCCAAGAAGGTAGAGTCACAAGAGAAGCTGTCCTGTCTTTGCAGTATAATTGAAGAAAGCTTTAGGGTCAACATAAGAATTTACACAGCTACTCAGAAAAGCATCCAACATTGTCAACTGGAACAAACTAATGGAAATTCTAAATATGATTACACAAGAATGTAGAGGCAGAAGAACAATTAAAATACTATACAAAGAAAAAATAGCAACAGTAAAGATGATAAGTATACAAAAAGAAGCTAGAATTCTTACAGGCATTAGACACTGAAGCAATCTGTGCTCATCCCTATTCAACATCTACATAGGACATGCAATAAATGACTGCAAGCACTACTGTACAAGCATCAGAAAAAAATGGAGAAAGAATACAGATGCTTAGATTGTAGATGACATAGCTGTGGTAGCTCCAGATGAAAGATATGCCCAAAAAGTTTTTTGGACACAGTACTAAGGAATGAGTACAAAGTGGAAATTAAAAAACAACACAGAAATACTCATGTGCTCCAAGGAACTGGAAGAAAGAAACATCAAAATTAGAGAAAATAAAATAAGAAACAAAGAAGATCACATAAATATTTAAGAACTAAGATAAATGCACATGGAAGAACCACGGAAGACATAAAACAAAACCATCAACCCAATAGTACTGCAAATAACTGGAGAAGAAAGGTAATTTATGAGAACAATATAGCAAAGACGACACAAATAGATTTGCCAGAAAAGGTACAATCAATTCCTTGTAAAAGTTCCAGAAGGAACATTACAAGGGAAGATAGCCTGAGAAAAACCACAACTGGCAGTTTTAAAACAAGTTACGCCTAATGCAGGAGTTGGTTGGTTGTTTCGGGGAAGGAGACCAGACAGCGAGGTCATCGGTCTCATCGGATTAGGGAAGGACGGGGAAGGAAGTCGGCCGTGCCCTTTGAAAGGAACCATCCCGGAATGCAGGAGTCTCTAATAATGCAGAAATGTAGAAATTAGCTTCTAATAGCTCCGTAGTGGTTGTGCAGCAGTGAGTAGTAGCGTGCGGGACGTAAAGTATTTACACTTCCGCTGACATTGCTTTATTCTTTGCCTTTTGATAATTTTTCCATTATTGATCTTGTTGTTACTGAATTCTTGAACTGCAATGTACACAATAAAGTTCATTCAACCTGAACTGCAACATTTTGGTGATACTGACATGATCTTATGTGCTAATCGATGTAATCTCAGGTGACAACTGACATCAACTGACGTGATATCTGCTCCATTCTGAACATCAAGAGCAAACCAACCACACCAGCTGTGCTACACGCTATCCATGTACTACATCACTAACTTGTTTTGAACATCAAGCACCAGTCTACTGTGCCAGCCATGCCATGCACCACATGCCGTCTGCATACTGAATGGTAGCATTGTCAGACTCAATACTGTCCATCGACATGCCCCCCCCCCCCCCCGAATGCTTTGATTAATTGAGTCATTATTAATCCAATGCGTTTCTGGCAACAAAACACAGTTCAATGTTTCATGCAGCTCGAGAATCATTTTGTGCTCACCAGTAACACAGTTGACGAAACCAAGTATGGCTATATTGTCACTGTGATAAAATGAAGATATGGCTGCCAAGGTGCAAGATATTCTGACCTCACCTATGATCACTGACCAATATATGACTCTTATGAATGCCCTGATCACTCACTTTTCACAATCTGAGGCAAAGCATCTTGACATGTTGCTGCGAACAGATTAGTTAGGAGACCTCACTCCCTCGCAGCTGTTGTGCTGGTTACGGATAGCAATAAGCAATGCCATTAATGAGGACATCCTGAGAAACATCTGGTTGTCATATCTCTCTCCAGACACACAGAATATTCTCACAATATGTGCTGGAGATCTACAGGTGCTAGTGTAAACCTCAGATTGCATAGCAGAGATGTACCCATCCTCAGTGGTAGTAGCTGTTGGTTCACAGTCAGTCGCTGTTATTACATCAATAGAGGCACAGCACAAGTTTCTGCACTACAAACACAGCATTCCAATCGCTGACAGCAGTGACACCACTCATCAACGAAACACAGCCGAACACATCTGTCAACAAAAGTTTTATGGTACCACAGGTGGTTTGGTTCTCAAGCACAGAAATTCAGTCCTTTGAGTGAAATAAGAAATTCAGTAGAAAGTCAGTAATGACAACAACTGGCTTTCTGATCAGCAGTCGTCAACTGTTAATCACCGACCTTTACACAAAGCTTCAGTCTTGATAGACACAGCTGTGGATGTGTTGATACACCCATCCTTTCATCTGCCTAACCACAGCAGAGATGATTGTCTCCTCTTTGCCACTAATGGATCTGCAATACCGACATATGGTTGCATGACATGCTCACTGACCTAGGTCTATGTTTTAAGTTGGAATGACAGTTTATCATAAAAAAATGTGACAAATTCTATACTCAGAACTGACAGCCATTTTGTGGTCTGCTACCAGTCCTTTGATATCGTCATCTCCTTGATACATTTTTACAATATGTGATAATATCGCTGTACAGATGACCTGTGGTGACTCTCCTTATGTAGAACTTCTAAAACAGTTCCAAGAGAAAACCCAGCAACTAACTATGCTAGCATCAATATGCCATTCAACATACATTATATCCTGAGGACTCCAAGACCAACCATCCACACTCAACCTCGCCGCTTGACACCACAGAAGCTGAAAGTGACTAATAAGAATTGTCTTTCATGCTTGTGCAAGGAATCTGCTGACAAGCAAGCTGCAGCTAGGCCTCACTGATACATGTTGTTTGCAAAAAGACGAAAGGATGGCGTTTGTGTGGTGACTACCGGCTGCTCAGTGCCAGGACAATCCCTAATCACTACATTCAGCATACTGGATACATAAAACGTCTGCAGCAAGCACATGTTCTCCACTTTAGACACTGCGTGTGCATACTAACCGGTACCTGTATCATTACAAGACATAGCTAAAACATCGATCACCACTCTGGCCTCTTCAAATGTACAAGAATGCGGCATGGCTTATGCAATGCCGCACAGACATGTCAACATTTTATGGATGAGGTGACAAGATCTAGATTTTTGCTATGTATACACTAATAACATACTAATCATGTTCAGTCCCAATGCCAGACATCTGGAACATCTGTATCAGATATTTACATGCCTTCCTTCACATGGACTTATTAAGCCCTCAAAATGTGTCTTCAGAGCTTCAGAAGTCTGTTTCTTCTGCTTCACAATCAATGCCCATGGAATTTGGCTGCATAATAGAAATTAGGTGCTACAGTCAACTATCTGCAACCTGTGACTGTTGATGAATTACGACCATTTTTACAGATTACGGATTTCCATCATCACTGCGTGCATAATCACGCATTGTTTATTGCTGCACTGAATGCCGTTGTGTGCAGCTCACCTAGACCAAGTGAGAAATTGCTGTGGAATAATGAAACTGAGACAGCTTTCAACGATGTTAAGACTGCTATCACCGAGGCTGCTTTGTTACTACACTCTGACCCACAAGCACCGCTTGCCTTAATGACTGACACGTTGGCGAGAGCAATAGGTGCTGTGCTACAACAACACATAGATCAAGAGTGGCAACCCTTGCCGTTATACAGCAACATGTTGTCCCATCACAACAGAGCTGGTCTATGTACAATTGTCAGCTGTATGTGGCACTTCAATTAGGAAATCAGGCACATACTTGAAGGTCAAATTTTACTTTTTCACAAACCACATACCATGGGACATATGCCTCCTGTCAATGTCCAGACAAAGCATCACCACTTGGATTTCATTGAAGAGTTCACAACCCACTCTGTCAACATCAAGGGAGAACTTAATGTCCCAGCAGATGCTGTCTCTTCCATACATGTGATTTCAGGTGCTGTCTACTATGAGGCACTACCCTGGGTGCAACAATCTGACAATGAGCATCAATACTAATTGGCATGGCTATCCAGTCTGCTGCCCCATTGTATCCAAGTGCTGCCAATGAATGTGCTGTTGCACTGTGACATCTCCAGCTCGAAGATATAGCCCTTTGTGACCGTTTGCTTTCAACAGTAGGCAATCACGTCTCTGCACAACCTATGTCATCCTGGGGACTGTGCTACACCACACTTGCTCAAACGAACTTTCATGTAGCCTAACACCAGCAGACAGTAAGGCATTTCTTCACAAATGCAAGGTCCGTCAGTGAAATAAAATCACTCACAATATTGTTCACCCCTTGGCACATTTGTTCCAACTAACCACGGATTTGACTATGTCCATATAGACAACATTGGACTGCTGCTTAATCTGAAGGATGTCCTGCTGTGTCACTACCATCAACCAATTTATTAACTGGCCTGAGGTCTTTCGTGTGTCTGACATCACAGCTGAGACAGTCACAACCATGCTCTTTCTCTTTTGGGGATGGATCACTTGTACTGGCATACCATCACATCTTAACACCAACAGTTTGAATCCTATCTGTTCAATGATGATGATGTTTGGTTTGTGAGGCGCTCAACTGTGCGGTTATCGGCACCCGTACAAATTCCCAACCTTTGCCTAGCCCAATCTCGTCACTTTCATGAATGATGATGAAATGATGAGGATAACACAAACACCCAGTCATCTCGAGGCAGATGAAAATCCCTGACCCCACTGGGAATTGAATGTGGGACCCCGTGCTTGGGAAGCGAGAACGTGACTGCGAGACTACGAGCTGTGGACCTATCTGTTCAAGGCATAAGCTTCCCGGTTAGGTATGAAGCACATACGGACAATGGCTTATTACCTGGCAGTGAGTGGTTTGGCAGAACACTTACATCAGCAGTTTAAAGTTTGGCACGAGTCCCAATGTTAGACTGAGATGCTATTTGAAAGCAACTGCAGCTAGCATTCTGTACGGGCAACCAATCAGACCGCACAGTGCGCTCCTTTGCAATATGCCCAATGCTCATCGATGCTTCCAATTTTGTTAGCAAGCTGCACTCACAGATATGGCAGCTCTGTCTTATTGCACCAAGAGACTCACCAGCCATTCATTTCAATTGACCTGCTGAAGTGCAATCCAGTATTTGTTTGGAACAAGGCTATCCACAAGTTTTTGAAGCCACTGTACAATGTGCCATACCCAGTACTCAGCAGAGATGGCAAAACATTTAAGATCAATGTTATGGGTACCCTCAAGATAATCTCCATCAACCATCTAAAAACCTGCCTTCAGTACTTCCTCCAATGATCTACGCAAATCGCCTGCCGTGTCACCTGCCACCCCACCACTCATCACCCTGGACATCGAGTGCTGTGATGGCTCCGCAGCAGCAAGGCTTCTTGTCATACGATTGAGACCCCCAAGTTAAATGCAATCACCAATATCATTAGCACTTGAGGGAGGGGGTGAATGTAGTGGTTGTCCATTGATGTGCAGAAGTGTGCAAGATATGAAGTGTCTACACTCAGAAGTAATATCACAGACACTGCTCTATTTTTTGCCTTTTGACAATTATTATGCTATTGATTTTCCCATTGCTGAATTCTCACATTCTAGTGGGCATGCACATATGTACTTAAATGTTGCAATAAGGTTAATTTATCCTGATCTCTCTCTCTCTCTCTCTCATGCCCCCCCCCCCCCCCCCCCCCCCACACACACACACACAGAATTTAGCCAGAGGAAACCCTTTACAGCACTGGTAGAAGTTTACACCAGAATGCCTATTTTGCAATTTACGTTAGGAGCTCCCAGAAAGAAAAAAAATGATTGTCAAAAACCTAGTGATGTACGTTCGTTCACCCATGACACACACAATTTCAGAGGTTGCGTGTCCATACAGTCACTTATGGGGAGGCCACCTGGGTCAAACCACTGGCGTACTATGATGAGCTGCAAAAGGAACAGTATAATTTCAGCAATTGCAAATAAGTGTTCGAACTGTTCTTCATCCTGTATTACTGTTGTCCAGGCAAGGAGTTCAGTGCTGCACACAACTTGTATCTTATGTGTTGCTCTATAAAGTACTATGTTCCATAAAGCACGTTTGTTCTTACTCTAACACACAGACTTATCCAAGAACTCACGAACAGCATCTGTTTTGGAAATGATATACATATATGAGGGCTATTCAGAAAATAGGGAATGTTTCCATCTGACACCACTAAGTGCACACCGATAGCGTATATTTTGGTATGTGCATGCTCACTTGACATCCATCAGTGACAGCAGGAACATCTCTGCGGGTCCACTTTTTTCGATATTCGAATCTGAAATGTGCGCTGCAATCAAATATCCCACCAGTTGTGAGATGCGGTCTGTGATACGGTTTTTGTTGCCAAAAAACCTAAAATCTATAGAAATTTATCATGAACTGTGTGAAGTGTACAGAAACAATGATGAGTGAATGTTCCACCCGGAAATTGTGCTTTCGGTTTCAAAATGGCCGAAGCAACGTTCATGATGAAGAGAAGAGTGGACACCCGAGTATTGTGACTGACGATCTTGTCACTAAAGTTGATGAAATGATTCTTGAAAATTGTCGCTTCACAATAACGGAGCTTTCGCTTTCTTTTCCACAAGTTTCACAGACCTTTTTTTGTTTGAAATTGTCACTCAAAAGCTAGGCTACCATAAATTTTGTGTGTCGGGTGCCCAAAATGCTTACAGAGCACCATAAAGAACAGCGAATGGAGGCAATGTTGACACTTCTGCAGGCCTTCCACAAACGTGGTAATTCATTACTGGATCAAATCATAACCAGTGATGAAGACTTGGATGAAACAAGTCAATTGCGAGACAAAATTACAGTCCATGGAGTGGGGGCACACAAGCGCCCCCCCCCCCACCAAAAAAACAAGAAAATGTTTGCAAACCTTGTCAGCAAGGAAGTTGATGGCGACAGTGTTTTGAGATAGGCAAGGTGTGCTTCTCATTGATTTTCTCGAACATGGAGCAACCATAAATTCTACCTAGTACTGCCAACTTTGCACAGCCTTAGAAGAGCAGTTCAAAACAAACGCCAAGGAAAGCTGACATCCAAAATTTTGTTTTTGCACGACAATGCTCAACCTCACACAGCTTACTGCACTAAAGAACTCCTTAATTCATTCAAGTGGGAAATTTTCCCCTCATGCGCCCTACAGCCCCAATCTTGTGCCAAGCAACTTCCACTGGCTTGCAACGCAGTGCTTTGATGACGACGCAGAACTCCAGGCAGGCGTGACTCACTGGCTGAAGTCTCAGGTGACAGAATTTTATGATGAAGGTCTTTCAAAGCTTGTTCACCACTACGATAAGTGGCTCAATGAGTTTGGCGACTATGTGCTCTTTCAGATGTATATAATAAAATGTACTTCTTGTACTTAGTTTTTTTTAATGCCAAAATGTTCCCTACTTTCTGAATAGCCCTTGTAGATTTATGCAAAATGCATTCAAAAAGAAAAGAGCCAGATGCTTTAAATGAAAACTGGTGAAAGGACAGAAAAATGTCATTGCTTGCGGAAGAAGGTGGGGTCCCTACAAGAGCAATGAGATCCCAAACTCACTGCTACACAGGCAATAGCACACATTCAAACATATGTTGACAGTCTGCTGCATTCAGTCATGTTGAAAACAGTGAAAAGGAGGCAGAAAGAGTATGAGGAATTAAAAGTCACTGAAGAATGGCAAAAGTGTATGGACACCCCTGCAAGTCTACACTGCAAGTCACGGCACAAGCAATGCCAGGAAGGATGGATGTCTTCCGTCAATGATGCACAATCTGGACACCAAACCCTATTACTGATTTCATTGCCCAGCAAATTCCAGGAAGGATGGGTGTCTTCAGCCAATGATGCACATCTGGAACACCAAACCCCATTACTGATTTCATTGCCCAGCAGGTGGATTATTCAGAACCATTGAGCTATGAAAACAGCCATTAGCATGGAGGTCAGACTGAGTGTCAGAAGTGTTCGCATGACCATGAAGGACCAACCGAAATTTCACAAAGTGTGCTCCTAATGGGTGCTTCACAGTATACAGCCAGCACACGGAGCATGTTGAATGGGTCGGTCAGTCAGTCTCTCTCTCTCTCTCTCTCTCTCTCTCTCTCTCTCTCTCTCTCTAACACTTGCAGCATTAAGCCAAGCAAGAGAATGAGTGACAATCACAAGCTGTAACTGCAGATGAGACACTATGTTACCACATCGAACCCAAGTCAAAAAAAATGTTGGTCTCAAGTTGAAGCATGAATGTTTGCTGCTATCCAGAGGCAATGGGACAACAGCAAATGTGTAACATTACTCATAAAGTTTGGGCACCCTTTTCAAAGCAATCAAATCGAAACGACTGGTGCAGGTCAACCACAGGGTCATTCTGGTCCACAACAACACATAGTCCCATACAGCACACACAGTCGAGCACCTCTTGCAGACATTCAAATGGAAGGACCTCAGTCAACTTAAATAAAAGTTTGGACCTGCCTCCCTGCAATTACGCTATTTTTGCAGAGCCTTTCTGAGAAGCAAACAAGTCACCTCAGACGAAGGCATCAACCATTATGTTTGGAACTGGTTCACAACACAGCCCCAGAAATATTACAAGATGGCCATTCACTGTGTTATGTCACAGTGCGACAAGTGCCTCAACTGCACTCTGCAGTACTTTTGAAATAATTTAGAAATAAAGGTACAAATTTCTATTTACAGTCCTTCGGCTTTTTTTAAGTCCCTCATAGACACAATGCAGAAGCAAGTGAATGATAACTTCTTTAATTGTGTAGTCAGAACTGCAGGAATACTCTTCTGTAAGAGACATACTTCCAGCTCAAACAATGAGTGATTATTGCTCCAATACATACTGACATTGTACAATATGATATACATGAATCCAATATAAAAATGTGCAGTCAAATCTTCCCACAGCAAGTGTAATAATGTTTCGTAGTAATAATAGTAATAGTAATAGTAGTAGTAGTAGTAGTAGTAGTAGTAGTAGTAGTAGTAAAGAACAGGACACGATTTCTTACCCATTAGAAAAACCACCGAGCGAAGTGGCACAGTGGTTAGCACACTGATCTCACATCTGGGAGAATGATGGTTCAAACCAATGTCAGGCCATCCTGATTTAGGTTTTCGTGATTTCCCTAAATTGCTTCAGGCAAATGCCAGGATGGTTTCTCTGAAAAGATGTGGTTGACTTCCTTCCCACTCCTTCCCTAATCTGATGGGACCGATGACCTTGTGATTTGGCCAACTCCCCCAAATTGACCGACCAACCAACCAACCAACCAACCATTAGAAAAACTGTGCCCAGTACTATACTCATGTTCTTGTCTTTGGTCCAATGACCGGTTTGATGCAGCTCTCCACAAAGTCTATCTTGTGCAAGCCTCTACATTTCTGCAGAAGTACTGCAACCTACAGCAATTTGAATCTGTTTACTGTAGTCACCAGTTGGCATTTTAGATGTTTTAGTGTTTCACAATGACGTGGACCGATACCCGAAATGATTTTATTCAAAATGACACTGGCTATGCAACCCTAAGGTGAGATTTAAGTTTAATTCTACCAATGTACAGACATTTTCAACTTACCAACTAACTGTTCGGACTGATGTGCCACGATTTATACTAGTCATTATTTCCAGCCATAGGTTTGTCTTTTAGCATACATCACACCAAATATTTTCTGCTCAATCATCCAGAAATAAAACATCACATGCTTGCAGTTACGAAGAATGTATATGTTTTAAGAATAGCACACAATGCCTGCTGATACAACTGGCTGCTACATAGGATGGCAAAGAATTCAGATTTCAACTTCAACCCTTTATTTGCTGTCAAGTGTGCATCTTTCAGATATTAAATTTCAAAAGTAGTTTTGTTAATTTAGTATGTAGGGGGTAAAAGATGTAATTTATTTATTTTTACCTGTACAGCAATTGAACCAAGTTTTGGAGCAGTCAGTGATGCCATACTTCCTCGAAATGGACCCATCGGTGTTCTTGCTGATGAAACTATGAACACTTCATTCAGCTTTACAGCTGATGAGTAGTGCCGGGTGCTCTCCAGCTGCACCTATTGGAAACAGTCAAAGAAGTATTATTTTTCTTCCATAGAGAAAGCAACATTTACAAAAGTAAGAATAAGTCATTGGGTATCAATCACAAGCATTACAAACTTATACATTGTTCAAGAGCATTACTATCTAGCAATGCAATAATGTGTCAATATGACATTACGTTCCGACTGGAGACTCGATGTGAATATCATCAATTACTAAACCGGGAAAGCCAATGCACAATCATAAAAGACACAAACAGAAAGAAAAACTTTAGTCTTTTAGTCATTCGTCCACACACTTATCTTGTTCCATAAATCCCATCACACAGAAAAACCTTCAAAGCTTAGTTCTGAGTCAAGTCAGTGAGTCATTGCTGCAAGGATGTTTCAAGGAACATTACATACATAGTTACTGAAGACTGGAAATATTTTTAAACATTCTGTAACAGGCTGCATATCTCTGTCTATAAGCAGATTAATATTAAACTAGTAAAAGTTACAGAGTTATCACATGTTTTTAATTAAGAAATGTCACCGTATAATATCAATGCAAACACAGAAAAAAATTAATAATAATAAGATAGTTATGCTATTAGTCCCAATTCTCACAAAACATACCAATTTTAATGGGTGTTATGACCCACCCAACATAATTCTTACATTGGATGCCAAATGTCCCAACTTTATAACAACACTCACAGTTCAAAGTACAATATGTATTCACTTAAAAAATGGTCCATTACACGAAAGTTCCAAAATGTGTTCATGAGAGTGTTGATGGCTGCAACCAAGGAAGTTGGAATACAGAGTGCCTGGAGGTAGAGATCAGCTGACGAACTAAATGGACACCTCAGCACATGCCCAAACAGCACGTTCTGAAAACACTCCGGCTAGTGCCTTTCATTGTTCTATTACCACCACCATCCCACTGTTTTCTGTACTACGTTACATATAAGAGCAATGACAAAACAACCATGCCCGAGACAGGATTCGAATCTGTAACCTCTGGTAAATTGTCATGGTGCATTAGCACATTGGGCCATCACAGGCAGGTGATTCCACGATTTCCGGATACACAGGGGTTGATTAAGTGGGCAGGCTAGATGGAGTGGATGGCCTCCCAGGTTGTCTGGCCTTGGGGAGCTTCCAAATCTTGAGGGCTTCGAGATTTGGAGGCGCTCAGAACCAGACCACTTTTAATCGCCAAAATATGTTCAGCAGATAAGAGCAAGTTTGGAGTTCTAGGCCCCATATGTGTGCAAGAAATAAACATACCTCTTATCAGGCCATGGCAATTATCAGTGGATGTCTTCAGAATTTTTGTAAATATTGTATGAAACTTGAGACCTGTTGAATGATAATCAGTTGTCTGCTAGACGCAGTTATTCTACGTGAAACTGTTTTTAATACTATGACATCTATACGAGTGTACTAGAAGTACAGTTTAAAAATGTGTATGTACGTGATTTATTAATTTTTTTAACCAAACTATTACACTCTAAAAATTATATTTTCAAAGGTTACATATAAGTGTTATACAGTTTATTTCGAGAATATGGAAATCGAATTAAATGAACTAGAATAGAGTGAACTAGATTTAAGCAAAGGTTTTTGCCAATTGTAGGCATCAGGCTCAATACCAGAGTTACCTAGACCTTACAAGCCGGAAGTAACCATTGAAAAAAGTTTTGCAAGGTTTATTTCTGCTTAACGTACCCAGTATCGAATAATTTTTATCCAGTTACTTAGCACCTAAAAGGAATGCACTACGCTCGTTCTATGGCGGCTTCGGCGAGAAACAAATAACAGACCCGTACAATAGGGAAATTATGTGGTAATTTATTTCGTAAATCGAACATCAAACGAATTGAAGAATAACAACGAGGGGAATCAATTTGAACTATGTTGTCGTAAGTACATGGTATGTCTCTCCATGTGAAAGATTCTGGAGTTAAACTGGAAAAGGGTAGAGAAATTTTTGCTGTTTTTATAAATTTAGAAAAGGCTTTTGACAGAGTTCAGTGGAACAAGCTGATGGATATCTTGAAGAGGAAAGGAGTAGATTGGAAAGAGAGACGACTTACACAGAATCTATATTTAAACCAGAAAGTAAGGATAAGGACTGAAATGAAATGTCAGAATGAAGCAGCATTGGACGAGGTGTTGGACAAGGTTGTTGCCTTTCCCCACTGTTGCGAAACTGTTTTATTCGAATGATTCACAATACGATAACAATCTAAAGATCTCACCCTTCCCTCGGTACTGGTCGGGTCGTGTTGGAGTGCAAATATGAAACCAAAAACAAGTCTTATTTGGGACTATTTCGTTGAGGTTATTGATTTGAGTGCCAAATGCAAAATCCGTGAAAAAGTATATTCACGAAAAGGGCGTACGACCACCGCACAGAAGAGTCATCTTAAATCATTACAAAAATGGCTCTGACCACTATGGGACTTAACATCTGAGGTCATCAGTCCCCTAGAACTACTTAAACGTAACCTAAGGACATCACACACATCCATGCCCGAGGCAGGATTCGAACTTGCGACCGTAGCAGCAGCACGGTTTCGGACTGAAGCGCCCAGAACCGCTAGGTCACTCCGGCCGGTTTAAATCATTACATTCGAGAAATTTGCAGAGTTTGAGAAGTTAGATGAAACTATCAAACTTTCAGTGGAGGCGAAGAAACAAAATGTTAGTCAATATGTATATAATAATGTAGTCGGTACTAATAATATAGTTCCGACTACATAATTACATAAATATAAAAGATAACATGATTCGATTATTGCAGGGTGAGCTGTGTCCAACGCTGTTGCGAAACTGTTTTATCCAAATGATTCACAATACGATAACTTTATTACATAAATATAAAGAATAACATAGTTCGATTATTGCAGGATGAGCTGTGTCCACTGATTTTGCGAAACTGTTACATCCTAATGATTCACAACACGATAACATTTTAAAGATCTCACCCTTCCCTCGATTCTGGTCGGGTCGTGTTGGTACAAGTCGACAGATATGCTGCCAGCACTTATTAACGATTTAAGCATTTAACAATGTGTAGCACGGAATAAAGACATCACTGTACTACGTGAGCTGCGCAGGAGTGTATGTTGGCAGAACTGCACAAAATTTAAACACGTTTTACGTCCCTGTCCTCATCCAGTCTGAGGTGAGCACTTAAAAAAGTTAACGCACTCCATTAAAAATCTTCTCTAAGAATTCAACTTCCATCTATCTATAGAAGAGTGATGGCACTCACGTAACCAGTCATGCTGCATTTACTCAGTACGATGCTAATTTATTTATTGCATTTTATGCTCCATATTGCATACCAGGTGTCGGTAACTTCTTTACCAACATCAGTTCTAAAATAAACACTAATGATTGTAAGCACAGTTATCAAAACCTAGTATGCAATATGGAGAATAAAATCCAATATTTAAAAATGAACACCCTACTGAGAAACTGCAGCGTGATTTATAAGTTGGTTTAGAAGCGTTTCATTTTCAATTGTCTTTATAACTGGACTCGCAGCGTATTACTGACGTGTTCCACTTAACAACATTGATTTTTTTTTACTTTTAACGTATTTAATTTCTTGTGGTAGTTTACTATTTTTATTGTGTCGTTATAGGTTTCTTTTACTCCGGCCAAAGATGCTTAACCACAACGACTTACATTCAAGGAGGATGCTAAGTACACCGGACTTGGATACGATGTGACGTCATTATGACGTATATACGCTACATCGAAAACGATAGAAACCGTATATCGACTATTCGACTTTTGTGAACTTTCGAGAGGTAGTGACAGGGTAGCGCTGTGCACTGCGGCCTGCGCCATTCGTTTAAATGTGTTTTGCGTTCCTTGCGTTTAAATCGTGTATTGTACTGTTTTTGTATCCTGTGCGTTGTTTTTCGTTTTCTCGTCTCTAATTATGTGTTCACAATTCGAGAGACTAATGAGAGAAAATCTGAAAGAGTTCAGCATCGATGACGACGGGCAATTGCGTGGTTATTGTGAATCTCAAGCAGAAATTGATGTACTTCTGACCCAGCTGAAGTGCGTCGGTTATTCGTACTCGGTGAGAAGAAGCACTCAGCAGCCAAAATCTTTAGATGCGTCAAGACACTAACCTTTGGTTAAGATTACATTGAGAAATCCACTTCCCCTCGTATTTCATCTCCGGTCGACGATTTTTCTTCAACAATGCCTCATTTTTCATTTTAAGTTCGAAATTCAATCATTCTACACACCAGTCATTACTGGACACTAAGGTACCTGTCTCTGCGGTACGAGTGTAAAATTACTTGGAATTATGGTTGATACTTGGGATGGACATATAAATTACTTAGCTAACAAACTTGCACGAGTTCTCTTTCAGCTGTATAAATTAAGAAAAAAAAGTCAGCAAGAGTATGCTGTTACAATCTAATATGTACTGACAAGACCAATTGTATGAAACCGTACTAAAATATTGATAATAAATAAATATTATTTTCGGCGTAAGCGTTCAATACAACAATCACACAATCTAATCTGGTCGGGACATAAGAAGACTTCACTTTTTTACGAAACGTGTTGTCCGTGGTGTTTTCAAGACCACGGTCAGGAATATTTCTATTTATATCCAGCTCTTTTACTTTTATTTTGGCGAAATACATATACGCTGCCACACTGAGCTGTTATCAGAATCGCACATGTCAAAACAAACCACTAGCTGACGACAGTTTAGAATCTCGAACGTTCGTAAAAGTCGATAGGTGTGTTAACCGACTAAAGCGTATTACGTCATAATGACATCACATCATATCCAGGTTGGGTGAACTTAGCATCCTCCTACATTCAACAGTCTGCAAATCGTGTGTTTGCTGAAATGATTGCCCTCCAGGACTTATCGTTTAATTTTGCCGAGGGTGGCTTTCGTAGAGTAATGAATGTTGCTCTTCCAATGTATAAACTGAAAGGTCGTGATTTTTTTACTTCGTATTTGTGCGATAACTTTTACAATAAGCTGGCGAGGAAGGTCAAAAATTTACTTTAAGAATTTGAAAAAATATCTTTTGCAACCGACATATAGTCTGATCTACATTCCGGAATTTCATTACTTAGTCTGATTTCTCATGGCATTTCAAACGAATTTTTAAATGTTAAGTCACGACTGGGTGTCTTATAGGTGACGTAATATCGACTAAATTTGAAACGATACTTCAAGAATAGAGCATAAATCATCAAGCAGTGCATTGTATTGTTCGTAATAGTGTATTTAACATGATTGAAGCACTGCAGTTGTCAGATTCTGGTGATGTGAATTGTGCAATACATCAGCTAACTCTGTATTCGAACCACAGGAGTGGTTCCAACTATTTACTGCTAAACTGAAAAAAAAAAAAATTCCATCCATTTAAATCATTCCTTGGTCGCACAAACCGAGCTGGCAAAAATTCAAAGGGAATGCCTTAATCATTGCGCTTCATCTGTCATTCAGAATTGCCCAACACAGTAAATATGGTTAAATATATATAAATGAATTTTAATTTTATGGTGTGTCTTTAGTATATATTGAGTGTTCTGTTTTTACGAAAATCGTGTTAATTTCTTCTATTTCCAGCTGGAACAGCATTTTCGATATGATGCAACGATTTTCAGAGCTCAAGGATTCGTTAACTCTGTAGTTATTTTCAAATCAAATCACGATGACCTCCACTGAAGACTGGACAAATATTCAAAAAATTTTGGAAGTAACGAAACTATTCGAAGGACTTACTAGAAACTCAATTTTCAAGTGAGCTTTTTACGTTAATTCAAGTTCTTGTGACGACTTTACAGCAAGAAAAACAAAAACTGATGCTACAGAACAATTCCAAAATTTTACAAGAAAATCAGGTGATGAATTTAATTCAACCATGAGATTAGAAGAACAGACCAAAAACGATAAGTACACCATTACAACATATTTAGATCCGCGATACAAGTCGGTGGCATCGTCACATACCAAGTTGAGTCCAAAATTTGATGATGATGAAAGACAGAGATCCAAACTCATCTCAAGATGACTGCATACCTATTAACTAAAAGGTGGCGATTTGAAATTGAAAAATTGGCCTTCAACAAGTTGTGGCTTAATCACAGAGTCTCAATTAGAAACATCGTTACAAACATTAGAATTCGTATGAACGAAGGTAAGCAAGACCCGACTACGACTAACGAAACCGACAATCTGATTTTGAAGCTACAATCAAACCTATTAGAGTACAAAAAAGAAAAAGAGACTTTCTCTAAAGGCTGGTCCGCTAATGTGGTGGAAATCAAAAGGACACACACACTACCATCTGTTGCCATTATAGGCTATGTCAGCGTCTACCAGTAGGGTAGCCAGTGAACAGTTATTCAGTGGGGCTGACCTCGTATACGAAGAACATCGAAATTGATTGCAGGTGAAAAAGCGGCAAAATTACTTTTTGCTACACATAATCTTCCATTGATCAATGTTAAGCATTAATATAATAAAAAACAGTGTCTGGTAAAGAATTTTTAATTTTTTCTTAATATATACACTTCCACTAAAATTAGCTTTTGACGTCTGTTTCCGCTTCTGCTTGTTATCATACTTACGCCGCGTTACTAGTTATGACAATGCCGAGTCATTGTCAGGTGTACATAGATGAGTACACCGAAAAATTCGAGACGTCAGCACAAATTTCTCTTTAGTAACTGTGATAATCATTCACAAACTCTATGTGGAGCTCATGGATTCTAATGTTTCCTCTACCGTCAACTATTTTTGAACTGGCGAGAAGTTGAATGCTTCTCGTCTTCTACATATACATGGGAATTACTTGCAGAGAAAACAAAAAGATAGAAGTTGGAAACGTGTTTTTTCTGATACTCGCTGGAGTGCTCATTACAATTCAGTCAGTCAAAAAAGAAAAGTGGAAACAATTGTGCGCACTTTGGAAAATACGGGTATGAGAGATCCATCCATCCATTGATACTAATCCACAGCAAACCTGCTCCTTCCAGTTGTATGTGACTAACTTCTTGGCCTGTCTCAACTTTTTGCACGCGGTATTGGAGAAGTAGACGTAGTCCAACTATAGCGCCTGTCTACAGTCTCCGAAACTGACTTTGGATGAAGGACTCGGCCAAATTAAAAGTCCTGAATGAATCTTTGATGACGTTATTACTTTTGGCACTAAAAAATGCAGTGATAGTGACATTAACACTTACCGACTAGGAAGACGGAAGGTAATTAAAAAAAGAAAATGCCGGTTGAATTAGCTCATGCCGCTGGATTATCGACTCAAGAAGTCCATCGGTCAGTGTCTGAATACATACACGGATTTATACACTAACTGTCAGAGCGATGCATCGTCTTGAAGTAAATCACCAAAAGTTTCTAGACTGTTTACACAAGATTTATTCTGATGATCCTCTGGCTGTGGCAGTGGAGAATTTGACAGAAATTTATGATATGTCTGATAAGGTGCGGGTGCTGCAAAAAGGTATCTTAGGCATCTACGTGCAGCTGATACGAGCGAGTCCAACAAATCCTTCAGTTTATAACTAAATGGGATGTCAGTGGATAATTACGATGCATCACTTATAACCCAGTACTTCTTGAGTAAACGTGCCTTGGTTGCATCGTGAGAGAAAAGTTTTAAACCGATATAAAATTATTTCCACTCTACAGTGAGTCAAGGACTGGCCAATCTTTCCATTTTATCAGCGGGAAAGTTTCAAATGCAATAGATTTCAGCGACATCGTTAAGAATTTCAGAAAAATAAAAGCACAAAAACATTTACTGCAACAACACGAATAATAACTATTATGTGGGTACTATGGGCCTATAGTAACTTGGCACGTGGACTACTAGTTCTTGATGATAGCAGTATGGAGATGTATGGTATTTATTTACTCGTGTTCCATTGATCCAATGTACAACAGATATGGAACCAGTCATGATTATATGTAACAGATTTCAAATGCTAATAGACACAAATTATAATATGTGCATAGGAACAAAATATGCTAGTAATTACCAGCTTCGGCTGGTATAAAGCAATTAAATAATAAAATACAATTATTCCACATTACATGATTTGCTAGAATTTAAGTACATCATTAGGCTGAGCGAAAATTTCCTGCTGACATAGGTTATGTTCAGTTAAAATGTGGTAATAGCAAATATTACAAGTACAAGGCGTCATATCTAAGTGACATTGTGCAAATATTTACATCTAACAATTTATCAAGAGAGTAAAAAGAGTTTTCCAGAAGATAATTCAGTTTAGCTGCTCTTAAATTATGGCATTACACTGGTAAAATTTTTTATGTCCTATGGGAGAGCATTTAAACGTCATTGTGCTACAGCTGTGTACCCCATTTTGTACCACACTCAAGTCTTATTTTGATCTTGTATCATAGTCATGAAAGGTGCTATTGGTTTTGTGCATAGGGACATAGGGAGATTCTTAGTTAAACAGCACATATGAAATAGGATATATTTTTAGGTCATTGGTAACACTAGCGTTCCAGCCAGTCCCATGGCCAGATAAAGTGGGAGGGTTAATCGTTGAGTTAACCATCCAACATTGTACAAAAACTTTTTTTTTTGGTTGGGGTTTAAGGGCACTCAACTACTGAGGTCATTAGCGCCCAGTCACAATTGTTAGAGCACATAGAATCTAGTAAAACTCAAGGGGAGGGGGGGGGGACACCAGAAAGTCCTTACGAAGATGCAGATAAAATAAGTGAAAGAGTTAGATGTCTTTGGACAAGCCAGTCAAAGTTATGAAACGAAGAACACGAGCAGCTGCTCGAGCGTCATCAGCTAAAATATCCGGTAAAGTAGATGGCAGAGACAGGACAACACGAGATTGACTAAAGTGGGGACATGACAATAAAACATGGCACACTGTTAATGCTTGACCACAAGGGCACTGCGGGGCTGGGTCACCGGAGAGCAGGTAGCGGTGGCTAAACCGGCAATGCCCAATCCGCAACCTGGTCAGAGGGACCTCTTCTCGCCAAGATGGTCGGGAGGAGGTTGTCCAAGCAGTTGAGAGCGGTTTTACTGCCCGGAGCTTGTTACCTTGGAGGGATGACCAAGCATCCCACCACAACGACACAAGCCTCATCCAAACAACCCCACGAACGTCAGATGACGGGACACAATGGGAGGCTGGCCGAGGCAGGAGGACTGCAGCCTTGGCTGCAGCATCAGCAGCCTCATTCCCAGGCACTCCTACATGTCCGGGAACCCACAGAAAGCTGACAGGAGAGCCATCATCAGCAAAAGAATGGAGGGACTGCTGGATGCATTGCACCAAGGGATGGAACGGATAGGGAGCTCCAAGGCTCTGAAGAGCACTGAGTGAATCCGAGCAGAGTACATACGATGAATGGCAGTGGCGGCAGGCATACTGAACGGCCTGATGGAGAGCAAAAAGCTCGGCCGTAAAGCTGGAACATTGGTCGAGGAGCCGGTATTTAAAGGTGATGGCCCCGACGACAAAGGCACAGCCGACACCATCGTCAGTTTTGGAGCCATCGGTGTAAATAAAGGTGTGACTGGCAAGTCGCGCACAAAGTTCGACAAACCGTGAGCAATACACTGCAGCCGGAGTACCCTCCTTCGGGAGCGAGCTGAGGTCGAGATAAATATGAACCGGAGCCTGGAGCCAAGGTGGTGTCGGGCTCTCACCCTCTCTGAAGGAGGTAGGGAGGGCAAAATCCAATTGTCGAAGCAGGCGACGAAAGCGGACTCCAGGGGTCAGCAGGGCAGACACATACAACCCATACTGACGGTCGAGAGAATCAGCGAAGAAGGACTGATAAGAGGGGTGGTTGGGCATTGACAACAGCCGGCAGGCATACCGACACAGCAGTATGTCGCGCCAGTAAGTCAATGGTAATTCGGCAGCTTCAGCATAAAGACTCTCGACGGGACTAGTGTAGAAGGCTCCGGTCGCAAGACGTAACCCCCGATGGTGGATGGAGTTGAGATGGCGTAAGAGGGATGGCCGAGCAGACGAGTAGACGAGGCTCCCATAATCCAGCTTCGATCGGACTATGGACCGATACAAGCGAAGCAGGACAGTGCGATCCGCTCCCCAAGATGAACCACTAAGAACTCTGAGGACATTAAGGGAACGTGTACAATGAGCAGCCAAATAAGAGACGTGCGGAGACCAACAAAGTTTCCTGTCCAGTGTGAGCCCTAGAAACTTAGTTGTTTCCACGAAAGGGAGAACAACGGGACCGAGATGTAAGGATGGCGGAAGGAACGCTTTATATCGCCAAAAGTTGATGCAAACCGTCTTCTCTTCAGAGAACCGGAAGCCATTTGCCACACTCCATGAGTATAGGCTGTCTAGACAACGCTGAAGGCAGCGCTCCAGGAGGCATGTTCTCTGGGCACTGCAGTAGATCGCGAAGTCATCGACAAAGAGAGAGCCTGAGACATAAGGTGGAATGCAATCCATAATTGGATTGCCGCGATGGCAAAAAGGGCTACGCTCAAGACGGAGCCCTGAGGCACTCCGTTCTCCTGGAGGAAGATGTTGGACAATACGGAACCCACACGTACCCTAAACTGTCGATCTGTTAAAAAGGAATCAATAAAAAGGGGCAGGCGACCGCGTAGACCCCACCTGTGCATAGTGCGGAGGATACCTCCTCTCCAACAGGTATCATAAGCCTTCTCCAAATCGAAGAACACGGCTACCGTTTGGCGCTTTCGCAAAAAGTTGTTCATGATGAATGTCGACAAAGTCACAAGGTGGACAACAGCGGAGCGGCGGCGACGAAAGCCGCATTGAACATTGGTAAGTAGCTGTTGAGATTCAAGAATCCAGACTAACCGAGCGTTAACCATGTGCTCCATCACCTTACAGACACACCTTGTCTTGTAAGAGAAATGGGGCGGTAACTAGAAGGAAGGTGTCTATCCTTCCCGGGTTTGAGTATAGGAACAACGACGGCGTCACGCCAACGCATGGGGACCTGACCTTCGGTCCAGACGCGATTGTAGGTACGAAGAAGGAAGCTTTTGCCTGCCGGAGAAAGGTGTGCCAGCATCTGAACGTGAATGGCATCTGGCCCCGGAGCAGAGGAACGGGACAGTGCAAGTGCACGTTCGTGTTCCCGCATAGTAAAGGGGGCACTATAAGTTTCCAGATTTAGCGAGTGGAAGGAAGGTCGCCGAGCCTCTTCTGCCTCTTTCCTGGGAAGGAAGGCAGGGTGGTAATGGGCGGAGCTTGAAACCTCCGCGAAAAAGCGGCCGAAGGCGTTGGAGACAGCCACAGGATCAACAAGGACCTCATTACTTGAGGTCAGGCCAGGTAGCGAGGAGTGGGCCTTAATGCCCGACAGCCGGCGCAGGCCACCCCAGACGACAGAAGAGGGAGTAAAACTGTTAAAGGAGCTGGTGAAAGAGGCCCAACAAGCTTTTTTGCTGTCTTTGATGACTATACGGCATTGCGCTCGGAGTCGTTTGTATCCAATACAATTCGCCAACTAGGATGGCGGCGAAAGGTGCGTAAAGCACGTCGTCGAGCACGGATAGCGTCTCTACAAGCCTCGTTCCACCAGGACGTGAAGAAGAGGTAGTACAAGGAATGGAACGTTCGGCAGCATTGATGTTAACAGCTGTGAGGTATTCGACCTGACTGTCACAACTGAGAAAATCGTGGTCCGGAAAGGTCGCCAGGGAGGATAAAAGTCCCCAGTCAGCTTTTGGTATGTTCCAGCTCGAAGGACGTGGGGATGGGGTCTGGTGCAGGAGACGAATGACACAGGGGAAGTGGTCGCTCGAATAGGTGTCAGAAAGAACATACCACTCGAACCGACGGGCAAGAGTGGTAGAACAGATCGAGAGGTCTAAGTGGGAGTAGGTATGAGTAGAGTCCGAGAGGAAAGTCGGGGCGCCAGTATTGAGGCAGACAAGATTGAGATGGTTGAAGACATCCGCCAAGAGGGAGCCTCTCTGACAGGATGCAGGAGAGCCACAAAGGGGATGATGGGCACTGAAGTCGCCAAACAATAAAAACGGCGGAGGAAGCTGAACAATCAGGTGCATCATGTCAGCCCGACTAACTGCGGATGACGATGTAGTGTAGACGGTACAAACAAAAAAAGTAAAGGCAGAAAGAGTAATACGGACAGCTATTGCTTGGAGTGGGGTGGTCAATGGGATGGGATGGTAATAGACATCATCCCGGACGAGCAACATGACCCCACCATGAGCTGGAATACCATCCACAGGGGTGAGGTCATACCCCTCCGAGGTATAGTGGGTAAAAGCAATACGGTCAGTTGGGCGCAACTTGGTTTCCTGGAGACCAAGGACGAGCGGACAGTGCAGGCGGAGGAGCAGTTGTAATTCCTCCCGATTAGATCGAATACCTCTTATGTTCCAATGTAACAAAGCCATCGCTAGTCAGAAAAAAGGGGGGAACGAGACGGGGGAAGAGCTGGTCACCTCGATGGCTGCGGAGGGCCAGGTTTCGAGGGAACAACGCTACAACCGGCGGGAGGCGGATCCTGTTCCATCGAGTCGTCGCCAGCTGCGGCCACTGTCCCGGGTTGCGTAGGAGGGACAGCATCATTTTCCGAGCGCCTGGCAGCAGAGTGTCCCGGCGAAACTGAGGACGGCCGGGAGCAGCGACTCACGGATGGAGCGTCAGACGAAACGCGCCGGGGTGGAGAGGGGGATAAAGACTTCTTCTTGGAGGCCTTCTTGGAAGTCCGAGGAGGCACGGGGATGGTGGGCTGGACCCGAAGAAGGTCCTCACGCTGGGTGTCCGT
Source organism: Schistocerca nitens (assembly GCF_023898315.1). Lineage (NCBI taxonomy): Eukaryota > Metazoa > Arthropoda > Insecta > Orthoptera > Acrididae > Schistocerca > Schistocerca nitens. The sequence goes on along the minus strand of NC_064615.1, from coordinate 1,164,598,434 downwards.
TTTGGAACGCCGGACCTCGGAAGCCAGGGTCCGGAACATTTCCCCGATGGACGACTGAGAAGAGGATCACTTCTCTGGCGGCGGGGGGGGGGGAGGAGGAGGAAGGGTGGCTCCTGGGGCAGAGGGGGCGGGGGCCGCGAGGGAGGAGGAGTTGGAAGGGAGGTATTTGGGAGGCGGAGGCAGAGGCAGATTTGGGAGGCGGAGGCATAGACCCCGGATGGGGTGAGGAGGTGGAGGGGGGACAGGATAGGGGTGAGGATACTGTGGAAGGAGTGGACACGACTGAGGCAAACGAAGTTGTCAACGTCACGGGATGGAGGCAGTCATACTTCTTCCTGGTCTCAGAATAAGAGAGACGATCCAAAGTTTTGAGTTCTTGAATCTTCTTCTCCTTCTGATACGCGGGGCAGTCTAAAGATCTAGGCGAGTGGATGCCAGGACAATTAACGCACCGAGGTGGTGGGGTGCATGTATGTTCCTCACGAAGAGGACGTCCACAATCGCCAGAAAGGAGCTCAGCCGAAAGCAGCGCATAGGAGGCAGGACGTAAGGTCGCACGTCGCACCGGTAGCACATCACCTTTACCTTTTCCGGGAGAACGTCCCCCTCGATGCGACGGTCTTTGGGGCCGCGCTGGACTCGCCGGACGAAATGCACGCCTCGGCGCTCCAGGTTGGCCCTGAGCTCCTCATCAGATTGCAGCAGAAGGTCCCGATGAAAAATAACCCCCTGCATCCTATTCAGTGCCAGATGCGGGACAATGGACATTGGGATGTCCCCTAGTCGGTTGCACGCCTGGAGTGCCGCCGACTGTGTGGCGGAGGTGGTCTTTATAAGAACGGACCCCGAACGCATTTTACTGAGAGCCTCGATTTCCCCAAAGATGTCCTCGATGTGCTGGACAAAGAACATGGGCTTGGAGGTGGCGAATGTCCCCCCATCGGTCCAAGAACAGACTAAATAGCGGGGGAAGTACTTTGCCCCAAGCCGGCGGGCCTGTCCTTCCTCCCAGGGTGTGGCCAAGGGGGAAAGGGCAGGAGAACCAGAACCAGAGACAGTACCTTTCTTTTTAAAAGACTCAGCCGCAGAGCGACCTGATACATGCTGACGTTTCATCTGCAAAACGTCCGCCCCGATACCACCCACTCCGACCAGGGGCTCTCCCCACGGGTGCCACCCAGCCTCAGCAAGGGCCACCTGGCAGGATGACCGTTGCCGGGAGTCCTGATACCCAAAGGAGACGGGCATCTACTCCTTGACCGACGTAGGGAGGGTGCAGCTCAGGTATCGGCAGTACGATCCCTGTGTTGTCAGGGGCCTACAACCTAGATGGTACATGACGACCCCACCACAACGGGCTGGCTACTGTGCTGGATTTCGGGTGCCATGGAAAGTCCATCATGATTGTAGGTGCAGATGGGGATGCACTATGGGCGTAACTTGTACAACCCATCAGGCGTTTAGGCCCAATTTGAGGAATAGTGGGTATGGTTACAATGCCGTTACAATGCTGAGTGCCAAGGTCTTAGTTGCACTGAGGACCAGTGGTACACCACGTAAGGCGTCCTTCCCCAAAAGGCTCGTACTTCTGTAGAATTTTGAAAAATGGAGGTCAAACCCCAAGGGGGACCATCACATGGAAGGCCGAAATGGTTGAAACTCCTTTCAGTCGCCTCTTACGACAGGCAGGAATACCTCGGGCCTATTCTTACCCCGGACCTGCAGGGAGGGGGGAGGGGGGGTACAAAAACTGACAGGTTCCTATACACTCAGAGCCCGCCTTGGATTGGAATGGATATAATGGAAAACGATCCAAGCTTACGAATAAAGGACTACGAATAGGTACATGGAACATAAAAACACTGTACGCTGCATGACAGACAAAGATACTTTATGAAGAACTGACAGAGTACAAGATGGATATTACAGCCTTGCAAGAGATAAGATGGCCTGGACAAAGTATGCACAGAGAGAAAAACTATATGATCATTTACAGTGGAAACAAGCATGGTCACCATATATTTGGGACAGGATTTGCAGTTCATAGCAAAATAATGGCCAATGTGATGACACAAGAAAATGTCAATGAAAGAATATACTACATCCGATTCAAAGGCAAATATAGAAATATCCCATTAATAAGTGTCCATGCCCAAACTGGGGAGGAGGACATAAAAGACGAATTCTATGACACCTTAGACCATATGTACTCCAGATTACCACAGTACAACATCAGAATTGTGCTGGGAGACTTAAATGCCAAAATAGGACAAGAACAACAATGACAAGCATATATAGGCATGTTCAGCCTTCACACTGAATCAGATGATAATGATATAAGGCTTATCAACTTCGCCACAGCTAGAAACATGAAACTAGCAAGTACATCATTCCCCCATAAAGACATACATAAAGCAACATGGGCCTCACTCGATGGATTAACTAGGAACCAAATAGACCATGATTTGATAGGAAAAAAACATACAAAGGCAATAACAGATGTTAGGAGAATGAGAGGCGCTGAGATAGGATCAGACCATTCTTTTGTGCTAATAAAGATGAAAAAATCATTACCAAAACCACCAAGTAAGAACATCAGTGGTAAAAGAAACCAAGGAGTAGTTGTGAATAGGCTAAAATAGGAGGAGGAGATGAATAAATAGTTTAAGGGGAAGCTTATAAATAGATTCGCTGAATTAGAGAATGACAACAATAGAAAATAAGAGGAAGATATCAACACAAAATGGAAGAAGATAACAGTTATGAGGGAGACAGCACATGAACTACTAGGCGATAATAATAATAGCAATATAAAGCGCAAATCACGGTTCAATGAAACATGTAGAAAAGTAGTACAGGATAGGAGGAGAGCCAGACAGGCAATGATGAACAATAACAACCATGAAAACCAAGCAACATACAGGAAAGTCACGAGAGAAATGAAGAGTATAATATGGCTAGATAAAGGAGCATTCATATATAAACAGATAGAGAAGGCTGAGGAAGACTATAACTAGAACAAGGACAATGAATAGCTACAGAAAAGAGTACAGAGCTAAGTCTGTGGTAATGAAGAACGAGACTGGAAAACTGATCACTACGAATGAAGGAAATTTAGAGAACTGGAGGAAATACTTCAAAGAACTGCTGAAAAACCCGCTATATACCTACAACAATGAAAACAAGACAGAAAATTAGAATGTACAACCATTAATCGAGAAACTAACTCTGATGGGGGTGAAGGAGGCAGTAAAACGACTAAACAAAAATGGGAAGGCCCCTGACGTAGACATGACACCAGCAGAGCTCATCAAAGAAGGGGAGATAAGATACATGAATGGTTGGCCGATATGATAAAAGACGTATGGAGAAAAGAAGTAATGCTGGAGGAATGGGAAACTGCTGCAATATGTCCCATATACAAGAGAGGAGACAAAACGCTGACACAGAACTACAGAGGGATATCTCTTGTATGCACATGCTATAAGGTAATACCAGAATTATACTGAACAGGCTCAGCCCATATATTGAGGAAATATTAGACACAGCACAAGCAGGGTTCATAAACGGTAAATCAACAAACGACCAATATTCGCACTAAGACAAATGTCAGATAAGAAATGGCAGTACAGTCATGAAACCTTTTGCCTGTTTATAGATTTCAACAAAGCATATGAGAGCATAGTAAGAGAGGAAATGTGGAGGATAATGGCACAGTATGGGACACCTGAAAAGCTGATAAAGCTAACTAAAATGTGTGTGATGGGATCGAAGTGTAGAGTGAAAGTGCAGGCCGATTTCTCAGAAGCATTTGAAGTAAAAACAGGAGTGAGACAGGGAGATATTGTATCACCAATCCCATTCAATTTGGCCCTCAACAACATCCTGAGGAGGGTAACGTGTGAAAATGCAGGAGTCACCATAGGAAAAAAGATGTATGTCCTGGCTTTTGCAGATGATACTGTGCTGATAGGAAAGTACATGGAAGACCTGGAGAAAATGGGGACTATGCCAATTGAAGAATTTAAGAAAGTAGGACTAACAGTAAGTATAAATGAAAGTAAAACAAAGTTCATGGCAGTAGGAAGAAGAGCTCATTTAGGACCAAACCATCTAAAAATCGGAAATCTAACAATACAGAAGACAGACATAATCACGTACCTCAGTGTCAACATCAACAAACAAAACCTTACAGAACAAGAGACAGTAACAAGAATTCAAGCTGGGGGAAGATGCCTAGGAGCTATGCACATCATAATAAGATCGAAGTTACTATCTAGGCAGGCAAAAATAGGAATATATCAGACCATCATCGAACCAATAGTGAGCTATGGATGTGAGTCACGGACCCTGACAAAGAAAACAGAGAAAAAAATCGTCACTTTTGAAAATAAAGTACGGAGAAAAATATATGGACCAGTGAAAGAAAATGAACAGTGGAGAATAAGGAAAAACAGAGAACTCAATTATACACACGGCCCGACGTCCTAACGAGTGTGAAAATTAAGAAACTAAGATGTTACGGACATGTGAGGAGGAGAATGGAGAACACGGAAATAAAGGCTGTAATGGATGGAGAAGCAGAAGAAAAGAGACCACTGGGACGGCCGAGAATGAGATGCAACGATAATACCATGGGAGACATGCAGATACTGCGTCTGGGAGATGAAGACGCAGATGACAGGAAAGTGTGGAAGTCTGGAATGAGTGAAGCCAAGGACCGATTGCGGTTTGTGTGACCAGTACAAGTAACTATAGTTCAATTCTTTTATATTGGCGGTTCGCGCATGCCCGCCCAGACGCGGGAGATAGCTGCGTTGCCAGTTGTACACGCCAAGGGAAGCAACGCCATAGTATAGTTCGCAAACATACGTTTAGGGGGGAGCGCGCAGTTTCTGAAGTAAAGCCACCACGGCCGCATTAACCCTTTCGCTGCTACAGAGACGCGCTCCCCGCATTCCGCGATGTGCGCGATTTTTTCATCATTGCACTGCTCGCCTGTGCAGACACATGGTGTTTAGACTACTTTGACACACTTTATCATTCGATTTCAGAAAAACTAATTGGCCCAGAAAATTGATTTTTACACATCTTCTTCACTGATACCTTCCCCCCCATAAATAACTGCATTGAACATCGAAACAAAATTGTCATTGTGCAGCATTAGATGTAGTAAACCATTTCACGAAATTTTGAAGAGTTTGCAGAGGTACAAGTCCATAACGTATACTTTCCATATGGTCGATTTTAGTTGCTACTAGAAATTTCAAAAAATTACATTCAAACGAATAAAACTCATGAAATAAGACACTTCGATATTATTTTTAAATAAAGAAAATTTTAAGCACTGAACAAGCTTTGAACTCGCAACCTTTTGCTTAGCATCCATACACTTTACGCAGTGGTTAGACACTGGACTCGCTTTCGGGAGGACGACGGTTCAATCCCGCGTCCGGCCATCCTGATTTAGGTTTTCCGTGATTTCCCTAAATCGCTCCAGGCAAATGCCGGGCCGGCCGAAGTGGCCACGAGGTTCTGGCGCTGCAGTCTGGAACCGCGAGACCGCTACGGTCGCAGGTTCGAATCCTGCCTCGGGCATGGATGTGTATGATGTCCTTAGGTTAGTTAGGTTTAACTAGTTCTAAGTTCTAGGGGACTAATGACCTCAGCAGTTGAGTCCCATAGTGCTCAGAGCCATTTGAACCATTTTTTTGAGCAAATGCCGGGATGATTCCTCTGAAAGGGCACGGCCGACTTCCTTCCCCAGCCTTCCCTAATCTGATGAGACCGATGACCTAGCTGTCTGGTCTCCTTCCCCAAAACAACCCAACCCCCTTACACTTTACCCATTACGCTAACGTAACACGTCATTTGATGTATCTCCCGGAGGTCTGTAAAATACCGACAAACACTGTTGGTATGATTATGAATTACATTTCGTCGAAGTACAATAGGAAAGAAACAATTGCCGCTGTTCTTTATTGCGAAAAAGCGGTTAGTGAGAATGATATAAACACCTTTCCTTGCTATCGCCTGAATTAGGCGGCTTATTGCTTGTTTGGTTTAATTAGAAGCAATTGGTATAAAGAATGCTTTTTCCAAACTTTCTATAAAAGAAAGTCTGCTATCAAGACATTGCTTTTGTTCAATTACTTTATTTATTACTGAACGTTTCTAAAACTGAAGACACTCGTCCGTGCTCCGCACTGCAGTCGAGCTCTGGCAACGTCGTTCTCTGTTCATTGGCTGACTGTGTTTTATGACGTCAGATGCGCAGAACGAACCTAAACTTGGCCGCCGTCATAAATGACGCGCACTTTAGTAATACTATGCGTCAACCATTAAGTGATGACTTTGTGAATTTAATCTCACCAGCTTTCGCAGCCGAGCAGCCATATGCAGAAAAATCAGTACTTGTTCCTTTCACGAACCAAAGTATGCCAGGGTACTTGAACAGTGCTAGACTTTCTGGTCATAAAATACCACTAAAATCCCATGCGAGGTTTCTTGGTGTTCTCTTCGATTCTAGAATGAGTTGCATACCTCATATTCAAACCGTTGTCAGTACGTTTGAAAAAGCATTGAGCCTTATCAGATCAGTGACAAGAGTATGGTGGGGTGCTCACCCCAATTCTCTGCTCACTCTCTACCGCGCGTTGATACGTTCCCGTATAGACTACGGATGCACGGTCTATCACACTTCTGCTAAAAAGTACCTACCACTACTGGATAAACTGCATTACAGAAGCTTACGCATCTGCTTCGGAGATATACATTCTTCTCCCACCAACGCCCTTCTCCTGGAAGCATCAGAAATGCCTCTATATATTCGCAGAACAATGGTGTGTGATAGTTATATCTTACAGCGGATGGCAGATACTAAACATCCACTGATAAAGTGCGAAACGCCCTCTCAAATCGGGAGTAACAGAAATGTCAGGAAACAGCAGTTTTATATCTCCAAGTGTAAATATCTCCAAAAGAAAGAATATCGAAGTGTGGTTCTTCCAGTGTTCCTATATGACTATCATAGGTCTTATCACGATATTCCTGTAACATATGTCGACTATTCCGGCAAAGGAAAAGGATATGGGCAGTTTTCGCCTACATCGTACCTGGCAGAAAAGTGGGCAGGGTATCTTAAACTGTATACAGATGGCTCAAAAATGGGGACGGAAAATCATACCGGATATGCTTTCTTCTGTCCAGAATCTGCAGAAGAAAGGAAATTTCAACTACCAGGTGATGCTTCCATATTTCTTGCTGAAACTTTCGCTATTATAGAGGCAATGAAATATGCAAGATCTCTCAAAATACCCAAGGCAGTAATAATCACTGACTCTCAAAGCGTTCTGAAATCCATTAGTTACAGGAATTGGGACAAAATAACTAGTAAATACACCCCGACATACTGGATCATTATCAAAAAGCCAAATTATATAATTTGTATGGGCCAAATCACATCCCGGCATTCTATACAATGACAAAGCAGATCAACTAGCGAGAGATGCTACTAACAGTGGAAGACCTATGGACATTAAACTGCCATATACAGAATACCTCCTAAAAGTAAAACAACAAGCGATTCTCTCCTGGCAGGAGAATGGACTTAAAGCCAACAAACAATATGTAAAAGCTATGCACGCATACAGACATCCATACAAAGACAAACATGGTTTGCGAACTTCAAACATTCAAGGAAAATTATAAAAGTCCATTGGAGAATGCGTCTCAATCATGGATCTTTCCCTGCCAACTTACATAGAATCGGCGTATCGGAGACACCCTACTGTCAATGTGAAGAGGAAACAATTGGTGATGTAAATCACATCTAATTTCAGTGTAGACGCCATGAGAAAGGCAGAATCAACTTTTTAAAGGAGCTCTTAAGACTTGGTCACTGCCAGCCGCTTTGCACGATCCCAATTCTCGGAGACACCACCAGGAGTATATACGATGTCATATCCCGGTTTCTTGCGAAAGAAGACATAAAAATCTAAACTGAATTGAACTTAACTAAAGAACTTAATTAACAAATAATTTTTTCGCGGTCAACTGTGTTTTGTAATCTGATTACAATAATTTTGATCTGAAAATATGTGAATGTCTGCCCTAAATAGTATCTATGACAAAGAAAAAATGTTACCTTGTTATGTGTATCAGTACATTTATTTGTGATGGCTAAAAAGTTTGTATGCTAGAAGCCAATAAAATAAATAAATAAAATAAATAAATAAAATAAAATAACTGGTAATACTACGTGCCGTACCGACTATTGTCTGCTTCGTCACACACCTATGCTGTCGCCATCTATGTCTTGTTTCCCTATTATCAGTATATTTTTATTCACATGCCAATACAAACAGTGATCTCAGTTTCTGTAACACAAAGCAATCAAATGACGATTACATCTGTCGTGCATATTGCTGCTCACCTGATGAAAAGTTAGTTCGCGAGTGGTACCGGTACTATCCCGTACTAGGTTATGAAACTAGCTTATATTATAATAGTATAGGCTTCGTTTCAAGATATATGACTTAAAGAGTAATTTTCGTATTCTGTTCTTTATTATTTCTCTGCTCTCTACCTGATGGTTACTGTGCTAAATGATGATTCGTGTTGCAAGTTTCTCTCTTACAGTATATGTTTACATAATTATATTACAATTACTAGAGCATACAGCACACGCACTTAAAATACTTTTTCAGCCGTCACATTTATATTATGTAATTATTTTTTTTACAAAATGTATACTACAAATACATCAATTTCTAATGAGACCGGGGCCCTCCTTTAATTTCGCCGCCGCTGGTCCTCTGACAGACAGTCTGCCACTACTGATCCATCCGAAGTATACCAGCGCCAGAATACGTGGCTAACTTCGTGGCTATAGTCCGGCAAAAACCGGTTTTCGTGTCGCTCAATTACGCGTAGCCATTTCGTATCGACAACTGTGCCAGTAGGCCTATAGTCCAATTTCAGTACGCACATTAAAAGATTATTACTAGGGTTTCAATACTTTGCTCACTCATGCTGAAATGTAAGACGTTTTTTTTTTTCATCTTAAGACAGTACTTTTAATGGAAAAAAGTACATTTGAGTACCGGTACAGTAGTATCAGTGTACCAACTTTGTTCGTTATATATTATAAGGAAATATTTATTTATTTACTTATCATCCGTGTCATCGTACAAACGTTATTGGACTTGTCATACATAGAAATTAACAATATAGAATATACAAAATGAAATTGTCTACAATTGGATTTGTCATACGCAGAAATTAAAATATAGAATGTACAAAATGGCAGAAATTAAAATATAGAATGTACAAAATGAAACTGTCTATAATAAATGACAGCAAATTTACAGTTTCTTTCCACATAAATGGTTTATAGTAATTTGTTCTAAGTAACAATGGTAAAGTATAACTTCTCTAACGATAGAAAATTTACATCTTTTGTGTCCCGACGTTTAGGTCCTTGTACAGTCGGCTTTTTAAACCACAAGCGCCAGTTCTGAACTTATAGATGACTCAATGGCCAGTATCGACTTCATTTTGCGCCGTGGAGATAAACACCAAAGCCTACGACGATATATACAGTTTGGTATACTCAAAAGACTGATACTGTCGCCATGGAAACCTGCCTGGTTCAGTGTGAAGTGATAACGGAAAACTAAAAACAGCACCGCGTCCTTGAACATTAATCTGCCCGATAGGGGGCATGTTTCAAGGCTAGTGTCAGCGAAACTGACGATTACCGGCAACTCTCGTATGAACACCAAAACAGATTTCGTAAATGTAGAAAATACTCAGCACTAAAAAGACATAGCCAAAGAACAAAAAATGCAATCGTAGTGGAATCTGTTGGTACCTGAACATACGGTATAATGTATCCCATAAATCTGTGATTAAAAATGTAAAATCAGGTTCAGAAGTAACACGTAATCCAGAGCATAACATCCTAGAAAGACTGTTCAGTGTTGAAATGCGTGCTGTGTTGGTAAAAAAAATTACACTACGTCAATCTGAAAGAAACGATAAAATGGAAAATTTTGTTCCTTCATGCATTCAGAAATGCTTTAGGGATTAATAAAGAAAATATATCAATTTTGTTTTTCAATTCGAGAAACTTGTCTCCATTTTCAGTACTAGTTTTTTACTGCACAATCTCGAATTAAATTTGCTTGCATTTCACGTGGGTGCTGTACAGCTTTTACCATCGATTAGAACAATACAACAGAATATGAGTTTAATTATCGCACCGCTGCAAAAATGAGCAACATAAATATGTGTCAGCGGGTTTGAGAAACGGATGAAATCGATAAGAGTGAACAATCCCTATGAGATTCTACATAGAATTTGCAGCGGGGTTAACTCCTCTTTTAACTATAATATACTGTAGATCCCTCACACAAAAAAAAGAGAAAAAAAACAGGGCCGGTAGTCGGAAAAAAAAATACCCGCCTACAAGAAGGGCACCAATAGCAGAATGCAATGCGGTATTTTGAACAGAATGACGTTCTCCATGACAATCAGCAATGATTCTGGATTAAAACTTCAAACATGTGCACTGTCAACCCACACTTTTCTCACATGACATCCTGAAAGCCTTGGACCATGGCAGTCAGGCAGATGCAGTATGTCTCGACTTCCAAAAGGAATTTGACTCAGTGCCACAAAAGTATAATCATATGGAATACCAAGCCAAATCTGTGATTTGATTGAGAATTTCCTGGTAGGGAAGATGCAACATTTTATCTTGGATGAGAATTATCAGCATATGTGACCTCGACTGCACCGCAAGGAAGTGTGTTGGGTCCCTTTTTGTTCATGTTTTACATTAATGATCTTTCAGATAATGTTCAGTGTAACGCCATACTATTTGCAGAAGATGCAGTTATCTAAAATGAAGAACCATCTGAAAAAAAAATTGTAGAAATATGCAGTTGGATCTTGGTAAGATTTGAAAGTGGTGTGAAGATTGGCAACTTGCTTTAAATGTTCAGAAATTTAAAATTCTGCACTTCACAAAAAAGATGTATCCTATGGCTACAGCATCAACATGTCCATATTACAAGTGGTCAGCTCATACAAATACTTGGGTGGAACACCTTGTAAGGGTATGAAGTGGAACGATTGCATAGGCTCAGCTATAGGTAAAGCATGTGGCAGGCTGTGGTTAATTGGTAAAACGCTAAGAAATGCAAACAGTCTACAAAGGGGATTGCTTATAAACAATTTATTCTAGCGTGTGGCGCCCATACCAGCTAGGACTGATGGAGGATATTGAATGTATACAGAGAAGGGCAGCATGAATAGTCACAATTTGTTTGACCCATGGGAGAGCATCATGGAGATGCTGAAGAAACTGAACTGGCAAAAACTTGAAGATAGAAACAAACTATCCTGAGAAAGCCTACTTACAGAATTACAAAAAACAGCTTTAAAAGATCAATTTAGAAATATGCTGCACCCCCTAGGTGTCACTCGAACAGAGTTCGTGAGGACACGAGTAGATTAGTTACAGCACACACAGAGGAATTTAAACCAGTCGTTCTACCTGCGCTCTGTACATGAATGGAATGGGAAGAACCAATAATAAATGGTACAATGAAAAGTTCCCCCTGACATGTATTTTGCAGAGTATGGATGTACATGCAGATGTAGATGGTCAATACAAATGTACCATAGGGATCAATATTGGACCCACTCTTCTTTTTGTTATATATGAATGGTTTGCTGTCATATAAACAAGAAGAAGAAATTGTTCTCTTTGCTGACAATTCAAGTATTATAGTCAAGCGTAATGGAGAAAATGCAATACTTGAAAATGTAAATCAAACTTTATTGAAAATTAATGCCTGGTTTTCTGCAAATGGACTTTTACTGAACTTAAATAAATGACAATACACGTAATTCTAGTACTGCACAAGGCCCAGTACATTATTAGAAATAATACAAAATGATAAATCAATACATGGAACATAATATTCAAAATTCTTAGGTGTTTATATTGATATGAAACTGAAACAGAGAAAGTCATATATTATAGATCTTCTCAAATGTCATAGTTCTTCAAGTTCATATTTTCATTCTTATTTGGGATGACTCATCACTGAGGAAGAAAGTGATGGTTGCACAGAAGCCTGAAGCTGAGCATAATGTGTGTTGTCCTCTCTAGAACATATAGCAGACAGATTTTTGAACAGTAAGGCATAATGACAACATGTACATCCTTATGGAGTTTGTTGTTAACAAACAGTCACCATTTGAAAACAACAGTAACATTTGTGAACATAATACTAGGAGAAGTATTCAGCAATAGAAAATCTTTGACCATCTACTGAGTGATGTAAAGAAGTTAACAGATAAAAAGTGAAATCATATCTGTTTGACAATTCTTACTCTGTAGAAGAAAGAATTTCTGAATGTGTAAATATAATCTGACTTTGTTTGTGTGTGTGCATGGTGGGGGGGATGGGCAGAGGGCTTTTGAACATTTATATGTATATGATCATAAGAAAAACTTACAGCATTCATGTAATTGGTCAGCCAAGTGTAAAACTCATTTGTTGCACATCATACAGAGAGATTGCACTTACGATCCTTGTGACATACAAATAACTGAACTAAACTGAAGTAGTGAATACATTTAGTTTTACTAAGCAGTAAGAACAAAACATAGCTTGAAATTTAAAGGAAAAATATGTAGTAATGTTTTTCCCCCCTTTTCAAATAACCTGATAATGGCATTATGATCAAGCATAGAATTTGCTATTCATTCATCATATTCTATGAATCAATTTCCAATAAGAGTCTACTGTCATTTGTGTCATGTTCATGGATATTCCAAGTTTTTATTTAAAGGGTTCTCTCTCTCTCTCTCTCTCTCTCTCTCTCTCTCTCTCTCTCTCTCTCTGTCTCCCCCTCCCCTCCCCCTCCTCCAGTGCATCAATGCCTGAGAGTGTAAAGCTTGCAAGACAATTTGCCTGAACAGTAAATTTCCTTTACACTTTTTTGAATCAAGAAAATGATCTGTGGATTGTATTAGCCTAGAATACACTTCTATACGACGAGTGGTGTTGGTTTAGGCAACCTAAATAATTTGAATGATGTGAAAGCTTGTTGCTGAGAGGTAAATGTAAACAGTATCGGTGTTTATTCAGTAGTTTTGTTCATACGGTACTGAAACAAAATATTGCAACTACTTGCTTAATAGCATGTTGGTCAATTTTGGAATGTAATGCAACAGCAATTCTGTGGGGCACGGATCTGCCAAGTCTTTCGTAGGTTATAGAGATATGCGTCACCATATGTCTACACATCATGAACTTCCTAAATTCCTGTAAATTATGGGCCAATGGGTGGAGAGCTGGCATCCCATAGCATCCCAGAAGTGTTCCATTCCACAGAGTTCATATTGAGCAAATTTGGTGGCCCACACATCAATTCACTATTATGCTCCTCAAACAACCTGTAGCACAATTCTTGCCTGGTGACACAAATAGTTATCCTCCTGGAAAATGCCATTTTCACTGGGAAGACATCATACTTGAAAGAATGCAGGTGGTCCACAATAAAGTTGGCACCATCAACAGCTGTCATGGTGCCTTTGATTACTACCACAGGTCCCATGGAAGCCCAGATGAAGTGCCTGAGGCAGGGTACACATTTCAAACAACCATTTGTCTATGAGACAGGATACCTGGAAGGTACCACAGACCTGGGACAACAAGAAACATTATTCATCTGACCAGGAAACAAGGATAACACTAAAAGAAATTGATTTGAAGGACAGGTGGCCCACGCAAGTACTTCATCTCTTGCAGTTATTGTGATCAAATTCCCACCTTGGGGACACGACATCCTTTTGTACACTCACTACATGCAAAAATATGCAACAAAACTATTAATACTTCCTTGCTCTTAACTATTAAATCACTATACTGCTTAACATCATAGTCCTCATTCATTGTCTAGCTGGGTAACACATCACGCTAGCATGTTGATCTGTGACACTACACTGATTATTGGCTCTATTTGGGGAAGTAGTCAGTTGGAAGGAAATGGTGATCACTTTAGCACAAATCAAACTTTTCTCGTTGAGCTCTCTCTCTCTCTCTCTCTCTCTCTCTCTCTCTCTCTGTCTCCTTCAGTGCTGAAGTATGTGTTAACACACAAATTTAGGAGACCTATCTGCTCTGACAACATGAGTTCAACTACCTGTACACTTAGGCCAAAGGCCGTAGAAATCATGAGCATGTTACAAGCAGAAATGGCTGAGTAAGTAGTGAAATGAAATTAGTGAGAGCCTTTACATTAAAGGTTTCTTGAATGCAGATTTAAAGGAAACAGACTATAGCCTTAGTTGTAGTTTTCTCTGTTGCATCACCTATTTGAATATATGCATGAGAGGGGCAGTTATAGTGTGGTATCCCATCCCTTTGGCCCTGTGACATCATGCCCCCCACCACATTTTATTACTGTTAATATGAAGTGCACCAGGAAGTTTAAAATATGTCTCAAGTAGATGTAATTACAATGGTTTGTTCACAATCCAACAATGATTTGCTGAAGAACAAAGTGTACTACTTTGCTTTCCACCATTTGCCAATAGGTGGCGACAATGGTTAGTAGTGGTCGAAAGAAACATATCACAGAGTCAGGCAGTCATCTTGGACCTCGGTCAACATAACCTCATTCAAATATTAGTCGATTTGTGTCTGCATCATAAAGTTGTTCTTGATTGAAAATGTCAGTTTACGAACCTAATTCTCGTCATTTGTAGGTGGTGTTACTGTTTTGTTTCAATATGAAGAAAACAGCAGCTGTCTCATCGAATGATCTCAAGTACGTATGGTAAGGATGCTATTAGTGGAAGAATATGTTGTGGGTGGTTTCTAGGCTTCAAGAACAGTGATCTTAACATCGTAGACCGGCATAGTGGTGGAAGAGAGAATGTTTTCGAAGATGCAGAGTTGGAGATACTGCTGACTGAAGACTTGTGTCAAACTCAAGAAGAATTGGCACGATTAGTGAGAGTGACACAGCAAGCCATTTCAAAAAGTCTCAAGGCTATGGGCATGATTCAGAAAAAGGAACTTGGGTCCTGTTTGAGCTGAAACCAAGAGACATTGAATGGCATTTGTGTGTTTGTGAACAGTTGTTTCAGAGGCAAAAACAGAAGGGATGTCTGCATCACATTGTGAGTGGGGATGAAAAACAGATTCATTGCAATAACCCCAAATGCAATAAAATCATGGGGATATCCCGGCCATGCTTCCATGCCGACGGCCAAACCGCATATTCACAGCGCCAAAATCATGCTCTGCATTTGGAGGGAGCAGCTCGGTGTCGTGTACTATGAGGTGTTAAACCCAAGTGAAACAATCACAGGTGCTCATTATCAAACACAATTAATGCGATTGAGCAGAGCATTAAAAGACAAATGGCCACAATACAGCGAGAGGCACGATAACTTGACTTTGCAGCATGACAACGCTCGACCCGACGTTGCAAAAGAGGTCAACACGTACTTGGAAACATTAAAATGGGAAGTCCTACCCCACCCGCCATATTCTCCAGACATTGCTCTCTCTATTACCTGTTTAGATCAATGGCACATGGCCTGGCTGATCAACACTTCCGAACTCACGAAGGAGTCACAAATTGGATCGATTCGTGGATCGCTTCAAAAGACAAACAATTTTTTCGACGCGGGATTTGTACACTGCCCAAAATATGGGAGAAAGTAGTGGCCAGCAATGGAAAATACTTTGAATGATACATGTGTAACCAATTTGTTTCATCAAAGCATCAAATGTTGGGGAAAAACGGCGAAAGCAAAGTTGTACACCTTGTACATTAGAGTTTAACAGCAAGGTTTGTCTCCCTCCCTCCCTCCTCCTATGTTGAGGATATTATTATGGTTGGGGTTTAGATTAAGGTCTAAATGACACTATTGGTAGATTTGAAAATTCATACAGCCTGCCAGAAAATTGTCATGTTGTGCATTAAATTTTGTGACTTTAGCACAGTTTTTTTTTTTTTAGGCTTTCGATATTGCTATGATATGTGGTGTGACACATGGAGACAGACATGTTCACATATTGTTACCTCAGTTCTATAACATCGATGCAGAGTACGTCACCCGGGATACAATGGATAGCTGGTGTGGTGGAATTTCAATTGGTGGCAAGTAAATCGACAATCTGCTCAGTTCACTTGTACATAACTTCCCTAATCATACTGTAATCGTTGGCAGAGACAATTAATTGGAAAAATTACAGATTTGTTAGTGGTGGATACGATAAGACATTCTGCAAAACATTACTGCGTGGCTTCTCTGAAAACTACCTTGAACAGATAGTTACGAACCTGACTCGTAATGGAAATATATTGGATATTATAGCAACAAATTGATCTGATTTCTTTAAGGATGTCCACACCAAAACTAGCATCAGTTACCTGACACAGCTGTGGCAACAGTGATTACCAAAGTATAAAAGACAACTAAAACAAGCAGAAAGTCTTCTATTTTCACCAAACTACATAAAAAATCGGTAATGTCATATCTCAGTGAGCAATGTGAAACTTTCAGCACAGGGTAGGAGCATGCACAGGAACTAAAGAAGTTTAAAAGAATAGTTGACCATATACTGCAACACATGAAACCAGTACAACAGTTCATAATTGGCTGTAAAGAAACAGAGATTATTGTGTAATAGGTGCAAAACAAAGTGTAGGCCTGTAGGTAGAGACATGCTGAGTGAAATGCGTTTGGCTGTCAAGAGAGAAATGTGCGACGCCTTTAATGACTACCATAGCAGAATACTGTTAAATGATATTTCACAAAACCTAAAGAAATTCTGGTCATATGTAAAGGTTGTTAGTGGCACCAAAGTTAGTGTCAAGCCCCTAACAAATGAGACGGGAACTGGCAGACCCTTACCAAACAGGACTAACAGGAGATATTGAACATTTACGGAGAACGTCAGTACAAATGGTCACACGTTGGTTTGATCTGTGGGAGTGTGTCACAGAGATATTGAAGGAAGGTTCATTTCATTTAAAATCACCCAAAATAAAGAAATCTCGTTGCCATCATGTCACGGATATTTGTAAAAATTTGGTGTAAGAAAGTACATAAATAAAAAGTGAAAATTTTTTTTTCAGATTTTTTTGGTCAAAACTGTAGTCGGGGGGGCTATTTTGAAATGTCTAGCATTTTCTCCATCTGGCATCAGTACGAAAGGTAGGTTGAAAGTTTTGAACTACTATAACTCCCTTATTTATAAATCAATTTTATTCATTTGGGTGTCATTAGAAAGAGAAAAGGACCAACTATATCACTAAACTATAAAAATGCTGCAACTGTGCATATAAATATGCACAAATTTGTAATTAATGTCTTTTTCATTTTTTTTTTTTTTTTTTACAAACTTAATGAATTTTTTTCCTCAAAATCACAAGTTTCACCAATATAAAGGTTGTCTCAAAGAATTCCTATTGTCATACATTTCAACATAAAAAAATCAGAAGAGTGTTTGTTCTGTTTCATCATTTAGAACAGTAAGAACATAAATAATAATATACGTTTCATTTTGTGACTTTACCTAGTGGTCACAAATGATGATCAGTTCTCATAAAACACATTCATAAAATTCTAAAAAGCATTGATTCTGTCAAATAAGTTTTCAATGGACAATATTATGCCTGATTCAAAAGTATATAAACAACCAGTACTTGTGCTTGCACTAGGAGCAGGCAAAGTCATTAAAATGCTTTCATAAGGTATCCAGCAACTTCAGTGTGAAGTGGCCATGAATAACTTGATGAAGGGCCACTTGGACTCATGAACTTGACTTTTGCATCTCTGTGTTCTTCACTTATCTCTAGAATTTTTCCAAGCTACCACTGATCATCATAGATAACTGTGACAAATGTTTCTTCTTTAATTGTGTTGGAGGCAGTGTTTTGAATTCCATGAAGAACTTAAATGAATTTAGTAGATGATTAAACACACTTTATCAGCAACTTGTTTTCATTCAGTGGTTTGAAAAAATGATCCACTCTTGTCCCAGCAATGGTACAACCAGTCTCAAATCATTTTTGTAACACGTTTGTGAACTTTTTTACCTTCTCTGCTGTAACATAAAATGTTTCTATTCCTGGAACATGAGTTTTGGCAAATGTAAACAGATCTTTTGGACTTAAAATGTGACTGTCATATGGACGCTGTAAACTTGCTCTTGTTGCTAAACATTTAATAGTACCACCAACTCCATCACATGCATTTTTGCCATGACTAGTGGCAAAAAAATTCCATTCTACAGTTACTCCGTAATCTTGTTTGTGACGGCACAAACTTAAAAAGTTCTTAAAGTTTTTATATTGTGCAGAACTGCCATCACTGAAGTACATAACATGCTGGATGTGTGGTAATTGTCCAATACACAAGTGAGAGCAGTTTTCTGGAGAAAACATAGAATGTGTTTGCATCATGCTGCAAACAGTCACTTATACAACACAATGACATTGACTTAATGCAATCATCTGTTTTAAAGTATGCCACAAAAGGATGAAGGGTGACTTGAATGTTCTGCCAGTGAAATCCTCGTGCAGCATCCTGAAGCAAACAGGGTATAGTTCTCTGCAAAATCCACTATGATGATGCATGTAGTATCAGAGAGGGTTTCTTTGCTTGATTTGAAGTAGTGACTCTGAGATTTTGATACTTAATGATGATGTGTTAAATTTTGAAGTTTTTGCATGAAATACTCAACAAATTCATTGGTCGTCTTGATTAATGTCTCCAGTAAAGGTCGATCAGTTTGGATCCATTGTTTGAATACAACATTTTCACAATCTTTTAAGGACTCCAGCTCCATTTAAAAATTGCGCAGTTCATATTCATCAGGACACTGAGAATGGCGATGCACCATGCACTCCTCATTTTCCAGATTGCAAACAAGTTTCTGTAGAAGTTCAGTGTATGGTTCTTTCACATGTGTAGCATGCATTAACAGTTTTACGTTTTGGTGATACATGCATACACATACGTTATGCATTCCATGACTGTTTACAGTAACACATTCTTTTGGTCTAAGTTCACAAAATTTAGTAAACCCAATTTTATCTTCAGGGTATTTTTCTATGAAAGCTAAGTAGTCTTTTTGTCTTATACACTCTTTTGCCAGACAGTCTTTTTTATTAGCAGAAATGCAACTTATATCATCTTCACAGTAAAAATTCTGGACATGTTTTTCCACATCCTTACCTATTCTGTTTCCCACTTTATAACTCCCTTTTGACAGAATACCATCTTATTTTAGCAATACCATCAATTTCTTTACCATGTATTCAGTAGTGTTAAAAAACATTTGGATTTTTTCTTTAGTCCATGAAGCTGGTGCTAAGGTAAGTATTTGTAGTTTTTCTTTAACAGAACTTCTGCTGAATTTCTCTTTAAGTTTTTGCATTAAAATATTACAGTCTGTATATTCAGCACTGCCAGTTTCCTCAGACACTTTGTTCACTGGAACATGTAGCACTTCTGATGCTGTTTGCTGGAATTTTAAAGCTAAGCAACGAGACTTGGATCGAATGTATCCTGGGCGCCTGTCTTGTGCTCTCTTGGTAGCCTTAAATGGTGAAATTTTAAGTAGTTCACAACTTTCATTAAGTTTCCGAAGAGCTGTAGATGGATCTGGTGTATATTCGTGATCTTCAGCTTCACATTCATCCATCCCTGGAAGGTTATACCCCATAGGAGATAAAATGTCCTTACGGCATGTTATGCACAGCTTGGTACCTGGGATAAGTCCAAGGGTTTTATATTTCCTTGCCATGGTTAAAGAAATAGGTTTCAAAGATTTCTTAGCAGGCTTTTTACCATGCTTCATAAAAGGGTCACAGCAAATTCTTTGTCTGTCTTCAAATGTTCCCAAATATAGCCATTTGTGCGAAGAACAAACACGCTTAATATTTTCACAGGTGCTTCTTTGCTTCAATAATTCAGTATCAGCTTCATTCAGACTTGACATATCTATTAAATCAAGCTCCTCACTGCTACCACTTTTCTTCAGACACACAACAGCTGACACAAAACCTAAAGAACATTTGTTTTCCATTGTGATTTTTAATCAACTGTGTATGTTACAGAAAAGAACTGGTTGGTTTGAAACTTTTTCTTGTTCTCTAATTACAAGACAGAATGGCTGCTTATGTAAGAAGGACAAAATCAAGACAAAGTCCTTCAGATATATAAAGTGCACAGACACACAAAAACCTAACACACACAGCCTGTGTTGCATGTGAGTGTTGCTGCTAGACTGAATTTTCCATTGTTGTTTAATGTATTGTTGATTAGCTATTTGAAGCAATTAATTATTACAGCATTATTGAAAAAGTATAAGATCTAACAACAGAGGACAAACACCCTTCTAATTTTTTTATGTTGAAAAGTATGGCAGCAGGAATTATTTGAAACAAAAATTCAGATGGTGAAACTTGTGATTCTGCTGAAAAAAAAAAATCATGAAATTTGCAAAAAAAAAAAAAAAAAAAAAAAAAAAAAAAGTGAGAAATTACATTAATTACAAATTTTCAAACATTTATTGCTTAGACACAGCACTTTAATAATTTTTTTATTATAGCTCTATTCTTTTACTTTCCAATGACACCAAATTGAATAAAATTGATTCATAAATAAAAAAGTTATAGTGGTTACAGTTTTACAAGGCACTTTGTTTCTCAATGCCCATTGGTAGAAGGGACCCATATTTCAGAATGGTCTCCTAATTACAATTTTGGTCAAAAAATTCCAGAAAAAATATTTTAACCCTAACTCATTATGTACATTCCTACACCAAATTTTCAGAAAAATCTGTGCATAAGGGCAATGGCCACTGGGTGATTTCACATGAAATTACGCGGAACTGAACTGGAAGAATCTAGGAATATACTACAACCCCTATCACTCACATAGGGATCATTATGATAAGATTAGAATAACTAATTATGCTCAGAGCAATTAAAACAATCATTCTTCCCATGTTCCATACATGATAGAATAGGTAGATACCCTAATGACTGGCATAATGGGACATTTACTGTG
Organism: Schistocerca nitens; assembly: GCF_023898315.1. NCBI lineage: Eukaryota > Metazoa > Arthropoda > Insecta > Orthoptera > Acrididae > Schistocerca > Schistocerca nitens. The sequence continues at coordinate 1,164,577,313 of NC_064615.1, read as the reverse complement.
CCATACATTTCACGGTGGTTTGGGGAGTATAAATGTAGATGCAGAATCTATGTTTAGCTGATGATACTACTATTATTGCAGGAAGTGAGCGAGAAGTTCGTGATCTGTTTTCTGAGTGAAGATTATTACTTTAATTTCAGTCTAGAGATAAACATGAAAAAGACCTAACTAATGGTTATTAACTGACATAGTTTAGATTAAATCCAACTTACAGGCTACTTACAAGATCTGTAGGTAGTAAGTGAAATGTATACGTAGAATCTCTAATCAACGACACAGGAAATTGTGATGAAGAAATAAGATTAATTGTTCTTGGCTAAGTCTCAATGGTTAAACCCACTAAGGTCTAGCAGAACAGGCAATATCCGAAAACAACAAAAATGCACTTGGTGGACTCATTGGTGTTCCCTCTGTTCTTGTACAGCTACAAGACCTGGACCATGAAAGCTAGCAACAAGAGCCGAATCGATGCCTTCGAGAAGTGGTGTTGGAGGAACATATTTTGGATACCATGGACAAACAGGAGAACAAATTATTTCATTAGACTAGTTTCAGAAGAAGTTGATCTTCCCATGTCAGTCAAAGCTACTTATATTAAGAAGAGCTGAAGATTGCTGCGGGGACATCTAGTCGACTATTCAGGTACCTAAGAAATGAATTGAGAGACATGTCATCACACTTGGCAATGAGTAAACTGCTAATGATAATGAAAACACCTTACAGATTTGGACATGACAGCTAAAATTTCCATACTTGCATGCAGGATTAAGGATTCCCCCCTCCCCTTGAGCCTGTGCTCATTGTCAGAGTGAGAACAATGACCTTTTACACCAAGGATCTTTGCTCTAGTATGTTTCTAGGCTTTCACAACTGGAGTCAGTTTCCATAAACTGTCTTTTTGTTTGTAGACTTTCATATTGTTAAATCATCTGGCTTGTAACTCAGAAAAAATTATAGAAACAGCAAATGTCTATAGCAATTTGCAATAAATAAGTCTTAAATGAAAGGGTAATTTTTCTACTTAGCCCATATTTTTTTACACCTCTTCTTAGTTACACACCTAGTTTGAACTCAAAAAGCCATTTGTGAGCGCTCACTGACATGTGCAGGTGCAATACACATGAAAATGGCAGTAAACTCACACAATTAGCCATGATATTAAATTCAAAAAAGTGAAGACATTTGGTTCAGGTATTCTGATATCAACAGGCACCTGGCACAGTGACAATAGTCGAGACAGTGGACACGCACTTGGAAGGAGCAGGTTAAAATCCCTAACCAGCTATCTAGAATTAATTTTCTGTACTTCCTTAAATCACTTCATATGAATGTTGGGATGGTTCCTTGAAAAGGACATGGCTCATTTTCTTCCCCATCCTTGTTCATCTCAAGTTTGAGCTCTGTCTCTAAATGTCTTCTTTAGGATTTTTTTTTTTTTTTTTTTTTTTTCCTGTTCCTTCTCATTTCACCTCTGGCAACAACATGTGTGTGTGTGTGTGTGTGTGTGTGTGTGTGAAAAAAATGCCAGTTTGGGTTTGGAGTTCACATTAAATTATAGGTCACCTATAATTGGTTAATGCCAGTTCAGAAGTTGGAGGAAGGGAAGATCTTAGCTTGAATAGGACCATGCTTAGTACTGTACTGCAGTGTTTAAACAAACCTAGTTACAATGTACATCTTGAAATCTTGTGGTGGTAGCCTGATCAGTAAAGTAGCCCAAGAAGATTAACCTTCTGAAACTTATTATTGCTACCCATTTATTAGATTAGATAAGATCAGATCCAGTCTTCATTCCACAGATCCAAAAATGAGATGATTTTTGTGGGTGTGGAGCATGTCAGAAAGTATGATATAACAAAACGTAGAACATTTGAATATAATACTTAACTGATCATTTCACAGGAGGTTGTCAAGATATGTGAATACATTACAGTAAACCGGAACTGCTAATGTTTACAGAATTAATACACTATCAGAAGCAGATATGATCATGCACTTTTAATAATTTTATCATACACAAAATTCCCAATCTTGATTGTTATGACCAAGTGCTGTCAGAACTGAATCTAACAGACATATTTACTTAAGCAGGTATAACAGTCCCTGTTAAGATATTCATCTATAGAGTATTTAAGGAACCATTTGCACTCGAGCACAGACGATATTTAATTTACTGAACTTAGATTATATGTATCGATTTTTTACGAGAAGAGAAAGCAAAACGAAGGAATTAACACCACTCTCTTGTTGCAGCCAGTAGGTATCAGCACTCTTATGTCATTCGTTGTCCTAGAAGGATGTAATATTTTGTGTGGCTCCACAGTTAGCCATATTGATACTTATTTGCAGAAAAGAGGCGCAGAATTAATAAGTCGTTCTCATCTCTGAATTATCTGCAATTATTTACCTTGAATTTTACGTAAGTGTCGTTCATATCGTAATGTATATGTTGAAATGAATACATGTTTTATTTAATCGTATGCTTTTCTCTGGTTCAGTAGTTTTAGTCACCCCAGTGTCATGATTGAAGCTGAGCTCAGATATCAGATTTTGTTTACAAAAAAATATATAATGAGCCCTGGCTACGTTCTGTACATCTTCAAACGTGCGAAGCTCGATAAATTCACAGCGTAAATTGCACTTACTTTATTGTCTGACCTCAATGAACAATGCTACGTAAGATTTTATGAAACATTAAGAAATTCAATTCCAATCTTAAAGGCGAAACAAACTTTAATCTCTCAATTACTTATACAAACAATTATTATTATTCTTTCTTTTCTCAGACGATATGTCTGGTCAAAAATGGAAAGTGACGTGAATCTTAATCAAGCGTGACTTCCTTTTAACTGTACGGTATATGTTACATTGCATTTAGGAACTTTCGGGTAATTGAACATGTATCAATAATTACGGATTTCTGTATTTGTATATATGAGTTTGGATGTAGCTGTATTGCATTGATGTACTGGTGGATATTGTGTGGTATGACTCCTGTAGTTGATAGTATAATTGGTATAATGTCAACTTTATCCTGATGCCACATGTCCTTGACTTCCTCGGCCAGTTCGATGTATTTTTCAATTCTTTCTCCTGTTTTCTTCTGTATATTTGTTGTATTGGGTATGGATATTTCGATTAGTTGTGTTAATTTCTTCTTTTTATTGGTGAGTATGATGTCAGGTTTGTTATGTGGTGTTGTTTTATCTGTTATAATGGTTCTGTTCCAGTATAATTTGTATTCATCATTCTCAAGTACATTTTGTGGTGCATAATTGTATGTGGGAACGTGTTGTTTTATAAGTTTATGTTGTAAGGCAAGCTGTTGATGTATTATTTTTGCTACATTGTCAAGTCTTCTGGGGTATTCTGTATTTGCTAGTATTGTACGCTGTAATATCTGGTGTTTATTGTTTGATCCTGTATTGCAATCATGAATTCTTCCGTCTCACTGTATATATTGCCTTTTCTTAGCCATATGTGGATGCGTCTTGATCGATGTGTGGCTGTGTTAGATGATACGGGTGCTTGCCATGTAGTTTTTTCTTTTTCCAATTTACTTTCTTCGTATCTGTTGATATTATGTGATCTAAAGGGTTGTTGAAGTGGTTATGAAATTGCAGTGGTGTAGCCGATGTATTTATATGAGTGATTGCTTTGTGTATTTTGCTAGTTTCTGCTCGTTCTAGAAAGAATTTTCTTAAATTGTCTACCTGTCCATAATGTAGGTTTTTTATGTCGATAAATCCCCTTCCTCCTTCCTTTCTGCTTAATGTGAATCTTTCTGTTGCTGAATGTATGTGATGTATTCTATATTTGTGGCATTGTGATCGTGTAAGTGTATTGAGTGCTTTTAGGTCTGTGTTACTCCATTTCACTACTCCAAATGAGTAGGTCAATATTGGTATAGCATAAGTATTTACAGCTTTTGTCTTGTTTCTTGCTGTCAATTCTGTTTTCAGTATTTTTGTTAGTCTTTGTCTATATTTTTCTTTTAGTTCTTCCTTAATGTTTGTATTATCTATTCCTATTTTTGTCTGTATCCTAGATATTTATAGGCATCTGTTTTTTCCATCGCTTCTATGCAGTTGCTGTGGTTATCCAATATGTAATCATCTTGTTTAGTGTGTTTTCCCTTGACTATGCTATTTTTCTTACATTTGTCTGTTCCAATAGCCATATTTATATCATTGCTGAATACTTCTGTTATCTTTAGTAATTGGTTGAGTTGTTGATTTGTTGCTGCCAGTAGTTTTAGATCATCCATGTTTGTCTAGGTATGTTCCAGTAATATTGTATCCATAATTAGTATTATTTAGCATGTTGGATAGTGGGTTCAGAGCAAGGCAGAAGCAGAAAGGACTTGATGAGTCTCCTTGGTATATTCCACGCTTAATCTGTATTGGCCGTGATGTGATATTTGAATTTGTTTGGATATTAAGTGTGGTTTTCCAATTTTTCATTTCTATGTTTAGGAACTGTATCAATTTAGGATCTACTTTGTATATTTCCAATATTTGTAGTAACCATGAGTGGGGTACACTATCAAAAGCTTTTTGGTAATCAATGTATGCGTAGTGTAGTGACCTTTGTTTAGTTTTAGCTTGATATGTCACCTCTGCATCTATTATCAGTTGCTCTTTACATCATCGTGCTCCTTTGCAACAGCGTTTTTGTTCTTCATTTATAATTTTGTTCTGTGTTGTATGTGTCATTAATTTCTGTGTAATGACTGAAGTTAGTGTTTTGTATATTGTTGGTAGGCATGTTATGGGGCGATATTTTGCTGGGTTTGCTGTATCTGTTTGACCTTTAGGTTTCAGATAAGTTATTCCATGTGTAAGTGTATCAGGGAATGTGAATGGGCCTGCAATGTAACTGTTAAATAATTTATGGGTTCAAATTAATGATATAAATTAATAGAAGGAAACATTCCACGTGGGAAAAATATATCTAAAAACAAAAATGATGTGACTTACCAAACGAAAGCGCTGGCACGTCGATAGACACACAAACAAACACAAACATACACACAAAATTCAAGCTTTCGCAACAAACTGTTGCCTCATCAGGAAAGAGGGAAGGGGAGGGAAAGACTTACCTTAGGGGGAAAAAAGGACGGGTGTACACTCGCGCACACACACACACACACACACACACACATATCCATCCACACATATACAGACACAATCAGACATATTTAAAAACCAATATGTCTGCTTGTGTCTGTATATGTGTGGATGGATATGTGTGTGTGTGTGCGAGTGCATACCCGTTCTTTTTTCCCCCTAAGGTAAGTCTTTCTGCTCCCGGGATTGGAATGACTCCTTACCCTCTCCCTTAAAACCCACATCCTTTCGTCTTTCCCTCCCCTTCCCTCTTTCCTGATGAGGCAACGGTTTGTTGCGAAAGCTTTAATTTTGTGTGTATGTTTGTGTGTCTATCGATGTGCCAGCGCTTTCGTTTGGTAAGTCACATCATTTTTGTTTTTAGATATGTTAAATAATTTAGTTAGATGTGAATGTGTTGAGGCGAACTTCTTTAGCCAGAAATTTGCTATTTTATATTTCCAGGGGCTTTCCAATTGTGAGTAGAATTAATTGCTTGGGTGACTTCATGTTGCAAAATTATCACTTCAGGCATTTGTGGTATCCTCTTGTATGCGTCTGTTTCTGCTTGTATCCACCGTGCATGCCTGTTATGCTGTACCGGGTTTGTCCATATGTTGCTCCAGAAGTGTTCCATGTCTGTTATGTTTGGTGGGTTGTCTACTTTAATGTGTGTGTTATCTATTGTCTGATAAAATTTCTTTTGGTTTGTGTTGAATGTTTGGTTTTGTTTCCTTTGATTTTCACTTTTTTTGTATCTTCTAAGTCATTTGGCCAATGCTTGTAACTTCTGCTTCTTTTCATCTAATTGCTCTGTCGCTTCTTGTTGTGAGATTTTACCTAACCTTTTTCGTTTTTTTGTCTGATATTTCATTTCTTATAAACTATGTTAGCTGTCCGATGTCTTTTCTCAGTTTTTCTATTCTGATCTGTAGCCCATGTTGCCATGCTGGTTTTGTGGGTTTCTTCTGTGTGTTGGTTTGTTCTGATCTCTGCCTAGTGTGTATATTTAGTGTAGTGAGTGCTCCTATATAAACGATTAGCTGTAACTCTTCCATAGTTGTATTTTCTTTTATTTTGTTGTGTATGATTGTGTTGATAGTTGTTATTGTTGTTTCGACTTGTGGGTTATTTGGTGGTCTATGCAAGAATGGTCTAATGTCTGTATTTGAGTCTTTGTACTCTATGTATGTTAGCTGAAATTTTTCTTCTATATCTAACATGTTATTATTATTATTTTATTTTTATTTGTTAAAAGTAGAAGGAGCTGCCAACCAAAAAGGTTTTTGAAACTCTTTTTAAACTGTGCTTTATCTGAAAAAGATTGTTGGCAACTTATTGAAAATGTATGTTCCTGAATATTGGACCTGTTTTGTACTAAGGTTGGTGATTTTAGATCTTAATGTAAATTGTTCTTATTTTTAGTGTTGATACTACTTATTAAGCTATTTGTTGGAAATAGACGTATTATTTGCAACAAATTACATAAAGGAATAAATATACTAAGAAGGCAGCAGTTAAAATACCTTCTTTGAATATGTTTCTACGTGGTGTTCTTGAAATTACACCAAAGTGAGTTTTATTACACGCTTTTACACTGCTAAAAACTTTTGCTCAGTTTGATGAGATACCCAAAACATGATCCCATATGACATAACAGAATGAAAGCAAGCAAAGTATGCAAGTTTTTACATTTATATTTCCTATACAAGTTTTTGCCTTTATATTTCCTATATCTAACAGCATTCCCATTGCAAATACAGACTTGTTTAAGTGCTTCAGCAATTCTGTGGTATGCTCTTCCCAACTGAATTTATTACTAACCCAGAAATTTAACAGTGTCAACCTCTTCTATCTGCCTGTCTTCACGTGTTATATGCAAGCTTGAAGGAAATCTCTTACAGATTCTGAACTGCATTAGTGGGTCTTTTCAAAGTTTAGTCACAGTGAAATAGCTTTACACCATTTATTACTGTCAGTGAAAATTTGATCAGCAAATATTTGTAAATCTATATTTGACTTGCTATTTATTGCTATGTTTGTATCACTTGCTAACAAAGCAAACCTAGCACCCAACAGTGTGACAGACGAGAGGTCATTAACGTACACAAGAAAAAAACCAATAGATCCAAGACAGAACCTTGAGAAACACAACATGTAATTAATTCCCAATCAGATGAAGACTGATTGCTTACTCCACAGGTATTTGCTTCTTGTTAGTTCGGTAAGACTCTAACCATTTTGCACAACTACCAGTGACACCATAATATTCTAATTTACTTAAGAGAATGCTGTGATTCACACAGTTAAAGGCTCCTGACAAGTCACAGAAAATGCCAGTAGCCTGTAATTTGTTACCCAATGACTTAAGTACATTCTCACTGTAAATAGCCTTCTGTATATCAGAACACTTAAGGAACCCAAGTTGTGACTTAGACAATGTATTATTAGCAGTCAGATGTTTAAGAAGTGAAATTGGTCAATATTCTAACGGTGCCTCTTTACAGCCCTTCTTGTAAAGAGGCTTAACTTCAGTAGTCTGGAAATGTTCCACTGATAAGAGTTTGGTTACACGTGAACACTAACTTTGTTGGTGTGTTATCATATCCATTAGAATACTTTGATGTTAAGGATTTGATGATGGATGCTACTTCTCTGAAAGAAGTGAGTGTCACTTCCATTTTACTTAAATTATTTGTAGAGATGATCTCAGATAATCCATTGCACTGTTTACTGAATCTCATAATGCCAAGTTGTCAGTAACAGAAACAAAGTACTTGTTTAAGAAGTTTGCAACTACATGCACTTGTTACCAATGTCTCATTTATTTTTAGTGCTATCTGTTCCTCTTCCATTCTGTGTCTTCACCACACCCCATATGGTTTTTATATTGTTGCCTTATGTAATTACCTTTTTCATATAATAAAACTGCCTACACTTCTAGATTAATTGCTTCAATGTTTTGCAGTATTCTTTGTAATGCATTACAGTGGTAACATCAGAGCTGTTCACAGATGCCTGGGATGTTTCTCAAATATTTAAATTCTCTTCATTTCACATGTTTAAAAAATGGCTCTGAGCACTATGGGACTTAACATCTATCGTCATCAGTCCCCTCCACATGTTTAATTTATTTCAATGACGTAACTACAAAACACACTCAAAGAACCAGCCTGAGACTGACAAGGTTTTCTACATATTCATTACATTATTCTGATTCCATCTTAACTGTTACCATATAGTTGAAAATTCTTATTTATGGATTACTGCTCTTACAGTCAAAGCCATTTGTATGTCACTGTGTTGGAGAACTCCTCAAATACATAACTTCTAGGGTGAAGATTGAAACAAAGACGTGACAAAGCATTCTGTGACTGTTAAGATATACTAAAAGGATTAGAGCACTGACACTGCAATGACTCCACAGAATAAAGAGCACATATAAGCTTACCAAAATGTCAAGAATTGCTGCTCATATTATCACATTTTGGTCTTCCGTTTACCTACTAGGAAGCAGTGGAAAGAGGCAAAATTCGCCAACATCACATAAACGTTACTGTGCAAGAACTGAAGTAAAGATTCGTGTTAATTTTACTACTTTCTTATTACCATAGTCCGTCGATTCGTTATGTTCTTTCGGAACAAATTGGTTTGTACGAAACGTCTGACTTCCCAATCTGCACACAGCACGTAGATAATTTGGAAGGACGTCGTTCACAATTTCTAAGTATCACAGAAAGCAATGTCGCTGAGATGCATCCAGTTGGAGAATGTTTTCCCATGTTTATTACGAAAAAATACACGATTTCATAATAATTACGAAACTGAGCCAGTGAATCAGATTGTGAATCCCTTTACGAAACTGAGTCAATGAACCAGATTGTGAATCCCTGTACGTGAAATTGAATGAGACTGAATATAGACAACTCCCACTGTTTTCATTTGTAAATACACGAGTTTTCAAGGAGAAGGTACAATACAATTCTTTGACACTGTCAAACGAACAGTACTAATGTTACACTTGGAAGATACTTGTAAACAACGGTATTTTCCACTTCAAGAAACTATAGGCTACGATCATGCGGGAAGGTGCACAAGTCACATTCAGCGTAATGCCTAATGACAATAATATATTCTCTTCTTTAATGTTGTACTTAAAACTTCTTTCCTTACCAAACGCGATAACCTTAAAAACACTCCCATGTTTCTCATTGCGGACTGCGACGCTTTCTGAACCCCGACCTCACTGCACAACAGCCAACAGCTGTTATCTGACACGTGTTACTTAACAGCATTCTCACCAACTACGATACAGATACACATTCTGCTGTATCATTAAGTTTACATAATACTATACCATACTACATTCGCAAATAAACGACGTGAACGAAAATGTCTTCGAAGCAAAATAATATATCATAATAAACAAACCCCATTTACGTTCGATAAAAGATTGACATTAAACTAATAATACCACAAGCTCAAGTAATATTTAAAGACTATATCATAAGAATGTGAAAAATATTAGCACTGTGCACATTCATATAGCGTAGCGCTTGGTAGGGATGCCCAAGTGGTTTACCATTTCAGAACAGTACGTTTTCTCTTTCTTCACAGGTGCCAAATATCTGATTTGACAATGCTGTGCGTTCTACCGAGAAACTAATATTCTAACAGAAAAACTGACACGCTTTTCTCGTTGATAAAACCTCAGGAAGGAGACGAACGTTTACATGATGATTTCGATTTATGGTCCTCTATAGCACTAAAACGTATCATATAGGAGAAATCCTTCTCACTCTATTAGTCAAATACATCAGCAATGTTTAAGAAAAATAAACTATCTGTAATATACTGTATAAATAAATGGGTACCGGTGCTGGTAATCATTAATGAAAAGTGACATGTTTTATCCTGGCAATTATTTCAGAAGTTTTCAGCTCAGAAGTAACCATAAGGGCACATTTAATTATTTTCAAAAAAATGTACTATAAAATACAAGGTCAAATTCAAATGTATGAAACAGTCTGCCCGTACACACCACAAATCTTTATTTCAAAAGTTATGCACCAGCATTGGCCCTGATTGCTTGGTCACTCATTCACATGTAGTGTTTCGTAAATCACCTTATGAAGGAAAGCCTTGATGGATGTGGAATGACTCAAGTAATACATTAGCAAGCAGAAGCTGCCACAGCTGACTACTTTTGTAAAGTATAAATCTACTAACAACAAATTATGACTACTGCCAATCTACTTTTAACTACCATACTGGCAGCCTATTCAACTTTGTAATTTACTTCCTGATTTCTCTACATATGTATATTAAGAGAAAAATGGTGCCTTTGAAAAAGGCATTGCTTCTTCTCTAACACCAGCCATAATCAGCTGCAGTTTTTATCTAATACTTCAAGATTCGGATCATGACAGACAACTGCTTAACAGTATAATGCAAGTCATCATCCTATGTGGTAAAGGAAAATCATCTTTTAAATCTTTCAGGCAAGCCAAATTACCTTGTTCTCTAATGAGTTTGTGTCACTGTTCCAAGCTGTATTTTTTTTTAAATAGGACTGTATGGAAAAAGCCTCAGGATTCTAAAAGGAAACCCTGGATTACTGGAAGGATCAGAGTTGCCTATAAAATGAAAAGAAATTTACACAAATTGGTAAGGATACATGATGATCCCATGAAAAAGAAAAATTCTAGATTGTACATAATATTTTAAAAAGAGTCATAAACATTCCATAACCATGCTTGGTACATTGCATCTGAACTTGACAACTCCAACAAAAAAATCAAAAACCATCTGGAAAATTATTTAAAGGGAGAGTGAAGAAAAAACAGAGAGCATATCTGATATAGAAATAAGTCAGGGGTGGAAATATAGTAAAAAGACAGTGAATGATTTACTAATATCTTCAATATAAGTTTTTAGCAGACACAAGAAAACTGACTGTAAATACTCAGTATTGATACAATAATCCTTTTGCATAAAGCTAACTGTTCCAAAGTTAGCCACATGCTTGTATCTCCTAAGACACTTTGTGATATCATGAAGACAATTAAAGAGGTGAAAGCAAAAAGTTCTTCTTTCACAAGGATATTTAAGCACTGTCATGATTACATAAGTGCAGACCTGTTCATATATTTAACATATCCCTTCATCAAGATATTGGAGTTAAGAGCTAGATTCCTATATGATTTACAGTGATAATAAAACTATAAAACCAATGCAATAACATAGTGTAATTAAACAGTTAAGTTGTTGTAGCAGTCATAGCACTAACATGCAATTCAAGTAGACACTGGAGAAGAATTCTTCAGTACTCTACAGAGGGTGCTCTTTTAATTTACACAAATGTTAGTCCTCAATTGTTCCAGTGGTAAAAACTGAATATCCTTAGGTAGAGCAAGAAACAGTTTTAGGGCCACCATTGGGAAGCTATTCTGTACCTTTGTTAATCGACATTTTGACCTGTCTATACTATCTTTATTGCAAGTGCAGTGTTGGTGAACTTCAGTTCTCTTTCTGTAGGTCTCATGATTAACCTTTACGTTAATGTGGCAATTGAACACATACTGGCTGTAAACATTCAAAACTTCTGATATGCTGAATCTATAGTATAGATAGAGAAGTGCTTAATGAAATGCATTTAGCTGTAAAGAAAGTCATGCATGAAGCCTTCAGTGACTACCATAGCAGATATTGTAACAAAACCTAAACAAATTCTGGTTGTATCTAAATGCACCAAAGCTAGCATCCAGTCCCTAGCGAATGAGACAGGAACTGAAACTGAAGGTGGCAAGCAAAAGCTGAAATGCTTAACTCTATTTTCAAATTTTCCTTTACAAAGGAAAACCCACCAGAATAGCCCAGATTTAATCCTTGTGCCACTGAAAATATGAGCAAAATAAGTTTCTTGTCAGTGGCATTGAGAAACAGCTGAAATCATTAAAGAGCTTGAGGAAATCCATATCAGATTCTACACAAAATTTTTTGACTATAATCTATCACATATCCCTTGAACAAAAAACCGTGGCCGGTTCTTGGAAAACGCACAGGTCACATTCAGATTCAGATTCTTTATTGGTCATTCAGCATTATTACATGCAATAGACTTTGTCAGTTCACTTAACCTATTAATTTTACAAAATAAATTTTAACATATTTAAGTTGATATTGGGCGTTTCTAAAAATTCTTCTAATGAATAGAATGGATTAGTTAACAAGAAGTTATGAAAATTTTGTTTAAATAATTTGTCAGGCTTGATTGACCCATTTTTAGACAATTTGTTATATATTTTAATTGCCATATACTTGTGACTATTGTTAGTTTTAGCTAATCTATTTTGTGGCAACAGCAGAGAAATACAGGTTCTTGTATAGTAGTCATGCCTTTGATTTGTTACACTTAAATTAGGTAGTTCATCAAGTATGTAGTTAACACTGTCAAGAATATATAAGTTAATAACTGTTAAAATTCTATATTTAATGAACATTGGTTTACAATGTGTTCTATTATCTACCTTAGCCATTACTCTGATCGCTTTCTTCTGGATCACCATAATTTCGTTTATTTTTCTGCTGTTTCCCCAGAGTATTAACCCATACCTTAAAACAGATTGAAAAAAGGCAAAGTACGCTGTCCTTACATACTCAAATATCACACAACACATCAGTCTCTTCCACAAATATATAACTCTTGACAACCTAACCACTATGTGATCAACATGAGAGTTCCATGTTAGACTGTTGTCAAGTATGATACCTAAAAACTTTGCCTTTTGTTTTTCTATTTTTGTAGTCTTTGATAGACTGAACCACATATTCTGGGTCTTTTCCTCATTTAATAGCAGACCACTGGCATTAAACCTTGATGTTGCATTTTCTTTTGCCAATTTCATATCACTTACAAGGTTATCAAGTACATGGTTTACAGATAGAAAAGTTGTGTCATCTGCATACATATATGTCTTTACATCTATATTTCCTGGTAAGTCATTTATGTGTACAAGGAAAGGAAGTGGTCCCAATTTAGACCCCAGTGGCACTCCGTGTTGAACCTCGAGTATGTTTGACAGGTGACTTCCTGAACTCACCACCTGTTTCCTTTTATTGGGGTATGATTTGATGAGTTTTAAACTTTTATCACATATTCCATAGTACTCAAGTTTAGAGAGCAAAAGTGAGTGGTCAACACAGTCAAAAGCTTTGCTCAGATCACATAAGTTACCAGTGTGTGCGCATGGTCCTCAAATGCTACTAGAATGTCTCTGACTAAGAGCTCTATGGCATGTATAGCTGACCTTCCTTTTCTGTAACCAAACTGTGATGCACTTAAAATACCATTTAGTTCTAGGTACTCATACATCTGCTGATATATTATGCCTTCAAAGACTTTTCCTAGTACTGGAATTAGTGAAATTGGTCTGTAGTTTGCAGGATCTGATTTGACACCCTTCTTAAAGACTGGAGTTACCTTGGATAGTTTGAGAGGGTCAGGAAAAACCCTTGTATGAGACACAGGTTTATAGAATATGTTAATGGTGCTGCAATGTAATGTATGATTTCTTTCAATAAATTGTTTGACATATTAAAAATATCTGTACTGTATGAATTTTTCATTTTTTTTGACTATTTTAAGAACTTCATGTTGGTGTACCTGTTTAAAGTGTTTCAATGATGATCTGGCCCCATTATGATTTAGGTTTACTCTCTTAAGATAATCTATACATGTAACATTGGGTTTACTGATCAACTTTTTGATATCATCTGCACAGCTTACAAAATATTTATTGATCTAAATGACTAATGGAAAATCTCATATAAAGATGTGAAACAAATACTAACAAAGAGATAGAGGGGCTGGCCAGTACTTACCTCAGCTCAGTACAGCTGATAGATACACAAAAAACAGAACCAAAAATTTTACGTTCCTAGCTTTCGGAACAAATGTTCCTTCATCAGGGAGGAGAGAGGGGAAAGAAAGGGAAGAAGGGAAAGTAGATTCAGTTACTCACAACCCAGGTTATGAAGCAACAGGGAAAGGAAAACAGGGAGGGTAGCAAGGATGGAGGCATGGTTGTCAGAGGGAAGCCCTAGTACTGTTCTGTTTTTTGTGTATCTATCAGCTGTACTGAGCTGTGGTAAGTACTGGACAGCCCCTCTATCTCTTTGTTAAAATATTTATTGAATGTATCTGCTGGTATTGGGACTGTCTTCTCAAAGTTTCTGACTTCACCTTTAACAGCATTAATTACTGATCAGGCTGTTTCTTAGTGATTTTCTTCAACAAGGATAGTAGAAGTGATCTACAAAACTGCCATCCAATATTCTTGACACTGATTTGTTGTAGAATCTTACATGTGCTGAGGTCAGACATAATGAGGTATCTTGAACAGAATTACCTCCTCCATGCCAACCAGCATGGATTCCGGAAACACTGGTCATGTGAAACCCAACTCGCATGTTTCTCACATGACATACTGGAAGCTTTGGATTTCTTTACATTTACATCTATGCAAACCACCATGAGGTATATGGCAGAGAGTATGTCCTATTGTACAAGTTATTACAGTTTCTTCCCATTCAGTTCATGTGTATTGTCTAGATAAATGAGTGGTTGAATGCATATTGTAATTATTCTAAACTTATCCTCATGATCCCTATGTGAGTGATACTTATGGAAATGCAGTGTATTCCTAGATTCCTCATTTAAAACCAGTTGTTGAAACTTTGTTATAGGCTTTCTTGGGATAGTTTATGTCCATCTTCAAGAGTCTGTCAGTTCAGATTAGATTAGATTAGATTAGATTAGATTTACTTTCATTCCAATTGATCCGTAGTGAGGAGGTCCTCCAGGATGTGGAACATGTCAGAAAAACAACAATACATGACAAATATTTACAATTAAAACAAATAAGCTAATGTACCATTCCACAGGTCCCAAGTGGAATGATCGTCATTTTTTAATGAACACTAAGAGTAATTTTACAAATACTAATGCACTGAATTTAAAATAAAAAAGTTTTTTATTTATTTATAAGGTAATACAACTACTGTAATACTTATTTACAATGAACACATTACTGCACTGAAATGGTGCAGAAGTTAGATTATACTAACACACACACACACAAATTTTCAATGAACACATTACTGCACTGAAATTGTGCAGAAGTTATGTTGTACTTATATACAAATCAGTTGGTTTTACTAAGAAATTCATCAATGGAGTAGAAGGAGTTGGCCACCAATAAATCCTTTAGGCTTCTCTTAAACTGAATTTCATTGGTTGTTAAGCTTTTTATGGCTGCTGGCAAGTTATTGAAAATATGTGTTCCTGAATAATGCACACCTTTTTGTACAAGACTAAGTGACTTTAAATCCTTGTGAAGATTATTCTTATTTCTAGTATTGATTCCATGAATTGAGCTGTTGGTTTGAAAAAGTGATATATTTTTAATGACAAATTTCATTAAGGAATAAATATATTGGGAAGCAGTAGTTAGTATCCCTAGTTCCCTAAACAGGCTTCTGCAGGATGTTCTTGAGTTCACACCACATATAACTCTCACTGCACGTTTTTGTGCCCGGAAAACTTTAGCTTGGCTTGATGAATTACCCCAAAAAATAATCCCATATGACATTATGGAATGAAAGTAAGCATAGTATGCCAGCTTCTTCATTTTTATATCCCCTATGTCTGACAAAATTCGCATTGCAAACAGAGATTTGTTAAGACGCTTCAGCAGTTCTGTGGTGTGCTCCTCCCAGTTGAATTTATTATCAAGCTGTAATCCCAAGAATTTAACACTGTCCACTTCTTCTATCTTCTTGTCATCGTATGTTAGACATATACTCTTGGGACACCCCTTACAAGTTCTGAACTGCATGTAGTGTGTTTTTTCAAAGTTTAGTGACAAAGAATTGGCTAGGAACCAGTGATTAATGTCCACAAATATTTTATTGGCTGATCTTTCTAAGACTACATTTGACTTGCTATTTATTGCAATGTTTGTATCATCGGCAAACAAAACAAACTTGGCATCTGGTAATGTTACTGATGAAAGGTCATTGATATACACAAGAAAAAGTAAGGGCCCCAAAATGGAACCTTGTGGGACCCCACATGTAATTAGTTCCCAGTTGGATGAGGCCTGATAGCTTGATACATGTCTCTTTCCTAATAACACCCTTTGTTTCCTGCCAGAGATATAAGATTTGAACCATTTTGCAGCATTTCCTGTTATACTATAATATTCTAGTTTACTTAAAAGGATATTGTGATTTACACAGTCAAATGCCTTTGACAGATCACAAAACATACCAGTTGCCTGCAATTTTTTGTCTAATGAATTAAGCACATTTTCACTGTAAGTGTAGATAGCCTTCTCAATATCAGAACCTTTTAGAAATCCAAACTGTGACTTTGACAGTATGTTATTTGAGATAAGATGGTTATAAAGACGACTGTACATTACTTTTTCGAAAATTTTTGAGAATGCTGGCAACAGTGAAATTGGATGGAAATTTGATGCTATTTCTTTATCTCCCTTCTTAAACAGTGGCTTAACTTCAGCATATTTCAGCCATTCAGGAAATATTCCACTAATAAATGACTGGTTACACAGATAGCTTAATATGTTACTTAGCTCAGAATCACATTCTTTAATTAACTTTGTTGATATTTCATCATACCCACTAGATGTTTTTGATTTTAAAGATTTTATGATGGACATTATTTCTGTTGGGGTAGTGAGGGTCAAATTCATATTAAGGAAGTTACTTGAAATGTCTGGTCTAAGGTAATCCATAGCAGCATCTACCGAACCTGACAACCCCATCTTGTCAGTAACAGTTATAAAATGTTTGTTAAAAAGTTCTGCAACACTATACACATCTGTCACCAATGTATCATTTACTCTTAATGCTATTTGTTCCTCTTCATGCCTGGTTCTACCGGTCTCCTCCTTCACTATATCCCATATTGTCTTTATTTTGTTATCTGATATGACTATCTTTTCCTTGTAATATATTTGCTTTGACATCCGTATTACAGTCTTTAATATTTTGCAGTATTTCTTATAATGTGCTATAGCATCAACATTGGAAATGTTTCGGAGTGACAGATACAGTTTTCTTTTTGTTTCGCAAGATACCCCTATTCCTCGAGTAATCCATGGCTTCTTTGTAGACTTTGCTCTAACCTTGGTAAGTTTTGGGGGAAAGCAGTGTTCGAATAAGGTAAGCACTTTATTAGCAAAAATGTTATATTTTTCATTCATGCCATGAACGCTGTAAACATCAGTCCAGTGAATGTCTCTGAGGAGTGTCCTAAAATAATCAATTTTTGGCTTACTGATTACCCTTTTGAGCTCAGATTTAACAGATTTTATATCCTGTTCAGTATTAACATTTAACAGAAGGAACTGCATGTCATGGTCTGAGAGGCCATTGACTATTGGTTTTGTAATATAATTTTGTTCATTGGACTTTTCTATAAAGATATTATCAATGGCTGTTTGTGAGCAAGTGGCTATCCTAGTGGGGAACTTTACTGTGGGAATTAAGTTGAATGATAGTGTTACTAACTCAAACAAGTTCTTATTGGGAGAGTCTTTAAGGAAATCTACATTGAAATCACCAGCAACCACTATTTCTTTGTTTTTGGTTGTTAAATGGGCCAGTACAGCTTCAAGGTGGTTGACAAACAGATTAAAGTTACCTGCAGGTGCTCGATATACACTTAATATTATGAAGGATTTTTTGTGAAATTCTAATTCTGTTGCACATGCTTCCATATGCTGTTCTAGGCAAAATTTATGAATGTCTATGTTCTTAAATTTATGACAGTTCCTGATGAATGTGGCAACTCCTCCTTTCTCCATTTCTGATCTACAAAAGTGAGATGCTAACATAAACCCTGTAACACTTAACAGTTCTATACCAGTGGTCACATGATGTTCAGAGAGGCAGATTATGTCAGCTGGGTTTGAAGACTCTAATTCATCTATGCAGATAGTTAATTCATTAATTTTATTTCTCAGTCCTCGAATATTTTGATGCAATAAAGATAGCTGACATTTCTCATTGACTGAGTTAAGATTGGATGGAGTTAAAATATCTGCTGACAGTTGAAAATTCTTAATCAATGGCTGTTTATGCTGATGTAATAAGCTGGAATTATGTTTTTTGATTTCTTTCTCAAACTGAAGATTTGTCTCAGTTCTAACCTCTCTTAAAATTTGCTTTCTTTCTGTCCTCCCTACCCTAAAAAAGGGTCTTTTCTGAATCCTATAACCACTGGTATTTTACCACTCATGATAGTGCCTCCCCCCTTTAACTTTCCTGCTATTTCCCCAGCCAATTTACCCTTCCCCTTCCTGTTGAGGTGAAGGCCATGCCTAGTATAATCCCACCTACTGAGAGAATCAACAGGAACCACACCAATGTGTGACCCCGCACCCGACATGAGCAGCCGTTCCAGCTCCAAATTAACTCTCTTGACAGAAGAGTTCAAATGAGGTCGGTCATGGCGCCCAAGAACAGATACAAACTCAACACTAGTATGCTTCGATGCTGACGCAATCTTCGCCAGGTCACGCTCTATACTGTACCCAGGATCTCTGTCAATACTGTTACCTGCCCCACCCACTATAACCATGGTGTCTTCCTTAGTGAAATCTTTGCAAAGTGATCCTAAATCCTCTGTCACCTGCTCCAGACCAGCACTAGGTTTAAAAAAATTGGTGACCTGGTATTCTGATCCTAGTTCATCCTGCAAAAGTTGGCCAACACCTCTTCCATGGGAACTACCTAACAACAACACTTTCTTTCTCTTTACTGATTTCCCTACATTCTTACTTTTCAATTTGCTGCTGAAAGTTTGTTGTGCCCTGTCTACACCTGCAACTGCTTGAGGCTCACCAGCTTCTAACTGAAGCAACAGGTCAAATCTATTTTCCACATTCACCATAAAGCTGTCAGACAAAGTTCTAGGCCTGTTCCTCCTGTTGCCTGTTGCCACTTCCCACCTCTCTTTACCCTTCTCCCTCCTTAACCTGTCAAGATCTCCCCTGGCCTTGTCTAACTCAGCCTGAAGGGCGGCAATTTTCCCCTCCTGTTCTAGTATCTTCCTATCTCTACTACAAATCCTACAAAACCACTGATGAGTCTCATTTACTTCCCCTATTCCCACGCCACTACAGTCACCCACATGGAAAAAACGGCTGCACCCATCACACCAAAGCCCCGACCTAACAATTCTACGGCAAGTCAAGCACTTTTCACTCATGATAAACGTAATAGTTTATTAAGAATAAGTCAGTTAAATTACAGATAAACACGAAAATATGGTTACACAAATTTGGCCTATACGCAACTGTTTACGCAACTGTGTGTAAACAGAAACAAAAGTGCAAAGTTTCTGAAACAACAACTTAAACTTTACGCTACTTTCCGGAAATGCTAGTTAAATAATGAAGAGGTACGCTAAGTTAAATTGCTGGAGAGAGCAAGGAACAACTAAACGAAATTCTATAGATTTGCTTCAGCAGAACGTAAACAGAAAATACGACTGTACGGTCTTTTCGTGTTTTCTGCTATATTACGTAAAGAAAAATGAAACCTTTAATGGTAGACTTAAACGGCACACTAATACACTTATTTACCACGTATTCAGTACAAATCTATATTTTTTATAATCTAAAATGACTTATTTTTACGAGAACACCAAAACTCGCGCTAGTCGCCTGGCTGCAGGGCTGCCAACCCTCAGTATCTCTGTGTCAGTTTCCTACAGATGAAACCAACCTGTGACCATTGGTGCTGCCCTTCTCTGTATCTATTCAGTATCTCCTGTTAGTCCTGTCTGGTATGGGTCCCACATACCCACACACTTGAGCCAGATTCTAGAACTGATTGCACCGGTGACTATCTCCTGATTGCATTGCTCCAGTATTCTACCAGTAAACTGAAGTCTGCCACTTGCTTTATGCACAGCTGAGTCTATGTGATCATCCCATTTCATATCCTTACAAAGTGTTACACCCAGGTGTGAGTCGACTGATTCCAACAATGATTAATTGATATTACAGACATAGAATACTATGTTTTTTTTCATTTTGTAAGGTCACAATTTTACATTTCTGAAATTTAAAGCAAGTTGCCAATCTTATCAAGATCTGGATGAATATTTATGCAGCTTCATTATAGATAAGTGCATCACCTGCAAAAAGCCTATTGTTATTATTAATATTTTCTCCAAGATTGTTTATATACAACATGAGCACCAAGGGTCTCGACACACTTCTCTGGGGTAAACACAAACTTACTTCTACATCTGATGACGACTCTTCATCCTAGATAACATTCTGCATCCTCCTTGTCAGAAAGACCTCAGTCTAGTCACAAATTTTGCTTGACACCCCATATGACTGTACTTTTGACAACAAGCATAGGTGTGGTACTTGGTCAAATATTTTTTGTAAATTAAGAAATACTGTGTCTACCTGATTGCCATCATCCAAAGCTTTCAGTACGTCTTGTGAGAAAAGTGCGAGTTTGGTTTCACATGATCAATGTTTTCGGAGTCCATGCTGGTTAGTACTGAGCAGGTCACTCTGTTCAAGATACCTGATTATGTTTGAGCTCAGAATATGTTCTAGGATTCTGCAACTAATCAATGTCAAGGATACTGGACACTAGTTTTGAGTTGACTTTTATTACCCTTCTTGTAGACTGATGTGACCTGTACTTTTTTCCAAGAACTGGACATGGTTTATTGTTTTTGGTATCTATGATAGATTATAGTTAGAAGAGGAGCTAACTCATCCACAAGTTCAGTATTGATTCTGATAGGGGCTTCATTGCTTTTCATGACATCTTTGAACTCTGGCACTCTGTTGTGAATGCTTCAGCAGTTTACCATTAGGATTTTAATACTCTCGCCTGCGGAAGTCATTTTTTTCTGTCTTACACTGACAACTTCTGGGTCTCCTACAGCTACTGTTACCTCGATCAGATGGAGAGTCACCTAATTTAAAAAAGCCTTGTGTGCACCCCACACACATCTTAGTAGCAGCCTCCAATTTGTAGTGCACACTTGACCCATTTAGAGGGATCAAGGCAGTCAGGTGAATGCAGTATTTCTTGATTTCTGAAAAGCATTTGATTCAGTACTACACCTACACTTTTTGTCAAAAGTATGATCATGTGGCATATCAAGTGAAATCTGTGACTGGATTCAGGATTTTTGGTAGGGAGGACACAGCATGTTACCTTGGATGGAGAGTCTTCATTAAATGTAAAAGTAACTGCAGATGTGTCCAGGGAAGTGTGTTGGAACCCTTACTGTTCATGTTGTATATTAATGATGGTACAGACATTAATAACAACCCAAGCTTTTTGCAGATGATGCAGTTATCTGAAATGAAGTACTGTCTGAAAGAACTTGCATAAATATTCAGTTAGATCTTCATAAGATTTCAAAGTGGTGCAAAGACTGGCAACTTGCTTTAAATGTTCAAATATGTAAAGCTGTGCATTTCACAAAAAAGAGTATTCTTTGACTACAATATCAATGACACACTGTTGGAATCAGCCAACTCATACAAACACCCGAGTGTAAAAAATTATACAGAAATGAAATGGAATGATCACACGAGCTCAGTCATAGGTAAAGCAGATGGTAGATTTCGGTTTCTTGGTAGAATACTGGGGGAGAGTAATCAATCTACAAAGGAGATTGCTTATAAAACTCACGTGACCAATTCTAGAATCTGGCTCAAGTGTGTAGGTATCTGAGACCCGTATTAAATAGGACTAACAGGGGATACTGAATGTATACGGAGAAGGGCAACACGAGTGGTCACAAGTTGGTTTCATCCGTAGGAAAATGTCACAGAGGCACTGAAGAAACTGAACTGGCAGACTCTTGAAGATAGGCATAAACTGTATTGAGAAAATCTTCTAACAAAATTTCAAGAACTGGCTTTAAATGATGACTCTATGAGTATACGACAGACCCCCACATATCGCTCACACACAGATCATGAGGATAAGATCAGAATAATTACATCATGCACAGAGGCATTCAAACAATCTTTATTCCTGTGCTCCATACGAGAATGGAATGGAAAGAAACCCTAATATCTGATACAATGGGACATACCCTCTGCCACACCTCACAGTGGCTTGCAGATGTCGTAAAAGTTAATTTACAGTGGTCAGTTATTCTTTGTTTGAGGTAATGATCCTAATTGCTTTCTTTTGCAATAAAAGCATATTCTTGCAGCCTACAGAATGACCTCAAAACAGTCCACGACTAATGTGGTTGTGGAACAGTACACTATTAGTAGGTAGTGTTCTGATATTATACTTCTAGTTTCCTCAATAGGTACAGGACCCATGAAAGTTCGGAACATATGTATTTAGCTTGCTGTTGCCAGGTTAACTTGGTATAAATGAAAAAGCCCAGAAACTTGTGAGCTGCCATGTCACATAATGCTCCAATATCACTGAATCTTTACATCATCCTCTGAGTTTTGTCTTCACTAATTTTCATCTTGTTCATGATGAAGCAGATGTCATCTTCATTGAGAAGGACTTCTGCTTGTTGAATTGCCTGAACAACATTCTCTTCTTTTGAGAACAAGTTTGTATCATCTTCAAACTGCAAGGTGTGCCCGTTGGAGCCAACATCAACAAAAATCAGAAACTATGTCAGCCCTTTTATGGATCCCTGTGGCACACCATGTTGTATCTTCTTTTCACCTGTGTCTGTCTTCCACTGATAAAGTCTATCATCTGTTATTCAGGCAGGATCCAAGAGTTTGCAGAACAGATCCCCCAATACCATATGATTTTAGCTTACCAAGCAGGACCTTATGTGAGATTAGAGTCGAATGCCTTACTAAGATCACAGAGTACTAGTGCTACACACTCTTTGTCTTAAAAACTCTGACTTATATTTGTAAGTAAGTTGAGTATTTCTGTTGTTGCTGACCTGCCCTTCCAAAAGCTGTCTTGCATATTGTAAAAGAGGTTATTTTCATCAACTTAATAGTTGATCTTTCATTATTGGCTCCATCACCTCAGCTAGAACTGGTAATATAGATATGGGCCAGTAGCTTCACACTTTCTGTGGATTGCCTTTTTTGTGTGTGCTACTTTCAGGAAGTCTGGGAAACCCCATCTTGGAGGCATTTATTTATTACTCCTGTTAGTAGTTGTGCAGTTTCACTGGTTATTGTTTTTTAATAAGATGTAGGACATGTCTTGAATATTGGAACTCTGTGAAGGTTTATGATTTTTTTATAATTTTTGTTATGTCATTTGGATACAATCTGTTCTGTATTACCATATCACATATATTCCAAAATTTCAAAGCAACTGCACATTCTATTCCAAAGTCAGGAATTTCTCAAAACTTGCTTTCCATTATCTTTATAAAATATTCATTAAACTCATCTGGACTGGAAGAATTAGTGCAAGAGGTGGGCCTTTTCATGTGTAACTTAATCAGATCTGCTGCTGCCTTACCAATCTTCTTCAATAAATTTGGCATTGCTTTCCTTCTTTGCCTTGTCTGTTTCTTTTTTGTAGCTCCTGTTGGCCTGTAAATAACTGCAGTACAGTCTACCCTTAATATCATTGTCTTCAGCTGCTTCGAGTAATTTTGCTGTTTTGTGAATTATAAATCCAAAATATTGTCCACTTGGGGTCAGCTGCCGCAAGAAAATTGCATGGTTGAGTGACATGGTTGTAAGTGAGTAGAACTGAAACCTTCACCAGCAAGGATTTTCCCAGCCTATTTATAATGTTGCACCAGCTACTGTATTTCCTTAGCAAAGTTGGGTAATGCCACTACAGTTATGATGATGTGTTCAATAAGCTTGAAACAACTTCCCTATTTCACAACTGTATTGTTTAGCAGGATTCCCTGGTGGATGGTACGCAGTTATAAAAATATGGTCTATCTTCTATTAATGATTTTTATGATCCAGAAGTGAACTGTATCCCATTATCAGACAGTATTTTTGGTAAAGTAGCCCCCCCCCCCCTCTGATTTTGAAGATAATGTTCCTGCTGGCTGCTTTCCAAAGTGGGTACAACCTGTTAAATTTAGAAAATACATCAACCATGACAAAGATGTACCAGAAACCACCTTCTACTGCAACAAGTTCATATTGTTCACTTGGCAGGATATTCTGCATAAAACATCTGAAAGTCATATTCGTCACTTTCACTCTGGCATCTGTCACAGGTTGCTAACAATTTGCTTGTCCTCTTAGCGATATTGCAAAAATAAAAATTTTCCTGGATTTTTTTGTATCCGTTTCTGTGTTCCACAATGCCCAAAGCTTTCACAATGTATCGTTCATGTCAACACAATCAGAAAAAGTCACTGTCAATCCAGTACTAAATAAACAAAATCCCCTTGTATACTTTTTAATACTCCCCCACTTTTTCATGTCTTCTCCTTACTAAATAACTCTTAAACAGCTTCCAGTTTTGATCATGGTTTTGATTCCTGCAGATGTCATTACAAATGTCCCCAATGTCTTGCTCATAATTTACCCTTTTCAGATACAAAATTCTGAATTATTTATCACACTCCCCAATATTGTCTATGAAATCATTCCCCACTGGAAATCTTGATATGTAGTGGCAATTAAGCTGTCATGCTCTTTGATATGCTTAGTGGTGTAACCAAACTGTTGCCAGAAAAGTGTCCTCCAAGTTATCCTACCATAGTGTATCCTACACTCCTGTATATAGATCAATGCTTTATGGTCTGTGTAGACCACAACCTGATGCCCAAGTAAGTAGTTTCTGAATTTGACAAAAGCCCAATAAATAGACAATAATTCTTTCTCAATTTCAGTGTAAGATTTCTTGTGTTTTTTAAATGTTCGGCAAACAAAGGTGATGGATCTGTGTTAACAACCCATTCACTTCCACTGCTTGGTAAAGGTGAGCTCTTAGATTATAGTCATTGCTATCTGCCATGATACAAAATAGAATGAATAAATCAGACCTGCATAACACTTTACTGTTACACATTGTGTCTTTATGTTATCAAAGGCAACCTTGGTCCCATACTCACATAACAATTGTCTTGAGAAGTTTATTGAAACTAGATGTATTTAAAGCCTTTGTACTCAGGAATTTTTGGTAATATCCAAACATTCTGAAAAATGACTTAATCTGTTTCTTTGTTTTTGGAATTGGGAATTTTACTATGGCTTCAAATTTCTCTTGGTCTTACAAAATCCCCTCTTTTGAGATGCTGTGGTCAAGAAATTTTAGTTTTTTCGTAGCAAATTTACATGTGGGTAATTTTATGGACATATCCATTGCCTTAATTTGTTACAAACTTCCCTCAATATCTTATCATAATCTTTCCAACGTTACCCAGTGATCACAATATTATCAACATAAATTGTTAATTTAGCCAGAATTTCCTTTCCTGAAACAAAATCTAAAGCCCTAATAAACTCTGCAACCAAAACATTGAGTCTGAAGCGTACCACACAGTACTGATGCAGTACATTTTCTTGAATTTGGATCCAGTGCTACCTGAAGAAAGCCACAGGTGCAGTCCAAACTAGTCAAAAACTTCATATCTTTGAATTTATGTAGGAGCTTGTCACTATTCTTAGAATGATCTGCTTCTCTTTCTAGAAATTCATTCAGGTGTCTCGAATAATATTACACCTACCTAACACTACCATCCCATTTATGAACCACTACTAACGGGTTGTTATACTCACTAATACTTCACCCCACAATAGTCCATATCTCATTTTCTGCAATTCATTTTCCACATCTTTTCTTCTGGAGGTGGGAGCCAAAAAGGGTCATTTGGCTTTAATCTGAGTCCACACTCATGATCCCTTACCTTATCACATCTTTCATCAAATATATCACAATAACCCCACAACAGTTCCCTCAGTTCAGTGATTTGATCAGGACTTAATCTCTCTAGCTTCAACTAGACTACTGTATGCCTCATCATCATTATCTTTCCCATTATCTTCTTCACAGTATCCCCCATCATCTACAAAACTCACTTCTCAAATCTGAATACCCAGTCTGTACAATTTTGAATTAATAAATTTGTTATTGGACTTATTCCCAATTTATGTTCTGTAAATATAAATTTTTGGTTCATCCTATCAAAATTGCCTCTGTCTTCAGTATCCAATTCATAACCAACAAAACATTTTAATTCCGGTTAGAAATGAAAAAACACCCTGTGTGATTTGAATATTTTTTATAGAGAAAGATAAAAGTACGTGTCTATTTATACTTTTGCTAACCCTGCCAATGGCTCCTCTTATTTAAGTGCCAACAACTGGTAACTCTATGACATCTGTACTTTGTTTAGTATGTCTATTAATTTCCCTGATATGGCACATATGGGATTACCTATGTCAATCAAGCTATAGCTTTCCCTTCAGTCTTACTGGGAGTGTGATCCCGAGGTTAGTTAAATGAACTAAAAATTCAGTTCCAGTCGGAGACCAGAAAGTGATAGTAGGAAAAGAAGAGAAGGATAAAATAGTAAGAGAGCAAGAACTGGGTGGAAAAGAAAGAAAGAAGAACCTACTTGATTTTACAAAGAGCATATTTTAGTCATTGCAACCACTTGTTTTAAGAATCACAAAATATGTGGAAGACACATGGAGACATTAGAAGGTTTCAGGTAGGTTATATAATTGTAGAACAGGGATTTCTAAACCAGCTTTTTAGGGTAAATCCAGACAAAAGGTTCCCCTGCCTAAAGAGTATCTCCTGTAGTTTCAAAATATTCAAACAATCACTCACAAGACAGATTTTAACACTTCAGTTATCACATATACCAGCTGTCACAAAGAAAAACAAACCACTGGAAAGAGTAACATGGGGCATTTCATAGACTTAACAATCCTCCATCAAAACATGCAATCAATAAAAAATAAAATACAACTATTAGGAGTTGAGCTCCAATGTTTGAACTGCACAGTAGTTTGTATTACTGAACACTGGTCTAGAGACATAGAAATCCAAAATGTAGTATTATCATTGTATGAAAAGGTACACTCTTACTGCAGAACTACTTCAAGGGGTGGAGGATCATGCATTTATATCAGAAAAGGAACACAGTTCAAATCAAGACATGACCTCAGTACAGTAAGTGAAGACAAACACTTTGAAATATCAGCTATTGAATTAACAGGGCCTGATATCACCAAGAAATTAATCCCAGTGGTAGTGTGGACACTTTCTTCAATAAAGTTCTAGATAAAGTCTCAAGTACAACGGTCAACATAATTCTGTGTGGGGACATTAATATCAACACTAATATCATAAACGAATCCATCAACACCTTCATAAACATTCTTCAAAGTTTTGGCATGTCCCTATTGGTCAATAGTGCAACAAGGGTTACTACAGTGACTGCATCAGTAATTGACCATGTGGCCACAAATATGGACAGGGAAAAATGTGATGTAGCTGTAAAAGATCTCAGACTATCAGACAACCTCTGTCAAATAACAACAGTAAAATCAGGCATCGAATCATTCACTAAACTACAAGCCTACAAACGACATCTATCAGAAATCAAAATTAAAGAATTTTCAAAAGAGCTAAAAAAAAAAAAAACAAAACTGGGATGAACTGTATAAGGAAACTAATGTGAATATGAAATTCTCTAAATTCTCCACATTGTTTAAATTGAACTATGAAAAGGCATTTCCAAAAGTATGCATGTCTGTATCAACAGCTCACAAAAACAGATGGATAACAGCAGGTATTAAGAAGTCCTCCCAAACACTTAAACACCTCAGTTCCATGAAACAGATTCGCAATGATCCAGAATTCTTAAATTTCTATCATAGATACAAAAAGATCTATAGGAAGATGCTGATTGCTGCAAAAAAGTAATTTAATGACAAAATAATACACAATGTAGAGAATAAAAGCAAAGCAGTCTGGGATGTTATAAAAAAGGAAACAGGGAGAAGCAAACAAATGCAGAATAACACACTGCTAAGGGAGGGGGATAAGGTAATAAATGATCCACAACACTTAGCAAACTATGTAAATGAGCATTTTTTAAGCGTTGCAGAGAAGTTGTAGCAAAAATTCCCAAAACAAATATAACACCTGTAAATAATGTTGCACTAAATACAATGATGTTACTTCCAACCACAGAGAATGAAGTCCATAAAACAGTCCAAAAACTAAAAAATAAAAAGTCAGTAGGCTTAGATGAAGTACCAATGTGTGTACTGAAACACTGCATAGGGATTATACAAGGCCCCTTAACAGATATAATACATGAATCCTTCACATCAGGGACATTTCCAGAGCAGTTAAAACAGCAAGAGTTGTACCTTTGCTTAATAGAGGTAATGCAGAAGACAGAGAAAATTACCAGCCCATTTCCCTGCTGTGGGCGTAATCAAAAAATAATAGAAGCAATTATGAAAGACAGATTAATGAATTACCTGAATAAATACAATATTTTAAGGGAATCACAGTTTGGTTTCTGAAGTGGCAAAAATATGGAGTCAGCCATAGTAGAATTCACAAAAGTTGTACTTGATGCTCTTGATAAAGATGAGTGTTTCACAGGCATATCTTTGGATCTTTCTAAGGCGACTAATACAGTCGACCACAAGATTCTATTGAATAAATTTGAGGCATTAGTAATAAGAGAGGTAGCTAATGACGGGTATTTATCATACCTAACAGATAGGGTACAAAGAGCAGAGATAACACATACTTCAAATAGATCTAAACATTTAGCAAAACACTTATCAGAATCAAAATACATTAGTATTGGAGTTCCGCAAGGTAGCATATCATGACCAATACTGTTCCTGATATACATCAATGACTTTCCCAGTGGTATTACTCATGGTGAAAAAATTCTCTTCGCTGATGACAGCAATATTATAGTCACTGAGAAAACAAGAGAACTCCTTGCCGAGCAAGCAAATGAAACTCTCAAGGAAGTTTATGATTGGTCAATAAACAATAAAGTGACATTGAACATAAAGAAAAATAATGCCATGAATTTCAGTTTGAAGAGGAAAAATGACCATGTTAAATTAAATGTAGATGGCACCTCTACAGACTGTGTAACAAATGCAAAATTTCTAGGAATGAATATTGATTCTTAATTGAAGTGATGTGAATACAGAAAGGTACTTGCAAACAGAATGTCATCAGCATGTTATGCCCTCAGAATTGTATCATCAGGTCGTAACATGCAGTGTCTTCTAGTTACATATTATTCGTATGTACACTCAATTCTTAGCTATAGCATTCTTTTTTGGGGAACAAATGCACAAAATATGAACACAATTTTCAAACTCCAGAAAAGAGCCATAAGAATAATAACCAAAAATACTAGTCACGCTCCTTGTAAAGATCTGTTCACTAGGGATTTTAACTGCTCCATGTGAATACATTTACCAGTAAGTCGTACACATCAAAAAAACATTGGTAATTACTGCACAAACAGCTCTGTCCATGACTGTGCAACAAGAGATAGACTCAACTTACATTTTATTAAAAAAAAGCACTCCGGCGTCAGCCCACGACTGGCCTACCGGGACCACCCGACTGCCGTATCATCCTCAGAGGAGGATGCGGATAGGAGGGGCGTGGGGTCAGCACACTGCTCTCCTGGTCGTTATGATGGTATTCTTGACTGAAGCCGCTACTATTCGGTCAAGTAGCTCCTCAAGTGGAATCACGAGGCTGAGTACACCCCGAAAAATGGCAACAGCACAGGGCGGCTTGGATGGTCACCCATTCAAGTGCCGACCATGTCCGACAGCGCTTAACTTTGGTGATCTCACGGGAACTGGTGTATCCACTGCGGCAAGGCCATTGGCATCTATACATTTATCAATAAGAAAAATTATTAAGTGTCTTTACAATGCCGGCCGCAGTGGCCAAGCGGTTCTAGGCGCCCCAGTCCAGAACTGCGTGACCGCCATGGTCGCAGGCTCGAATCATGCCTCAGGCAAGGATGTGCATGGTGTCCCCAGGTTCGTTAGGTTAAAGGAGCTCTAAGTTCTAGGGGACTGATGACCTCAGATGCCAATTCCCATAGTGCTCAGAGCCATTTGAATTTCTTTACAACTGCTGAGGCTCCATGTGACCATATCTCGGATACGATCAACATTTTCATTAGGCGTGCATGGCCAACCATTGCTTTTCCCTTTGCAACCAACTTCGAAGAATTTTGTATGCCAGTAATAAATCTGCTTGCGGTGAGGCAACTTGCATTTACCAAGAAAAAATAAACATAAAACTCAAAACATTATTTGCTACCAAGGAATAAAATGGTACAATAAATTACCAAAAGAGATTAAAGAAATTGCAAAAATACACTTATTTAAAAAGGCAGTTAAAAGTACCTGTTATGCAATATGTTTTATACATTAAAAATTACTTAGATAAAACAGAGTAGGGGTGTGGCAAAAAAAATGTTATACAAATAAATAATAATAATGTTTATAAAACATCCTACATTCCAAATAACTCCTTCAAACTATGTTTTTTTCCTTCTTTTTTCCTTCCTAGGAATAATTACCCCCAAGCTATGCATAGCACAATAGTAAAAACATCTCTTCCTCTTTCTGAGCTCAACATCTCCCTCGTTATAGAGGGATGCTGACTCAGTTTTTCAGGACAGCAAATGTGAAGTTGCTGTACAGAAAATGGCCCAGAGATCACCAGTTGTGTGTGTGTGTGTGTGTGTGTGTGTGTGTGTGTGTGTGTGTGTGTGTGTGTGAAGTTTTATGAAACAATGTGTGTATAGTGTGTACAGTGACTAATAGTGAGATATGAGTGAACAGTGTGGTATTACATTATTTAATAAGTTATTTGTGAGAAAAGTATTGTATACCAGGAGTAAATCTAATGATTGCCTCTAACTAGAATTCTGTAAATATATGTGTATATGATTAGATTATTTTAAATTGATCTAAAATTGTAAATACTTTGACATGTCGTATATCCTTGTATGTAGAGATCTACAGATGAATAAAGCTACTTCTAGTAGCTCTTAACCTGTATTCTGGGTGTGGTGTCACCACCAGACACCACACTTGCTAGGTGGTAGCTTAAATCGGCTGCGGTCCGTTAGTACAAGTCGGACCCGCGTGTCGCCACTGGCAGTGATCGCAGACCGAGCGCCACCACACGGCAGGTCTCGAGAGACGTACTAGCACTCGCCCCAGTTGTACGACGACATTGCTAGCGACTACACTGATCGAAGCCTTTCTCTCATTTGCCGAGAGACAGTCAGAATAGCCTTCAGCTAAGTCCATGGCTACGACCTAGCAAGGCGCCATTTGTACCATTGCATGTATCTCAAGATAGTCTCACTTGTATCATCAAGAATGCTGTATACCAAAGGACGATATAAAAGTTAAGTGTTCTAGTAGCTACGTTCTTTTCTTTATCACATTCATTACGAATCCTGTTCCAGACTTCGCGCCAGTCGGCGTGTGTGTACGTGTGCCCTTTCGGCTACCCGTCTCTGTGGACTGGCTGCCTTAACAGTCCACTACATTGGCGACAAGTCTCAAAAGGGACTTTAGCGTTCGTATTGCACTAATTTGCTTGTGTCATGGCTTCGCCACATTCTCCAGATGTACTGTCCGAATTTTATCGCTTGCAGAATCAGCAGAAGCAGGCGTTATTGGAATGCCCTTGGACAGCTCGTCCAGGGTCAACGTGCGCTGCAAACCGATGCGGCCGCCGCCGCTTCATCGCTACCGCCGCCACAACACGCAGTTGCACCGTCCTTCCGTAGTTTTGATTCAACCCAAGAAACATGGACAGAATGGTCCCGACAATTTGGATTTCATCTCGCCGCCTACAGAATTCAAGGTAATGAGTGGCAGCCGTTTTTGCTTTCGTGTGTAGGTGTGTCCACCTACCGTGTGATAGTGAAATTGTTTCCCCGACACGACGTAGCGACTCTGTCCTACGAAGAAATTTTGTCTGCTTCAGATGCCTATTTCAAAGAAACAGTAAATGTCGTTGCAAAAAGGTATACGTTCTTTCATACAAAACGTACGGCCGGTCAGACTCATAGGGAGTGGGTTGCAACTTTGCAAGGACTTACTAGGGATTGTGCATTTGAATGTGACTGTGGACTCCCTTATTCAGATACTATGGTGCGTGATGCAATAGCACAGAACGTTTCTGATGTTCGCATATGGGAACAGATTTTGAAACTAGTTAATCCCTCCCTTCAACAAGTGATAGACATATTGGATAGGCAAGACACACTTGACTTTGCTCAGGAATCATTTGCAACTTCGCCAGCCGTGTGTCACATTAACCGGCCCACCGGGCCCGCTGCACGGAACGCTAACCTGCCCTCGCGCACATCCGCGCAGCCACGTGTCCCGCGCAAGCAAGCAAATGCAGTGAAATCATGCCCGCGGTGTGCAACTAGACATTCGCGTGAGAATTGCCCGTCACGCCAAGCTATTTGCTTTTTCTGTAATAAGAAAGGACATGAAGCGGGAACGTGTTGTATCTCCGCTTACAGTTACTCATGTGCAGTGAACCGGCATTTATCGCTGCGCCCACGCACTATGCTCATGGTTAGGCTTTGTGGCAATAAACGAGTAGAGCGGTTTCGAGACTGGACACATTTATTTTTCCTACAGCTACGATAAATGTCACATAACAATCTTCGCTGATGTTCGTCTATACGGGTGCGTTGCACTGGCGGCACGGCTCGGTCACCGATCCCGGAGGGTGTACACTCCAGTGACGAGCCGTGGCGAGACCGCATGGACCGAGCGAGGCAAAAGGCCGCGTCACCGAATGTTCTGCTCCTGGCGCGACAGGAGGCGCCGTAACGTCCACGAAGAAACGAAAGACGATTTAACGGCGACTGCGTTTGCGACCGCACGTACGCAATTACGGCGGAGTCACGTTGACTCGACGCACGTGGTCCGCGGCGGAAGAACTGGGGAGACGTGTGTCGCGTCGCTTCGACTAGCTCGCACTGGGGGCAGCTTTGTTCCCGTGCGGTCCGGTGTGCGACGCACCGTTGCCGAAATTCCGCGTAACGGTACAGCTGCCCCTGCTTGTGTCGGCAGTGCCGTAGTTCAGCCCCTCGTGCGTTGGACAGTGCTGCCGCCACACAGATCCCCCCTTGGAGAGCGGAGCTCCGTAGCTGCGAAAACGCGGCGATCGTTCTGTGGCGCGCGTGTGTTTAAAGTTCGCGCGCTGCGTGATGGCAGTGCGGCAGCTTTGGTGGGGGTCGGTCGGCGTCGGAAGGGCGGCGGCCCGTGACGTCAGCGCACCGGACCGGCGAGTGTGCGGTGGGCGTGTCCTCGCGCTGGCGGCTAGTGACAGCGGCAGTAGGCACTGGCTGCGACTGTCCGTAGCGATGCGCGTGTAGGCGCGCGTTGCAGGTCATTGGTGGTGACGTCTCGAAGGCGCTTGCGCGAGTGCGTTGCCGTCGGAATAGAACGCGGGTCCGGGAGCTACTACGGACAAGCCGGGCGGTGTGGAGCGCGATGTCCGGAGCTCGACGGAGAAGCGAATGCGGTAAGCTGGCGCGGATGCCGATCTGGCCTCAACGCCCGACGCGGCGGAGGCAAACGACGCGAACGCTGGTCCAGGAGCTGTGACGAACGCAGGAGACGGTGTCCGGGGCTCGACTGGAGTTACCAGCCGAAGGCACTTGCAGCTGGAGGTCGGGTCTCTACAGCGGACGGCGGCTCGTGGGCGCCGAATTCTGACGGCGTTCGGCGGCTCGGGCGCGTGATTGCCGGTTTGGGTGTCGTGGCGCGCTGGCGACGCAGCACGGCCGTTTGAATCGGACGCGGCGGCCGGCGCGCGTGACGTAGTCCGCTGGCGGCTGTGGTGGGGGCTACCGGTGCGCCTGTGGTGGGCGCGGTCCTGGCGGCCGTTCCAGCTGCCTGGGCGTGGTGGTGGGAGGCGCCCGGTGCGCCTGTGGTGGGCGCGGTCCTGGCGGCCGTTCCAGCTGCCTGGGCGTGGTGGTGGGAGGCGCACGTGGCTGCGCGATGACAGCAGGCTGCAGCTGTGCGTCACCGGCGGCTCCGGGTGCGGGTTCCGTCTGACCGCTGGCAGAGGGAGTGTCGTCCGTGATCAGATCTTCTGCCGGGTCGAAGAAATGCGTGGCTGATGGAGCGGGCAAGA
Source organism: Schistocerca nitens (assembly GCF_023898315.1). Classification (NCBI taxonomy): domain Eukaryota; kingdom Metazoa; phylum Arthropoda; class Insecta; order Orthoptera; family Acrididae; genus Schistocerca; species Schistocerca nitens. The sequence continues at coordinate 1,164,542,997 of NC_064615.1, read as the reverse complement.
CGTAGGCAGGTTTGACGCGGTCGATTGACACTGTCGACGGCTTTCCGTTGCACTCGATGACCAGCGTTTTGTCTCCTCGGGCGATCACGCGGTGCGGTCCACTGTAGGGCGGTTGAAGAGGTGGCCGTACTGCGTCGGTACGCAACATGACGTGCGTGCAGCGCTGCAGGTCGGCGTGGACGAATATCTTCCCGGTGCCGTGCCGCGTCGGTGCGTGCGCTCGGAGGCCGGCCATGTGACTGCGCAGACGTTCCGCCAGAGTGGGTGCCACGGCGTCGCGTGGGAGTCTTATATCTTCGACAAAATCGCCCGGGATTGTCAGCGATTGCCCGTAAACGAGGTCGGCAGGTGACGCGCCGATCTCCTCCTTCGGCGTGACTCGCAGGCCGAGCAGCACCAGTGGAAGCGCCTCTGGCCATGAGGTGTCGTGGCAGGTTAGAGCGGCTTTGAGAGTCCTGTGGAACCGTTCGACCATGCCATTCGACGCCGGATGGTAGCTGGTTGTCCTGTGTAACCAGGTGCCACACAGTCTGGCGACGTGCGTGAACAACGCGCAGTCAAACTGTCGGCCGCGATCAGTTGTCACGTGACTGGGACATCCGAAGCGTGCCACCCAGGTGTCGACGAATGCTGTGGCGACGGTCTCGGCTGTGACGTCCGCGACGGGCGTTGCTTCCGGCCAGCGAGTGAAGCGGTCCACCATCGTTAGGAGGTACCGCTTGCCTTGTGAGAGAGGAAGCGGGCCGACGAGGTCCACGTGAACGTGCGCAAAACGGCGTGTCGCGTCCGGGAAGGTGCCCACGGGTGCGTGGGTGTGCCTCCCGACTTTGGCGCGTTGACATGCGGTGCAAGTGCGCGCCCATTCACGACAGTCCTTCCGAAGCCCAGGCCAGACGAAACGCGCAGCCACGAGCGTCGCAGTGGTGTTGGTGCCGGGGTGTGACAGTCCATGGACACGGTCGATGGCACTGCGCCGGAATTTCGCCGGGAGGAACGGTCGGTGCGTGCTGGTTGAGGTGTCACACCAAATCTTCCGTGCGGAGCCGGGGACAGGCACCAGCTCCAGTTGCAGGCCGCTGGAAGTGTCGTGACGGAAGCGGTGCAGTTCTTCGTCACTCTCCTGTACTTGGGCCACGTCCTCAAAGTTCACAGGGGGTGAAATAACGGCACACGCTCGGGACAAACAATCGGCGACGATATTGTCTATCCCCGAAATGTGTCGAATGTCAGTCGTGAATTGCGACACGTACTCTAACTGCTGGAGCTGGCGCGGTGAACACTTAGTGTGGTTGTTCGCGAACGCGTGTGTAATGGGTTTGTGATCGGTGAAAATGATGAACTGTCGGGCTTTGATGGACGGTCGGAAGTATTTCACCGCCGCGTACACCGCAAGCAACTCTCGGTCATAAGCGCTCCAAGCACGTTGCGAATCGGAAAGCTTTTTGGAGAAAAAACCGAGAGGCTGCCAACTCCCGCCGACGCGCTGTTGTAACGCCGCGCCGATGGCGGCCTGGCTGGCGTCCACGACAACAGCTAAGTCCGCGTCATGTACCGGGTGCGCGAGCAGCGTCGCTTCCACGAGATTCCTTTTTGAGTCCGTGAAGCTCTGCTCCATTGCGTCTGTCCAATTCACGAGGGTCTTTCCTTTTGAGGTAGGACCTTGTAACGCCTTAGTCAGCGGCTCTTGCACGGCTGCGGCGTTGGGCAGGTGTCGACGATAAAAGTTCAACATGCCGAGGTAACGTCGTAATTCTTTGTGCGTCTGCGGACGCGGCATGTTCTGTATTGCCTTCACTTTCTCCGGTAGCGGTGTCGATCCGGTGGGCGTAATTAAATGGCCGAGGAACTCAATTTCCGTCACGCCGAACTCGCATTTAGCGGGGTTAATGACGATGTCGGCTTCACTCAGGCGCTGAAAGACGGTCATTAAGTGGCGGCGGTGGAGTTCGGGCGACTTGGAATACACCAACATGTCATCGAGGTACGCGAAGCAAAATGGCAAGCCTCGCAAGACGCCGTCCAGGAACCGCTGCCAAGTCTGGGCAGCATTCCAAAGACCGAAAGTCATAAACAGGCTTTCGAAAAGCCCAAAGGGCGTTACGATGGCTGTTTTTTCGATGTCTTCGGGCACCACCGGAATTTGGGTGTACGCCTTTGCGCAGTCGATCTTGCTGAACACCGCGCAGCCCGCCAAGGCGTAGCTGAAGTCTTGAAGGTGTGGGACTGGGTATCGGTCCGGCACCATTCGCGAATTAAGGGCGCGATAGTCCCCACACGGGCGCCACGAATTGTCTTTCTTGGGCACTAAATGCAACGCTGATGACCATGGGCTGCTCGATGGTCACACGATGCCTTGCCGCAGCATGGCCTCGAACTCTGCCTTTGCTGCTGCGAGTCTGTCCGGCGCGAGTCGACGTGGGCGACACGATGTGGGGGGTCCGGGTGTGGTTATTATGTGGTGCACCGTCGAATGTTTGATGTCTCTCGGTGCACCGGCTGGGCGGGTGAGGTCGGGGAATTGTTCCAGAATGTCAGCGTACGGTCCGGGGCACTTCACGGGTTTAACGCTGTAGTATGCAGCCTGCTGGCGCTGTCCCGCTATCTTTAAATTAGTTGTAGCGTCGATGAGCTGGCCGTTTGCGATGTCGGCTAGCAGCCCGTAGTGGCCGAGAAAGTCTGCGCCCAGGATCGGCTCATTGACGTCGGCCACGGTAAAAGTCCACGAGAACGTGCGCCGTAGGCCTAGATCTATATTGCGGCTGTGTGTGCCGTAGGTTTTAATAGCGGAATTGTTCGCCGCTGTAAGGCAGAGTGCCTCGGCCCGCCTGCGGTCTCGTAACATAGAACGGGGGAATATCGAGAGGTCCGAGCCCGTGTCGACGAGGTACCTCACGCCTGCCCCCCGTTCCGCAATAAACAGACGCTTCGATATCATATTGCAGCCGGGTGCGCCTAGGTCCGGTCGCAGCTGGCGTTTGGGTGCGAGCAAGGAGCGCGGCACCTGGTTGCTTCGTTGCCGAAGCGGGCGTGGTACCAGCAGTAGCCGCTTTGTGCGTGCTGTGACGTCGGCGGGGTACCGTTGGAGCGGCTGTTGCTGCGTTGCCGGCTGCGCGAGCCGCGCCGCCTGTCGCCCGGTCTGCTGCCGCTGCGGCGCGTGCTGCCCTCTTGCTGCGAGCGCGCCAACCGGTCGACTTGCGTCGAGAGAGCTGCCACCTGTGCGGTCAAGTTTTGCACTAGCTGGTGCAGGTCGGCATCCGATGCGGGTGCGGGAGGCGCTTGCCGCCACGGAGGTGGGGGGACGGAGTCGTAAGCTGCCGCAGCCGCGGTGCTAGGTGCCGTTGTCAGCGCGTCGTGCACCCTGTCGGCCAAGTTAGCGACGGCGTCCAGCTGCATCTCCGTCTCTGCGGCTATCGCTGCCTGCACCTGAGCAGGGACTACACTGAGCTCACTCTCTAGCCACGTGTTGCGTGCGAGCAGTTCTTCGACGGTCTTTCGCAACTCCTCTAGTGTTGCCATCTTAGTTCAGAGTCGAATCCTCGTACAAGAGGAAAGTACACAGTGAAAATAACACAAGGGAAACACACGAAAAAAAAATAACACTAAGCAGTCTGCGATCAAAACAAACGCGCACAAAACACAATACAAAAAAAAGTTAGTTAAAAAAAAATTACTACGGAGCACTGTTCGGCGCGGGCGTATACGCGCAAGCCTACTCGCGGTTCCGCGTCTCTCGTACCGACGAACGTTCGTCACCACGTGTTTTTTTAGCCTCAGATCACGTCGGGGTCACCAGTGAAGCGGGAACGTGTTGTATCTCCGCTTACAGTTACTCATGTGCAGTGAACCGGCATTTATCGCCGCGCCCACGCACTATGCTCATGGTTAGGCTTTGTGGCAATAAACGAGTAGAGCGGTTTCGAGACTGGACACATTTATTTTTCCTACAGCTACGATAAATGTCACATAACAATCTTCGCTGATGTTCGTCTATACGGGTGCGTTGCACTGGCGGCACGGCTCGGTCACCGATCCCGGAGGGTGTACACTCCAGTGACGAGCCGTGGCGAGACCGCGTGGACCGAGCGAGGCAAAAGGCCGCGTCACCGAATGTTCTGCTCCTGGCGCGACAGGAGGCGCCGTAACGTCCACGAAGAAACGAAAGACGATTTAACGGCGACTGCGTTTGTGACCGCACGTACGCAATTACGGCGGAGTCACGTTGACTCGACGCACGTGGTCCGCGGCGGAAGAACTGGGGAGACGTGTGTCGCGTCGCGTCGACTAGCTCGCACTGGGGGCAGCTTTGTTCCCGTGCGGTCCGGTGTGCGACGCACCGTTGCCGAAATTCCGCGTAACGGTACAGCTGCCCCTGCTTGTGTCGGCAGTGCCATAGTACAGCCCCTCGTGCGTTGGACGGTGCTGCCGCCACAGACATGTTCAAAGTGTTTGCCACAAAAAGCTCAGATCAGACACTCACAACCATTCCAGGCCCTTTGCTTCGTGCCGGAATAGAACCAAGGACAATCTGGCTCATGACCCTTCGCCCATGGACATTCATGTAGTTAGTGCCACTCCGCCCAGTGTTCCTCTCGCTAACAGTGACTGTGTTCGTTCCACAAAAAGTGTGCGTCGACGTCGACGCAAATCCCGTCACGTCGCACGTGATTCTGTACCAGTGTCTGTTCACGTTGCACAAAACAGTCGCTCTTGTCGTCAGCAGGACAATAAACTTTTTGTAGACTTGGACTTTGAAGGCAAAGTGATCCCATTCCAGCTCGATACCGGAGCTGCAGTTTCACTACTCAATCACGACATGTACAAACAACTGGGCAAACCTCCGTTGCGTGCCGCAAATGTTAAGTTAAGTAGTTATTCCAGACAAGCTATCCCTGTATTAGGACAGTGCACTCTTCTTGCTACATACAAGGGACAAACAAAACTTGTGTCTTTTTATGTTCTTCGTTCTTCTTCGGCAGTGAACTTGTTTGGTTTCGATTTATTTCAGTTGTTTAACTTGTCTATCGTCAATCAGGTCCTATCAGTGAATCAGACTGTGCCTTCAGCCAGTGTTTCTAGTCTATGTGACGCATTTGGAGACATTTTTGCACCGGGCCTTGGTTGCGCTAAGAACTACGAAGCACAATTGGAACTGAAAGTGAACGCGCAACCGAAAATTTTCAGAGCGCGCAATGTTCCCCACGCATTGCGTGATGAGGTCGCCCACCACTACGATATCTTATATCGGTCCACTGCTAAGCACGGCAACGCTGATGCGTTGTCCCGTTTGCCTGTTGCTGAGGATAAAGCATTCGATTCTTCCGCACTTGCTTGCATGTTCATTGATTCGGAAACCGATGACGTGGTCGAATCGTTTCCGATTGATTTTCATTGTGTGGCTACAGCCACAGCTGCTGACCCTGTCCTTGCTACTGTTTTGCGTTTTGTTGCTACGCAATGGCCCTTGTCAAAGTCGTGGATCGAGGATCCGCTGGTTCGCCGATTGTTTGCTCACAAGGAGAGACTTTTTGTATGACGTGGTGTTTTGTTGTTGCGTTCTGATAATGATCAGTCCAGAGTAGTGGTCCCGCGTTCGTTACAGTCCTCTGTCTTACGGCTCCTTCACCAAGGACATTGGGGTATAGTGCGCATGAAACAACTTGCTCGTCAGCACTGTACTTGGTTCGGAATCGATGCTGCGATTACGAATATGTGCTCTTCTTGCATGGCATGTGCCGAACAACAATCCGCACCGCCGCGGAAATTCTTTGCATGGCCGAAAGCCAATTCCCCTTGGCAACGCTTGCACATAGATTTTGCTGGCCCATTCTGGAATGCTCGATGGTTGGTTGTTGTCGATTCCTTCAGTAACTTTCCATTTGTTGTCCGGATGTCTTCCACGACGTCATCTGCCACAATCCAAGCGTTGTCCGCTATCTTTTGCATTGAAGGTCTACCACAGACTATTGTTTCCGACAATGGCCCACAATTCATGTCCGCAGAATTTCAGTCATTCTGCAAGGCCAATGGTATTCAACATCTGACGTCCGCGCCGTTTTCGCCTCAGTCAAACGGTGCCACTGAACGATTGGTCCGGACTTTCAAGTCACAGATGTTGAAGTTGAAAGAGTCGCATTCTCGAGAGGACGCTTTGTTGCTCTTTTTGTCCTCATATCGCTCTCAGCCCCGAGATGGTCGCTCGCCAGCTGAGTTGCTCCATGGTCGTCCTCATCGAACCTTGATGTCTTTGCTGCATCCGCCGCATCAGGTTCCTGTGCAGTGGCAGACTCCTGCTTTTGCTCCTGGCGACGTTGTCTTTTATCGCACCTATCGAGGTTCACGGCATTGGCTTGCAGGGCGCATTCTTCGCTGCCTCGGCCGCGTGATGTATTTGGTTTTGGGGACCTCTGGTGAGGTGCGTCGGCATCTCAATCAGCAGCGCCTCTGTCATTGCCTGAGTTCTGCCGCTCCCCGTCTGCTTTCAGCGACGGTGCCGTCCGGTCAGCGCCCTGGGGACCCATCTACTGGCTCGCCTCATCCCCAGGTGTTACCGACGCTGCCTTCCATTTTGCCTCATGGCGACATGCCGCCGCCGCCGCCGCCTGTTCTCCCGCCGGCGCCGCACACAGTGGACGCTTCGCTGCAGCCGCCCAGCGCCTCCCTGGGTCACGCGCCGCCGATTGCTTCCTGTGACCAGCTGTCCTCCGCCGTGGAACTCTTGCCCGCTCCGGCCCAGATGTCGTCATCGCGCGTCGGATCCCCCGACGCAATGGAGGTCGACCCTTCGGCCCCTCCTGTCTCATTATGGGCGGATACACTGCATGTTGACGTGCACCCTGGACTAGGTTTTCAGGCGTTTCCTAGCTCCCCTCGGACCGAATGGCAGGGTGCGGGTGGCACAGCCTCGCCTGTTGTTAGGCTCCCCACCTCATCGCATACGTCAACATGGGGTCCTCCCCACAGCGGGCGGAAGCCTTATCACATGACCGTTCGCCGATTTGCGGGGGAGGAATGTGGTGTCACCGCCAGACACCACACTTGCTAGGTGGTAGCTTAAATCAGCCGCGGTCCGTTAGTACATGTCGGACCCGCGTGTCGCCACTGGCAGTGATCGCAGACCGAGCGCCACCACACGGCAGGTCTCGAGAGACGTACTAGCACTCGCCCCAGTTGTACGACGACATTGCTAGCGACTACACTGATCGAAGCCTTTCTCTCATTTGCCGAGAGACAGTCAGAATGGCCTTCAGCTAAGTCCATGGCTACGACCTAGCAAGGCGCCATTTGTACCATTGCATGTATCTCAAGATAGTCTCACTTGTATCATCAAGAATGCTGTATACCAAAGGACGATATAAAAGTTAAGTGTTCTAGTAGCTACGTTCTTTTCTTTATCACATTCATTATGAATCCTGTTCCAGACTTCGCGCCAGTCGGCGCGTGTGTACGTGTGCCCTTTCGGCTACCCGTCTCTGTGGACTGGCTGCCTTGTCAGTCCACTACACTGGGTATAATTTATTCGCTATGAATTGCAGAATAAAACTGAAGAAATTGCAGAGGGGCAGGAAATTAAGGAGATGGAACTTGTATAAACTGAAAAAAACCAGAGATTTTTGAGAGTTTTAAAAGGCAATATTGACTGAAACAGAGAAAAGCAACGCAATAGAAGATGAATGGGTAGCTTTGCAAGATGAGATGAGTAGACAGCAGAAGATCCAGTGTATTTCCTTGAATAATTAATAAGTGTATGTAGATGGGTAGAAGGAAATGCAGAAATGGAGTACCCTGTTTTGTAAGTGTGGAAATTTATGAACAGAAGAGGCAACAGAGTCTGTGATGGGCCTAAAAAACAAAAATGTTACAGGCATGAACAGCATCTACATCTTCATCTACATGATTACTCTGTAATTCACAATTAAGTGCCTGGCAGATGGTTCATTGAATCACCTTCAAGCTACTTCTCCACTGTTTCACTCTCAAACAGCACGCGGAAAAAATTAGCATTTAAATCTTTTTGCGTGAGCTCTGGTTTCTCATATTTTATCAAAATCATTTTTCCCTATGTAGGTGAATGCCAGCAGAATATTTTCACAATGGAGGAGCAAGTTAGTGATAGAAATTTCACAAGAATCTCCTGCCACAATGAAAAAAAAAAAATCTTTGTTTTAATGATTACCATCCCACTTCCTGCGTCATTTCTGTGGCACTCTATCCACTATTTTGCAATAATATAACATGAGTTGCACTTCTCTGAACTTTTTTGATGTTGTTTATCAGCCCCATCTGATGTGGATCCCACACCACACAACAATTCTCCAGAAGAGGGCAGCCAAGTGTGGTGTGAGCAGTCTGTTTAGTAGATATGCTGGTCTTTCTAAGTATCCTGCCAGTAAATCACAGTCTTTTGTTTGCTTTCCCCACAGCATTATCTACATTATCATTCTAATATTTATTCATAGTTGTAATCCCTAGTTAGTTAGTTATATGTTCCATGGATCATGTTGCACGGTAGATCGTAATGATGTGGAATGAGTCATTTTACATTTACATTACAAATTAATTTGTACATATGTTTACATTCTGAACATTTCTAAGTTTTATGTACCACCTTTTACACATTACAATAGCAAAAATTCTTCTATGCAGTAGAACGAGATGTCAAGGAGAAACTTTCTTAGTTTGTTATCAAATTTTACTTTTCTATTTGTCGGACATTTTATATCATTGGGTACATAATCAAAAATTTTTATTGCAACATTGTGTACTCCTTTTTGTACTAAAGACAACCTTAATGTGGAATAATGAATGTCATTTTTCCTTCTGGTATTGTAATTATGTCCCTCGTTCCTTTTGAATTGTAGTGGATTATTAACAACAAATTTCATGAGGGAATAAATATGTACATCTGCATCATACTCTGCAAGCCACCTAATGGTATGTGGTGGAGGGTACTTTTGGTACCACAATCTGATCCCTCCAACCCTGTTCCACTCGCGAATAGTGCATGGGAAGAATGACTGTTGGTAAGCCTCTGTATTGGCTCTAATTTCTCGAATTTTCTCCTCGTGGTCAGTACATGAGATGTATGTGGGGGGAAATAATATGTTGTCTGACTCCGCCTGAAAAGCGCTGTCCCAAAATTTCCATAGTAAATCTCTCCATTATATACAACACCTCTCTCGTAACGTCTGCCAGTGGAGTATATTTAGCATCTCCGTAACTCTCTCTCGCCAGCTCAACAATTCCATGACAAAACACACCACTTGTTGTTGGATCTTCTCTATCTCCTCTATCAGTCCTACCTGATAGGGATCCCAGATAGATGAACAATACTCAAGAATCAGGGAACAAATGCCTTATAAGCCACTTCTTTTGTGGATGAACTATGTTTCCTCAAGATTGTTCCAATGAATCTGGGTCTGGTGTCTGCTTTTCCTACTATCTGTTTTGTATGGTCATTCCACTTAAGGTTGCTCTGGATAGTTACACCTAGATATTTTAAGGCAGGTGCTGTCTCCAGCTGTTTGTCATCAATAGCGTAGCTGTACAGTAGTTAATTTCTTTTCCTATGTGTGCACAATATTTTACATTTATTTACGTTCAGGGTCAACTGCCAGAGTCTGCACCATTCATCAGTTCTCTGCAGGTCATTCTTCAAATTCTTACTATCTTCTGGCGTTGCTACTTTGGTATAAACAACTGCATCATCTGCAAATAGCCTTGAAGAGCATCCAACGCTTTCTACTAGATCATTTACATATATTGTGAACAGAAATGGTCCTATCACACTTCCCTGTACTACTCTGGATATTTCCTTTACATCTGTCAATTTAGTTCAGTTAAAAGCAACATTTTGAGTTCTATCTGCAAGAAAGTCTTGAATCCAATCTCAGGTCTGCTCTGATAGTCTGTAAGCTTGTATTTTTGTCATCAAATGGCAGTGTGGGACAGTGTCTAATGCCTTACTGAAATCAAGGAACATGGCATCAACCTGAACGCCATTGTCCACTGCACTGTGGATCTCATGGAGGAACAGAGCAAGCTGAGTTTTGCAACGTCTCTGTTTTCGGAATCCACGTTAATTTTGATAGAAGAGATGTTCATTTTCCAAGAACATCATAATTCTTGAGCATAAAACATGTTCCATAATCCTACAACAGGTTGACATCAACAATATAGGTCTGTAACTCTGTGGGTCTGTCTTACGTCCTTCCTTAAAAACAGGAATGATCTGTGCTTTTTTCCAGTCAGGTACCTTTTGTTGCTCAAGTGATCTACGATAAATTACTGCTAGAAGAGTTCTTTCACATAATCTTTATAGAATCTTATAGGTATCTCAGCTGGTGCTGAAGTCTTTCCACTACTAAGCAATTGTAGCTGCTTTCCAATTCTGCGATTGGTTATCTCAATATCTGCCATTTTTTATGTTGGACAATGATTGAAAGGAGGGACAGTGTTATGACTTTACGCAGTGAAACAACTTTGGAAGACCGACTTCAGTATTTCAGCCTTCTCTCTGTTATCTTCCGTTTCGGTGCCAGTGTGGTTACTGAGAGAATGAATAAATGGTTTTGACCCACTTACTGGTTTTAGAGATGACCAAAATGTCTTAGGGTTTTTACTCAGGTCGGTTGACAACATCTTACTTTCAAAACAACTGAACACTTCTCTCACTGCTCTCCTTACACTCATTTTTGCATGTTCAGTTTTTGTTTGTCAGCTAAGTTTTTACTTCTCTTGAATCTGAGATGACGTGCTCTTTGTTTATGTAGCACTTTTCTAACATGGCTATTAAACCATGATGGATCTTTCCCATCTCTTAAAACCTTACTCAGAACATACTTGCCTAGAGCATATTGAATGTTGCCTTTGAATTTTTTCCATTTGTTCTTCACATCTTCGTCCTCATCACTGAATATTTGAAGCTGACTGCTGAGATATTTTGAAATTTGTATCTTGTCACCCTTGATGAGCAAATATATCTTCCTGTCTTTCTTAACATTCCTTGTTGGACCTATCATCATAGATGCTGTCACAGCCTTATGAGCACTGATACCTTCCTCTGCATTATATGATTTGATAAGTTCAGGTGTGTTTGTTGGTTCTCTAACTCTCTGTTCAAGGTATTTTTCAGACAAGGCAAACAAAACAATGCCACATGATTCCCTGTCTCTGGCACCAGTTTTGATGGCATAACACTCCCAATCTATACCTGGCAAGATGAAGTCACCCCCTATTACAATGGCGTGATCAGGAAAATTGCTACTGATATTCTGCAAGTTCTGTCTGAAGCACTCTTTAACTACAGATCCTAACCCAGGAGGTCTATAAAAGCATACCATCACGATTTTTGACTCACTTTCACCCAGATTAATTCACATTCAGAATCTACAATAACCTCACCAGATTTTATCGAATTTTTTACTGAAATAAACATGCCGCCACCAGTGGTAGCTAACCTATCCTTACAATAAACATTCCAGTCTGAACTTAGGATTTCATTGTCATTGACATCTGGCTTCAACCAGATTTCTGTTCCCACAACTATCTGTGCATTATAACCTTCAGTAAGTGATACTAGTTCTGGGACCTTTCCTTGTGTGCTCCTACAGTTTACTAAGATCATATTAATCTTTTTTATCTCTGATCTGTGAGGACCAAGATTCTCTGAGGCCACTGGCTGATTTAACAGGCAAATTGTGTCTGCTCCCAAGGGAGGGGTCGTCTAGCCTAAAAAAAACCCATGTGCACACCACACATACTCCGCTAGTACCCTAGTAGCCACTTCCTGTGTGTAGCGCATGCCTGACCTATTAGGGGGAGCACTACAATTCTTCACCTGATAGTGGAGGTCTAGAAATTTGCATCCGATACTATGGCACATCCGACGCCATAGCTACATCACCATTCTTTACAAAGATTTGGAGGCCCAGCTCTTATAACCAGGCCAACACAACCCTCCACTGTCGGTTATTTTGCAGCTAACAGACAATGATCTATGATCTTCGATGAGGATAACCTCTACTTCAGCAACTCCACAATGACCGAGTGTTACGCAGTTACCTCAAACAATGGACTCAGGCTTTGTTTTGCCAGATTATGCACAACAACAAGTGAAATGTGAAGTGGACGATCTACTAAATAGTGTGACGATCAATCACTCATACAAAGTTCAAAGGGACCAAAATTCGCACACGTGCTTTGATCCTCTATGAGCCATGACGTCGGTTACAGTAGTGCCGTGTGCATTACCACCATTTGTGCAAAATGCACACGCTGTCAACTATTACCAAGTGCCAGCCTCACCTTCCTCACAAATCAGTAACAGACATTTTTATGCATCCAGTTCGCCAGAAAAAACCACCGTATCGGTGGCCCAGTTTCGTGACCACACAGTGTGACTCCCAACAGGTTTCACCAGCGTTTTATTGTCCTACCACAAAGAGTGCGTGGCCAGTGTGCGAGGAAAACTCTCATTGTTGCCACTTTAAGCTCCAGGCCACTCCCCCTACCACCCCCCCTTACCCACGGGGGGCCTCAATTCTGACCATACAACCGCTCGCTCCTTCTGCAGTACCATCTGCATCTGCAGCACCGGCCTTCGGCGTCATTTCCAAGTTGTCAGCGCTATTCCTGTAATTTCTGGTCCAGTTTATGGGCCCTCATTAAGCACTGCTTGCCCGTTCGCTCCCACAGTACTGACCGTGCCTGCTGCGTCATGTTTTTGGGTGTCTTCAGAGACATTACAACCAGCTGTTGTTCCAAACATGTGTGCTATTAACATTTCTGCTCCAGTGATTCCGGATCCCAGCATGAACTCTTGTGCAGCGGGACCGCAGGCCTTCCAAGATGTGCCGAAGCTACCTTCATCTCCACCTCCAGGCCGCCTACCCAAGCTACCTCCCCTATATGGTAACAATCCAGTTACATGGTTTGCACTGGTGGAGAATCTCTTCGAGCTGCATCAAGTGACTGATGACAACTCCAAGTTCCTATGTTTGGTCACACACCTTCACGACCACTCGGATTTAATTTGTGATCTCCTACTGCTGCTTCGCACCATTCATGCTGACGCTGACACCCACACGACCCCCCCTCCCCCCTCAGGTCTCATAGGCCGTACTCCGTACTACAGGGGGGAGGGGAGTTGCTGTGTGGCATCAATAGGTCACATCGACCACACAAATTACAAATATTACAATCTTTGGAACATTAACTGCTGTGACGAGCCGCCATATTTAATTCAGTCTACCTTTGTACTTCATGCAGTGTTCATGTGTACCTGCCTTTATGGTAAAATATATGTGTATATAGAAAACTTGCGAACTGTTTATTATGTATATTGTGATCCATATCCAGAATCCCATGGTTCATTTATAATGAATATAGTTTCAAGTACTGATTTTTTAAGGTTTTGAGATGAATATAAAGTTGTGTAATGTGGTTAACAATACGTGACATAAAATTACAGATTTCTTATTAATTACTGAATAATTTCCTGTGCTAACATAAATTGGAGAACTTTACATACTGCAGAATAAGATTACAAGTTTCCTATTTTCTACAAAAACTTTGTTTTCTCAGAATCTATAAAAGGTCATTTGTTTATTTCATAAATTTCTAGAACATGTAATTACCGAATTAACCACAGGAATTTTGAGCCTGGGATCTTTAATAACAAGATTCCCTAAGATCCTTTGTGAGTTTAATTACATCTGATATCATGATACATTTCAAATTTTGAATTTGGGTTTACATGAAATAATTGAATTTTAGTGATTAATTTGCTAATTATTTACATGCTGGAATTTGATGCTAACACTATCATGACATCTTCACTTAATTTTTTCCTGTGACCATTATCAAATTTCTGATTCCAAAATAATGAATTACCAGTAATTACAGATTCTGTCTGATTACTTTTACCTTGCAGAATGGTAAGTTAATTAGTTATACTAAATTCTGTCCATAATGCATGCATAGTATCTAATCAAAAATTATGAAGCAAAATATGTTTCATTATACAGGGAGTACATAAAGTCAGGGAACACTTTCAATTATTTACTGCACAAGAACCAAACATTGTACAGATATCATATGTATGTCATTTTGAAGAGAAACTCTGAAGGTTTTTTTCATATATACCACCACAGCATAATTTGGTAATTTGCTGATAGTCAGAGCTAGTTGCAAACATGGTAAGTTCACGTGCGGAGCAAGCTTTCTTTGTGTTGGAGTTCGACAAAAACAGGTGTGCTACAGCTGTTTAGCGGATGTTTAGAACCAAGTACAGTAAGAAGCCACTAACAAGGAAGCCCTTTTACCACTGGCACAACAAATTCATTACAACAGGTTGCTTGTGCCCGGAAAAGAGAAATGGACATCCCAGTGTGAGTGAAGTGAATGTGGAGTGGGTACAAGAGACATTCATAAGGAGTCCAAAGAAATCAGGGTGTCATGTATCCTGTGAACTCATAATGGCTGCAATGACTGTGTGGAAAGTCCTGCGACAGAAGCTGTCTATGAAACCATTCAAATTGGAGCTAGTGCAGAAGCTCAATGACAATGTCAAAGACAAGCATTTTGAGGTTTGTTCGCAGTTGCAACAATTGAATGAGGATGGGGATGGCATTGTTGATTGCGTAATTTTTAGTGACAAAGCCACCTTTCACACTAATGGGAAAGTGAACAGGCATAACTGTCAAATCTGGGGTACAAAACATCCACACGAATGCAATGAATTTGAGCGTGATTCCCTAATGGTACATGTTTTTTGTGCATTTGTTTGTGATAACTACAGAGGAATTGCCTTACTGGATGTCACCTACAAAATCTTATCGAGCTGCCTATTAAACAGGCTGATACCAATAACAGAAGAACTGATTGGGGACTACCAATGCGGTTTCCACAGAAACAGATCCACTTAAGATCACTTATTCACCCTAAGACAAGTAACTGAGAAGGCGTGAGAATTCAATGTAGATGTCCACATATTATTCATAGATTTTAAAAAAGCCTATGATAGCATACACCGACAGACGCTCCTAAATATAATGAACGAATTTAAAATACCATCAAAATTAATTGGATTAGTTAAAATTTGTATAGATGAAACTTTATGTTGCATAAAGACACCAGTAGGAGAAACTGGAGATTTTATGGTGTACACTAGACTGAGACAAGTGGATGCCGTTTCACCTATTTTATTTAACCTTGTCCTGGAGAAGGTTGATAGAGAATTTTCTAAAACCAGTCCACAAGGGATCCAGCTACAGGATGTGAACATTACAAGACTTGCCTATGCAGATGATGTAGCACTAATAAGTAGTTTCAAAAGAGAATTAATCAGAATGATCCAAAATTACTACAAAATTGCTGAGAAAACAGGATTACATGTTAATGAAGAAAAGACAGAATACCTGCCCATAAGTAAGAAAACCAGAAAAGATGCACCTCTGACTGTAGATGGATTCAATTTCAAGACCGTTGACCACTTCAAGTACCTAGGAAGTCTTTTTAGTAATAACAACAGAACAGATATAGAAATAGATGCCCGTTTATCAACAGCAAACAAGACACTTTTTAGTTTCATCAAAATTCTAAGAAAAAGTTCACTTAGCAGTAACTTCAAAATCCACTTCTATCAATCAACCATTATACCTGTGATGTCATATGGTTCTGAAACATTAATATTTAGAAAGAAAGATGAGGAAAAACTGTTAATATTTTAAAGAAAAGTACTAAGGAAAATTTTTGGACCTGTATAAGACGAAAATAATGTGGAATGGAGAATAAGAAGAAACGAAGAATTAAGAGGGCTGTACAAACACAGTAACATCATCGAAGTGCTCAAGAGGAGAAGGTTGAATTGGGCAAGCAATATAGCAAGAATGACAGAGAATAGACTACCTAGAATGGCATTCAGCAGAACAATAGGTGGAACGGGAGGAAGAGGGAGACCCAGAATCAGATGGCGGGATAACATTCGGGACGACACAACTAGGATGAACAGCAACAGCAACTGGACAAACAGCGCATTGGACAGGCAGAAGTGGAAGAGGCTCATAGAGCAGGCATATGGTCGATAAGGTCCTTGTCAAATGTAAAGTAAAGTAAGTAAAGTAAGTCATGCCAAAAACTATACAGGCCATTCTTCTTCGCTGAGAGCACTGTCACTGGATGCAGCAATGGCTGATGTCTCAAATGCAATGAGGCTCTCCATTCATCTTTCAGCAGGATGGGGCTCCACCCCATTTTCATCGTGAAGTTCGTGCGTATCTGAACACGGAGCTGCCACATCAATGGATCAGCCGTGCTACAGAAGCGGACAGCTGTTTCATGAAATGGCCTCCCCAATCACCAGATCTCATTCTGTGGGGACACACTAAAGATGTGGAGTATGTACCGCCTCTACCACATGATGTAGCAGAGCTTCGGGAGAGAATACCGAAAGCAACTGCCATAGTCGACAATGCCACACTGGAATGGGTATGGCAAGAATTCTATTATCCTATTGATGTCTGCTGGGTCACTAATGGTTTGCATATCAAATGTTTGTAAAAAAAACTTTCAGAGTTTCTCTTCAAAATGCAATATGTATGACATCTGTACAATGTTTAGTTCTTGTGCAATAAATAATTGAAAGTATTCCCAGACTTAATGTACACCCTTTATACCATGCTCTGTGCAGTGTTGGTTGGGTGGTGTATCAAAACGCTCTCTTGGGCAGTATTAAACAGTTCATAAAATGTCTTTCACTAAGTTCTGTTATGAACTGTGCCCATGATTTCCCGTCACATTACATAGTAATCAATGGAAAATCACTGAGTAAAACAGAAGTGATATCCGGCATTCCACACAGAAGTGTTATAGGCCCTCTGCCATTCCCGATCTATATAAATGATTTAGGAGACAATCTGAACAGCCCACCTAGATTGTTTGCCAGTGATAATGTCATTTACCATCTTATAAAGCCATCAGATAATCATAACAAACTGCAAAACAATTTAGAGAACATATCTGTATAGTGTGAAAAGTGGCAATTGACTCCAAATAACAAAAAGGGTGATGTCATCTACGTGATTGCTGAAATGAATCCACTAAATTTTGGTTACAGGATAAAACACAAAAATCTGAAGGCTGTAAATTCAGCTGAATACTTAGGGATTGCAATTATGAATAACTTAAACTGGAACAATTGCAGGGAGAGCAAACCAAGGATAGCTATTTACTGGCAGAACACTTAGAAAACACAACAGTTCTACTGAAGAGACTGCTTACATTCTGCTTGTCCACCCTCTTCTGGGATATTGCTGTGCTAAGTGGAATCCACATAATGTAGGACTGATGGAGGACGTAAAAAGTTCAAAAAAGGGCAGCACATTTTGTATTATCTCAGAATAGGGGAGAGTGTGCCACTGATATGATACATGAATAGGGGTGGCAATCATTAAAACAAAGGCTTTTTCACCATAACAGGATCTTCTCATGAAGTTTAAATCACCTTCTTTCTCCTCAGAGTGTGAAAATATTTTGTTGGTGCCCACTTACATAGGGAGAAATGATCATCATAATAAAATAAGAGAAATCAGAACTCATACAGAAAGATTTAAGTGCTTGTTTTTCCCGCATGCTGTTCAAGAGTGGAACAGTAGAGAAATAGCTTGAATGTGGTTCTGTGAACCCTCTAGCAGGCACTTAATTGTGAATGGCACAATAATCATGTAGATGCAAATGTAGGTCACTGCATCAATGGGACAAACATTAGATCTGTTGGTATTTTTACCTGGTTTATCAGTAGGAGGTTTTCCATCTTCCATTTTTATTCTGGTTATAAGATTATTGATACAGCTTCTATGACTTACTAGGCCATGAACATTCAAATTATTTTTTAAAAACTCTCATTGACTTTCCATTAATCCTACCTCTAACAACGAAAGTACTGTTCCTGTAACAATTTTCTGGGGAATTTTTCTTGTATTTAAGTTTTTCAAAACAGCTTCAGTACTATCAAAGAGGTAAGCATTTTGTTTATCAAAATCTCCCAAGTCTCAAGATCCAGTGAACACATTCTTTATTTCTTCAGTAAAGTTAGTTACTAATGAAATAAAGAATCTTAAGGGACATGTACACATTTCTCCTGTTGCTGCTGCAGGAACAGGATTGCCTGCAGTATAAGTATATACATTACCTTTGTTTCTCCTTTTTTTAAATTTTGATGTATCGTATTTATGAGTTGCACCCTGTTTGTTGATATATAGTGTTTTGGAGGACTGCTGAATAGCTGTTTTTCAAGAGGTGCCTTTTTCTTGGAAAAATAAGGTTATTGTCATTTAAAAAAAAGAAATATGTATATACATTATAGACACATTATTGTAAACAACCATGGTAATAATCTATTAGTTCAGTTGTTTATGTTATTCAAAATATCTGATACATTTCATTAATGTAAATTTCTAATCTTTAAGTTAAGAAAATGCCAAACAACAATTTTAAGTTTTGGCATATTCTGACTTAATGTAAGATAGTTAAATAAACTTAAGAGTATGAAGTAATGTATACTACAATCACTTTATAAAGACAAATAAAAATGTGTAAGAAACATGTTTTTAAACAGAAATCCATCATATAAAAGTTAAGAACTATGAGAAAAACATTATGCTAAGCAACACTTACCCACACTTCAGTTTCTGATATTAATTCTTTCTCAGGGAAGGGGAAATAATCTGAATGAGGACTGTTTTCACTGTCATCATCATCATTTTTCAATATAAAACTTCAGTTTCTTTCTGAAAGCCATATTCATCAAATTTCTTTTGTTGCATGACATTGACTTGTAGTTAAGGAAGATGCAGGCTTTAGGGCAAGAACATAAAACTGGAAACAGTGTCATTGCTTGAGTTTTTGCTGAAGTACTTGACATCATGATCTTCTATATAATTCTTCTTTCATTTTTCCAATAATATTGCTTGGTTCTTTCTTGCCAGGACCCTCTCAATTATATCTAGTATTTTTTACCTGTTTGTTGAATACAGAAAGAGAAACATTAGTCAGACTATTCCCAGGATCGTTTGTAACAGTTTGGTGTGAAATTATCTGTACCAGATTTCCAACTACCTGTGTAAAGGAAGAATTGTTTGGTATTTCTAAGGGTCAGATATAGGCCTGTATTTGGGTTCTCTGGCAAGGGGGAAGGGGGGGGGGGGTAGGGGAGCAGCGGTGGTGGCAAATGCCATGTTATTCTGCATTTTTCTTGTCGCTGTTTCCTTACAATATTCTTCATAGATTTCAGCTTTTGTGAGCCATTTTTATATAATCGTCACTTGAGACTACCTTTTCTTTTTTTGGCACTTGAGTTAATACAGTCTTACAGATTTTGTAACAAGCTCTGCTGATGATACATAAAATAAGGGAAAGGCCACTACTTACATATAAAAGACTGATGCTTGGAACATGGATGCACACAACAGAAAACAGTTTTCATCAGGTTTCAAGTTCCAGCTCTTCTTCTAGTAGAAAATAAATACATTCAAACACACAACCACACAGACATCCAAACACACAGTATCACAACCACAGTGACACTGATGATTGATTATTGAGAGTAGTTGCATGGGCTGATGGATGTGAGGTAGGATGTAGGGAGGAGACACAAGGTAAGGAGGAAGGTAGAGGGTAGTGTGAGGCAGGAGTGGGAAAGCAGTGGCACAATACGTCAAAAGATGTTCTGAGGTGATAGAGCAGATAAGATGTATAGTAGAGAGAGGAAGAGGTATGGGGGGGGAGGTGGAGAGAAAGAGCGGAAGGTACAGATGGAGAGGGAAGCAAGTAGGGGAAAGAGAAGGGAAGAGCTGTGGAAAACTGGAAGGAAGGATGCTGCTGATGATAAGGTTTACAAGGTCTTGTGGGCACGTAGCAGCAACATCTTTAGCGCCCAGGAGAAGAATGGTGGGTGGTGGAAGAGGCAGTACATGATCTGGATGCGGAAGGTGTGGTGTAGGCAACCATACGGGAAAAGGTAATGTGAGGCAGTGAGAAACAGGTTAACAGAAGTTTAAACCAAGAGTATTGTGAGAACATAGGGTACACTGGTAAGAAAATTCCCTCCAACATAGTTCAGAGAAACTTTTGACACAAAGGAGTATCCAAATGGCGCTCAGATAGGCATAATGCAGGAGAAGGTCTCACAATGAATAAGGAAACAGGTATGCATTTAAGCTATTATGAACAGCATGTTGAATACATCTTTAAAGTCTAGATAGACATGAAGCTAACACCTACCACAGATTGTGTAGTGGACTGTTAAGGCAGCCAGTCCACAGTGAAGTAGCCGAAAGGGCACACGTCAACTCACGCCGTCTGGCGTTAAGTCTGGAACAGGATTCGTAATGAATGTGATAAAGAAAAGAACGTAGCTACTAGAACACTTAACTTTTATATTGTCCTTTGGTATACAGCATTCTTGATGATACAAGTGAGACTCTATCTTGAGGTACATGCAACGTTACAAATGGTTAATGGCTCCTTGCTAGGTCGTAGCCATTAACTTAGCTGAAGGCTATTCTAACTGTCTCTCGGCAAATGAGAGAAAGGCTTCGTCAGTGTAGTCGCTAGCAAAGTCGTCGTACAACTGGGGTGAGTGCTAGTCCGTCTCTCGAGACCTGCCTTGTGGTGGCGCTCGGTCTGCGATCACACAGTGGCGACACGTGGGTCCGACATGTACTAATGGACCGCGGCCGATTTAAGCTACCACCCAGCAAGTGTGGTGTCTGGCGATGACACCACAGATTGTAAAGTTACTGACCTGTTATTATGCCTCTTAAGTGTCATGGATGTTCATCTTCACCAATCTTCTTCATCTGATTAGTAGGTTCTTTCACATGTAAATAATGACATCACAACACTCTTGTTCATTTCATTTGCATTTATTAATTTTAACATTCAATTATCAGCTATTAATGAGGAACTTTGACAGTTAATATTATACAGATCAGAAACTCACATAGTATGTGAGAGCTCTCACAAGACGTCACAGGCGGCAAAACAATGTCTGACATCTTGACTGCGCAAATGTTACTGACTAATAAACTGAGTGACACAGTTTTGCACTGACTGAATGCTTGCCGCAGAGTTACTTATAACACAGTGATTGTAATGACTGAATGTCCACTTCTGACTCACCCAAAAATTAACATAATAACAACCAGACACAGACTGTCATGTACACTTTGCTTGACACAAATGACTTTGGCTTTGTGTGTGATGCCTATATAGAGACGTGCTTAGTACAAAAATTAAAAATGGGAAAATACATGACTATTATGCTTTAGAGTTAACAAAAAGATGGAATAAGTAAAAAATACAAAAAAACATGATAGGTACTAAAGTTATGAAGATGGTTTGAAAAGTTCTCGGAATCACCACGAGAGGTCAGCGCTTGCGCAACAAGTTGTTCACGTGATATTTACTGGACTGTTGCCTGTAAACATGTGCCACATCAGCGTTCTTGGAAGAGACCTGTGGTGGTGATGTGGCTCTGTTGTTGTTTATGAAAGATGGAAAAAATCAAGGTTCGAGCAGTGATTAAGTACTTCGTAAAGAGAAGTATGAAAGCAAAGGACATTCGTGACACTTTCCAGAATACACTGGGGGACTCTGCTTCTTCATATACAACTGTTGCCCAGTGGACAAATGAATTTAAATTTGGGCAGGAGAGCTTAGATGATGAACTGTGAGGTGGTCGGCCAAGATATGTCACTTCACCAGAAATCATTGCAAAGGTGCACAAAATGGTCATGGAGGACTGCCAACTGAAAGTGCATGAAATTTCTCACACTTGCCAGATATCCCCTGAAAGGTTACATCGCATTTTAACTGAATAATTAGAAATGAAAAAATTATCTGCAAGATGGATGCTGCAACTCTTGATGCTGCATCAAAAATGAATGAGAATAGACGTATTGGAACAATGTTTGGCTCGTATTAGGAGAAACGAACAAAATTTTTTTGCCAGTTTGTGACCATAGACGAAACTTGGGTGCATTACTATACCCCAGAAACAAAACAATAGTCAAAGCAATGGAAAAATGCTGGTTCTCCGCCACCAAAGAAAGCAAAGACAATTCCTTCGGCGAGAAAAGCCATGGCGTCAGTGTTCTACAATGCAAAGGGGATTCTGTTTGTAGATTATCTTTCCACTTGGCAGACAATTAATGGAGAATACTATGCTAACCTCCTGGACAAATTGCAACAAAAGATACGCGAAAAAAGGCCAGGTTTAGCAAGGAAGAAAGTCATCTTCCATCAAGACAATGCACGCCCGCACACATGTGCCATTGCCATGGCAAAATTACATGAACTCAGGTATGAATTGTTGCCACACCCACATTATTCAGCTGATATGGCTCTGCAAGACTTCCATCTCTTCCCAAAACTGAAATTTTTTCTTGGTGGACAAAGATGTACTTCAGATGAAGAATTGATAGCTGGAGTTGACAACTATTTGGCAGGCCTGAAGGAAACTCATTTTCGAGATGGGATCAAGGCACTGGAACATCACTGAACCAAGTTCATTAATCTACAAGGAGACTACATTGAAAAATAAAAAGAAGTTTCAGTGATGTAAGTACTTTTTTTCTATTCCGTTCCGAGAACTTTTCTAG
The DNA here is from genome assembly GCF_023898315.1 of Schistocerca nitens. Classification (NCBI taxonomy): domain Eukaryota; kingdom Metazoa; phylum Arthropoda; class Insecta; order Orthoptera; family Acrididae; genus Schistocerca; species Schistocerca nitens. The sequence continues at coordinate 1,164,520,339 of NC_064615.1, read as the reverse complement.
CCATCCTAGTATCTTGATTAACTGTAAGCTGTATAATAAAAAAATGACAGAACTATTGCTAATTTATGATGTGGAACTTTTACTGTGCACTTTGATTTCCAAAGATCTCCAAAACTGTTCTGGAATTTGAAAATTTCTAATTTCAACATTTTGTTAACACATTATTTTTGTAAAACTATACATTTTTGTAATCAATAACACTCTAAGATTCAAACATTCTGGCTTATGATAATTTTGAATAAGTGTAATATTTTAAATATAGAATTTTTGGGAAAAGTAAGATGCTCATTGGAAAGATGGGAATGAGTGCGAGCCTTGCAAGTGTTCCACTCACTGAACTTCTCTGGTCTCCATTCCTTAATGACAGATTCCCTGGCATCCTGTGAGGGTGCAACCTTGCAGCCTTTGAAGGAATTTAGCTGCATGCACAGCTCACTGGTAGGTCTTGTCTTGCTGGCTGTTCCAGATGGTAACAGGGATCACCTGCCGAGGTTGGGTTGGATGTCCAGTCAGTGTGTTGTGGCTGGAGATTATTTACAAGGAAGAGTGTGCCTACACCATCTGAAGAATTATGGCCGTGCTCTGCCTTCATGGTCATGGGTTTCATCTTCTGAGACAGCACCATTCCCATTTCTGCTGCCTTGGTTGGTAGGTGTTGTTCTGCCAGCATTTCTGATTTCACCAGCATCTGATAAAACAAATGGTAAGTACTGTGTCTTGTGTATGATTAAGTATTGGATGCAGTTCACGGAAACCCCTTTTCTTTTACCAAGCCCCTTATCAACAAAAATTTGTTTTTGGCTTCTTGTGTATAGCTCTGTGTAGCTTTCCCTAGTGGCTAGTATTTTGGCCAGAGATATTTGTAAGGCAGTTGTCAAAAGGCACATATATGCCTTGTTCAAGTCCCATTATTGCTTGGTTAAGCATACATATTCATTCTTTTAAACTGTACGTGTGTTTTGTTCTGAATGCTCAGGTTAAAACAGTCATAAACATTTATTCCTCTGATTGTCTATTAACTTCAAAGCACTCATGTGCTAAAAGGGCACACTCAGAGTTCACTATGCCAACTTTTAAGACTCATGTGCAGTCTGTAATTTATTTCTGTTACATGTCTTTAATTTGTATCCTGTGTATTTAGAGTCCGAGCTGGACCTAGCAACTGCGTGATGCATGTGCCCAAAGTCTCAGTCACATTCATTGTATAAGTGGCTAGGTAAAAAGTAATCCTGTGTGACAGTCTCAATGCCTGTGTTTCTAACTACATACAACAAAAATTTTCACATCAAGTGGCTCTTGTTCTGGCCTCCACAACTGTCAGCAAATGCCTCAATGTGTATGTGTTATAACTTCAAGTTAAACAAATATATTTCAAGGAAGACACAATACATGAAAGTCACAGATCAAGTAAACAGAGTAAGATGTGTGTACACTTTAACAGTCAAATCATAACTGAGTCCAAGTCTAGTGGCCGCTGCCTGGCTGGTTGCTTAGGTGGCGCTGCTGCTGCATGGCTGGCAGACAACGCCGCATGTAGAGGACGCACATAACTGTGTGGCGGCACCTTGAAAGATCACTGAGTCACAACACTTTTCCCCCCTTTGAATTTTTTGCACAGGTCTTGATGGAGGTGGCCTGTAGATTGCTAACGTCCATAGGTGTTGTTTGACTGGCCGTAAAGTCTCGAGGAGGAGGCTTCCCGTATGGACGGAAGTGTCCCCGGTGATAACGGTTTGACATGACAGGAGACATGGGGGTCGAATCTGCTGGGGCCCCGTGCACCAATCTGCCCGTTGCGGCAAGTCCGGTTGTTATAACAGTAGACATGGGCGATGTGTCCGTGTCCGTAGGAGAAGGAGACGAGTAGAGTTGCTCCGACAGATGATAGTCATCTGGTTCCTGCATGGGCACGTCTCCTGGTGGCGTCAGTTCTTGTGCTGGCACCGATATGATGGTGAGAGGACTGTGTTGTGAGTAATGAGAGATTTCAGTATCCCGAGCATCACGTAGAGCCGAAGGTGGTGTAGCGGCATCCGGAACAGGCATTGCTGGCACATGAGGCCGAAGCTGGTCCGAATGATGCACTGCAACACCCATGTCCGTCTGGATTTCATACAGGCATCGGCCATTGTGTCATAAAATGCGGCCAGGACTCCATTTTGGCCGCCTGCCATATCCCCGTACCCATACAAGGTCGTCGGCGGTGAACCAGCCAAGCGAAGGCACCCGCAGCCTTGAGGTGGAAGCCACAGAAGATGAAGTATCATGTGGGGCTGTCAGCCATGTAAGAGCTCAGCTGGGCTGCGGTCGCCCATGGGGGTGAAACAGTAAGAAGCCAGAAATTGGAGAAGCACATCATCAGCAGAAGAAGTCAGGAGTTTCCTCATCTGAGCATTAAATGTGCGGACCAGTCGTTCAGTATCACCGTTTGATTGTGGATGGAACGGAGGGGCTGTGACATGCATGACACCATGACAGGCACAAAAATCTGCAAAATCGCAAGAGGCAAATTGCGGACCATTATCAGTAACAAGAGTAGAGGGGAGGCCTTCCAAAGAGAAAATGCGAGCTAGAGCATTGGTGGTTGCTGCGGTGGTAGGCAATGTGTAACGGAAAATGAAAGGAAAGTTAGAGTAGGCATCAAGAATGAGAAGCCAATAAGTACCTAAAAAAGGTCCCACGAAGTCAGCATGAATACGCTCCCAAGGCTTCTCAGGCGAAGGCCATGGTGACAAAGATGACTTCGGGGCGACGGCCTGTGACGCACAAGGGCCGCAGGCAGCAACCATGTGTGCAATTTCAGAGTCGATTCCAGGCCAGTAAACATGACAGCGCACCAGAGATTTTGTGTGAGAGACACCCCAGTGCCCTTGGTGATGGAGGCGCAAGACCAAAGCACGCAAAGACACAGGTGCCACAACACGTGGTGATGAATTTTCGGTGGAAAAGAGGATAACACCATCCCTAGCCGTGAGGCGGTAATGCAAAGCGTAGTAGTAGTTCCGCAACGGATCAGAAGTCTTAGCAGACGGACGGTCTGGCCAACCTTTCTGAATACAGTGTAAAACCCGGAAGAGGGTAGGGTCAGAACCCGTAGCAGCTGCCAGCTGGTCCCCGGTGATGGGGAGCCCGTCCACAACCCGCTGCTCAGCAACATCCAGGTGGAAACACAAGAGTTCATCCCTATCTAATGCCAGATCAGGACCCATGGGAAGGTGAGACAGTGCATCAGCATTTGCATATTGAGCCGTCAGCCGGAAATGAATCTCATAATTGAAATGAGACAAGTTAAGAGCCCAACACTGGAGGCGGTGTGCAGCCTTGTCGGGAAGTGACGTCGATGGATGAAACAAGAAAACAAGTGGTTTGTGATCTGTAACAAGATGAAATTTGGATCCATAGAGAAAAACACCAAATTTATGAAGAGCATAAATAGTGGCCAAAGCTTCTTTTTCAATTTGAGAATACTTTTGTTGGGCATCTGTGAGTGTTTTGGAGGCATAAGCAATGGGTTTTCCAGAACCGTCAGAAAAATGGTGTGCAAGGACTGCACCGACCCCGTATTGAAAGGCGTCCATGGCAAGAACAAGATGTTGGCCAGGTCGATAAGTAACCAGGCAAGGGGCCTGTTTCAGCATAGCCTTCAATTTCTGGAAAGCCACAACGCATGACGGGGACCAGTGAAAAGGCACGTTTTTATGCAACAGTCAATGCAACGGCTGAGCCACCGAAGCAGCAGACGGTAAAAACTTGTGATAGTATGCTATTTTCCCCAAGAAGGCCTGCAGTTTCTTAACAGATGTAGGGTGAGGAAGGGCATCGATCACAGTGACAGTTTGCTGAAGCGGACGAATACCATCCCGAGAGAGTTGAAATCCCAAGTATGTGATAGATGCCTGAAAAAAATGTGATTTCTGAAGATTACACTTAAGACTGGCAGTCTCAAAGACATGAAAAAGTGTGCGGAGATTTTGAAAATGTTCATCAGTGGTGGAGCCAGTGACAACAATGTCGTCCTGGTAATTTATACACCCAGGGACAGTGAGCAATAATTGTTCCAAGAATCGCTGAAAGAGAGCAGGGGCACTGGCAACCTCAAATGGCAACCATTGGTATTGATAGAGGCCAAAAGGTGTGTTAAGGACCAGAAACTGCCAGGAAGCAGTGTCGAGAGGAAGTTGATGACAAGCTTCTGACAGGTCAAGTTTAGAAAAATACTGGCCTCCAACAAGTTTTGTGAACAATTCTTCAGGTCAAGGCATAGGGTAAGTGTTGATAAGGCATTGAGCATTTACAGTGGCTTTGAAATCGCCACAGAGACGAATATCACCATTTGGCTTAGCAACGACAATGACAGGTGAGGACCACTCACTGGAAGTGACAGGAAGCAAGACCCCTGAAGCAGTGAGACGATCCAGCTTCCGTTTGATCTGATCACGAAGGGCCACAGGAATGGGCCGAGCCCGAAAAACTTAGGCCGAGCAGTGGGTTTGAGTGTGATAAGAACTTCAAAGTCGTTTGCACGGCCTAACCCAGGAGAAAAAAGGGACGAATATGTCGTCGACAAGGAATCCAGTTGAGCATAAGGAATAGCATCAGAGACGATATTGACAGAGTCATCTATGGAAAACCCAAAAACATGAAAGGTGTTGAAACCAAAAAGATTTTCCGTGTTACTATCATCATCATCATCATCATCAGTTATCTGCTATATTAGCAGGTCCTTTGCCTCTCCATTTTCTGCGATCCATTGCTTCCTTCTTAAGGCTGCTGTATGTTGTACCGTCCATCATGTCATCCAGTATCTGGAATCTCTTCCTTCCTCGCTTCCTTTTCCCTTCTACATAACCTTCTAAAACTGTCATTCTTTCTTAATATATGCCCAATCCAATTTCTTTTTCTTCTCTTTATTACATCTAGTAACTGTCTTTTCTCTCCCACTCTTCTCAGTACCTCTTCATTTTTTACTCTGTCCATCCAACTTATTCTTTCCATCTTCCGCCATGTCCAGATCTCAAAAGCCTCCAGCCTTTCTCTGTCTTTTTTCCTCATAGTCCATGTTTCAGCGCCATATAGAAGAACACTCCATACAAGACATTTTATGAGTCTCTTTCTGAGTTCTCTGTCCAGACCGCTGCAGAAGATTCTCCTTTTCTTATAAAACGCCTCTTTTGCCATTGCTATCCTTGTTTTAATTTCTGTGGTGCACTTCCAGTCGGTGTCTATCCTGCTTCCAAGATACTTAAAATTTTGCACCTGTTCTAGTGTTTCTCCATTCAGCACAATTTTTATTTCCTTATTTCCTCCTATTGCCAATTCTTTTGTTTTATTTGTGTTAATTTTCATTCCATATTTTTTTTCCGTTAGTTGCAATGATGTCCACCAAATCCTGTAATTCTTTTTCCCCTGTGGCTAGAAGGACGATGTCATCAGCAAATCTCAAGCATCCTACTCTTCTTCCTCCAATTTCTACTCCTTTGTCATCTAACGAGCATTGGTCAATCATATTTTCCAAGAACAGGTTGAAAAGAGTAGGTGATAAACAGCATCCTTGTCTTACTCCTTTCCCTAGTCTGATCCAGTTTGTACTTTCTCCTCTCACTTTAACTGAAACTTTTTGATTAAGGTATAATGAGTTTATAAGTCTTCTGGTTTTCCAGTCCACTCTCTTTTCCCTCATAATATCCGCCAGCTTGTCCCAAACCACATTGTCAAATGCCTTTTCTAAATCGATGAAGCACATATATAGGTCTCTTCCTTTTTCAATAAACCTTTCTCCCAAGATTCGTAGGAGCCCTATTGCATCTCTGGTGCCCATATTCCATCTAAAGCCAAACTGCTCCTCACCGAGATTCTCCTCTATTACTTTTTCAAGTCTTTTATTAATTATTCTTAACATCACTTTGGCTGCATGTGAAATGAGGCTGATTGTCCTGTGCTCGCTGCATTTCTTGGTTCCTTATTTTTTCAGCAATGGAATCATTACTGTTGTCAGAAAGTCCTCAGGCCATTCACCACTGTCATATATTTTATTACATAACCTCAATATTTCTCTTATTCCATCGTGGTTCAAGCATTTTAGTATTTCTCCCGGTATTGTATCTGTACCTACTGCTTTGCCATTTTTCATTGCAGCAATGGCAGACTTTACTTCTTCCATTATGATGGTTGGTCCTTTCTCTTCATCACTTACACTATTGTGTGATTCAAGTTCCAGAGTTTCTGGTTTGCTATTTGTGTCATATAGCTCTTTTACATATTCTTCCCATCTCTGGAGGACATCGTCACGATCTTTGTACACTACCTCTTCGTCTTTACTCAAAATTTCCATAGTAGCACTTCCTGATCTGTTTTGTTCCCATGTCATAGTCTTTACTCTTTTGTATAGTAAGTCGTATCTTCCCTTCCTGTCCAGTTCTTCAATTTCATCACATTCCTCTTTTAGCTATTTTTTCCTAGCCTGCTCTGTTTCTCTTCGCAGTTCGTTATTTAACCTTCGGTATATCTTTCTTGCATCTTCAGTGTTCTTGTTTTTCAATTTTCTTCTCTCCTCCATCTTGGAAATCATTTCTTGTGTGACCCATGGTTTTTTTGACCTTTTCCCTTTTACATATCCTATATTTTGCTGTTCTGCTTTAATGATTCCTTCTTTCAGCATATTCCAGTACTCGTTGGCATTATCAGGTGCTTCTTTGTCTCATAATGTGTTTAGAAAGTCCCGAGACAGCATTTCTGTAATTTGTTCTTTGTTGGACCTTATCTTCTCTAAATCCCACTTCTTCACCATTGTCGCCTTTTTCAGTTTTTTCATTCTTATTTCTATTTCTGCCATAAGTAAGTTGTGGTCACTATTAATATCTGCACCTGGTAATGTGTGCACCTTCTTGATTCCATTCCTGTATCTTTCTTCTACCAGTATAAAATCGATTTGGTTTCTGTATTTATCCCCTGGCGATTTCCAAGTGTAGAGCCTCCTCTTATGGTCCTTGAACCATGTGTTTGCCGCTATCAGCTGCCTTTCCCTGCAGAAGTCAATTAACCATTCACCTCTGTCATTTCTCTTTCCAAGACCATGACTGCCTACTATGTTTCCCTCTTTCCCTTCTCCCACAATGGCGTTCCAGTCACCCGTTACTATTTTGCAGCATTTTTTATTTTCGTCCATTATTCTCTCTATTACACTGTACGTTTCCTCTACAATTTGGTCATCATGTTCTGAAGTTGGCATATACACCTGGACAATCAGTAAATCGTTTTGTGCTCCTTTCAGCCTTACACCAATAACCCGGTCATTTGCATAGTCTACATATTCCACACATTTAGCCAATTCCTTTGTCATAATCATTCCTACTCCATTAATTCCTTTTACTTCTCCTCCTGAGTAGTAGAATACATATTCATCTGACTGCAACTCTCCATGTCCATTCCATCTTACTTCAGCAACTCCTACGGGGTCCATATGATTCTTTTCCATCTCTCTTTTAAGGTTTTCTAGTTTTCCTGCTTGTAGCAGAGTTCTGACATTCCAGGTACCAATTCTCGTTTTGATTTTTTGCCTACTTTCAAGTTGTCCCCCACCCACCGGAGATCCGAATGGGGGACTATTTTACCTCCGGACACTGATTTAACATGAGAGGAAGCCATTTTTTGTGCATAAAATGGAGACTGCACTATGCAGGGAAGATAATCTGCGGTGGTATTCCGTTGCCTTCCGCAGTTCTGGAGGCCGCCCCTAACATGGGATACAGACGCCTTTCGCAGCTGCCCGGTCAGATGCTGCATGAGAAGTATAGGTTGGAAAATGAAAGACCCCTAGCCCTCGAAACCTAATAGCGTCAGGGTCGGAAAAGAACAAGAGCTGGCCGAGGGTGGCCAGATAGGTCAAAGATAAAAGTGAGGAGCCCGGCATAAGTAAGTGGAAGCAATGCCAGGACTCAGCTCGGGGCCCCGTGGTCGCCAGCCACGTATCACTAGGTGTGACTCCCTGAGGTGTCCGTGTTACTATGGTCGACCACAAATATGGGAACAGTGCAAACGACAGATTTGTAAGATACCTCAGCATCAAATTGTCGCAAGAGAGAAATCTTCTGTTTAATGTAAGTCCGTAATTGCCTAGTGACAGGTGACAGGACTGGAGAACCCAACTGAAGATACGTCTGAGAATTGATGTTAGTGGCAGCAGAACCACTATCCACCTGCATGCAAACATCTCGACCAAGTATTTGTACAGTCAGGGATAACTTCCCTGAAAGGGAAGAAGTACAATTGACAGACAACAAAGAATCAGAATCAGCATCATGTTTATGAACATCATGTATGCGATCGGATTTGCAAATGGATGACACATGACCCTTTTTTTTTGCATTTGTGGCACATGGCCCAACGTTGTGGACAATCTTCTCGTGAATGTTTCATAACACACCACGGACATGAAGGCAGTTGCCGTGGGTTTTGCTGCAGTTTCTTAGACGTTTGTTTACGGTTAGGCTGAGCCTGCGCTTGGGTGTGTACTGCAGCCATGTTGGACGGCGGGGACACGCCATACGCTTCGTCAACATTGCACAGAGGTTTTATTTCCCCGACGTTGCCCCATGCCTCTATTTGCGCTCCACTGGCGCGAGGAATTTCAAAAGACTGAGCGATGGATAGGACTTCATCTAGCGTCGGATTTGCCATCTGAAGGGCAGGTTGCCTAACTTCTTTGTTGGGCGCTGATCGGATAATAGCATCCCTTACCATGGAATCGGCGTAGGATTCTTTGTGAACTTCAATAACAAATTGACACTTTCTACTGAGGCCGTGAAGTTCAGCAGCCCAAGCGCGATAGGATTGATTTGGCTGTTTTTGACAATGATAAAAGGCAACACGAGAGACTACCACATACATTTGCCTTTGAAAATTGACGGACAGAAGTGAGCACATTTCAGCAAAGGACAAAGATGTAGATCTTTCAAAGGAGCCAATTGCGACAACAACCAATACATTTGAGGTGAAATCCATGAAAGGAACAGAGACTTACATGTTTGTTCATCCATGACATGAAATGCCAAGATGTGCTGTCAAAGACGTTTTTCGTAATCAGACCAGTCTTCCGCCGTCTTGTCGTAAGGAGGAAAAGTAGGTAGAGACAACGACGAGAGACACCCTGCATTTGATGCCACGACGAAATCACGAATCGCATTTGTGAGAAGCGTTTGCTGTTCTATGAGACCTTGCAATAGCTGCTCTAAAGTAGCCATGGAAACATGTGGGTCAACGATGGAAAAGAAAAATCCCATCCTCATTGCCAATTGTTATAACTTCAAGTTGAACAAATATATTTCAAGGAAGACGCAATACATGAAAGTCACAGATCAAGTAAACAGAGTAAGACATGTGTACACTTTAACAGTCAAATCATAACTGAGTCCAAGTCTAGCGGCCGCTTCCAGGCTGGCCGCTTAGGTGGCGCTGCTGCTGCATGGCTGGCAGACAGCGTCGCATGTAGAGGACGCGCGTAACTGCGTGGTGGCACTTTGAAAGATCGGCGAGTCACAACAGTTTGATGTAGCTAGGGATGGTTTTAATGTATTTTAGAAGGCAACTCATTATTTCCTAACACCCCCTGTTGGCTTACCCCTCATGCCACATGTACATGTTTCCGGTACCGTCTTTGAGATTATGGACATTTAAGTTATATGTCCACAGTTGTCGAATATAATACACTTTGGAGTCTTTAACTGCAGATGTTGATATAGTTCTTTGAAGGTTAAAACAGATTGATGTTGTATCTTTTGCCTTGTTTTTGGTGCTTTTTTAAAAATTCTTTTACAGCTTCAGCCTCCCTCAAGTGTAATTCTTTTTGTTTCATCCAACTTTTTTATTTCTTCTGTGCCACGCAAAATTTTTATTTGGAACTTGTCACAAGTGACACAGGTATCTGTCTGAGGCCTATGAAAACCCAAATTAAACTTTCTGTTAAAAATGTTTTTATAGAAGCTTTCTTTTTCAGGCATGATTTCTCTTTCCTCACATAACTCTTTGTACAGCTTGTACATAGTTCTTAGTTTGAAGTCTGGATTAAGGAACTTTTTGGTGTAGCTTTTGCTCTGCTGTAGTGACTTGAGTACTTAGGGAAACTTCTGACATGTTAACATGTTCTTCCATAACTACCACTCTTTCTGCTGAAATTTTGTTTGCAGGTTCTATCATTTTACCTCTTTTGTCTCACAGAGCCATGCCGGATGGGTTTTCTTTTCTTTTTTTTTTTTCTTTTCTTCTTTTTTTTTAGAATAATATTTCTTACTCTTTTGTTTGATACATCAAGGGAAAAAAACCCTCTGCAAACTCTGTAGCCATTAAGGTTGTACATAACTGACATGTCTTTTCTACTTACAACTAACCCTTTTCACCTTTTGATAGAATTCAGTTCTACAGCACTGTGTATGCATGCCATTTGCAGTTCTCAATCAGCTAGGGTCTAGTATGCCTATGACTTGCCTTTGCTCTTGTGGTATAATTTCATTGCACTTAAAACGACTGTTGTGGTTGTACTCACGGACCTCCTTAGATGCATGATATTTCGATTTGCCGTCACGATAAGCCTTGCTGGAGTTTCCCAACTTCTTGGTTTGTTCTCACTTCCAGAGTCCCACCTTCGTAACTCATTTTCTTTCAGGCTGCATCAGTGGTGGTGTTGCATTGTCCGGTAAATCCTCGATAATTCTCCCAGTTACTTCAGCTTCTGGTATTCCAGCTAAAAATGAAAATAGGATAGTAAAGTGAGTTGTGTTTAGAGTAAGAAGTCTGGGTTAACTAGGCAAGGAGTTACATTAGGTTAGAGTAGGGCTATGAATAAACCAAAATATGCTGGTAAAGTAAAATACGTTTTCGTTATGAATTTTTCATATCAAAGACCTATAAAACAAAATTAACCTCTCAATATTGGGGTACAAATTTCATCGCTTTCACTTGTAGTTTCATCATCACTTCTGGGAACAGAACTGGGATCTGCATCACTATCATGTCCATCTCCAAATAAAGCAGCATCTAAGAAATTCAAAATACATTATCTGAAGAGTTTTTTAAATATTTTTTAGTCAGCAAAAAACAAATATCTAGAAAGGTTACTAACCTGACTCAGATGAATCTTCACGTTGCTTGCTCATATTGCAATGAACTTTTAACTTTTGATGTTTTAAACAATTCTCTTTCAGTTTCAAAACAATGAGAAACCATAGTTTTAATGTAAACACCAAAATGCACTTTAAAAACAACTGTTAAGTTTCAGTAACACACATCAATTTGACTAAAAACATGTGACACTGATGCTTGTTAGCTGACAACAACAAAACAATTTGCTCCTTTATTTTGGTGGTGCAGGGATCCAAGTGACAACTTGGACCCCTAACACTCCAAACAACTAACCACTATCCCGAGTTTGGACCCCTTGGCTTCTAGGTGCCACATATATTGAATAATAAATCTTAATAAAATTAGGACAAATGAGAATTTAACAATTTAAAGTGTCATACTCATGATATAGGCATCATGTATAGCACAATAGAAAACAGAAAAGCTAATAAAGTTAGGAAGTGGATTGTAGCATAGGGAACAATTAGATCTTGCTACTTGTCAAGCAGAGAAGTTTATATGCGTACCAGCACTATAGTTGTAACAGTGTGTGATGAGATAAAATAAATTATTCAAATAGTGAAGGGAGACAAACATTTAACTGTGATGGAAGACTGGAATTTGATAGTAGGAGAAGGAAGAGAAGAAAAAATGGCAGAACATGGACTGTGGGAAAGGACTGAAAGGAGAAGCCAGCTGGTAGAATTTTGTATTGGAGCATAAATTAATTCTTGCAAACATTTGGTTTAAGAATCATGAAAGAAAGCTGTTTACATGGAGTCTTGAGAAATTGGATAACATGACAATAAGAGAGAAATTTCAAAACCATATTTTAAACTGCAAAACACTTCCAGGGGCAGTTATGGACTCTGATCATAATTTATTGGTTATGAACTGCTGATTAAAGGGGAAGAAGATGCAGAAAGATAGGAAATTAAGGAGATGGGGCCTGGATCAATTTAAAAAATCAGAGGTTGTTGAGAGTTCCAAAGGGAGCATCATACATTTGACTGAACCAGGATATAGAAAAACACTAGCAGGTGAATAGGTAATTTTGAGAGATGAAATAGACAAAAACAAGTGGACCAATGGAAATCCACAGAGAACACATGAGATACTTGTCTGATGCAAGGAGCAAATTAAGCTGGAAAAGCGGAATATAGATGCGTAAAGAATGAGATTAACAGAGAGTGCAAAATGGCTATGGGAGAAACATTCTTTTTTTTCTGATATTTAGCCCATATCTTCATGGGCTCAGCATGTTAATTTCTTTATATTTGGTGTGTTAGTGGAAAAGGGTGGCCAGATGGCTTTCCTTCTCCATTCTGTGTAATGGAATCGTCTGTTTTACTTGAATTATATAAGGCATTAACTTTTATCCTGTTACATACCATTTCATACATTGCCTACATTGCACCCATATTCTTCAACAATAAGCTAGTGTCATAAAAACTTGAAGGTATTATTATAGAATAGGGAAACAAAGTAAATAAAGCAGAGATGTGAGATATTATACTGTAAGAAGAATTTGACAGAACACTGAAAAACTTAATAGAATAGATGACATTCCTTCAGAATTACTGAGTTCTTTGGGAGAGTCAACCATGACACAACTATTCTACTTCTATCTCATATGTAAGACACATGAAACAGGAGAAATAACCTCAGATGTCAAGATGAGAGTATTAATTTCTGTTCCAAAAAAAGCAGTCACTGACAGGAGAGAATATTATTGAAGTATTAGTTTTAACAAGGCATAGTTGCAAAAATAGTGACATAAATTATTTACAAAATAATGGAAAAACTGGTAGAAGCCAACCTAGGGAAATATCAGTTTGGGTTCCAGAGAAATATAGAAACATATAAGACAATACTGACCCTATGACTTACCTAAGAAGACAGGCTGATGAATGGCAAACATAAGTACTACAGCATTTACAAATTTAGAGATAGCTTTTAACAATATTGATTGGAAACTACTCTTTGAAGTTCTGAAGGTAATGGGGATAAAATAAGCGGAGAAAAAGATTATATACAACTTGTACAGAAACCATACTCTATTTATAAGATTTGAGAAGAGTTGAGAAGGGAGTGAGAGAGGGTTGTAGTTTGTCTCCAACGTCATTAAATCTGTACACTGAGCAAGTTGTAGAGTATCAAGGAGAAATTTGGAAATGGAATTAAAAGTTTAGGAAGAAGAAATAAAAACTTTGGGGTTTGCTGATGACATTGTAATTCTGTCAGAGACAGCAAACGACTTTGTAAAGCAATTGAAAGAAATGGATAGTGTCTCAAAATGAGATTATAACCTGAATATCAACCAAAGTAAAGCAAGAGTAATGGGGTGTAGCCAACCAAATTGAACTGGGTGATGCTAAAGGAATTAGATTAGAAATGAGACACCAAAAGTAGTAGCTTTTGGGCAGCAAAATAACTGTTGATGGCTGAAGTGGCATGGGCATAAAATCCAGACTGAAGTAGCAAGAGAAGCATTATTGAGAAAGAGAAATTTGTTAACAGCTAATATAAATTTAAACGATAGGAAATTTTTTCCAAATGCATTCATACTGAGTGTATCTTGGAATGAAATGTGGGCTATAAACAGTTCAGACAAGATGAGAACAGAAGTTCTTGAAATAAGGTACTACAGAAGGACACAGAAGATTATATGAGTAGATAGAATGACTAATGAAGAGGTACTGAATCAGTCTAGTGAAAAAAGAAATTTATGACACAAATCAGGTTCAAATGGATATAGATGGCAGTAGTTACGCTGGGATGAAGAGACTTACATCGGATAGACAAGCTTGGAGAGCTGCTCAAACTAGTCTTTGGACTGATACCCACATGAACAACTTTAAAAAGTATTAATATAAGTTTCATATTTCTGATTTGTATTCCTACACGCATGATTGGTCACCTTGGTAGTCCTGTACCATGAATAGTGATGAACTTAAACTGGCAACCATGACTATTGACTGGGCACATAGTGCACTGGTGCCAGTTATGACTTTTGGGAGATGAGGTTTCACTAAGCATGGCTTTGACTCACTTTGGGATTAGAAAGACTGTGTGACAATTTTCATGGAATTTTGCTGATATGGTAATTCTTTTAAGGTCAGTATAATTGCTAAATTATTGCAATCACAATAAAAAGAAAAAATCTGGAATGCTGCAGCTGCAAGTATGTATGGTAAGCTACTTTCCAAGTTACAAAATTAAAAAATTTGTCTTTGATGAATAGTTATGCTTCTGATGCACTGAATGTTATTCATCTTTGGAGATAATATGTCTAATGTGTCTCATACCATCATGTCCAAACAACCTCCAAAAAACATATTTGTGGGTGCAGAAAAATGTTTAAACTATGCTACTTCATCAAAAATTTTAATATTTCAATGTACAATACATCTTTAAGTAAAAATCAAAGACTGTTAGGTGTTAACAAAGATCTCCTAGAGATTGTGGTCCACACTGACTGTATGGTATGAGAATGCTGCAAACCATATGAGATGATGCAAACTGCTTGCCAATCGGGCACCTAGGCTGCAGGTGGTGAAGGTATTCTCATGTTGAGGATGTCAGTGACAAATGAAATGGAGCCCACAATACATCTTCCATCACATCTGACCAGAAAATTACACAAGAACCTGCTGTCATGTCCATCTGTTTTTCCACCACCTACAGCTTCTGAGAGACTTAAATATGCTACTGACATGCACATGGATGTAGGAATATCACTTTTAATTACAGTTATATTTCACTACTCCATATATATTCAGAAGTGTCTGAGAAAGTGGCCTTTGATAGAAGAGCGACTCATTTACAACATGTTAACCCATTCGTGTACGAATTTTTGAGACTAGATTTGTCATAGGATTTTTACATATACTTTTATTTTCACATATACATTATGATTTAAAAAACATGAAGAAATATACTTGTTCTAAGGATTTATGACATCGTAATCATACACACATAATTACTCTCTTTATGGCATACCACAAATTGTTTTTCATTTGCCATAAACATACACATGCAGTTGTATATAGTGTATTGTGAAATATTTGTCCACATGAAGGACAACTTTGAAATGGGTTTTCCCATGACACCCTCAATCTTAATAAACTTTGTATCTTCTAGGGAAGTAATTTTCTTCTCAGTTGGAGAATGTCCCCAGCTTCTAGACTGAAGCGTTAGTGGATTTTCTGCTTTGCTTGGTTGTCCTCTATAACTCTTCAAGATCTGCTCTGCCACACTGAGCCAGTATGTTTGGGTCTCAATTATTTTTTATCTTTTTGACCAGCTGTCTTGCATAGATGGTTTTCATGACTGTAACATGAGGATGCAGAGAGCAAAGGAAGCCTTCAATTCAGGTTACAGAAAACCAGCATCTGTTGTCACTGCATGAATTGGTAGTCAGTGTTTTTGCTGCATAAAAGTTTGTTCCTCTTGCAGTGGACTCAAATAATTGTATTGTTAGAAATTTGTTCCTTTTTTGCTGCATAAAACTTTGTTCCTCTTGCAGTGCACTCAAATAATTGTATTGTTAGAAATTTGTTCCTTGAAACTCTGTGTGATGTTGTCCTAGTCTCTGTAGAACTGTTGCTTCTATTTTAGATGGCACAATGCAAATACTAGTTTTGGGATGGTTAGCTATATTGGCCCAGCTACATTGTGCCAGCCCACAGCACTGTTTGTTGTTGAATCAACATGCTTTTTTGCATACTTCTAGTTTTCTCATTGTCCAAATGGTACTGTTTTTATCACTTGATGATGTATCACTTACAATTTCATGGCCTGCACAATTACATAAATCACAAAAATCACTTTCTTGCGGCTTCTGCTTCATAGGAGTCAGGTACCGGGTGATCAAAAAATCAGTATAAATTTGAAAACTTAATAAACCACGGAATAATGTAGATAGAGAGGTAAAAATTTACACACATGCTTGGAATGACATGGGGTTTTATTAGAACAAAAAAAAAACCAAAGTATTGCTAGACGCGTGAAAGATCTCTTGCACACGTCGTTTGATGATGATCGTGTGTTCAGCCGCCACTTTCGTCATGCTTGGTCTACCAGGTCCCCAGACCTCAGTCCGTGTGATTATTGGCTTTGGGGTTACCTGAAGTTGCAAATGTATCACGATTGACTGACATCTCTAGGGATGCTAAAAGACAACATCCGACGCCAATGCCTCACCATAGCTCCGGACATGCTTTACAGTGCTGTTCACAACATTATTCCTCAACTACAGCTATTGTTGAGGAATGTTGGTGGAGATATTGAGTATTTCCTGTAAAGAATATCATCTTTGCTTTGTCTTACTTTGTTATGCTAATTGTTGCTATTCTGATCAGATGAAGTGCCATCTGTCAGACATTTTTTGAACATTTGAATTTTTTTGGTTCTAATAAAACCCTATGTCGTTCCAAGTATGTGTGTCAATTTGTACCTCTCTATCTATATTATTCCGTGATTTATTCAGTTTTCAAATTTATACAGACTTTTTGATCACCCTGTACTGTATATTGTCACTCATTGAGTTCACGAAATACAAACTAAATTTATGAAAGTTTGAATTAATGCCTCAGTTTCACAAATGTGCAACTAGTGCCATATAAAGATATGGTTGCAGAACTATTACAGAAAGCATCAAATTACAGGAGAGTTGCATGTTGCATCTAGAGTGCTGCAATGGGTGTACCCATCATCTTACCACAATACATGGAACTGTTATGACAGCTGTACACGAATGGGTTAAATGCCTCAGTTTGTCTTCTGTAAAGGATTCTCCACAGGGGAAGCAACACAAAATCCCAGGAATAAAGTTCCAACATAGCTAAAGAAGAAAAATTAGCTTGTTTGTACATATCGTGACCATACCCAAGCCTTTGATTGTGTGGATCACCAAATTCTAATTGGAAAACTGAAGTGTAATGGCATCCCTCTTGTTTGGATGGGTTCTTTCCCTCATAAGTGAAGGAGCAGAGGATCTCACTGATAGGCTGTATCACTGGTTTCAAACTAAAGATGGGAGAACACAGGATGTTGGTTGCCGTAACGAATGGTACTGGGCCCATTCTTGTTCTTATCCTACACAACTGATCTTCCAACAAGTTTAATGAGTGGTTTAAAATCTGTAAAGTGGTTCAAAATCTGTGGAGTTTGTAGATGACAATGGATACTGGTTTAAACTCTCCTTTACCAGACACAGCTCATATGATATCCAAACAGACCTACAAGTGGTTCACAGCTAACAACCTAAGTCTTAATCTCATTTCTTGGATGTCCTATATAGTGCTTACATCAAACAATTGAAAATCCAGGATGTAATGTAACATTACTGTGAAAAGGAAAGTTGCTATTCACCATATAGTGGAGATGCTCAGCATCTCTGCTATATGGTGAGTAGCAACTCTTCTTTTCAGAATATTGCTATATAGTGCTTATTCAGTTGAAATGACTAACAAGAATACTGTGCAAGGTAAATAACCGTATATCTTGCCAAAGATTTTTCAAGGATCTTGGAATTCTTACAATCACTTGCTAATACATTTATTCTTAAATATTTTTGTTACTGACAATTAAAATCAGTCTTAGCTAAATTGTGATTTACCCATTCAAATTACAAAACACAAAAATAATTTGTTGTGTCCATTGTCCCCTTGTCAAGGGTTCATAGTGGAGTTTTATAACCCGGTGCAAATGTGTTCCACAGGCTCCCATCTATCATACAGCAAATAACTGCGAAACCCTATCAGTTCAAATGAAAATTAACAGCTCTATAGGTCAGATCAGATGTCTGGAGTACTCTGCTTGCTCTGTTCCATCAAGAAAAATTTGGTTGAAACATAAATTTAGTTAGATGTTCCATGCAGAATAGGCTCCATCATTCTGACACATTTAGGAAGATTTCATTGAATGATTTTGCACACACTCGCTCATATATAAGATGTGTTGTTTCAGTTTGAACATCAAATTTTCTTGAGAACTGTGTATTTTACAAGAAGACAGTGAAGACCAAATTCACATGACTCACAGGTTCTGTCTCCATTTTTTCCTAGATAGCACTGTTGTTGGTGAAACAGAGAACAACTTCACTTTTTAAATGGGGTCACTGTCTTTAACTGATTATCTGTGTGCTGCAAGAAATAATGAACATCTCATTCCTAAAATATTTTTCAGTTATGCTAGCTTATTTGTACTGTAGCTGGAATAATTGTCCTAAAAGTACAGTAATGTGTTTGAAGTGGTGCTCTTCATCACTGATACACTTGTCAATTATTCTTGTGAAGGGTCTCTGACAACACAATCATACCGGATGATTCAAAAAGAAAGAACAGATTTCAGTTGTCTATTACAGAGAAACTATAGAAGATAGAAACACATTGCACATGCCTCTGGATAGTGAAAGATTCAAATTTTTGACACAGCTGTGCTGTTGTTTGTTTGTAGCAACTACACTCCACGAGAAATCATTTTGGGTGTTGGAATTTGCGCAAAGTCAATCCATTGTTCAAGCACAACAAGCATTCTGCCATTGACTCAGCAAGAAGCCACCTCTGCAAAAGAAGATTTATGACTGGTATACAAAATTCTTGGAAGTTGGTTGCATATGCAAAGGGAAGCACACTAGTCAGCCACAAATGTCTGATGAAAATGTTGAGCATATCCGATATGCATTCACATGGAGCCCATGGAAGTCCATAAGACTGATAGGCCAGGAACTGCAACTTCCTTAAAAAATGATTTAGTGTGCTCCAAACAGCACCTTTATATGAAGCCTTACAAGCTGCAGTTACTGCAGCATATGTTTCCAGGAAACCATAACAGAAGGTAGGAGTTTTGTATTTCCTTTCTCCAGTATATATCAGAGGATAATTATTCTGAACAACTTATCTTTTCTGATGAATTGACATTTCACTTATTACATAAAGTAAATCACCGTAATGTAATAATTCGAGGTCAAAAAATCTGGGTATTGTCATCAAACATTCAAGAGACTCACCAGAACTGGGTGTGTTTTGTGCCATTTCTGTTCACAAAGTTTATGGACCTTTCTTTTTTTCAGAGGAAACTGTGACTGGAATGTCATACCTGGACCAGTTGCAAAGTTGGTTGTTCTCTCAACTTCACAGAGACTCCAATGATTTCAGTTTTTTGTGTTATGCTGCCCCCCTCACTTTCACCTTGAGATGCAGCAGTGTCTTAAAAAAACCATCCCACAGTGTTGGTCTGGAAGAGCTGGGCAATAAGATCTTGTTCATTGCTTTTGGCCTTATGGGTCACTAGACCTCACACCTCGTGATTTTTTTTCTGTAGGGGGTATGTAAAACACAGAGCCTTTGTCCCACCTCCAGCAGCTACTCTTCAACATTTTCATACCTCAGTCTTGCAGACATTTATGTGAAGCAACACCTGGTACACAGTCCAAATAATCACATGGTCAAATGTGCCTTCTTAGCACACAAATCAAATAATAATGAAAAACGCTAAGTATGAACAGAGTCCCAGAGGTCAGGGAGCATTTCTCACTCTGAAACCACATCTCAAACCTGCTCCATGCCTTGATAGTATTATGCCAAGTAGGTGTCTTGTGCAAAGGAAACATACACAGAAACATAGGACTGGTCCTGAAGATGCAAATGATTCATACAAACTTGGAACTGGTGCTGTACTTTCACATAAGAATCTATATGATCAGAACAACCAGTAGCTTCTGCACACAAAACCAGCTGAAGCAACTACACTGAAGAGCCAAATAAACTGGTACACATGCTTAATGTCATGTAGGGCCCCCCACGAGCATGCAGAAAAGCCGCAACTTGATGAGGCATGAACTTGACTAATGTCTGAAGTAGTACTGGAGGGAAATGAATCCTGCAGGGCTGTCCATAAATCCGTTAAAGAACGAGCAGTTGGAGATCTCTTCTGAACAACACATTGCAAGGCATCCCAGATATGCTCGAATAATATTCATATCTGGGGAGTTTGGTGGCCAGTGAAAGGGTGTTCCTGGATCCAAACTGTGGCAATTCTGGATGTGTTGGGTGTCCCATTGTCCGGCTTGAATTGCCCAAGTCTGTAGGAAAGCACAATGGACATCAATGGATGCAGGTGATCAGACAGCATGCTTATGTACATGTCACCTGTCAGAGTCATATCTAGACATATCAAGCATACCAACTGCACATGGCTCACACCATTACAGAGCCTCCACTAACTTGAACCATCCCCTGCTGATATTCAGGGTCCATGGATTCATGAGGTTGTCTCCACACCTACACACATCCATCTGCTCGATACAATTTGAAATGAGACTTGTCCGACCAGGCAACATGTTTCCAGCCATCAACAGTCCAATGTTGGTGTTGACGGGCGCAAGCGAGGCGTAAAGCTTTGTGTAGTGCAGTCATCAAGGGTACATGAGTGGGTCTTCAGTTCCCAAAGCCCATATTGATGATGTTTCACTGAATGATTCAGACACTGACACTTGTTTATGTCCCGGCACTGAAATCTGCAGCAATTTGTGGAAGGGTTGCACTTCTGACACATTGAATGATTCTCTTCAGTTGTCATTGGTCCTGTTATTGCAGGATGTTTTTCCAGCCACAGTGATGTCAGAGATTTGATGTTTTACCAGATTCCTGATAGTGGTACAGTCGTGTAATCACCATATGGAAAAATACCCACTTCATTGGTACCTCTGAGATGCTGTGTCCCATCCCTTATGTACCAATTATAACACCACATTTAGACTCACTTAAATCTTGATAATCCACCATTGTAGCTGCAGTAACCAGTCTAGCAATTTTAACAGACACTTGTTGTCTCATATAGGTAATGCTGACTGCAGTGCCATATTGTGCCTGTTTACATATCTCTGTATTTGAATTTGAATGCCTACACCATTTTCTTTGGCGGTTCAGTGTATTTACAGATAGATAAAAAGACATCGGCAATCATTAAAGGTGCCACAAAATTCCATGATTTTTGTCATATGGTACAAATTTTGATTTGATAACTGCTTATCAACCATTTACTTTACTTTACTTTTTCATGTCCGGAAACTACAATTTGTTTGCCCAATATTGGGCAATGTCCAATGCTTCTTCTTTAGCCAGCCATAGATCGTCGAGGGTGCATCTGTGCAGGCAGGCAGGGCATTGTAGGAGATGTTCCATGTCCTGTCGAGTGCCGCAGTCGCATTTGTCGTCATTTTTGTCCAACAAACCCCATTTGATCAGATTAGATTTCACAGGAGCCACCCCAGTTCTGATGCGGTTAAGCATTCTCCAGGTTTTCTTATCAACCATTAATTATGTTTTTCAGTCCATGTACTCATCTTTATGAGAAGCATGCACATTGGCTCCATCAATATACCTCTCTGGCAAATTTTTTCATTATTCCATTTACTACTGGTCCACTATATAACACACTAATGCCAAGGGAACTACGAAATTCATATTTCCAATAAACGAAAATATAGATGCAAATTGTACCTTAAAATGAAAAAATGTGAAATTTCCTAATAAATTTTTTAAAAGAAATTTTCACTATTCAACTGTTAATTGTTAATTTATTGTGCACAATCATGATTTTTGCTTTGTAGTCATTCTCAAGCTTATGTTGAAATGTTAAAATACATCTGATATGTCTGTGACATCTCATTGTTGAAAATACATATTTCTGGTCTTATATATTTATAATTACAAAGCCAAAATCATGATTACATACAATAAATGAACAAGTCACAGTCAAATGTTGGAAATTTCTTTAAAAAAAATCCATATTACTTTGGTCCACCATCGAGGAAAGATCATTATCTCATAAATGCTGTTTCACTGTGAATTGTATTTAGATCAAATCTTTTGTAAGAAGTCGTTAGAAATGGATTCACTTTATGCATATAAACATTGAAAACGTGGCCAGTTTTCTGTTACTGGCACTGCACGTCATCTGACAAAGCCCGTTGGGAAAAATAATGTGTGTAAGAACATATTAGAATCTGAAGAAATTCAGTGAAGCAATTAGCAGAAATGAAGGTGTACTGGCACCCTAAACAGAAAATGCAGTATAACTGCCCTCATCATGTCCATGGCCTTTGATATGCTGACACTCAAGTGGTTGATGTGAAGGAAATGGGAAAATGTGTCTATCAGCAAGAACCATATGGATCCAATGAGTGACTCTGTATAAATGTTTGACAAGTTGAGTAATGTTTTGATCACACAGATTTATTTTTCATGTAGAAACAGTGAATCAGATACAGGAATGCTTTGAAAATTCCCTTCAGTCCTAACAAAATTACCAAAAATTTTCTGCATACAGAAAAAAATTTTATTAGCAAATTACCAAGTGAGATGAGGCAGTTGAAAATTAATAAATTCAGGATGGCAGTTTAATCTCAGCTGAATGAAACACATTATCCACAGTTAATGAAGTTTTATGTAGTATGGTAAGAGATCATTGCATATAATTATAAACAAATAGCTTCTATCTCTATTATTCTTAAGAGTATGTTCATAACAAGTATGAATATTGTAATTAAATTTAGTCTATGCACCATAAATTTAATAAAAACTGTCCTCCCCTTTATTAATTTATAACTGACCAATATGGCCTGTGTTTAAACAGGTATTACATACTGTACATATGTAGTTATGGATGAAGTCTATATAGCTTATAAGTTGTCTATAGGCTAATAAATAAACTAAAAAATATACATGGATTGTCATTTCTGCATTGACACCTGGTCAATATGTGTGGTACTGCTGTCTGGACTAACACTATATTTCAGCAGGTGGAATAGGTTGGGGGTGGGGGTGGGGGTGGGGGGGAAGTGTCATGTTGGGTGGGTAGAAGGGGAGGCAGGAGTGACTAGCGGCTTGATTGAAGGGAGGCAGCTGGTTTGCTGGCTAGGAATGTGGGTGGGACGGGTGATTCACTAGATACATGGGCTCTGCATATAATGCATGGTTTTAGGGGCTGGTGGGAGCAACACCCATTGAAGGCAGTGTGGGGACATGAACTGTGATGGGGTGACAGAATGGAGAAAGAGGAAACTGTAGGGTGGAGGGTGCAGAGACAGTGGGTTACTTCAGATCGAGGCCAGGACAATTATGGGGGCATAGGATGTAAGAATATCTCCATCTATGTAGTTCAGAGAAGCTATCAGTTACTTGTGAATGAAGATTGGAGATTTCTCAAAGTCTTTGCTCCAGGTGGTGTAAAACATGCTTATTGGGATGGTGCCTTTGAGGGTACTGTGTAGCACATGCATGAGCAGCAGCAACTGCTTGGTCATCAGATTCCCCCAGCACCAACAAACAGTATGTCGACATATTCATCTTTTGTGTACTCCATCAAAACCCCAGTCTATATGAACTTGACGGGACCAGTTATGGTTGTGCACTGTGAATGTAGTGTATGCATGTATGCAGTTTAATAGATCCCACTGTCATGTGATAAGCTGTTGTCATGTGACAAAATGACATCTAGCATATAAAAGACGAGAACAAGGTAACAGACATCTAAAAAATAAAAAGGAACCCAGTGATGGTTTGAACCATAGTTCCATAGTAGATGTGGGTTTGATGTCCCAGCAGTCTACTCAGTGAGGAATGACAGCTGGTACAGTAGTGAGTGGTGTGAGGTGATACGTTTTTCCTATGTACATTCCGATGCACTGCCAGATGTGACAGTGTTGCAACTCCTTGTTTTCATACTTGTGTTTTCAAATTCGCCCAACCTTTTTTCTCTAGATAAACTTTTTTCTTGAATCTGGATGAGGAATCACATGCTGACTTTCAAGTGTGGCATTTTTTTTCTTCATCCTGAATATAAATGACTTTTCATGTAGTATAAGACATAGAGAAAACTCTTTGCTGACAACAGCAACATCATAGTCACTGTTATAACACAAGAGATTTCTATTATAGAAAGCAAATGAAATCAAGGATGTTGGGCAGTACATAATAATTGACACTGAGTATAAAGAAAACAGACACTACGCACTTCAGCATAAAGAGCGGAAAGTATTCTGTTGCATTAAGCATAGATGATAAGTCTATAGACTATGTAACAAACACAACTTTTTATGAATGAATATTGATTCTCAGTTACCGTGGAATGAACATACAAGGATGATAGCAAAAGGAATGTCCTCAGCATATTTCACTCTTAGGATTCTATCATCAGTTTGCAAGAGGATGTGTCTTGTAGTGATGTGCTATTCCTGTGTACACTCATTTCTTAGCCATGGGATTCTTTTCTGGAGATAAAAGGCAGAAAACATGAATACAATTTTTAAACTGCAGAAAAGGCCCATAAGAATAATAACTAGACATAATGATCAGGCTCATTGTAAATAACTGTTTAAAAAGATGGATAGTTATCCTTACACTGCACAAACTGAATACATCTGCCAATCTGTTTCACATATCAAGCAAAATATTAGTAAGTATTTCACACATAATCATGGAACAAGAACCATTTTGGACTTACATTTACCAAGGAAAAACAAACAAAAACTAAAAACAAAATTTTTTTCAGGGAATAAAATTATGTAATAAATTGCCCAAGGAGATGAAAAAGATTCCTAAAATACATCTGTTTAAAAAAGCTGCTAAAATGTACTTTGGAAGTAATGCATACTAAACAATTAAAGACTACTTAGAGAACTCAAAGTAGTGGTTAACAATGAAAGGGGATAACAACAACACCACCTTGTCACATTACATTACTGTAGTGCTTTTGCAAGAAAATCATGTACCAAGAACTATAGTGCATATAGTAAAGGCTTAGCATTTTTCTGAGTTTGACACCTCACTCATCATGCAGGGAGCCTGACTAGTTTCTCAGGTGGACTGAGGGGAGGACATGAAAACAAACTTGGGGAATAGTGCTGTGTTTTACAGGCCTGGAGTCTGTTTCCTGGATGGACAGGAATTAGTGTAAAAAGAATAGCAGCAAGTTCACAGCTATGGACCTTAATTTGTGTGCCAATGAAGAACTAAACTGTGTTTATATCAGAGAACATTGTACAAGAAGGAGCACCTGAATGAGGCAGTTATCTCATAGTCAGGAAGATGGAGTTTCCTCTGTTGAGACATTCTGATTTAGGCT
This sequence comes from Schistocerca nitens, assembly GCF_023898315.1. Classification (NCBI taxonomy): domain Eukaryota; kingdom Metazoa; phylum Arthropoda; class Insecta; order Orthoptera; family Acrididae; genus Schistocerca; species Schistocerca nitens. The sequence goes on along the minus strand of NC_064615.1, from coordinate 1,164,495,094 downwards.
TTCCATGGTTTTGCTAAACCATTTCAGGCAAATGCCAGGATGGTTCCCTCATCAAGGCCATGGAAGATCATGTGTCCTATCCTCATAAAAGCATACTTATTTAATCTGTGTGTACATATATTTTTGAGCTATTTACTTTCATTTTATTATGGTGACAAATCGAATATCACTGTAAGATGACCCCTGGATAAATAAATGAATAAATAAGTAACAATATTAGAGAAGGAAAGTTTCTACTCACCATATAGTGGAGATGCTGAGTCACGATAGGCACAATAAAAAGATTCACACAATTATAGCTTTCTCCCATTAAGGCCTTTGTCAGGCCTTTAATGGCCGAAAACTATAATTGTGTGAATCTTTTTGTTGTGCCTATTGCAACTTAGCATCTCTGCTATATGGTGAGTAGCAACTTTCCTTCTCTAATATTGTTACATTCCATCCTGGATTTTCCATTGTTTGAATAAATAATTAGTTATTTGGAGAGGAAGAAGTTTGCACAGGACAGAGTAGTATGGATGGCTGCATCAGACCAAGCTTCAGCTGATGGAATACAACAACAACAGCAGCAGCAGCAGCAGGAACAACAACAATAACAACAAAAAATCCTGATCCAAAATTTCTTACTTATTTATGGATGGATGGGGGTTGTCACTGTTACAGTTCATCCAGAAAGTAACACCCAGTACTGGTAAAAGTGTTCCTCATAGGTAAAGTCAGTGTGCTATTATGACTCTCACTAATGAGATTTCCTAGTTCCTCAAAATTGTTTATAATGAACAGTATGTCAGAATCATTAATTCTGACTACAGATGTAAGGCTATATGGAATGTGGTAAAATGAGAGACTGGACAACAAGCTACAAATTAGGATAACATCAATATTAATGTAAACAGTAGGGTTAGATATGATCAGTCACAGGTAGTCAACATGTGTAATAATCATTCCTTAATTGTAGTAGAAAATATATTTCAAATGAAAAATTGAAAGAGTATGTTAAACAAGCAATTTAGATAAAGTTCAGTCATAGGTCTGTCTCACCTACTTCTCCTTCTGAAATTATGATAATTATATACTCTCTCAAGAATAAAAATTCAACTGGATTTGATGGGGTTTCCAACAGAATAATAAGTATTGTTTCCATACAATAGGCACTGTCTTTTCTGAAATATGTAATGCATCACTAACTCAAGTGTTTTTCCGGAGAGATTGGTATATGCCATTGTTAAACCCCTCTTTAAGAAAGGTAGTAGCAGAAATGTCAATAACTGCCAACCCATTTCACTACAGACATTATTTACCAAAATTTTTGAGAAAACCATGTATTGTAGAATAATATCCCAGCTGAGCGTAAGTAAGTCACGGTTTGAATTTTGAAAGAATTACTCAACTGAGAATACCATTTTCACATTCACTCACCAAATTTTCCAACCACTATACAACAAAATGCCGACAACCTTGCCGCAGTGGTAACACAGGTTACCAGCAAATCACCGAAGATAAGTGCTGCCGAGCTGAACTAGCACTTGGATGGGTGACCATCCGGTCTGCCGAGCACTGTTGGCAAGCGGCGTTTACTCAGGCCTTCTGAGGCAAACTGAGGAGCTACTTGATTGAGAAGTAGCCGCTCCGGTCTCGTAAACTGATATATGGCCAGGAGAGCAGTGTGCTGATGACATGCACCTTATATCCGCATCCAGTGATGCATGTGGGCTGAGGATGTCATGGTGGCCGGTTGGTACCGTTGGGCCTTCCAAGGCATATTCGGATGGAGTTTAGCTATTTATACAACAAAACAGCACTAGTTGGTGTTTTCTGTGACCTGTCTAAGACATTTCACTCTATGAATCACAATATTTTCGTGGATAAACTGAAGTTTTATGGAATTGATGATACAGCCAACCAATGGATGATGTCGTATCTAACTAAAAAAATGCAGAAAGATATATTTAATCACTCAGCCAATGCAAGCAGGGCGGATTCTTCTGACTTTGGAGAAGTCACTTACAGGATTCCACAAGGCTCAATCTTAGGTCCACTATTGTTTCTCATCTGTGTAAATGTTCTCCAATGATGAGTGGGGTACTTCTAAACTTTTGAAAGGCCATATGTGTGGCAGTGCTATGTCATCAGCAGAGGGAGCCTCAGATTTGCATGTGTGTGTGGGGGGGGGGGGGAGGGGGGTGTTCGGCCTCAGTTCTCTGTGTGTTTTGCTACAGTTCTTTTTGTACATAACTAGTTCCTGCTGAATGTTACTTACATAGAGGCTACTGGTCATGTTGTACTACACCTAATTACAACAGAACTGACGACAAATATGGTCCTGTTCTCTGCGCAAATTTATACTCTGGTTGGTCATCCATTTATTCTCATGAGTACTGATGGTGCTACGGAGGACATTTTATGTCAGCTGGTCAAACAGTAAGAATCATTTGCCACAGTATTGCATTACCAATCACAGGTGCTAGACAATCAAACTCAGGTACAGCAATCATTGGTTCGAGTTTGGTCTGTGTCATCTGCTGTTTTAGCCTCCATGACCCCCATGGTTTATTCACCTTTGTTTTCTATATATGATTAGTACATCAAGGAATGGAGTGAATATGAGAAACATCTGTGACAACACTTTCAAGCTTTTGGGATTACTGATGCTATTTTATGTCATGCCTCATTCCTTTCATGGATATCGCCAAGAATGTATCAAGTCCTATATCAACTTGCCCCTTTCCAGGATTCATCTTCTTTAATGTTTGATGTAATGTGTCAACTTCTTTCAAAATACTATTGCAAGCACAACCATGCTATTGCATCCCAGGTTATGTTTTACTGCTGTTGAAAGCAACCACATCAGTCCTATCGAGCATGGGCAGCTGAAATCCATGGGTTAAGTCATCGTCATCATTTGCATCTAATTTGCATAAAGAGTTGTATGCTGATCAGATGGTGAGAGATGCTATCATTTGTTTAGCTCCAGATCGTGACGTGCAAGAGTGTGCCCCCCAGTGTGAAAATCCATCCCTCTCTGAGGTTTAGCTACTGCACAGTTGTTTGAGGTGTCACGAGCTTCGTGTAACCAAATTGAGTCATGATGTGAAGTATCAGGAATCCAACCCTCTCCTCCACACCAAGTTTCATATAACTCCCAAGGGGGAAGACGTGGTCACTGTGGTCTGCACACGATCACAGCATCGAGATGGCCAGCCTCACTCCCAGCAGCAGCCCCACCAACAAAGTAAACAGGCCAGTAAACAGGAGTCTATGCCTTCCATGCCACCATCCTACCTTTATTGTTTCATTAATCAAGAGTGCCCAGACTGCTCAAAATGCTGAGCTACCTGTCATAATTACAATAAAAAAGGTTACATTGCACCAAACAAGCTTTTCATTAATGTTATGGTTTTTCATAAAGTTCTGCACATTCAAATGTATACAGGAGCTGTGGTAACCTTGTTAAACTCACAAACTTATATGGACTTTGGACTCCCTTCTGCTTCACCGTGTGTCACAAAAGGTAGTAAATTACAATAAACAGAGTATGCCGATTCTCAGCCAATCCTCTGCTCCAAGTCAGTAGTCTGGTCACTTACATTTCTTGTTGTAGGTAATGCATGTACAGAGAATCTTTTGGGGTTAGATGCTTTTAAGTTGTTTGGTTTCACCATTTCGGATGAAGTGAATGCAGTGTCCAAACAAGTGGCATATACACAATTAGATGCATTATGTTCTGGGTTTTCCTCTTTGTTCTCTCCTGGATTGAGGTGTGCCAACACTTTCCAGTTGCACATTAATATGAAACCTTCTGCTCAACCTCATTTTTTCAGGACCCAACTGGTTCCATGGCACTCCGAGAATACGTAAGTCCAAGATTAATTAGATCACCTCGCAGAATCTGGCATTGTTTGGACTAGTGGATGAAGTGAATGGTCTACCCCTTAGTTGTAGTAAAGAAACCATCATGCAGGTTACACTTTTGCAATGATTTTAAAGTTTCTGTGAATGCACAATCTATCATGGATACATTTACCATACAATGCTTGGATGAACTCTTTGCAGACTTATCAGGTGGTCAATATTTCTCAAAAATTGACTTGTCAGATGCCTATTTATAACTTCATTTAGATGCAGAGTCACAACATATGTTATTGTCAATAGCCCTTTTGGAGTGTACCAATATTTGCCTTTTGCCTTTTGGAGTCACCAGCATTCTCACTGTTTTTCAACATTTGTTGGAGCAACTTACAGCGTCCGTGCCAGATTGTGCAAACTATTTGGCTGACATTGTAGTTTCCAGCACCTCCATTGAGGAACATTTACAAAATCTCCATACTCTTTGTTCCATCCTCCAAGTGGCTGGATTGAAGTGTAATTTGGAAAAACATCAATTTTTCAGCCTTTTGTCATTTATCTTGGATTTGAAGTTTCCGTAAAGGTCTCAAACCCTTGCATCGACATGTTTCTACTATTGTTTCACTTCCACACCCTACACCCTAAACCTTAAGTTTTTTCTACGCAAAGTCACCTACTACCGTACATTTTTGCATGGCGCAGCAACAATCGTGCAGCCATTACATGCATTGCTATACAAAGGGACTCAGTTTCACTGGTTGCCAGCTTGTGAAATATCATTTCACACTCTTAAGACCATTTTGAGTCAGCACCCTGCTTAGTGAGGTACCACCAAGGCCTCTGCTTGGTCCTTGTGATGGACACTTCACAGTATGGGTTAGGGGCAATACTGGCTCTTAGACATCCCAATGGCTCTGAGTGGCCTATTGCTTATCCCTCAAAATCCCTGACCCCTGCTCACACTAGGTACTCTCAGATAGGAAAGGAAGCTTTGACCATTGTATATGCTGTTAAGAAATTCCATGTTTTTCTCTATGGTATCATATTTCACTGGGTCACCAATAACAAATTATTGGTCTTATTCCATCCTTCTGCATCATTATCAGATAAAGCGGCACATCACATTCAGTGTTGGGCTCTTTTCCTTTCATGTTAGAAGTACGAGATTCGTTTCTGCTCTATAAATCAAATGCAAATGCTGATGCTTTGTCCCACCTGACAGCCGATTCGGTCACAGGATTGGATCAGGAGGAACTGCTTTATTTCCACATTGATATTGCTTCATAGTACACAGTTGATGGTTTTCCTGTAACTAACACATGGATTGCAAAGGCTGTAGCTTTGGACCCAATTTTTGGAAGGTTAAACCTTAATACAACATGGTTGGCTGGGTTCTCAATCTTCTCGTGCATCCGACCCCCTCTGTAATTATTACATCTTTCAACATTGCTTCTCTGTTGTGGATGGTGTTCTGCTTTTATATGTGAATCATGTAGCCTCTTGGGTAGTGAGACCCTCAGTGCTTTGTTGAGAGGTTCTCTGTTTATTACTCGTACATGCAGATCATTGGAGTGTATCATGCACGAAAGGATTGGCCCGTCAACATGTGTTTTGGCTCAACTTGGATGGTGATGTTAGCCACCTGTTTGCCTGCTGTTCACAGTGTGTGATGCACAAAGCAGCTCTCCAGTCATTGTTGTCTCCTTGGCCGACTCCATCGCGTGTATGAAACCATATACATGTAGACTATGCTGGCGCCTTTCTCAACACTTATTGACTGTTGGTTGTTGATGCATAGTCTCGCTTTCTGTATGTCATTCATTGTGTTTCCAAATCCACAACTGCCACCCTCACAGCCTTGTCCAAAATTTTTTCACTCGGAGGCTTGCCCATGATGTTAGAGCCTGATAATTGTCAATAATTTTAATCACAAGAGTTTGCAGTATTTTGTGATTCCTGTGGTATCCGTCACATCCATGCCCCACCATTCCATCCGTAATATAACAGTGAAGTGGACCACCTAGAGTGAATGTTCAAAACTCAGATGAAAATGTATGGCCAACTCTTTGTCCGATGTTGCCGTAGATTGGTTTCTCTCCTTGTAAAACTTTCCACCATTTGGCAAGGAGAGCTCAGCAGGGCTATTGCACACGCACTAGCCTAGGACACTGCAACACTTCCTGCGTTCTCCACCTGGACATCAACCCATGCAACCACAACACCTCTCCCAGCAGGGTGTGGCAGTCCAAACGGGTGGTTTCAGATGTCGCCCTAAATGGTTTCCAGCCATCATCGTCAGATGCCTGGGGCAGCATTTCTGTGAAGTCAATATGGAGGATGGGCTCTGCTTGAGGCACCGTGATCAGCTTAGCCTTCACGTAAATGGCCGGTTACCCCTGACATCACACCTTCTCTCTGAGCCCATCCACATCGGACATCAAATCACCTGCTGCTGCCGGTTCTCCACTACCACGCAGGCAAGGGCATCCTTCATCAGTGGCCAAATCAGCAGTTCCTCTATTGCTTCCAACACCATCATCAGAGATTCTTGTCATCCGCTCATGAGTAACCCCTGGTAACAGTATCAGCAGCATCACAAACAGCGTCACCACAGCTGACGGCCACTGTCGACGTGGAAATGACCGCGGTGTCATCGCTGGTGTTGCTGTGTGGTTAGACACAGGAAGGTGTTCACAGAATGTGTCTGTCAAAGGACTTCAGACCGTATGCTCCTGTTGCAGAATGTCACCTTAGCCAGAGGTGAGCAGATGAGGAGGAAAGCATGGACGTCTCAAGAATCCGTGATCTCCCTAAAAGAGGAGGAATACAGTGACACTTGCCGGTACTTTCAAAAGGTCATTAGTGTGTCACTCCTGTGTCATCCACAGAGGGCCCTCAGACTTGCATGTGTGTGTGTGTGTGTGTGTGTGTGTGTGTGTGTGTGTGTGTGTGAGTGAGTGAATGAATGTGTGAGTGAGAGAGAGGTCACCTTCAGAGCCTGCTACAAGCCCCAGTCTATCAAGGCTACACTCATCTTCAGTTCTCTAAGTGTATTGCTACAGCTCTTTGTGTATGTAATTAGTTCCTGCTGAATATTACTTAAATATTGTGTTCAAGTTGTTAATGTTTCCATGGAATAAAGCTGTGTTCAGCCTGCTAGTTTGGTTGTGCTATGCCTAATAAAATGTTTCTAATATACAACAGGTAGAATTAGTTCTTTGTGTGGATGAAATCAGTATTGTATTCAATTCACAAATAGATAAAGCAAAAGAGGAAATGGTAAACAATGTTCTTAAAAGTATTATTGAATTGTTTTCTCCAAACAGTCTCGAACACAATTTGAAAAAGACACTACATACTCAGTTCTGTATATCTAGGGGTACTACACCAATGATAGGTTTAAAACATGAGGAAATGATAACTAGGGTGGAAACATTGACGTTTCCAGGTATCCATATTGATGAGAATTGAAACTAAAAAAAAAAAAAAAACACACACACACACACATTCTGGAATGCTGCAAACAACTTAGTTCAGCCACATTTGCACTTCAAAACATTGAAAATCTTGGTGAGAGACAAATAAATAAGTTGGCATATTTTCATTCAATAATGTAATGATGGGGAATAATGTTGTGGGGCAACTTCACTGAAAGAAAGAAAGTGTTCATTGCTCAAAAACATGCTGTAAGAACTGTATGTGGTGCCCACCTATGATCATTTTGTAAACATCTCTTTAAGGAGTTAGGCGTTTTTTATATTTATTCCCTCATGAAGTTTGTTGTAAATAACCAGATGCAGTTCAAAAAAAAAAAAAAAAAAAACAACAGTGTTCACAATTACAATACCAGAAAAAATTATATTAATTACTCCAGAGTTTTGGAATATTTACAGAATTGGTTTGAAATGAACATGTTAACCTTAAATAATTTCAAAACTAATTACATCCATTACAGAAAAACTAAATCACAGAATGACCTGCACCTTAGAAAACCAAAAGCAAAATAAGGGGTGCACAATTCTGTCATCAAAAATTTTGTTCTCTTACATAAAGACCCAAGACATTAAATATATGATAGACAACAAAGTTAAATTCGAAAACAAACTGAAAAAGTTTCTCATTGACAATTCTATTTAGTCTATAGAAGGATTTCTAAATTTCCAATTTTGAAATATGTGCAAGGTAATGGTTAGGGATTATTAACCCACAACAGAACTTAAAAAAATTGTAAATGATCAGCATGTAGCCTTATTTATATATGAATGCCCATGTGAATGTAAAATGACTCATTCCACATAGAAATAATCATATAAAAGATCCATGGAATGAATAACCAACTAACTAAAGTTTTGAAGCAACTCGTCCGCTTAAGTGTTCAGATCTGTCCCTTTCTGATTCAAATAACCTATCTGTTCTACTTGCATTCCAGTATTCTTACATATCAAGTAATGACATTTGTGGGCATGGAGGTAATCATAGGCTTGTGGGGAGCACAATAGAGACACACACCGCTGGCGAGCAAAAGGAGGTTTATCTTTGAGAAGAGCAAAAGCTTTAGTGTGTTCTAGGCCATGTTTGAATGTAGATGTACACATTATTGTGCTTAGAAAATAAATAATTTGTAAGCTCAGCTGTTCCGACAATGTTACTAGTACACTCCCTGTTGCCTGGTATGGAATTCTACTGCAGGCTTACTCAAAATTATGGTTCATAGTTAATAGCAATTGTATGGAATTAATTGCTAACTCTACTCAGATACAAACATTGAATTAATCATTTTACAATTATAGTACAACAGAAATTGCTGAAATGTTAATATTTCACAGTTCTCATTTTTGTTCTCTGTGTTGATGAAATAGGCACTCAGCCATATGTTGGTTTATTTCCCTGTTACAGATAAGGAGGTCATCAAATGTTATTTATGGAGGAGAAGGATATCATTTTTTTATTTGTGTGGGGTATCAATATCTTATAAATGCTGGCAAATGATTCAAGTTTTTGCATATTTGGTTGCAGTTCTGGATTTCACCATTTTTCTTATTTTAATTAAGGTGGCAAATGTTATAAAGGGAATTTGTTATGGGATGCAACATGCAATAGTATTTTGGAAGCTTCTGGTTAATGCCTGTTTGTGAACTTTGTGCAGTAATTTTCTCTTCCCTTTTTTAATATATCACATATGATGCAAAAGAAGATAGCTCGACACAACAGGATGGCAAATGTATGGTACTTTAAAGTGTGTATATTTGTGCAACAAAAGGGGAACGTAAAACTAATATTGAAATATCACCAACATAGTATAAGATTATGCACACAATGAAAGTGTGAGGCTGAATTTTCATAAGCATGTGAAACAGAATTATTAAATTTTGCCATGATTACGCTAAACACTACTCCAGAGTTCTTTTATACATCATATTCTTATCTGACATGATGTGCCATGGATTCCTGCATATGTAAAAAATTGGGCTACACAGGTGTATGAACTCATAAACATATATATTTATATATAATAATGCAGTATACTATCAGTTCACCTACTGCACTGACGCCAGTTTTTGTTCCTGAACCACATTTTTTTAACTTTCTGTCAACTTTTATATTTTTATTTATTACATGTCCCTTCTTCCTCATCATATTGCCCACCTTGCAGTTGCCATAAATTGCCTTTGTTGATGTTGTGCTTCTGAAGAAACCAGTTTGTATTAATGTTTCATCCTACAGCAGGTCCCTACTATGCAACAGTCTGACATCCCAGGAAAATGTAATACACATAACATTATTTATCTTCACAGCACAAAATATAAACTAATTCTTCAGCAGTTATAATAGTTCAATTTGAAAGGTTACTGTTATTACTGTATTTATAGCTCTTCTCAAATGGAATACCGTGCATAGTAATAAACAAATCTGCTGCCACATAGTAGTAAAAGTAGCAGCTTATTCATCCAGAGACAATTTGGATTTCTTCAGAAAATACGTATCACACACACACACACACACACACACACACACACACATGTGACACACACACACACACACACACACACACACACACACACTCTGATCAGCCAGAATGTTATGGCCACCTACCTAATAGCCAGTATGTCCACCTATGGCACGGATAACTGTGGCGATTCATTATGGCGTGGAAGTAATGAGGCCTTGATAGTCCCTGGAGGGAGCTGGTATCACATCTGCACACTCAAGTCACCTAATTCTGAGGCACTCAAGTCACCTAATTCTGAGGGGGGGGGGGGGGGGGGAGCTTATAATGCTTCATTCTATCAGATCCCAGATGTGTTCAATCAGATTCAGATCTGGCGAGTTGGAGAACCAGCACATCAACTGGAACTCACCTCTGTGTTCCTCAAATCACTCCATCACACTCCCATCCTTGTAACATCTTGTTGAAAAATGCCTCTGCCATCGGGGAAACATGATCGTCATGAAGGGATGTATGGGGTCTACAACCAGTGTACAATACTTCTTGGTCATCATGGTGCCTCACACAAGTTCCACTGGGCCCATGGATGCCCACATGAATGTTCCCCAGAGTATAATGTAGCCACCACTAGCTTGTCTCTGTTCTCAGTACAGATGTCAAGGAGCTGTTCCCCTGAAAAACGATGGATTTGCACCTTCCCATCAACATGATAAAAAAGGTATCAGGAGTCATCAGACCATGCCACTGCCACTGTGCAAACATGTAGTGCTGACGGTCATGTGCCTGTTTCAATTGTAGTTGCTGATACTGTGGTCTTAACATTGGGAGATGCATGGGTCAACAGCTGCAGACACGCATTGTTAGGATTTTTCGGTGCACTGTGTGTTCAGACACACTTTTAGTCTGCCCACCATTAAACTCTGCTGATAGTTTCACCACAGTTCATCACCTCTCCTATTTTACCACTCTTTCCCAGACTACAGTGTCCAACATTTGTAATGAGGGGTGCGCTCCCAACGCCATGACATCTGCACTTGGTTTCACCTCGGTTGCTCCTGTGTTGAAGACACTCACCACAGCATTCCTTGAACACCTGACAAGTTGTGCACTTTCCAGAATGCTCGTGCTGAGTTCTGGGAAATCACAATCTGCCCTTGGTCTAACTCAGATAGATTGCATGTGTTCCCTATTCTACTCATGGACAAGATGCTCACTCATACTACATGCACCTTGCACATGTCTGACGGGCAGTTATTCCTCACCAGGTGACACTGCTGTCTCCTCGATTCCTCAATGGGTTATATCAATAGTAGGTAAGTGGTCATAATGTTCTGGCTGATCAGTGTATAATGAACTACAGTGCAGCATCCTACAAATACAAGAGTCTATAGCACCTTACACAATCTTGCATTCAAAATTCCACAAAAGACTTTGATTAATTACATAAATGAATGCAAAAGATATTTTGCATGGAATAATTAGTTGACATTTACATAAAAACTCATAATAGTAGTAACACCTCTGTTCAAAATACTAACTTGGATCATAGCAAACATTTGACTGAAAATACCAGTGACACTGACTGTAGCATATAGTACATGAATGTAATTATTTGACACTAGGTTATTGCAGTATTTGTTCACACTGTAATAGCATTTGGTCACTACAAATTTGAATTTTGTTTCCTTAAATGTAGACTTTTTTTAAATTTCTTTTAGCTATGCCAGAAATTGCTTATACAATTTAGTACCTTCAGTGTTTGTTTCTGTGCTACAGCCTTGTTCACTCTTTTTACATGGATGTCATTGCACATCCTTGTATTACATGAATGCAGATCTGAGTTGGTTCTAAAATTGACAGTGCACCTTTTTACATTAATTATATTTTTTGATATTAATTATATTTTTGGATATTAATTATGTTTTTTGTATGTAGAGGAATGGTAAAGATAGAATATTCAGCTGTTGAAATAACTGCTTGGAGGATGTTAGCTTTGAAGTGTCGGTAGTTATTCTAATACCTCATTTTTGTAGTGTGAAAATGGGTTTTAGATTTGTCTTATTATGACCCCAGAAAATGAGACCACAGGTAATAGCAGTGTGAAGGTAAGCAAAGCAGACAATCCTGCTACACTGATTACTAGACATTAGACACATTACTAATTACACAAGGTGCAAAGCAAGCAGGACTTATTAGCGAGATAATGGATGTTGGCTTTCCAATCAAAATTTTCATCTATAGGACTACTCTCTTAAGGTTTTTTTTTTTTTTTTTTTTTTTTTTTTTTTTTTTTTTTTTTGAGGTACAGGTTATTTTGTGAACTTAGTTTTCCTCTAATCGATAAAATTGTTTTTTGAAATATTTAAGGTTAGCTTCTTCATTTCAGATAAACTTTGTAAATATTCGAAAACTCAAATTGCAGATGTAGGCATTACCTGGCTTATATCAGTGACAACAGCTTTTGTATAATCAGCAGACATTGTTATATGAGTACCATTGATAGGAACCTTGATGCCATTTACATAAATTAGAAATAAGAGTGTCCTAAAACACTTCCCTGTAGTATAAACTGGAGATCAGATCTGTGAGCAATACTTCGTTTTTAATGTTGGTTGAGGTAATTTCTGCTACCTGGCTTCTAATATGGAGATAAGATTGAAACCACTTTTTCACGGCTACTCATATATCAATAGCTTCTAATTTGGCTAGCAAGATGTCATGTTTGGCAGTATCAAATGCCTTCAATAAGTCCAGATTTATTCCTATTGTACTCTCATTTCTGTTGTGTCTTGTTTGAATATTTTAAATGAAATGGGTAATAGCTGATTCTGTTCTCAATGCTTTGCAAACACTGTTGCGGTTTAGAGACAAAAGAGATTGACTTTTTCAAGGAAATTTGTAATTCTACATTTCATGACGCCTCTATCACTTTTGAGAATACAGGTAACAAGGTATTCATCTGTAATTTCCCACTTCATATATATATGCAGGGTATTACAAAAGGTATGGCCAAACTTTCAGGAAACATTCCTCACACACAAAGAAAGAAAATATGTTATGTGGACATGTGTCTGGAAACGCTTACTTTCCATGTTAGAGCTCATTTTATTACTTCTCTTCAAATCATATTAATCATGGAATGGAAACACACAGCAACAGAACGTATCAGCATGACTTCAAACACTTTGCTACAGGAAATGTTCAAAATGTCCTCCATTAGCGAGGATACATGCATCCACCATCCCTCGCATGGAATCCCTGATGCGCTGATGCAGCCCTGGAGAATGGCGTATTGTATCACAGCTGTCCACAATACGAGCACGAGGAGTCTCTACATTTGGTACCGGGGTTGTGTAGACAAGAGCTTTCAAATGCCCCCATAAATGAAAGTCAAGAGGGTTGAGGTCAGGAGAGCGTGGAGGCCATGGAATTGGTCCGCCTCTACTGCCTGACTGCAAAACCACGTTCGTGATGAACACTAACCTGTTGATGCTACGTACTGATGTGCTTGATGCTAGTACTGTAGAGCAATAAGTCGCATGTCAACACAAGCACCTAAGTCAACATTACCTTCCTTCAATGGCGCCAACTGGCGGTGAATCGAGGGAGTACAGTACATATTGATGAAACTAAAATGTGCTCTAAAATGGAAATTAAGCATTTCCAGACACTTGTCCACATAACATCTTTTCTTTATTTGTGTGTGAGGTATGTTTCCTGAAAGTTTGGCTGTACGTTTTTGTAACACCCTGTATATACCTCTTTAGACAGTGGTTTTATTTTTGAAATATTTGGTCTTTGAGAAAATACTTTTTTGTTTCTTATGGTACACAAGAGTGGTTCTGATATGACACTAGCACATATTATTATGACTATAACAGGTACTCTGTCAATCCGTGAAGACATTTTATTCCTCATTGTTTTTATTATTCTTGGTACTTATGACTTATTTGTGTGGCATAGGAATATTAAATTGACTCTTTGTTCTCTTGGAAAAGAGGTTCCATTACTCTTAAGGCAAGTTGTACTCAGGTTGAGTGGAGTATTAATGAAGTAGTCGTTTATGTAATTTGCTGGAATAAGATTTCTGAGTAGCACTCCATGACCATCTTTTAAAATGAATTAATCTTGACTTTCAACATTTTTGTTTATTTCTTTTTTTACTGGTTTCCAAGTTGCTTTTGATACACTCCTGGATATTGAAATAAGAACACCGTGAATTCATTGTCCCAGGAAGGGGAAACTTTATTGACACATTCCTGGGGTCAGATACATTACATGATCACACTGACAGAACCACAGGCACATAGACACAGGCAACAGAGCATGCACAATGTCGGCACTAGTACAGTGTATATCCACCTTTCGCAGCAATGCAGGCTGCTATTCTCCCATGGAGACGATCGTAGAGATGCTGGATGTAGTCCTGTGGAACGGCTTGCCATGCCATTTCCACCTGGCGCCTCAGTTGGACCAGCGTTCGTGCTGGACGTGCAGACCGCGTGAGACGACACTTCATCCAGTCCCAAACATGCTCAATGGTGGACAGATCCGGAGATCTTGCTGGCCAGGGTAGTTGACTTACACCTTCTAGAGCACGTTGGGTGGCACGGGATACATGCGGACGTGCATTGTCCTGTTGGAACATCAAGTTCCCTTGCCGGTCTAGGAATGGTAGAACGATGGGTTCGATGACGGTTTGGATGTACCGTGCACTATTCAGTGTCCCCTCGACGATCACCAGTGGTGTACGGCCAGTGTAGGAGATCGCTCCCCACACCATGATGCCGGGTGTTGGCCCTGTGTGCCTCGGTCGTATGCAGTCCTGATTGTGGCGCTCACCTGCATGGCGCCAAACACGCATACGACCATCATTGGCACCAAGGCAGAAGCGACTCTCATCGCTGAAGACGACACGTCTCCATTCGTCCCTCCATTCACGCCTGTCGCGACACCACTGGAGGCGGGCTGCACGATGTTGGGGCGTGAGCGGAAGATGGCCTAACAGTGTGCGGGACCGTAGCCCAGCTTCATGGAGACGGTTGCGAATGGTCCTCGCTGATACCCCAGGAGCAACAGTGTCCATAATTTGCTGGGAAGTGGCGGTGCGGTCTCCTACGGCACTGCGTAGGATCCTACGGTCTTGGCGTGCATCCGTGCATCGCTGCGGTCCGGTCCCAGGTCGACGGGCACGTGCACCTTCCGCCGACCACTGGCGACAACATCGATGTACTGTGGAGACCTCACGCCCCACGTGTTGAGCAATTCGGCGGTACGTCCACCCGGCCTCCCGCATGCCCACTATACGCCCGCGCTCAAAGTCCGTCAACTGCACATACGGTTCACGTCCACGCTGTCGCGGCATGCTACCAGTGTTAAAGACTGCGATAGAGCTCCGTATGCCACGGCAAACTGGCTGACACTGACGGCGGCGGTGCACAAATGCTGCGCAGCTAGCGCCATTCGACGGCCAACACCGCGGTTCCTGGTGTGTCCGCTGTGCCGTGCGTGTGATCATTGCTTGTACAGCCCTCTCGCAGTGTCCGGAGCAAGTATGGTGGGTCTGACACACCGGTGTCAATGTGTTCTTTTTTCCATTTCCAGGAGTGTATGTTTGCTGTCCCTAGAATTATTTTGTCTTTGTACATTGTCTTAGTTTTTTTTTTTTTTTTTTTTTTTTTTGTTATCTTCCCATAAATGCTCGTGTATGTCTGTGAAGTGTTTTTCTTCATTGTCCTTTTTGATTTGTTTCAGATGTTTTAGAGTTTGACTAGATACTCTAATAGCTGCAGATATTCTCTGGCTATTGTTACTTGGCATGACATTGATTTTTGTAAGCTTTTTTTGGAAAACGTATCTAAAACAGCAACACAAACGTACTAGAAAAAGCGTTGTGTGAATCATTGGTTGTTCTTTTTTAAAATACATTTTCCCGGGTTTCCCTATGCTAATGTCTGAATAAAGGTATTTACTTTTTCTGTGTAGAAGTAACTTTTATATCCCCACTTATATTGTATTAAACTTACCTTGGATACAGAAGAATTTAGACAATTGAAGAATGTGTCGTGATCTGAGAGACCTAAATTTACCTTTAGTGCGTCAGTGAGACCATTTTCCATATTTGTGAAACTCTTATCTAATAGAGAAGATGACAAATCTGTTACTCTACTGGAGTCTGTAAAGAGTAGTCTTATGTGAAAGTTCATGATACTCAGAAGCTGTCTCTTCTTTCCCACTTTCAGTTTACATGTTACTGTTAAAATCCCCACAAAAAATGATGTCACTTCCTTATTATATAAAGTGCTTAATATTGCCTCCTGTTTTTTTTTTAAATGTTTTTACCAACAATTGGTAGTCTATATATTGATATGACAATTATATTCTTACCCTTCTCCTCAGTTTTTATCTCTATGGCACATGATTCGAAATGTTTTTCAGTATGTACATACCCCACTTTTGTTTTTCCTTTAGACTGTATTGCTGCTCTTGCATAAATGCATACTCACCGTTTTTACATACACAGTGGCAATAATGAGATCCTAATTTAAAACTGTTTATATTTATTTACTTAATTCATTGTCCTTACACTAGTGTTCAGATAAGCAAATACATGAGACTTCAGCAAAGTTATGTAAAGCTACTTATAAAAAACTACCAATTTATCCTTGAGGCACTGTGTATTTTAACACATTATCCTGAACATTTTGCAAGTATTTTTGTTTTTCTCATGACCTGGTAATGTGCTGCTTTTTACCTGGACGTTGTCACTTATCTGCAAGTTTTCAGGCCGGTTTGTCACAATCTTTTCCTTTTCTTCATTTGAAGCCATGCAAAATCCTCAGTAAGTGGAATAAATGTACCTTGCCTTTGGCTTATCCTTAAGCAGTGTTGTTCTCCTATAACTGTAGTTGTTGCTTTTGCACATTTGATTCTTCGTACAGTAGCTGTCTTTGCTTCCCTTACTGATGCAGTTGGTATTGTTGATCTTGTACTTATTGGTCACAGCTCTACTATTTGTGTTGAGTATTCTGTTGCTACTGATTTTGGTTTTGTTGCTGTTGGTTCTGGTATTGTTGTTAGTGGTAGTGTGTGCTGCTAGGTACAACTTGAGCTGTATTAGCTGCTATTGGTATTTATGATTTATCGGTACTGATAATGTTGTTGATGCTGCAGATGTTTGTTTGTACCCCTTGATTTCTTCTAGTAATTTCTGCGTCACATTTTGCTTCCCTAGGCCACTTTAGTGAAGTCTGTGTAACGTGTGAAATCTAGGTCCAATGCTATTAATATCAACAACACAGGCATTTTTGGTTGCATATACTCTAAAAACGATTGTTAGCAGCACTAATCTCCTTGTTTAAACAAAACCGTAGCAGCAAGTTGCAGCGGTGTGGAACGTTCACAAAGAGAGCGTTTGTGTGCGATAAGTGATAGGTGCTTCTAAATTCAGAGCAAAATGTGGATGTTTCGTTCTTGTATAGGCCTACACAATTCGAGTGGCCAAACAGGGCTACAAAGTCGTTTGAAGACTATTTCGTAATCAGTGTGGGCATTCGAAAGTATCTCAAGGAGGGATGTCCCAGGCTTGACAAAACTAAGTTTATATTATTATTATTATTGTTATTAGTATTATGTTAACACTGACGACACCAACTGCATGTAAATATGTTCAAAGATGGAATAAAAAAATTTCAAATGGCTCTAAGCGTTATGGGACTTAACATTTGTGGTCATCAGTCCCCTAGACTTAGAACTACTTAAACCTAACTAACCCAAGGACATCACACACATCCATGCCCGAGGCAGGATTCGAACCTGCGGCCGTGGCAGCTTCGTGCTTTCAGACTGAAGCGCCTAGAACCGGTCGGCTACCACGGCCAGTGTGGAATAAAACATGCCGTTTTTCGGCAACGGATTAACTTAGCTATACTGAAAATTGAACTTAATTCCGCATACAATCCATATGTCAACATTTCTGCCCACTCTCTGGAACTTTTCGCACACGCCATAACTTGAATTTCACGTTATCTCTGTAGCTTGTGCGGTACGGCATTCTGCTGCGCAGTACTTTAGCTACTTGATTTTGTGAGGTCATTAATGTGTGGTTACATCAAACCACCGTACTTTCGTATAACGCAAAGTGAAATTCTAATATCGTCTAATACGATACGTACATATCCTTATCTTTAGAAAGGCGTACTCTTTTACAAGACCTGCGCAATTTTTTTCTGACTGCAGATAACAGAGAGTTATTAATAAATGTTAAATACAAGTGGCAACGAAAAATAATTTTAACTGTGACAGTTGATTTCTCAAAACAACCGTTCAGTCCACCTCTAGCCGGCCTCAGCTCATTCGCCGGCCGGTGTGGCCAAGCGGTTAAAGGCGCTCCAGTCTGGAACCGCGTGACCGCTACGGTCGCAGGTTCGAATCCTGCCTCGGGCATTGATGTGTGTGATGGCCTTAGGTTAGTTAGGTTTAAGTAGTTCTAAGTTCTAGGGGACTGATGACCTTAGAAGTTAAGTCCCATAGTGCTCAGAGCCATTTGAACCATTTTGAACCTCAGCTCATTCGGATATCCAGATTATATCTTCCACCAGCAGTGTTAAGCATCAAGGACTACAATGCTAAAAGTTATATGCGCCCGGTCAAGTAGGTACCAGATTGTGTGAGTTCCACACATATTAAGAAAATACAACCTGCACCAGCAAAAATGGCTACCGCCAACTAGGAAAACGTTGCCACGTAGGACAACTTGACTAATTCTTGAAAAAAATATTTGGCGCTGTGCTCAGTTCCCGAACTAACCAATAGAGATGTTATTGTTTGCATCGCGCATGAAAAATTTACAAGTAGCGTTTTCGGTTTGGTTACCTATTTACAAGTCTTTATTGATGGTTGTGCTAGCAGATGGAACCGTTTTCGTATCCCAAACAAGCTTACAACAAGACGTGAAAAACGCGAAAAAATACTAGAGAAAAGGTTATTTAAACTTTGAAAACAATCAAATTGTCATTATCAAAATTACAAATCTCGGACTTAAAAATTCAGAATTGTTCGTGGAAAAAGCTTACAGAATTTGGAGCTCTAGTTTTCAAGACCTTCATTTCTTTCGGGATCTGTCGTTTATTTTTTTCCGGGGTTCCAACATATGACAGCCGGTGCTTCTCTGACGAGTCAGGGAGCAGATTTACATCGCTGAACCAATTGTCGGCACAGACAGTGAGGGGGGCCACCAAACGTTCAACCACGTCACTGCTTTTATTACTAAGCTGAAAAGGGTCATCTGGGTGTCTGCCAGCATAGGCCTCCATGTTGCAGGTGTAAAGCAGTTTCGAATCAACTGTAGAAAATATTTTTATTCTATATTTTGCCGACTTCGACGGTATATATTGGATAAAAGAGCAACGTCCTCTAAAGGCCTCGTGTTTCTCGTTAGTGGTGGCGTTTTGGCCTACAACGTAACAAGATTGGCAGTTCTTCACAAACTTTTGAAATAAATCTCGAATTGGTGCCAGGCGGTCCACTACTCTGCGTTCACTACGTGAGTCTATCATCAACTCGCAGTTTGTAACAGAAAACGAAACCTGTATTGCCGCGCGGGATTAGCCGAGCGGTCTCAGGCGCTGCAGTCATGGACTGTGCGGCTGGTCCCGGCGGAGGTTCGAGTCCTCCCTCGGACATGGGTGTGTGTGTTTGTCCTTAGGACAATTTAGGTTAAGTAGTGTGTAAGCTTAGGGACTGATGACCTTAGCAGTTAAGTCCCATAAGATTTCACACACATTTGAACATTTTTGAAACCTGTATTCACTCATGGTCAACCGAAATATCTCGATTCCGAACCCGTGTTTCGTGTACTTTACAATCATTTACAGCATTTCCTGGTCAAATAAGCATTCCCATGTTTTTGAAATCCCTTCAATATTTTTTGTTTCCCAGTGACACCAGGAAGTCTTGTGCAGAGACTGTTGCGTTTTTGGGTTTTCCTGCGGTTTGTGTATGGTGTCTTTTTCCACTCAAATGATTCGGTTATTTTCTTTCCTCTCTTCCTACAACAACGATATACATCGCCATCTTCCTCACCTGTACTTTCCATTGTGTCACTCTGTTCGGTCTCCGAGTCGTCTCTTTCTTCTATGCTTTCTGAGGCATCAGTATCGATATCTTCGTCTCCCAGATCGAGAATAGGGGCCCTGTGTGTAACATGTTTACCCTCGCCATCGCTGTCATGAAACAAAATTTATTGAAAATTTGTAACTTCTAGTTTGTGCGCATCCCGAATTTCATTTGAGCCCATGTCCAGGCAAACAACAGACCTGTATACGATGTTAGCATTCTATAGTTGCAAAACAAAATAAAAATAAAAAGAGTAGTTGAGACCACTGTAAAGGAACGAGGAAGACTAGAACATAAATGCTGGCGCCGGACTGAAGAGACCCAGTACCAGTTTCTATTATTATGTGCACAATAATAATTTCCACTTCACATACAGAATGCTTGAATGTAAAACACAAAGATACATTACATTGAGGCAAATTCAGTGAATCAAGAATACTCACGGGGATGCTGCGTGGAATCTCTGCGACCTGTCGCTCCTCTGTAACTAAGGTGTTGCTATTGCGGAAGTAAACACAGTATTGCTTGTTGTGAATGCCAGAGTCAGGGGGGTGGACGAGAGGGGGTAAATAACACCGCAGGCGTTGAGACGTAGGCACAGAAACACTACCTAGTGGATATGGGCGATCCAGCGCCAGCATCGGAGTGTTAATACACGATTACTGTGTTAAAAATATCCGCAATGGATAGGTTTAATTTTATCAATCCTGTTGCCGAACGCTTACTGTAATCGTAGAGGTGATTTGTCCATGTAGCACACGCTAAGGGCCCCAGTGTTGGGGGCCTCGCGACGCACTGCCTGACTGTTCACCGTTAGTAGTTGTGAACTGAAAACAATAACACCGTTTAGGATAGTGAGTGCATAAACGAACAGTATTTTTAAAACGTTGGAAATGGGAAATCACTAAAATGAAGTTGAGTGTATTTTAGAAAGTCAGAAGAATATATTCGACGTTTGTATCTTGTTAAACCACATTTTGCGCCTTTAAACTTAACAGAAGAATTTTTTTTACATGTTCTATTCTACTATGATCTTCTTAAATCGTGTCCACATCGGCCGCACCGCGCCGTCCAAAACCAAGAACAGAGGCTAGGCCCAAACCAGTCAGCGTGGACGTCACACACGCGCCACACTGCGCAACGACGTGTAAGTTCTGCGCTATGTCGGCACATAAAAGGAAGTGGTTCGTACGTGCGCGACACTGTTGCGACGGCGTTTCTCGCTTTCCATTGTTGTTGACGAGCGCGCGCGGACGAAGCACGGAGCTGCGCGGCGCGGGGCGTCCGCAGTTGATAGGCTAAGGCTGCCGTCGCAATGGCTCCGATATCGGTGGGTTCTGCCGACGACCGACACCGACCGGAGAAAAATGGCTCTGAGCACTATGGGACTCAACTGCTGAGGTCATTAGTCCCCTAGAACTTAGAACTAGTTAAACCTAACTAACCTAAGGACATCACAAACATCCATGCCCGAGGCAGGATTCGAACCTGCGACCGTAGCGGTCTTGCGATTCCAGACTGCAGCGCCTTTAACCGCATGGCCACTTCGGCCGGCCCCGACCGGAGACGGCCGATATTTTCATATCAGTACGCCACTACGTGCGCGGTCACAGTGTATCCGATCTTGATCTCCCGAACGTACAGACTTCGGACGACAAGCGGTGAAGTTCAAATCAGCTTATTTTCTTCCCTCAAATCGACCGACGTTGTCGCTCACGAAATATGGAGAGTGAGAAACTGACAACTTTAGTCCAAGAAAGAGTGAATTTGTGGCATCCTGAGGATGAAAATATCATAATCGGGATATAGTTCGGAATCTACGGACTGAAGTCACAGGTTTATTCGAAAGCTCAGGCAGGCAATATCGTTATTGGAAATTTTAGGTATAAATTAATTTTTTCATGTGAAAATGGTGGCGTATTTGTAAGCTTATAGCTACTGTACTGGATCTTTTTTGTAGTAGGCTGTCATTAGTTGTCTACAAATTATTATTACTGCTTACTGGCGTTTTATATTCCGTTAAGATGAAGTGGTTTGCAAATGTGGTGTACGGTATGTGTTTCCACTTTTAAGTGTTCCGCAGTTCGTGGTGTAGTGACTAGCGTAGCTGCGCCTGGACCGCAGGGTCCCGGTTCCGAGTCCCGGCCGGGTTGGGGATTTTTCTTTGCCCCGGACTGGGTGTTTGTGTTGTCCTCATTATCATCATCATTCGTGGCAGTGGCTAGATAGGACTGCCAAAAAAAAAAAAAAAAGAAAAAGAAAAAAATTGGATTGTGTAAAAATTGGGACTTTGTACGGGCGCTGATGACTGCGCAGTTGAGCGCCCCACAAACCACACATCATCACTTCTAAGTGCTTTAGGTTTTCAGAGTATCTTATGATACACTCTATGTTTGTCTTTCACTCGTCACTCGTATGCTACATGACAGCCATTGAAGTTTAAGTGACGTATGTCTGCATAACTTCAAATAAATACAGCGAAACACAGTGTTTGTAACTTGCTTTTCAAGGCCACCACGAATCACGAATTAGCTCACGTTTGTAACAGACAGTTTCTCCCGTCATCTGATATACTCGTGGTCTTTTTTAATTTTTATTTTATTTTTTTTGCTTCTAGCATACTAACGTTTTAGCCATCACAAATAAATGTACTGACACACATATACTCGTAAAACTTGTCTGGTTATTCCGATAACTGAGGACAGAGTGTATAGTACTCGCCACGCTCTTTACGAGACAGGAAAGCTCATTCATACACATTCGGCGTCTCTTTAATAGCAGAAGTCGCCATGCAGCACAGATGCGTCGTGGTATCCACCCCACCCTAAGAGGTTCAGATCTAGCCTACGTCATACACAGAATAGACTCTAACCTAACCTAACCTCCTTGAGCCTGCCAGAACTGACGAAGGGTATCGGTCGCACTGCGATCACACCGTTGACCACGCTGTCGGCCGATGTTATCGGGCGACATCAGGCGACGGTGTCTGGCGACGGTTGCCGGTGCCACTGTGATTGCAGCCTAAAGCGAAACAAGTGGGGCAACCGGAATATCCTGGTATCTGACAGTTATTCCTTTCATTTAAGAATCATCTAATTGGTAGGCCTATGTTTTAGCTATCACTGTTCATCGCATTTCTGTTAAGTTCTCATCCAAGCTTTAGTGTTTAATCCATTACGATATGCTACTGTGTACTTTCTCTCTCTTCGAAGTTGACAACGCTGACCACAACGTGGATCAGACCTTCCCAATCGAAGTGTCGTGACGTTTCACTGTGTGGCAGAGACATATGAAGTGTGTCGAGAAATTTTGTTCTATTCTGAGGTATAAACTTATATGCGTGTATAAAGCAACATATTCACTTCTTAACCTGAACTGTACTTAAGTTCATAATCGAGAGAACCTTCAGTGGTGGGCACTGTCACTTCCTTTTGCCGATAATTCGAGGTTTCATAAAAAAACTGGAACTTTAGTTAGTTTACTCATCCTATGTAGTGAAAACAAGTGTAAGAGGACCCAGATAACTTTCTCAGTTTCATTGTATACACGGCTACCTCGGTAATGGACCACATACTTTATTTCAATTTAGTAATAGCGAGCGTTGTCATTCATAAACTTTTAACTCACTGTAAATGCTCACGACAACCAACTAGCTTTGCATATTCAGAGATGCTCTTTCCCTGGTGCCGGGCCGTAATAACAATCTGTTTTGTGCCAAAGACGACTGTTTCAATGGATTTCTCCATTTGCGGCTGGTATCGTTGGCAATGAAGAAGAATGAAATGTTAAGAGAATCATCTGGAAGAATCAATGTGGAAAGAAGTGAGTACTGAAGAATTGTGAGGAGTGTTTGAAATTCTCTGAGGCTGTAGACACTGCAGTAATGAATAACACAATAGGCATTTCAGTTGAATAGGAGTGAACAAATATACGCACATAAAAAAGAAGTTTTGCATCACCCCAGTTCCCAGAAGTCCTGAAGATAGAAGTTGACTGTAGATATTGCATCACAGACACAGTTCCTTTGACTACTCAGAGGTGTCACTAAACCCGCCCAAAGATGTAAACAGCGCCTATTAGACAGAGGGGGTCCGACAGCGCCTATTAGACGGAGGGGGTCCGACAGCCGATCAGTTCCAGTCATTCCACCAGGAAGGAGGCACACGGCTCGTGTTGTCTGTGGTTCAACCATGCCTAGACAGTCAATACCGTGGTTCGATCGCGTCTGTATTGTTACTTTGTGCCAGGAAGGGCTCTCAACTTGGAAAGTGTCCAGTCGTCTCGGAGTGAACCAAAGCGATGTTGTTCAGACATGGAGGAGATACAGAGAGACAGGAACTGTCGATGACGTGGCTCGCTCAGGCTGCCCAAGGGCTAGTACTGCAGTGTATGACCGCTACCTACGGATTAAGACTCGGATGAACCCTGACAGCAACGCCACCATATTAGCAGCCACAGGACGTAGTGTCACGACTCAGACTGTCAGCAATATGCTGCATGATGCGCGTCTTCACTCCCGACGTCCATGGCGAGGTCCATCTTTGCAACCACGACACCATGCAGCGCAGTACAGATGGGCCCAAAAACATGCAGAACGGACCGCGCAGGATTGGCATCACGTTCTCTTCACCGATGAGTGTCGTATATGCCTTGAACCAGATAATCGTCGGAGACCTGTTTGGAGGCAACCCGGTCAGGCTGAACGCCTTAGACACACTGTCCACCGAGTGCAGCAAGGTGGAGGTTCCTTGCTGTTTTGGGGTGGCATTATGTGCGGCCGACGTACGCCACTGGTGGTCATGGAAGGCGCTGCAACGGCTACACAGTACGAATGCCATCCTCTGACCGATAGTGCAACCATATTGGCAGCGTATTTGCGAGGCATGCGTCTTCATGGACGACAATTCGCGCCCCCATCGTGCACATCTTGTGCATGACTTCCTTCAGGGTAGCGACATCGCTCGACTAGAATGGCCAGCATGTTCTCCAGACATGAACGCTATCGAACATGTCTGTGATAGATTGAAAAGGGCTGTATATGGGCGACGTGACCCAGCAACCACTCTAAGGGATCTACGCCGAATCGCCGTTGAGAAGTGGGACAATCTGGACCAACAGTGCCTTGATGAACTTGTGGATAGTATGCCACAACGAATACAGGCATGGATCAATTCAAGAGGACGTGCTATTGGGAAGTACCGGTGTGTACAGCAATGGGGATCGCCACCTCTCAAGGTCTCGCTGTATTGTGGTACAACATGCAATGTGTGGTTTTCATGAGCAATAAAAAGGGCGGAAATGATGTTTATGTTGATATCTATTCCAATTTTCTGTACAGGTTCCGGAACTCTCGGAACCGAGGTGATGCAAACCTTTTTTATGTGTGTATAAAAAGTGTAACCTCCCCCTCTCTTATCGACCTCAGTGACAGTGAAAAATTAAACCGCGTGTACCTAATGGAAATTTGGGAAAAGCAATCGTCACCGAAGTTAATCTGTCGGTAAAGAGGGAGGAAAGGGTTACATCTAAATGAAAGGAAAAATGCAAATGAAATTGGTGGAAATTAATTTTGAGAAAAGGGTAAAAATTAATAAAGAAAGTAAATGTGCAGTCGTCACGTTAACAATCAATTGGCGTTAATTAGATATTTGAGATTTGGGGAAAATTACGGTCGTCAGTCCTATGGACAACTACCATAATAACTGAAAAAGAAAGGTTATTGCACATATAATTAGCACTAAAAGCGTGGCAACTGAAGGTTGACACGTGTTGTGTGAAAACTGAAAGTTTGTCAGAAGTAATAAATTTCGCTACACTCTGACTTAATTTAGCAAAAGAATTAATAAATCCGGAAAATTGAAAGTTAATTTAGTGACTGAAATTAATAGTGAGATATGTTTCTGAATCACTACGAAATTCAGTAAAATAAGGTTAGTCTTGGGCTACCTCAACAATCATTTCAAAAGCTCCTTGAATCTACGCAATTTAGAAATAAGAGATTTAACTTTGAACTTGAATTAAATGATTCTGGACAATTAACAATAGTAACATTTAGTACGTACCAAGCTGAGCTGCAGTCACAGGTAAGCTAAAATATGCTAATAAAACTCGCACTCTTAATTTATGTTTGTGTAATCTAAATATTGTAGCCAGCTATGAATACCTTAACTGAACTTTGAAATTAAAGCAGTGAAATGGAATGATATTACTTTAATGCTGCCGTCTGAATTTCAACGACACTCTGGTTCATTTCGGAAAAGGAAGGGACCCTGCTTGGTAATGCAATTGGGACAATGAGCAACAAAGGTTCATGCTAAGTTGCTGTAATTTTGTGATGCAACAATTTTAAAAGCTGAGGTCTGCCATACAGTTCTAAAACTTTACGTGCTTCCAGTCTTCCTTGTTGGTTGATTGAAGGTTTGAAGTCGTCGGTCGAGGAGGTGGCGACAGTCACTCATTGTCGGCCGTCGCTGTTGCAGAAGCTGGATGTTGGCGCGCCTTCTTCTCGACACTGTCACCAGGCGAAACGGGCTCTTGATGTGTGCCAGCTAATGCTTCCCGTCCGCGACACCGTGTTAGAAACTATCATAGCAAGTCGAGCGCAATTACATGCTGCCAAACCCCGAAAGCGCGGCAACTCGCGGGAGCGTCCCACAACACAGCTGCTCCACTACACTACTCCAGCCAGACCCCCTCTGCCCGCGCTCCATGCGGCAGAGTTAACACTACCAAAGATCCTAAACAGTTTGGTTCTCCACACGACCTATCGATGTAATCGTTCGATAGCATAGTTTTCCCTAGGCAAGACCCAGCGTAAAAATACAAATAATATTTACAAAACAAACCAATTATACATCGACATATATACAAATAGTAAAACAATTGCAATACATAAAGACACAGAAATATCATATCCTCAGGTAACAAAATAAGGAAAAAACTTATAGTACAATAGATGGAAATAGGAGGATATGCATTTCTGGCGTTACACGTGCCCCACCTAAACAGACTCAGAAAATGTCCCAAAAAGGAAAAAAAAACAGCGGAAATGCATATGCTCAAAACTTCAAGAAAAGTTAGCATTAGGCTAATTAACCATAAACCAATTTTTAGACTATAATAATTGAGTGAAGACACTGCTAACCTTATTCCACTCTGTCATCTTGCACAATAGAAAACACGTTGACAACATATTAACATTCAGAGAAAACATAGAAAATGGTTTAGCTATTCTAGAATCAGCAAAATTCCTTAGAGTATCAAGAAATGGAATACTATTTACAAAATTAATCAGAGTATATGGTCATAAATACAGGTAGATCAAAATATGCAAATTAATAATCAATTACATAGAATACACATTTTATATAACGTTTTCATAATTAATTTTCTCGTCATGAGAGTCCACTTGACGCTAAACAAAAAAATAATATACAGCAGATGGAAAAAGACATAAATATTGACAGCAGAATTCTTTCACATCAGCTGTCCGGGAAGAAAAACAACTCCGCCTTCCGTACCCGCAAGTACAAAGAATGCCGAGAGCGGCACAAGAGCCGACAGCGGCTCCGCCTCGCCAGTATTGTTGCGCCCGCCTGTGCCGCACGCTTGATCTCACTCGCCTGTGTAACGGCATTTCCAGAACGTCCGTTTCACTGACTCTTTCGGAAACACTCACTCCCGAGTAATCTCAAGGAGTCCATTAACACTATCACAGTGGATAACTCAACACTGTCCATCATCACACGCATGTACTAGCCTGAAACTTAAAACAGCGTCTAAGTACATCGGCAATGACTAGTAAATCACATATTCATGAAATCTTACAGCTAGTTACAAAATCATATTTACATTCCTTAATCTACTGTGACTCAGCTGAAAACTTAAACTAGCAGCTTGGATTTTTCAATTGATTAATAATCAGTTACTCTTAAATCATTTAGTCAAAATTAATTACTCATTAATTATAACTTCTGTAATGTCCTCTTGGTCAGGCAAAAGCATGGCAATCTAGCAAATCGTTAGATCTTACCTTCTATATTTACATACTGTACAAATTACCCATTCTGTGGTATTAATCAATCCTTGGTTGGTACGATTTCAAGTCTACAATGTTCCGTATACCTAATAGTTTTCCAGAGCTTGGATACTCTAAGCGATAAGCATTTGTGTGAGGTATACCAATGACTTTGTATGGTCCATTATAAACAAACTTAAATTTAGAGATTTCATTGTCTATCTCGCTCGATTTCTCATGGGCTTTTACAAGTACTAAGTCTCCGATTGCAAACTTAGCAAAACGTGCTTTAGCGTCATGACGACGTATGCGAGCATCGGATTTTAGGTTCATTATTTCTCGCAAACGATCTTTTTTCATACCAATACTAATGTCAATCCGTGGAGGGAATTTAATTATCTCCCGGTTTGTCTGAAAACACACTCTTATTACTCATTATTACTTCATACAGGCCTCGTCTTTGTTCGTGTGTTACTTTTGACACACGGTCTACAATACTTTCCAATTCATTTTCTACACTATTGTCAATGCCGAGATTCCTCACATTACAGTAGTTCAAATTCATACCTACGTCAATGGCATCCGGCCAGTTAACAATGTGTATAGGCTGGTATTGCCTATGCACACCATCTTCTGCCTCGTCAAGACTAACTACTATTGTTTTATCTTGTGACGTACATGTCAAAGTTTTGCTTTCGCAATTAATCACTGTACGGTACTTCAATAGCCAATCCAACCCGATAATTACTTCCGTAGCTACGTCTGGCACGACGACAAACTCTTGTTCAAATTGTGCCCCACATATCTCGAAGTTGACAAAAATCTGTTTTGTGACCGGTTTACTGGCCTTCCCGGTAGCACCGATAATTTTCACTCCTGTTACTGGCATAACTACGATGCCAGGTCTGTCTTTCAGTAACTCAAACATTTTCCCAGATACAGCACTCAATTCTGCACCAGTGTCAATCAACACGTTTAGTTGTAGGTCGTGCATATTAACAGACACTACTATCTGTCTACACTTGTCCTCGACTGTTTCTTTATTTTCCCACAGTAAATCCTCGTCTATATCCAGGTCATTCCAGAAAAAACCATCCGGCTTTGATACTAAATCCGGCTTATCTGGCTGCTTTTTCAGCCTCTGTTCACATACAGTGTTAATTTCAACACGTTTGTCCTGAGGCTTAGTCTGTAGCTTCGCCTCCAATACCGAAACCTTTTCCTGTAACTCGTCAACTAGTGAGTGTTGCTTTGCTATCAATTCACTAATTGTCACCTTCGTTGATTCCTCTTTGGTCAGATTGATCTCATCTGCCAATCTACCTGGAGGAATGTGCCCAGTAGTCTCTGCAATTACTTCCTCTGGATCTGCGCAACCCACACTGCCATCGTCCGACCGTGTAACGTCACCTCTAACCTCATACACGCTGTAATCTGCGTGCTTTTCTACCAGTCGAGTCCGGCTATCACTAAAATTCTCGTACTCTTTCTCCTTAATACTTTCGCAATGTTTAAACTGGAGTTTTGCGTCGGATGGGCGGCCACTTCTACCACTATAACTTTCGGTAAAGTCTGCCGGTCAGGGCGAGAACTTTCCGTTACTACAGGGTTATTACAAATGATTGAAGCGATTTCACAGCTCTACAATAACTTTATTATTTGAGATATTTTCACAATGCTTTGCACACACATACAAAAACTCAAAAAGTTTTTTTAGGCATTCACAAATGTTCGATATGTACCACTTTAGTGATTCGGCAGACATCAAGCCGATAATCAAGTTCCTCCCACACTCGGCGCAGCATGTCCCCATTAATGAGTTCGAAAGCATCGTTGATGCGAGCTCGCAGTTCTGGCACGTTTCTTGGTAGAGGAGGTTTAAACACTGAATCTTTCATATAACCTCACAGAAAGAAATCGCATGGGGTTAAGTCGGGAG
Organism: Schistocerca nitens; assembly: GCF_023898315.1. Lineage (NCBI taxonomy): Eukaryota > Metazoa > Arthropoda > Insecta > Orthoptera > Acrididae > Schistocerca > Schistocerca nitens. Next base: position 1,164,465,229 of record NC_064615.1, on the reverse strand, counting down.
AGTGTGGAGGCCATGACATGAATTGCTGATCATGATCTCCACCACGACCGATCCATCGGTTTTCCAATCTCCTGTTTAAGAAATGCCGAACATCATGATGGAAGTGCGGTGGAGCACCATCCTGTTGAAAGATGAAGTCGGCGCTGTCGGTCTCCAGTTGTGGCATGGGCCAATTTTCCAGCATGTCCAGATACACGTGTCCTGTAACGTTTGTTTCGCAGAAGAAAAAGGGGCCGTAAACTTTAAACAGTGAGATTGCACAAAACACGTTAACTTTTGGTGAATTGCGAATTTGCTGCTGGAATGCGTGAGGATTCTCTACCGCCCAGATTCGCACATTGTGTCTGTTCACTTCACCATTAAGAAAAAATGTTGCTTCATCACTGAAAACAAGTTTCTCACTGAACGCATCCTCTTCCATGAGCTGTTGTAACCGCGCCGAAAATTCAAAGCGTTTGACTTTGTCATCGGGTGTCAGGGCTTGTAGCAATTGTAAACGGTAAGGCTTCTGCTTTAGCCTTTTCCGTAAGATTTTCCAAACCGTCGGCTGAGGTACGTTTAGCTCCCTGCTTGCTTTATTCGTCGACTTCCGCGGGCTACGCGTGAAACTTACTCGCACGCGTTCAACCATTTCTTCGCTCACTGCAGGCCGACCCGTTGATTTCCCCTTACAGAGGCATCCAGAAGCTTTAAACTGCGCATACCATCGCCGAATGGAGTTATCAGTTGGTGGATCTTTGTTGAACTTCGTCCTGAAGTGTCGTTGCACTGTTATGACTGACTGATGTGAGTGCATTTCAAGCACGACATACGCTTTCTCGGCTCCTGTCGCCATTTTGTCTCACTGCGCTCTCGAGCGCTCTGGCTGCAGAAACCTGAAGTGCGGCTTCAGCCGAACAAAACTTTATGAGTTTTTCTACGTATCTGTAGTGTGTCGTGACCATATGTCAATGAATGGAGCTACAGTGAATTTATGAAATCGCTTCAATCATTTGTAATAGCCCTGTACTTCAACATCTAACTCCTGCGGGACGAAACACGACGAATCTTGCTCGTGCTCCCCATTAACATCAACTATTTCTGGTAAAGTCTGCCGGTTAGGGCCAGAACTTTCTATCACTTTACAAACACTATCTTACTGCGGTACGAGACGCGTCAAATCCCGCACGCGCTCCCCATTAACACTTCTCCCATACAGGCCCCTATAATCTCTTAGTTCGTCGTATAAGCGATCGAACTGCCTTAACCAGACCTCATCCCTCTCTGCATCCCCTCGCTCGATGACGGACGTGTTATCCGACATCTGATCTTCTCTCATCACTTGCGAATCATTCATAAACTCAATCTCCAGTTCCGCTGTGGGAGTTACAGTTGCCACTTTATAATCGATTTCCGGAACACTACTTAAATTGTTCTCACTGACAGTGAATGTATTTTCTACTGCTGTGTCTACAACTAATCTACTACTTGTGGGCGGACTCCTTTCTCTTAACACTGGCACACTCTCCCGCCGTTGATAATTCCATACGGAATTTTCATAACGACGACATCTGGGTTTTCTTCTGTTATTGGGCCGAGAAAATTTCTCCACGCCCTGTCGGCCCCTCCCCGGCGCGGTTAACGGTTTCCCTGTCTCGTCCCAGCAGATCTGCTCCCCAGATGCTGCAGAGGCGGCTTATCGCACCCTCTGGCGTTATTACTATTCTGTGAAGCCCGTATCACGTTAGTATGATACTGGTTTCCGTCATTCCTGTAATTATTTGCATTGTACCGATTGTTATTACGGTCCGAACCATTATTGTTACTAAAATTCCTGGAAGATTAAAACTGTGTGCCCGACCGAGACTCGAACTCGGGACCTTTGTCTTCCGCGGGCAAGTGCTCTACCAACTGAGCTACCGAAGCACGACTCACGCCCGGTACTCACAGCTTTACTTCTGCCAGTATCTCGTCTCCTACCTTCCAAATTATTGTTATTGCTGCCATGGTTGCGGTATGCATTATTCCCATGGTTATCGTTGTTGTGGTTCCCGTTGTTGTTACCACGGCCTGTCGTGATTATTGCGCCAATTGTCCTCGTCCTCAACTCTTTCCAGGAAATTGTCTTGTAATTGCTTCCTACGTAGCGTTTTGTATCATCTGGAAGCTTCTTGTAGAGTTCCCAGACTATTTCGGATTCCGTGCGGCGATCACGCAAATATTCCAACTTGCGGATCCAGCCCTCACAAAACTCCTTCATCGAGCCACACGAATTCGCATCGAAAGGCCTCGATACGACAAATTCGCGCCGGACACTTTGTTGTTTTTGCTCTGACCAGTATTCAGCCAGAAACAAATTTTTAAACTCGTCAAAAGTCAGGTTCGTAATGTTGAGGTTTAAGCCCCAACGCTTGGCATCACCAGCCAACACGTCAATAACCGCATTAATTTTTCTCTCATTAGTCCATGATCTGGGTAAAACTCTTTCACAATTTTTAATGAAATCCGTCGCGTGTATGCTGCCTTTTTTCAAGGGGTCGAACCGCTCCTGTTTTTCGTCAAGTTTCTTTTCTAATTCCGAAACTCTCGTAATTACTTGGCAAGTGGTTGTCGCAACCGTTTCCACTTCCCTCTTTTTCTCTTCGCAGGTATTAGCCTGCTTCCTCAATTTGGTATCTACTTCGGATACTAAATCCTTTAAAGTTTCCACCTTCTTTTGATCCTCCTTTTTCACTAATTGAATTTGTTCCGTCACCACATTCTCGATGATCGGAGCAACTGCTTCTCGTACACTTTTCTCGATTCTCCTAATTTCGGGATAAAAACGAGTATTTATGCTCGCAATTTCCGCCTGAACGCCTATAATTTCCTGTTTAATATTACCGATTTCGGTATTAATCACAACAATATCTTCTTTGATTTTATCAACTTTTGTGTTAACAACTCCAACATTGTTGTTAACAACATTAATAGCTTTGTTCTGATTGTCTAGCTTCCGTTCAATATTTTCAGACTGAGCTTCTTACTTGGCAGACTGAGCTTCTTGCTTGGCAGCCTGAGCTTTAATTTCTGCCGATTGAGTTTCTATCTTGCTAGACTGAGCCTTGATTTCGTTAATCAAAACATTCAATAAATCAGCTAAATTCCCGGAAACCAGCGGTTTTACTTCCGTAGTGGGTGCCTCTTTAATTGTCCCTCCGTATTCGTCATCAAGGGGTTCAGATTTGATTATTACTTCCGATTCCGAAACATTTACTAAAGTTTTGAATTCCATTTCTGCTCTTTGTTGCGTTTCGGCGGTCGCGTCTTTCATGCTAGCTGCCTGCCCCTGAACAATGGGTACCGCGGTGCGCATTTCCCACTGTTCGACCGATTTTTCCATATCCAAGTCTACCAAATTTTGGTATTTGTTGCCTTCACTCATTTTAATAATTTTCAATATAAATGCCAAATCTCAAATATAATTAGGATTACTAAACTACTTATTCTCTCTGACGTAACGGCCTGTTCGTAACCAGTACACTTTGTTACGAGATTTGCACAATACAAAATTCGTGTCCAGAACAACCTCAAATCTGAAGGTTGTCCTGTCACCAGGTCGCCACGTGTAACCTCCTCCACACTTATCGACCTTAATGACAGTGAAAAATTAAACCGCGTGTACCTAATGGAAATTTGGGAAACACAATCGTCACCGAAGTTAATCTGTCGGTAAAGACGAAGGAAAGGGTTACATCTAAATGAACAATGCAAATGAAATTGGTGGAAATTAATTTTGAGAAAAGGGTAAAATTAATAAAGAAAGTAAATGTGCAGTCGTCACGTTAACAATCAATTGGCGTTAATTAGATATTTGAGATTTGGGGAAAATTACGGTCGCCAGTCCTATGGACAACTACCATAATAACTGAAAAAGAAAGGTTATTGCACATATAATTAGCACTAAAAGCGTGGCAACTGAAGGTTGACACGTGTTGTGTGAAAACTGAAAGTTTGTCAGAAGTAATAAATTTCGCTACACTCTGACTTAATTTAGCAAAAGAATTAATAAATCCGGAAAATTGAAAGTTAATTTAGTGACTGAAATTAATAGTGAGATATGTTTCTGAATCACTACGAAATTCAGTAAAATAAGGTTAGTCTTGGGCTACCTCAACAATCATTTCAAAAGCTCCTTGAATCTACGCAATTTAGAAATAAGAGATTTAACTTTGAACTTGAATTAAATGATTCTGGACAATTAACAATAGTAACATTTAGTACGTACCAAGCTGAGCTGCAGTCACAGGTAAGCTAAAATATGCTAATAAAACTCGCACTCTTAATTTATGTTTGTGTAATCTAAATATTGTAGCCAGCTATGAATACCTTAACTGAACTTTGAAATTAAAGCAGTGAAATGGAATGATATTACTTTAATGCTGCCGTCTGAATTTCAACGACACTCTGGTTCATTTCGGAAAAGGAAGGGACCCTGCTTGGTAATGCAATTGGGACAATGAGCAACAAAGGTTCATGCTAAGTTGCTGTAATTTTGTGATGCAACAATTTTAAAAGCTGAGGTCTGCCATACAGTTCTAAAACTTTACGTGCTTCCAGTCTTCCTTGTTGGTTGATTGAAGGTTTGAAGTCGTCGGTCGAGGAGGTGGCGACAGTCACTCATTGTCGGCCGTCGCTGTTGCAGAAGCTGGATGTTGGCGCGCCTTCTTCTCGACACTGTCACCAGGCGAAACGGGCTCTTGATGTGTGCCAGCTAATGCTTCCCGTCCGCGACACCGTGTTAGAAACTATCATAGCAAGTCGAGCGCAATTACATGCTGCCAAACCCCGAAAGCGCGGCAACTCGCGGGAGCGTCCCACAACACAGCTGCTCCACTACACTACTCCAGCCAGGCCCCCTCTGCCCGCGCTCCATGCGGCAGAGTTAACACTACCAAAGATCCTAAACAGTTTGGTTCTCCACACGACCTATCGATGTAATCGTTCGATAGCGTAGTTTTCCCTAGGCAAGACCCAGCGTAAAAATACAAATAATATTTACAAAACAAACCAATTATACATCGACATATATACAAATAGTAAAACAATTGCAATACATAAAGACACAGAAATATCATATCCTCAGGTAACAAAATAAGGAAAAAACTTATAGTACAATAGATGGAAATAGGAGGATATGCATTTCCGGCGTTACAAAAGGGCAATCACAGAGTTGAGCAGACAGGTATAGGTAGGAGTAAGGTAATTGGGGAGAAGTCTTGGATAATAGAGGAAACACTTAAATTGATCGACGAAAGACAGAAGTACAAAAATATTCAAGAAATATTCCGCAGTATGTCATCCACGAATGAAATAAATAGGTAGACCAGGGAGGGCAAGATGGAATGGCTGCAAAGAAAAAGCGAAGAAATCGCTTCTCGTTAAGAATGGTTCAGCATACAGGAAAGTCTTCATTATGAGTACAAGAGGAAATTCACTGTTAAACGCAGAGGAGAGGACAGATAGGTGGACAGAATACTTTGAAGGCGTCTTCGGGGAGGAGGAACTATCTGATGACGTGATAGAAAAGGAAATGGGACTCGATGTGGAAGACACAGGGGATCCAGCATGAGAGTTTAACAGACCTTTGGAAGACTTGTGATCAAATAAAGTGAAAGATATAGTAACATCGCTTCAGAATTTCTAAAATCCTTTGGAGAAGAAGCAACCAAAAAGATTATTCACGATGGTCTGCAGAATATGAGTTTAGAGATATACCACGGAGATTTTCAGAAAAGCATCGTACACACAATCTCGAAGACAAAAAGGGCAGATAAGTGCAGGAACGGTGACACCATCAACACATGCACTGAAGCTGAAGACTAGATTAATGTTCAAAAGAAAGAAATAGGAAGCTGTTAGATGACGACCAGTTTGTCGTTTGGGAAGATAGAGGCACCAGAAAAGCGGTTCTGACGTTACGCTTGACAATGGAAGCAAGACTTAAGAAAATCAAGACACACTCATCGGGTCTGCCGACCTGAAAAAGCGATCAACAATCTGTAATTCTCTCCGGATGTAGGTGTAAGCTATAGGAAAGACGGGTAATATACCATATGCAGAAGAGCAGCGGTAAAAATAATAGTTGAAAACCAAGAACGAAGTGCTCGGATTGGAATGAATTTAAGTAACAGATGTTGCCTTTCTCCCCTACTGATCAATACGTAGGTCAAAGATGCAGTGATAGTAGACAATAGTAAAAGAAAGTAGAGGAGTGAGACTAAAGTTCATGGTGAAATGGTAGCAATGATAAGACTTGCTCATGCCATTTCTCTGTGAAAATGAAGTAAAAATGCAGGAACTGTTGAATGGAAAGACCAGCGTAACGATACACTAAGGACTGACAGTAAACCAATGAAAGACGAAGCTAATGAGGAGTAGCAGAGATGAGATAAGCAATAAACTTATTAAAGTTGGTGAACGTGATACGGAGTTACTGAATTCGGCTATTTTGGTAAACAAAATAACATATGACTGACACAGCAAGAAGGGCATAAGATGCAGACTAGAACAGGTAAAGAGGGCATTCGAGGCGAAAAGAACTCTTAACTACCAAACATCGGCCTTAATATGAGGTCGAAATTTCTGAGAATGTACGTTATCAACACCACATGATATGGAAGTAAGTCATGGACTGTAGAACGAATGGAAAGAAGACAATCGAAGCTTTTGGGATGTGGTATTACCGAACGACGTTTACAAATTAGGTGGTCTGATAAGATAAAGGATAAAAATTGTCGACGAAAGGAATAAATAAAACATATTTACATGAAGAAGGGGTATGATGACAGCACTTCCGTTAAAGACATCAAGGAATAACTTCCATGGTACTGCACGAGACGACTGTTGGGAATGCGGAAGTAGAGATGGTTCTGTGTCACGAGGCAATCTCCCAGTTCACTCCTCGCCAGTTTTCCTAGGAAGATTGATGCTGACCTGTTGTCGCCGGCAGGCGCAAAGAAAGAAGATTCGGAATTAGGTTTTTGTTACCATAAGTTACAGTCAGTGTTTGGACTCGCTGGTGACATCAGCTGTCGATGCCCATCAAGCATTCGCATCGAAAGCCGCCTTCAGCCCGCTCAAGGTAGCTGACGCTGCACTCTCCTTTCCTGACCAGACGCGGTGTCTCTGGCGCTGGCTTTACCACGATGCCGTTGCATTGAGTGAAGGCGGCTCGTGTGTTCAACTTAAACATGCCAATTTGGTAGCTGCTCTGTCCTCTCCCGCTCACCGTCATTCTTCTTCATTGGTTGAACCGCCATCACTGTTGCCGTATAGCTGTGAGTACTACGATCTTGGTCTGCCGTTCAGGTAGGCCCAAGTCAGTTGCTGAAAGCTGGAGTCCTGACCTGGGATGATAGGGAAGACCCCTGGGTCCTGGTTATGAGGAGGTAGCCATCTCTGCCAGTGGTGGCTGTTGTTGTTCAGTAGCTTGCACGAGATCTACAACAGACTTCTGGCAGACATTACTTTATTGTAGTCAGGGAATGAAATGCAAACGTTGTCTATGTCATCGATCCGTCTGACCGACTGCCTTACGATCTACACCGAAGCTCCAAAGAAACTGGTATAGATATGTATATTCAAATAGAGATATGCAAACAGGCAGAATACGGCGCTGCGGTCGGCAACGCCTATATAAGACAATAAGTGTCTGGCACAGTTGTTAGATCGGTTATTGCTGCTACAAAGGCAGGTTATCAAGATTTAAGTGAGTTTGAAATTGGTGTTACAGTCGGCGCACGAGCGATGGGACGCAGCATCTTCGAAGTAGCGATGAAGTGGGATTTTACCGTACGACCATTTCACGAGTGTACCGTGAATATCAGGAATCTGGTAAAACATCAAATCTCCGACATCGCTACGGCCCGAAAAAGATCTTGCAAGAACGGGACCAATGACGACTGAAGAGAAGCGTTGAACGTGACAGAAGTGCGACCCTTCCGCAAATTACTGCAGATTTAAATGCTGGGCCATCAACAAACGTCAGCGTGCGAAACATCGTCGATAGGGGCTTTCGGAGCCGAAGGCCCACTCGTGTACCCTTGATGACTTCACTACGCAAAGCTTTACGCCTGGTCTGGCCCTGTCAACACCGACATTGGACTATTGATGGCTGGGAACATGTTGCCCGGTCGGACGAGTCTCGTTTCAAATTGTATCGAGCGGAAGGACGTGTACGGGTATGGAGACAACCTCATGAATCCGTGGACCCTCAGTGTCAGTAGGGGACTGTTCAAGCTGGTGGAGGCTCTGTAGTGGTGTGGGGCGTTTGCAGTTGGAGTGATATGGTCCACCGATACGTCTAGATACGACTCTGACAGTTGGCACGTACGTAAGCATCCTGTCTGATCACCTGCATCCATTCACATCCATTATGCATTCCGACGGACTTGGGCAATTCTAGCAGAACAATGCGACACCCTACACACCCAGAACTGCTACAGAGTGGCTCCAGGTTCACTCTTCTGAGTTTAAGCACTTCCTCTGGCCACCAAACTCCCCAGATATGAAAATTATTGAGCATATCTGGGATGCCTTGCAACGTGCTGTTGAGAAGAGATCTCCACCCCTCGTACTCTTACAGATTTATGAACAGCCCTGCAGGATTCATGGCGTCAATTCCCTCCAGCACTACTTCAGACTTTAGTCGGGTCCATGCCACGTTGTGTTGCGACACTTCTGCGTGCTCGGGGTGGCCCTACACGATATTACGCAGGTGTACCAGTTTCTATGGCTGTTTAGTGTAAAATAATTGGATATTTATGAAGTAGTGGCTAATGTTTACCCGACGTCACTTGTCATTTTTGCATGTTGTTGTTGTGGTCTTCAGTCCTGAGACTGGTTTGATGCAGCTCTCCATGCTACTCTATCCTGTGCAAGCTTCTTCATCTCCCAGTACCTACTGCAACCTACATCCTTCTGAATCTGCTTAGTGTATTGATCTCTTGGTCTCCCTCTACGATTTTTACCCTCCACGCTGCCCTCCAATGCTAAATTTGTGATCCCTTGATGCCTCAAAACATGTCCTACCAACCGATCCCTTCTTCTAGTCAAGTTGTGCCACAAACTTCTCTTCTCCCCAATCCTATTCAATACCTCCTCATTAGTTACGTGATCTACCCACCTTATCTTCAGCATTCTTCTGTAGCACCACATTTCGAAAGCTTCTATTCTCTTCTTGTCCAAAATGGTTATCGTCCATGTTTCACTTCCATACATGGCTACACTCCATACAAATACTTTCAGAAACGACTTCCTGACACTTAAATCTATACTCGATGTTAACAAATTTCTCTTCTTCAGAAACGATTTTCTTGCCATTGCCAGTCTACATTTTATATCCTCTCTACTTCGACCATCATCAGTTATTTTACTCCCTAAATAGCAAAACTCCTTTACTACTTTAAGTGTCTCATTTCCTAATCTAATCCCCTCAGCATCACCCGATTTAATTTGACTACATTCCATTATCCTCGTTTTGCTTTTGTTGATGTTCATCTTATATCCTCCTTTCAAGACACTGTCCATTCCGTTCAACTGCTCTAGGTCTTACTATTGCGAGGGTATCAGCTGTTCTGACTGTGCTATGGTTGCAAGGCTGGCGTGCAACATACCACTCCCCTCTAAACAAAAAGTTGTCCCGAATTTTAGGAAAACAATAAAGATCTTAATTTGCAATATAAAAATCTCACTTTACTTACAAAATTCTTTACCAACTGGTGTTACAATTCCTGTTTTTTCTTCCTGGTTCAATCCAGTCCGGAGGGATATACAATATGCAATATGCCCTTTTTAGCATCAGTTAATTTGTCTCTGCCCTGTAGTACCGTAGCACTAGTGTACTCGTATAATTTAGAAAGGAAAAGCAGTATTCTGGATAGGTAAAATGCTGAAGGGGTTTTAGAACAATGTACATTTCCTGTTGTTTAGATACAAGTAATACTTTATTAACCGAGAATATTCCCATCTGTCAATAACAAGCCATCCAATTGGGTATGCATGGATTGTATAACATTCAAATTGTGACTTGAGGCTAGTTGCTGCGAACTGTACATTGTCTTACATGGAGTGATCCAGAATTTCACAGCCGCGCGGGATTAGCCGAGCGGTCTCAGGCGTTGCAGTTATGGACTGTGCAGCTGGTCCCGGCGGAGGTTCGAGTCCTCCCTCGGGCATGGGTGTGTGTGTTTTTCCTTAGGATAATTTAGGTTAAGTAGTGTGTAAGCTTAGGGACTGATGACCTTAGCAGTTAAGTCCCATAAGATTTCACACACATTTTTGAACATAATTTCACTGCCCAAGTTTCGGAGGTTGTTCAGAGACTTTTTCCGAGCATTGTGGTATACAGGATCCGTGATCTCCGGTGGATCGTTACTAAGTATTAAAATTTCGTTTGATTTGTTACCTCCTGCATCGATACTGCATTGAAAACGTCTGCACAGCGGTGAAAATGACGACAGTATGCGCTGTGTGTCTTGTTTGGAAACATACTTGTTCCATTCAGTCGCAATATTTGCTGTTAACAATAGTAAGACTTACTGTACTCTTGGTCGTCCAGCTTGCATTCAGCAGTGCTTGCTCCAGTTTCAGGTTCGCTTTTCCAGCGGTGTTAGCTATACGTTAAGGGCGACACAGTGCGGATAGGCTTGCTATCGAAAACTCTGTCGATATGCATCTCGTCTATAAGTTCAATGAATGCAGTGAACAAACAGTACGATGACCCCATGCTGGGCGACGACAACGCTATAATAGTAGTTTTGTATTTGTACATCGGCGCCCACATATAACCTGATCCTTTCGCGTTATTACGTTTTGGTGATTGCATATTACAACCATTTTCGCAAAAACAGAGATAATTATCGTATCAATGCCTACCAAGCCATAATTACGTTATTACTTTGTAACGAGCCGTTGGGGAGTACGGGTTGTAATATCAAAAGACTCAGACAACATCCCTGAACAGAACCCTGAAATTTTGCCGCGGAGGCCTTGTTCACCCTGTATACGTGCTTCATCACAATAAACTTTAGCTGTGGAAACATGATAGTACAATGCTATTCAGCTCGCATTTATGGAAATAACGTGCTGCAGACCTGCGGGAAATTCCTACTTTGATTGCACTAATCCTTGCAAAAATGGTTCTGGTGTTAAGAGCGTAGTGCTTAATTGTTTATGTGTAGCACGGTGGACAGCATCTCGGATTCTTTCCAATTCTATCCCAGCGTCACTTAAACTACACTCCTGGAAACTGAAATAAGAACACCGTGAATTCATTGTCCCAGGAAGGGGAAACTTTATTGACACATTCCTGGGGTCAGATACATCACATGATCACACTGACAGAACCACAGGCACATAGACACAGGCAACAGAGCATGCACAATGTCGGCACTAGTACAGTGTATATCCACCTTTCGCAGCAATGCAGGCTGCTATTCTCCCATGGAGACGATCGTAGAGATGCTGGATGTAGTCCTGTGGAACTGCTTGCCATGCCATTTCCACCTGGCGCCTCAGTTGGACCAGCGTTCGTGCTGGACGTGCAGACCGCGTGAGACGACGCTTCATCCAGTCCCAAACATGCTCAATGGGGGACAGATCCGGAGATCTTGCTGGCCAGGGTAGTTGACTTACACCTTCTAGAGCACGTTGGGTGGCACGGGATACATGCGGACGTGCATTGTCCTGTTGGAACAGCAAGTTCCCTTGCCGGTCTAGGAATGGTAGAACGATGGGTTCGATGACGGTTTGGATGTACCGTGCACTATTCAGTGTCCCCTCGACGATCACCAGTGGTGTACGGCCAGTGTAGGAGATCGCTCCCCACACCATGATGCCGGGTGTTGGCCCTGTGTGCCTCGGTCGTATGCAGTCCTGATTGTGGCGCTCACCTGCACGGCGCCAAACACGCATACGACCATCATTGGCACCAAGGCAGAAGCGACTCTCATCGCTGAAGACGACACGTCTCCATTCGTCCCTCCATTCACGCCTGTCGCGACACCACTGGAGGCGGGCTGCACGATGTTGGGGCGTGAGCGGAAGACGGCCTAACGGTGTGCGGGACCGTAGCCCAGCTTCATGGAGACGGTTGCGAATGGTCCTCGCCGATACCCCAGGAGCAACAGTGTCCCTAATTTGCTGGGAAGTGGCGGTGCGGTCCCCTACGGCACTGCGTAGGATCCTACGGTCTTGGCGTGCATCCGTGCGTCGCTGCGGTCCGGTCCCAGGTCGACGGGCACGTGCACCTTCCGCCGACCACTGGCGACAACATCGATGTACTGTGGAGACCTCACGCCCCACGTGTTGAGCAATTCGGCGGTACGTCCACCCGGCCTCCCGCATGCCCACTATACGCCCTCGCTCAAAGTCCGTCAACTGCACATACGGTTCACGTCCACGCTGTCGCGGCATGCTACCAGTGTTAAAGACTGCGATGGAGCTCCATATGCCACGGCAAACTGGCTGACACTGACGGCGGCGGTGCACAAATGCTGCGCAGCTAGCGCCATTCGAGGGCCAACACCGCGGTTCCTGGTGTGTCCGCTGTGCCGTGCGTGTGATCATTGCTTATACAGCCCTCTCGCAGTGTCCGGAGCAAGTATGGTGGGTCTGACACACCGGTGTCAATGTGTTCTTTTTTCCATTTCCAGGAGTGTATTTAATAATTCTCTTATTAACCTAGCTATCCCTACTTGTTGTCTAAAGCTTTCAGATGATTATTTATTATACCTAAATCCTTATCCACAGTAATCATTGTATCATTAGCAAACTATTGTAATTCAATTGTTATTATATGCATCGTTTTAGTTATATTTTTCAATACTTGCTCCATACCCGCAATTTGTGTCATAGCCAATCCACTGTTTTTTCAGTATGTCTTGCTACTTCTTGCACTTGACCTATTACACTATTCGGGCTTGAAATATCATCTGCTGTAATAAACACTGTTTGTAATACTTTACCACCTGCATTCAGCCGTCCTCACTTCCTCTGTACTAGAGAATATTGGAGTGTACCTATCATTTAGTGCAACTGCTCTCCCAGTTTCCAGTTTAACACACTTACTGCAACTGCTCTCCCAGTTTAACATAGGAAACCCAAGTTCATAATATTCACTCCATATATCCCCTAGCATATTGCCCCATTTTGCTTGCTTTATCACTTTTACCAACATATCTATTAACCTTCTCACTTAGTTTCTTATCTCCCAGTTATCGAAGATCACTCTCAATGACCATCCGTGGTTCCTGAGGACCACATCCGGTTGCTGTGCGAACAAAACCCCATTCTGGAGAGGCTGGTTGACAATTCCTTCTGCTCCGAAGATGAGCAAGATAGAACGTTCGCTAAACTCCATGTAAGCGTCATCCTTGCCGTCACCTAGAGGAAATAATTTACATGTACGCCCTTCCTCCCTGGAAAAAAGTGGGTTTACAATAAAAAATACCTATGTTCCTAAGTACACTCTATGAATCAATGAAAACAAAGAAATAATCCTACTGCTACCCATGTAACTCTACATTTACGGCTATGTATTCTGGACCCATATGGCCTATTCTGCTGTATTTATTTACCTTTTCGGTTCCTTTTTTTAATTCTGATGATACCAATTACTGAAGGTCATCCAGGCAATTATAACTTTATATTTACAGGTGACTTTACCTCACCCACCTGGTAAGGACTCTGAAACATAGTCAAATTTTTTTGTCTTACCCTTTGGAGCGTAATGGATCACAAACAATACCCATTGATCTATCCGATACTGTTTTAAATTCCTATTACCTAACCCCACATGCTCTTGACGTTCTAGCATTTTCGTGTTGGCCTGTTTTACATTTTGCCTGACTGCCTTTAGAGCTTTTTCAAATACCTTAACGTGTTTATCTTCTTTTCCCAAGTTAAGCTGAATCACATCAAACTGGGGATGGCGTTTTGCATAAATATACAAACTTATAACACGATAACCCTGCTCCTGTGTGAGCTCTTGAATTGTAGGCACTGACTACAAAATCTAAATATATGCCCCAGTTTGGGTGTCCAGAATTCACATAATTGCTTAGCATCTTTATAAAGTCGTATAAACCCTTTCCGTATGACCATTTGCCTGTGGATGGAGTGAACTCGTAAGTAATGTCTTAACTTTCAATTAGCAACACGACTGCTTAATGAGATCAGACGTGAAATTTTTCCCTTGGTCGGTAATAATAGTTTGCAGTACCCTGAATTTAAGTATCCAATGATTTACCAGAGTGTGAGCTACCGTGCTTGCTTCCTTATTTGGTACTGCCAGTATAACTAAATACGTTGAGAAGTGACTAATAACTGTTAATACATATTAGTTACCCGATTGACTCCTGTGAAATGGCCCGAAAATATCAGTTTCTTATCATTTCAGACGGGTTTTTGTACACTGGTACTCTTTGTAATTGAAATTTTTGTTGGCATAAATCAGCACATTGCACATGCAGAATACAGTTCTTCACATACTGTTGAACATCAGCATGTCTTATACATCACCAGAAACTTGCTGCAACTCTTCTATCCATTGATATCTTAACGCCATGACCGAATAACATACGATCATGTGCTTGCCATAATACTTCTGTTGCGCAAGGCTTGTGGAACTACAAGACATGATCCACACTTGGTCGATCTATACAATATCCCATCTTGTATAAGAAATTGTGGCTGTTTGCAATACATCTGACACTCTTTATCACTTGCTTGTGCTTTCTTCAGATTTTTGAGGTCAAGCGCTTTCTACTACGTGTGTCAGCATTTGTGTGTTTAACACGCGGTTTGTGGATTACATCATATTGAAATTCTCTTAACTTCAAAGCTCTTCTTGTTAGATGAACTAAAGGACCTTTTAGCCCTAGCAGCACTTTTAAAGCTGCATGATCATTAATCACTGTGAACTTACATCTGTACTGATAGCAACTAAAATACGAAATACCGCATATTAACGCCAACATCATTTTTCTAGCGATAGAATAAACTTTTCTCAGCCTTCTTAAGCTGATGAGATGCATCAACTCCTAAACCTCTACCACTTGCACTACACAACAATATAAATTCTTCTGTGAAATCTGGAAAATCGCCTTTTAAATTTTGAAATACTTTCTGATACTAAGGTGTTCAGCTAAATGCAATACTTCCTCGCATATTTTTTTTATTTGTTGTGCCACTTCAGCAAACCCCTTCGTGAATGTTCTGCAGTAATTTGCTAATCCAAGGAAAGATTGCAATTACGTAACCGTCTGAGGGACCGGAAAGTCATGTGCTGCTGATGTAAGGTGCGGATCTGTCCTTACTCCATCTTGGCTAATCACATGCCCCAGACAGTTTACTTGTGATAGTGCAACGTGACATTTATTAACACTAAGCGTAAGTCGAGTCTTTTTCAGTCTGTCAACTACTGTCTCGAAATTTTGAACATGCTCGTATAGGCTTTTTGCGAATACAGATACATCATCTAAATAGACCATGCAATTGTTTGGTCTTAAACCTCTGAGGACTCCAACAATAAACGCTGAAATGTAGATAGTGCGTTTTTCAACCCAAAAGTCATTCTACAATATTGGTAGCGACCAGAAGACATGGTAAATGCTGTTTTAGATCTATCCTCAGAGTTTACCTCAACTTGACGGTATCCATGTCTTAAATCTAGATTTGAAAAGAATTTACACTGATTTAAGTCAACTAATATGTCAGTAATATTAGGGTTCAGATACACATCTGTTACCATGTTTTAAATTAAAAATCTATAGTCGCAACAAAACCGATACTTTTTGTTCCATCCGGTGACTTTTTTGGCACAATTACTATGCTTGCTGACCATGAACTATCACTATGTTCTATAACCCCATATGTTAACTGCTGGTCCATTAATTACTCTACTAAAGGTTGTAAATACTGAGATAACCAGTACTGTCTTATAAATGACCGTGGAGGACTGCTTGTTGGTATTCTATGCAGTGTGATCAGCGTAGCAGATAACACTCCTTGTGGATTGAACAAATACTTATATCGTATTAACACTGATACCATTAACGATCTAGTCTCACCATTAAGATGCTTCACTTTTTCTCGCAACTCAGATACAAGGTCTGTTAGAAAAGTATCCGGCCTTTGCCCGGGATGAAAAAACTGGGTTACCTGGAGCGATGGACACCTAATAAAATTCAAAGTAGTTCCCTTGGGACTCCACACACTTCTCCCAGGGCGCCGCTATTGTTGGAAGCATGCCAAAGGAGCTGCTTTCTGAATGGAGTTTAGCTCAGCCACAATTCCTGCAATAATGTCCTCTCTTGTCTGAAATCGAATTCCTTTCAGTGGCCTCATGAGTTTGGGGAACAGCCAGAATTCGCAGAGGACGAAGGGAGCATGAACCTGTTGAACCATAGAAATCTGGTTTTTCGCCAAAATATTCTGAATCAAGTGTGAGGAATGTGCTGGAGCATTGACTGTTGACTCCAAGTCTTGTCTCTTGCGCCATACAGTATCACGTAGGCGACGGAGAACATCCCTGTAATACTCTTTGGTGACTGATTGACCCTGTGGTGCGTAGACGTG
This sequence comes from Schistocerca nitens, assembly GCF_023898315.1. NCBI lineage: Eukaryota > Metazoa > Arthropoda > Insecta > Orthoptera > Acrididae > Schistocerca > Schistocerca nitens. The sequence goes on along the minus strand of NC_064615.1, from coordinate 1,164,448,630 downwards.
GTGTACTCACGGGAGTCAAAGAAAGCAGTCAGCATTACGTTGACGTTGCCGCGCATTTGGTGGGTCTTCTTTGGTGTTGGTGATGAGGAACGCTTCCACTGTGATGACTGGGATTAGGTTTACAAGTCTTACCCGTACACCCACTGATTGTGTGTTAACGAAGTCACATGTCCCACGAGACTTCAACGGAAGCTGCTTGTGCTCCGGCATTCACCGACACTTTCTTCATGGCCGAATCTTCGGTCACAATGGAATGTACCGCAAAAGTGCTGATGTCTACCTCTTCCACAATGTCTCTGATACCCAATCAACGGTCCCACATCACCACAGAGTTCACTTTGGCAATCACCTGATCATTTCAGCATGTTGATGGCCGACCAGAGCATGCCTCAGTCTCCACCGATGTGCAGCTGTCTTTAAACTGGTTATACCACTCCTCTATCTGTGTGATTCCCATAGCACATCACTGAAAGCCATCTGAATCTCCCGAATGGTGCCCAGTTTCTGACAAAATTTTATGCAGTAGTGTTGCTCCAATCATTCTGTCCCTTATAATGAAAAACCGAAGCAAGCACTACGCACTATCTCACTCAACTGCTGCTTGCTAGCAACTGGCGCTATCGACAGATCGGAAAAATTCATGCATATGCACGAAGGTTCAAGGTCAGCTCATGCAAGCATGCTAGATTCAACTCCGTCAGGTATTCTAAAAAAAAAAAAAAAAGGGTTAGGTACTTTTCTAAAAGATTTTGTATGTCAACGGTTCACTCTGTTCTACCTTGTACCCTAGAATCCTCAATATCTTCCACTTTGATAATCTTTAATGTGGCGATTAGTAGTTCCTTTGGAACACTAACTTCATCTTCTCCAAATATTATCCAGACCTATTGGCACTATAACCTGACTCTTAATATCTCATGTACATGTTATACACCTACGTACAGAAGAATGTTGCTCATTCAACATGTCACAGCTTGCTAATGGTTCTACCAAACACACTTTATCCTGTGGAATATTAATATCTACTGGTATCCAGATTGGTTTCCTGTACCTGCTCGCACTCTGGCATGCAAAACAACTTTTAATGCACTTACACACAGTTTCGATACTGCCTTTCCAGTGGATGAGTCTTGAGATAGTGTAAGATTTGCAATTATTGTACCCAACAAAATAATGTACCATCGAGTTCAATCATCTTTCGGCAAAGGCTGATTCTAGCACAATGCTAACCAGAAAATTTAACTTAATAATTGCAGCGATACCTTGTCTGACAGCTGGCAGCACTTCCATTTGCTCATGAAACCTTGTGTTTCCAACTTAAACCAGAGGCTTGTTGTCCTGACAGAATCAACTGCATTGCTGTCTATTGTGTGCATCCTGTACCTTGGTTCTTGTAGTCTACGCTCATCCATGAGGCCCAGACTGGCAACTGACATGTGTGCCCCGGTATCTACCAAAAATTGACACTGTTCCCGTTTCAACCAAGCCACCAATGAACAATCCATCGCTGTGTGCGCTTCTTGTGCAGTTCTATTTAATGGGGACGCTTCTTGACAGATGGAAGTTTCCCATTGTTTAACGGCTTCTTTTTCCCATTATAATTACCTTGTCTCTTTGATAGACACTAATCTGCCTTACGCCCAACCCGATGACAAAAAAAACGTTGTGCTTGACGACACAGTGCTTTTAAATGACCCTTTCTTCCACACTGGTAACATTCTTTGTTTGATTTCCTAATCATTCTGATACTTAGTAGCACTGCCTAACTCTTGTAGGTAAGTAGCTACATACAGGACTGCTGCTGCGTCTTGTAGATTTTCCTTTCTCACTATGCGAGAAAATTATGGAGAAATTCCCCTTAGGAACACATCTAGCCCCCTATCCTCAGCCTCTCTCAATAAAACTGCGTCAGCGTTCGGTTTCTCAGTCAACTAATAAGTTTGGACGTTCAACTTGCGAGTCCTGCCTGAAAATGTTTCTACAGTCTCGTTTGGCATTTGTCTCAAATTACTTAATTTTAATGCAAAAAACGAGCACCATTTTGTTTTGTGTGCCGTTGCTTTAAGCCATTTGTCAGTTTTGTAAATGTGGTTACCTCTTACTCAAAGCCTCATGGTACATAATTTACATATCAGCCTCACCCGACAAGTGCAATTTGGACATCTGCCACGATTTTTGTACAGACTTGCTGCACAGGCTGGCTGCGGATAACGCGTCCTGATTAAAAATAGTGACATCCTCTGGTTATTTTCCAGAAAAAAAGGGAAACAAGACAAATGGCTACAGGCTCCACAGATGGGGAAGTTACTGTCAGTGCTGATTTAACTTCACTACAATTTGATTGTGAAGAATCTCTCGTTTGATTACATAACTGCTGAGCCATTTGTTAGTTCTGTTCCTTTAATAATTTAATCTGCTGCGTCAGAGCTGATACTCTGTCTGCTGTAGTATTTACTCATGTTTGTGTCATATTTGTGCAATTTTCTATTCTATCACCGTAAGCCTGTCACACAACACACAATATACACTGTCAATAATACCAAAAACTACTTATTACTTCGTCTCATCGACACCCAACGATACTTAACACATTCGTCTTTTGCGTACCCATACTTCCAAGTGGGCTGTGGCCACACAAAGTACAAATTTTACTACATACACTTCACTGTCATTCCCCTTAAATTCATATTCATCTGTGGGTCTACTAGGCTTTGCAAAAGTAACCCTTAACTCATTTCTTCCTGTTCTGTACATGTTCACAATCAAAACATGTTTGTGTGTGCAGTAAAGCTTTTCAGTGACTCATCCCACAATTGTAACTGCTGGTGTTGCTACGGTACGAAACACTTCATACAGACTTCTGATCTCATGCTGAAAGCGTCAAAAGCACGATCAATTCCTGACACCTAATTTTGCAAGAGGCGACTGTTACGAGGGTGGAAGTAGAGGTGGTTCTGAGTGAGGAGGCTCTCTCCCAGTTCACTCCTTACCAATTTTTCTCGCAAGCATGGTGGCGGCCTGTTGTCTCCTGTAGGGTCAGGGGAAGAAGATTCAGAATTTAATAACTAATTCCCATAAGTAACAGTCAGTGTCTTGACTCGCTGTTGACATCGGCTGTCGATACCTGTCGAGGATTCGCGTGGTAACCAGCCTTCAGCCCGCTCAGAGTAATTGATGCCGCAGTCTCCTTTCCTGGCCGGCTGCTGCTATGCTGGTTTGCCCTTCCCACGGTGGCTCCGGCACTGGCTGTACTGCAGTGCCCCAGCAGCTAGTGAAGGCGGGACATGTGTCGGACGTACACATGCCGGTTTGGCGGGTGCTCTGTCCCCTCTTACACACCGCCATTCGTCTTCATCCGTTGAACTGCGATGATGGTTGCCGTGTAGCCATGTAGCACGACGATCTTGGACTGTCGTTCACGTAGACGCTGGCCAGACAGCCGAAGTATCAGCGACGGTTGTGTGCTGACCTGGGACAGTAGGGAAGGCCCCCGAGTCCACCACTCTGTGACAGCGGCAATCCTGCAACTGACGACTATGGAAAGGTAGCCGTCTCTCCCGCTAGTGGCTGTCATTGTTAGTAGCGTGCAGGAAATCTACAACAAACTTGGGCCAGACGTCACTTTACTGTAATCGGGGAAATGCGTGTGAAAGTAATGTACGCCATCAATCTGTCTGACCAACTGCCTTACAATCTAAAATGCTGGGGTATTCACCGTGAAGCAGTGGCTATGCCATAACTGCATAGGTCTTGCTATTACGAAGGTATCAGTAGTTCTCACTCTGCTGTTCTTGTTTAGTGAGCTTTTTATAGTACCGGTACAGAAATCGTTAGCAAAAGCTCTTGGTATCGTCTGTTGCATTAGCAATAGCGTTTCTTTTGTCACATAACGTGCGAGGTGCCGGGGCTAGCAGTGTACATAACACTAAATTCTTCTGGAATCTTCATATGGAAATGATGCTCTAACTCCCCCCTTTTCTAACTCCGACTTTTGCCGTTGCACACGGATTAAGAAGAAACGTGAACTGACTGTAATCGACCCTGCAAGTGGAGTATAAAACAGTTTGGCACCTGCAATAATTTAATTTGATAAAGGAAAGTTTCATTAACGTAGTGAGAAATGGAAGGATTGCTCTATCGATCTACAGAATGAAAGTTCTGGCCAAAATAACAATTTGATTTATTATGACTAAACTCAAAATAATAAACAAATCACATGAAACATTTACAATACGTCAAATTGGGTACTCAAATAAATGCTGTGAAAGTGAAGTTGTCCATAAACTAGCTTGTGACATTTATGACCAAGTGGTATGTGGAGCCAATTCCTTGCAACTCAAATCTTAAGACAAACACCCAGCCAACCCAACATTAATTGCTGCTACAGTAGTGAGAACTCACACAACGAACACCCAAGACAGAATCGCGTTAGAAAAGACGAACTGGCGCGCTCTGCTGAGCTCTGATTATCACATAGCAAAATTCCCTAATCTGCCAGTGCTGCGGACATACAGTACCAAGCTGTCTTCTTAACTGCAAGGACACGATCTGGCGTACCGGAGGCGATGGCTGGTTGCTTCGACGTCCCGTCGTGGTGACGATAATGTCGCGAGTATAGCCCGAAACAAATTATTTTCGTCTGGTTGTTCCAATACAAATGCGCCTCTGAGGGAGACGAAGAAGGCTCGCCACACAATAACTGACGGTACAGTGATTGATTTTAACAAGTGAAGTCACACAGTAACTCCGATACAGTCAACTTTAGCCAAAACTGCTCCAGACGGACAACACAGGCCGCTTGCACGCAGAATGCTCAATTGCGAACTTTACTCGGAAAGCTACGTTCAAGTCGAAACTTCAGCAACTTCGTCAAACAGTTACAATTAAATGAAAGTATATTAGACAGCCAACGGAAGGTAGGCTATCCAGAGCAGCGAGAGTTCAGTCTTGTAACCTACTCCGACCGAAAAGCGAGATTCGAAACGATCGAGAGCACCTGTACAAGCTGAACACAGAACATTACCGTCCCCACCACAGTCGCCGTGGTTAAATGTGCCAATCAGCAACTCGAAAACCGGTGGAAAATTTCACTCTATTCCCAAAGCACTACTATTCCACCAATGCAGATACTTGGCGCCAATTTCTGCGCCGATTTTGCTACGTCACGGAGCTATCCCCTGGGCAAGGCAATCACATTTATGATTTTGCAGAAAACGCTGAAATTTTCCCGCCAAGACTGCCTGGGAACACAAGTCATTCCCACGCCTTGCTGGTAGCCTGTCAGAAAGTGATTCCACTAAGTTTCTGCGAAGTAACGGAATCTCTAACCCCAGCCACTGCTTCAGGCCCCTGTGGGCGTGTCGCCCCCGCTCTTATGACAATGTCGGCGTCTGGACAGCATCCACTCGACTCCCTCACACCCGTCAGCATAACCGTTTCAAGATCAACAGAACCCGCCTGCCACCAGACCACCCGGATGACGAGAGACATTGCGTGTTAAGTTCCCGTATGAATGAATAGCAACTTTTCACCACATGCAATTAGAGAGGAAAATATTCATATTTTCTGAGTTCTCAATAATAGCCTTGTGATGACCATACTCGGGCTATGCTTCCCCAAATAGAATTACTCAGAGTAAGATATAAATATGAGAGGGGGCAAGTCACTGTGTGCATCGTAAAGGCATGCCACCTCTCAAACGAAGGCGATGTCATCCTGTCCAGCTGCTTCGCCCCCACATTTCTGTTGATGTCCGCTGTTTGGCTTGTCAACAGTGCTGATGCTGTATTTTCCTCTGACCTACTCTCGGTGGCGAAACTTATTCTACATGCCCGCCTTTTGTCGACGTTGCTGTAATATAAGAGAGAAAGCTTCATTCTTGGACTACCAACTTTTTAACCGTTTGCTGCCTTGTACAAGTTTGGCATGCAACGGTACTTGAGAGAGGTGTGGAGGGTAAAAACATTAGGGGAAGAGATTGGAGTACATCCAACAAGTGATTGAAAATGTAGGGCACAGATGTTACTCTGAGATGAAGAGGTTGACACAGGAAAGGAATTTGTGGCATATCAAACGAGTCAGAAAACTGATGGCAAAAAATTCTTCTCTAGAATGATTCTCCATCCGTCTCTGGTGCTCTTGTATAATTGTTTTACCGCTTCACACATCTGCCACGTCACTAGACGGTATTCAGTATTGCCATAGGCAGTAGTCGAAACCGCTTTGGGCCATTTAAGCGTATTTCTGGGGATAGGCTCAGATGTAGAACCCCCACACCCGCCTACCACCTGTTCATAGCTGGGTACGTGTTCACTTTGGTTCTGTGTTAAAGGTAAACAGCTATGTTATCGAAAGTAACGTCACATTAAAACTCATATTGTTTGATCGCTCAAATTAATTCTGGCGATGAAATCGTACATCGTTTACAGTTATGCCGAATAAATATTTTCAAGCGAACTGCATTTGTTTTAAGTCAAAGTTTCGGTTCAAACACCTTGCGAATGTCGATAATATAATCAAAATATCCACGGGTGTACTGCCGGTCTACAGTGTCCAACGGGCACAATATTTCGGCGATCATACATGTCGCCATCATCAAGTGAACTGACGGACTGAGCTCCTGTGAACGTGCCGGCACGGAGATCCGTACACTATGGCTGCTCAGGTGGAACTGGGTTCGGTCACGGCGGCGGCGGATTTAAATACCCTCCGCCCGCGGCGCGCTCACTCCGCCGTCCGCGCCCCGCGCCACGGTCGCGCGGTGGAACAGATTGCGACGGCGTCTGAGATGACGTCGGTGTGATGGCTCCGTCCGCCGTGGTCGTCACAACTATACATTTGCTCGATTTACTCTTGATTAACCCAATCGCTGGTTCCCAAGCCTTGCTAAGATTATAGCCACAGTCACGATTTATGAGGTCGTCATTGGTGCGAATTTCGATGGCCTCTCTAACAACGCTGTCCCAGTATCTCGACGTCTGTACCAGAATCCTCGTGCGTTCATACTCCATAGCGTGATTTTCCGACAAACAATGTTCAGCGACCGCCGACTTGCTCGGATACATCAGTCGAGTGTGCCTCTGGTGTTCACGGCATCGATCCTCGACGGTACGCATCGTCTGACCAATATACGACTTGCCACATTGACACGGAATCTGGTACACGCCGGCCTTCCTCAAACCGAGGTCATCTTTGGCGCTCCCCACCAGTGCACGAGTTTTATTCGGAGGACAAAACACCGTTCCGACCCGGTGTTTCTTCAAAATGCGGGCGATCTTTCCCGAGAGTGCGCCTGTATATGGGATTAACGCAGTGCCTACCTCCTCCCTCGTGATTTCATCCATATCCACAGGTTGTGCTGTAGTGGTTGGGCGGAGAGCACGTTGAATCTGCCACTCTGAGTACCCATTTTTTTCGAAATACAGTTCTCAGATGTTCCAATTCCTGGGGTAGACTCTCTGCGTCAGAGATAGTGCGCGCCCTATGTACTAGAGTTTTAAGTACCCCATTCCTCTGTGAAGGGTGGTGGCAGCTGTCTGCGTGCAAATACAGATCAGTGTGCGTTGTCTTCCGATACACCCCATGACCTAGGGTGCCGTCAGGCCTTCTCTTGACCAAGACGTCAAGGAAAGGTAGTTTACCCTCCGTTTCAGTCTCCATAGTGAATTTGATATTTGCAAGTCGTATATTGGTCAGACGATGCGTACCGTCGAGGATCGATGCCGTGAACACCAGAGGCACACTCGACTGATGTATCCGAGCAAGTCGGCGGTCGCTGAACATTGTTTGTCGGAAAATCACGCTATGGAGTATGAACGCACGAGGATTCTGGTACAGACGTCGAGATACTGGGACAGCGTTGTTAGAGAGGCCATCGAAATTCGCACCAATGACGACCTCATAAATCGTGACTGTGGCTATAATCTTAGCAAGGCTTGGGAACCAGCGATTGGGTTAATCAAGAGTAAATCGAGCAAATGTATAGTTGTGACGACCACGGCGGACGGAGCCATCACACCGACGTCATCTCAGACGCCGTCGCAATCTGTTCCACCGCGCGACCGTGGCGCGGGGCGCGGACGGCGGAGTGAGCGCGCCGCGGGCGGAGGGTATTTAAATCCGCCGCCGCCGCGACCGAACCCAGTTCCACCTGAGCAGCCATAGTGTACGGATCTCCGTGCCGGCACGTTCACAGGAGCTCAGTCCGTCAGTTCACCTGATGATGGCGACATGTATGATCGCCGAAATATTGTGCCCGTTGGACACTGTAGACCGGCAGTACACCCGTGGATATTTTGATTATCAAATACGCCGGGAGAAACTCAAGAATCACGTCGATAATATACTTTTTATGAAGTCACTCAGATTTCCTACAAAGGTGCCCTTAGGTTTTGCCGAGCATTGATTAATTATTGGGTAAGCGACAGAAAGTTAATTTCTCTGTCAATGTTCTTATTTTGAAATTTTCGCATCACCCATTACACTTACGAGGTCGACGTCAGATAAGATTGTTTAGAGTGGAAAACATCATCGGGCGCAGGAGACTTTTTATAGGTTACGGAAATCATCCTTTCCTCCAGCTTCTGAAACGTGAAGGTGGAAGACAATGTATTGTGCACGTTACATTTTAATGTAAGTCACACACACACACACACAGAAATACACTCTCCTGATCCAGCACTTTATTCTGGGGGATGGGGTTGGGGGTAAGTGAGCAGGAGGATGGGATAATAGTTTGTTACTGACTTGCAATAGCCCCCCAGTCATAACATGCCACAGATGCCTAAGATTTTAATAATAACCATACTAATATGTAAAACATTTTAATGATGTTGTTGTGGTCTTCAGTCCAGAGACTGGTTTGATGCTACTCTACCTCTACCGCTACTCTATCCTGTGCAAACTTCTTCATCTCCCAGTACCTACTGCAACCTATATCCTCCTGAATCAGTTTAGTGTATTCATCTCTTGGTCTCCCTCTACGATTTTTTTCCCTCCACGTTGCCCTCCAATACTAAATTGGTGATCCCTTGATGCCTCAGAATATGCACAACCAACCTATCCCTTCTTCTAGTCAAGTTGTGCCACAAATTTCTTTTCTCTCCAATTCTATTCAGTACCTCATCGTTAGTTATGTGATCTACCCATCTAATCTTCAGCATTCTTCTGTAGCACCACATTTCGGGAGCTTCTATTCTCTTCTTGTCTAAACTATTTATCGTCCACTTTTCACTTCCATATATGGCTACACTCCATACAAATACTTTCAGAAACGACTTCCTGACACTTAAATCTACACTCGATGTTAACAAATTTCTCTTCTTCAGAAACGCTTTCGTTGCCATTGCCAGTCTACATTTTATATCGTCTCTACCTCGACCATCATCAGTTATTTTGCTCCCCAAATAGCAAAACTCCTTTACTACTTTAAGTGTCTCATTTCCTAATCTAATTCCCTCAGCATCACCCGATTCAATTCGACTACATTCCATTATCCTCGTTTTGCTTTTGTTGATGTTCATCTTATATCCTTCTTTCAAGACACTGTCCATTGCGTTCAGCTGCTCTTCCAGGCCCTTTGCCGTCTCTTACAGATTTACAATGTCATCGTCGAACCTCAAAGTTTTTATTTCTTCTCCATGGGTTTTAATTCCTACTCCGAATTTTTCGTTTGTTTCCTTTACTGCTTGCTCAATATACAGATTGAATAACATCGGGGATAGGCTACAACCCTGTCTCACTCCCTTCCCAATCACTGCTTCCCTTTCATGCCCCCCGACTCTTATAACTGCCATCTGATTTCTGTACAAATTGTAAATAGCATTTCGCTCCCTGTATTTTTCCCCTGCCACCTTTAGAATTTGAAAGAGAGTATTCCAGTCAACATAATCAAACGCTTTCTCTAAGTCTACAAATGCCAGATACGTAGGTTTGCTTTTCCTTAATCTATTTTCTAAGATAACCATACAGTAAAGGTGCATGGCCTCGGGAAAAATTACGGCCGTAGTTTCCCCTTGCTTTCAGCCGTTCGCAGTACCAGCACAGCATGGCCGTTTTGGTTAATGTTACAAGGCCAGATCAGTCAATCATCCAGACTGTTGACCCTGCAACTACTGAAGAGGCTGCTGCCCCTCTTCAGGAACCACACGTTTGTCTGGCCTCTCAACATATACCCCTCCATTGCGGTTGCACCTACGGTATGGCTATCTGTCGCTGAGGCACGCAAGCCTCCCCACCAACGGCAAGGTCCATGGTTCATGGAAGGGGGGGGGGGGGAAGACATTTTAATACAATAAAAATAAAATCTTTAATTACAATAAGCAATGTGTTGATATAGCGACACCGAACTGTTTACATGAATGCTTAATACAGCGCAAACTCCAAGATTTTTCTTTTTTGTCATCAGTCTTCTGACTGGTTTGATGCGGCCCGCCACGAATTCCTCTCCTGTGCCAGCCTCTTCATCTCAGAGTAGCACTTGCAACCTACGTCCTCATTATTTGCTGGATGTATTCCAATCTCTGTCTTCCTCTACAGTTTTTGCCCTCTACAGCTCCCTCTATTACCATGGAAGTCATTCCCTCATGTCTTAACAGGTGTCCTATCATCCTATCCCTTCTCCTTATCAGTGTTCCCTACATATTCCTTTCCTCTCCGATTCTATGCAGAATCATACCTTACCTTATCAGTCCACCTAATTTTCAACATTCGTCTGTAGCACCATATCTCAAATGCTTCGATTGTCTTCTGTTCCGGTTTTCCCACAGTCCATGTTTCACAACCATACAATGCTGTACTCCAGACGTACATTCTCAGAAATTTCTTCCTCAAATTACGGCTGATATTAGTAGACTTCTCTTAGCCAGGAAAGCCCTTTTTGCCATTGCTAGTCTGCTTTTGATGTCCTCCTTGCTCCGTCCGTCGTTGGTTATTTTACTGCTTAGGTAGCAGAATTCCTTAACTTCATCTACTTCGTGACCATCAATCCTGATGTTAAGTTTCTCGCTGTTCTCATTTCTACTACTTCTTATTACCTTCGTCTTTCTTCGATTTACTCTCAATCCATACTCTGTACTCATGAGATGTTCATTCCGTTCAGCACATCATGTAATTCTTTTTCACTTCCTTTCAGGATAGCAATGTCATCAGCGAATCGCATCATTGATATCCTTTCACCTTGAATTTTAATTCCACTCCTGAACCGTTCTTTTATTTTCATCATTGCTTCCTCGATGTACAGATTGAACAGTAGGGGCGAAAGGCCTTTTTATTACGAGCACTTCGTTCTTGGTTGTCCACTCTTATTATTCCCTCTTGGCTGTTGTACATATTATATACTACCCGTCTCTCCCTACAGTTTACCCCTACTTTGTCAGAATTTCGAACATATTGCCCGATTTTATATTGTCAAACGCTTTTACCAGGTCGACAAATCCCATGAACGTGCCTTGATTTTTCTTTAGTCTTACTTCCATTATTAACTCCAACGTCAGAATTGCCTCTCTCGTGCCTTTACCTTTCCTAAGACCAAACTGATCGTCATCTATTGCATCCTCAGTTTTCTTTTCCATTCTTCTGTGTATAATTCTTGTCAGCAACTTGGATGGATGAGCTGTTAAGCTGATTGTGCGGTAATTTTCGCACTTGTAAGCTGTTGCTGTCTTCGGAATTGTGTGGATGATGCTTTTCCGAAAGTCAGGCGGTATGTCGCCACAGTCATACATTCTACACACCAACGTGAATAGTCGTTTTGTTGCCACTTCCCCCAATTATTTTAGAAATTCTGATGGAATGTTACCTATACCTACTTCTTTATTTAATCTGAGTCCTCCAAAGCTCTGTTAAATTCTGATTCTTGTGCTGGATCCCCTATCTTTCTAAATCGACTCCAGTTTCTTCTTCTATCGCATCAGACAAATCTTCCCCCTCATAGTGGCTGTCAATGTATTCTTTCCACCTATCCGCTCTCTCCTCTGTATTTAACAGTGGAATTACCGTTGCACTCTTAATGTCATCACACTTGCTATTAATGTCACCAAAGGATGTTTTGACTTTCCTGTATGCGGAGTCTGTCCTTCCGACAGTCATTTCTTTTTCGATTTCTTCACATTTTTCCTGCAGCCATTTCGTCTTACCTTCCCTGCACTTCCTATTTATTTCATTCCGCAGCGACCTGTATTTCTCTATTCCTGAGTTTCCCGGAACATTTTTGTACTTCCTCCTTTCATTGATCAATTGAAGTATTTCTTCTGTTACCCATGGTTTCTTCGCAGTTACCTTCTTTGTACTAATCTTTTCCTTCCCAACTTCTGTGATGGCCCTTTTTAGAGATGTCCATTCCTCTTCCTACTGAGCTATTCGTTATTGCTGTATCTATAGCCTTAGAGAACTTTAACCGTATCTCGTCGTTCCTTAGTACTTCCGTATCCCACTTCATTGCGTGTTGATTCTTCCTGACTAATGTCTTAAACTTCAGCCTACTTTTCATCACTGTTGCATTGTGATCTGAGTCTATGTCTGCTCCTGGGCACGCCTTACAATCCAGTATCTGAGGTGGTGAAGTGAAGTGGCGTAACAACCGTCATGGATTTCTTTATTTATTTATTCATTAATTCATGTGTAGACAATTTTATTGTACAGATGCAGTCAGGACGTACACAGTTTCAATTACATTTACGCACCTAGCATGACACAGATAAATGTACGCCCAATACCAAGATTTCCTTAACATTAGATGCATGAAACGAGAATAGCCACACTTTGATGTCCATATGAATTCACACACTCGCGCCTGCTTGTAATCTTTTAGCTGGGTTCACACATGCAACAAAAGTAGCGCCACAGCTAATGGTACAGGGGGTGGCGCTATGGGGGCTATAGCCCCCCCCCCCCCCGTGGAGTATCATATTATACTGTATAAAATGAGTTTAGAATCAGAGAATATATTACTTCAACAGATTCATTTTTTTATAATTATTTAGTAATTCTGGTTGCAATGTATTTCAAACAATTTTAACAAAGGAATAAGACCGGCAAATATGTTACTATCTAAACCAATAAATATCATTTAACTTAAAATGGGCGTCTTATTATTTATTGATATACATTGGATATATATTAATGTACCACTTACAATAATCAAGAAAGCTAAGTATGCCGGATATGCCAACCAACACTTAAATTGCTGACCCCAGACAAAAACTTCGAAACCGCCCGACATCTGGGTCAAATCGTGTTATTTTCCCGGGCGCACATATTCTGTAGACGCGTTGCAGTGCTGGCAACTAGAGATGGGTAGTTCGCGAACGAACGGGTCCAAAGGAACGGTTCACCAAGATGAACGAAAGGACCAAGGAACGAATTCCAAGAAACGATCGGTTCATAGTTCACTTCGGTCGCGGCGGTCTACTTATAGTTCCCGGGAACGAGGAACTATCGGTTCATAGTTCACTAGTTGACTTCGGTCGCGGCGGTCACTTCGGCAGTTCTCGTTCCAGCCTCGGTCGCGTGCTTGTCTCAGTCTCGGTCTTCCTCGGCCGCACTCGCCGTTCGCATGACCAGCTGCCTCAGTTCCACTGCCGACTGCTCTAGTAAGGTCAGTATCCAGTTGTTCGTTTCGTTCACTGCGCTCGCCAATTTTACATCTGTTCCGAAGTGTTCTTGCAGTTGGTTCTGGCTATTCAGCGTTCACGACCGGTAATCAAAAAGTATTTCATAGTTACGTAAATTACATAAAAATTCCGTTGTATGTAATAGGTACGTCTTTTCAGGTAACAAAAGGGCATATCAGCTCACTTCATTATATCGATAAACAGCAGAAGACATACTTATAACAAGGCAAGTTTTTTTTTTTTTTTTGTTATTCATATATTTTCTGGGTTCCTTGACTTGATTTAGCAGCTAACTTTCAAAAATTTGCTTAATTTTTAGTGTAAGAAAATACATATAAAACGATTTTCGTGTATCTTTCATATACAAAACATTGCATTTAGAAGGCTCTAATTATTTTTAAGTTTGGTTGTTTCCAATTTGCGTTACCTGCTAGTTTGGTTTCTTTGAGAAAAAAAAAGTGGGTTGTGGGTCATTTTGGCTCAGTAGGAAAGCGGTGCCTCTCCATTTGAAAAGACATAGATTGCCACAAAATCGTATTTACTTATTATCTTAAAAACTTTTGTTCAGAAGGAGATCTCAAACCAAAAACTTTTATTACTGCGAACTTAATTATTATTATTATTGCTGCATTAACTTTAATAATGTAACATAAAAACCTAATTTTTACTAAGCGTGTGACGCAAGTATGAGAAAACTACATTTTATTTTATGCTTCCATAAAGTCTCTACTTCGCCTACGAACTCAGAGACAACGTGAAGTATATATAGGGTGTAAACGATTATTGTTTATAACGTAGCATAGCTATGTAGTGGAAGTCGAAACGAAGAATTTTATACAAGACACTTGTGGTCTATTAAGTTGGGAAACAGACACCAACAGGTTTACAAGACTACATGAGCTATAGCCCATGCGCGTCGCGTGAGATTTTCATGTTCTCTTCTCCAGCTCTCTACACATCGTCATCGATTGTTTGGCAATTGTTGCTTGCATTAGTTTTTTATTTCTTCACTGCTAATTATTACATGTTTGTCTGTTTGTTGTATCTGCTCGTAACGGGCGACACATCGTCCGTAATTGACGAGCAGTCTGTACTCGGGGCCGGCCGGAGTGGCCGTGCGGTTCTAGGCGTTACAGTCTGGAGCCGAGCGGCCGCTACGGTCGCAGGTTCGAATCCTGCCTCGGACATGGATGTGTGTGAGGTCCTTCGGTTAGTTAGGTTTAATTAATTCTAAGTTCTAGGCGACTGATGACCTCAGAAGTTAAGTCGCACAGTGCTCAGAGCCATTTGAACCATTTGAATCTGTACTCGGGGCCGGTTTTCCGTGCGCCACCCTATATTATTTCCCTGCGATCAGCCACACAAGGCTACGGTTGGCTAAACGAGAGGTTCTGCAGAATCACAGAAATTACTTCTAAAAGTGTGTAAGAATTCTGTAATGAATAAAAACTCTATACTCCGGGGAGAGGCAAGTGCCCCCTCTGGGTGCCCTCCATCCTTCAGTCACCTACACTACTAGTTTTCAGTTTTTCATAAGAACCACATACCAAGCACAAATGAACGGTGAACGAGTAAAAATGAACGGTTCCCAAAAAGCAACGATCAGCAGTGGACTAGCTCCCAAGGATGAACGAGTTTGCCCATCTCTACTGGCAAAGTCAGCGGTCGCGCGCCACCTACCGGCTAGTAGACGTAAACTACACACGAGAGCAACAGGAATTTGTGAAAGCGCATTATAGAGACGTTCATGTTTAAACGTAGTACGCGTTGGTAGTTAGGGATATGAACGTAAATTAAGTCCGTTTTAATACAGCTGAACGAGCGGAAGGCAAATGACACTTAAACTACTTACTTGTCTGGCGAGCGGGGTGACTTCGCGGTGCATACGATCGCCGATTGCTGCCGGTTTCTCATTGTCTCAATAAAGAAGTGAGGAAAATCCAGGGTGTTCCAAAACCGTCTTTACAAATTTGATCATAGATATTTCAGCAACGTGTTAAAAAGTGATGATTCATTTATATAGACATAAATTTACAGCGCAGCAACTTTAGAAACCAACTAAAAATTGATAACCAAAAAGTCTGGAAGAGAATGTAAATAAAATAACTCAAACCCTGAAACTCATATAACGCCTGCAACCGAGTGAAGAAACCGACTGAACGAACAAACAATCGACTGACCAATCGATTGTTAGAAACAGTCGGTTGTCATTCCAACCCTTCCACGTGCTGTCAGCGAACACTTGTCTTCCACTTACGATTACTGACATTTCTGAAGTGTGTAACTGAGTAATGTGTCCGAATCATGCGTCGTGGAGTGTCAATTTTTTCTGAAATAATAGTATATTAGTGATTGGAGTGAGTGATTAAAAACGTTGCCGCAATGAATCGCAAGCTAACTGATTATTTTGGAAAACCTGAGCGTAGGTCCAAAAACTCTCGTAAGGAATCTGATGCTTGCGCTACAGAATTTGAACCGTCACAGGCGATCGCATCTACAGGCTACAATTTCGATAACACAAAACATATGGTAAGGGTCATATCGTCTTAATTTTAAATAATACTACCTTCATGCTATTGTAATTTTTATTAGTAGTTATTAGTTTAATTAAGTAAGATTAGCGATATTATCTTTAACCGATAACTAGTGGTAAGAATATGGTTGAAAACGTTAAAGTGAGGTCATTTTTTAAAGACGCCATTCGTCTATAAGGAGGTAAAACGTTTTTTGCACAAACCAGCATTATTTAATTAATTTGTACTGAAAAAAACTTCATTGTTGTATTTTTTTACTAAAGCTGGCCATACGTGTTTTTGGTATTAAGAATATCGAGAAAATTATTCAAAGCTTTCTTTCTCAACAATATCTACTAACTTTCAATAATAGTCTACATACACGTGAAAGCATTTCAGAAGTTTCTAAAGGCTTTTCAGACTACTAGAAGAAAGCTTATAGGCCTGCAGTAAGTAATGTGATGCGGAATATTTCCTCGTTTTGCTGTTGTTAATCTGACTGCAACCGACTGACGGCACAACGCGGAATCAACCAGCGATCTTCGTCGACATAGATCGCTAAAGTCGTGTTAAATTTTGAAGCCTTGCCATAGCAACATTTGTAAACAAAACTTACAGGCAAAGGCCGCTAAATTAAGAGAAACTTTGATTTTACATATTCTTGGATTCATAAATACCGTTCACGGACCAGCTTCACAAACAAAGTTACAGTGTTCAAACTGTATGACAGTCCCATTCCCTAGTCCTGAATTGGTAGAAGTCAGGAGACTTCGGCAGGTAGTCACTTGTTCCAGGCTGCCGGTAACGTTATGTAGCTGAAACACTGAAGTAACCATTGTTGTCTGCTTTCTTATTCTTTACTGCTTCACTATTTTGAGTCTTAGTACCTTCATTAAGCATGTCAGTACATAAGACCATTTCAATAGTGTTTACCAATGTCACCCATACGAATGTTTGTAGGGGAGGGGGGCAAGACCTAGGGATATGGGGTAATATTAATGTTTTGGAAGACAAATGGTAACTCTTAGTGGTTTTAAAAATTATTTATATATGTAAATAACGCTATATACTTTTGTGTTGAGCCACTTGTACATAATACTGACATTTAAAGCATATTTAATTCACAGGAATAAAGACCAGAAAGAAATGGAACATGTTATGACCCATATGATATAGGAAGAGCTGTTAAAGGCGCCTTATGTGATGATGAGAAAATTAGTTTTTAAAGAATGTTTGGAAGCCTCCTGCAAACTTTTCTTTTCCTACTCTATTAGAAGGAAAGCAAAAACCGAAGATTTAAGCATGAATGAATCAGCCAGTACAATTGGCTTTCCTACAGCAAAATGTTATGTGGTGGATTTTGTACTGCATGTGTTCTGTTTTCTACTTCAGGTGCCAGAATCGGCTCCCAGCTACTTATTAAAGCTTTCCATTATTCAAAATAATTCAAACCTTTATCTGGCTTGGTAAAAAACATAAATAACTTGAAGGTGTCGTTTTTAATGGGAAACACTTGTGAACAAAACATAATTACTCAAATAGTTTTCATGCTTGGTTTTTCAGCAAAAACTTCCATGTTGCTAACACTTCGAGTGCTTACAAGGTTTGGTGTTTGCACTATTTTTTCTTTACTGAATTCTCTGCCTAAGAAATTTTTAATTTATTTTTATAGGCTTTGAAAACACAGGTAAAGGAACCATTTGTCAAATACAAAAAGGCTAAGGAGGATCTTCGTCGTCATGAAAACACAAACTACCACAAATTGTCCATGGAGAAGGCTATAGAGTTCACTACGTCTATGAAATAAAGTAAAAAAAAGTATTGCTGTTGTCCTCGACACCAAGAAATCTTCAGTTACTGAAGAAAACCGGAAACGCGTGAGGCCTATTATAAAGACTACAGTCCTATGTGCCAGAAACAACCCATCTTTACGAGGACATCGTCATCACGGTTTAATTTCTCAGCTTAAAGAAGAAAAAAACTGATGATCTTCTATCGGGAAATCATGGAGTGTTTCAGAATCTTTTGGCTTTTCGTGTGGATGCTGGACATGAAGATTCAAAACATCATTTCAGTACATGTGGCCGAAACAGTTCTACGATAAGTAATACAGTCCAAAACGAAGTCATACATTACATTGGTGACGCTACTCGCTCCTAAATATAGAGGGATGTGAAAAAGACTAAATTTTTTAGCATTATGTGTGATGAAACAACTCTTGTCACCACTAAGGAACAGGTGACATTTTGTATTAGGTACATCGACATAGAGACATTTGTTACCCATGAAGACTTTCTGGGCTTTACTGAGCTTAAGTCAACTGGCACTTCGATTGCAGAAGCCATCGATGAACTAAAGATACTGGGGCTGAGCTATCAATATCTTTGTGGACAGGGCTGCGATGGCGACTCAAACATGACTGGGAGTTCAAGCTCCTATTTTAAGTAACCAGCCGTTGACTATTTGTACCCATTGTTATACCCACTCTTTGAACTTTTGCATTTCTAAGTCTTGTGATACTCCAACAGTTAGAAATATGATGGGAATTGTAGGATCAGTTTCAGCATTCTTGCCTGCTTCTGTAAAAACAGAAAAAATTCTCTAGAGGAAGCTATATCACGACTACCGTTCACAGAGTCAAAGAATACGAAGTTGAAGGCAACGTGTCCAACAAGTTGGGTTGGAAGACACGATACCCTTATTACCTCCAAGGAGCTATTTGTCCCGGTCCTTACCTCGCTTGATGAATTTTCAAGTAGTCGTGAAACCACCTCAGAAACAGTAAAGCTTGTATGTTCAGTTCTGCTGTCCGAAGAGGAGACTTCGTAGTAGCGTTAGCAAATACAGCATATTGCTTCTCTTTAAGACGAAGCGAACAGCTCCAAAGTCCTAAAATGGATTTAACGAATGCCTTAAATCATGTCAATGATGTGCTTGGGGTGTTCAAAACTGTAAGGAGGGATGCGGAAATAGATTTTGGAAGTACTTTTGAAGACGCTTTTAAACTGGCAGAAGATATTGGAAATGTAATAGCAATGCCAAGAACTGTTTCGACACAAACCAAAAGAGACAACGTTCCTGCTTCAAACGCAGAGGAATACTTCAGGGAACAGTATTTTTACCTGTTGTGGATCGTTTCATTGCCGAGCTAGAAACAAGACTTCCCCAAGATCTTCGCACCATATTACCACTTGAAGGTCTTATTCGTGCATACTGTTTAAAATATAGTGAGGATGAAGTAATCTAGGCATCCGAGACATATGAACAGTTTTTGGAGAGTTCTTCGGTTTTAATGAAAGATGAGCTGAAACTATGGAAGAAAAAATGGGTTGATGAAAGTAAAAGACCTGAAACAGCAACTGAAGCATTAAAGAACTGTGACAAGCAGTTTTTCTCAAATGTGTATGTTTTACTTCAAATATTTGGGAGAATTCTTGTCACCACAAGCACTCCTGAACGAAGCTTCTCTACTTTGAGACGAATAAAGACTTATTGCGTAACACAATGGGGCAGGCGAGACTAAATGGATTGGCTCTTGCAAATATCCATAAAGAAAGAGATACGGACATTGAAATATCATTGACATATTCAGTAAAAGGAAACAGAGATGAATGAGCATCACAAACTGTGCAGAAGACGGAAATATCCAGTGAATTTTGTTACAGAATTTTTTTATATTCATGTCAAGTTCAAGTTTTTACATTCATGTCATCTTCTGTAGCGAGAAAATTAAAATTAATGAAAACGTATTTGTTGTAAGTTGACCTTTTTTATGTTTTATGTAATTTAGAAAATCTCCCATGTTAAAATAAGTTTTCTTTACCCTGAACTCCAGAACAGTTACGAAAAGCTACTTCAAGCAACACCAAATTTTACCAGTTTGTCGATGGAGGACCCCAACTCTCCTTTTGTTAAGCGATATTCCATCCCCCCAAATCCCCTCCCCATTAGCCCCCCCCCCCCCCCCCCTTGACCGACTTCTGGAATCGCCCCTGATACTGCGGTTGCAATGCAGTTGCATGTGTGAACTCCCGGTTTTTAGTGGCGCAATATAGGAGATGCAACTTTCGTCATGCCACAAAAAGTTCATTTTGGTTGTACTTCATTGCGCCACTTTCCTACCACCACTGCTTCCTGGTGGTAGTATTTCGAAACACGAGCATTCTGTCGCAGTTATCGTGGAGTAATTGTAGCTGTACTCCATTCGATTTCAGTGCGTTGTTTTTTTTATTTCTGAAAAAAATTGAAAACAGTGTTCGGCAGGTACAATTTCGCAGCTTCTGGAACTACAAGAACAGCGATCTGTGTCTGCAGCAGTTGTGTGTGTGGGGGGTGGGGGGAGGGGGGGGGGGGCAATATTTGCAAATCAATGACGTGTCCCACAATCTTAAAAGATTTTTAGATAAGTAAATAAATGAATTTAATATATGTAACGAAAAAAGCGGGTAGTATAAACTTCGTGATTTGTGAAACCAAACATTCTATATATTGTGGATTATATGCAGGAAATAGCTCCAGAGTGTTATGTGGCACCTGTTAGACTAAAAATTAATTTTTCGAAATGCCTGTATCAATGAATACAACAAGATACTAAAATTTTGGAAGACTGGATTGTCTGCAGATGATATTTACATGCCAGCTATTGGTTAGTTTGCCACTGCAGACAGCATTTTCGTCTCCGAATGTTATTTCTGTTATAAACGTGTTTGTGGCCCCTTATTTATCCCTGTACGAAATCTATTTTCGGATCCAACATTTAAGTTCCTCCTTTCTTGTACTGAACTCTTCTCACAGCTCTAACGGGCCATAACCTAATATTCATATCCGCTCATATGATTTCAGTTATACTGAAAGCTGTGCAACTACACTACTGGCCATTAAAATTGCTACACCAAGAATAAATGCAGATGATAAACGGGTATTCATTGGACAAATATATTATACTAGAACTGACATGTGATTACATTTTCACGCAATTTGGGTGCGTAGATCCTGAGAAATCAGTACCCAGAACAACCACCTCTGGCCGTAATAACGGCCTTGATACGTCCGGGCATTGAGTCAAACAGAGCTTGGATGGCGTGTACAGGTACAGCTGCCCATGCAGCTTCAACACGATACCACAGTTCATCAAGAGTAGTGACTGGCGTATTGTGATGAGCCAGTTGTTCGGCCACCATTGACCACACATTTTCAATTGGTGAGAGATTTGGAGAATGTGCTGGCCAGGGCAGCAGTCGAACATTTTCTGTATCCAGAAAGGCCCGTACAGGACCTGCAACATGCGCTCGTGCATTATCCTGCTGAAATGTAGGCTTTCGCAGGGATCGAATGAAGGGTAGAGCTACGGGTCGTAACACGTCTGAAATGTAACGTCCACTGTTCAAAGTGCCGTCAATGCGAACAAGAGGTGACCGAGACGTGTAACCAATGGCACACCATACCATCACGCCGGGTGATACGCCAGTATGGCGATCACGAGTACACGCTTCCAACGTGCGTTCACCGCGATGTCACCAAACACGGATGCGACCATCATGATGCTGTAAACAGAACCTGGATTCATCCGAAGAAACGATGTTTTGCCATTCGTGCATCCAGGTTCGTCGTTGAGTGCACCATTGCGCTTCCAACGTGCGTTCACCGCGATGTCGCCAAACACGGATGCGACCATCATGATGCTGTAAACAGAACCTGGATTCATCCGAAGAAATGATGTTTTGCCATTCATGCACCCAGGTTCGTCGTTGAGTGCACCATTGCAGGCGCTCCTGTCTGTGATGCAGCGTCAAGGGTAACCGCAGCCATGGTCTCCGAGCTGATAGTCCATGCTGCTGCAAACGTCGTAGAACTGTTCGTGGAGATGGTTATTGTCTTGCAAACGTCCGCATCTGTTGACTCAGGGATCGAGACGTGGCTGCACGATCCGTTACAGCCATGCGGATAAGATGCCTGTCATCTCGACTGCTAGTGATACGAGGCCGTTGAGATCCACCGATTCCATATTCTGTTAACAGTCATTGGATCCCGACCAACGCGAGCATCAATGTCGTGATACGATAAGCCGCACTCGCGATAGGCTACAATCCGACCTTTATCAAAGTCGGAAACGTGATGGGACGTATTTCTCCTCCTTACACGAGGCATCACAACAACGTTTCACCAGGCAACGCCCGTCAACTGCTGTTTGTGTTTGAGAAATCGGTTGGAAACTTTCCTCATGTCAGCACGTTGTAGGTGTCGCCACCAGCGCCAACCTTGTGTGAGTGCTCTGAAAAGCTAATCATTTGCATATCACAGCATCTTCTTCCTGTCGGTTAAGTTTTGCGTCTGTAGCACGTCATCTTCGTGGTGTAGCAATTTGAATGGCCAGTAGTGGACGTAGAAGTTGTGGCGTCCTGTGTGAACGGTAGTTCACGATGCCACTGCAGAAAGCCACTACACTCTGTTCATCATAAGAATAAACCTGATGTAAACATTACACCATGTATTCCGCATTTGCTTGAATGTCGTTGGGTTTCGTTACACGCACATAGATAGAATGAGCGATAATGTGTGGGACAACGGCTTTACTTGAGCATTAAACTTGGACCTCACTGGCCAACCAACGGTCCAATTAGCCTGCAATGATGTGAGCAGTTGCGAAATGGTTCAAATGGCACAGAGCACTATGGGACTTAACATCTGAGTTCATCAGTCCCCTAGAACATAGAACTACTTACACCTAACTAACCTAAGGACATCACATACATCCATGCCCAATGCAGGATTCGAACCTGCGACCGTAGCGGTCGCGCGTTTCCAGACTGCAGCGCCTAGAACCGCTCGGCCACCCCGGCCGGCCGTTGATGGGTGTTAATACATTTGAATATCCTACAGTTTCGTTTAACGTAACTTAGTAATAATACGTCAAATACATACGTAGGACTTTCTTCCAAGAGGGTAACAACACCAGTGTACGTGTGCTACAGCTTCTAACCAATCATCGCGTTTTTGCTTGTTCACATCAGGTTTATTCTTATGATGAAGGGAGTATAGCTGCGGCGCCACATTAGATGCATGTGTGAACCCGGCTTTAAAGTAGAAGAGGGCGTTGATGTCGAGAAGTAAAATCTCGACGTCGAATGCTATCGATCCAACGGTGTCAGACCCGACCTTCCTCGAGGCCTCCCTATGAACGGCCTTTTGTGGCTCACTGACATTTTATCGGTCGCCCTGGGGTACGTTAACGTCGCCTGGCTGCCAGCTTGGTGCACTGCAAGCCTTTCGATTTGCTTCCACTTCAGCGGCTTGCGTGTCAGTTTCGCTTCCGTTTTTAATCAGGCAGCTTCTCACGCGTTGAATGACCTCGTTCCAGATCTTTCTGGTACAGAAAAACACGTTGTGATCTCCAGGAATCAAAAGGCCAAATTAGTAGCCAGCAATGCTGAACAATAGTCTGCACAGTTGATCCTACAAAATAGGTTTACAAGAGCATACCTACTTACGACTAGTTACTACAGAAATAGCAACCCAAAAGTTTATTTGCTTATTACCTACCTTTCAGTCATCACTAAGTTCTTCATAAGGTGAAATTTACAGAAGACTACAGAGTAAATGGCCGTTGCTGCTGCACAATAGTTTAATAAATAAACAATAGCACTTACCTTAGAAAGCCAACAGCTTCCATACAATAAAGGCAGAACTTAGGGATCTGAAAATTAATAGAGACACTTACTAAATTTACGGAAGAAGTAGAAGCTATTCAATGAAGGGATGCATAGTCCGTCACAGGTTAGCGTGAGAATGTCACAGACATGGTCGATAAACTACGGTGAGAAACGTTACAACACAGAATTGTGCGTTATGGAAAGCCTTACTCACAGAATTCTCAGAGCACACGCTACAAAACAGGAACCTTACTATACATCTCGCTTAACGACCATCGTATTAAAATTACGGAATTTTTTCTCGTCGCATTCTTCTAGAAAAGAAAACAGATAAAATAAAAATTATTAAATGGGCTACATTTTATCAGACAATAGGATATGAAGTTTCTAAATTATTTTAGAATTTCTACTAATCATGAACTAGTAACATGCTGAGTAAAAATAGATACAAGCTAGAAAGCAACAAATTCATTAGACAGCATATCAGAAAGATAATGACAATTTATATAGAAATAGTGAGAAGCGCCAGGTTAAATTAAGATACAAATTAAGCATAATGGAAAATGAAGAATTCACAGATATAGGCGAAAAGGCAGTTATTTTGCAAAGGTGTTTGTAAAAACAGCAGAAGATGTTGCAGGTCTGAAGACAGCAAAAGAAAAAAGTATTTCAAGTGAAGCCAGGCAGTTAATTTTGAAAGCGAAGGCGAACGTTTCTCACAAACATTTTGAAAACTATTTGGAAAGCTCTTCGAAAGAATGAAAAAAGATATATTGGAAACCAGACTCGGGAAACACCTGGAAACAATTAGAGTATGAAGGAAAAAAAAAAAACAGAAACTTGACGTTTCAACAATTAAGGCTGCACAGTAATAAACAGGAAGAAAACTGTGCAAGGATTGGAAGATTTGAAACTTGCTGAGCGTGTCCTTCCTACCGCTTTTTGACAGCTAATAACAGCAGACCACTTCTTAATACTGTTTGGCCAATCATCAAATTATCTGTCACAAATATAGTATAGCAATGGACATTCTATCAAACTATCGTATATGTCTGACAGTCCAAGATGGCGGTAATGAGAAATTTAAAAAATGCAAGATAGCGTATTAGCCCAGTTATGTTTTGTAGTTCCTCCAACATCACAATTCAGATACCATATTGAAAAGTATCTGAACAACCCGAATTATTTATCAACAACTTATAAAGTTATTAGTAGTGTAGCTATGGATGTTCTGGGAGAGTCAGTAAAGATCCCAGATTTCCCCACCTCTTCCCCTACGATGTCATAGGTCACTGTGGAAGTAACAAAGTTGTCCTAAGGTGGGAAATTCAAAACTTCAAGAAGGGGCATTCTCCTACAGGTATGAAATTAAGAAATCCAAGATGGCGACCTGGAGATATGAAGAGTCTCTATGAGAGCAAAATCTAACAGGATTAACCTGTAAATTTGAAGATAGTCTCTATGACATCACAATCAGAGATGGTGATCTGGGCGTAGTGGAACATTCTGTATGATGTTACAATCCAAGATGGTGACCCAAAATAGTACAGATCCAAGGTGGTGACCTGTGTATATTAGGACTGTCTACACAGTTGCCAGCCCACTTAAATCCAAAATGCTTTATGTGAGGATGCTAGGACAACCTACATGGTTGCCAGATTTCATATGTTCTAAGTTTAGAATCCTATCCTAGTGGGAAATTAAAAAGCCACCCACATTACTGCATAACAATCCCCTCAATCGAAGAAACCTGACCCCCTCGCCTATGACATCTCAGTTTAAAGAATTGTCACCCTAAGCTTGGAGCTGATGTACCATAACGTCCAAGTTTTGCATTGTGCCAAGTGCAGCCAATTCACTTGCTGCTGTCACAAAAGTGATGGGACTTCCATCAGCCACCAACTTCCAGCCACGTCAGAGAACTGCACAGATTCGCCGCACAATGCATACTGATGATTTGGCAGCCTCACACAAAGGCAGATAATAGTTCCAATTTAAGATACTAGTATGTTGTCTGTGATCGCTCTACAGTCACAGCCAATACGACCCAAGTTAAGATAATAAGGAAATTTGAAATAAGTGTAAGAACCACATTTATGCATTACTTCTCATTGAAAAATGGTGGTAAATCAATACTGTCCTAAGTTTAAAATGTCCATTAGCACACATATACATTCTGCAGAGAACTTAAAAAATGCAGACAGGTTTTTTGTGTGGTAAGAACTTGTACAGTGGCTCAGGAGCCAGAAAACAGGGATTTAAGATCTATGTTTATGATGTTGGCGTGTGCAGTGGATAGCAGCTATCAAAATAGGCAATAAGTTACCTTGGTCATAGCCAGACGACAGTTATGCCATAAACTCATCGATCTTATACGCACCCACCATTCATCAAACACTTTTGGATATGAAACATGCTTATAATTAGTTTACAAGTTTAATCGTAACTCTCAAATACATCGCAAATATCTGTGACGATAAAAGAACTACTTTTCACGACAGTAACGGTCCGTAGCCTAATTTTATGCAGTATTTCAACAAGTAAAAACAGTTGGCAGTGTTAAATGCAGGACTTGACACCATCTGACGGACTGGAGATGAACAGAATGTTCCATCAATATATGTTGTCCATCCATAGACATATTTTTGATGAATGAGTCATGCGTGCTCCCCTGCCAGTCACAGTACCTGCTTCAGGTAACATGAAGATAACTCCTGCCCCCGCCCCCTCCCCACCGCCACCACATCCCCAATCAGTTACAATTCCATGTAATTATGAGAGATACAGGCACCCAGCCCACGATGGTATGATACCCCATCAATGGCATTTGGTGACCCAGCTAGGAGCCTAGTGGACCGATTGCTCCTGTCAGTTACAGACACATATTGTTGTTCTACCTGAGACTTCTTGCACAAAAGTATTTCGATGCAATCATCCTTGTAAGCAACATGATACCTTCCACAAGTAAGTTCGAATTTTGCGGTTCAAATTGAACAGTCATACTGAATTGTAAGGCTGCCTGTCCTTATAGAAAAAGGCATGTGCAGTGCAGATAAAACTGCACGATGTCTAGGACTGTGATGTAAATGTAGTTATTCACTCCTTTTTAAAGACCACAAACGATGTCGAAAGGCAAAGTATTGCACCCATGCGAGCAAAAATGGTCGATGGAGACGTCGTATGTCACTGATGGGACAACAGCCAGTTGTTAGCAACTAACTATCATCATATGGTGCCATTACATGCATGAGAGCCTAGGCAACTAAGCTTGAAAATCAGTTCCAGTACGATTCAAATGATGTATATGCAATATACTGAAAGAATATAGTAGAAATTGACAACAAACGCACAGAGCAATTGCACTGTGTAAACTGTTAAACAATATTTTGCATTATCTACATGTTCGCATGCAAGTGTGGGCTAAGATTCATGGAGAGTAGAGGGCGGGTCAGTAAACCATATGAAACTAATAAAATAACGTTACTGTTAAGTAAAACTACAACAGTAATGAAAGTAAAGGCATTCTGAAAGTGCCCATCATCGTATATCTGTAAAATCAAAATCTACTGTGGGATGCCTATGTGCCATATTAATAATTTGGAGATGGTGCATACAGTCTGCGGTGACATTGCCAACAATAATGCAGTGGCCAGCTCAGTTGCATTCTCCTCAGGATACCGCAACTGAAAATGATTTTGTGATTTTGAAGCATCGCAAGACTGTATATGCCCAACTACAGATAGCGCTAGGTGGTCAGGGAAGTGGAGTTTGGATGAATGAGTGTTGTGTAACTTTTTTCGGTGGGAATTTGTTCGATAAATGTATTATGAGGATCAGTTCGGGTCTTGTAGAAGAAGCATCAGAGGTATCACTGGCTGCATTTCTGACAAAGGCATACTGTGATGGTTGGGATTTCTTGTTAAATTAATTGACTTTTCCTAACTGAGGGAGTAAATGGATGAATGCTCCACTTGTTTTCTAATACCTGTACAGAAGATACATCAGTCAGCACCTGATATTATTCATGCAAATCAGTACTGCAGGCAATTGCTAGGCACAAAGGGTTGTTGTTTGACATTACAGGCCACACATGAACGCTGCGTAGAATGATAAGAAGCAAGGTCTAAGCCTAGAGTAGGAGCCCGCATTTTGTAGGCATTGGTGGTAGTATACAGAATAGGGCCACGTGGGTAGAAATATGGCTCTTGCAGTTTTCCCACACTGAGAGAAAGTAGGTTCCTTCGAACAAGCAATGTAAATGCTTGTCCAGTAGGTTATGACGGAAAGAGACAGGTACTTAAGGAGCTGGATATGGATGCGGTGAGTACCTTGGGCTAAACACTCTGGTCAGTGTGCACAGCACCACCCTACAGTCCTCAGAGAGTAACTGAGTATAACAGTTTTGTCTTTCTGTGTGGACATCAAAGAAGGGTTAGGCAACAGAACTGAGTCGCTCTAGACACTGTTCTTGAGCCTTGTTTGCAAAAAAATGGGAAGTTACATGTGATTTCCCTGCTTGTTCATGAATGTTGCAACAACTCTCGCCCATCACATTGGTAACAGCATAGAGTCATTCCCTCCACGTAGAGTTCTTTGAAACTGGGAGTAGGGTCGGAGCAATAAAGTTGAAGGAATCGATGGAGGGCTAGAGCCCGGAGAGGTAATTTTCCGGGATCGCGTGCTAGCAGCCATCTTTTGCTGTTCGGCACACTTTGCTCTTCTTGAAGAAATGTAAGTTTACGATATGTGGTATCGCTATCCACATTCTGAACAGCTCGCTTACATGGGTGTTTCTTCTAGTGTACAACTTGTGTCACCAGTTTGATTTAATAGAAGCTATAATTTTTGATTCCTTAACTTTGAATTCTTGAGCTACACAGGTACAGATCTTGGTGCTTTATGCAGGCTGTGCAGTCTTTCAGGTAAATTTTGGTACCTCCCGCAGCTTACAGTTTAACGTCCCGTCGATAACGAGGTCATTAAAGACGGAGCACAAACTCGGATTTTTGCAATCAAGAGAAAGTAATCGGTCATGCCCTTTCAAAGCAACCCTCCCGCCATTTGTCTGGAGCGATTTAGGGGAATCGAACTTTGTAAATATGGATGGTCGGACGCGGATTGGAGTCCTCGTTTCCCGAATGCGAGTCAAGTGTGCTAGCCACTGTGCCATCTCACTCGGCGGACGAGGAAGTGCTGTTTCATTTATTCCAGCGCACACAAATTTGAACAAACGTAATGTGACAAAAGGAAAACAGCATTCGCCAATCGCAACAAATACACTACAGTACTGGTTCAAATGGCTCTGAGCACTATGGGACTTAACATCTATGGTCATGAGTCCCCTAGAACTTAGAACTACTTAAACCTAACTAACCTAAGGACATCACACACAGCCATGCCCGAGGCAGGATTCGAACCTGCGACCGTAGCAGTCGCGCGGCTCCGGACTGCGCGCCTAGAACCGCTAGACCACAGCGGCCGGCACACTACAGTACTACTTGATTCCAAATGTTTGGAGTTAGCACTAAGAAATATTAGTGGCCGCAAATCTTCTGTCCTACTGAATGATGGTTAAGGAGCCGGTGGTAAAACAAACTCCGCACAGTGTATATATTCGACTATCGTCATAATTTTTGCATTACAGTGTCAACATTTACAATAGTACTAGAATTCGGTTTACTAATTTATAAACTTCGGTTACTACATTCCTACAGATTTCTTTTAAAAGCTGTTCCAAACTGGTAACCTGTATTTACTGTTTTGTTTGTTGATCTCTTTTTGCGTGTTTACAACGTAAATAGCAGAAACTAGAGCCACAATCACAATGCAGGAAGGTGGAAAAACCATATCATAAAAGTATTAGATGCGAGCGTAAGTCGAAATGGCGCTGGATGTCTGAAGAAATGTCAGATTTACGTTATAACAAAAGAAATCACCTTGAGAGACAATGCTACGACGTACTCCCACTCGATCACTCGATGCTTCGCACATAGTTTTGTAAGTTATCGAGATTCTCTGTCTTTCTGCACTTCACTCCTAACAAGATGAAGAAGAGTTTAAACAGCCATAGTTTACTCGTCGTAAACGATCACGTAAGAGTGAAATGCCAGAGGAGACGAAAACGCAAGTGACAAGTTCCGCCGTCGGTTAGCTCTTGTTCGCACAGCATTTGGTAAATTTACACTCTTATACGTAGGAGTCAGGGGCTAATGACAAAGTAAGAAGACGTGCTGTCCAGTCATTAGACGGTGCCAGATAATCGCATCTAGTTAATGAAACAGCGAATGAGCGACGATGGACTTGAGGCAGCAAGGAAATGAAAAAAAGCAATGATAACAAACAGCGACAGCAACAATGATGCAGAAACCCTGTCTATACATTAGACAATACCAAATAATGGCTAGTTAATGAACCAGCGAATCTGCGCCGATAGACTTGAGACAGAAATTAAAAAAAACAGTGATAACAAACAGCGATAGCAACAACGACGCTGAAACTCTGATGTATGAAGTTGCTTCCGAACATCAGTTCCCGTCGCACAATGAAATTACGCTAACTTGCGGCGCCTATGGTTTACGGCGTTAATGCATGTGAACGTTAATTTCAGCCTTCAGAACCACTCGAAAGTTCCCAGCCGAGCAGTTACACTATTTCACAACTTTTTGACATTCATTACACAGACGTCGCTGACAACAGCGCTCGAAAATCAATCAATACCAACAAAATCCGTAGAAAGTAAATTCAAACAGCGGCCACAGCTTAAAAATATAAGAAATGGTATAATTGTCTGAGTGAGAACACGGTAGAACTCAACAATGTCTGTGTCCTCTTCAAATATGAGGGCAATTAAGTATGATTCTTGGTTCGACCAGTGTTCGCCTCACGTTTATAGAGTACTGCAGAAGAAGTGAGCTGCCGAAAAAATAATAAAGGGGAGAAAAGAGTTCACGACCAGAAGACGGCCGTAAATTATTCACCTTTGGCATTGAAGGCAGCTTCAAACGATAAATGGCACAAGACCACAGTATATCCGTAATTAAACAGTCTGGTGCCGAGCCGCGAATGAATTACCCAAGATTCCCGTGAGCATTATAGAGAGTATAAAAGTGTCGATGACATGCTTCATGTATTTCCGGAGAAGGTGCAGCATTGTTACAATAAAGGACGTGTCAAATCACGGAGAAAGTAAGTCTATTCGTCACGCAGTACGTTCAGACAAGAATTTTTTTTAATGGCTAATGAGTTCGATTGTGTTCCTGGCCAACTAATGACTAGGTTCAAACGATGAAGACAGATTGACTGTTTTGTCAAATACTCCGTCTCGACTCTTTTTCTTTCCCGTCTTCTGCCGAACATTTTCTATCCTATAACTTTTATTTTTGTCTTGGAAACCTTCCCATATCTTAATTTTGCCTCCGTACAACTCTATCTCTCATTTCTTGCTCCTATATTCGGTCCAACAGAGCCCTGTGCGGCAATGATCGCATACAAAACTTGTGGCACAAAATTGAATCAGGGCCGAATGCTCCCCGGAAATGATGCACATGGGGAAGGAGTTTACTATCACGATATCATTGACCAGGGTGTGTACCGTGCCCAAGATTTGGAAGTTAGTACGCCCATGGAACATTATGCCTCTTCACGCCTTAACACCTGCACCAACAACACGATCACGTTTGACAGTGTTCCTGGTTACATTACGTGTTGCCTCCTCTGCCATGAGGGTACGTCCAGAATTACTACTCTGACTTAATCTGCTCTCATCCGAGAATAGCATACGATTCCACACCTCGATGATCCAGTCCCTCATGCTCTTGGCTTCGTCATAAACGTTGTCGCTGATGTGCGGGTGACAACGGAATACAACGTACTGTTCGTCGGGCAAAGAGACCATCCCCATCCCGTCTCCTACCACTGTGTAGCGCGAGAGTGTGTGCGTAGTCCTGTTAAATGTGACTGCAAGTGCATCCGCTGTTTCACGTCGATCCTTTGTTGCGTGCTGCACAATGTAGAGCACATCTGCTCCTGTAGTTGACCGTGGTCGACCACCTCCTCTTCTGTGGCCAGCGGTGTTTGGGGTTCGGATCGCTAGCCATGGACGCAAAACAATGCTGTGAGCAACACCAGACTGGTGGGCTAATGTCGTCACACTTCGTCCTTCTTCCAGTGATCCAGATGTTGTCTCCGGGCCATGTCGTAATGAGGAAAGCACGACAGTGTCCCATAACTACTTACTGATAGACACTCACTTTCCTTTTCCTTTCCTTTCTACTGCCCGATGATGTGGAGGCTGCTGCTGTACTCAAACTAACCTCAAGACACGTTAGTCCAACTTTCTGTGCACGACTGGGAGACCTCTGGCAACATGCTCGCACATTTTCATTCATTCCCATCGATTAGTTAGTACGTTATTTAATCTAGCTCGTCCTTAAATTTTGCAGAGCAGTATACAGAGGAAACCAGAAAAATTTTCATTGAGTCTCACCTTTCCTGCTTTCCATTTGCAGTCGCCTTAACAATAAGGCTATCCACATACATCAGCAGGTTTTACTCAAGTTGACATTGCTTCTCGATGGCCTGCTCCTAAATTCAGAACTTTTGTGGCAGAGATTCTCCTATTACAGGAATAATTCCACGAAAACCTACTCAGTTCAAAATCAGCTTCACTCATGTCTTTTGACACAAAAACGTGTACATCTCAATACCAATTGCAGACACAATAGAACTAACTGAAGAGAACATACTGACCTACAACAAATCACTTGCAGCTAATATCAGAGAATCAGGTCCAAGAATTAGTTCCAATTTGAAAAGTTACATTTTCTGCAAAATGATGGTCTTCCATTGGAATCCCCAATATCAGGAACATTGGCAGACATATTCATGAAGCATAGAGAAAAACAATCTTTGATGCAAGAATTACAAGGAAACGATACAAAATTTTTCATTGTTTCTGGCAAAAGTTCATTCGTCCCATTAATAAAACTATCAATTTCGGACAAGAGTTCGAACCCTGGGATATTGTTCAAAATATTTTCAAACTTTTCTTTCAGTTCTCACGGGAATCCCTCTGGCAATAAGGAGTCAGTAGATTTATTTCATTCAATAACTTACTAAATTCATTCAAGGCCAAACATTGAGTTTCAAGCTTTTTAATACTCGCAGATATATGGGAAAAATGAGCGCAAATCACAGCGATGTTTTTTTTTTTTTTAATACTGCTATTAAATGCTTCCGTACACTGGCAAACTTCGAAAACCTCTGCACTATAGAAGTCGTTTACTACGCCTCTGATGGCCTCGAAATGTTGATTTTAAAAAACAGCTTCGATCGACATAGCCCGACGAGTTACCACTGGTTCAGGAGGTAAAGGCAATTTGGTCTTAGGAAAAACTTCCTTTGTGGATGAAATTAGTTTTTTACATTCCCAACGTGGATCGTACTACTTCAGCAAAGTGATATAGTCAGAGTGCAAAGCGCGTCACGTGAATCAAATTGGGATAAAATACTACGAGGGCTTTTCCTGCTTTGATCATATCGGGAGCAGCATCTCAGAGATACACAAACACCCTTTCACCTGGAGAAGATTCCGAAAATATTTTTCTACTATCTTCATTCACAGATCTGGCTATCGTAGAATGATTTGTCTTTCCAAGTTCTTTGCAGGCCACTAAATAGTAAGAAGAAGACCAATAATTAAATTTGCAATATAACGGCCACAAGTGTAAGTAGTTACGTCAACAGAAATCCAGATAATGTTGTCTTTGACTTCATTGCGTATTTCGCCCAGAACATGTAGGTAAACTACGGTATGTAATTTCTACGCAATGTTAATTCATCTGGTATATTTTGATTTAAGCAGTACTTGTGCAAGAAATCTTCGAAGATTGGATTTGTAAGTTTATGATGGGAAATATTACTTGTAATAAATGCTTCACATAGATCCATGTTAATGAGATTTTTTGGTTTTCTTTGTAGGTTAAATACCTGCTACTGCTACCTGTCGCTGTCAAAAATTAGTTGGCGTGGGTCTTTCTTTTGCATTCCTGCGATACGAAGACTTGTCTTGACATATTGGTCTATTTGAAACGTTATTTTTTGTACGAAACGTTTTTATCGCAATATTAACAATGTGAAACATTTCCGTCTATTCCAGGATGATCAGCTGTCCATAAAACGACATTTCTTTTTTCGGTCGGCTTGGTGCACAACACGTTACACACTACACGTAAACTCGTTAAACTTTGTAAACACATTAAACTTTGTACAAATAAAAAGGAAACAAAACTGGAACAACGGACGTGCGACTAATAACTTGCGTAATCTAATTGTTGCCGACGCGTGCGGTGTGACACGGGAGGCGATTAAACGGGGAGTCGGGTGTCAGGCGCATGACTTCTGCCTGCCTATCCGTGTTCAGTAATCAGTTCGTTAGCCAGAAGCTTCTCGGTTAGCGATCGCACGCAGTTGTACGTAGCGGTCACTCTGTGAGACATCGAAACAGGTTCGATCTAGAGCCCTGCCAGTCTAGATTTCTAAAGTACTGTAGAGCGAAAATATGCATAATCATTAGTTTTCAGTTAAAATATGCAATAATTGGTGAACAGGAGCAAAATATGCAAATACATATGTAATATGCATATAATCCGGTCTCTACGTATTAAACATAGACTGGGGGGAACAACTACTGTAATTGTGTCTTGTATGCTCCTATAGGAAGCATCACTAACTTATTTACCATGTACTCATAGCCGAGTTTAGTAAAATATGGTTGTATGATGGTCACTTCGAATTCTTACAGTACAAAAAAAATTTCTGAATCATTATTTGACTGGCACTCCAGTGCATTTGTGATGTCTTTTGGGATACCCCAGTCAATAATGCCACACAACTTTACCTTTTTTCACTAACTTTTTGTGTTAATTTGCATTTTGTATTGGTAACTTCGAAAGGATCTTAGTAGTTGTGGTACTAAGGGATTACACTATGGAAATTAACTCAAAATAAACAGAAACACTCGCATGCTCCAAGGAACTAGAAGAACGAAACATTGAAGTTGGAGGAAACACAATGAAACAAACAAGATCATATCAGTTTTAGATAGTAATATAACTGCAATCGGAAGAAGCAAAGAACCATAAAGCAAGGTATTAGAAGCAAAAGCAATGTCATGAATAAAAATTAAATGCTTTCTTTTCCAAGCAATATAAATACTGAAATGAGGCAAGAGGTGGTTAAGAGCCGAATTTGAAAAATGGCACTTTATGGCTATAAAATACGGGCAAAAGACAAAAATGAAATGAAATCTCTTAAATATTTGGAAACCACCAACCAGGAACTTCTGTAAAGAATTGGGGAAGAAAAACGCATTTAGGAAAACAGTACAGCCATTAAGATATGATTGGATTGGTCACAGAATGCAAAAAAGTCATTTCGTTGTAAATATTCTTGAAGCAACATTACGAGGAAAGAGAGGCCGAGTAAGACGGCGCCAGGTATTTTTTATAACAATCTATACATAATGCAAGAGTCTCTAATCACGCATAAAAGAAGTTAGCTTCTAAGAGATCCAGACGGAGGGACGCCTACCGATTGAAAGACTGATGCTCAAGAAGAAAATAACTGACGATTAAATGAAAAACTGAAAAAGAAACTGCCACAAAAACAGGCTGCAGCATGTTCGGCATGGGATAACAGTCTCGGAAACCGTGGCCGCAAACGATGTGTGTCCAGATACAGGCGTTACGTCATACCTCCGCTCCGCGGTACAAAGAGGAAGTATACAAGAGCGGAGGGTCCGCCTGCATTTGAATATAGGCCCTGTTCACAGCAGCAGTAGCAGCAGTATGCAAACGGAAGCGGAAGCTGCTTTGCAGGCTAACCGCGCCAGCGAAATGGCACACACTGGGAAAATGTCCGAGAAACTGGCAAAATTTTGTTTAATTACCTGCTAAAGCTCAGTCTTAAATAATTTCCCATTTTCAGCGTAATTTTGTATGCTGTGATTGAAAAGCAGGCACAATAGTTCATGGGTAAATTTTCATGTTATTTTTCAGATTATACACAACAATAGCACACTGCAGTGATACTTGCTACGAAATTCTTATATACAGGGGATGAACAAAAAAATGGAAACCACGCAAGAAATACATATTTCAACATAGCTGCAGATGCTAGTCAAGCCTGCAAGTTCGGCTGTTGTACTTGACCACGAACGGCACGTGTGCAATTTCCGCAATACGTAGCAAGTGTCAGGTGTGGTCAGAACAATGTTCTGTGTGATTGCGAGTGCATTACATCGAAGCGAAATGAATTCGAACGTATGGAAATTGCCGATGTTCGTGTGATGGGTATTTCCATAACCGAGGTATCCGAAGTGCTTGGTTTTTCAGGAGGCACAGTATTGAAAATTTACACCGCATACAGGGAATACAGGGATAGCGGAAATACATCCTCCGCTAAGTCACAAAGCAGACGAAAGTGTGTGACCGTCACTGAAGAGGATTGTGATGAAAAATAAGAGGACGGCAGCTGGAAAAGCCACTGCAGAACTGAATGTCGCATTCGCGAACCCTGTCACCACCAAAACGACAGGAAAGCAGCTCAATAAGCAGGGAATTGCAAGGCGATTTGGGATTCCAAAAACACTCATCAATGATGCAAATGGTCATAACAGAAAAACATGGTGCCGATGCCAAAACTGGACTCTGGAGCAATGAAATAATGTCATCTCAGTTGTTTTTCACGTGTCCAACTTCTTCCCGAGTTTACCTCCCAAGAGTGAAATATGGCGAGGGTTTGATCAGATGATTTGGGCAGCCATATCGTGATATTTCATGGCCCGCATTGTCGCTCTGCAAGGACGCATTACTATCGAGGATTATGTGACCAATCTGGCCGATCAGTTCCAGCTCGTGGTACAATTTTCTTTCCCCGATGGTGCGCTGTGTTCCAAGACACGATACCTGTTAACACAAACCGTTATATGCAGGACTCGGTTTCTGAGCACGAGAATTAATCGTCGCTTCTCCCTTCCCAACATAGCCACCAGATCTCAATATAACTGACCCTTTGCGGTCTAGTTTGGCAGGAAGGCTGCATGGTTGCCGTCCACCTGCATCATAGTTCCCTTAACTTATCGCTATTTGGCAGGAAGAATGATACAGGATACCCTTGAAACCCATACAGGACCAGTATTTAGCCATTCCGCGGCGAGTGGAAGCTGTTTTGAATGCCAAGAGTTTTCCTACACCTTATTAGGCATGGTAATATGTTGCGTTTGTGGTGTTCGACTTTTACGAAAGACTACACGAACACCTAGAGGACATTATGACTGCTTACATGTTTACAGACGAAATACACTAGCAGCGGTGCTATTCAGTTACAAAAGTCATGACAGAACGAACGTATGATAAAGTAGTCTACAAAATGGCTGATGCAGTAGCTTGAAGATATTCCCTTGCAATTTTCTTTATTATTAGAGACATTTGGTGTAGATATTATGCAAACATATTACACAAGAAAGGAGGAGAAAAAGCCTAACGATAAACAGACCGATGGTTCAAAAGATCGTCGTCATAATCGTTATCATCACCTTGAACGATTTCCAGCCCCAGGCTGGGTCTATTTGGAGCACAAGCCGCGCCATCTAATCTTGTTTTCCCACCATCTTTCTATGTTCACTCTGGTCCAGTCCTAGTCTCTTTTTTCAGAACACTCCTTCACACCTTTAGCCTATCCCTTGGTCTTCTTCTTGGTCGTTTCCTTCACGTGTCCATTTCATGTATCTTCTTGAGAATCCTATTATTTTCCTTTCTCATACCGAGCGAGGTGGCGCAGTGGTTAGCACACTGGACTCGCATTCGGGAGGACGACGGTTCAATCCCGTCTCCGGCCATCCTGATTTAGGTTTTCCGTGATTTCCCTAAATCGCCTCAGTCCAATGCCGGGATGGTTCCTTTGAAAGGGCACGGCCGATTTCCTTCCCCATCCTTCCGTCACCCGAGCTTGCGCTCCGTCTCTAATGACCTCGTTGTCGACGGGACGTTAAACACTAATCTCCTCCTCCTCCTCCTCCTTTCTCATTATGTGGCCATACTATCTTACCCTGATGTTTCTGTACAGCTCTGCAAGGGTTCTGTTTCACTATTTCCCTTACCCTTTCATTTCTCATCCTATGTCTCCTTGTTAGTGCTATTCTACTTCTGAGGAGCTTCATTTCACATGTCTTGTTTCCATCTCTTTTCTTCATTATCCATGTTTCAGACGCGTAGATGAGTATTAGAATGTGGTAATTTCTATATGCTGCTTCTTTTCTTTTTTCTGGAACGTCTTTGTTCCAAACCAGGCTCCTAACACTTCGCAGGAGTGCTTTTGTCTGTTTGACACGTTCATTGATCTCTTTCTCATTTCTTCCATTTTCCGCTATCAGCCTTCCCACGTATTTGACAGTTTCCACCTTCTTCAATTCTTCACCTCCAATCCTTATTCCTCTAATTGGTCTACCTTTCTTTCTAGTTATAACTAACATTTGTTAACATTAAATTTCGTTCCAAAATGTGTCACGGTTTCTTCCCAAGCATCCAGCTGTTCCTGAATCTCCTCCTCCCTGTTTCCCCAGATCGTCAAGTCATTCGCGAACGCCATATCTGTCATCTCCATTTTTTTCTGCCACCTTAGTCATCATCTCATCCAAGACCACCGTGAAGAAGAGAGGTGATAACGCTCTACCGTGTTTCCCCATGCCACTCGTGTGCTGGAACCAATTCGTCCTTTCATTTCCCACTTTCAAACAACTCAGACTTTCACAGTAAACATTTTCCACTTTGCCTGTTGTCTCTTTTCCCACTCCCTTCGTCTCCAGTACTTCCCAGAACTTTCTTCTACAGACGCTATCAAATCCCTTCTCTGTTTCGAGAAAGGCCATCACAAGGTCTTACCCAGATTCATATTGGTGCTGCTGGAACTGTCTCACAGCAAATATGTCAACAGTTTATCTCCTAGGTCTGAAGCCATGCTGTTCCTCTCTCAACTTGTTTTCGATCCTTGTTCATATCCTGCTCTGCAGGATCTTTTCATATACCTTAGCACAGTTTGGTATCAGTGTGACTCCTCTGTAGTTTCTACAATCCTTCCTACCCCTTTCTTGAATACGTGGATAATTAGTGTCCCCTACCAATCTCCTGGAGTCTTCTTCTCATTCCACAGCACCCTCATCACACGATGCTGACACTTTTTGCTAACCTCTTCTGCTGCCTTCACCATTTCGACGTATCTTCGTTCACACCTGGTGCCTTTCCTCCTTTCATCACGTCCAGTGGCCATTTCCATTGCTTTCCATATCAGGTCTTTTTCTTTCAGAGTTTACTTCTACCTCCTTTGTGTATATTCCTATTCGAATGTAGCAAGTGTTGGAAGTACTCATTCTGCAACATGTTCAGTGTCTCTCTGTTATCAACCTCGTTCCCATTCTTATCCATCATCGTTGCATCCTCTCTCAAACCTCTCCTCTCACTTTTGACCATTCCATAAAGTACTTTCTTATTTCCTCTGCTATCTTCGTCCATTATCTTTGTCCATTCTTCCATCCACTTTCTTCTCTCCTCAGACACTGTTTTATTTGTCTCTTCTTTTTCTTGTACTCCTCGCTTGCTAATTGGGTCCTTTCTGGGAACCACGTTCTGAAGGCCTTGTTCTCCCTTCCCACCACCTCCTCGACTCTTTCGTTCCAGCTTGGTGTCTCCCTTCACCGTTTTCTGCCAGTTGCCCCTCTTACTGCAGCTTCTACCATAGCATGTATAAACTGTACTCATTCCTCTTTTCCTGTTTCTGGTTCATCCTTTGGTAAACTTTGCCTTATAATCTCCTGGTGTTCTCCCTTGACTTACTTTTCCTTCAGTTTCCATACTCTAATTCTTCTTTCCTGGTTCTATGTCTTCATTATTCTCTTGCTTATCCAATCCAATGCCTCTGATGGTAGTATCTTTATATCTGTTACAGTCGTCTTCGTTTCCCAATCATGGAGCACGTAATCCACCCAAGATTTTTGCGCTAGATTCCTGCTACAACGCGTTATTCTGTGGCACTCTTTCTCCTGAAACCAGCAATTACCTGTGACTAAACCATTTCTTTCACAGAATTCATCTCTTTCCTTTTTCATTCCTACTTCCTCGTCCTTCTACTCCCAGTACATTTTCATATTTTTGTCGTTCACTCATTACATGTTTATTCAAGGCTCCCATAATTATTATCCTTTCTCCATTCAACTTCTTTTGTAGTTCTTCCTTAAAGTCCTCTTTCACTTGAGATGTACAG
Source organism: Schistocerca nitens (assembly GCF_023898315.1). Taxonomy (NCBI): domain Eukaryota; kingdom Metazoa; phylum Arthropoda; class Insecta; order Orthoptera; family Acrididae; genus Schistocerca; species Schistocerca nitens. The sequence continues at coordinate 1,164,408,544 of NC_064615.1, read as the reverse complement.
CCCGTTGAGGGGCATACAACTGAAACACCTCCATACTTGTTTCCATTGTCATTACTGTGATCTGCATTATTCTGTCTCTTATCCTTCGTACTTCTTCTTTTAGACCATCCCTCATAACAACTCCCACTCCTTCCTGTACTCTTTCTTCATTTCCTCTCCAACACATTCTGTAACCTTTCCTCAGTTCCCTTCTACAATCTCCTTTCCATCTTACCTCACATACCCAGATTTTTTTATTTATATAGACTTTAGTGGCGAGTGAAAACTTGTACCAAGCCAGGGAATCGAAACCCGGTCTCTTGCTTACTAGACAGGTGCGTTAGTCACTAAGCCACCGTGGCACAGCGTTTCACACAACTGCGTGGATACCCAGGTATGCCTCCCTCCTCGAACCAACATGGAGAGCCTCGGCAATTCTGTTCGCATTTAAAGGAGAATCTACAGTAGACTGGGGCGGCAGTTAGAATTTGGATCGAGGAGGGAACTGTGGCAGTGTAGTCAGTGCAGTTGCGTGAAACGCTGTGCCACGGTGGCTTAGCTGCTAAGTCACCGCCGCTTCACTCTACGTAAATAAAATCATATCTCTATGAGACCAGAAAAGTCTCTGAAGTTGTATCATTTCACTTGTACAAATGCCCAGATTTCTCATTCCCATCGTATCCACTATCTCCTCCACCTTTCCTGTCAGTGTTTCAATGTTCCAATTCAGTCAGTGGGCCATTGTCTTATCCACCCTTTCTGAGGCTAGTTCCCTTGTTGAAACTGTTGGCTCTTCAGGCCTATCACAGTTTCACCATAGCCCCGTTAGCTGCTCCTACAGGGCCTTCACAGCCACGATATCAGTCCCGGGGCACACGAAGTCCCCACTGTACTCTACCCCTTTGGACCATCCCGTACTTTGTGGTGATGCTCGCATCCCACGACTTGAACGAGCGTTTGGTCTTCTGATAGGTAATACAAAAGATCTCTGGTGAATATATTGTATGTGTAGGTTATAATTTCTTAAAAAGACCATAGCGATTTTGTTAGTTGCATTTTCTAAGAAAAATAGTGATACTAGTCGGAAGCTGTGGATGAAACTTTGAGCATCTGTTGCACATAATGACTTGCTGATCGTGAAACCATATGCATGAAAACCATACACATGAAAATAAGCCGGCCGCGGTAGCCGAGCGGTTCTAGGCGCTTCAGTCCGGAACCACGCGGTTGCTACGGTCGCAGGTTCGAATCCTGCCTCGGGCATGGATGTGTGTGATGTCCTTAGGTTTAAGCAGTTCTAAGACTAGGGGACTGATGACCTCAGATGTTAAGTCCCATAGTGCTTAGAGCCATTTGAACCATTTTTTTGAAAATAATATACACATTGTGCGTAAGCTTATCCGGAGTTTCAGAAGCTAACTACAAGAAATCTACAAGACATATAGAAAATGAACACACATTTTCAACATTACAGATTCGCACTGGACCGTCTTTAGGGAGTGGAGGGCTGGGTTGTTAACGACTGAGATCGCTTGGGCTGAAAGAAATTTTTTATTTCAATTTTTTGTTATTTTTTCCAACTAATATTTCATTAATAAGTTTTCGGATCTGATGCCAGTACGGAACTCGTAGGTCCTTGGAGTGAGCCTGGCGCCAGATGTGGGAACCTGACCAGCGCGGCGTCGGTAGCTACGACGACGCACGCCCTTCAGCTGCTGAGGCATAAGATCAGAGGAAGGCAGAAGCCCTCTTGCTCTGAAACAAACATCTGAATAGCTAAAGCGATCTCACTTCAAGTGTCACCACCACTGGCGACAGTATTTAAGACTACACCGAAAAAAAAAAGCCTTTGCTCGACTAATGTTCTAAAACTTGAGCAGAAATGCATTGAATTATCGTTGAATGGAGACATCAAAATTTGTGGCCTCAGTAATCGTTAAGTGTGAAAGCAACAAGCGTTAGGATTGAAAAACAACATTCACAGCAAAGTAATTATTTACGTAATAGATATTATCGTGTACCCAGTCAGTAACAAAAGTTACTACACATTAGGAGACACAGTAGCGGGCGCTCTCTAAACTACACCCAAGCTACTTCGTCTAGAGCGGACACTGTTTGTTAACTTTAATGACCTTAACGTCACAACCATACCAGTAGGCATTTATCGTACGATGTCACGCTGCTATCGGGTGATAACACTATTACGCTAATGACACTAGGTGTAGCTTAATCCAGGTTTGCAGTTTAGAGCGCGGACTGAAACCCTTCATAAGTAAATCAGCATCAGCCTGGTCAGCCTAACAGTAAAACCCAACATATGGCTGTAGCCTTAGAAGTTATCATTCAAAAGAAATTAGAACAGTTCTCGCTCTAGGATTTTGCTGGTAAGAGCGCAAGAGAGCCACTGAGGAAAGCGAAGAGTACAGCCTCGAAACAAAAGCACGCCCATTGTTCCTTACACGCAATACAAGTGAACAACTTAGTAAATATGCGGACGTGCGTACAATAAATCGAACCGACAAGTATACGAAAGATTCACTTAACACAGTTAAAGAAAAGACATCGTTCCTTACAACCAACCAAAACACACAATGGCAAAACTAAAGCCAAACACCGGTCAACGCACGGCGACGACTTGAAATGGTTATGCACATGTGTATTCATTTCAAAATGCGAAAACCAAGGGCGCAATACCCAGGGGCAAGGGGCTTCCTCCCTCTTTAGCTCTAAGGGGAAGGAAAAAAATATAGCGTAGGCAGATTTTTTTCTTTCAAGAAAAATGATAGAAAAACCGATATTACGCCGGTATTTAATAGGCTCGGAACTAGATCTTTTTAATTCGTCTTCCAAAATATTAAGAATGTTCTATGCCCCCAGGTCTTGCTCCCTCCCCTCCCTCCCCCTCTCCCTTCAAACTACCATATGGCACCTTTGCCAAAAAACCCAGTGAGAATACTCAAGGTAAACAGAGCATCACAATGCAACGACATGACTGAAAGCGCACACGTTCGTTCAGTACACAGACAGCCAACAAGATTAAAAGAAAACTATGAAACACAACGGACTAAACTTGATACTCGCTCGGACACGTGTCTCGCAAACCACACGTCCTCTGATAATTCCAGTAAGTGAAAATTTAATTCACAGTGGTGCAACCGGTCTCAACTCTACTACAGCTGCTCCAGATTCTACACGGTATACAAGCAACTGGTTATTTCCTCCCGAACGACGAGCAAAACTCATTTCCCCGTTAGTTAACAGAATACTTGTGTCATAAAGCACTACAAAACACCATACATCCAGACTGTCAGTAAAGGATCCTTTACTCGGTTTGAGTGCGAGAAAACAAACAAAATGTAATCATCCCGAATCACTAACCACAACGTCGTTACTGGAACAATCGCAAGCGAATTCAAAACCAGTTTCCCAAGACGTGACACATGACGGACCGGGAACACCTTCGCCAAACAAGCTCACCGCGTAACCAGTCGCACGTCAGTTTGTCGGTACCCGCAACAGGTTCAAATGGCTCTGAGCATTATGGGACTTAACTTCTTAGGTCATCAGTCCCCTAGAACTTAGAACTACTTAAACCTAACTAACCTAAGGACATCACACACATCCATGCCCGAGGCAGGATTCGAACCTGCGACCGTAGCGGTCGCGCGGTTCAGACTGTAGCGCCTAGAACCGCATGGCCACTCAGGCCGGCCCGCAACAAGAAACAGACACTAACTTGCTGCTAATGTACCATGACCGACACTAACCGATACTTTCTCAATTCAAACTGAATTACCGAGCCATGTGACAGGTGACAACAACAATTCAAAAACACTCCTACTTCCAGGAGCAACGCCGTTCCGATTTCATTGCACTTGACTAAACTCACTAGGCGAATGGTGCAATCGCAGACGCAGGAAACCAGTACAGGATTTCAGAGTGCCATACACGCAGAATATCTCAATGTTCAGGCGACAATACAAAGCATCGGCAACTGAACTATCGTAGATTGTTCATTCTGACGTTTTGCACGCACAGCGAACGTAAATGTGCCATCAGCAACTGTACCTCGTAAAATGAGCCACAATCAGTTTTCCTAGACGAGGCGCCTAAACCCACCGGAAACACGCACAGTCTCTGCTGCATTACATCAAACCGTCAACTATTAAGAACTAACCCTTCACGCGGTTCGCCTTCGAGAAGACGACACATTTGCCCCCGATCACCAGTCACACGTCATTGCGTGATACTCACAATGGAGCCAAAACCATTTACGAATGCGTCATACATGATTCAACAGCACACACACACACACGCACACGCATGCTCGCACACACACACAAATACACATGCACACGCGCTCACACTAAATCCTACTACCGAACCAAGCAGACAGCTTGGCGTTCCACACAAAGAGGACACTAACTACAGTTGATAGAGATAACGAGTCTACCCGACGCTTTGTCACGTCACAAGTGAGTACTCACACCTTCGGACAGCTGAGGAAAATAATCGAACTACTTCCGCTACTTACAAGGGAACCTCCCCATCGTACCCCCCCCCCCCCCCCCCCCTCAGATTTAGTTACAAGGTGGCACAGTGGATAAGCCTTGAAAAACTGAACACATATCAATCGAGAAAACAGGAAGAAGTTGTGTGGAACTATGAAAAAAATAAGCGAAATATACAAACTGAGTAGTCCATGTGCAAGATAGGCAACATCAAGGAGAGTAAGAGCTCAGGAGCGCCGTGGTCCCGTGGTTAGCTTGAGCAGCTGCGGAACGAGAGGTCCTTGGTTCAAGTCTTCCCTCGAATAAAAAGTTTATTTTTGCAAAGTTATGATCTGTCCGTTCATTCGTCGGGGTCTCTGTTCACTGTAATAAGTTTAGTGTCTGTTTTTTGCGACCGCGCCGCAAAACTGTGCTATTAGTAGACGAAAGGACGTGCCTCTCCAATGGAAACCGAAAACATTTGATCGCAAGGTCATAGGTCAACCGATTCCTCCACAGGTAAACACGTCTGATATATTCTATACGACACTGGTGACGGCATGTGCGTCACATGACAGGAATATGTTGTCGACCCATCTAACTTGTACACTTGGCGAATGGATAAAAAGATTCTTCTTCCTTGCCCGATTTAGGTTTTCTTGTGGATGTGATAATCAGTCCCAAAAAAGTGATGAATACATAAGAGTTTGCCACATAAACTGCAACAAATGAATGCAACAGTTTCACAATCGCACAGTTTTCCCTGTGCTCTGTCAAAACATACGTTTTGTTTCGATGTTTGTTTAGGTGTGGCGTCCCCATACTACGGCGCAGTTACCTCGCATCGGACGAACGGACGGACAGATAATAATTGCCTGAAAATAAAAAATTAAACTTTTCACTTGAGGGAAGACTTGAACCAAGGACCTCTCATTCCGCAGCTGCTCACAGTAACCACTGGACCACGGCGCTCCTGAGGTGAGATTGTCCTTGATGTTGCCTGTCTTGCACATGGACTACTCAGTTTGTATATTTTGCTTATTTTTTTCATAGTTCCACACAACTTCTTCCTGTTTTCTCGATTGATCTGTGTTCAGTTTTCAAGGCCTATCCACTGTGCCAACTTATAACTAAATCTGAGGGGGGTGCGATGGGGAGGTTCCCTTGATAACAGAATAGTAGATAGTATGCAACTCCAGTCTGCTGGGCATAACGGCAGGATGGGAACCTTTCACAACGCGGCTTCACGCCTCAGCTATTCAAGGATCTGTCATCACAACAGCTAGGTAAGTCCCTACTGCTGGCGAAATCAGCTTCACTGAACGTCTCAAAAGAAAAGACTACGTCTCTGGCCGCTGAAAGCGTCAGACCGCGAAAATAGAACACTCACACTGAACATCTCCAAGCTATCACATGACCAACAAATTCAACTCCAACAATTCTTTAGTTACCTGGCACTGTCAGCGTAGAAATGCGATCTGTCGGTCCGTGCACGACTGTGCGCTGTACCAATGTGTTCCAAATATCCGCGCGCGAAAATGCGATTTTTCAGTGGGTCATATCTTGGGTTCTGTTGGTCATAAAGATATGCGGTAATGTATTCTGGATAGCCCCTGGTCTAACGACTATTTGTATACCCATCGGAAGAACGGGCGGACTGCAGCTATCGTATCAGAATAGAACAGAGTCAAACTTTAAGCATTACACAGTTCTTCCACCCCGCGCAAATTGAGCAAATCAGTTTCTTCTTTTGCATTAGGTATGGCCTAGGGTGGACTTCAGGCGTCTTATAAAAGCACCATTTATCGTCGGGCGGTCCTTGAGAAAACCCCGAAAGACGTTGATCTTTGGGCACCAAAAATACCAATTGGGTGGACTACCACATCTAAATTTCTATTCATGGTAGATCGTCGACACGTTTACCGTATACTTTTAAGATGATGATTTCGGGTAACTTCAAAGTTTTTTCGATATCCTTATCCGTTATCGAGAACTAGAGGTTCGAATTTACCGTACGTATGCAAAAAACAGCAAGAAACAATTTTTATCTGTATTTACACCGTGGGCCACAATTATCTAAGTAACTAACTATAATAAATGGCTCTAATTCGAAATGTAGATTCTCTAGACGTTCATCTAGAAACAACATTTTCCCGTTTTCGAAAATCTGTGTCCGTGATCAAGATATATCCGAAAAACCATGATTTCTGTGTAACAAAAGTAGCAGATATGGGGATGGCCACATTTATAACTTCCGTTCATGGGAAATCGTCGAATATCTTATAATATGTTCTTAAGATGACGTTCTCGAGACCCTTTGAAACTTTTTTCGATATCATTATCCGTTGCCGAGATCCAAAGGGTTCGAAGTTACCATGCTTATGCACTTAAAATATGTACGTAATATCCCGTCTAAGGCGTAAATGTAGTTTTAACTGACGTAGTGAACTCATGGGAAGTGTTCTAGGCTCATCGCAAGGGTTCTGAGGTCGCCAAACTGTTTTTAATGCACACTTTTTCACCAGCAAAACTTTATGACAAACTATATCTGTGTAATGGGCACTTCACACCTCTACAAATATGCCCAAAGTGGTACTGTAGTGACAAAAAATGACCTTAAAAGGATCTTAACATACCTGGAAAGAACTTAAAACGGCATCAAAAAATTATCTAAAGCTCGAAGTACTACAAATTCAATAATTTTTTAATAACATTTTTGCTCTTTTAAGATACAGATTATTAGCCCGGCGTTTTCTATGAACTGCGATCGATGTGCAACGTATCCAGAAAAAAAGTAAAGCTAGCGATTTTGTGTTAACCTTATATTATGCGTACTTATATGTGTCAAAGTATATAAATGTGTCAAAGTATATAAACCTGCCGAAGTATATAAATAAACTGTAAAAATTTTGTTGATTTGTAGAATTCGTCTTATATAAGCAGCACACCCTGCTGTAACAGGGAAAAGAAGAGTTTCAGTGGGAAAATGCACCTGTCGGGGTACAGAAAAGGTGTATATGTTCCTCTTTCTCTTTAAACGACACTAACAGAAAAGTAGGGAACCAAATGCCTCAATCCTCGTTCTGCCTTCCTCAGAAAAAGATTTGACATGCGATCACCTCCGCACATTTTTGTGCTGAAAGGGGTTAGAAGAGAGACAGTGATGGTGGAAGAGAGAGCAGATGGCGATGGTGGGATAGAGAAAGTGGCAGGGAAAGAGAAAAAGAGATTTATGAAGACAATAGCAGTGGGAGCCACAGAGAGAGCAGATACCGATCATCAGTGAGAGACACTCGCAGTAAAATGGAAAGAGAGATGGATAGAGATAAAAGCAGAGGGGGCAAAAGAGGGAGGAGAGAGTGGAATTGAAAAATACACATGATTGGAGAGCATAAATGGTACATAGGGGTGGGGGGTCGGGATCCTCCAAAACCGGCGGACTTTAACACACAGGTGTAGTGCAGGGCGCATTTTGGATCGAAATTTTAAACACGTGGATATAGGGGAAAAAATAAGTTGGGTCCCCCAGAATTTTTGAGCTGTCGAGGTATCTTGGAGACAGTTTCAATGGGAAAGGAAAGCGTCACAGTGTAAGTGAGAGAGGAGACGGTGGCGATGGGATGTACTGCAGATTACGGCTTCCCTAACGCTTCCTCTGACGGAACTACGGAACTTTGAGAACCCTGGTACTTTGATGGAACATCTTGTTCATTTTTAAGTTTAATAAAATTTATAAATTTTTTAAAATATTAGAAAAACTTGTTTTATTCAGTGATTAGTTCAATTTTAAATCATAACTAATAACACATGAATCATAATAAAAATTAAAAAAGAAAAAATGTCGAGGATAAAACAGCCATGTTATTAATAGTTTTACGCGGTGCATTTCCAGTGTGTGATGTTAACAAGCCTCTATACACCGTATGGCAAACAAAGAAATTTTTTATCATCGACCGTACCAAATCATCACCTGTAAATATGCCGAAGCAGCAATGGACCATACTTCCCGTAACGCCTTTTTCAGTTTGATATCGGAAATAAGCTACAATTCCACTTTAGTAATTTTCAACAGAGAATCCCACACTTAGCGAGGCAAGGTAGTGCAATGAACGTAATCCATTTAATATGTTTTAAGATACACGCTACGAAAGTTTTCGAACACATCAGCAAACGTCAGTTTTCAAATATAAATCAGTACAGTCTAATGTCCCACATTTGAACAGATAAAACAGACTTTAACCTCTTATGTACGTCGCATCTGTTACACACTGAAGCGGCAAAGAAACTGGTATAGGCATGCGTATTAAAATACAGAGATATGAAAATAGGTAGAATAAGGCGGTGCTGTCGGCAACGCCTATACAGGGTGTTACAAAAAGGTACGGCCAAACTTTCAGGAAACATTCCTCACACACAAATAAAGAAAAGATGTTATGTGAACATGTGTCCGGAAACGCTTAATTTCCATGTTAGACCTCATTTTAGTTTCGTCCACCTACGCTCAATGGAGCACGTTATCATGATTTCATACGGGATACTCTACCTGTGCTGCTAGAACATGTGCCTTTACAAGTACGACACAACATGTGGTTCATGCACGATGGAGCTCCTACACATTTCAGTCGAAGTGTTCGTACGCTTCTCAACAACAGATTCGGTGACCGATGGATTGGTAGAGGCGGACCAATTCCATGGCCTCCACGCTCTCCTGACCTCAAACCTCTTGACTCTCATTTATGGGGCATTTGAAAGCTCTTGTCTACGCTACCCCGGTACCAAATGTAGAGACTCTTCGTGCTCGTATTGTGGACGGCTGTGATACAATACGCCATTCTCCAGGGCTGCATCAGCGCATCAGGGATTCCATGAGACGGAGGGTGGATGCATGTATCCTCGCTAACGGAGGACATTTTGAACATTTCCTGTAAGAAAGTGTTTGAAGTCACGCTGGTACGTTCTGTTGCTGTGTGTTTCCATTCCATGATTAATGTGATTTGAAGAGAAGTAATAAAATGAGCTCTAACATGGAAAGTAAGCGTTTCCGGACACATGTCCACATAACATATTTTCTTTCTTTGTGTGTGAGGAATGTTTCCTGAAAGTTTGGCCGTACCTTTTTGTAACATCCTGTATAAGACAACTAGTGTCTGGCGCAGTTGTTAGATCGGTTACTGCTGCAACAATGCCAGGTTATCAATATTTAAGTGAATTTGAACATGGTGTTATAGTAGGCGCACGAGCGATGGGTCACAGCATATCCGGGGTAGCGATGAATGGGGATTTCAAGAGTGTACCGTGAATATCAGGAATCCGGCAAAACATCAAATCTCCGACATCGTTGCGTCCGGAAAGAGATCCTGGAAGAATGGGACCAACGATGACTGAAGAGATTCGTTCAGGGTGGCAGAAGTGCAACCCTTCCGCAAATTGCTGCAGATTTCAATGCTGCGCGATCAAGTGGCAGCGTGCGAACCATTCAACGAAACATCAACGATATGGGCATTCGGGTCCGAAAGGCCACGCGTGTACCCTTGATGACTGCACGACACAAAGCTTTACGGCTCGCTTGGGCCCGTCAACAGCGATATTGGACTGTTGATGGCTGAAAATATGTTGCCTGGTAGGACGAATCTAGTTTCGAATTGTATCGAGCAGATGGACGTGTACGGGTAAGGAGACAACCTCATGAATCCATGGACCCTGCATGTCAGCAGGGGACTATTCAAGCTGGTGGAGGCTCTGTAATGGTGTGTGGCGTTTGCAGTTGGAGAGATATGGTATCCCTGATACGTCTAGATACGACTCTGACGGGTGACACGTACGTAGGCATCCTATATGATCACCTGCATCCATTCGTGTCCATTGTGCATTCCGAGGACTTGGGTAAGTCCAGCAGGACAACGCGACAACCCACACGTCCTGAATTGCTACAGAATGGCTCCAGGAACACTCTTCTGAGTTTAAACTCCCCAGACATGAACATTATTGAGCATATCTGGGATGCCTTGCAACGTGCTGTTCAGAAGAGGTCTCCACCTCTTCGTACTCTTAAGGATTTGTGGACAGCCCTGTAGGATTCATGGTGTCAATTCCCTCCAGAACTACTTCAGACATCAGTCGAGTCCATGTCAAGTAGTGTAGCGGCACTCCTACGTGCTCGCGGGGGCCGTGCAGACAGGTGAACCGGTTTCTTTGGCTCTTCACTGTAGTTTCACATGTTAAATCTCTTTTAATTTTTTCGATCTGTCATCTCGCACTAAAATCGATTTGTTGCTTACATTTTTTTATGGATAAACGCCGTTCTGAGTAACTTAATTAATCTCATCATCGTGAGAAAATATGCCCTCATTATCTTGAATGTATCGGATTTCAGGCAAGATGCACCCTTTTTGAGCGAGCACATCACAAAATTTAGTGAATCGCTAAATCTGAAATTTATGTTGTATCTGTCCCCTTGATGTAGTACAGAAATAATCTTTGTGAATAATTTATATTTTTCCATATTCGGTGGAATTAGATAAATACGACCTGGATTTAGCTTAACTTTCTCCTTCATTATCATCTACTGTTCATGTACGTTCATGATCAAGACATACCCGTCATAATTGCTATGATTATGGAATATGACGCCGATTGTATAGAAAGGTCCGTAGTTCGCGTTGCAGCTGTCATGAGCAGCACTCCTACTTGTGCCGGTGAAACGGCAGTGGTTAATGCGCTTTATATCATTTTCCTTAAACGCTTGCTGGCAAGTACGACAAATCTCAGCTGAGCGAAATGCTAATTCTGGCCCAGGGCTCATTTCCATCCTTCTGTAATGAAAGCACATTTACAGTCTCAGCGACTAAATACGGCTGTTCAGTGAATCATTTCACGCAGTGTGTGCCTCTATACAGTTTAAACTCGGAGTAACGCTGGTCATAGCCACACAGTTGTCGTACGTAGTAGGCTATGCTGTGGGATGTATGTGCCTGATAGGAATGCGAACCGGGGTCACTGTTATGACTACTAGTAGAAAACTGGTTCTAACATGCGTTCCATTGGAGCATAAGTTACAAAAAATAGATTCAGTTTCTTGCTTAACTTTGTAAGTTTTACAAACTTATTCTTGCCACTAGGCATGACACTGTCGACTCGCTTAAGCACAGTCAGCTAAGCATCTAACTTTTCTTCGGAAGAAAACGAGCACAGACATTGGTCACATACTACAATATGCTAATGATAAGGAGTAACATTGCTTTATGCGAGCCTTGACAAGTTTTTTATGCAACGGAAATTTGGAAATTTGTGGTAAGGTCTTATGGGACCAAACTGCTGAGGTCATCGGTCCCTAAGCTTACGCACTACTTAATCTGACTTAAACTAAATTACGCACACACCCATCCCCGAGGGAGGACTCGAATCTCCGACGGGGCAGCCGCTCGGACCGTGACAAGGCGCTTGAGACCGCGCGGCTACCCCGCGCGGCTTTATGCAATGGAAGAAACGTATATCTGTGTTAGCAACCTGCAATATTAATAGATTTGCACGTTTCTCATGATGATGTTCTGTGGTACGGTAGCGGTATAACCCGAAATTCTTTCACGTCTCTCTTGTTTCCCACAGTCGTTCATTCATAATCTGAGTATTGGATACCGTAGACGTTTACAGAGGCGTGTCTTCATTATTTATTCGAAAATGTGAATATGCTTCAAGTCTGCAGGGAACGATGCGTTTGCAAAATTAAATACTTCTGCAAATGACCCATATTCTTTCACAGACATACAATCCGGTTAAAACTGCCCTTTGAATGAATGTTTATCACCCCGTGTTTATTTACTAGCACTTTTGGCAATTTAACATGTAATCCCGCATAAAATTCATTATTTTCGTTAACAGTGACATGCCGTTGAACAACCTCCTCCAGTGCCCAGCCAGACTCTCTCTTGAAAAGCGTCAAGTTTCTTTAAGTGCTTGTTAGTAACAACAATCGAGTACCAGTCAACACTAATTGCAGATGCTTAAACTTGCGTTCTTTGTTTATCTTCGACTGATCTGGGCAAGAGAGACTTGTAGACTTGCGGAAAATTGCTGATTGGTTAGTTAGAGAAACTGTGTTCTCGAATATGTGACAACAGGCATCCAAGAAATGTCTGGGCCCTTTAAACCCGAGCCCGTCTTCTGTCGCACCAGTACATACTCGACTTCTAAATGCAGAATCGACAGCGGCTCACTTGAGATCCTCTAATGTAAGGTATTTTTCTGCCGATTCACCCATTTTTGTTAATACAATAATGTTCCTAAGTTATTCGATAAAGTTCACCCTACCGAGTCTTCTTTTACCTCTGTACATTCTGCACTGATGCTTGCACGTTCTCTGCTGTTTGATCAGGCTACCACGCGATGTTTACTGCTCTAGCTCCACCTGCTTGAAGATTATATAATATTGAATGAGAAAAAGCATGCCTTGGGAGAGACAACATAGTTTCATTCATAGATACAGAAAGATGTATAGCAAATAATTGCACGGTAAAAGATCTCGCGGCCGTCGGCCGTCGTAATTCACTGTATTATTTACTACACAAATTGATTGGTAATGGTGATTGTTGCTGACTTACGTGGTGGGCCTTAATCAAAATGATGTTTCATTCAATTGTGATTTACAATTAAATGCTTTTGTGAAGTTGTCTCTTTTTTAATAACATTAATCTTCAGTGGAAATTATTTGTTACGTTAATGTCTGTAAGACTCGCTGAATCTTAAAACATGAGCATATAAGTTGAACAATGGAATAAACTTTTCATATTAATTTCCTCGGCTAGTCAGTTTACTTTAAAGCAAAAAATCTTTAGTTATTAATTACAACTATGGCTACACACGCGCGAGAGTATTTTTTCTTACCTCCGTTAACCATTGCATTGTTGTCGGAGTCCTGGTTCTGGCTCTCAGCTGTTGTACTGAAAATAAGAATCTTAAAGCTACGTATTTTCTGCAACGTCGGGCGGCTGTGGAGAAAAATGTATATGTTAATAGCGGGTGAGTTTTTCGCATCCGCTAATTTTTATAAGTTAATATCGCCACGTAATGGCGTCGTTGGCTGCATCGGCCGCTGCGATTGTTGCACTGTAAATTACTCGAATGCAGGTTAATTCAAGGAAGGCGGACATGTAATCGGGATTACCTCTTACAAATTAAAGGTGAACAATAATATTAAATCAATATATTATCTGTTTAATTAGTACAAATATGCTTACATTTGCCAGCACTCGCAAGATGTCCGTCTACACGCAACACACTATGTTGTGTCGATTCCCTAAGGTCTCGACACAATGAGTGGCTAGGTGCACGCGAAACTAACGCAGACGGGCGTAAATTCTGAAACAGGAGACTGGATGAAAAACTATAAAGAAAAGAAGAGAGATTTTAATATACTTAACTTTAATGTAGTCTTGTTCTTGTTGAAATACATCTCTTGCATAGTAGTAAGCAATTAGCAATGATACACATGGCGCCTTGCTAGGTAGTAGCGAGGGACTAGCTTGAAGGCTATTTAATCTGTCTCTCGGCAATTGAGAGGAATACTTGGTAGGTCTAGTCGCAAGCTATGTCGTCCGTACAACTGGGGCGAGGTCATGTCCGTGTCTTGTGACCTGCCCTGTGGTGGCGCTACGTTTGCGAATACACAGTGGCGACACGCGGGTCCGACATGTACTACAGGACCGCGGCCGATTTAAGTTACCACCTAGCAAGTGTGGTGCCTAGCGGTGACACCACATTCCTCCCCCGCAAATCGGCGAACGGTCGTGAGATAAGGCTTCCGCCCGCCGTGGGGAGGACCCCATGTTGACGTATGCGATGAGGTGGGGAGCCTAACAACAGGCGAGGCTGTGCCACCCGCACCCGGCCATTCGGTCCGAGGGGAGCTAGGAAACGCCTGCAAACCTAGTCCAGGGTGCACGTCAACATGAGGTGTATGCGCACGTAATGATATAAGAGGAGCCGCGGGGTCGACCTCCATGTGGTCGGAGCACCCGACGGGCGAAGACGACATCTGGTCCGGAGCGGGCAAGAGGTCCATGGCGGAGGACGGCTGGTCACGGGAAGCAAGCGGCGGCGCGTGACCCAGGGAGGCGCGAGGCGGCTGCAGCGAAGCGTCCGCTGCTGGCGGCGCCGGCGGCGGCTGCGGCGGCGCGACGCCATGAGGCAAAATGGAAGGCATCGTCGGTAACACCTGGGGATGAGGCGAGCCAGTAGATGGGTCCCCAAGGCGCTGACCCGACGGCTCCGTCGCTGAAAGCAGACGGGGAGCGGCAGAACCCAGGCGACGACAGAGGCGCAGCTGATTGAGATGCCGACGCACCTCACCAGAGGCCCCCAAAACCAAATACATCGCGCGGCCGAGGCAGCGAAGAATGCGCCCTGCGAGCCAACGCTGTGAACCGCGATAGTTGCGATAATAGACAACGTCGCCAGGAGCAAAAGCAGGAGTCTGCCGCTGCACAGGAACCTGATGTGGCGGATGCAGCAAAGACATCAGAGTTCGATGAGTGCGACCATGGAGCAACGCAGCCGGCGAGCGACCATCGCGGGGCTGAGAGCGATATGAGGACAAAAAGAGCAACAAAGCGTCCTCCCGAGAATGCGACTCTTTCAACTTCAACATCTGCGACTTGAAAGTCCGGACCAATCGTTCAGCGGCACCGTTTGACTGAGGCGAAAACGGCGCGGATGTCAGATGTTGAATACCATTGGCCTTGCAGAACGACTGAAATTCTGCGGACATGAATTGTGGGCCATTGTCGGAAACAATAGTCTGCGGAAGACCTTCAATGCAAAAGATAGCAGACAAGGCTTGGATTGTGGCAGAAGACGTCGTGGAAGACATCCGGACAACAAAAGGAAAATTACTGAAAGCATCGACCACAACCAACCATCGAGCATTCCAGAATGGACCAGCAAAATCGATGTGCAAGCGTTGCCAAGGGGAAGTGGCTTTCGGCCATGCAAAGAATTTCCGCGGCGGTGCGGATTGTTGTTCGGCACACGCCACGCAAGAGGAGCACATATTCGTAATCGCAGCATCGATTCCGAACCAAGTACAGTGCTGACGAGCAAGCTGTTTCGTTCGCACTATACCCCAATGTCCTTGGTGAAGAAGCTTTAAGACAGAGGACTGTAACGAACGTGGGACCACGACTCGAGACTGATCATTATCGGAACGCAACAACAACACACCACGTCGTACAAAAAGTCTCTCCTTGTGAGCAAAAAATCTGCGAACCAAAGGATCCACGATCCGTGACTTTGATAAGGGCCATTGCGTAGCAACAAAACGCAAAACGGGAGCAAGGACAGGGTCAGCAGCTGTGGCTGTAGCTACACGACGAAAATCAATCGGAAACGATGCGACCACGTCATCGGCTTCCGAATCAATGAACAGGCAAGCAAGTTCGGTAGAATCGAATGCTTGATCCTCAGCAACAGGCAAACGGGACAACGCATCAGCGTTGCCGTGCTTAGCAGTGGACCGATACAAGATATCGTAGCGGTACTGCGAGAGAAAAAGTGACCAGCGAATGAATTTCTGCGCTGTACGTGGAGGTACAGGCTTGTTCGGATGAAAAAGCGATGTCAAAGGCTTGTGGTCCGTGATGATGGTAAAGTGACGACCATACAAGAAATCGTGAAACTTTGTTACACCAAACACAAGAGCCAAAGCTTCCTTCTCTATTTGTGAATAATTTCTTTGCGCAGATGAGAGCAATTTGGACGCAAAGGCAATAGGGCGATCATGCGAGCCATCCTTGTGCGCAAGCACAGCACCGATCCCGAAATCCGATGCATCAACCATCAACAAAAGGGGTTTTCGGGGATCGAATGGCGTAAGGCAAGTATTTGAAAGTAACGCCGATTTCAACTGGCGAAAGGCGCGTTCGCATTCCGTCGTCCAGACGAACGGAACACCTTTACGGCGTAAGCGATGAAGCGGAGCTGAAATGGAAGAAGCATTGCGCACAAATCGATGATAATAATTTACCTTACCCAGCACACTCTGTAGCTGTTGTAAGTTCTGCGGTGACGGCAAGTCCAGAATGGCACGAAGGTGCTCTGGACTCGGATGTATACCTTGGGCATTTATGACATGCCCCAGGTACGGTAAGTCACGAGCAAAAAACACACATTTGTCCTTCCTCAAGCGAAGACCATTCTGACGCAAGACCTGAAATAAGGTCCGGAGATTCTGCAAATGTTCTGCTTCTGTCTTTCCTGAGATCACAATATCGTCCAGATAGTTCGCAGCAGTAGGGACCGACGCACAAATAGTTTGTAAATATTGCTGAAATAAAGCAGGGGCGGATGCACACCCGAATGGCAGTCTTTTGAAGCGATACAAGCCAAGATGCGTGTTGACCACTAAGACGCGCTGGGATTCTTCGTCCACAGGTATTTGCAAGTACGCATCTGCTAGGTCCAATTTTGAAAAATATTTTCCCGGGCACAGTTTGTCAAAAAGATCTTCCGGGCGGGGCAAAGGAAAAGTAGCAGTCACAAGTTGTGGATTCACAGTTGCCTTGAAGTCCACACAAAGTCTCAATTTTCCGGAAGGTTTTGGCAAAATTACTAAGGGTGAGGCCCAGAGAGAAGCCTGCACACGTTCAATTACACCTTGAGATTCTAATTCGGCTAATGTTCTTGCGACCTCATCACGCAATGCGTGGGGAACATTGCGCGCTCTGAAAAATTTCGGTTGCGCGTTGTCTTTCAGTTCCAAATGCGCTTCATAGTTCTTAGCGCAACCAAGGCCCGGTACAAAAATGTCTGCAAATTCTTCACAAAGACTAGAAACACTGGCGGAAGGCACAGTCTGATTCACTGATAGGACCTGATTTACTATAGACAAATTAAACAATTGAAACAAATCTAAGCCAAACAAGTTCACTGCACTAGAGGAACGAAGAACATAAAATGACACAAGTTTTGTCTGTCCCTTGTATGTGGCAAGAAGGCTGCACTGTCCTAACACAGGTATATGCTGTCCTGAGTAACTAGTTAACGTAACATTTGCGGCACGCAATGGCGGGGCGCCCAGTTGTTTGTACGTGTCGTGATTGAGCAATGAAACTGCAGCTCCGGTATCGAGCTGGAATGGTATCACTTTTCCTGCAAAGTCTAAGTCCACAAAAAGTTTATTGTCTTGTTGACGACAAGAGCGACTGTCTCGTGCAATTTGAACGGAGACAGGTACAGAAGCACTTGCGACTTTACGGGATTTCCGGCGACGTCGACGCACACTTTGGGTGGGACGAACACAGTCACTGTTAGCTAAAGTGTCACTGGACGGTTGGGCATGAACTACATGAATGTCCATGGGCGAAGGTCCACGAGCCTGATTGTCCTGGGTTCGATTCCGGCGCGAAGCAAAGGGCCTGGAATTGGTGTGATTGTCTGACCTGAACTTTTTCTGGCAAACACTTTGTACATGTCCTTTCTTGTGACAGTAAAAGCAAATAGCTTGGCGTGACGGGCAATTTTCACGCGAATGTCTAGTGGCACACCGCGGGCAAGATTTCACTGCATTTGCTTGCTTACGCGGCGCACGTGGTTGCAAGCTAGGCCGCCGCTGCGAAGTCGGGCGCGAGGGCCGCTTAGCGTCCCGTGCAGCGGGCCCGGCGGGCCGATTAATGTGACACACTGCTGGCGAAGTTTCAAATGATTCCTGAGCAAAGTCAAGTGTGTCTTGCCTGTCCAATATGTCTATCACTTGTTGCAGGGAGGGATTAACTAGCTTCAAAATCTGTTCCCTTATGCGAACATCAGAAACGTTCTGTGCAATTGCATCACGCACCATAGTATCTGAATATGGGAGGCCACATTCACAGGCAAACGCGCAGTCTCTAGTAAGGCCTTGCAAAGTTGCTACCCACTCCCTATTAGTCTGACCGGCCGTACGTTTTGTACGAAAAAACGTATACCGTTTTGCAACTACATTTACTGTTTCTTTGAAATAGGCATCTAAAGCAGACAAAATTTCTTCGTAGGACAGAGTTGCTACGTCGCGTCGGGGAAACAATTTCACTATCACCCGGTAGGTAGACACACCGACACAAGAAAGCAAAAACGGCTGCCGCTCTTTACCTTGAATTCCATAAGCAGTGAGATGGAAGTTGAACTGATCGGCCCACTCAGTCCAGCTCTCGTTATGGGCCTCAAAGGGCCTAAATGGCGGTGCGACAGCGTTGTGTGGCTGCGGTAGCGAAGAAGCGGCTGCCGCCGCATCGGTTTGCAGCGCACGTTGACCCTGGACGAGCTGTCCAAGGGCTTCCAATAACGCCTGCGTCTGCTGATTCTGCAAGCGAAAAAATTCGGACAGTACATCTGGAGAATGCGGCGAAGCCATGACACAAGCAAATTAGAGCAAGTATAACACAAAGACTGCAACGTGGGCGCGGCACCACTCCTCGGCGCCAAAATATTGTTGTGTCGATTCCCTAAGGTCTCGACACAATGAGTGGCTAGGTGCACGCGAAACTAACGCAGACGGGCGTAAATTCTGAAACAGGAGACTGGATGAAAAACTATAAAGAAAAGAAGAGAGATTTTAATATACTTAACTTTAATGTAGTCTTGTTCTTGTTGAAATACATCTCTTGCATAGTAGTAAGCAATTAGCAATGATACACATGGCGCCTTGCTAGGTAGTAGCGAGGGACTAGCTTGAAGGCTATTTAATCTGTCTCTCGGCAATTGAGAGGAATACTTGGTAGGTCTAGTCGCAAGCTATGTCGTCCGTACAACTGGGGCGAGGTCATGTCCGTGTCTTGTGACCTGCCCTGTGGTGGCGCTACGTTTGCGAATACACAGTGGCGACACGCGGGTCCGACATGTACTACAGGACCGCGGCCGATTTAAGTTACCACCTAGCAAGTGTGGTGCCTAGCGGTGACACCACACACTACACAAGAGAAGAAGTGAAGACGACTAAAAAATTAACAAAAGAGCGCATCTTGTCGTCTCTTTAGATCATTTTGTTTCGAGTGCATCTTTATATTTCTTTGCCCTCGAAACTTACACAGAGAAATTATTATAATACGGATACATGAGAAAATTACATGTTCGCCTGAGCGGCTAGTGTCCACATATTCAATTTTTAGATGTCTCTTCTTTATAAATACCGTTTTGACGTCTTTTCTTAGTATTTCGCTGGAGACGGTTTAAAGAGAAGACTGGAAGATGCTTTGTGAAGGATCTATATAATCATTGCAGGAGGAAGAATAAATAAATGGAAGACGTAATACTGAATTTTCCTCACAACTGAGTACTTTGATGACAGCCGCTGCTATTCTTCGGCCATTGCTCTAGTTCGGTGCTGTAGGCACCAGCCGGTGCAAATTCTGCAACAGCGAATTAAAAAAATCATGCGTGTTTTACAGCAAGTAATCAGTAGTGAAAACATCTAAGACTGCTAATATTAATATATGTGTTATACTTACATTTATTTGAT
This sequence comes from Schistocerca nitens, assembly GCF_023898315.1. Taxonomy (NCBI): domain Eukaryota; kingdom Metazoa; phylum Arthropoda; class Insecta; order Orthoptera; family Acrididae; genus Schistocerca; species Schistocerca nitens. Next base: position 1,164,388,594 of record NC_064615.1, on the reverse strand, counting down.
AGTTTTTGCACGTTCCAAGAAGAAGAGAGCATTGGAATGACAGCTATGACAGTTGAGCGTCAGAAATTCGTCACGAGAGGCTCCTCCCGATTTAATAACCCCTTTCCAGTTGAGCCAACAATTCCTGATATCTGCACGTATGTGTTGATGCAACGTCCCATCACATAATATTTCACCGACTCTACAGGTCCAGACTAGTTGGAGCCTGTTCCAACATGCAAAAATCAGTGTCAGCGAGTTCATGCTTAACAGTGCCTAATCGTCATGTGCATCATATTTTGCGCGATTGATGTCACAGCAAGACGAGCCTTTACGAAACAAGCAAAACGTTCAGCCATTGAGTTCAGTTTTTCCAATGCCTAAGCGACATGTGCGTCATAATATACCAACCCGAGAGTCAATGTTGGAAAGTGTGTGAGGCAGCCAATACTTTCCAAGATCGTTTAAGATGACATAAGCATTATTATGTTAAGCATCAGTTAATGCTGTTCTTGTATCGATAGTATTAGTGTTGATTATGGTGAACAATGGGGCGTTATTAAAACATCCAAACATATCCTTCGGAAAATCTTTGAACCTGACGCCAGTTTAAGCAAGAATTCGGATCGTTTGGATATTTTGGAACATGTCAGGCTACGTTAGTGCGGAAGGGCAGAGAAATGCGTGTCTCGCGTAATCTGACCTGTACGTACCATATCAGCTCTCTCATTTGAAAGGTGCCACTGGGCACAAGAATATTGTGCGATTTTAAGCCAGTGGTAGCTCTTAACGCAGTCATCTCGCAAATTGCTTGGTTACAGTCGCATGTTTACTGGAAACTTTTTTTTCTTTCAATTAAGTCTGATATATGTGTATATATAAAGTATAATCGTCATTTATAAACGTGGTTATAAAGATATACTGATGGAAAAAAATAGCAACGCCAAAACATAATTAATGTAGAGTAATGAAATTTCTGGAATACGTTTGCCTAGGTAACACATTTAAATGATTAACATTGGAAGATCACAGGTTAGCGTAAGCGCTAGAGAAGGCATTGCAAGTACGAAGTGCTGGTACATTAATACCTGGCGTACCCGCCTTTATGTCGCATGCAGGCATGCAAACGTGCATGCATTGTGCTGTTCAAGTGCCAGATGTCAGTTTATGGGATGGAGTCCCACGCCTGTGGCACTTGGTCGGTCAATGCAGGGACGGTTATGCTGGTTGTGGTTAACGATGGAGTTGTCGTCAGATGATGTCTAATATGTGCTCGACTGGAGGCAGATCTGGTGAGCGAGCAGGCAAAGGCGACATGTTTACCACAGCGGTATGTGAGCGAGAGCTATCCTGTTGGAAAACACACCCTGGAATGACGTTCATGAATGGCAGCACAAGAGGTCGAATCACCAAACTTACCAGATTTACAGTCAGAGTGCGTGGTATAATCACGAGAGTGTTCCTGCTGTCATACGAAATTGTACCCCAGGGCATAACTCCAGCTGCTGGTCCATTGTGTCTGGCACACAGACGGGTTGGCTGCAGGCCCTCAACTAGCCCCCTCCTAATAAACACACGGCCATCACTGGCAGCGAGGCAGAATCGGCTTTGATCAGAAAACGCAACAAACCTCCACCCTCCCCTTCACTGAACACTCGCTTGACACCAGTTAAGTCGCAAACGGCAGTGGTTTCGAGTCAGTGGAATGCACGCTACAGGGTGTCCGGCTTGGGGCTGCTCTTGAAGTAACCGAACTCTAACGGTTCGTTGTGTCACTGTGGTGGCAACTGCTGCTCAAATTGCTGCTGCAGATGCAGTATTAAGCCCCAGAGCCGTATGTCGAACACAACAGTTTTTCCTCGGGAGAGTGCAATGTGGCCATCCTGAGCCCGATCTTCTTGCGAGCATACATTCTCATGAGCAGCGCTCTCAGCAGTCATGTACAGTGACTAAAGTTTTGATAAGCCTTTATGCAATATTGCAGAAGGAACATCCAGCTTCTCGTAGCCCTGTTACACGACCTCGTTCAAACTCAGTGATAATAATGGCGTCTTTGTCGCAGAGGCAATTAACGCTCACGGCCGTCATAGCGTGTGTTTAGAGCGAACCTCATCTGCACCCTCATAGTGCCGCCACCAGCTCCACTCTTATGTAAATGGCGCGAAATTGGAACAGACGGCGTCTTTCTGATGTAGACACACACTTTCCAACTTCCTTTTACGTTGCACAACTGCTTCTTGGTCTTGCGAATTTTTTTCCGTCGATGTATGACAGTGTAGTACTCAAACTGACGTTTCTGACTACGGTATCGAGATGCGACACCTCAACTGAGATCGGTTTTCTTGTGATTGTGTCTGCAAATCCATGTCGTATCATATCGAAATGTCGGACATGCTTTTTGCAGTGTGCCTTTATATTCAAACAATATCTTCTGCATTTGCGCCTTACAATGCATGTAACATTAGTTGCGAGACACACCGATTTCCTGTTTCTCAGAAAAAAAAATGGTTCAAATGGCTCTGAGCACTATGGGACTTAACTTCTGAGGTCATCAGTCCCCTAGAACTTAGAACTACTTAAATCTAAGAACATCACAAACATCCATGCCCGAGGCAGGATTCGAACCTGCAACCGCAGCGGTCGCGCGGTTCCAGACTGTAGCGCCTAGAACCGCTAGGCCACCCCGGCCGGCTGTTTTTCAGAAAACTGCACCATATTTTCTTTATTTCCAATTACGAGAGCTACAAATAACGCTATCATTCGCAAACAGCATTAAAGACGGAAAAATACAACGCTCGGAACTTTCTGTTGAACTAAACTAGGAAATCTCTGTGAGCTCCTACAGAAAATTTGTTTCTAAAGCACCACGTCTACAATGTGTCTACTTCCGTTGTCTTTGGAGTACCAACAGTGAATAATGTTTTCTCATGATAAATTGCTTCTATTGTTGAAGGCTGTTTAATCAAAGTTCATACATTTGCAGATCGTTTTGGATGTTTCACTAATTTCATGTGTTATTCTCATATTGTCTTTGTTTTCATTTCTATAATACCTTAAAAGGTTCAGATTTCGTGAGATTACGCAACACTTTCGCTATGAAAACGACACACAAGAAAATAGAAAGCCATTTTACGTAAGATCTATTATCAACTTTGTTATTACAGATCGGGCAAGAGCTCTTATTCTGTTAGTAAGCAAATCACACAGGGTGTGCAAAACTGACATTTATTCCATTGTTTTATATAAATATTACAGGTAGTGGAATATTTTTTACTGTATGCATCAAGACGAAAGGAAAGGAATGTGCAGATGTCCTGGAAACGAGGAAGGAAACCAGGAGCACGAGCCAGAAGTGGACAAATACGGCACAGGGCAAAGCACAATTTGAGGAGGTCCGAAAGACTGCACAAGCAACTCTGAGAAGAGCAAAGAGCAAGGAGCAAATATGTAAGGGATATCATCACTGCCGCCCCCCCCCCCTCCCCACCATGAACCATGGACCTTGCCGTTGGTGAGGAGGCTTGCGTGTCTCAGCGATACAGATAGCCGTACCGTAGGTGCAGCCACAACGGAGGGGTATCTGTTGAGAGGCCAGACAAACGTGTGGTTCCTGAAGAGGGACAGCAGCCTTTTCAGTAGTTGCAGTGGAAACAGTCTGGATGATAGACTGATCTGGCCTTGTAACATTAACCAAAACGGCCTTACTGTGCTGGTACTGCGAACGGCAGAAAGCAAGGGGAAACTACAGCCGTAATTTTTCCCGAGGGCATGAAGCCTTACTGTGTGGTCAAATGATGATGGAGTCCTCTTGGGTAAAATATTCCGGAGGTAAAATAGTCCCCCATTCGGATCTCTGGGCGGGGACTACTCAAGAGGACGTTGTTATCAGGAGAAAGAAAACTGGCGTTCTATGGATCGGAGCGTGGAATGTCAGATCCCTTAATCGGGCAGGTAGGTTAGAAAATTTAAAAAGGGAAACGGATAGGTTAAAGTTAGATATAGTGGGAATTAGTGAAGTTCGGTGGCAGGAGGAACAAGTCATCTGGTTAGGTGAATACGGGGTTATAAATACAAAATCAAATAGGGGTAATGCTGGAGTAGGCTTGATAATGAATAAAAAAATAGGAGTGCGTAAAAGCTACTACAAACAGCATAGTGAACGCATTATTGTAGCCAAGATAGATACGAAGCCCACACCTACCACAGTAGTACAAGTTTATATCCAGAATGAGATTTTCACTCTGCAGCGGAGTGTGCGCTGATATAAAACTTCCTGGCAGATTAAAACTGTGTGCCCGACCGAGACTCGAACTCGGGACCTTTGCCTTTCGCGGGCAAGTGCTCTACCAACTGAGCTACCGAAGCACGACTCACGCCCGGTACTCACAGCTTTACTTCTGCCAGTATCTCGCCTCCTACCTTCCAAACTTTACAGAAACTCTCCTGCGAACCATGCAGAACTAGCACTCCTGAAAGAAAGGATATAGCGGAGACATGGCTTAGCCACAGCCTGGGGGATGTTTCCAGAATGAGATTTTCACTCTGCAGCGGAGTGTGCGCTGATATGAAACTTCCTGGCAGATTAAAACTGTGTGCCCGACCGAGACTCGAACTCGGGACCTTTGCCTTTCGCGGGCAAATGCTCTACCAACTGAGCTACCGAAGCACGACTCACGCCCGGTACTCACAGCTTTACTTCTGCCAGTATCTCGTCTCCTACCTTCCAAACTTTACAGAAACTCTCCTGCGAACCATGCAGAACTAGCACTCCTGAAAGAAAGGATATAGCGGAGACATGGCTTAGCCACAGCCTGGGGGATGTTTCCAGAATGAGATTTTCACTCTGCAGCGGAGTGTGCGCTGATATGAAACTTCCTGGCAGATTAAAACTATGTGCCCGACCGAGACTCGAACTCGGGACCTTTGACTTTCGCGGGCAAGTGCTCTACCAACTGAGCTACCGAAGCACGACTCACGCCCGGTACTCACAGCTTTACTTCTGCCAGTATCTCGTCCCCTACCTTCCAAACTTTACAGAAACTCTCCTGCGAACCATGCAGAACTAGCACTCCTGAAAGAAAGGATATAGCGGAGACATGGCTTAGCCACAGCCTGGGGGATGTTTCCAGAATGAGATTTTCACTCTGCAGCGGAGTGTGCGCTGATATGAAACTTCCTGGCAGATTAAAACTGTGTGCCCGACCGAGACTCGAACTCGGGACCTTTGCCTTTCGCGGGCAAGTGCTCTACCAACTGAGCTACCGAAGCACGACTCACGCCCGGTACTCACAGCTTTACTTCTGCCAGTATCTCGCCTCCTACCATCCAAACTTTACAGAAACTCTCCTGCGAACCATGCAGAACTAGCACTCCTGAAAGAAAGGATATAGCGGAGACATGGCTTAGCCACAGCCTGGGGGATGTTTCCAGAATGAGTTTTTCACTCTGCAGCGGAGTGTGCGCTGATATGAAACTTCCTGGCAGATTAAAACTGTGTGCCCGACCGAGACTCGAACTCGGGACCTTTGCCTTTCGCGGGCAAGTGCTCTACCAACTGAGCTACCGAAGCACGACTCACGCCCGGTACTCACAGCTTTACTTCTGCCAGTATCTCGTCTCCTACCTTCCAAACTTTACAGAAACTCTCCTGCGAACCATGCAGAACTAGCACTCCTGAAAGAAAGGATATAGCGGAGACATGGCTTAGCCACAGCCTGGGGGATGTTTCCAGAATGAGATTTTCACTCTGCAGCGGAGTGTGCGCTGATATGAAACTTCCTGGCAGATTAAAACTGTGTGCCCGACCGAGACTCGAACTCGGGACCTTTGCCTTTCGCGGGCAAGTGCTCTACCAACTGAGCTACCGAAGCACGACTCACGCCCGGTACTCACAGCTTTACTTCTGCCAGTATCTCGTCTCCTACCTTCCAAACTTTACAGAAACTCTCCTGCGAACCATGCAGAACTAGCACTCCTGAAAGAAAGGATATAGCGGAGACATGGCTTAGCCACAGCCTGGGGGATGTTTCCAGAATGAGATTTTCACTCTGCAGCGGAGTGTGCGCTGATATGAAACTTCCTGGCAGATTAAAACTGTGTGCCCGACCGAGACTCGAACTCGGGACCTTTGCCTTTCGCGGGCAAGTGCTCTACCAACTGAGCTACCGAAGCACGACTCACGCCCGGTACTCACAGCTTTACTTCTGCCAGTATCTCGCCTCCTACCTTCCAAACTTTACAGAAACTCTCCTGCGAACCATGCAGAACTAGCACTCCTGAAAGAAAGGATATAGCGGAGACATGGCTTAGCCACAGCCTGGGGGATGTTTCCAGAATGAGTTTTTCACTCTGCAGCGGAGTGTGCGCTGATATGAAACTTCCTGGCAGATTAAAACTGTGTGCCCGACCGAGACTCGAACTCGGGACCTTTGCCTTTCGCGGGCAAGTGCTCTACCAACTGAGCTACCGAAGCACGACTCACGCCCGGTACTCACAGCTTTACTTCTGCCAGTATCTCGTCTCCTACCTTCCAAACTTTACAGAAACTCTCCTGCGAACCATGCAGAACTAGCACTCCTGAAAGAAAGGATATAGCGGAGACATGGCTTAGCCACAGCCTGGGGGATGTTTCCAGAATGAGATTTTCACTCTGCAGCGGAGTGTGCGCTGATATGAAACTTCCTGGCAGATTAAAACTGTGTGCCCGACCGAGACTCGAACTCGGGACCTTTGCCTTTCGCGGGCAAGTGCTCTACCAACTGAGCTACCGAAGCACGACTCACGCCCGGTACTCACAGCTTTACTTCTGCCAGTATCTCGCCTCCTACCTTCCAAACTTTACAGAAACTCTCCTGCGAACCATGCAGAACTAGCACTCCTGAAAGAAAGGATACAGCGGAGACATGGCTTAGCCACAGCCTGGGGGATGTTTCCAGAATGAGATTTTCACTCTGCAGCGGAGTGTGCGCTGATATGAAACTTCCTGGCAGATTAAAACTGTGTGCCCGACCGAGACTCGAACTCGGGACCTTTGCCTTTCGCGGGCAAGTGCTCTACCAACTGAGCTACCGAAGCACGACTCACGCCCGGTACTCACAGCTTTACTTCTGCCAGTATCTCGTCTCCTACCTTCCAAACTTTACAGAAACTCTCCTGCGAACCATGCAGAACTAGCACTCCTGAAAGAAAGGATATAGCGGAGACATGGCTTAGCCACAGCCTGGGGGATGTTTCCAGAATGAGATTTTCACTCTGCAGCGGAGTGTGCGCTGATATGAAACTTCCTGGCAGATTAAAACTGTGTGCCCGACCGAGACTCGAAGTCGGGACCTTTGCCTTTCGCGGGCAAGTGCTCTACCAACTGAGCTACCGAAGCACGACTCACGCCCGGTACTCACAGCTTTACTTCTGCCAGTATCTCGTCTCCTACCTTCCAAACTCCGCTGCAGAGTGAAAATCTCATTCTGGAATCTGCCAGGAAGTTTCACAAGTTTATATGCTAAGTAGCTCCACAGATGACGAAGAGATTGATGAAATATATGTTGAGATAAAATAAATTATTCAGATAGTGAAGGGAGACGAAAATTTGTCATGGATGACTGGAATTCGGTAGTAGGATAAGGAAGAGAAGGAAACGTTGTAGGTAAATTTGGATAGGGGGTAAGGAATCAAAGAGGAAGCCGCCTGGTAGAATATTGCAAACAGCACAACTTAATCATAGGTAACACGTGGTTCAAGAATCATGAAACAAGGCTGTATACATGGAAGAGGCCTGGAGATACTAGAAGCTTTCAGATAGATTCTATAATGGTAAGACAGAGATTTAGAAACCAGGTTCTAAATTGTAACACATTTCCAGGGGCAGACGTGGACTCTGACCACAAGCTATTGGTCATGAACTGCAGATTAAAACTGAAGAACCTGCAAAAAGGTAGGAATTTAAGGAGATGGAACCTGTATAAACTGACAGAACCGAAGGTTGTAGAGAGTTTCAGAGAGAGCATTAGGGAACGATTGACAAGAATGGGGGATAGAAAAACAGTAGAAGATGAATGGTTAGCTTTGAGAGATGAAATAGTGAAGGGAGCAGAGGATCAAGTAGATAAAAAGACGAGGGCTAGTAGAAATCCTTGGGTAACAGAAGATATATTGAATTTAACTGATCAAAGGAGAAAATATAAAACTGCAGTAAATGAAGCAGACAAAAAGGAGTACAAATGTCTCAAAAATGAGATCAACAGGAAGTACAAAATGGCCAAGCAGGGATGACTAGAGGACAAATGTAAGGATGTAGAGGCATATATCACTAGGGGTAAGATAGATACTGCCTACAGGAAAATTAAAGAGACCTTTGGAGAAAAGAGAACTACTTGTATGAATATCAAGAGCTCAGATGGAAACCCAGTTCTAAGCAAAGAAGGGAAAGTAGAAAGGTTGAAGGAGTATATAGAGGGTCTATACAAGGGCGGTGTTCTTGAGGACAATATTATGGAAATGGAAGAGGATGTAGATGAAGATGAAATGGGAGATATGATACTTCGTGAGAAGTTTGACAGAGCACTGAAAGACCTAAATCGAAACAAGACCCCGGGAGTAGACAACATTCCATTAGAACGACTGATAGCCTTGGGAGAGCCAGCCCTGACAAAACTTTACCATCTGGTGAGCAAGATGTATGAGACAGGCGTAATACCCTCAGACTTCAAGAAGAATATAATAATTCCAATTCCAAAGAAAGCAGGTGCTGACACACTGAAAAATTACCGAATCTCACTTAAGTAAATCACTGCTGCAAAACACTAACATTCCGTTGAAATGTTGAAACACGTGAGGCAATACTGACCCTACGACTTATCTTAGAAGATAGATTAAGGAAAGGCAAACCTACGCTTCTAGCATTTGCAGACTTTGAGAAAGCTTTTAACAATGTTGACTGGTATACTCTCTTTCAAATTCTGAAGGTGTCAGGGGTGAAATACAGGGAGTGAAAGGCTATTTCCAATTTGTACAGAAACCAGATGGCGGTTATAAGTGTCGAGGGGCATGAAAGGGAAGCAGTGGTTGTGAAGGGAGTGAGACAGGGTTGTAGCCTATCCCCGATGTTATTTAATGTGTATACTGAGCAAGCAGTAAAGGAAAAAAAAAAGAAAAAATTGGAGTAGGAATTAAAATCCATGGAGAAGAAATAACAACTTTGAGGTTCGCCGATGACATTGTTATTGTGTCAGAGACAGTAAAGGACCTGGAAGAGCAGTTGAATGGAATGGACAGTGTCTTGAAAGGAGGATATAAGGTGAACATCAACAAAAGCAAAACGAGGATAATGGAATGAAGTCGAGTTAACTCGGGTGATGCTGAGAGAATTAGATTAGGAAGTGAGACGCTTAAGGCTGTAAATGAGTTTTGCTATTTGGGGAGCAAAATAACTAATGATGGTCGAAGTAGAGGGGATATAAAATGTAGACTGGCAATGACGTGGAGGGTAAAAATCGTAGAGGGAGACCAAGAGATGAATACACTAAGCAGATTCAGAAGGATGGAGGGTGCAGTAGGTACTGGGAGATGAAGAAGCTTGCACAGGATAGAGTAGCATGAAGAGCTGCATCAAACCAGACTATGGACTGAAGACCACAACAACAACAACATCATCACTGAAGCAGAAACAGACTTCAGATGAAAAAAGACCAGGAAAATGTTTCTGAAGGTGAAGTACCTCTGCAAAGGTCACCAGGCCAAGCAGAAATTTGTCAAAGATTCCCGTGATAAGATCCTGACGAACGATAGCGATATAGCTGAGAGATGGAAAGAGTACTTTCGACAGCTGCTAAATTATTGATGAACCCGAACCGTAGTTTGATCTCCAGTACCCAATTACAGCCGACGATGATTATCCCCCACCTATCCTGGATGAGATAAAAACCAGAATCAGACACCTTAAGCAGAATAAGAGTCCAGGTGAAGATTTAATACAGGCTGAAATGATCCTGGCAGGAGGAGAGAAACTTGCAGAAAGAATATACCAACTAATACAGGCAACATGGACCAAAGAAGAACTACCAGCAGAATAAAAAACAGCTCTGATTTGTCCAATAGATAAGAAGGGCGACAAACTGAAATGTGGCGTCGTCTGCAATAAGATCCTGTTCAGTTGCCTCATACATAGAATTCATGAAGTGGCAGAATCGGTGATGGGGAGTATCAGGGAGGTTTCCGGCCAGGGTGGTCAACAGTAAGTCACATCTTCAATCTCTGGCAGCTCACTGAATGTGGTAAAGATTTGCATATTTTATTCGTTGATTTTAAGAAGACCTACGATTGTAAACATCGCAAGAACCTGCTCAGCTGTTTCTACATCTACATCTACATCTACATGACTACTCTGCAATTCACATTTAAGTGCTTGGCAGAGGGTTCATCGAACCACAATCATACTATCTCTCTACCATTCCACTCCCGAACAGCGCGCGGGAAAAACGAACACCTTAACCTTTCTGTTCGAGCTCTGATTTCTCTTATTTTATTTTGATGATCATTCCTACCTATGTAGGTTGGGCTCAACAAAATATTTTCGCATTCGGAAAAGAAGATGGCGACTGAAATTTGGTAAATAGATCTCGCCGCGACGAAAAACGTCTTTGCTTTAATGTATTCCATCAAAACTCGCGTATCATATCTGCCACACTCTCTCCCCTATTACGTGATAATACAAAACGAGCTGCCCTTTTTTGCACCCTTTCGATGTCCTCCGTCAGTCCCACCTGGTAAGGATCCCACACCGCGCAGCAATATTCTAGCGGAGGACGAACGAGTGTAGTGTAAGCTGACTCTTTAGTGGACTTGTTGCATCTTCTAAGTGTCCTGCCAATGAAACGCAACCTTTGGCTCGCCTTCCCCACAATATTATCCATGTGGTCTTTCCAACTGAAGTTGTTCGTAATTTTAACACCCAGGTACTTAGTTGAATTGACAGCCTTGAGAATTGTACTATTTATCGAGTAATCGAATTCCAACGGATTTCTTTTGGAACTCATGTGGATCACCTCACACTTTTCCTTATTTAGCGTCAACTGCCACCTGCCACACCATACAGCAATCTTCCCTAAATCGCTTTACAACTGATACTGGTCTTCGGATGACCTTACTAGACGGTAAATTACAGCATCATCTGCGAACAACCTAAGAGAACTGCTCAGATTGTCACCCAGGTCATTTATATAGATCAGGAACAGCAGAGGTCCCAGGACGCTTCCCTGGGGACACCTGATATCACTTCAGTTTTACTCGATGATTTGCCTTCTATTACTACGAACTGCGACCTTCCTGACAGGAAATCACGAATCCAGTCGCACAACTGAGACGATACCCCATAGGCCCGCAGCTTGATTAGAAGTCGCTTGTGAGGAACGGTGTCAACAGCTTTCCGGAAATCTAGAAATACGGAATCAACTTGAGATCCCCTGTCGATAGCGGCCATTACTTCGTGCGAATAAAGAGCTAGCTGCGTTGCACAAGAACGATGTTTTCTGAAACCATGCTGATTACGTGTCAATAGATCGTTCCCTTCAAGGTGATTCATAATGTTTAAATACAGTATATGCTCCAAAACCCTACTGCAAACCGACGTCAATGATATAGGTCTGAAGTTCGATGGATTACTCCTAATACCCTTCTTAAACACTGGTGCGACCTGCGCAATTTTCCAGTCTTTAGGTACAGATCTATCGGTGAGCAAGCGGTTGTATATGATTGCTAAGTAGGGAGCTATTGTATCAGCGTAATCTGAAAGGAACCTAATCGGTATACAATCTGGACCTGAAGACTTGCCCATATCAAGCGGTTTGAGTTGTTTCGCAACCCCTAAGTTATCTACTTCTAAGAAACTCATGCTAGCAGCTGTTCGTGTTTCAAATTCTGGAATATTCCATTCGTCTTCCCTGGTGAAGGAATTTCGGAAAACTGCGTTCAATAACTCCGCTTTAGCGGCACAGTCGTCGGTAACAGTACCATCGGCACTGCGCAGCGAAGGTATTGACTGCGTCTTGCCGCTTGTGTACTTTACATACGACCAGAATTTCTTCGGATTTTCTACCAAATTTCGAAACAATGTTTCGTTGTGGAACCTATTAAAGCCATCTCGCATTGAAGTCCGTGACAAATTTCGCTCGTCTGTAAATTTTAGCCAATCTTCAGGATTTCGCGTTCTTCTGAGCTTCGCATGCTTTTTCCGTTGCCTCTGCAACAGGCTTCAGACCTGTTTTGTGTACCAAGGGGGATCAGTTCCATCTCTTACCAATTTATGAGGTATGAATCTTTCAATTCCTGTTGCTACTATATCTTTGAATTTGAGCCACATCTCGTCTACATTTGCATAGCCAGTTCGGAAGGAACGGAGATTGTCTCTTAGGAAGGCTTCTAGTGACACTTTATCCGCTTTTTTAAATAAAATTATTTTGCGTTTGTTTCTGGTGGATTTGGAAGAAACGGTATTGAGCCTAGCTACAACGACTTTATGATCACTAATCTCTGTATCAGTCATGATGCTCTCTATCAGCTCTGGATTGTTTGTGGCTAAGAGGTCAAGTGTGTTTTTTACCTACCATTTACAATTCGCGTGGGTTCGTGGACTAACTGCTCGAAATAATTTTCGGAGAAATCATTTAGGACAATCTTGGAAGATGTTTTCTGCCTACCACCGGTTTTGAACAAGTATTTTTGCCAACATATCGAGGGAAGGTTGAAGTCCCCACGAACTATAACCGTATGAGTGGGGTATTTATTTGTTACGAGACTCAAATTTTCTCTGAACTGTTCAGCAACTATATCATCGGAGTCTGGGGGTTGGTAGAAGGAGCCAATTATTAACTTAGTTTGGCTGTTAAGTATAACCTCCACCCATACCAATTCGCACGGAGTATCTACTTCGACTTCACTACAAGATAAACCACTACTGACAGACACAAACACTCCACCACCAATTCTGCCTAATCTATCTTTCCTGAACACCGTCTGAGACTTCGTAAAAATTTCTGCAGAACTTATTTCAGGCTTTAGCCAGCTTTCTGTACCTATAACGATTTCAGGTTCTGTGCTTTATACTAGCGCTTGAAGCTCAGGGACTTTCTCAGCACAACTACAACAATTTACAACTACAATTCTGACTGTTCCTTGATCCAAGCACGTCCTGTATTTGCCATGCACCCTTTGAGATTGCAGCCCACCCCGAGGCCTTCTAACCTAAAAAACCACCCAATCCACGCCACACAGCCTCCGCTACCCGTGTAGCCGCCAGCTGAGTGTAGTGAACTCCTGACCTATTCAGCGGAACCCGAAACCCCACCACCCTATGGTGCAAGTCAAGGAATCTGCAGCCAACACGGTCGCAAAACCGTCTGAGCCTCTGATTCAGACCCTCCACCCGGCTCTGCACCAAAGGTCCGCAGTCGGTTCTGTCAACGATGCTGCAGATGGTGAGCTCGGCCTTCATCTCGAAAGCAAGACCGGCAGCCTTCACCAAATCAGATAGCCGCTGGAATCCAGAGAGAATTTCCTCAGATCCAAAGCGACACACGTCATTAGTGCCGACATGTGCCACCACCTGCAGCTGGCTGCACTCTGTGCTCTTCATGGCATCCGGAAGGACCTTTTCTACATCAGGAATGACTCCACCCGGAATGCATACGGAGTGCACACTGTATTTCTTCCCCTCCTTAGCCGCCATATCCCTAAGGGACCCCATTATGCGCCTAACATTGGAGCTCCCAACTGCCAATAAGTCCACCCTCTGTGATTGCCTGGACCTTGAAGGCTGAGAATCATCCTCTGAAACAGGGCAGGCAGCTGCATCTGGCTCAGCCAGAGACAGTGCCTGGAACCTGTTTGTGAGACACACTGGGGAGGCTTTATGATCAGCCTCCGGGGACGTCTTTCGCTGCCTGCCACGCCTTGGAACGACCTCCCAATCAGCCACAGGCGAGGGCTCAGCCCCACTGCTGTCAGCAACCGGGGCAACCACATCGGCAGCCCGATCTGGGGACAGATGGGACGAGGTTGACATCCCCGTGATACCCAAGTCCGGCTCCCCACAGTGGTGCCCATTAGCAACAGCCTCAAGCTGCACGACCGAAGTCAGCGCCGCTTGCAGCTGTGAGTGAAGGGATGCCAACTCAGCCCTCATCCGAACACAGCAATCACAGTCCCTGTCCATTCTGTTTAAGGGAGTTTGACATGGCAGAGAAACTCATCAATCTGAGAAAGATCTGTCTGAGCGAAACACGTGCAAAGGTAAAGACGGGAAATCGCGTAACTCAGGAATTGAAAAGTTTTGACAGGACTCATCAAGGAGATGGGTTGTCCCCTATCCTATTCATCTTTGCCCTCGAGAAGATCGTATGCGAGACCTTCCAAGAGAAGGAAGGAAAGAAACTGGCATACTTAGCCTATGCAGGCGACATCTGTTTACTCTCTAGGTCTGAAGGGGAGTTGGAGCAAATGATCAGAGCACTAAACGAGGCTGCCAGCAAATGTGGACTAAACATAAACGAAGCCAAGACAGAGTCCCTCGTTGTGACGCGTGGTCAGAGTCAGACTGCTGGTCATCTACAATCACTGCAGTTGGGAGACCTGTCCTACAAGAGAGTGCATGAATTCAAATACCTAGGGGCACTTTTCACTGAGAACTCGTCATGTGAAGCAGAGATCAATTCCAGAATACAAGCAGGAAACCGATCTTACCACGGTCTAGCACAACTGCTTCGGTCTAGATATCTCTCCAGACAGTTCAGGATTCGACTATACAAAACCCTGATCCAGCCTGTTTTTCTATATGGCTGGGAGACATGGAGTATCCGGAAACTTCCATAAGCTCCTCGTTTTTGAGAGAAAAGTGCTTCGGAAGATCTTCGGTCCGGTTCTGGATGCACAGAGGAATGGAGGATCAGACACAAGAAAGAGCTTGAGGAACTATACCAGCATCCCAACATAACAGGAACTGTCAGAGCCAAACGAATACAGTGGGCCAGCCATGTGGCCTGGATGGAAGATGACAGATGACATCGGAAGCTCCTGGATTTCACACGTACAGGAAAGACACCCCCAGGGAGGCCCAAGAAGCGTTGGAGAGATGGCCTCCATGAAGATTTTGAACAAGCTTCAATAGACGTGGACGGACGGCGGATAGCAGCAATGGACAGAATACAGTGGAGGAGGAAACTTATAGCAGTGTGCGGTGTGCTGGGTCTGATCATGTAGAAGAAGAAGAAGAAGAAGATAAGATATAACAAGAGGATGCTAACTTTCAAAGCAACATCATTTAGTATTTTGTCTGTTGATGTTTGTCACGTCGTCATCGTGTGGCTGCAGAGCAATTTTCTTTAGACTGGTAAAATGCCACGACATTAATTTCTGTGGAGACGAGAGAGAGAGAGAATCATAGTGAAACGTCCGCTTAGAAAAATTATATAAGACTGTGCTCAAACTGACACACAATATTTTCAGCGCAACGCAATCTGACTTTCAAAAATCCCTACAAAAGAATGGCCCTGACTAACATGAACCTATACGTTTCACAAATCACTTACCTCACAAAAATCTTGGTTACTCGAACTACTGCAATACAGCCAGCGCCACTACTGCCAGCTAAATAAAAGATTCAAACTACAGAAGGCACTAACTACTGATAGGCATAGTTAGCAAATAAAAGATTATAATAGAGAACAAACAATGTTTTTACCTTAATAGTCATCAAAAGTCATAATATATATAGCAGTTCATGACATCCAGTCTTACAAATTTCAAAACTCCGCCATTTCTCTCCCCACATCCACCACTGCTGGCGGCTCACCTCCAACTACGCAACGCTACGCGCTGTTAACAGCCAACTGCCCAACACTACAATGGTCAACAACAATGCAAACCAGCCACAGACTGCACGCAGCACAGCCAGTGATTTTCATACAGAGCGCTACGTGGCGTTACCAATATAGAAACTTAAACAGCCTACTTATATAGCCCCCATGCTCCCCACAAAAAATTTTACAAATTGTTTTGGGCAGTGGCCAATACAGATTTGAAAAAAATTTTCATAATTACTATAACAAAGAAATGAAATGCACACACTTATTGATACAATGTTGGTCAAAAGCTAAAATTTTCTCACAGTCCATGAAGACAGTCCTGATCGTTCATCAGAGTCTAAGCAGTAAAAGAAAATACACACAGAAGTAGTGGAGTTCTATGCTGTCTTGAAGAAGCAGTGTTGTCCTTCCAACGGAAAGACAGTGCTGACTCTTGACATGCAGACAGGTAATGGGCCACAACAGAGCAAACCCACCACAGAGTCAGTCGAAGTTTTGAAGAATATTGGTAGGTAGGTCATCACAGGGCAGACCACTGTAGTCTTGTTAGAGATTACGGCATTGGTGGGCCACCAGAGGTGCAGACCCACTGCAGTCCTTGTAGAAATAATGGTGTTGGTGAGTCATCAAAGGTGTAGACCCACTGTAGTCCTTGTAGAGATGGCTAGCAGCAATCCGTTGCGACTGTGCAGGTGCACAATCACCATAGACAATTGTGGACAATATAGCAAGTCCATGAACCACCACTAGTGCACTCACAAAATTATTTTTGAAATGTCCTTAGAACCAGATATGCTGTTATCCAGTCCCTTGCTGAATTATTAACACACGTGCAAACACTATCAGTCCCTACTTCTCACATATTGTCCATATACTATCACCAACAGAAACATCTGCAGTGAAATGTAACTTACAAGTTACTTAATTTGATGAACTGGTGTCAATTACAATTTTATAACATAAGAACACAATAACAAAGGTACGAAATACATTATTAAAGAACATAACAGTACAGATAACATTTGTAGTAATACAGGCTTTACAAAACAATAGAAATAAACATATACATCAGTGTTACAGGAATTATGACATATGTAAATACATAAAGGATCAGAATAACTTTTAAAACATCAACTTCACACATGAGCATTAAAATAAAACAGAATAAATAATGTCTAAGCATCTTTACAAGGTAAATAACATATTATCAGAAAAATTCTACAACATAAATCTTATTAGCTAAACACATACAGACAGGAAAAACACAAATTCACGTAGTGTAATAACACAAAAATACAGGACAGGGTTTGTTTTCAGTGTAACATATGATACTGCAGTCCAACCCAAAACTTCATTCCATAGATCTTTCATCTTATTTCAACATTTTGTTTCCACCAAAAAAATCCAATCCAAGCTTGCTTTCTGTATTTATATGTTCACATATTTCTTACCACATTATTTATTTTCCATTATCTTACCCCATCATTTATTTCCAAGAAAATCCTACCTAAACCTGTTGTCCCTAAACCCTACTTTTTTTGTTCATGTCCTCTTTCAAAATACTTTTTTGGCCAAACCATTTTCTTATAGCATCTCAATGCATTTTTCCAATTCATCACAACTTGTTCTCTTATATGGCCTACCCCATCTTAAGCTAACTTAAATCTACTGAGCTCAGATGCATAAACTAAGGGACGAGGCAATGCAGCAGCACAAAACAATTAACACAAACAGCAATGACAAAAAATGCAAATTGGGAAAGCAAGCAGCATTATAGAAATTATCAAAGCAAATACAACTAATATGAGGCAATGAGCAGCAACAAGAAAAATAAATCAGTAGTAAAACTAGCTTAATACAATGTAAAATTCAGTAGAACTATGCCTGGCAATCAGCAGCAGCAAATGCAATAACTTATACCTAAACATGACAAAGTTCAAGCAGAAATAATATTACAGTAAAGATGACCATGTCTAATACCTATGTCATATCTTAACACTAGAGTGATGCATCACCTTAACTTACACTACTAAAAAGTTACCAGTCATTGACAAAAATTATGTATGCAATTCCTGTGAGGGGAAATGTCTTTTTGTGCTCCCTCATTTTTTCTATAAGTATATCATAAAGTTATTACTTACTGGATCTGTAGGTATAAAATATCTATATTAGTACATCTATTAAATTTTATTGTAACCAATGCTGCAGTGCAGCTAGAAACTAGATATTAAACAAAATAGGCAAAGGTATATATAAAGAAAATAAAGCAAATATATAAAGCAACATTCACTAGGCAAATGGCGTCTTGCAAGACAAAAAATCTCCCAACTAGAAAGACAATAGATGTAAAATGTTTCTCATCATTTCATTAGGCATTTTAGTAAATATCATAGATTAAGAGATCCACAGTGTAATTATATGTTTTCAAGTTTGAGCGTGTCGTATTTGCGATGCTTTCAACAAGGAAATGTCAATAGCGAGGATAATGGCCTCTTTTTTTCTCCACCTAATGGCTTTCTTTTGTCAGACGACTATCTCTCAGCTGGGCGCCCAAAACTCAATTCGTCAAGGTCACTTACCTTTCTTACCAAAATATTTACGACAGCAGTTTCCGCTACAGTGACAGCCTCATATAAAAAAAATTTCACAGGTCAAGAATTTGCGTTACAAATCTGTAGAAACAAAATCCTATAAATATAACAGTGTCTAAAACATTTTCGTCAGCATTGTGAAACATTCACGCATGTACACACATTTCATAACTCTTAAAGTACGATTCTTGGTTTCCAACATCCGTTTTCACAAATCTGAGTCCCTAACCACTTCTCATTATTCCTTGCCTTATTACACATATACATATTCGTCGACACGTCAATCTTGCGTCGACACTTCAATATTTCATCATAATAAATATGTAGCATAATCAGATTCCTCATATAGCATCAGCTTATTGATCATAATCATACCTCAACAGCATAATACACATCGTCGTCGTAATAATAACATCATAACATCTCAGTCAAATCTCAAAAACGTCGTAGCTTTCTGCAGTAATTTCAAAACCTAAAAAAAATTCTCTGCTCATTTAAATAGTGTCATCTACCTCAAACGCACTTTAAATATCATGATCCCATACCAAACACATCATTCAAAGCTCTCATAGTATCACAATGGTTCCGAAAAAATATATGAACAGTTCACAAAGTACAGACAAAATACAATTTCATAAGTGTGAAGTTATCCAACTGCGTAATTGTGTAAACATGTGTCACTGACGTAGTAAAAAAATGTTTGTTTCTCTCAGTTAAATGATCAGATAGCTGTGTAATTTATGTGTTAGAGGAATATGGTACCGATGTGTAAAGTTGTATAAGCAAATACCATATTAGCTAGGGCTCCTTGTGCTTGCCAAACACATGGTACACAAAGTAAGTGTGTAGCCCCCTGAGGATTAATGTAATTATACCCTCAGGTGTTACAGATTACAGCAATGGAATGAAATGTATCACGGAAAACCTTTGTATCATTGTACTTCAAATATCTTTAAAAATAAATGTTTTAAGTACAAAATTAACCATTCAAATACGTGTACTGTAGTGCTAAACTGTGCGTCTTGTTGTAAGATAATCTCTGTGGAAGTGTCATAGTTATCGTCCTCCGAAAGCTAAGTTCTGCAGAAGTCAATGTACTTACCTCATGATAAACAAAAGTGAAATGCTTTGCGTATAGATATCTTAGTTATTACGCTTATTGCCATGATGAAGAAAGTACTGTGCAGTAACGTATTGTTGTGCTACGGAAAAGGCTGTCTCATTGTAACTATACCACAAAAGTTACTACTAAAACATGTTTTACTTTCCAGAATAATTCAGAAAAACTGTGCAGATATAAAACGGAAACACCGCAAAAGCAACATTGTAAATTGTCACTCATTAGTAGCGTCGTGATAAAATCGTGTAGCTGTCACATAAACTAACCACTGTGTCATCTGGTATCTCACAGAAAGTACTTTAAATCCAGAATGTATTTTCAAGTAAACCAAAATGTTGTATTAAAATCTCATTAGCAGTATTGGTAAATGTTCTAAGTATGTGAGCCTTATAGTCGTTACATAATCGTGCAACTAACAAGCAAGAATGTACAAATAACAACAATGTGTCATCTGTTCACTATAACAATGCATTCGTAATTTCTGTTGAAATAAGTTCTCTTGGTTCTTGACTGGATATTTAACTTCAAACATTGTTGCATGTTAACAGATTCTAAGTCTGACAAAGCATACTAGTAATGTAAAGTGAAAAGTTATATGGCAAAGACAAAGTTAAAAAGCAGATTGTCTCTCAATAAACGGTTTTATATGTGAAACGTGGTGCAATCTTTTACCCTTTCAACTTGAAGGCAATTATCAACGGTATACGTCGGTAAGGAATACTGGAATTTTTCTCAAGGTCAGCGTCTATGTTATTTTCCTCAAGCCGAGCCGGTGCACGTGGCTGCCTGCACTGCGAGTCATTGTCTGTTTCTTTGTTGGCGCGCGTCGTTACTGGGATCTGGAGGTCTAACTTCTACAAATTCACCTTGTCGAGAGGGCCCTGCCCTGTTTCAAACCCGCCAGTTCTGATGAAATTCAGGTCTGTCGTTATGATTATATCGTCCGTCGTCATGTCGGTAGTTCCTGTAGTTTCTTTCTTGTCCGTTAAGGGGTGGAGAATTTCTCCCTGAATTATCACTGCATGGTGGATCGTTGCGTCTGAAGTTATTCTGTCTCCCCTGATAATAATAGTTCTGGTTGCCACATTGTCTGTTTCTATGCTTGTCTCTGTCATATTCATTACTATGGAAATGCGATCTTTCTCCATAATTATTACTACTCTGCCAACGGTTGTCATATGGGTGGTGTCTGTTTTGGTCACGATTTACGTTGTAAGAATAGCCTTGTCGTGTCCATTTATTATTTCTGTCATCGCGGAATTGTGACTGATGTGACCTGTAATTGTTGTGCTCCTGTTTTCGCGTTCGGCGATTGTCAGTGTCAATTTCCAATTCTTGTAACAGTCCCTGGAAAGCTTCAATGTCGTCTTTGCAACGTCCTGCCAAAATAATATGTCGTAAATGTTCAGGTAATTTGATTAAGCAAATGTGGATGAGTTCTGAGGGGCTGTATGGGTTTGA
Source organism: Schistocerca nitens (assembly GCF_023898315.1). Classification (NCBI taxonomy): domain Eukaryota; kingdom Metazoa; phylum Arthropoda; class Insecta; order Orthoptera; family Acrididae; genus Schistocerca; species Schistocerca nitens. The sequence goes on along the minus strand of NC_064615.1, from coordinate 1,164,367,592 downwards.
CAGGTATTGATTCTTGTGCAACATGTCTTCAAAATATTTCACAAGACTGGAAAATTCAGATTGTTCGAAATGTTTCATCATTATGATGGCTATGTTTTACCCGGTCTTGTGTAGCTTGAGACCAATATGCTGAGAGGAAGGCATGATAAAATTCTCCTTCACTGTGACAATCGTGAATGACCGATCGCATTCTTACAGCTGGTTCATTCTCCAAGTAACCACACATAAATTCTAACCTGTGCTCCAATGACCAGTTGGGAGGAAAACAATGAGAGAATTGATGAAGCCATGCTTGTGGATGAATGTCGTTGTCAGAATTCTTAAATGTTTTGAATTTACGTGTAGTAATGGACAGCTTATAGTCAAAATCATCGTGTCGGCGAGTAGCATATCGGTCATTGTTACGTCGTGTCGGCGGTTCCATCTCAAAATTCGGTGCACCTTGCCAATTTCTTTCATAATTTCCGAAGTGCCCTGTGTTATTATTTTGTGGCTTTTCCGTTTTTCTAAGTCCCTCTTCCCGTGTTGGAGCGCGAGTGTCCTCTGAAATATGTAATTTTTGTATTACATGTGCCAACTGATCTTGTACTTCCCGGATTTCTCTTTTGTGTTGCGTATTAATTTGATTCTGATTTTTTTTGAATTTCTTAATTTGTTCATACTCTTCTGTGTCAGTGATGGCTACAGGTCTTGTGTCATTCAGATCATCATCTACCTTTGCAGATAAGTTAGTGAACTGATCCGAAAGTTCGGCTACTTTCTCCGATAGTGTACTTATTTCCTCAGTGTGTTTCTCTGAACCAAGTTTCAGAGTGTCCATTTGTGTTGAAATCGTATCTACTGTGTTCTTTAAGTGTTCCTGAGGTTTTGCAACTAGCGTAACCGAATCGGTAGATGCAACTGAGTCAATTTTAGCCGACAAGGTCTCATGATTTTCATGAACAATGGTTTGCAGTTCTTTTATGGCTGCTTCGTGATTCTGTAATGCATTTTCATGCCGCGAAAAAATAGGTTGAAAATGCACACAAATTTGTGTTTTTACGTCATTACAGACTTTTTGACATTTCGATTCATGTCATGTAACTCAGTAGTTAAATCTTCACGTGTTTGTTCAAGTGTGGTGTCTAACTTTTGAAGCTTTTGCTGTGTTTGTCTCTGATTTTGTTCCAGTGTGTCTAACTGTTGCTGTGTTTGTCTCTGGTGTTGTTCCATTGTGTCTAACTGTTGCTGTGTTTGTCTCTGGTGTTGTGTCATTGTGTCTCACTTTTGAAGATTTTGTTCCATTGTGTCTAACTTTTGAAGATTTTGTTCCATTGTGTCTAACTTTTGAAGCTTTTGTCCCATTTGTTGCATTATTTGTAATAACAATGCACTGGTGTCTGAAACATGTTCCTCAGTGCTATTCGGCAATGCATTTGAACCGCCAATATTCACATTTTGAAAAGCAGAAAAGGTGTCTTGACTTATTTGAGAAAACGGCGAGGACGCAAAACCTGAATCTACAGTATTTGCAAGATTGTGTTCTGTCATTTCGGATTCCTGAGGCAAGCTGTTGCCGACCGATCGATCGATAATGCTTCCCTGTTCACTAATTGTTTCACTGCTTACACCATTATTTACAGCCCGCTCCATTTCCCTATGTACAGTTACCAAATTACTACTTTGAACATTAGTTAATTCATTACACGGTGGCGCTAACACGCTGCTTTCGTCTTCACTGTCATTTCTCAGTTTACTTTGGAGCCTAGCATTATTGTCACAATATTTCACACGACAACACAGAAAAGCACAATTTGAAGAGCAAAATAAGAAAACGCATTAACATAGCATTGAAAATAATATCTCGTTAATTGCAAACGCAGCTGCGAAATAGTTGGTGCAAATCTACATGCATGCCACAACTGTTTTACTGTACAAGAATGAAAACTACAACTACAAAGGAAATTCTCTCTATGATTACGCGCTAGCAATAAAGCAAAGGCTGCACTAATTGCACAAACTACAAGAAAAAAATCAGAAGATTCCAGTGAGGTATCCTCGGCTACGGGTCGACATATGAAACGTCCCCTTAGAAAAATTATATAAGACAGAGCTTAAACTGACACACAATATTTTTAGCGCAACGCAATCTGACTTTCAAAAATTTCTACAAAAGAATGACCCTGACTAACATTAACCTATACGTTTCACAAATCACTTACCTCACAAAAATCTTGGTTACTCGAACTACTGCAATACAGCCAGCGCCACTACTGCCAGCTAAATAAAAGATTCAAACTACGGAAGGCACTAACTACTGATAGGCATAGTTAGCAAATGAAAGATTTTAATAGAGAACAAACAATGTATTTACCTTAATAGTCATCAAAAGTCATAATATATATAGCAGTTCATGACATCCAGTCTTACAAATTTCAAAACTCCGCCATCTCTCTCCCCACATCCACCACTGCTGGCGGCTCACCTCCAACTGCGCAACGCTACGCGCTATTAACAGCCAACTGCCCAACACTACAATGGCCAACAACAATGCAAACCAACCACAGACTGCACGCAGCACAGCCAGTGATTTTCATACAGAGCGCTAGGTGGCGTTACCAATATAAAAACCTAAACAGCCTACTTACAATAGCATTGGGATTCTCATGGTTTCTGGGTTTCAGATCAGAGCTGATAATTACGAAGTGAGAAGTTACTAACTATATGTGATGTTATATTCTACACTGATCAGCCAGAACCTTATGATCACCGGCCTGCTATCGATATCAACCCGTTCAGGCGATAGCAGCGTCACCTGGCGAGGAATTACTGCTAGTCAGACACATGCACACTGCATGTAATAATAGTGAGCGTTCAGTCCGTGTGTAGAATGGGGAAGGCGAGCGATCTGTCTGAATCTGACCGATGGCAGACTGTGATGGCCCTGACGGTCGGCAGGAGCATTTCGGGAACTGCACGACTTGCCGAGTGTTCGAGCCAATTCTGTGGTGAATGTCTTCAACACGTGCGAAATAAAGGTGAAACAACGCCGTGGGGTTGGGCAGCCATCCCTCATCACAGATGTTGGACGTAGTAGGCTGGGAAGTCTGGTGCAGCAGGACAGGCGCCGAACTGTGGCGGAACTAACATCAGACTTTAATGCTGGGCAGAGTAAAAGTGTGTCTGAACACACAGTGCACCCAACACTCTTAACGATGGGCGACCCATGCATGTGCCAATGTTAACACACCGACAGCGTCAACAGCGATTGTAATTAATACGTCACCATCGGCACTGAACGTTGGCGCGTTGGCAGAGCGTTGCGTGGTCTGATGAATCCCGATACCTTCTTTATTAAGCGAATGGGAGAGCACGAATCCGTTGTTTTCGAGGGTAACAGCTCATTGATGCCTGTACTGCGGGACCGAGACAAGCCGGCGGCGGGTCCGTTATGCTTTGGGGAACATACACCTGCGCATCCATGGATCCAGTGGAGCTCGTGCAAGGCACCATGATGGCCAAGCAGTATCGTCCACTGGTTGCAGATCATTTACACCGCTTCGTGTCGATTATGTTTCACGCCAGCAGTGGCATTCTTCAACAAGATAATGCGCGGTGTCACAAGGCCGGGAGTGTGATGGAGTGGTTCGAGGAACACAGTGGTGTGTTCCAGTTCAACTGCTGGTCTCCAGCTAGCCAGATCTGAACCCGTTCGAACACGTCTGTGGTGTGATTGAACGTGGCGTCAGAGTTCACTGCCTCCCTTCCCTGAATATATGAGAATCATGTGACTTGCTTGTGCAAATATGGTGCCAAGTCCCTCTAGCGTCCTACCACGGCCTCACTGCTTCCATGCCACAACACGTTGCTTCTGTTATCCGTGCCAAAGGTGGACATAGTGACTATCAGGCACGTAGACATAATGTTCTGGATAATCAGTGTAGCCCAAAGAAGACAGATTTTTTTCTGTAAACGCTTTGTCTGAAATCGATGTTAACGACTTGCAAACAAGAATTTGGCATGGAAAGGTCAAGGAACACGTGGATAAAGTCGCTGAGTCTTGATGTCACAATTTTTTTCCTGTTACCTATGGTCCACAGAGAGCTATATTGAATTCTCAGAACCAAATGAGATCTCTCTTGTTGAAGAACAAGGGTAGACATTTTCAAGATTTCACTGCACTTTCATCATGCAAGATCTAGTAAGTAGAAATGGAAATGAGCCTTTGGCGTCATTGGCCGGGAGACCCCTTGCGGGGCAGGTCCGGCCGCCTTGGTGCAGGGCTTACTGCATTCGATGCCACATTGGGCGACCTGCGCGCCGGATGGGGACGAAATGATGATGAAGACAGCACAACACCCAGTCCCTGAGTGGAAAAAATCTCCGACCCCGCCGGGAATCGAACCCGGGCCCGTAGGACGGCCATCCGTCACGCTGACCACTTTTTTTTTTCCATTGTGCTCGTTAATGTTGGTTGCGTTTGTTCGGGGCGGACGTCCCATGACACCCGCTGAAGTTCGTTGTTGATCCGTTCATCCATTCACTCAGTTTTTTTTATTACAGAGGGCTACTAACCCTCCGACCGAACACGCTGAGCTACCGTGCCGTCGTCACTCAGCTATCGGGGCGGACGATCATATAAGTTATAAAGTATAGCCACTGTACAAAAAATTATGAAGTTTCTACAATGTTCGTAAACTTTTTGTAATCAGCATATAAGTAGAAGAAGTGAACAGCAATTTGGTATGAATGACACAGAGAAGCAGAACTTGCACACATCATTTATAAACATATTTAGTTACTGTTCATTTCAAGCAACAAATGAAAAATCAGCATTCATTGCTTCTCTCTCTCTCTCTCTCTCTCTCTCTCTCTCTCTCTCCCCTTTCTCTCTCTCTCTCTCTCTCATGCGCGCGCTGTGTGTGTGTGTTCTTTTCTGATAAATAGCGTTTTGGGAAATTCTGTGGGTACTTTTGCATGTGAACTACTCAACATCCGCCATCTGAATGTTATCTTCGTTCAAGCCACTTATGACATCATTTATTCAATGTCATTGATCTTTTTCAGATTGATGAGTTTCTCATGTGCGACGTATGGGAGTTTGGGTCGGTATGGGAATCTTGCAGAGGACAACTGCAGTGGTTAAGGTGACTGCTCGCTGTAACATGGAAATCTGGGTTCGAGTCCCCGTCCGGCGCATATTTTCGTGTGTCATTATTGGGTGGTGGATCTATCCCTAATATAGCTGACATCGAGGAATTCGCGTCAATGAATACGTTTCGGAAAGTATGTGTACATTTCGTTGATTTTGTCATGATGTTTCAGATGACGATACTAACAGCTTTGTAGTAATTATTTCTAAAAAGCAATAATAATACTTTAGAATTTTATTTGAACTTACACATTTTTGGGCAAGGTTTTAACGGTGATGTAATTATTATTAATCCCGTCTGCAAACTTCCTGTGATGCTCACATGTTCTGTCAGGCCCTCGCTTTTCATACAGCTGCTTATGCGAATCGACAGTTATATGTTACATGGAAAGAATACTGTGTAGCTCAGTAGTTATGTAGGTCTCACATAAAAATGTAAATGCTCAGGGTTCCATACACCGTTGTCGTAACATCACCTCTTTCACCCTATCTTACGTGTGTGTGAATGCCAATGTGCGTCACATTTACAATCCACATTAAGCCATGCTGGTCGCCCTATAACTGGCTAGCGAAAGTCATTTCAAAGGTCATGGAGAGGTAGAAGAAAGGCCTATATGATCTCCAATAGAGCCACGGATAGTAAAGCAGTCTGGTCTTCAAACCAACCGTCGGGTTGATGACAGCTTTACTGTATGAAAAACAGTGGAGAATCCGTGGGAGACTTTTCTTCTACTTGGACCCTAATCTTTGGTCCAGTGATACCAATCAGCTAATTTCTTTCGAAATGTGGTGTTGTATTACCAGGTGCTCTACCCAATTCCGTCCACCAGCGACCTCACTTATGAGGCAGATCATTAATTCAGCTGCGGTGTTCGATAAGAGAGCGCTATAGCGAAGGCCAGATAAGCTTGGAAATAACTCTCCGGAAGTTAAGGACAGGTCCGTGATTATGAGAGCCATTCGACTGTTAGTACTTATCGTCCTGTCACCTACAAAAATACTACGAGTGCTGTCACCAAGTTTCGGTGAAAAAATATACCAGCACCTGAAACTTGCTAGCATTAACATTCCCAAGCTGTCATCATGCCAGACGAGATGAAGGCTGAGGGGCGGTTGAAAGACAGACATTATGTCCTGAAGACAAGATTTATGAGTTAAATACAACAGCTATATGATCGTAACTATTGTATTCATTATTACCATTGCTTCTACGCTTTTCTAGGTATTAATTGTTGTTTTTGTCATTTGTTTTAGCAAAAGATTTGCTAATTTTGCTAAACAGAATAAATGTACAAATAAAGACATGAAGACGTTACTCTAGTGTAATAGCATTGTATCAGTCCTTACACACATCGTTCTCAGTCTCTGCTGCCTCCTCAGCACAACCGGTTGGATTTTTTTTCTTTATTGGATTTCTATTCCCCCAGGGGGGTGGGGGGTGGGGGGGGGGCTGGCAGCAGCCTACAGAAAAGTTAAAAAACAGAATCAGGAGATATGAAAAACAAACAAAAGCAGGCAGTAAAATGGTAACTGTTAAAAACAGAAACATGGAGAAAAAGATACGAAGAAAATATAAAACAAAACGGTCGGTAGTGCTGATTAAAGCACACAGTGAGTAGACAAGCACAATTTAAAAAACACGACCAGTTTCTGGTTTCTGTTCTTACGAGATAAAAAAAAAAAACAGAACTAGCGACAGTATGGTGGCCGTTCACAACAGTGACAGAGGACACACAACACTGACCACTCACTTAAAACAGCACTATACAGACGACACGGCAGCAGATGAGGGGGGGAGGACCCGGACTGATGAGGGGGGAGGAAAGGGGGGAGGAGAGGAAAAAAGGAAAAATGCAGGGAGCCGACGGAGGGAGTGGACTTAAAAAGACGAGGCTGGGTAGACACGAGTGGGAAAGGCAACGGAGGGGAGAGCAAAAAGGACTCAGGGGAGAGAAGGGAGGCAGAGAGAGGGTAGGCAGGGAAAAACAGGATGGGGGGAGAGGTAGCTTGGGAAAAGGACAGAGGAAGGGAGGGGGAGGTGACGATCAGAGTTGACAGGAGGGACAAATGGAGGGAGAGAGGGTATCATCCGGAAGGGGAAGTCAACGGAAGCCACCCTAGGAAAGGAGATGTAGGGTGTAGAGGTGCAGGGTAGGGGAGGACACAATGGCGAAGGCTCAACAGATGGTGGGAGTTGAGAGGAGCAACCAGGGGATGAGGGGGATCAAGGCAGCAGGAGTTGTAGAGGACGCAGATATGTTCGAGGAAAAGGAGAAGATGGGGCAAAGGAATCGGGTCATAGAGGATCCGCATGGGGGATGGGAGGCATATAAGGAAGGCAAGTTGGAGTGCATGGCGCTCGAAGATCTGGAGGGACTTACAGAGTTTGGGGGGGGGGGGGCGGATATCCCAGCGGGACTGGAATAACAGACAATGGGATGGATTAAGGATTTGTAAGTGTGGAGCATGGTAGAGAGGTTCGACCCCCATGTCTGGCCAGTGAGGAGTCAGAGGTGGTTGTGGGCTTTGGACTGGATAGAGCGGAGATGAGGGATTCAGGTGAGGTGACGGTCAATGGTGAGGCCAAGATAGGTGAGGGTGGGGGAGAGGCAGACAGGACGGGTGCAGATGGTAAGGGAGAAATCAAGGAACCGGAAGGAGCGAGTGGTATGACCTATGATGATCGCCTGGGTCTTGGAAGGATTTATTTTCAGGAGCCACTGGTTACACTATGTGGCAAAAAAGTCAAGGTGATTCTGGAGAAGGCACTGGGACCGTTGAAGGGTAGAAGCAAGGGCAAGAAGGTGGTGTCATCAGCATACTGCAGGAGGTGTACTGGATTGGGGGGGGGGGGGCATATCTGCCGTGTACAGGAGGTAGAGGGGAGAGGACAGAGCCCTGGGGCACACCCACAGAGGGGTAGAAGGAGCGGGACTTCGTGTTATGGATGCTAACATAGGAGGGGCGGCAGGAGAGGAAGGGGGCATTCAGACAGACGTAGTTGACAGGAAGGGCGTAGGCCTGGAGTTTAAACAGGAGACTGGGATGCCAGACACACTTGTAGGCCTTTTCGAGGTCGGGGGAGACAAAAGTGGTGGAGCAACGTGAGTTAAGCTGGAGGTAGAGGAGATGAGTGAGGTGTAGGAGTTGGTCATTGGCAGAGAAGGAATGTCGAAAGCTACCTTGGGTGTTGGGGAAGAGGTGGTGTCAGTGGAGGTGGTGATGGATGCGCTGAACACCGAGGTGAGACATATAGGGCGATAGGAAGAGGCATCAGATGGAGGCTTGTTGGGTTTGGAGAACATCAGGATACGGGAGGTTTTGCACAGGTCGGGGTAGAAGTGGCAAGGATTACTTTGTAGAGTGTGGTAAGGACTGCAAGGAAGGAGGGAGGGCAGTATTTGAGGTGGCGGTAAGTAACGCGGTCGTGGCTGGGAGCAGTGTTGCGTTTAGTGCGGAGTGTGAGGCTGATGTCCTGTGTAGTGATGGGAGTGTTAAGTGCAGATGGTGGGGTGTGGCCCAAGTACTGGAAGCCATGAGCAAGGGGAGGAACAGAGGTATCCGTACGGTGGATAACGTCAGGGAAGAGGGAATAACCAAATTGAGGATCATCTGGGATGGAAAAAACATCGGATAGGTGGGAGGCAAAGTGGTTGGCCTTACTGAGGTTGTCAGGAAAGGGACGGTCATCAAGGAGGAGAGGGTACAGGGGGGTGGGGCGGTTCCCAGTAATGCGGTGGAAAGCAGATCAATACTTGGAAGAGTTTATTGGAAGCGTGATGTTGTGTACATGGCTGTCGTCAAGCACAGCGTTTCTTCACAGTAAGCAGGTTGCGGATGTGTCGTTGTAATTGCCGGTGGCGGGTGAGTTTGTCCCGGTCACGAGTGCGGAGAAAAGAGCGTTAGAGACGGCGGGATTCACGAAGGAGAAGGACGGCCTGTAGGGGCAAGGCGGGGCAACCGGTTTGACCCATCGCCCTCTTTTTATTACTTTCTCTCTCTATCTCGGTTTGAGTATGCTTTTTGTTTATAAAGTGAACACGCTGTTTGCGATGTTAACAGTGGCCTTGCAAGATGATATCTTCAAGGTAATTACAGACACGTGGCTGAATCTCGCGAATTTCCGAGAAACTCACCTTCAGCGCATTATGAATGCTCTTAGCACAGTCTAACACATACAGTCACGACCTCCTGCTTATTTCTGTTTAGACTGCGGCGGCAGCGTTCCAAGCGAACAGAAGCTACACTATTGAATACCGTATCGGATGAGCGCGAACAAAATCGTTCCTATCGATTTGTAGCATAGTTTTTACACTACGGAGAGTATGTAGTGCCATAAAAAACTGGCACTAACCAAAAATTGACACCACATTACACCACATTTGTCTTTCTTTGACTCCAAAGGACCCTGCGATGTATGGAACAGTACATTACAGCATACATATTTACCATTCTCTTGTAACCTACAAATATTTGCAAAAGAATGTCATTTTCTGTTAAGAACAAAAATATGTCTAGTAAACAGCAGAAGACCTGATCTTTTCCAGAAAGACGTCGTATATGTATTCAGCAACATGAATTTTTTCTTATTACACTTCCATGGGAATCAGTGAATGTGGAACATAGTTACCTTTTATGGAATGCAATACTTACATTATTTAAAGTACCACACAGATATGATAGTAAAACGTCAAAAGCAACAATCTGTTACTCAACACCAACGTAGTCAGTTCCACAACTGTTGCTGCATCTGAGCCACAAACGCCAAGAATCTTTCAACACATTCCCTTTTCAAGCTAAAATAATTACATTTACAGAAATATTCGTCTATTAGAAACTAGTGTGAACTGTAAGAATGTGTGTGTCATAAAAATTCATAAAAAAATTGTTACGTATCAACAAAAATGCCTGTCTTAATAATGACAGACAACAGGAATGTATGCTTTTCATGCATGAGATCTGTGTCTATATTCTCTTGTTTTCAGCGGAGTGAGCTACAGTTCGTTAATTAAGTACAAAAATAACTGTGAGTAATCATCGATCTTACGGCTGTCTTTCTCGCCGCTAGGGGAGCTAGTGTCGTTCCAGCTGTACCAATTATATATATGTGGTGTCCGACACGTCCGAAAGAACAGACACTATTTTGATCCAGCCACTGTACCGTTGTGAATTAAGACACAAAGGATTACAGAAAATGGCTGCGAATGGGCCTTGATTGAAACCAATGGGTGAGTTGAAAATTCGTGTCGGACGAGCATTCGAACCCGGGTCTACTGTTTACTAGGCTGATGCTCTGGCCAAATGGCCATCGGGATGGAGTGGTCACCTACAACCGCACGGACTACCCTAGCATGCCTTCCGCCAGACCCAAATTCTCAGCTTATACCACACACTGCTGGCGTAGTGTCCCTGTTCATTAGCTTCATTACTCGCGGTATTTATATATAGCGGCTGTTCTTCTGAAAGGACATACACGCATAGACATTAATTACGACGATGATGGCCTATGATTCCTTCAGTACAGATGCGCACCGGGAACTAACTTTTACCGGAATTGGCGAGATGCCAATGTCTGTAATTCCTTTGTGTCTTCATTTTCTTTTTCTTATGTCGCAACTGATGGTAGATCCATGTGCACTTCCCGAAAATCTTGAGAACGCATTTTGTTATGTTTTTTTCGGTTTCCAATCGTTCCTTTTCGCAGGAATCACCTAGATAGCTTTAGGATTTCAACTGATGGAAAATCTAAAGTCATATGACAGAAATAATAGCACTACGATATGCGTATGAAAGAAAATAACGCTTTAATGAAGTCTGTTACCAATAAAATGTCACTGAATTACAATTTTAGACTATAATCAGACGGATCAGCACACCCATAAAGGACACAAGCTTGCATTTTTTTTTCTTTTCAAAGCACTTCGACCAGAAGTTAATGTTTAGGGCAAATAACATGACAGGCGTCGACTTCAAGATTGTGACGTGATGACAACCTTCCTAATTATATATTCATGGTGTCGTGACTGCGTATGTTCCACTGCGTTCTAAGGATCCCGCGCTGTGTGTTCTTCGACCCTTCTAAATCACCTCTTTCAAAACAATCAAGACAAAAGGTTAGAAAAATGTAGTCGTATCTCACTGTCATCCCACTGACATTGTCAATCAATGTAATTCGGTAGCTAAAAAAATCTACTCGCCAACCAGCTGTGGGAGAACGTTCTACAAAAGGTATTACAGTTTGCAATATTTCGGAGCTTCTTCTTCTAGCAGAAGAGTTGAAGGGAAGGAAGAGGGGCGAAGGAAAATGACTGGTGAGGTTTAGGAAAAGATGTAGAGTTCTTTAAAGTCGCCCAAAACCCCAAGTCAGGAGAGACTTACCGGAGGGGATGAGAAAGAAAGAGTCTTTCCTCTTCCTTCCCCTTCAACCCTCCTGCCAGAAGAAAGAGCCACTGCCTCCGAAAGCTTGCAATCTGTAGTGCCTTTTGTGTGTGTGTTCTCCTGCTGCCACATGGTGATAGATTTTTTCTCTACTCAGTTACATTATATTCTGACATTGTCAATTATTTTAGTCAAACTTAGTCTCATAATCGGTTTGTTATAGTGTTGGGGTGTTGGAGCCGCCATTTAGTGTTCAAAATCAGTCCTCCATTTTATTTATTTTGTTTCACATGCCTAATTTCACAGGACCAAACTGAGGAGCGAATCTCCTTAGTCATGGAACGAGCTAGTACAAGAAATTAATTTCAGAAAAGTTAATACAGATTAAATACATTTACACGAAACCTATGCAGACAACAAGCTGCTCAGTATATACTGAGTAGTGCAGTTACTCTCAGAGGTCCGCAGTGGGCTGTAATTACTGTACAGCAGCGAAACTTGGCGATATTCTGATGTGTTAACGTGGAACCGATTTAAAAATTAGTTCCGATTTTGGCCACTAGGTGCAAGTTTTGCGCTCTGAAAGCAAGAAAGATGTATAAAAAATCTTTCCAAATCTAATGGATTAGGAGCAGTATGTGAGCAAAAAAGATCAAACAAGTAAAAAAATGGATAATGTTGATCTTATTATTAAATGCCACTCGCACAGTTTGTTCGATATGAGCACCAGATGCGTCGAAGACATGCTTTACAGCGCCAGATTTTTACCTGTTGGCCAAAATTGGAACAAATTTTTTCTCAGCTTACTTCGGTTCCGCATTAACATGCCTACCAGGTTCAAATGGTTCAAATGGCTCTGAGCACTATGGGACTCAACATCTTAGGTCATAAGTCCCCTAGAACTTAGAACTACTTAAACCTAACTAACCTAAGGACATCACACACCCCCATGCCCGAGGCAGGATTCGAACCTGCGACCGTAGCAGTCCCGCGGTTCCGGACTGCAGCGCCAGAACCGCTAGACCACCGCGGCCGGCTGCCTACCAGGTTTCGCTCCCACACGATAATTACATCCCGCTCTGGACCTTCGTAAGTTTATGCACTTTAATTATAACCACTTGGTACTAGCACAATCAGCAGTGTAAAACAGGAATTTGCATAATATTTTTACAGGAGCACCCAACAGAATAGAAGTAGTGAGCCGTTAGGAAATTCTCCGGTTTGGATTTGAAAGTGCTCGGATTACTGTTAACATATTTTAAATCTTGAGATAGGTTACTGAAAATGGATGCAGCAGAATGCACAAGAGGCAAAGAGACGAGATCCAAATTCAGATTGGATTTCTGTCCAGTTTTAACTGAGTGAAAGCTGCTAATTCTTGAGAATAGGCTCTTATTGTTAACAATAAACAACGTCAAAGAAAATATCTATTGAGAGGTCAATGCCAGAATTCCCATAGGAGTCGAAAAGAAGTTTACGAACTTAAACATGTTGCTTGAACTGCCCATGTCTGAATCGAAAATACTCATGCTGATTGGGAAGAGTCACACCAGAATATAAGACCGAACCTCATAAGCTAATGAAAATAAGCGAAGTAAAACAATTTTCGTGTTGACGATCACTTATTGCAGATACTGTTCTGATGATAAATATAGCATCATTCAGATTTTGTACAAAGTCCTGAATATGAGCTTTTCATGACAGCTTACCATCTATCTGAACACCTAGGAATCTGGACTGTTCAGATCCTCTAATCATACGTCCATTTAGTGGAATCCGAATGTCAGTTTGGTCGAATTGTGTTTTAGAAACTGTAAAAACCGAGTCTCACTGTGATTTAGCATCAATTTATTTCCTACAAGCATGAGCCTATGTCTTGAACTGCACTGTTTGATAATTGCCTGTGTTGCTCTCAACATCCTTCACTATCAAACTAGTGTCATCAGTAAATACAAATGTTTTAGAATCATCTGTTAATAAAAAGTATGTCATTTATTTTATTCTTTTTCTTGCGGATTACCTACGGCTGGCGCCGTTAGTCGCCGTCTCCTTGTCTCGACTTTCCTCAATCTTCACATTATTTGCTTCCATTGCCTCCTCCACATCATTCTGCCAGTTGCGTCGTGGTTGACGCCTTTTCTTCCGCTGTGATGGTATTCATTGTAGTATCCTATTTGTTCTCCTTTCTTCAGGAGACTGTGATCTTCCCTTCCCTGCGGACTTTACCGCTCAGATTCCAGTAACTGTGAGAAAGCGTGAAGAGGTCGTCGGGCGGAGCGACTTAATCGGCCGGATGGGAGATGGTAGCAGGGGAACAAGCAGAAAAAGGAGTTACAAGAAAAAATGGGCTTGGTAGAAAGACTAATTCAGCTAGTAATAGTGAATACATTGTTCAAAAATCACAAGAAGACGAGGTATACTTGGAAAAGGCCCGGAGACACCTTAAGATACCCGTTGTATTCTGTAACTATAGGATAGAGATTCTGAAATCAAATGGTGTATTATAAGATGTACCACGAGTAGATAGAGACTCAGATCACAATTTAGCAATTAAAAGTTAAGAGAATCGTACGGAAGACTCAGTGTGCAAAGAAATGGCCACAGAGCACTGAGGAATAGTCACATGCGTTTGAAATTTTCAAAGGTTGTAGAAACTGCGGTAATGAATACCACAGTAGGCAATTCAGTTGAAGAGGAACGGACATGTCAGAAGAGTCAAGTACACGTGTTGGACAGACAGACGTAGGTCCCAGGAGGATAACGGCGAAAAATTCGTTTAACAGAAGAAATACTTCAACTAACCGACTACAGATAGAAGTAGAAAAATTTTCATCGAAAGAAAGGAATACGGAAATGTAAATCAGTTAAGGGTGAAAGAAATAGGAAGTGCAGTGAAGCCAAGAAGGTATACGTGCAGAAAAAATGTGATGGAATCAAAAAAGAAATGATCGTCAGAGGCTCTGATTCAGCTCGTGGAAAAGTTCAAAGCAATCTTCGGTGGAATTAAAAGTGAGAGCGCCAACGTTAAGAGTGAAATGGAAACTCCGCTGTTAAAATCAGAGGAGAGGACGGATAAGTGCAAAAGTGTACACTCAAAGCCTCTACAAGGCGGAGGAATTAGCTGATGACATGATATATTATTTTATATAGAAGAAGAAATCTGAGTTGATATGGAAGATATTGGTGATTCGTTGTAAGAGTCTGACAGAGCTTTGAAAGACTTTCCATCAAATAAAGTAGAAGGCATGAATAATATTCCTCAGGAATTTTTAAAATCAGTGGGTGAAGCGGCAAGCAAACGACTACTCAAGATAGTGTGTAGAATCTATGAGACTGGAAAAATACGTGCAGACTTTCGAAGAAATATCATCTATATAATTCATATCATGGGTAGGTAAGTGTGGAGAATGTCGTACAATGAACTCATGCATGTAAGTGTCTGACAAAGAGAATATACAGAAGAAAGGAAAAGAAAATTGAGGACCTTTTGCAAAGGTTAAGGCGCCAGAGAAGCAGTTCTGACGTTGCACTTGATATTGAAATCAAGGCTTAGGACACATTAAGATATGTTCATAGGATCTTTCGACCCAGGAGAAGTGCCCTACAATGTATAATGATGCAAGATGTTCGAAATTTTGAGAAAAATAGTAGTAAGCTGTAAGGAAATAGGGCTAACATATAATACGTGCAAGAGGCAAGTGAGAAAAGTAAGGGCGGAAGATCAAGAATGAAGTGTACCGATTAAAAAGTGTGAAAGGCAGGGGTGCGGTCCTTCAACCCTACTGCTCATTCTGTCTATCGAAGAAGCAATGATAGAAATAAAAGGAATATTTACAGACTTCTAGTCAGAGACAATCATTAGATTTACTCCTGTTATACAATACCTTTTTACAAATAACTCATTAAATAATGTAATGCCACATTGTTCACTCATATCTCACTATCAGTCACTGCACACACTATGCACACATTGTTTCATAACACTTCACTCACTACACACAGACACACACACACACACACACACACACACACACACACACTGATCATCTCTGGGCCATTTTCTGTACCGCAGCTTCCCACTTGCTATCCTGAAAAGCTGAGTCATCATCCCTCCATAATGAGTGAGATGTTGAGCTCAGAAAGAGGAAGAGCTGTTGGTATTGTGCTATGCATAGCCTGGGGGTAAGTATTTCTAGAAAGGAAAAAAAGAAGGAAAAAAAACATAAAGTGAAAATGTGGGATGTTGGATATTTTATGACCATTATTATTATTATTTATTTGTGTAACATTTTTTACCAAACCCCTACTCTGTTTTAGCTGAGTAATCCTTCAATGTATAAAATGTATTGCATTACAGATACTTTTTAGCTGCCTTTTTAAATAAGTGTATTTTTGCAATTTTTTAAATCTCTTTTGGTAATTAATTGTACAGTTTTATTCCTTGGTAGAAAATGCTGTTTTGAGTTTGATGTTTATTTTTTCTTGGTAAATGTAAGTTGAGTCTATCCCTTGTTACATGGTAGGACAGAGCTGTTTGTGCAGTAATTAACAGTGTTATTTTTGATGTGTACAACTGACCGGTAAATGTATTCACATGGAGCAGTTAAAATCCCTAGTGTTCTGAACAGATCTTTTCAATGAGCTCGACTAGTATTTTTGGTTATTATTCTTAGGGCTCTTTTCTGGAGTTTGAAAATTGTGTTCAAATTGTCTTCATATCAAGAGTGGGATGAAAGGGTATCAATGACAACATTCGCTGATGACATTGCTATCCTCAGTAAATTACCGGACCTGCCGTGCTGCATAATGATATTAAAACTCCAATGAGTACAGAATATGGAGTGAGAGTAAACCGAAGAAAAACGAAAGGAATGAGGAGTAACAGAGGTGCGATTAGCGATAAAATTAACATCAAAATGGATAACAACGAAGTAGACCAAGTGAAGGAATTCTGCTACATTGCAAGGAAAGTAATACATGGCGGACGAAGCAAAAAGGTCATAAAATGCAGAATAACACAGGAGAAGATGGCATTCCTCCCCGAGAGTACTGGTGTCACACATAGGCCGTAATTTGAGGAAGAGATTTCTGAGAATGTACGTTTGTAGCACAGCACTGTGCGGCAGTGCTTCGTGTACTGATGAGAATGCAAGAGTGTTAGATGTGCTGCAGAAGGGTGTGGAAAATCCCGTGAACTCATGAGGTAAGGAATCAGGAGGTTCTGCAAACCACCGTGAAGTGCACGACACACAGTACTTCCCATTATGGCAGTTATTAGAGCTCCTCCCTATTGCGTTTGTCCACGGAGCGCGGGAAGAATGATTGTTTCAAAGCGTCTTGGCTTGCTGTAATTAATCTATTACTGACCTCAGGATCCCAAAGTTAGCGGCACAAACGAGGTTGTGGTATACTCCTCGGGTCATCATTTGTTTTTTTATTTTTTTCTTAAAAAAGAAATTCTTTATTCAATTCATTGCATTATACATATTAACCCACTACCTAACTACGTTAGTGAGTCCTAATAATGATACAAAGAAATGCAGCTTTCTATTCTACACTACAGGTGATTTTATTATTATTATTATTACTCTAATCTTACCGCTATGTGGTTCTAAGCTACTTAATCTACAAGGAAACTCAATGCTACCTGCAGCGTTACAGGTGTGCCAGTGCTACTATAAACCTGCAGGGTGTTGGCCAGGCCCACTGAGCTAATCCCAGTGGGCATGCCCCTGGCACCGGGCAGGCCCTCAACTTGGTATCGCTGCAGTCTATTCTAAGGTGTTATCCTATCTTCTACATCTAATCTAAATTACATACGTCATAATTGGTGCGTGTTCCAGTCCGGTGTTTTTGTACCCCCGTCCCTCCTAGTCCAGGGCAAGGCGGATTCCAGCCGTGAAGCGGCTGGCCAAGTCCCTACCCGGCGGTACAGGAAGGGTGCACGAAGTCTAAGTCGGTGAAAAGTTTTTGCTTTTAATGATTGTCCCTTAAAAAGTTCTTAAGGACTTTTTTCGATATTTCATTTGTGAGTTTGTTTAAGATGTTAAAAGTGTTGTCGTGCCTTAGTAAGTGGTACGTGTAATTGTTTGGTAGCTGTTGTCTTAGGTCATGGGCTACGTCATCCAAGAGGTGGCACTCATACACCACATGTTCTGGCGTGCCTTGCACAGCACCACAGTCACACGCGGGTGTAGCCTGCTTCCCAAACCGACATAGATGTGTATGGCCCATGTCCAGTAAGAAAGTGCAGCATTCCTCTCGTAGGCGTGAAAAATGTGAGTTTTATCCGTTCCTCTATGTCCGGTAGCAGCTCATAGGTTCTGCGTCCCGTATCCTCATTGCTCCACTGTTCCTGCCACAGTTCGATCCCTCTCTTTCTGATGGCGTTCTTATCCCCAGCATAAACCCCAAGTATCTCCCTAATTTTGTCCCTGTTCTCCTTCTTCGCCCAGTACCAGGCGGCCTGCTCACGAATTTTTATGTCCAGATCCCCATTAGCACTAAAAGCGCTCCCCCAGGTGTTGTCCTGTAGGCCCCTGCTGAACGTAGGAGCATGTTCCGCTGCACTCTTCTTACGGCCATGGCAGGTATGACCCTCGTGAGTCTGTGTGCCCAGACCCCTGATCCGTATCCTACTATTGAGGTCAAGATACTATTATGATATAATTTGATTAAGTTGGGTGGAAGGTGAAATCGTTTGTGACCAATTCCAATGAGATTGTTTAGTAAAACCAAGGATTTTTGAGATCCGGTATCAATGTGCGATGCAAAGTTCCACCTCTCATCGATGATTACACCTAGGTATCGGGCCTCGCGGCGCCGAAGAACTGGTGTGCCATTAATTCTTACAGTAGGGTTTCTGACCAGTTGGCCTTTGATAAGTATTTATGTAGATTTACTGGGCGCAATCGTCATTTTGGTTTTATGACACCATGATGTAAGTGCAGTTATGCCTCTCTCCACTTTGGGCTCTAAGACCTCGCGGCTTCGGCCGCCGACCAGCAGGACGAGGTCGTCTGCGTATGCTATGACCTCTAGCACATCGTCACGGTTCTTCAGGTCTTCCAGTAATGGCTCCATGTTGATGTCCCAAAAGAGAGGTCCTAAGCCAGAGCCTTGAGGACATCCTTTGGTCACAGTCTTCCTGAGTATGCCGTTAGGGGCCGATAGCCAGACCTCCCTGTCTGCACAATAGCTCCTCAGACAGCCACATAGTAGCCCTGGGCAGTTCTTCTCCCGCAAGCAGGAAAACAGTGAGGGCCACCACAGGTTGTCGAAGGCGCCACTGATGTCCACCATGATGCCGACGACATACTTGTGCGGGGTGGAACGACAGACCTCAGCGGCCAGGGCGATTGCGTCAGACGCAGAACGCCCAGACCGGAAGCCGAATTGCCTGTCACTCATCCCGCACAGCATGCGGTGTGCTGTCAGTCTGTTTGCCAGTAGCCTCTCAAAAAGTTTGCCCAGTATGTCTAACAAGTAAATGGGTCTGTATGACTTAATTTCGGTAGGATCTTTTTCTGGACCCTTTTTGATGATAATTATATTTGCTTTTTTCCATATTGCTGGGAATTTACCGAGTCTCAGGCACTCGTTGTATAACTTAGTGAGAGGAACTACGAGCTGGGGGCAAGGAATTGCACCAGCTCCGCAATAATGCCGTCTGGGCCAGGAGCTTTTCCCCATTTAAGGGCCTTGATCTGGGCAGCAACCTCTTCTTCAGAGAAGGGGTAACTTCTGATATTATTGTCATAATCCCTTAGGTCTTCTCTCCTTATTCTTTTCTGTTCTTCTGTATCATTTTCCTCCACATCGTCAGGTAACAGGACCCGAAGGAGGGCCTCAGCAGTTTCCTGCCATGTGCCCGTCATCCAGTTCCCGTCCCTGACGGTGGACAGCACCATGGGTGATCTTATTTTTTCCCGTACCAGTTTGTACGGGACTCCCCAAGGGTCTGTAGCCAATTGGCTTTTCACGTAATTTTCCCAGCTTCTGAACCTTACTGCCCTAAGCTCCTACTGAAATTGATCCTTGCTTTCTCTATGGATCTGCAGCCATCTTTGTTTTTCTCCCCAGACGACACTCCACTGGTAGTACCTCCTTGCCCTCCTTACAGCCTGGCGCATCTGTCCTAATTCGACCGACCATGGTGTGGGGGTGGCCGCTACGGCTCTCCTCCTGGTTGGTACAGCAGCTCGCACCGCCCTGGTGATCGCTTGTACCAGTTCTTCGGCGTACTCTTCCACGTTTTCGTCACCCTCCAGCAATGCCGGGATGTTGCACTCTTCCACGAGACGATCCCAGTTGGTCTTGTTGTAATTGAGCTGCAGCTCCCACCCCATGTCCCAGTGGCACTCCCTTTCCCCAATAGTAAAGGTGATTATGATCACTGGTGGTTGTTCTCTCCCACACTTTCCAGTTGGCGACTTTTGTGATGAGGTTTGGTGTTACTAATGTAACATCAATTTTTGTGCCTTCTCCCCCGCCGCCAGAATAGGTGGGGGGAGGGTGGGGGGGTTCCCTTGTTGGTTGGCAACCACCAGTTGCAATGCCATGATTGTCTCCTCAGCCTTTAGACCCCGATCCTCGTGTTTGCCACTGAACCATAGGGGGGACTTTGCATTTATATCTGCCGTCACGAGCATCCTGCGTCCCTGCAATGCCGTGGCAACTTGTGTAAGTGTCTCCAAGAACTCGTCAATTTCCCTTCCATATTGAATGTATATGTTGGAGATGTATAACACTCCTGTAGGTGTTTGCAGTTCCACGACATTGCAGTGTTCGCCAGAAAACTGCGCAAGGACTGTGGCTCTAAATGTTCTGTTGATAATTACCACTGCAGCTTTTGGCTCTGTGTCAGAGTGTATTACTTGCCAGTTGGCAGCCATGAATGGGATCCGCCCCGCTTGGGAGTACGGTTCCTGCAAACAGAGTACATCTAGACTCCTCTCTTCCACCACCTTCCGGAGTTCCTGCCAGACTAGTTTGCTATTATGGGTGTTGATCTGACCCACGTTTAGTTGGCTCACGTGGGAAGTAGGTATGAATGTGTGATTCTGGCCAGTTTTTGGACCAGTCGTGGGCTACTCTGCCATTTGTTATTACTGATTGATAGTATAATTCATCTATGTCGAATTTTTCATTTCTTCTTTCGAAAACCTTTTTGACTAGATCTCGCAGGGCTCCGAAGTCGGTGGGGAGATTCATTGTCTTGAGCTGGATTCTGTCCACAGCCTCCATTACTGGAAAGGTGACGTCTCTGCCATACACGTGGCCGACACGTACCACATGTCTCAGTGCGGTAGTGAGGATTGCCGGCTCCTCTAATCTTGATAGTTGCAATGGCATGCTCCAGGTTGGGGTATATTCGTAGGGGATCAATTCCCATACCTCTCTGGGATGGTCTGAGGATGGATTTGTGCTGCTCACTTCATTACGCTGGACATGTTCGGTTGTCACTGATTCTTTGCAGTGAGATTGTGAACTCCCAACTACAGGATGCCTGCGTGGTCGAGAATGCTCTTGGTTCGACCTAGGTCCCCAGCAGGGAGGAGAGGGAGCGTCTTCTTCACATGGGTCAGTTTGTATGCAAACGTCTTTCATTGTTATCGTCAGAGACCGTGATTGCGTGATTTTTTGAATAAATTCTTTGAATTTGTTCGCCCTCAGAGCGTCCCTCAGCCTCTTGCTTGGGGATTTCCTTTTTGGCTTCCTGAGTTCAGGTATGGCCTCAGCCATAGTCCATTCGGCAAATTAGTCTCTGCTCTAGCATCCTGTACGTTGGGCAGTTCCTACTAGTGGTATTACAGGATTTTCTTCCCCTTTATGTGCATGGAATGCAGGTTGCGTTCTTATTGCAATTTTTTCTTGTGTGGTCCTCTGCCCCACACCTGGAGCAGACCGGCTTCCTATCACAGTGTTTATGGACATGGTCCAGATCGCCACAGTTGTGGCATCGGGGGACTACCAAGTAGTCTCTGACATTGATTGCATGGAATTCGATATAAATTTTCCCCATAGCGGTAAGTTTACGCCACATCTTGCCAGAGACCTCGGCGACGTGATGGACACGTTTTCAAACGCAGCTTGAATTCATTTTTAAACGTTTCCCATTCGATGTCATCAAAGTTTTGGTTGTACATTGTTTCGTATATGTCACTTTCTGTTAAGGCCACAGGTACATCATACAATATCACCAGAGGATTTCTTTTCTTGGGTGGTTCACATCTGATAGCCTTGTTTAATTTAGAGTTGTTTAGTATTTTGTCCCTGTCTTCCTCGGTGGCAAGATCTACAACTACTACATTTTTTGTGGCTTTCACCTTGTTAATTTTGATTTTATCTCTTGCCGGGTCGATTGTGGTTGTAAAGATCTCTTGCACCTTTTTAATGGTCTGACCAGGCAGGGGTCTTAGAAAGACCGCCGTGTTTGGTTCCTTACAGATCTTAGCAATTGTTTCCTTTGTTGTTTGAGCCTTCGTGGCGGCTTGCGCCACCACTCCGGCCCATGTCTTGACTGGCTGTTGTCTTAGTCTGGCATTTTCTTTTTCCAGCTCCTCGAGACGCCCCTCAAGCTTCGCATTGGCAATAGCCCAAGCAGCGAGCTCATTCTTTATTGCCAGGACCGCAGCCCGGCTCATTTTTCCATTCTTTATGCTGGAGTCTAGAATCTGGCTAATTCGACAATGTCTGTCGTACACATTTTCATCGTCATGTCCCATTTCCTCCTGCGAGGTAGGGACGGTGCATGGGGGCTTAATTAAATGTATAATGCAAATAATTTTAATTTCTGCTTTAGTAGCTGTTTGTCCTATTACGAAGTCTCGTAACGGTTGGCCCTGACTAGTATTATTACGCTATCTGACTGCATAGAACAATAACAAGGAATGAAATGGAAATTTTCATTAACACAATTAATTAATTAAGTCCCCAGCAACTATAAAACCTACGAGACCAAAGCACAAGTGTAACTGTTCTGTGTGTGGAAGTATGACTCAACGTACGCATCTGGCACGGTTCTTCTTCAATAACACAAGAATTTTTAAATAACATTTATACTGAATTAATTAAAGAAAATAGAAATACCATAATTACTCAAGAAAACCAGAATTACACTCTAATACAAGAACACAAGCCAGATGCTTTGTTGACTGAACCTGTAATGACGCATTATTTAAAACATGGAAATAATGAAAAATAAATCAAGTTTCGTTACCTTCATATATTGACCAAAATCACTCTAATCATTACAATATATCTCCACACCGACTCGCTATTACCACATCTCAACAAGAACTTTTCAGCATCACATCTCAGCAAGCACTCCCTACTAGCACATCTGAACACGAACTGACTACTACGAGTCCTGGACAAGCACTGACTACTACGACATCCCAATAATCACTTCCCGTGGAGGCGGCGGAACAATGCTCTCTAGCGATCTCTGGCGCTGTGGCTCAGTGTAGCCACCTTTCATATGCCCTTCCTCCACGGCTAGAATTTGATGGTATTTTTGCCAGCATTGGTGGTGAAAATACCACCAAATTCGTCAAAAAAATACAGACAAAAATAAAAGATAATATTAATACGTAAATATCATATAACTAGATAAAATTTTGGCTTTGCACTGACCTTTCAATAACCTAATATATAAAATACAGTAAGCAATACAAATTCTTTCATACATGTGACTTTACATAACAGTTTACACAAGTATCATGTGGTTAAACAGTTCAATCAATAGCGTCAGCAATGACGAATATGTGCAGGTAAGAGTCTCATAACTTTCCACAAACAGTAATACACAAAAAATCAGTTTATACAAATATTCACATAAACGCTTTCCATAGCCCAAGAATAAGCAGTTGACAGTTCCAGCAGTAGCACCCAGCAATGGTCAACAGGTGCAAATACCAACAAGTAACATTTTTTCAATAGAAGCAGTCCATCAGTGGCACCCACAATGTTGATCAGGTGCACACAGCAACAGGTGACTTCATTTCAGTAGAAGCAATCCATCAGTGGCACCCAGCAATGTTGAGCAGGTGCAGACATCAACAGGTCACATCTTTTCACTAGAAGCAGTCCATCAGTATGAAAGGTGGCTACACTGAGCCACAGCGCCAGAGATCGCTAGAGAGCATTGTTCCGCCGCCTCCACGGGAAGTGATTATTGGGATGTCGTAGTAGTCAGTGCTTGTCCAGGACTCGTAGTAGTCAGTTCGTGTTCAGATGTGCTAGTAGGGAGTGCTTGCTGAGATGTGATGCTGAAAAGTTCTTGTTGAGATGTGGTAATAGCGAGTCGGTGTGGAGATATATTGTAATGATTAGAGTGATTTTGGTCAATATATGAAGGTAACGAAACTTGATTTATTTTTCATTATTTCCATGTTTTAAATAATGCGTCATTACAGGTTCAGTCAACAAAGCATCTGGCTTGTGTTCTTGTATTAGAGTGTAATTCTGGTTTTCTTGAGTAATTATGGTATTTCTATTTTCTTTAATTAATTCAGTATAAATGTTATTTAAAAATTCTTGTGTTATTGAAGAAGAACCGTGCCAGATGCGTACGTTGAGTCATACTTCCACACACAGAACAGTTACACTTGTGCTTTGGTCTCGTAGGTTTTATAGTTGCTGGGGACTTAATTAATTAATTGTGTTAATGAAAATTTCCATTTCATTCCTTGTTATTGTTCTATGCAGTCAGATAGCGTAATAATACTAGTCAGGGCCAACCGTTACGAGACTTCGTAATCGGACAAACAGCTACTAAAGCAGAAATTAAAATTATTTGCATTATACATTTTTAATTAAGCCCCCATGCACGTGGCGACCACTGCTTCGGATCGTCCCTTGGAATTCTTCTGATTGTAGAAATAGTAAACAGTAGCATTGTTGTAGTAATTTGTAGTTTAGTAATTGTTGTCTATATTGCATGTGTAGATTTGGTAATTGTCATTCTTCAATTGTTCGTTAATCGTGTTTGAGGGAAGCATTTCATGTGAATGATATTGTTGGCGATAAAGTCTTATTGTGTGTAATTTTCATATAGTGACGAGTTTTGTATATTTTGTAAATGATTACGCGATCGATGAAAAAGGCAAAAATGATGGATAGTGAGAATGACGAAATTGTTAACATGGCGAACTCGCCAACAGAGGAAAACAGTATGATGGATAATGAAGTGGAAAACAATGTAATAAGTCGAGAAAATAGTCCGGAACCATTTCAAAATTTTTCTCAATCAGAAAATTCACAGAATCCGAGATTAACGACAGAAGATTCTGGAGTAGTATCGAACACAGATAGCTTTACAGCTATGACGAAGGAAACTGGTTTTGCGGGAAATGTTAAGGGCGAAAAGAATTTCGAACCGGCTATTATGGAGCAGTTGTTGGGTGCAATATTAAATTTGGGATCACAGTTACGATCTGAATTGAAAACAGATAGGGAAACAATGGGATCACAGTTACGATCTGAATTAAAAACAGATAGGGAAACAATGGAAACACGGTTAGACTCACTGGGATCACAGTTACGATCTGAATTAAAAACAGATAGGGAAACAATGGAAACACGGTTAGACTCACTGGGATCACAGTTGGGATCACAAATAGGAACAATTAAAGCAGAGATGGAAACAATGGAAACACGGTTAGACTCACGAATAGGGACATGTTTCAAAAACATGAAGGATGAATTAAAGAAAGAGATTAGAGAGGAAGTACAACCGATTTTGAATGCTCACAATAATAGATTAATTGTAGTAGAGATTAGACAAAGGGAATAGGATAGAGAACAGGAAGAAAGAGATCGCGTGATAGTACAAAAATTTTCAGAGTTAAATTTACAACGTGCACACGATAAGGAAGAAATATTTGAGAGAATCGAGGAATCCGTTCCAAATGACAGAATAAATAACTTAACGCAACAGTGTGAACAGTTAACTACTAAATGTGACAATACTGAAACCCGAGTCGCGACACTTACGGAAGACGTAAATAAACAGAAAGAACAAATAGGTGATTTATCGGAAAGAGTTGAGGAGATTTCAGATAAATTGACAAGTCTTAGTTTAAATGGGGATAGAGATTCAGATGATACAGCTCCATTACCATTTGCAGAAACCGAAGAGTACCAGAACATAAATAAGCATGTTGAAAATCAGGGAAAGTTTAATGAACGCGTTAAAAGGGAAGTAGAGGCATTACGAAAGCAAGTCAAACAAATCGAAGGTGAAATTGTAGGAAAAGACAGCAAAAGAAATTTAGAATCACAGGTAGCAGAGGGGTTTGAAGAAAGTAATTTGTTTCATTTACGGGATGCAACAAGAGAGCGCCAGGCGCGCGAACTTGACAATAATCGACATTCAAACTGGGACAGACGCGGTAGGTCTTTGTCGCCACGAGGCGAAAACTTTGACTATAAACACTTTTTGACTGTTCGGAAATTTAAGATCTTCCGCAATTCTAAAAATGACATACATCCACGTGCATGGGGGCTTAATTAAATGTATAATGCAAATAATTTTAATTTCTGCTTTAGTAGCTGTTTGTCCGATTACGAAGTCTCGTAACGGTTGGCCCTGACTAGTATTATTACGCTATCTGACTGCATAGAACAATAACAAGGAATGAAATGGAAATTTTCATTAACACAATTAATTAATTAAGTCCCCAGCAACTATAAAACCTACGAGACCAAAGCACAAGTGTAACTGTTCTGTGTGTGGAAGTATGACTCAACGTACGCATCTGGCACGGTTCTTCTTCAATAACACAAGAATTTTTAAATAACATTTATACTGAATTAATTAAAGAAAATAGAAATACCATAATTACTCAAGAAAACCAGAATTACACTCTAATACAAGAACACAAGCCAGATGCTTTGTTGACTGAACCTGTAATGACGCATTATTTAAAACATGGAAATAATGAAAAATAAATCAAGTTTCGTTACCTTCATATATTGACCAAAATCACTCTAATCATTACAATATATCTCCACACCGACTCGCTATTACCACATCTCAACAAGAACTTTTCAGCATCACATCTCAGCAAGCACTCCCTACTAGCACATCTGAACACGAACTGACTACTACGAGTCCTGGACAAGCACTGACTACTACGACATCGCAATAATCACTTCCCGTGGAGGCCGCGGAACAATGCTCTCTAGCGATCTCTGGCGCTGTGGCTCAGTGTAGCCACCTTTCAACGGTAGACATACTCGCCCTCGAAGTCGCACTCGAATCACTCGTCTCTTGGTCAGCCATGTTGATTGGCGAGTGCAAAAAGTTGGGAGCCCGTCTCCTGCCCTGGACCGGCTCCTCTGGCATGGTGGGGGGGGGGGGGGGGGGGCTGTGGCAGGTCGCCCACCGGCCTCGCCCCAAGGCCAAGGGCACTCTTCGGACTGCAGGGTTCAGCGCGCCGTTGCCAGCGCACTGGCCCCCTTCGGTGGCTCCGTCATCGTCGATTTCACCCGACGCTTCTCGGCAAGTGCACCCCGCACTCCGGAGAGGCAGATGCACCTCTCGTCCTTCGCCGCTTACTAGCCCAAGCTTCCACCTCTCGGCCAAGGACCCACTCCTACTCAGGTGGTGGGTCGGTCACCCAGTCGTTCAGCGGTCTGGGCCCATCTAACCTAGCCCAGGCGATGTCACCACCTCCTGGGTTTGGCAGAACACGCCCCGGTTACCCAGGGGCGCGGCGAAGCACCCTTGCCGAGTCGCGCCGTGATCCCACGCCGACAAACGAGGTCTCCGGCATGCAGAGCACCTCATGGTCTGTACCCTGCGAACAGAGAGGGACTGGTGTTCGGTCCCTTGACACAGCTCCCCCTGTGCCACGCACCCTTCGCTTTCGCATCGGGTTGGGTCGCAGCTCTCCCTTTTGTCGCAAGGCAGAATGCCGAGCTTCACATCTGGCACCACGGGAAGGCGGAAAGAGCCACTTGGGAAGGAGAGGCTATGAGAGACGCATCACTTCCCCGAGTGAGGACTGCCGCGGCACGCCCGACTGGAAGCTATACGCCCCAGTGCGAGCTTCCGTGCCTTACGGCGCGCCGGCAACGGGCGGGCCCGCGCCGAAACGCGCCGTCGGGCGACTGACCTCACGCCAGGGTCATCATTTAAAGCTGGTTCTTGAAACTTTGTAAGTAGGCGCTTTCGGGATGGTTCCCGTCTATCTTCAGTCGTTTGACGGTTCAGTTTCGTCCGCGGCTCCGTAACAGTCTCGCAAGTATCAAACAAACCTGAGACCATTCGAGTTGCCTTCCTCTGTGTACGTTCTAAGCCCCTGTTAATCCCATTTGGTACGGATTCCGCACACCTGAGCAATATTGTAGGATGGTCCGCATGAGTGTTTTGAAATCAATCTCCTCTGCTGGCTGACTGCGTTTCCCTGGTATTCTACCAATAAACCGAAGTTTACCACTTGCTTTATGACGTCGTTACATTTCGTATGAGCCGACCGATTCCTGTTTTTATTTAACGAACTCGGGATATGCACAGTACCTTCGCAATACATACATTCACTTATGAAATTTGTTATTAATAACCCATCCCAATTCAAAAATAATAGCGAAGTGCATAGCTACAACACTAGAATAAAGGATGATGTTCACTATTTTCGGCTAAATATGACTTTAGCACAGAAAGGGCTGAATTATGCTGCCACAAAAATTTTTGGGCATTTACCAAATAGCATTAAAAGTCTGACAAACAGCAACCATCTTTTAAAAAAGAAATTAAAAGAATTTCTGAATGACAGCTCCTTCTACTCAATAGATTAATTTTTAGATATGAAGTATTAACTGTAAAAAAATAAAAAATTATATATTGTGTAATGAAAACATATGTTAAACTGACACATTCAACATCTTTACGAAATGTCGTATTCCCCCTTGAACCATGGACCTTGCCGTTGGTGGGGAGGCTTGCGTGCCTCAGCGATACAGATAGACGTACCGTAGGTGCAACCACAACGGAGGGGTATCTGTTGAGAGGCCAGACAAACGTGTTGTTCCTGAAGAGGGGTAGCAGCCTTTTCAGTAGTTGCAGGGTCAACAGTCTGGATGATAGACTGATCTGGCCCTGTAACACTAACCAAAACGGCCTTGCTGTTGTGGTACTGTAAACAGCTGAAAGCAAGGGGAAACTACAGCCGTAATTTTTCCCGAGGGCATGCTGCTTTACTGTATGGTTAAATGATGATGGCGTCCTCTTGGGTAAAATATTCAGGGGGTAAAATAGTCCCCCATTCGGATCTCCGGGCGGGGACTACTCGAGAGGCTGTCGTTATCAGGATAACTGTTACTCTGCTATCATGACAGAATATCATAGGGTAATTAAAGAAAATATACATTTCGTTGGTCAAAAATGCGACAGTAAACACAATTGAGACAGGACTTCAATTTTTCAACAACAGAACTGTAGCAACGCCAAAGACTTTCTACATCACAGATTTACCGAATGCACACAGCTACAACGACATCGGTCACACAAACTCTTTCACGCTCTGTAATAGCACACGTTCTTATTTTAACTAATGGGATGCAATATAAATGCAGCTTCACCGTTTTCGTTAATGACATCTGAGGGTGACTATAATCCATTATCCAACATTTACTTCATTTTGCATTGACTGGCTCGTTATCATTGCGATTCCTCCAGAAACTGCTCTTGTTTTACCGGTACCTCAACTATACGACCGTAAAAAAACGTGTAGATTCGAACACAGGTAACGTTAGCACGTCGTTTATGAACTAAAACAAGATATGGAATCACACAAAGCAATAAACGTTATTTCAAACATTGTTCTTAACGTTATATAAATAACTTACACAGCATATTGGTGGTGCTTCCATTAAACGGTTACTCTGTGCAGCCGAAGCCCTGTTGTATATTTTTGCCAGGCGTTGGCTAAAGGACAGAAGGAAGAAACGAAAACACGGGAGACACCGACAAGATGAAAATTACAGGCTGATGGGACATGTTTTAAGACATCAGCGACTAACTTCCATGGTACTTCCATGGTACGTCACAGAGGGTAAAAGCTGTAGGCTTACGTGAACACATCGAACAAATAATAATTGAGGACGTAGGGTGCAAATGCTACTCTGATATGAAGAAACTGCGGCAACTTAGGAATTTTTCGTAGACCACTTCAAACCAGTAGGAAGACTGCTGACTAAAAGCAAAAGAAAACAGTATTCTGAATGTCATATAATTAAGCTTTATTTTCTTGTTTAACCGCCCGCATCTCGTGGTCGTGCGGTAGCGTTCTCGCTTCCCACGCCCGGGTTCCCGGGTTCGGTTCCCGGCGGGGTCAGGGATTTTCTCTGCCTCGTGATGGCTAGGTGTTGTGTGATGTCCTTAGGTTAGTTAGGTTTAAGTAGTTCTAAGTTCTAGGGGACTGATGACCATAGATGTTAAGTCCCATAGTGCTCAGAGCCATTTGAACCATTTTTCTTGTTTAACCCTTCTGGAATCCTCTCCACAAAAAAAAAAAGAAAAATGGCTGGTGCTCCCTCTCCCACTCCTCAGCGAATTTTTTTGTATAGTCTTTGATTTGTAGCCAGAGCTATTTTTCATGAAATCACAAATTTATTTCGTCGTAACGGCGAAACTAACGTATGTCCCCTCACCTACATAGACCTGAAGCATTGCCTAAGGATGAAACTTTGAGACGTTTCACTACAAGATCTGTATTCACAGATAACTTAGAAGAATCAACTGACAGATAAATAATTTTGTGATATCTTATTGTCTCTGGATACAAGAATGTGCGTTCGATTTAGGTTGATATTACGACCGACGCTCATTTCGACGATTCCGATTAATTTGTTTCCTGCTGCATTAAATTATTTCCTGTGACTTCTGCGTTTCCTCTCTCGGTTTCGTTCACCTTCTGTCGCTAGAAGACTTGAGCGGCAGTGTTTGGCTGGATCTGTGAACACTTAACACAAAATACTTCCACGACTGGTGCCCAAGACAGAATCTGTAAAGTGGTAGAGGCACCATGGTAGACGCAAAGCTCTGTGGGAAGGTCTTGAGTCGAGCCTGGATGTTCAGTTGGTAAGAACGTTGCTCGCAAAACAACTTATTCTGGTGCTGAGTCACCTGCGCACAGTTTAATCTGCCACGAAGGTTAAAAGCAGTTCACTCACCGCTGAAGAGTAGAATTTTACTCTCGAAGCAGCCCTTAGGCTGTGACTAAATCATTTCTTTGCATTATCTCTTCGCCCAGGAGTGCTGCTCCAGAAAGGCTTGTTGGAGAGCTTTTGCGAAGTTTTGAAACCAGGAAAGAGGTACTGGCCGTACTGAGGGTGCGGTGGGTGTCGTAAAGCCACACCTGGGTAGCTCACAGTCAGTCAGCAAGACCAAAGAAAGGCTACGGATGGAGTGCCTTTGCAGCACCCAGTTTTAAATCGACAGGAAGTTTCAAAATACCACACACTTCCTCCGCAGGGCGTATTTTCATTCTAGAGTAACTCTGCTAGTAGGTATAGGCAAGATATACACTCCTGGAAATTGAAATAAGAACACCGTGAATTCATTGTCCCAGGAAGGGGAAACATTATTGACACATTCCTGGGGTCAGATACATCACATGATCACACTGACAGAACCACAGGCACATAGACACAGGCAACAGAGCATGCACAATGTCGGCACTAGTACAGTGTATATCCACCTTTCGCAGCAATGCAGGCTGCTATTCTCCCATGGAGACGATCGTAGAGATGCTGGATGTAGTCCTGTGGAACGGCTTGCCATGCCATTTCCACCTGGCGCCTCAGTTGGACCAGCGTTCGTGCTGGACGTGCAGACCGCGTGAGACGACGCTTCATCCAGTCCCAAACATGCTCAATGGGGGACAGATCCGGAGATCTTGCTGGCCAGGGTAGTTGACTTACACCTTCTAGAGCACGTTGGGTGGCACGGGATACATGCGGACGTGCATTGTCCTGTTGGAACAGCAAGTTCCCTTGCCGGTCTAGGAATGGTAGAACGATGGGTTCGATGACGGTTTGGATGTACCGTGCACTATTCAGTGTCCCCTCGACGATCACCAGTGGTGTACGGCCAGTGTAGGAGATCGCTCCCCACACCATGATGCCGGGTGTTGACCCTGTGTGCCTCGGTCGTATGCAGTCCTGATTGTGGCGCTCACCTGCACGGCGCCAAACACGCATACGACCATCATTGGCACCGAGGCAGAAGCGACTCTCATCGCTGAAGACGACACGTCTCCATTCGTCCCTCCATTCACGCCTGTTGCGACACCACTGGAGGCGGGCTGCACGATGTTGGGGCGTGAGCGGAAGACGGCCTAACGGTGTGCGGGACCGTAGCCCAGCTTCATGGAGACGGTTGCGAATGGTCCTCGCCGATACCCCAGGAGCAACAGTGTCCCTAATTTGCTGGGAAGTGGCGGTGCGGTCCCCTACGGCACTGCGTAGGATCCTACGGTCTTGGCGTGCATCCGTGCGTCGCTGCGGTCCGGTCCCAGGTCGACGGGCACGTGCACCTTCCGCCGACCACTGGCGACAACATCGATGTACTGTGGAGACCTCACGCCCCACGTGTTGAGCAATTCGGCAGTACGTCCACCCGGCCTCCCGCATGCCCACTATACGCCCTCGCTCAAAGTCCATCAACTGCACATACGGTTCACGTCCACGCTGTCGCGGCATGCTACCAGTGGTAAAGACTGCGATGGAGCTCCGTATGCCACGGCAAACTGGCTGACACTGACGGCGGCGGTGCACAAATGCTGCGCAGCTAGCGCCATTCGACGGCCAACACCGCGGTTCCTGGTGTGTCCGCTGTGCCGTGCGTGTGATCATTGCTTGTACAGCCCTCTCGCAGTGTCCGGAGCAAGTATGGTGGGTCTGACACACCGGTGTCAATGTGTTCTTTTTTCCATTTCCAGGACTGTATTTGAAGGGACCGAGCGAGGTGGCGCAGTGGTTAGCACACTGGACTCGCATTCGGGAGGACGACGGTTCAATCCCGTCTCCGGCCATCCTGATTTAGGTTTTCCGTGATTTCCCTAAATCGTTTCAGGCAAATGCAGGGATGGTTCCTTTGAAAGGGCACGGCCGATTTCCTTTCCAATCCTTCCCTAACCCGAGCTTGCGCTCCGTCTCTAATGACCTCGTTGTCGATGGGACGTTAAACACTAACCACCACCACCACCACTATTTGAAGGACGACCCACTACTCCACTAGAAGTATACCTACGCCACCAACTTCACACAAGATGAAGAGATTCAGACTATATCTCATGAGATTTAGCAAATTATGCAGTACACTAAACGAGGTGAAAATTTGATTGTGATGGGAGACTAGCATTCAGTAGTAAAAAAGGAAAAGAAAGAAAGTATTAGGAGAACATGGACTGGAAATAGAGAAGTAAAATTATGCAAAGAGCAAAATTTGCCAACTTTTCGTTCAAGAATCATGAAACAAACGTGGAAGGGACCTGTAGACACCTGAAGATTTCAAACTAATTGTACACCGATGAGCCTAAACATTGTGACCGTTGCGCATCACGATATGGGACGTGACGTTGAGGGTACGTGGTGCTGTAAGGAAAGGATATAAGGGAACCAGAGATGGATTCTAGCAACCATACGGGCTGCAAATGGTGAAATCCACTGACCTAAATGATTTTGACAGATGTTGGATAATTATGACCGGACGCCTGGGAACGAGCATCTGCGAAATGGCGAAGCTTGCCCACTGGACGCGTGCTGCTGTCATGAGAATCTGTGGACAGTGATTGCAGGATGGCGAAACCAAGAGCAAAGGAGGAGGTGTTTGACGTCCACTATTCATCACAGAACGTAAAGTTCAGAAGCGTACCATGCCGGCCGAAGTGGCCGTGCGGTTAAAGGCGCTGCAGTCTGGAACCGCAAGACCGCTACGGTCGCAGGTTCGAATCCTGCCTCGGGCATGGATGTTTGTGATGTCCTTAGGTTAGTTAGGTTTAAGTAGTTCTAAGTTCTAGGGGACTAATGACCTCAGCAGTTGAGTCCCATAGTGCTCAGAGCCATTCGAACCATTTTTTTCAGAAGCGTACCTGTTTTGTGAAGCAGTTTAGGGGATGGTCTGTGGCATATTTGACGACAGTGTTCAATGTTGGTGCAGGTACGCGTGTGTAGGAGCACGCTGTTCAACGACATTGCTGAAACTCCGCAACAGGCGACCCCTACATGTGCCTATGTTCACCCAACGACATCGTCAGTCACGATTGCAATGGGATCTTCAAGACTGGACCGTGAACCAATGGAAACGTGTGTCGCCTGGACGGGTGAGTCACGTTTCTTGTCTCACTACATCAGTGGTCGTGTCCGGAAAAACTCGGCATCCAGGCGAACCATTGCTTGAAACAATGACCGCCCCACAAATTTGAGGGCATGGGGCTCTGTTATGCCATACGCGAATTCTCCTGGGCTTCCATGGACCTATGGCAGTAACTGAAGGTACAGTGGCAGCAATGGACTCCTGTTTTGAGTCATCAATCTTCTGACTGGTTTGATGCGGCCCGCCACGAATTCCTCTCCTGTACCAGCCTCTTCATCTCAGAGTAGCTCTCGCAACCTGCATCCTCAATTATTTGCAGGGTGTATTCCAGTCTCTCACTTCCTCTAAAGTTTTTGTCCTCTTCAGCTCTCTGTAGTATCATGGAAGTCATTCCCTGATGTCTTAACAGATATCCTTGACAGTGTTTTCCACATACTTCTTTCCTCTCCGATTCTGCGCAGAACCTCCTCATTCCTTACCTTATCATCCCGCCTAATTTTCAATATTCGTCAGTAGCACCATATCTCAAATGCTTCGATTCTCGTCTGTTCTGATTTTCCCACAGTTCATGTTTCACTACCATACAATGCTGTGCTCCAGACGTACAGTCTCAGAAATTTCTTCCTCAAATCAAGGCCTATGTTTGATGCTAGTAGATTTCTCTTGACCAGGAATGCCCTTTTTTGCCAGTGCTAGCTTGCTTCTGATGTCCTCCCTGCTCCCTCCGCTATTGGTTATTTTACTGCTTAGGTAGTAGAATTCCTTAACTTCATCTACTTCGTGACCATCAATCCAGATATTAACTTTCCCGCTCTTCTGATTTCTGCTACTTTTGATTATTTTCGTCTTTCTTTGATTTACTCTCAATCCATATTCTGTCCCCAGCAGACTGTTCATTCCATTCAGCAGATAATGTAATTGTTAACTTTCGCTCAGGATAGCAATATTATCAGCGAATCGTATCATTGTTATCCTTTCCCCTTGAATTTTAATCCCTCTCCTGAATTTTTCTTTTATTTCCATCATTGCTTTTTCGATGTACAGTAGGGCCGAAAGCCTTTATTCCTATCCCACCCACCTTTTAATCCGAGCACTTTATTCTTGGTCGTCCACTCTTATTATTCTCCTGGCTCTTGTATATATTGTATATTAGCCGCATTATCCCCATTTTTCTCGTAATTTCGAACATCTTGCACCATTTTACATTGCCGAACGCTTTTTCCATGTCGGCAAATCGTATGAACATGTTTTGATTTTTCTTTAGTCTTGCTTCCATTATCAACCGCAATGTCAGAATCGCCTCTCTGGTGCCTTTACCTTTGCTAAAGCCAAACTGATTGTCATCTAACATATCCTCAATTTTCTTTTCCATTATTCTATATTATTTTTGTAAGTAACTTTGAAGCTTGGGATGTTAAGCTGATTGTGCGATAGTTCTCGCATTTGTTAACTTTTTCAGTCTTCGGAACTGTATGGATGATATTTTTCCGAACGTCAAATGGTATGTCGCCAGACTCATGCATTCTACACACCAACGTGAATAGTCGTTTTGTTGCCACTTCCCCCAATGATTTTAGAAATTCTGATGGGATGTTATCTATCCCTTCTGCCTTATTTTACCTTAAGTCCTCCAAAGCTCACTTAAATTCTGTTTCTTATACTGGATCCCGTTTCGCTTCTAAATCGGCTCCCGTTTCTTCTTGTAAAACATCAGACAAATCTTCCCTCTCATGGAGGCCTTCAATGTACTCTTTCCATCCATCTGCTCTCTCCTTTGTATGTAACAGTGGAATCCCCATAGCACTCATAATGTTACCAATTTTGCTTTGCTTTTAATTTCACCAAAGATTGTTTTCACTTTCCTATATGCTGAGTCAGTCTTTCCGACAATCATTTCTTTTTCGATTTCTTCACATTTTTCATGCAGCCATTTCGTCTTAGCTTGCCTGAACTTCCTCTTTGTTTCATTCCTCAGCGACTTGTATTTCTGTATTCCTGAATTTCCCTGAATATTTTTGTACTTCCATCTTTCATTGATCAATTGAAGTATTTTTTTCTGTTACCCACGGTTTCTTCGCAGTTACCTTCTTTATGCCTACGATTTTCTTTTCAAATTCTGTGATTGCCCTTTTTAGAGATGTCCATTCCTCTTCACCTGTACTGCCAGCTGAGCTATTCCCTATTGCTGTATCTACAGCCTTACAGAACTTCAACCGTATCTCGTCATTCTGTAGTACCTTTCCGTGTCCCACTTCATTGCTTATTGATTCTCCCTGATTAATCTCTTAGATTGCAGCCTACTCTTCATCACTACTGCATTTCGATCTGAGACCATGTGTGTCCTTGATATGCTTTACGGTCCAGTATCTGATTTTGGAATCTCTGCCTGACCATGAAGTAGTCTAATTGAAACCTGCCTGTATAACCCAGCCTTTCCAAGTGTACATCCTCCTCTTGTGATCCTTGAACGGAGAATTCGCTATTACTAGATAAAATTTATTACAGAACTCAATTAGTCTTTCTCCTCTCTCATTCCTTGTTCCAAGCCCATATTCTCCTGTAACCTTCTCCCCTACTCCTTGCCCTACAACTGCATTCCGGTCCCCCATGAATATCACATTTTCATCTCACTTTACCCCCTGTATGAGTTGCATTCAAGTTCTAAGGCCTCCGATTTTTTTTCTCCGGACCGGAAAGAGATAGAAACATGCGCATTGTTTTAAAATGAGGCCGCGTTCATTGTCAATACGTCCCAGAGGTGGCAGCACCGTACGGCAGATGGAATTTTACCGCCAGCGGCGAGAATGAGAACTGTTTTAAATACTTAAAATGGCGACGTTTTCCTTACTTGAACAGCGTGCAATCATTCGTTTTCTGAATTTTCGTGGTGTGAAACCAATTGACAGTTGAAGGAGACATGTGGTGATGGAGTTATGGATGTGTCGAAAGTGCTTTCGTGGGTGCGACAGTTTAATGAAGGCAGAACATCATGTGACAACAAACCGAAACAACCTCGGGCTCACACAAGCTGGTCTGACGACATGATCGAGAAAGTGGAGAGAATTGTTTTGGGGGATCGCCGAATGACTGTTGAACAGATCGCCTCCAGAGTTGGCATTTGTGTGGGTTCTGTGCACACAATCCTGCATGACGACCTGAAAATGCGAAAAGTGTCATCCAGGTGGGTGCCACGAATGCTGATGGACGACCACATGGCTGCCCGTGTGGCATGTTGCCAAGCAATGTTGACACGCAACGACAGCATGAATGGGACTTTCTTTTCGTGGGTTGTGACAATGGATGAGACGTGGATGCCATTTTCCAATCCAGAAACAAAGCGCCAGTCAGCTCAATGGAAGCACACAGATTCACCGTCACCAAAAAAATTTCGGGTAACCGCCAGTGCTGAAAAAATGATGGTGTCCATGTTCTGGGACAGCGAGGGCGTAATCCTTACCCATTGCGTTCCAAAGGTCACTACGGTAACAGGTGCATCCTACGAAAATGTTTTGAAGAACAAATTCCTTCCTGCACTGCAACAAAAACGTCCGGGAAGGGCTGCACGTGTGCTGTTTCACCAAGACAACGCACCAGCACATCGAGCTAACGTTACACAACAGTTTCTTCGTGATAACAACTTTGAAGTGATTCCTCATGCTCCCTACTCACCTGACCTGGCTCCTAGTGACTTTTGGCTTTTTCCAACAATGAAAGACACTCTCCGTTGCCGCACATTCACCAGCCGTGTTGCTATTGCCTCAGCGATTTTCCAGTGGTCAAAACAGACTCCTAAAGAAGCCTTCGCCGCTGCCATGAAATCATGGCGTCAGCGTTGTGAAAAATGTGTACGTCTGCAGGGCGATTATGTCGAGAAGTAACGCCAGTTTCATCGATTTCTGGTGAGTAGTTAATTAGAAAAAAAAATCGGAGGCCTTAGAACTTGAATGCACCTCGTATTATCCTTTCAATATTCTCATATACTTTCTCTATCTCTTCATCTTAAGCTTCCGACGTCGGCATGTACATCTGTTCTATCGTTGTCGGTGTTGGCTTGCTGTCGATTCTGATAAGAACTACCCTACCACTGAACCGTTCACAGTAACACACTCTCCGCCCTAGCTTCCTATTTATAACGAATCCTACTCCCATCATACCATTTTCTGCTGCTGTTGATATTACCCTATACTCATCTGACCAGAAATCCTTTTCTTCTTTCCATTTCGCTTCGCTGACCCCTATAATATCTACACTCCTGGAAATTGAAATAAGAACACCGTGAATTCATTGTCCCAGGAACGGGAAACTTTATTGACACATTCCTGGGGTCAGATACATCACATGATCACACTGACAGAACCACAGGCACATAGACACAGGCAACAGAGCATGCACAATGTCGGCACTAGTACAGTGTATATCCACCTTTCGCAGCAATGCAGGCTGCTATTCTCCCATGGAGACGATCGTAGAGATGCTGGATGTAGTCCTGTGGAACGGCTTGCCATGCCATTTCCACCTGGCGCCTCAGTTGGACCAGCGTTCGTGCTGGACGTGCAGACCGCGTGAGACGACGCTTCATCCAGTCCCAAACATGCTCAATGGGGGACAGATCCGGAGATCTTGCTGGCCAGGGTAGTTGACTTACACCTTCTAGAGCACGTTGGGTGGCACGGGATACATGCGGACGTGCATTGTCCTGTTGGAACAGCAAGTTCCCTTGCCGGTCTAGGAATGGTAGAACGATGGGTTCGATGACGGTTTGGATGTACCGTGCACTATTCAGTGTCCCCTCGACGATCACCAGTGGTGTACGGCCAGTGTAGGAGATCGCTCCCCACACCATGATGCCGGGTGTTGGCCCTGTGTGCCTCGGTCGTATGCAGTCCTGATTGTGGCGCTCACCTGCACGGCGCCAAACACGCATACGACCATCATTGGCACCAAGGCAGAAGCGACTCTCATCGCTGAAGACGACACGTCTCCATTCGTCCCTCCATTCACGCCTGTCGCGACACCACTGGAGGCGGGCTGCACGATGTTGGGGCGTGAGCGGAAGACGGCCTAACGGTGTGCGGGACCGTAGCCCAGCTTCATGGAGACGGTTGCGAATGGTCCTCGCCGATACCCCAGGAGCAACAGTGTCCCTAATTTGCTGGGAAGTGGCGGTGCGGTCCCCTACGGCACTGCGTAGGATCCTACGGTCTTGGCGTGCATCCGTGCGTCGCTGCGGTCCGGTCCCAGGTCGACGGGCACGTGCACCTTCCGCCGACCACTGGCGACAACATCGATGTACTGTGGAGACCTCACGCCCCACGTGTTGAGCAATTCGGCGGTACGTCCACCCGGCCTCCCGCATGCCCACTATACGCCCTCGCTCAAAGTCCGTCAACTGCACATACGGTTCACGTCCACGCTGTCGCGGCATTCTACCAGTGTTAAAGACTGCGATGGAGCTCCGTATGCCACGGCAAACTGGCTGACACTGACGGCGGCGGTGCACAAATGCTGCGCAGCTAGCGCCATTCGACGGTCAACACCGCGGTTCCTGGTGTGTCCGCTGTGCCGTGCGTGTGATCATGGCTTGTACAGCCCTCTCGCAGTGTCCGGAGCAAGTATGGTGGGTCTGACACACCGGTGTCAATGTGTTCTTTTTTCCATTTCCAGGAGTGTAGATTGAGCCTTTTCACTTCCATTTTTAGATTTTCTAGCTTCCTTACCGCGTCCAATCTTCTGACATTCTACGCCCTGACTTGTAGACCGTTACCCTTTCGTTGGTTATTCAACCTTTTTCTCGTGGTCACCCCCCCCCCCCCAATTGGTAGTCCGAATGGGGGACTATTGCGGAATCTTTTAACAATGGAGAGATCATCATGACACTTTTTCAATTGAAGGTCACATGTCCTGTGCATGCAGACCATTTGCATCCATTCATACATTAACTCTTCCTCGGTGACGTTGACGTCGAGGTCACAAGGCCGAAATCGTCTTCCAGTGATTTGAGGAGCATGATAACGGACTCACATTGATGTGTTGGCCACTAAATTCTCATGACATGAACCCGACAGAAGACGGATCTGTGACGCTATTGGGCGCCAATGTGTATCCACGAACCAGCGGGGCGTAATTTGCAGGAATTTCATGACTTTTTCCTAATCTTCTAGTGCCACATACCTCCGTGAACCGATCAAGTACTTGTTGAATTTATACTACGCGGAAGCGGTGTTGTATTGCGACTGAAAGGTGGACAGAAGTACAGGGTGATTATAAATAGTTCCAGTTTGAAAACGCTGTAAAATGAATGAACGCTGCTCAGAATGACGCCAAACTTGAACGGAATATTAAAGGTAGAAGCGTCACGGAAACGGAAAATGGCTCTGAGCACTATGGGACTCAACTGCTGAGGTCATTAGTCCCCTAGAACTTAGAACTAGTTAAACCTAACTAACCTAAGGACATCACAAACATCCATGCCCGAGGCAGGATTCGAACCTGCGACCGTAGCGGTCTTGCGGTTCCAGACTGCAGCGCCTTTAACCGCACGGCCACATCGGCCGGCGGAAACGGAAAAATTAGCAAAATTTTTCCCATCGGATGTGACTGTAAATGGGTTCGGCTACAAATGACAGATGAATCGCAATGAGAGGGCTATGGTATGAGTTGCACATTAAAGCAACCAGACTGTGCAATGTGCGTGACCTCACAAGTTTGGCATTCAGCAGTTGTGACGCTGTTAGCTACATCTACATCTACATCTACATCCATACTCCGCAAGCCACCTGACGGTGTGTGTCGCAGGGTACCCTGAGTACCTCTATCGGTTCTCCCTTCTATTCCAGTCTCGTATCGTTCGTGGAAAGAAGGATTGTCGGTATGCTTCTGTGTGGGCTCTAATCTCTCTGATTTTATCCTCATGGTCTCTTCGCGAGATATACGTAGGAGGGAGCAATATACTGCTTGACTCTTCGGTGAAGGTATGTTCTCGAAACTTTAACAAAAGCCCGTACCGAGCTACTGACCGTCTCTCCCGCAGAGTCTTCCACTGGAGTTTATCTATCATCTCCTTAACGCTTTCGCGATTACTAAATGATCCTGTAACGAAGCGCGCTGCTCTCCGTTGGATCTTCTCTATCTCTTCTATCAACCCTATCTGGTACGGATCCCACACTGCTGAGCAGTATTCAAGCAGTGGGCGAACAAGCGTACTGTAACCTACTTCCTTTGTTTTCGGATTGCATTTCCTTAGGATTCTTCCAATGAATCTCAGTCTGGCATCTGCTTTAGCGACGATCAACTTTATATGATCATTCCATTTTAAATCACTCCTAATGCGTACTCCCAGATAATTTGTGGAATTAACTGCTTCCAGTTGCTGACCTGCTATTTTGTAGCTAAATGATAAGGGATCTATCTTTCTATGTATTCGCAGCTAGGGAAGTTCATCCACCATGGCAAGATCGCACAACATCGGATGGTAAAAATAGGTTGTCAGTTCGGTTTTTAACTGTCGTGGGACTGGCGCAGGACATATTCAATATGCTATCCACCGTCTTCTGTCACTAGCTGAAATCGAGAAACAATATGTTTCACATAAAACCTATTTTTACCATCCGATGTTGTGCGATCTTGCCATGGTGGATGAACTTCCCTAGCTAACAGCGTCACAACTGCTGAATGCCAAACTTGTGAGGTCACGCACATATCACAGTATGGTTGCTTTAATGTGCAACTCATACCATAGCCCTCTCATTGCGATTCACGTTCAGATTGCGTTGCCCAATGTGTGCCTTCGTTTCAGCTACGTTTGTAGTTGGAGCACTGGACACGGCATCTTTCACATAAAACCACAGCCAGAAGACACACTGATTAAAATCATGTGATATGGACTGGCGGGCTGTGGGCAAATGACGGCCGATAATTGTAGCATTTCCAAGACACCTCTGCAGCAGCTGTTTCACTGTCCGTGCAGTGTGCGGAGGAGCATCATCTTGAATAAAGATAACCCTTCCCACACATCCACACTGCTGAAGGCTCCAAATGACGTTGGTGCATAAAAGCCTCTCATAGCGTTTACTAACGACGGCACGGGTAAAAGGACCAGCAGAACCCATCGCCTCGAAAAATTGCGGCTCTACAATAACGTTGCCATCAACCCACATCTCTCACGTACCTTTGCAGAATGAAGCTGCATTGATTCATATGCGAGCGAATTTTCTATTGCCCTCATTCTGCAGTTCTGTGTATTGACATGTCAGTGGAGATGGAAATGATCTTCGGCTCTGCACAGAACATTCATTGTCCACTTCCATACGGGCAAGAAATTCTAGAGCAAACGTTTGTCTTAGTGGCAGGTTAGCATGAAGCAACTCCTGAATATTTGTAATTTTGTCGGGATAGCAATGCAGTATGTTTCATGGAATTTTATGTACCATGCTCACAGGCATGTGCAAAGTTTAGGCAATTGCCTGTGCACGGCATGTTTGCACACCACTGGTACGACTCCTCCTACAGTGCTACGGTCACATCTTCTACAGACGGTGGATCACTTGTTTTCTCCCTTTGCAGACGCTTGGCAGACATAAGACCAATGCCTCCTTCCATACCTTTGAGTTGTGGAGCGGTTGGTTATAATCCAATGGTCGTTACTTCGTTATGTCGTTATGAAAAGACTCTTAAACTGTCTGTGCAATCTTTTCACCTACCTTCATCGCCTGAAAGAACTTGAAACGTATTCTTGTGGTCAACTAGAAAGTGCTGGTGGACATACTGACCTTAACTTCCAGTCTGCAAGTCCACATTACACTTTGTGCTCATTAAAAAGAAAATGTTTCTACTGGCTGTTTACTCAGCGGGATCAAGAAATATGACTATAAATAAAAGTTTAGCGTTTTAACTGCTTGATATATTCTGTAAAAGTTCACATGCACAAAATTTAAGTATTAGTTATGTAACTAACGCCGTTCAGAAACAGCATTTTAACCGTTCACAGGAGACCTCTACGGCAAATTCCAAGTGAAATGGTCCCTCCTCCTAACTTCTAATCTCCAAAAGTTACTTGATCGCCTTAAAAGTGGAAAATAATCTCGCCACTTGCCACGCGGTTTTGGCAGCATACGGGTGGCACACAAACAGTTACTTCCGTGAAATGTAAGCGATCCAAACGGTGTACAATCCTCGCGAGTTAACTTCCTACTTTAACCGAAACTGCATTCAAGTCTGCCAATCTCTGACGTCATCAAAGGCACAACTAATAGCTCTTTTCTTTAACAATTTACAAGTCTATTAATTTTTATATAAGTAAACTTAAAATGTGCTTTAGTTACTGAAAAAGTTTTAGCTCGATTGCATTTAAATTTTGCCGGATAGAATGTTTAGAACGGAAGCGACAGTGATACATGACCTCCGAACTGCATCTTTAAGGTCCCTTGTAACCATTGTTATTTACAATACACTCTTGAAGCTTGATACAACTGCATAATTTCAAGAATGTAACCAAGTGCTGTAATCAGAAATTTCTACTAGAAATACAAATGATACTTAATCCACCACGAAGAAGGATAGCTTCTTTGCAAATTTGATTTTTAGTAAATAACTTGAAAACTAATAGATGTAGCTTGTTGGTGTCATGTTTTTACATGCAACTGAAGCTAGATACGAATTTTCAGCTTAGTCTAATATTTAGCGCCTTCAGTTTTTCGTAAAAACACCCACTGTAGCCAAAATATTGTTCTGATCAAGATGAGACTTGTAACTTTTAATTGTGAGGTACATTTTCATATTCTGACAGATTTTTAGCTTTCTAAT
The DNA here is from genome assembly GCF_023898315.1 of Schistocerca nitens. Taxonomy (NCBI): domain Eukaryota; kingdom Metazoa; phylum Arthropoda; class Insecta; order Orthoptera; family Acrididae; genus Schistocerca; species Schistocerca nitens. The sequence continues at coordinate 1,164,323,955 of NC_064615.1, read as the reverse complement.
TTTATTATTCAGCGTCACTTATTTTTTTCTTAGGATTGTATATTTTGCCTAACATAGTTATTTGATCATTCTGAGACTTTTCAATGTTAACAGTAATATAGTTACGCATACATTGACGAAGTTTGGAAAAGTTATATGACTTTTTAATTTCAACCTTGAAATATGGTGCAATTCTTTGTATGTCAAGGACAGGCGCGTTACGATGAAGTGGTGCTGGTGGTGGTAAACTGGGATAAGCCCCGGACACTCTCTCGCCTCAGCACTTCTTACAATGATACAGCGCTTGTTTCGCCTCAGAGTGTCCGGAACTTCTGCAAGCTTCTGGCGCACAGTCTCCATTCTTGTTAAAGAGCTTTACAAGTAGCCTAGTGTGTGACCCCGCATTGAGATAGTCACACCGAGACACAGAATGCGGACCGTCCGCGTACCCTGCGTCTTTTATTTTACGTATTCTATCACTTACTGCGCCACCTGCTGGTTAAATTTTCGTTAAAATTTTTTTTTCCATGTTGTTTCCCCTCCAATGATAATATTCCGTTCAAATTTGACGTCTCTCTGAGTAGTGGTTCCGTTTTTTCAACGTTTTGAAAGTGGAATTTTAATTATTATCGCTCCGTATATCTATGCAGCCTCCAGGTCATTTTGAGGTTCAAGTGTTAGGTGACGGTCATCACATCTCCGTCATGTGCGTGCATGACAACCATCAATGGCCTTGAATGCATGATAACTTGAAGATGCCGGATCGCGGGAAATTTTAGGATTTAAGATTGCGACTGGCAGGAGATTTAAAAATTAAAGATGACAGATGGCGGAAAATTTAACAAATTAGAGGTGTCTAATGGTGGAAAATTTAAAAATTAAATATGACAGATAGTGGAAATTTAAAAATTTCAAGATGGCGTTGGAAGAAATGTTAAACGTAAAATCGCGGTGAGTGGAAAATTTAAAAAATGTGCAAGATGGTGCATAGGGAAAAGTTTTTTAGCTAATTACAGCATTTTAAAATGCCAGATGGCGGCGGCGGGTACTTTTTTTACCATTTACCGAAGTCCTGCCATAGTCAAAACTATCGATTTATTCTAGAGCATTTCCACAAGCTTCTATGGGCACCGTGTACAAAAGTATTTGATTATTTATAAATTTTCAGAAGCGCGCGCACACACACACACACACACACACACACACACACACACATCCACTGTGTTCAAAAGTATTCTCTGTAACAGTTTTTCAAACGTCGAAAATAAATGTAAACACTTAAAATTGTGCCTCACCAGCCTAAATTTCATCTCTCTTTCCAATATGCCAGTATTACAGAAGGACCAATTGGGGAAAAAAAGTCAGACAATATTCTATATATAAATTTTGTTATAAATAGATTGTATTCCAAAGAAAACTTAAATGCATACTCCAGCTACGACAAGCGATATTAAGAGTTTAAATAATACAACGTTTTTACATTTAATACTTTACATTCTTCACACATTTAATGTGTTTACATTTTTCACACACACACGAGTACTCTAGATATAAAAGACACTACATTCCAGAGAAACCTATACGCACGCTTCGTTGACTGCACCAGTCATTCCCTGCCATGCACATTTATATACACTGAAGCGCCAAAGAAACTGGTATAGGCATGCCTATTCAAATACAGAGATTCGTAAACAGCTAGGATACGGCTCTGCGGTCGGAAACGCTTATATAAGACAACAAATGTGTGGCGCAGTTGTTAGATCTGTTACTGCTGCTACAACGGCAGGTTATCAAGATTTAAGTGAGTTTGAACGTGGTGTTATAGTCGGCGCCGAGCCGTGGTACACAGCATCCCCGAGGTAGCGATGAATTTTCCCGTACGCTGCGGCCGTAAAAAGATTCTCCAAGAACGGGACCATCGACAACTGAAGAGACTCGTGGCAGAAGTGCAACCCTTCCGTAAATTGCTGCAGATTTCAATTCTGGGCCATCAACAAGTGTCAACGTGCAAGCCATTCAACGAAACATCATCGATATGGGCTTTCGGAGCCGAAAGACCAGTCGTGTACCCTTGATGACTCGACGACACAAAGCTTTACGCCTCACCTCGGTCCGTCAAAACCTACATTGGACTGTTGATGACTTGAAGCATATTGCCTGGTTAGACGAGTCTCCTTCCAACTTGTACCGAGCAGATGGACGTGTACGTGTGTGGAGACAACCTCACGAATCCATGGACCTGCATGTCAGCAGGGGACTGTTCAAGCTGGTGGAGGCGCTGAAATTATGTGCGGCGTGTGCAGTTGGAGTGATGTGGGACCCTTGATACGTACAGATACGACTCTGACAGGTGACAAGTACGTATGTGTCTGATCACCTGCATCCATTCGTTTCCATTGTGCATTCCGACGGACTTGAGCAATTCCAGCAGGACAATGCAACACCCCACACGTCCAGAATCGCTACAAAGTGACTCCAGGAACACTCTTCTGAACTTAAACACTTCCGCTGGCCACCAAACTCCCCAGACATTAACCTTATTGACGCCTTGCAACGTGCTGTTCTCCACTCTCTCGTACTCTTATGGATTATGGAAAGCCCTGCAGGACTCATGGTGTTGGTTCCCTCCAGCACTACTCCAGACATTAGTCGAGTCATTTCCACGTCGTGCTGCGGCACTTCTGCGTGCTCGCTGGGGCCCTACGCGATATTTCGCAGATCTAACAGTTTCTTTGGCTCTTCAGTGTACATTGTTTAGCAAAACACTCTAGCTACGACGAGGGATATTCAGAGTATAAAGTGCATAAAGTTTTCACTTTCAATTTTTCTGCATTCAGTATTTTTGCACGTTTTCATCGTCTGTGACAACCAATTTGTAAGTTTTTTCAGTAGATATTTTTTCTCTGCCCAATTGAGCCTGTGGACATAAAACACTGACTTCTTCCAAATGCTATTTCTTCTCACCGTATTTGCTCCTGCATCAGTCATAAGAAAACTCTGTCCCGAGTTTTTTCAAGGGTAATACGGGACATCTACTTCTCAACGCATTTAACAATCATGAAACGCTTTTTTCCGCACTTGTTATTTATTTCCTCTGTGTTCTGGTGTAAATACAAGCGCCAGAACGAAGATGCGGAACGCAAGACGAGAGAAGGTGGTGAGGAAACGTCGGCCGTGGTGCGCGGAATTGGACCGCGCCGCGCCAACAGCGACACCTGGAAGAAGTGAATATAGACGCCGCCCCTGTCAGCCTCGGCCTCTCAGATGCACAGGTTTCGTCGGATGAAACGAGGACTGTGAAGGCTTGTGATCCGTTACTAAGCAGAGTTTTCTGTCACACAAATAGTGGTGAAATTTGGTGAGACCATACATAACAACTTGTATCGGTAAGTTTTATGACTAGTTTTAGTTAAGTTGGCGAAACCGTTTGACAAAGAGATTCTACTGCCAAGAAAAAGTAGCCTGTTACAATGCTCCGCACAAGGCACAAAGCTGGTCTCTTTCATACGTCATCTGTATGCGGGGAATTTTATCGGGTTGTGTGCTACGTAGTGTTACGTTATATTTCATTATTTAAGTTTAGTTCTTCTTGTTCATCAGTAACCATACTTCCCGGCCGGGATGAGTTCAAAGAAGCGCAAATGCTTCTCTAATGAACAACAGCAAAATGGATTTTCATTTATCAGTGATGGTAGCTCCTCGTACTCAAAAGGAAAAGTTAGAAGCAACATGTCCTGTGCCTCTAATTTCTAAATAAATGGCAGTGGACTTGGAGATAAACATACAACTCCATTTAAAAAGTGACTAATAAAATAGCTGTCTCCGAACCAGCGTCTAGTGAAACATTAACTCCATTTTGAAATCTGAGAAACTTTGTGGTCTGGAGGAGAAGTTAGTTGCAACCAGAGGAGTCCTCGCGTGTCACACGATCCTGCACAGTCAAAGCTTAAATAGCATACACTTGAATGTGCACGTACAAAAACAGAGGCCATAAGCATGAATACGTTAGCTCCTTATGCTTTAGATACGTTGCAATGTGATTTGGGGAATGTGACATGTATTTAATTTCTGACGAATGCATGGAACCACAAAGACATTCAGGTTTTTCTTCTCCTAGTTCGGTGTTTTGAATACAAAAGTAAGAGTACTGCAACTGAAATCATTGACTGGAGAAACATCTATTGTTGTGATTGAATATTTGACTGCTTCAGAGAGAACAGTCTAGAAGAAAGAGTTGTTAGACTATGTGTTGATAATTCTAACTGAAAAGTGTGTCCCCCCCCCCCTCCCCACTCCATCCCCCTACGATGAGGACACATGACAAGTCGCAAACGAGCTACATTAGTGTCGACACAGATTCAGAAAAAGATTCGTTTAAATGACGAATACATTATCGACAACGTTAACACGTACCTGGGTCCTCTTACCATCATCGATGTTTCAATGTTTCAAAGACTTCATTACCGATACTGAAATATTGATGTGTGAACCCATTTTGTAAATTATGATGACCATAAAGCACAGTTACAGACATACATTATTAGCCGTCCCAAGCGGAAGATGTGTTTTGCGCTCCACATTTTATGTCGTTTTTGTGAGCTATAATCAAGGTACAGTGTTGTTCTGTGGAACGCTAGTGTAAAAGGTGTCGCAAAATCACCCGAGTGCAAAATCCGTGCAATTTACGCATTTATTTACTAACACTTCCGTCGATTAACTCGGTTTCGGAATTTCATTTGTGTCAGAGTAAAATCGTATATGCCAGGTAAATGCGCCTCAAAAACGTAGGTCCAGAAACTTCACATAAAATTTAAATGGGCTTTTCGTGTTTACTACGTCAAAATTCGTGCATGTGTCGTGATATGTTTTATAGTTTCATAGCCTGAATGGAGTGAAGAACGTGTTTTGGGGCATCAGTTGTGATTAAAATTTAGTTTTTATCCAATTTTAGCAGTAGCATCCTCGTTCAAAGAATCGTTAACTGGAAATGTCAATATATATCAACTTGAATAAATGTAAATTTTCGAGAATTTTTGGCAGTTAATTGCTGTGTATTATATATTTCGCAGTAAATCGTGGTTTGCGATTTACAGTTACTGTTGAAAATATTGTAACTGACACGTAATGTTACGTTTAGTTTTCCCTTTTAACAGGAGTCTACATTGTTTGCATTTACCGTAAATTAACGCTACTTTCGAGTTCGTTAGCATATAAAACGTCACAAAAGTTTCAGGTGATTAGTAATTTTTGTCCCAGATTTTTCCGTCGACTTATTAGAGATCTCATTTTGCATACTACTTGCTTCATTTCTCAAAGGGAATTAATAATATTAGCTTAACACACAGAGAAATTAAAAGAGAATCAGAAAGCTTATTTTAAAGTTACGTATTTACCGTTCTGTAAAACATTACATTAGCCACACTGCGGCACCACTTTGAACGTTGTTCTGTAACATGGGATGAGTTAATCGATATTTGTAAACAGCTGGAAATCACCCTGACTGCTGTCAAGCGACTGGAAACTGCTGTGAATGGGTGCATTGGGATGGCTCCCGGGAGCCGTGTATCAGAGGTACAAAGGTACCTCAGCTATTATCCCTTCGTGTGAATCCTTTGCGCTCTACGAGAAATTAAGGATCCGTCACATCTCGTCCATGACAAATCGGTCGGCAACCCTTTCGGCAGCTGTATGACGCGGGTAGCCACCACTGCCCCTGCATGCCTCAGCATCGCAAGTACGACGCGATGTCGTCACGACAGGCCAGCAGGAGGGCAGCCGGTGTCTGCAGAGAGCACCAACAACGCGGCACCTACTCGCGTCCGCGCACCACGTGATAGGGAAATATTTCGAACAGTATCCCGCCGCAGGCAGCTATATAAGGCGGCGGCAGACAGCACTAGTCCGTCAGTCTTCGAGAGCCTCTCCTGGTCCAGGCGAAGGATGTCACTCACCCCGTAAAAGAGGACTGCTTTCGAAGTCCATCGTTAGGGACAAACGTCCGTGTCAGTTTCTTCTTCTGGACTGTGAGGCCGGCAGATATAGAGGATGTTAAGTTCAGTAGCAGCACAGTGTCTTCATCATTAGTGGCATTATTCTGAATTGGATGTTCCAGCCTTTGGCCCCAAACTCGATCTTACTGAACCTAAACCAAAACAGTTATCATCCTCGGACGCAGACCTACAACCCAAAAACTTAACATCCAGTCAACGATCATTGCCGAAATTAGCGCCCAGCAAGTAGTCTTTCCCTACTTGACTCCAGACAATGTTTTAATACTGAACGGAGCATTCCGCCAGCGTTTTCCCTTTGAACTTGGTATCTAACCAGTGCCTTCGGCGCTTAGTGCCAGTGTGACATTATTGTGATCCACCGCTATGTTGTGCCCGCAGTGTTACTCACTGTTGTTGTTGTTGTGGTCTTCAGTTCAGAGACTGGTTTGATGCAGCTCTCCATGCTACTCTATCCTGTGCAAGCTTTTTCATCTCCCAGTACCTACTGCAACCTACATCCTTCTCAATCTGCTTAGTGTATTGATCTCTTGGCCTCCCTCTACGATTTTTACCCTCCACTCTACCCTCCAATACTAAATTGATGATCCCTTCATGCCTCAGAACATGTCCTACCAACCGATATCTTCTTCTAGTCAAGGCGTGCCACAAATTTCTCTTCTCCCTAATTCTATTCAGTACCTCCTCATTGGTTATGTGATCTACCCATCCACTCTTCAGAATTCTTCTGTAGCACAACATTTCGAATGCTTCTATTCTCTTCTTCTCCAAACTATTTATCGTCCACGTTTCATTTCCATACATGGCCACACTCCATACAAATATTTTCAGAAACGACTTCCTGACACTTAAATCTATACTCGATGTTAACAAATTTGTCTTCTTCAGCAGCGCTTTCCTTGTCATTGCCAGTCTACATTTTATATCCTCTCTACTTCGACCATCCTCAGTCATTTTGCTCCCCAAATAGTAAAACTCATTTACTACTTTAAGCGTCCCATTTCCTAATCTAATACCCTCGGCATCATACGATTTAATTCGACTACATTCCATTATCCTCGTTTTGCTTTTGTTGATGTTCACCGTATATCCTCCTTTCAAGACACTGTCCATTCCGTTCAGCTGCTCTTCCAGGTCCTTTGCTGACTCTGACAGAATTACAATGTTATCGGCGAACCTCAAAGTTTTTATTTCTTCTCCCTGGATTTCAATTCCTACTCCGAATTTTTCTTTTGTTTCCTTTACTGCTTGCTCAATATACAGATGGAATAACATCGGGGATATGCTACAACCCTGTCTCACTCCCTTCCCAACCACTGCTTCCCTTTCATGCCCCTCGACTCTTGTAACTGCCATCTGGTTTCTGTACAAATTGTAAATAGCCTTTCGCTCCCTGCATTTTACCCCTGCCACCTTCAGAATTTGAAAGAGAGTATTCCAGTCAACATTGTCAAAAGCTTTCTCTAAGTCTACAAATGCCATAAACGTAGGTTTGCCTTTCGTCAATCTATTTTCTAAGATAAGTCGCAGGGTCAGTATTGCGTCACGTGTTCCAACATTTCTATGGAATCCAAACTGATCTTCCCCGAGGTCGGCTTCTACCAGTTTTTCCATTCGTCTGTAAAGTATTCGTGTTAGTATTTTGCAGCCGTGATTTACTTAAGTGAGAACTCGGTAATTTTTCAATGTGTCAGCACCTGCTTTCTTTGGAATTGGAATTATTATATTCTTCTTGATGTCTGAGGGTATTTCGCCTGTCTCATACATCTTGCTTACCCGATGGTAGAGTCTTTCCTGAGGCTAACAGTAGTTCTAATGGAATGTCTACTCCCGGGGCCTTGTCTCGACTTAGGTCTTTCAGTGCTCTGTCAAATTCTTCACGCAGTGTCATATCTCCCATTTCATCTTCATCTACATCCTCTTCCATTTCCATAATATTGTCCTCAAGTACATCACCCTTGTACAGACCCTCTATATACTCCTTCCACCTTTCTCCATTCCCTTCTTTGCTTAGAACTGGTTTTCCATCTGAGCTCTTGATATTCATACAAGTGGTTCTCTTTTCTCCAAAGGTCTCTTTAATTTTCCTGTAGGCAGTATCTATCTTACCCCTAGTGAACTATGCCTCTACATCCTTGCACTTGTTCTCTATCCATCCCTGCTTAGCCATTTTGCTCTTCCTGTCGATCTCATTTTTGAGACGTTTGTATTCCTTTTTGCCTGCTTCATTTACTGCATTTTTTTATTTTCTCTTTTCATTCATTAAATTCAATATTTCTTCTGTTACCCAAGGATTTCTACTAGCCCTTTTTACCTACTTGATCCTCTGCTGCCTTCACTATTTCATCCATCAAACCTACCCATTCTTCTTGTTACTGTATTCCTGGTTAATACACTAGTGGCCATTAAAATTGCTACACCACGAAGATGACGTGCTACAGACGCGATATTTAACCTACAGGAAGAAGATGCTATGATATGCAAAAGATTAGCTTTTCACAGCATTCACACAAGTTTGGCGCCGATGGCGACACCTACAACGTGCTGTAATGAGGAAAGTTTCCATCCGATTTCTCATACACATACAGTAGTTGACCGGTGTTGCCTGGTGAAACGTTGTTGTGATGCCTCCTGTAAGGAGGAGAAATGCGTACCATCACGTTTCCGACTTTGATAAAGGTCGAATTGTAGCCTATCGCGATTGCGGTTTATCGTATCACGACATTGCTGCTCGCGTTGGTCGAGATCCAATGACTGTTAGCAGAATATGGAATCGGTGGGTTTAGGAGGATAACATGGAACGCCGTGCTGGATCCCAACGGCCTCGTATCACTAGCAGTCGAGATGACAGGCATCTTATCCGTACGGCTGTAACGGATCGTGCAGCCACGTCTCGATCCCTGAGTCAACAGATGGGGACGTTTGCAAGACAACAACCATCTGCACGAACAGTTCGACGACGTTTGCAGCAGCATGGACTATCACGTCGCAGACCATGGCTGCGTTTACCCTTGACGCTGCATCACAGACAGGAGCGCCTGCGGTGGTGTAATCAACGACGAACCTGGGTGCACGAATGGCAAAACGTAATTTTTTTCGGATGAATCCAGTTTCTGTTTACAGCATCATGATGGTCGCATCCATGTTTGGCGACATCGCGGTGAACGCACATTGGAAGCGTGTATTCGTCATCGCCATACTGGCGTATCACCCGGCGTGATGGTATGGGGTGCCTTTAGTTACACGTCTCGGTCACCTCTTGTTCGCATTGACGGCACTTTGAACAGTGGACGTTACATTTCAGATGTGTTACGACCCGTGGCTCTACCCTTCATTCGATCCCTGCGAAACCCTATGTTTGAGCAGGATAATGCACGACCGCATGTTGCAGGTCCTGTCCGGGCGTTTCTGGATACAGAAAATGTTCTGCTGCCTTGGCCAGCACATTCTTCAGATCTCTCACCAATTGAAAACGTCTGCTCAATAGTGGCCGAGCAACTGGCTCGTCATAATACGCCAGTCACTACTCTTGATGAACTGTGGTATCGTGTTGAAGCTGCATGGACAGTTGTACCTGTACACGCCATCCAAGCTCTGTTTGACTCAATGCCCAGGCGTATCAACGCCGTTATTACGGCCAGAGGTGGTTGTTCTGGGTACTTATTTCTCAAAATCTATGCACCCAAACTGCGTGAAAATCACATGTCAGTTCTAGTATAATATATTTCTCCAATGAATACCTGTTTATCATCTGCATTTCTTCTTGGTGTAGCAATTTTAATAGTCAGTAGTGTATTTCCATTACGTCGAAGTAGACGTTTCTTGTTCAGTGAACTTGTTATATGCAGGATATTGTTTTTCCTGTTCCGCGGAGCGCGACACTTCATTTTACTTGACTGTAACTGATACATCTGCGTTAGTGAGCAGGGAAAACTCAGGCACTTATACCCAGTCCTCTGACCAACACGTTCGTTGGTGTCTTCCTTTGAAACAGAAACTGACCCAGTGCGACTCACTTCAGTTGTTGGAAAATTTGCCGTGATCTGTGACAAGAGGAGGCAAACGCAAAAGGGTTCGGGTCCATTAACCGTCGACAATTAAAACGTACTGTTACAATGATACCCCTTAGGGAAATGCCATAAGGGATGGGAAGGACCTTGAGATACGACTGAAGGCCTCGTTCAACATGTTGAAGAGGCTGTTCGGCAGCCAATCATGGAACAGGGCGCAACTAGATGTATATTGTGCACGTTGAAACAGTCGATGCCAGTCGCCTGAGCTCTCAGGTCATAACTGGATCATTCCAGCGACTGGCAAAGGAGGCAAAGAAGACCAACTTTGTTCTTGGAGTTTTACCAAAGCTCACAAAATGCAACATTGTCTCCATAACTGATAATGGCTCCCTCGTTCTGAGGCGAGAGGAAGAACTGAACCACACACCTTTAAGATTCTGTAACAAGCTGTGCTGCGACTTCCTCGACTTGTGCTGTAGGACTGAGCACGGTACAGTCTGCCTGTGCACTACGCATCAGAGGCTGCTGCCCAGTACACACAAGAGTGTTTTAGGTTAGATGAGTCTCCATCAAGTCCAAATAAAGATTGTTGTAGGGGAACTGAAAGTATCAGTATAATATCCAAAGCAATTCCCTGTACAAGTGGAAGCATTCGCAACAAAGTGCCGGTGTTTGAAGCGCACCTAAAAATTAGTGGAGTTCACAAAATAGTAGGTAAAGAAAGGTGATCAAAACGGTAAACTGAGAACAGTGGAATATTTTGGAGAAAATAAAAATGCATATCGAAGGATAGGCTTAAGTTAAATGGAGGTGGTGTATTTGCCGCAATACATAAGAAACTGAAATACACCGGCACCGAAACTGAAACTGAATCTGCACCCGAAATTGTCTGAGCAAGACCCAGAATCAAGGTTGGGCGTGCACTTATGTCGGGTCCTTCTACCGACCAACGGACACCCCTCCAGATGCAGCCGAAACTGCAGTCGAAGACTAGTACGTAAGTTCCCTAATGATATTGTGATCCCTGGAAGAGACTCAAACTATCCAAAAATCTACGGGGATATATACTGTTTTGTTATGGTGGGCATGACAAGACATATTGTGATAAATTACTAAATGCCTTGTCTGAAAACTGCCTATAACAAATTGTTAGGAAGCTCACTCATGATAAAAATACATTAGATCTTGTGGCAACAAATGGACCTGACCTCTTTGAGGATGTCACGTCGAAACTGTTATAAGTAACCACGACGCGGTTGTGACAATAAGAATTACCATCGTACTAAGGGCAACGGAAAAGAGTAGAAAGACCTATATGTTCAACAAATTAGATAAAGAGTCAGTAGCGTCGTATCTCAATAACGAACTCGAAACATTTAACTCTGGAGAAGAGTTTACAGAAGAACTAGAGCTCATGTTTAAAAGAATAGTTGGCCTCGCACCTGATAGATATGCAACTTGCAGAATAGTTCATCATAGGAAGAACACTCCATGGTACACAAGGTAAAGAAACTTCTAGAGAAACAGAGACTATTGCATAATAGATGTAAAACAAAGTATAAGGCTGAAGATAGAAAGATGCTGAATGAAATGCTTGTGACTGTCAGGAGAGCAATGCCCGAAGCCTTCATCGACTACCGTATTAGAATATTACCGCAGGATATGTCACAAAACTCAAAGAAATTCTGGTCATACAGTCAATTCCGAAAGAAAGTGTACGCCGTTGTCTGTATAAAATAAAAGACGCTATTATAAATATATGTTTACATGAAAATACATGTTGTTACTAATTGCACAATTATCTAATAGTTAATCCAATCGCCGCCATTATCAGTTATAGCTCGGCACCTTATTGGCATGCTTTTCAAGAAATTTTGTGCATATTCTCACCGTAACCATTTCCATATCGTCCTGATTTCATATAACGGTTGCTTCTAAGTATATATTGGCTTTCTTTTAAGCTTCATACTAATATAGGACCAAACATTTGTGATCGGATTTGTTGTGGCGTAACAAGCTACCTACGCCACACTGAGAAGGAAGCCGAAAGGCACGCGCTAAGCTACAGCAGGATGGCTTGAAGTCTGGAACAGGATACGTATTGAATAATATAAAGAAAATACGTAGCTTTGGAATATACTTAACTTTTAATCAATCCTTGTGATACATCTCTCTTGACTATACAAATGAGACTCGTAAGATACATGCACTGTGACAATTGGCGCCTTGCTAAGTCGTAGCCATTAACTTAGCTGAAGGCTATTCTAACCGTCTCTCGGCAAATGAGAGCAAAGGCTTCGTCAGTATAGTCGCTAGCAACGTCGTCGTACAACTGGGGCGAGTTCTCGTACGTCTCTCGAGACCTGCCGTGTGGTGGCGCTCGGTCTGCGATCACACAGTGGCGACACGCGGGTCCGACATGTACTAATGGACCGCGGCCGATTTAAGCTACCACCTAGCAAGTGTGGTGTCTGGCAGTGACACCACAGGATTTGCATCCGGAGACACTGCAGGTCAATCTATTGTGGACACCCCGCTGTCTTGTCTCCACACTGTAGAGAGACGGCTGCGATGTTTCGGATAATTATCCTCTTGAAGCACATAGTTTGCCTCATTCGAACCAAATGGCTTCTTAATGGAAGACATTTTTGATAAATATTGCACATTTGTTCAGCGTTTAAATATTTTGCACTCGTTTTAAACTGCCCAGTTATTGGAAGAAAGCACATGACCAACACATTTACAAGAAGAATAGCAGAAGCGATCCGTAGAACTACCGTCGAATATCCCTGACATCCATTTACAGTAGGATCTTAGAATATATTCCGAGTTCACACGTAATGAGGTTATGTCGAGCAGATGCCAACCATCATGAATTCCGAAAACATCGATCATGTGAAACGCAACTCGCACTTTTGAAAGCCATGTATCAAGGTAGTCACGTAAATGTAGCATTCCTCGACTTCCTAAAAGCATTTGTCTCAGAACCACACCTACGCTTATTATTAAAAGTACGATCCCATGGGGTATCAAGCGAAATTTATGTCTCGAATGAGGATTTCTTGGTAGAGATATGTTTCTATCTCCTACGTATCGCTTCAGTTGCGATGGGGTTGCGATGACAAAGTTGATTAATTACAGCGCGCACAGAGTGGTTTATCGAAATTCTTCCCACGCTTCTTACGTGCACTGATCGGGAAGAATCATTAATAACTAGAGCAATGAATTTCAAACCTTTGATAACTTTTTCTCGCCGACACTTCCTGCAAAATAGTGAAAGGATAAAATATTATCTACTTCTAGATCTCCATACATACACTGCAAGCCACCGTGTGGTGTGTGGCGGTTTCCTATACCACTACCACTCATTTCCTTTCTTGTGGAAAAAGGGCGACGGAAAGTCGACTGTCTACGCGCCTCTGTATGAGCCCAAATTTCTAGTATTTTATCTTCGTAGTAGTGTATTTATTATTTTTACATATTTACAGCCTATTATGTGAAAAGCTAAGATAGGCCATACAAATTACATTTCCGTGTTTAAACGGTTTATTTGTGATACTTAATTTTTTAAATAGAAAGGAAAAAATAAAAAAGAAGAAAAAGAAATGTACCTTGTCGGCAGCAGAATCGTTCTGCAGTCAGCTTCAAATGCCGGTTCTCTAAATTTTCTCAGTAGTGTTCCCTCCAAGGATTCCCACCCGAGTTCCAGAAGCATCTCCGTAATACTTGAGCGTTGATCGGATCTACCGCTAACAGATCTGGCAGCTTGCCTCTCAACTGCCTCGATGTCTTCCTTTAATCCGACCTAGTATGGGTCTCAAACACCCGAGTTGTAGTGAAGAATACGTCACACTAACGTTCTATATGCTGTCTCCTTTACAGATGAAACACACTTTCCCAAAATTCTCCCAATAAAACGAAGTCGACCACTCGCCTTCCCTACAACAATCTTTACACGCTCGTTACATCTCATATTACTTTGAACGCACGCCCAGGTGTTTAAACGCTGCGACTGTGTCAAGCCGAACATTACTAATGCTGTAGCCATATATTACTGGTTTGTTCTGCCTACTCACCCACATTAACTTTTTTTTTTTTCAGAGCTAGCTGCCGTTCATCACACCGACTATAAATTTTGTCTAAGTCATCTTGTATCCTCCTACAGTCATTCAACTTCGACACCTCACCGTACATCACAGCATAATCAACAATCGACCGCAGACTGCTGCCCACCCAGTTCGCCAAATCATTTATGTGTACAGAGAACAACAGCGGTCCTGTCACACTTCCCTGGCGCATTCCCGACGATATCCTTGTGTCTGATGAACACCTACCGTCAAGCACAACATACTGGGTTGTTACTTAAGAAATCTTCGAGCCGTTCGCATATCTGAGAAGCTATTCCAAACGCTCGTACCTTCATTAACAGTTTGCAGAGTCAAACGCTTTCCGGAAAATATAGAAATGTGGAATCTACCTGTCGTCCTTCATCCACAGACCGCAGTATGTGATATTACAAAAGGACAAGCTGAGTTTCGAATGAGCGATGCTTGCTAAAAGCTTGCTCATTCGTGGACGTAAGCTTCTCGGTCTCAAGAAATTTTTTTTACATGAGAACTGAGATTATGTTCAGGGTCTTTGCAGGAAACCGATGTTAAAGATATTGGCCTGTAATTTTGCGAGTCTCTTCTTTTACCTTTCTTATGTGCAGGAGTCACTTGCGCTTTTTTTTCAGAGACTTAGAACTTTGCGCTGGACGGGTTATTTGCGATAAATGCAAGTTAAGTAAGGGACCAGTACCGTTGAGTATTCTTTGTAAAAGCGAACTGGGATTCCATCCGGACCTGGTGACTTATTTGCTATCAACTCTTTCAGTTTTTTCTGTGCGCCAGTGATTCTTATTACTACGTCGTCCATAAGGGAGTCTGTTTAGTTGTCAAATGACGGTATGCTTTTACGATTCTCCTACGTGAATGATTTCTTAACTTCGGCTTTCGTTCTCCCGTCTTCAACTGTCACACCAAACTAGTCAATGGGTGACTGAATGGAAGCTTCAGACCTCCTCAGCAATTTTACATAGAACCGGAATTTTCTCGGATTGTTGGCCAGACCTTTTGCTAAGGTGAGACAGCGGTAGTCGTGGTATGCTTCACGTGCATATCTTTCCACAGGCGCACGAATCGCTAATAACATTTGCCTAACGTCATTTGCGCGTTCTCTTATGAACTGAGAGTGCAATAACCTTTGCTTCCTCGGCATTTTCCGAATTTTTTGTTTAACCATGAGAGGTCTTTCCACTTACTAGGCATATAGTTCTCCAACCCACCATTTACTGTCTGTTTAAACCCTGCCCATAATTCCTCTACGCACATATTACTGAAACTAAGTGATGTCGTTCCACTATCTAAGTGAGATGCTAACAACTTCTCTGCACTTTCTAGCAGAAACACTCTCCCAGCCTTATTAACTTTTGTAACCGCAGTTGCTACAATCGCTTACAACATTTTCGTTGTTCACGCAGTAAATCTTCAGCATATAGCACGACGTTTTAATTGATAATTTATTTACTAATAACTCGATTCGCATTTTGCAGACAGTAATCACATATGGGGCGTCTCACACCTTTTGAGTCAAATTGAAACACGTTGCAGCAGGCCACAGCCGATTTTACTGAAATACGGAACTAATGGTCGGAAATGCATATTTATTGTGTTCTGGACACACACATCGTACGCCGCATAATAACAACTTAGCTTGTAGTGACTGTTCATATTCACTTTTAAGTAATAAATAAACCGCTGTACTACAGACAGACATGTTCTCAAAAATTACTGGGACATGTATTTAATGGACGATGCGGCAAGATATAGTGCCCGTAAGGCAACGCGAATCTACGAACGCTTTCTGAAAAGGCATTAACCTTGATGGAAGAAGTTTATCTCCGTGCATACCAGCTTAAAAGAGGCAGAGTCCTTCACGCCACAGAGAGCCGGCCAAGTTACCCGCCAAAGACATGTCCGAAAACCCGACTTACAGGAGATGGTATTGGATCGTGTGGCCGACCAGCCAGCAATAAGCACCCGCAACTTGCCAGTGAAACGCGTACTTCAAAAGGACACAGCGTGGAGAGTACTGGCGTAACAGGTATTACACCACTATCATAAAGAACATTTACTATCACTAGGACCAACGGATTCTGAGGCCTACGTTCCACCGCGGTGATGTAGTGCCGAACTCGTACAGTTTGTATTTTTCACGGATGATGGTATTTTCAACAGCTTGAACAGCCATGTCTGGAATGAACGCAGTCCCCACGGCACCTAACAGGATCTTATTTGCTGCCTCTCCGTTTGACTGGTCCACGTTACCTGATGTTCCTGCGAGATGTGCTGCCACAGTTCTTAGAGACTGTACCCCTCGTTGAATAAAAATCTCTCGGTGTACATGCCGCGTCAATTCTGGATAAAACTCCAAGCTTTCGACCACTACCTCCATGGTCGTCGTCAGGGCTAAAACTGACTGTCGTGAGCTAGCGAGGTTCCCACTTTTATATGCCAAGGACGGCTTCTGATTGGCTGGAATACGTCATAGCAACAGCGATATGGCGCGTAGTGAAGTGGTGCCCTCTACTTCCATAGATGTAGTTTCTATCCTGGGTTGCTTGCAGCGCCATCCCTTGAATCAGGAGGTAAAGTGCGGGAAGTTTTTCTCTGCGATTTTTCTTTATGCAGTGCACTCTTCCAAGTGTTACTAAGTGCATAGCCGTTGTCTCTGTTAAAGTTATTATCGCTGAGTCTAATTTCGACTGCTTCCCGGATCACAGAGTCCCAGTAATTCGATGCGTGGGCTATTACTCTGGTTTCTTCAAATAAAATCTTATGCTTGTTAAGCAGGCTATGTTCAGCCACCGCTGATTTTTCCAAATACCTGTATTTTAGGTGGCGCTGGTGCTCGATGCAGCGGTCGGCAACGGTTCTTACAGACTGGCCCACGTAATTCTTGCCGCATTCGCAAGGAATAGTATAAATTCCCGGCACTCTTAAGCCGAGGCTATCCTTGACCGATCTCAACATTTCCTTAATTTTCCTAGGTGGTCGGAAAACTGGTTTTATTCCTTGCCTCTTCAGGACTCTGGCTATCTTGCTCGTTGTAGCACCGCAAAAAGGAAGCCGCGCTATATGTTGGTCCTCTTCTTGTATATGGCTGGCATCGTGTCTTACTTTCTTGGACAAAACTGATTTAATTTCACCGGCAGAATAACCATTCCTCTTGAAAACAGTCGTCAAATGGTTAATCTCGGGAACGAGGTGGTCCTTGTCGGAAATAGTCCTGGCTCTGTGTATTAAAGTATTCAGCATAGCTCTCTTCTGAGACGGATGATGGAAGCTATGGCTATGCAGATATAAGTCTGTATGGGTTGGCTTCCTGTACACAGAATGGCCCAGTCGTCCATCCGGCTTTCGCTCTACCAGCACATCTAAAAAAGGTAACTTCCCTTCATTCTCTACCTCCAATGTAAATTTTATGTTTGGATGTACACCATTTAAATGTTCGACGAACTGCTGCAGCGTGTCGCTGCCGTGTGGCCAGATTAAAAAAGTATCGTCGACGTATCTGTAGAAGCATGATGGGCGGAGGTGAGCACTGTTCAACGCTCGTTCTTCAAAGTCCTCCATGAAAAATTCGCTATAGCTGGTGACAACGGCGAACCCATAGCTGTTCCATCCGTCATTTCATAATAATTTCCACTGTATAAAAAGTAAGTGGTCGTCAAGGTGTGCCGGAACAACTTCAAAATTTCTGAGGAAAAATGAGCAGCCAACAGTTGTAAGGTGTCATCCACAGGTACTTTGGTGAACAGAGAAACCACGTCGAGGCTGACCATGATATCACTTGGGCCTATCTTCATCTGTTTTATGATATCAACAAACATTTTTGAATTCTTAATTTGATGTGGGCAGTGACCAACTATAGGCGCCAACAATTTAGTTAAGTGTTATGCAAGCCTGTACGTAGGAGAGCCAATAGCGCTAACAATCGGTCTCAACGGGACGTCCTCCTTATGAACCTTTGGCAAACCGTACAGTCTTGGTGGCCTAGGTGCTCTCGGCCGTAAGTTCTTCACCAGTTCGTCGGAGAGGCCAGAGTTCTTTAGTAGCTCCCTTGTCTTCCTGCTGAGCGCCGATGTGGGATCCCGTCTGAGAATCCGGTATGTGCTATCCTCCAGTAATAATCCAACTTTCTTGTGGTAATCTGTAGCATTGAGGATTACCGTGGCGTTCCCCTTGTCAGCAGGTAGAACAACTAGATCTTCATCTTTCTGCAACAATTTCAGTCCTTGTCTCTCCTCTCTGCTGATGTTTGACTTAGGCGGCTTGGATGTCGCTAAAATCCGGCTAGTAGCAAGCCTTACATCGTCCGCTGCTTCTTGAGGAAGATGACGAACTGCTTGTTCCACTCCACTAATAATCTCAACCACCGGTAACTTACGTGGAGCTGGGGCAAAGTTCAATCCTTTACTGAGAGCCGAGACGGTAGCTTCATCAAGTTCCTTGTCAGAGAAGTTGATAACAGTGCGGTGAATGCCGTTGGACCCAGTAGTTTCTTGATTACGGTTAAGCCGCTCAAATTTATCGGCCTGTTTCACCGTAGTCCTGCTTAAATTGGCTCGTTGGTGTGCCGCCAAAGTCATATCCACCCATTCCCAGTCCAATGGTGAGAGGACTCCGGCCAGAAGTAAATGGCAACTAAATAACAGACGAGCGTTCATGTCTAGTTCATACCTGGTATGACGTATCCTCTCTTTCACAATAGCATGGCTGGTCTTTCGTAAAATTCTATTTACTGCAGTCAGTCACGACAGTCAGTTTTAGCCCTGACGACGACCATGGAGGTAGTGGTCGAAAGCTTGGAGTTTTATCCAGAATTCACGCGGCATGTACACCGAGAGATTTTTATTCAAGAAATTCGTCGCGAAAGACTTCGCAGCTGTACCCCTCGTTGTCCGCGAAAGGAAGGATGAGGTTTCAATACGACGGTGGACCAGCCCTCTTCGATGTTACTGTTCACGAGCCCCTGAACAACGTGCACTCCCATCATTAGATTGGAATGGGAGGTCCTGTCCCATGGCCAGCGCGATCGCCGGGTCTCATATCTCTGGACATTTTCCTCTTGGATTCCGTTAAGACGTTGGTGTATAAAACCTCCGTAGATGCGGATGAAGACCTGCTTGCTAGGATCCAGTGTGCCTATCTCCTGGTACAAGAGGCGCCAGGGGTATTGGAGAGGGAGTGGCAGAACTTAATCTCCGTAGCCATGCGTGCACCGAGACTTGCCGGTCGTCACTTCGAATAATTACCATGAGCTAAGTTGGTATTATGCGATGTACGCTGTGTGTGTCCATAACATAATAAATATGCATTTCCGATCATTGGTTCCCAGCCTCATTGTAATCGGCCGTGGACCCACTATCACCTGTTTTAATTTGACCTACAAGATCTAAGACACCCCGTATACGGTCGAATGTACCTGCAGAATTATATGACTTTACGACATATAGTTCAGAATATATGACGTCATAGACATTGAGCTGCGTAAAAAACTAGGTTTTGTTGTAACGGAGAGCAAATCGACCAGACTACACTCACGTAGTGTTTGATAGTGCGACTTCCAACAAACTTTGAATGCAATTTCAAACCTTTTTCTGAACTTTTTAATTCGTCCATCTATTAAGATTTTATATTATTAATGTCAAATATTTAACACATTAACTCATTTGTAAAGTGATTAGATATTTGAAGCTATTTTACATATGGTAGTTCGATTCTTCAAAGTCTCGGTGGTTTGGGGGGGGGGGGGGGGCTTAGGGGTTTTTGGTTGTCAATAAAAATGGCAGCTAAGATACTGACAACCAATTTGTCCTCTTCCGTTTCTGTTTGTTTCAAGTGCTCACGGACATCGATATTGAAATAGCTGCACCTTCTTGTTGCAATCCTCTCCTCTCTCGGAAAACGTGGCTACAGTCTCCAACACTTGTAACAGTAGATCTCGGATGGACAGCAGGTAACTTGCCCCACCCAAACTGGAGAGTCAATAGTGTCTCACTACTCTAATCTTGCACAATTTCAACCCAAAGGCCAATAAAGAATCGTTTCTGGTGATCTAAAATGAGCGTGGCATATGGACATACATTATTGCAGACATGGCTATTGCGGCAATTGAAAAACTCATCTCTGCGGATCGAGACCCTATCCATAAGAATCCATGCTGCAAAAATATCATCACTGCTGCACTATGCTTGATGATACATTGACAGTGAACTCTGGTTTCTAAATCGTTGGATCCCACTTTTTGTTCGCGTTCTTTATCACATGGGTATGTCTGCTGCTACAACAATCCTCAACACTGTATTCTTCGATGTGCTCATTTCATGAGCGAGTTGAGGGATGCTTGTTGATGATCCAACACCAATACCTCTGATTCTTCTGTGCGAGCCATTTTCGTCGAGAACCTTGGCTGTGCGGCTTGAGCGATTCAGCTTCTTGTAAATTTCTATCCGTGCCGACAAATTACTGCCATTTATGGTGACGTCTGTTGCTAGTTTTATTTCTCTGTACTATCGTTCTGCACCGAGGTATCCGCAAATCGAAGGGTATCAAAAGAAATCATAGTAGAAACAACTTAATACAATCATTTTTGTTTCAATGGATACATTGTATAAATTACTGTAACTACTATTACATTATCAGAGATCAGAATTTTTTTAAAATATTATTATGGGGAGTATGTTTATTGTATTGACGATCTGCTTTAGATATGCGAGAGATATGGATTTCAGAAAGCAAAATAAATAAAGTATATTTGTTCGGATTTATGTCATTTACATTCCGTTGTACACTCCTGGAAATGGAAAAAAGAACACATTGACACCGGTGTGTCAGACCCACCATACTTGCTCCGGACACTGCGAGAGGGCTGTACAAGCAATGATCACACGCACGGCACAGCGGACACACCAGGAACCGCGGTGTTGGCCGTCGAATGGCGCTAGCTGCGCAGCATTTGTGCACCGCCGCCGTCAGTGTCAGCCAGTTTGCCGTGGCATACGGAGCTCCATCGCAGTCTTTAACACTGGTAGCATGCCGCGACAGCCTGGAGGTGAACCGTATGTGCATTTGACGGACTTTGAGCGAGGGCGTATAGTGGGCATGCGGGAGGCCGGGTGGACGTACCGCCGAATTGCTCAACACGTGGGGCGTGAGGTCTCCACAGTACATCGATGTTGTCGCCAGTGGTCGGCGGAAGGTGCACGTGCCCGTCGACCTGGGACCGGACCGCAGCGACGCACGGATGCACGCCAAGACCGTAGGATCCTACGCAGTGCCGTAGGGGACCGCACCGCCACTTCCCAGCAAATTAGGGACACTGTTGCTCCTGGGGTATCGGCGAGGACCATTCGCAACCGTCTCCATGAAGCTGGGCTACGGTCCCGCACACCGTTAGGCCGTCTTTCGCTCACGCCCCAACATCGTGCAGCCCGCCTCCAGTGGTGTCGCGACAGGCGTGAATGGAGGGACGAATGGAGACGTGTCGTCTTCAGCGATGAGAGTAGCTTCTGCCTTGGTGCCAATGATGGTCGTATGCGTGTTTGGCGCCGTGCAGGTGAGCGCCACAATCAGGACTGCATACGACCGAGGCACACAGGGCCAACACCTGGCATCATGGTGTGGGGAGCGATCTCCTACACTGGCCGTACACCACTGGTGATCGTCGAGGGGACACTGAATAGTGCACGGTACATCCAAACCGTCATCGAACCCATCGTTCTACCATTCCTAGACCGGCAAGGGAACTTGCTGTTCCAACAGGACAATGCACGTCGGCATGTATCCCGTGCCACCCAACGTGCTCTAGAAGGTGTACGTCAACTACCCTGGCCAGCAAGATCTCCGGATCTGTCCCCCATTGAGCATGTTTGGGACTGGATGAAGCGTCGTCTCGCGCGGTCTGCACGTCCAGCACGAACGCTGGTCCAACTGAGGCGCCAGGTGGAAATGGCATGGCAAGCCGTTCCACAGGACTACATCCAGCATCTCTACGATCGTCTCCATGGGAGAATAGCAGCCTGCATTGCTGCGAAAGGTGGATATACACTGTACTAGTGCCGACATTGTGCATGCTCTGTTGCCTGTGTCTATGTGCCTGTGGTTCTGTCAGTGTGATCATGTGATGTATCTGACCCCAGGAATGTGTCAATAAAGTTTCCCCTTCCTGGGACAATGAATTCACGGTGTTCTTATTTCAATTTCCAGGAGTGTACATTGTTTTTCGAGGCAACGTCATCATCATCTTTGCTACAGGTAGTTTTTATTTGTCGTAATGTGAGTTTAAAAACACTTGCCTCATAAACATTATTCATTTAAGACCTCACACCATTGACATATTCATTTTCGGCTGTTGTTTTCCTATCGCAAGGCTATTAGTTTACGACTATCTAATGTATGTATGCTTTTTACCCTAAAGATTTGGGACACACTGTGGTTGTCTACTTTTCCTACGGTGCTACACCTTGTTTAATATTTAGATTGTAGACTTCGACACCCTACCTTCACATTCAAAGTACTTGTTTTGTCCTCTTCTGTGACTTGTCTGATACGCCCTGCCACTAAATCGACTCTTGTGCCAAACTCTTCATCTCGATGCGACTATTGTCCTCAGTTATTTTTTTTAATATATTCCAGTCTCTATCTTGCCCTCTACATCTCTCTCAAGTCCTAGGGATGTTTTTCCCTGTTGTCTTAACACATGTTGTAGCATCCTGTCCCTTCTTCTGGCCAATGTTTTCCTTTTCGCCGATTCTGCGGAGAACCTCCTCATTTCTTGTCTTTTCTGTCCACATAATTTTCAGCGTCCTTCTATAATGCCACTTCTCATGTGCTTCGCCTCTCTTCTTCGCCAGTTTCCCCACATTCCACGATACACTTCCGTGCAATGCTATGCTCCAGACTTACGCTATCTCATCAAAAGTATCCGCACACCTGTTAGTGGACATTAATGTGATGTGTGTCCACCTCTACGACGGCTCGAACTCGTCTGGGGACACTTTCAATGAGGTATCAGAGTGACTATGGAGAAAACGGCGCCCCATTCTTCATCAAGAGCCGAAACCAGAGAAATTTGGACGCTGCGCTCAGAAGCGACGTTCCAGCTCATTCCAAAGGTGATCCATTGTGATCACGTCGGGACTGTGGCCAAACCAGTCCATTTCATGAATGTTACTGTCCACAAATAAGTGCCTCACAGATGTTGCTTTATGACAGTGTGCAGTGTCATCCTGTCTCCAAACTGTTCCTCTACAGACACAGTACACGAAGCTGTAAAATGTGCTCAGATACTTTCGCAACGAGCGTTTTCTTAGCGCAATAAGGGTACTACAACCTAACCAGGAAGCCCACCCACGTATCGCGATGAAACCCCCTCTGTACTTCACTGTTGGTACTACGAGCATCTTGAGCATGGGTTAACAGTGACTACAGGAATGTATGATTTATGAAGCCAGTGTGATGGTTGTACTGCTGGTAGCACTTTGAAAGTCACCAGTGGTTTCTTCCGCTGATTGGATGCGATTTCTTATAACCACTTTCCGCAATGCTCAATGGTCTCTGCCAGCCAGTACTTGTGATCTGTCTGCTCTTGGTTTAACTGTGGCTGTTCCTTCGCCTTTCCACTTCACAATTATATCATAAACAGTCGACTGGACAGCTATAGAAAGGCTCAAATGTGACTGATGGACATCCAATGGTAGTCCACGTTGCAAGTTACTGAGCTCCCCTGAACGACCCAGTCTGCTGTTACTGTTTCTGTACTGACAACATAATGCTCTTAGCCTCCTTTTATTCTAGAGAGTCGGCGTCTCGTAACATCTAGTGGCCAATTCCGCATTTTATAGGGGTGTTCAAAAATGGTTCAAATGGCTCTGAACACTATGGGACTTAACATCTTAGGTCATCAGTCCCCTAGAACTTAGAACTACTTAAACCTAACTAACCTAAGGACACCACACACATCCATGCCCGAGGCAGGATTCGAACCTGCGACCGTAGCAGTCCCGCGGTTCCGGACTGTAGCGCCTAGAACCGCACGGCCACCGCGGCCGGCTTATAGGGGTGTCTCGATATTTTTGATCAGATAGTGTACATACACTCTAAGAAATTTTTTCCTCAAACTGAGGACAATGTTTGAAAACAGTAGGCTTCTTTTGGCCAGAAATGCTCTCTTTGCCTGTGTAATCAGCTTTTTAGGTTCTCCTTACATTGTTTGTCATTTCTTATTTTGCTTTCCAGGTATCAGAATTTCTTCACTTTGTCTACATCGTGGTCACCATTTTTGATGCTAAGTTTATCGCTAATCTCACATCTTCTACTCCTCGTTACTTTCGTCTTTCTTCGTTTTACTCTCAATCCATCGAGTGTGCCCATTACACTCTTCATTCCATTTCACAAGTCATGTAATTATTCTCCATTCTTACTGAGCATAGCTATGTCATCATCAAATCTTATCACTAGTTTTAATCCCACTCCTGAAGCCTTCTTTTATTTCCATCATTGCTTCTTTGGTATACTGATTGAACAATAGGGATGAAAGTGCATACCTGTCTTCAACTCTTTTTAATCGGAGCGTTTCTAATTGTTCCTTCTTGGTTCATTCCCTATGGTTAGGCGGCCGGGGTGGCCGAGCGGTTCTAGGCGCTACAATCTCGAAGCGCGCGACCGCTACGGTCGCAGGTTCGAATCCTGCCTCGGGCATGGATGTGTGTGATGTCCTTAGGTTAGTTAGGTTTAAGTAGTTCTAAGTTCTAGGGGACTGATGACCTCAGAAGTTAAGTCCCATAGTGCTCAGAGCGATTTGAACCATTTTTGAACCTATGGTTTATACCTATTTTCCTGACAATTTGAAATATATTGCATCATTTTAGATTGTGGAATGCTTTTACGAGGTCGACTGATCCGATGAACGTGGCTTGATTTTTCTTAAATCTTGATTCCATTAACAAGCGTAGCATCAGACGATCTTTCTACTATCTTTACCTTTCCTAGAGCCAGACTCAGTTTTCTTTTACATGCTTCTGTATATTACTCTTCTCAGCATGTTGGATCCAAGAGATGTTAAACCGACTGGGCGATAGTTCTCGCACTTTCTTGCCCTTTTCTCTTTGTGATCGTCTTATGGTATGTATCTAGATTCATAGATTCATTGAAGAGCCCTTTGATTGACACATCCCCACATGATTTTAGAAATTTCAAAGGAAATTATCTGTGTCTTATTTGGTCGCAAGTCTGCCAAAGCTAGGTATGTTAAACTCTGAACTGGATATTGCATGTCTTCCCGAGCGACTCCCATTTCCCCTTTTGTCATGCCGTCGGACAGCTTTTAATTCCTCCGAACGTTATTGTAGCTTTCCTACATGCTGAATCAGTCCTTCTGATGACAATTGAATGAAAATCAGCCCTCGGCCACTATTCTTAACAAATTAACCAGGTTTCGACACTGCTAGGAGTGTCTTCCTCAGAATTTAAATCAAAGAATTGTTTATACTCTATAACATGGTCACAGAATTACGACTAAAAACAGTCCGTTTTGCAACCTGCACCACGCAAGTAACGAACAGCCCTTAGTGGCTCGCCATCACAGTTTTCTTTGTCTTTAATATTTTTGTGACTAATGCCCTTTTGGCATATTTATTATTTTATAAATGACATATAAGTACTGAAGTACTGCCAGTCTTTCACGACTATTCCGTACTTATACTCTATCATACGTTTTTAGTCATAATTCTGTGACCATGTTATAGAATATAAACCGTTCTTTGATTTAAATTCTGGGGAAGACACTCCTAGCAGTGTCGAAACCAGGTTAATTTGTTACTCGGGCATGGGTGTGTGTGTTTGTATTTAGCATAATTTAGGTTAAGTAGTGTGTAAGCTTAGGAACTGATGACCTTAGCAGTTAAGTCCCATAAAATTTCACACATATTTGAACATTTGGTTTTTGACTTCCATGTATTTCCTATTTATTTCATTCCTAATTTACATATATTGTTATATTCCTGTTTTTCCGAAACATTTTTTTTACTTCCTTTGAGAGAGATCTGTCAGGACCCTTTCATATCTCTTTTTATTTTTTGAACTCCTCGTTGGCTTTTTGCCACTTGCTAAATCTTTGGGAATATAACCAACCCTCTCGTAAGATGCTGTCATGTGTGTCACTACTCGTACTTTGACCAAGACAACCGCCCGCTGTGATCAACAGTCGGTTCTGATTGGTTTCTATCGGTAATTTCACTTTGAGCCTCAGCAGATCAGAAATAATTGCAGTCATCTTCATAATTACTTTCTTTTAATAGAATCTAGATAAATTTCCCAAACCGGTAGTCTGATGACAAAAAATTTGTGACCGAAGACGTAAAGTAAAGGAAATTTATTCTATATTCGGGTCACTGTTTTCTTCGCGACCATGTCGCAGCTTGAGAATCTAGATAGAAAATTTGATACTACTCTTAACATGTCTACGAACAAGCAAGTGAGATCTTCTTGAACTAATAGTGTTTCGTTCGTACGAGGTAATAATGTTCGGATGGCCGAGTTACACACGCGAGTCTGGCGCCCCTTCCGGCAAGACGGCCCGTTGTACCTTCGGGACAATAGAGAGCTCAAGTATCGTATACAGCACAGCCGCTGCCCAGGACGGCCCCTTTACAAGCCCGGTAGGGGCGCGTCATCGTGTCCGTTCTCGGAGATATGCACCGGGGAGGACGCTTCAGCCAGAAAACACAGCTCACAAACTGCTGGCACCAGTCGAAAGTTGACTGTCTGATGATGAAGTAGGAAGTTACGCTCCCGGGCTCCCGGCAGACGTACCAACGCCAAAGGTGTTTACAAAACCCGTCGGAAGAGTTCAGACGCATCCGAAAAATATTGAGAATGGTAAGGAGAGAAACGAACATTTTCTCTCTTATGTCAAACTAATAAGCACGACCCCTGGTTGGATGATGCTGGTTTTTGGAGGAATTATTTTTGTTGAGGCGTCAGATTTAGAGAGGACATTTCGGTTTCAGAGAGTGGCGGAGAGAAGATGCTGTTCCGTAGAGCGGCGGAGAGCACTGTCGGTGTCAGACATCGGTGGAGAAAAGCAGCTTTCGGCTTTTGAAGTAAATGGAGAGCGGTTATTGATCGTTCGAGATGCTAGGTGGCAGTCAGAAAGGTGACTGTTCTTGCTGCGGTTCTAGGATTTAATGGAGATCGGCATCCTGTGAAGTTAGCAACCTTGCGATCAAGTTAGAGTCGATTCACAGCTGTAGACAGGAGTCTTAATTTTATCGTTTCAATTCTTTCGCGATTTGGGAGTCAACGTTCGCTTCAGTGAACCTTGAGTTACCATTACTTGCACATCAACTTACCCGGTGCACATATTAAGTCTGGTGCATGTCTAACGTCTCTCTAGTACCATGTGTCACTCAGTTATTTCTACCATATCACTTAAGATCGATTCAGTCTGAATGTCTGTATTAATGTCTCTTTTACACTGTATTTCCCAGAGTCTTGTGGACCGTTTAACAACACAGGTATTTCTTGTTATTTTTAAACTAAGATGATCGCCATATTTAGTTTTTCCCATGTGTATAGAGCTTTGTAAAATAAATCTGTAGTGATCGGATTCTTCTTAATATAATTTTGGTAGTTAATAAATTCTATAATATTTGAATATAGATTAGCCAAGGGCATCCGTCCTACTTATATATGAGGGACTTTCTTTTGTCAGTTCCATGACGCAAATCTTCTTCTAAATAAAATCTAACTTTTGATCAGCCTATAAAGGCCATTGCATGTCGAGGGTAGGCAATGAAAACCTCGCAACTCCATTTTGTTAAACTTTGCAGGTGAAGCAAAAACTGTTTCTTACAAAATAATATAAATTGATAAAGAAAGTTGGTACACGTGTAACTGTGTGTTGGGAGCCTAGTTATTCACAGATTGGAGAAATCTTTGCACTTTCAAATCTCTCTTTGATTATGGAGTTACTGGTTACTGGAATTAAGAGTTTTCAGAGACAGAAGGAGTTACTAGGTTTTCATTGCTTACGATCGATATACTCCTTTATTTTTTATTCATCATTGATACTCAGCATCTAGCGACCATTGACTTGACGTATTATGCGAAGGAAATAGCAGTATCTTACCTGGTCCTCCATAATACACCACTTTTATTTGGTTAATCCTAACAGCTTACTTATTTTCTTCCCACTTACTCTTTAGTAACTCTTTAGTAATAGACTACTTTCATTTCGCTCATCCCCTGTCAAGGTAGTTGCTCTATATGTTCTTCAGTAATACACTTCTTTCATTTAGTTCATCCTGTCAGGATATTAGTCTCTATCCACATAATGCACTACTTTCATCTTCTGTCGTCGATCAGTTGAAGTATTTCTTCTGTTGCACAAGATATCTTTGCAGCTATCTTTTTTACAGCAATATCTGTCTATCGAACTTCTGTAATTGCTCTTTTTAGATATGTCCATTCCTCTTCAACTGAACTGCCTACTGTTGTATTACTTCTTGCATCAACTTTAGAAAATTTCAACTAAATCTCATCATTTCTCCTTATTTCTGTATCCCAGTTCTTTCCACATTGACTCCTTCCCCTACTACAGCCATCCAATCATCCATAATTATCAGATTATCATCTCCCTTGCATACTGAATTACCCGTTCAATTTTCTCTCACTATTCATCTTCTGTTGGTTCGTCTGCACTTATACCTGAACCATTGTTGGCGTTGGTTTCCTGTCGATTCTGACGAGAATAATGCTGTAACTGAGCTGTCCACACTGACCCACTCTCTGCCCCCCCCCCCCCTTCTTATTCATGAGTCTTATTCCCATTGCACCATTTTCTGCTGTTGCTAACATTACCCGATACTCTCTCCATTTCACTCTGTTAAGACCAAATATATCTAGAAAGAGATTTTCCATTTCGCTTTTTAGATTTTGTAATTTTCCTACTACATTCAGAATCCTTATTTCCACATTCCGACTCGTAGAATGCTATCCTTTCGTTGGTTATTCAATCTCTTGTTCATGGTCACCTCCCCCTTTGCCAGCGTCTCGCTGAGATCCGAATAGGGATTTAATGTTGATTCTTTGGCCAATGAAAAATCATCAAGACCCTTTTTCATGTACAGTCCACATGATCTGTGAATTCACGTTATGTGTCTTCAGAGCTGTGGTTTCCGTTACTTTCTGCATCCACGTACCGTCGATGCTTGCCGATTCTTCCGCCTTGTAGAGGCAGTTTCCCCTTGCAAGGGCACGAGTTACTCCCGAGCCTCCGTAGGTTTCTCAACACCCTGTGAGAAATCCGTTGGCACTGCGGATAGTTTTCGGCTGCCATTGCTGATGATTTTCATTCAGAATACGGAATGCAAATTAAGCGAATTCATGTGATGTACTGCGAGCCAAAGCGTATAGGAACTTCAGTATCAAACAGTAATTACATATTTCGGCTGTTTGCCGACATTAATAATAGAATTCTTCGGAGTAAACGTCGTCCTATGAAGGGCGCAAGCTGTGGTCGCCTCTGATGTCTTGGAAAGTATTTTGAATCGACGATTCTAAGAACAACATAAGATGATGGAAATTCTTCACGAATAATGTATGAACACTCATGAAAACAATGAGAGACGTTTGCGCCACTTTAAAGAGCGAAAGAAACCGGAGCTGGGTTATGCAGCGTAATCTCTTGCAGCGCTCAGCGTTCGGGCCCTTTGTCCAGCCTCATTTCCACGCCCTGCCCCCCCCCCCCCCCCCCCCTCCCTTCCCCGGCGCCTTGACTTTGGTCAGAGAATTACGGAACTCGACTGTCAGCAGGAGTGTAGCGTTAATTTTTCCCGGCTCCTAACACAGCCCATTGTCCGCCCCCGGCTTTAAAAAGCCTGCCTTCGCACCAACCCCGCTGCGTTAAGGCCGCGGCTTCTGGCTGCTCACTGCGGTACAGGCGCGCGCCGCCGTGTCTCGGCCAAGGCCGAAGCTGTTGGCTAACTTCGTCGCCGGCGTGGCGAAGGAGGACCAACCAGGGACTTGTCAGTGGGGTCCGACTAACAAGAAGCGAGCGCGATTGTAGGTCACGCATTTTGATCAAAGTGATCATTAAAGAAAAATCTACACCTGTCCTGAGTTTCGTGTCAACAGACCAAAGTTTTAAGGAAAATCGATATTAAATTTTTGTATTTCACTCAATGGTTATAATGAAAGGTCAGCACAGTGCAGATATAAGCCTACATGGGTTGTCACGTGACAGATTATTCCGAGTTATCATTCCTTGTGTCTTGTCTTGCAGCCAGGAGGGAGATTTTTTTCCCCTGTGCACCGGGCACTAAACCATCATGTGTACCATCGAAATGTAGATTCACACTCCCTATGAATCCAAAGGAAATATTGTTAATTTTTCTCTGATTTATTTCATATTTCCTGCACAGTCTCGTGTTGCTACAAAAACTGTACCGTTAAAATCTCATACCCTTATATACTTTACGAGGTACGAAAGTTTACCAAAAAACCATAATAACTTTTGTTACATTAGGAAACAGAGTTACGGGCTGTAATGTATTTAATTACAATCTCATCTAAAATTATAACTAAAATATCAGTTTATAGAAATTGATTATCTAGAATTTTCTTTTTTTGGGTACAGTAATTTGCTGCTGTTTAAAAGCTTAAATTACAAAATTATTATTTAATTATGATTCTTGTGTAAGTGTTTCTGAAAGAGTGAGAGAGCGTACGGAGGACATACGAGAATTGTGAGTGTTCTGTTTTATTGAGAACTATGTAAAAGTATTAGTGGGAAAACCTTGTGCGATGGTGACACTTGCTACGTATAAACGCAGCCAGAATGAAACTTAGGACTTAAATGAATTTATATTGTATTTCTGGGAGTCATTCGGACTTTATATCATTTTTTTGTTTAAATTTCGTTTCGTAAATTTAGAAGTTCTTTCATATTTACTTTCCGTAATCCTGTCGGATGAGTCGGGGATTACAGCGAGTGTCTGAGAGTCGGGATTTTCGGATTGGCCGTTCTTATCATCAACCAATGAGAATTAAGCATTTATCGCACTTGGTGTGGGGTTTTGTGCTCCACTTCAGTCGTCGAGGAGTCGCTCAGAAGCCGTGTTAGACAACACAACTTGTGGAACTGCGACACTCCAATTTCGGCTAAGATGAAGAAAATCATTTATTCTTTCACTTCTTTTCCCGTGGAAGTGAAGCGACTACAGTTTTAAACCATTCAGTGAAATTTTGCGATTTGAGTTTGGAAGTTATTTGCATGCGAAAGTTTTAGTCGATTACCAACTCCACATGACGTGTTTCGTAAACTTCATG
Organism: Schistocerca nitens; assembly: GCF_023898315.1. Classification (NCBI taxonomy): domain Eukaryota; kingdom Metazoa; phylum Arthropoda; class Insecta; order Orthoptera; family Acrididae; genus Schistocerca; species Schistocerca nitens. The sequence goes on along the minus strand of NC_064615.1, from coordinate 1,164,292,521 downwards.
GAATACAACGGCGAGAGCACTTCGCGAATAGCTGTAGGTCAGGCTGTGCAATTTATTCGGGTTGGTCATGTAAATTCTGGCTGTTGAGACAGTGACATATCAGCATATCTATGTGACACCTGAGCCGCGCGGGATCAGCCGAGCGGTTTAAGGCGCTGCAGTCATGGACTGTACGGCTGGTCCTGGCGGAGGTTCGAGTCCTCCCTCGGGCATGGGTGTGTGTGTTTGTCCTTAGGAAAATTTTGGATAAGTAGTGTGTAAGCTTAGGGACTGATGACCTTTGCAGTTAAGTCCCATAAGATTTCACACACTTTTTTTATGTGACACCTGAAGCAATTTCTACCGAATTTGGCTCACGTACCAATTGCTGTTTGGAAAAAAATTGCTGTGGCAGTAAGATACCCCCAGCACTCCTACGATTTGAGGATGGTGGTGATAAGAGGTGACATAAAATTGTCACTCAGGAACGTCTGGAGCAATTGCTACCAAATCTGGGACTTGAATGACTCATTATTAGTATAAAAATTCTGTGTGAGTAATATATCCGTACTACTACTAGGAGCATGAGTGGGGATGGGAAAGAGTGAAGTGTTCTTTCCTGTATTTAGTCGACGCGTAATAGTTAAATGTATGAACCGGAATGTGTCTTCTAATTGTGTAACTCATTGCGTGAACCAGGTAGCGAGAATGGGCGCTGCAGCGAGCAAATAATTATGTCAGCGTGTTTCGCCAATGGTCAGGGCTCACAAGTGAATACCTGAGAAACGTTTAGCGTGTTCTCTAGCGTCGCATGGCGTAAAACAGCGAAGAGTCTGTTGCCAGCGACAGTCCTTTTTTCTCGGGACGACAGCCAGTTACTGTGTTCAATATGGCTCTAACCAAACGTAAGTCTAATATAAGTTACTTGTGTGCACCCGGCTAAAACCGTGGATAAAAAGCTTTCCATGCTTATGGAATGTTAACAAACCATTTATAATATTGAATACTTTCTAAAAAATATATAGATATTGGTGGCAGGAAAAGGTTTTCACAAAATTGTGTAGCGAATTTGAAATCATATCTGCAGATGGGAAGTATAATACATCCCCCCCTGGTCTACCGAACTCGCTACCAAACCGTATATTTGGACAAAATACAGAACTTCAGTGTTTGTTTTCGGAAAAACTACCAAATATTCAGAAGAAACGTAAAGCGATTATTGATATTTCTACAATGTTGAAAATATGTTCAAAATTCCATCCAAAGCCGTTACACACAACTGTTGACCTCCTCCTGTAAGAGTATGCGATGCGCGAAATTCTGCATTACGAAGAGTTTTTGCCCCGTTTCGATATACAATGTCTACACTTTAGCGAGCGGGTCAGAAACAATAATGAGGAAAAAGCTAAATCACCAGTTACTTTATTTTTGTACTTATAATCCAAGACGTCAATTGTATTCCTATCTGTGGCAACAGTTAAGCTTGTCTGGTGGCCAAGTATAGAAGCGTTCGTTTGCAAAGTGGTGTGCGTTGTTTTACGGTTACAGGAAGTCATAACGAGCTATGTTTTCACAGAAACGTGTCACGGTTTTCTGTTAACTGACTACCAGTTGAAGAGAATTGACGTTCCGGTCGAAAAGGCGACGGAATGAGCTTCAGAGAAGACAAGTGCACTGTTTTTATTTTGTTGAGCTGCATACCGCAAGAGGTTTGCTTGTCTGATACTATGCACAACAACAGCGTAGGGTCGTTCTGTAACAGGGATGGTCTTCAGTACAATAAAAAAATGAGATTAATTATTCTGTCTGTTAGACTTCGTTTCGGACGCTTCCAAGTGTGATCAGCGCGATATAGTGGCAAAAATGAAATTTTTGGAGACGACAAGCAGTTTATTTGAACGAGACACGAACTGAAACGTCATACGTCGAATGAGAGTGTGGTGTTATTAGGAAATAAAAGTGCCAGTTAATGTTGAATTGTCTGTCATCGTGGGTTTACCATCTTACTGTGAATCTTGCATGCAGTTGAAAATCTGATGACAATATGTCTTACGTACTCATCTCTCCCCTTTCCCTCCCTCTCAACGACACATAATCTCACATAAGCCGAGCCCGGCGTATGCCCTTAGAGTAGTTCAATTACATAACAAAATAAAATGACTGCATTACCAAAGGATATCATGATTATTGGACGACACATAAGCACGGCAAAAAAAATTCAGTCACCGCCAGGAGACAGCACACTAATAATGCTTAATACCACTTTTAGCCTTTATTTTGGGCCCAGTTCGACGAGGAAGAGAGTCCACAAGGTCGTTCAGTTATGCTATGTCCAGTTGATCCACGAAAATTGATGATTAGATTCAGTAGAGCTATCAGTTACGACGATGTTGATTGCTAAATTTCACCCACTGTTCAAGTTGGTACAAATATTTTTATAGGGTTAAGCTCGGGTGAGTCAGAGGGTCAGTGAAGGTGTGAAATGTTGCCTTAGTGTTCGCCAAAACAGGAACTTCCATGTGCTACTCTGTGAACACAGCTGGTTACATCTTGGAGGACGGGAGTGTCCAGAGCGTGCTCAGAATAAAGGTGTAAAAGGAAGGAGACACCGGAAATGTTGAAGTAAAGATCCTGGTTCGTCTTCATAGTAACCTGAACGAGAGGGCCCAAATAATAGTACGAAAAACACCCCCAAAATAACGCAGAACCTCCTCAGGCCTGTTCCCTTCATTTATTAGGTGACACTTATTTTTTTCCAAAGACGTTTTCGTAACGAATACGAAATTAGAATATAAAGACCCATTAGACAGAAATAATTAATACGCACTGAAAACTGTAATGCATATCAGCGGCCGCTACTAGTCAAATGGTTCAAATGGCTCTGAGCACTATGGGACTTAACACCTGAGGTCATCAGTCCCCTAGAACGTAGAACTACTTAAACCTAACTAACCTAAGGACATCACACATACCCATGCCCGAGGCAGGATTCGAACCTGCGACCGTAGCGGTCGCTCGGTTCCAGACTGCAGCGCCTAGAACCGCTCGGCCACTCCGACCGGCACTAGTCGGTCAAGCAGCTCCTCAGTTGGCACACCACGAGGCTGAGTGCAGCCCGTTCCAGTCCTCCAACCAAGGAAGAACGCCTGGCCCTACTGGGAATAAAATTAAAAAAAATAAAAAATAAAAACAAGAGTACGTATTCAGAATGAGATTTTCACTCTGCAGCGGAAAGTAGGAGACGAGGTACTGCCGGAAGTAAAGCTGTGAGGCCTGAGTCGTGCTTGGGTAGCTCGGTTGGTAGAGCACTTGCTCGCTAAAGGCAAAGGCCCTGAGTTCGAGTCTCAGTCCGGCACACAGTTTTAATCTGCCAGGAAGTTTCAAGAGTACCTATTGCTGAATAGATTCCATCTATTACTGCGGGTCCCGATCGATCGTAAACCGTTCTTCGATAACAGTCTTTGAAGCGAAAACCATATCGCAACACTAAAAAATAAAAGATTAACATTCATAAATTGAAATTTCCACTTTAAGGAAAAAATCCGAAAATTGCATTATAAAACACACAGCTACGCCACTATTTTTTGTTATTGAAGACAATATATTACGGTCCAACATCAGACCATTTTCGGGCCTCAAAAGCAACTCAGTTACTCGATTTAGTTATGCAGCTCAAGAAGTGATACAACCTCCTTTGATGCAGAACATAAATGTTACGCATAGACAGTTAATAATAGCAATACAATAGTTTATAAATTACAGTTGGTATTGCAATTGTGAAAATGCGTAGCTGAGCTGCTCCTCAAACCCAAAGATGACCTAATGTTGTAGTGAAATCGATTATCTCCAATAAAAAATAGTGATACAACTGTGTGTTTTATAATGCAGTTTTTAACCTTCCGAAAAACCGCTCAGTACCTGCCGCACAAAACCATTTTAAAGAAGAAAGTTAGACATTTTATGGTTAATAGCAACCGTTCTACGGATCGGAGCGTGGAATTGCAGATCCCTTAATCGGGCAGATAGGTTAGAAATTTAAAAAGAGAAATGGATTGGTTAAAGTTAGATATAGTGGCAATTAGTGAAGTTCGGTGGCAGGGGGAACAAGACGTTTGGTCAGGTGAATACAAATAGGGGTAATGCAGGAGTAGGTTTAATAATGAATAAAAAAATAGGATTGCAGGCACGCTACTACAAACAGCATAGTGAACTCATTATTGTGGCCAAGATAGACACGAAGCCCATGCCTTCCACGGTAGTAAAAGTTTATATGCCAACTAGGTCTGCAGATAATGAAGAAATTGTTGAAATGTATGATGAGATAAAATAAATTATTCAGGTAGTGAAGCGAGACGAAAATTTAATAGTCATGGGTGACTGGAATTCGAGAAGAGGAAAAGGGAGAGAAGGAAACATAGTGGGTGAATATGGATTGGGGGTGAGAAATGAAAGAGGAAGCCGTCTGGTAGAATTTTTCACAGAGCATAACTTAATCATAGCTAACACTTGGTTCAAGAATCATAAATGAAGGTTGTATACATGGAAGAATCCTGGAGATACTAGAAGGTATCAGATAGATTATATAATGGTAAGACAGAGATTTAGGAACCAGGTTTTAAATTGTAAGACATTTCCAGGAGCAGATGTGGACTCTGACCACAATTTATTGGTTATGAACTGTAGATTAAAACTGAAGAAACTGCAGGAATTTAAGATGGGACCTGGATAAACTGACTAAACCAGAGGTTGTACAGAGTTTCAGGGAGAGCATAAGGGAACAATTGATAGGAATGGGGGGAAGAAATACAGTAGAAGAAGAATGGGTAGCTCCGAAGGATGAAGTAGTGAAGGCAGCAGAGGAACAAGTAGGTAAAAAGACGAGGGCCAGTAGAAATTCTTGGGTAACAGAAGAAATATTGAATTTAGTTGATGAAAGGAGAAAGTATAAAAATGCAGTAAATGAAGCAGGCAAAAAGGAATACAAACGTCTCAAAAATAAGATCGACAGGAAGTGCAAAATGGCTAAGCAGGGATGGCTAGAGGACAAATGTAAGGATGTAGAGGCTTATCTCACTAGGGGTAATGTAGATACTGCCTACATGAACCTTTGGAGAAAAGAGGGACACTTGTATGAATATCAAGAGCTCAGATGGAAACCCAGTTCTAAACAAAGAAGGGAAAGCAAAAAGGTGGAAGGAGTATATAGAGTGTCTATACAAGGGCGATGTACTTGAGGACAATATTATGGAAATGGAAGAGGATGTAGATGAAGATGAAATGGGAGAAACGATACTGCGTGAAGAGTTTGACAGAGCACTGAAAGACCTGAGTCGAAACAAGGCCACGGGAGTAGACAACATTCCATTGGAACTACTCTAACATTCTGCGTGGTGTCTGTTGGTTCTAAGTCGTGTCTCCCTACCATCTGAGCGTGTTTTTTAGGGAATTGACTAGTTTGAACCTGGGACCTGTTGCTGGTAAGGAGACGCCAGACCACACATGACATGTAGAGTTCAGAAGAGTTCAGTGAGATTAGCGATGATATAATCAAATACTTAATGGTTTCAGCGTCAGCTCCACTGCACTCCCTGTAAAAAGAGTCTTAATACTAACTAAATTTAGTGGAAGGGGTTCAAGGCTTTCCTATTTTTAGTTAGCTGGTAAAATAACGTCGAAAAAGCAGTTAAGTTTACCATTGGAATTTTTATTCTACTCACTAAACATTGTTTATAAATTGCACTATTGATAAAAGGAAATATTTTAATACAGAATGGTAAAAACCAACTGTGTTCAACAAAAATGTGAACGAATATTCCCTGAATGGGTTTCCAAGTTCTACAATGGATCGAAGGATGACCTATGCCATATCACATCTATAATCTAGGTTTAAATTAAGTTTCATAAAAGAGAAAACTATCAAAAATGGTCTACAGAGACTCTAAATTATCTTTAATTACTTATTTAACTTGTAATAAATTACAGTGGCTGATTTGGCTTCTCAATAATTATATAACAGAAAAATCATCGCGTTTCAGATTTTAACTAAAGGGGTGTAACAGATGAGACTTCTGCAGTTCTGAGTGAAGTCTTATGCGGCATCGCGTGCGTTCATTACCTTGTCGTTGAGTAGGCAGTGTCAGGGGGCGGTGCGCGGCGCAGCTCCACACACCTCGCCGTCTCGGAAGCCACTCTTCTCTAACCTCTCCTTGCTACAATTTACCGAAGTTGGTTTTAGAAAACTATCTGGCTGTGTTTTCAACTGAGCAATCAGGGTCTCAATGTTAACCTTAAGCTCCGCCTACAAAATTTCTGTCTATCCAATGAGAAACGTTATACTTTTTGTGGTGGGGCAATGTTTTTAACGTTTGCAAAGTAACAGAGACGCATGTAGTCTCGCGCTAAAACTTGCAGCTGGTGTGGCCCTTTTAGTGTTATCGTAAGATCTATACTGTTCTTCTGGAGAGCTCTATCTTTTAAGTTGGGCTGGGGGTGGTCTCGGCAGTCGGCCGGCGATGTGGGTGTCTGTCCCTTATCGTAGGGTCTTCTAGCTTACACGACACTGCTCTCGGTTTCTGTTCTCATTTCTCCCCTCGGAACTGCGACTGTTTCACGGTGGGAAGGTATGACATGAATTTAAGCGTTCTTGTGTTAGTCTGTGGTATTCCATTTGGTCACTCGTTGATTGTATTACTTTGGTTAATCTAATGCCAGGATTTATTCGGAACTATGTGACATACTGTCGGATTTACTATCCTGTCAGGGTTTTCATGGAAGGTGCTGGATTTGCCTGACACCTTACACTACTGACAGCCTTGGGAGAGCCAGTCCTGACAAAACTCTACCATCTGGTGAGGAAGATGTACGAGACAGGCGAAATACCCTCACACTTCAAGAATATAATAATTCCAATCCCAAAGAAATCAGGTGCTGACAGATTTGAAAATTACCGAACTATCAGTTTAATAAGTCACAGCTGCAAAATACTAACACGAATTCTTTACAGACAAATGGAAAAACTGGTATAAGCCGACCTCTGGGAAGATCAGTTTGGATTCCGTAGAAATGTTGGAATACATGAGGCAATACTGACCCTACGACTTATCTTAGAAGAAAGATTATAAGGAAAGGCAAACCTACGTTTCTAGCATTTGTAGACTTACAGAAAGCTTTTGACAATGTTGACTGGAATACTCTCTTTCAAATTCTAAAGGTGGCAGGGGTAAAATACAGGGAGCGAAAGGCTATTTACAATTTGTACAGAAAACAGATGGCAGTTGTAAGAGTCGAGGAGCATGAAAGGGAAGCAGCGGTTGGGAAGGGAGTGAGACAGGGTTGTAGCCTCTTCCCGATGTTATTCAGTATGTATATTGAACAAGCAGTAAAGGAAACAAAAGAAAAATTCGAAGTAGGTATTAAAATGCATGGAGAAGAAATAAAAACTTTGAGGTTCGCCGAAGATATTGTAATTCTGTCAGAGACAGCAAAGGACTTGGAAGAGCAATTGAATGGAATGGACAGTGTGTTGAAAGGAGGATGACTATTGACTATTGGCTCTGAGCACTATGGGACTCAACTGCTGAGGTCATTAGTCCCCTAGAACTTAGAACTAGTTAAACCTAACTAACCTAAGGACATCACAAACATCCATGCCCGAGGCAGGATTCGAACCTGCGACCGTAGCGGTCTTGCGGTTCCAGACTGCTGCGCCTTTAACCGCACGGCCACTTCGGCCGGCCAAAGGAGGATGTTTGATGAACATCAACAAAAGCAAAACGAGGATAATGGAATGTAGTCGAATTAAATCGGGTGATGCTGAGGGAATTAGATTAGGAAACGAGACGCTTAAAGTAGTAAAGGAGTTTTGCTACTTGGGGAGCAAAATAACTGATGATGGTCGAAGTAGAGAGGATATAAAATGTAGACTGGCAATGGCAAAGAAAGCGTTTCTGAAGTAGAGAAATTTGTTAACATCTAGTATAGATTTAAGTGTGAGGAAGTCGTTTCTGAAAGTATTTGTATGGAGTGTAGCTCAAAAAAATGGTTGAAATGGCTCTGAGCACTATGGGACTTAACATCTGTGGTCATCAGTCCCCTAGAACTTAGAACTATTTAAACCTAACTAACCTAAGGACATCACACACATGCATGCCCGAGGCAGGATTCGAACCTGCGACCGTAGCGGTCACGCGCTTCCAGACTGAAGCGGCTAGAACCGCACAGCCACACCGGCCAGCGAGTGTAGCCATGTATGGAAGTGAAACATGGACGATAAATAGTTTGGACAAGAAGAGAATAGAAGCTTTCGAAATGTGGTGCTACAGAAGAATGCTGAAGATTAGATGGGTAGATCACATAAATAATGAGGAGGTATTGAATAGAATTGTGGAGAAGAGGAGTTTGTGGCACAATTTGACTAGAAGAAGGGACCGGTTGGTAGTACATGATCTGAGGCATCAAGGGATCACAAATTTAGTATTGGAGGGCAGCGTGGAGGGAACAATCGTAGAGGGAGACCAAGAGATGAATACACTAAGCAGATTCAGAAGGATGTAGGTTGCAGTAAGTACTGGGAGATGAAGAAGCTTGCACAGGATAGAGTAGCATTGAGAGCTGCATCAAACCAGTCTCAGGACTGAAGACCACAACAACAGCAACAAATCTCACCCGCATTCAAGAACTCTCCTGACATGCTGGATGGATAACTAGTTTTAAAGGAACTAATGGGGGGCATCATCGTATCTATGTGCTGAATACGCCGAGAGCTGCTGAACCCTTCACGGGTCTTGTGTTCACGTAAACGATGAAATGATCGTATGGCGTTGGTGGCCGGGAGACCCCTCGCGGGGCGGTTCGGCCGCCGCACCACAAGTTCTTTAACGCCCCTACGGCGACTTGCGAGTGAGTGAGGATGAAATGATGAATGAAAGACACACAACACCCAGTCATCTCGAGGCAATGAAAATCCCTGACCCCGCCGGGAAAGCGAGAACGCCACCGCAAGACCACGAGCCGCGGACAGGTAAAAGATATGAAACTGATATACATTAGGTACCTGCTGTGCGAGTGTGAAATATAGCAGCAAATGTTTCTTTGTTCTAAGTGACCAGCTTTGTCCGACCGCGTCTAATGTAACACAAATATGAAGAAAAGTCACATTGTTTCTGTGCAGTGTGCAGGAATAACATACAGCGTTGAACTTTAAGGATTGGCGAACTTTACTCTGGGAACAGATGTGGGAAATCGATTCGAAGCGGCCGTTTCACGGCCTGGCACACGAGCCGCTGCTGTTCTTTACGACGTTTTTTTTTTTTTTTTTTTTTTTTTTTTTTTTTTTTTTTTTTTTACAGTGAAACCATATAGTCGCATCTTCGTTGGTACTTTTTAACAGCGGACATAAACATGCTTTGATTAACATAGCATTGGAATTTCAGATTACGGTTGTCGGAGTCCAGCGACAGTGCCGTCGACTGAACTGTGGGAAACTGCGTGATCTGACGTCAGCAGTCGTTGTCTGGCGACAAGGACGTGAAAAACCGGGAGAGTTTGAAAATTTCATTTTAAAACGGCGTTTTCAATTTTGCTACAGTTTGCTTCCATAACTCGCGACACTAGTTTTCCCAAACTATTTGCAGAGATATTCTGTGATTGATAATGATGTGTTGTACATACTGAAACTTCCTGGCAGATTAAAACTGTGTGCCGGACCGAGACTCGAACTCGGGACCTTTGCCTTTCGCGGGCAAGTACTCTACCGACTGAGCTACCCGAGCACGATTCACCCCCCGCCCTCACAACTTTAATTCCGCCAGTGCCTCGTCTCCTACCTTCCAAACTTTACAGAAGCTCTCCTGCGAACCTTGCAGAACTAGCACTCCTGAAAGAAAGGATATTGGGGAGACATGGCTTAGTCACAGCCTGGGGGTTGTTTCTAGAATGAAATTTTCACTCTACAGCGGAGTGTGCGCTGATATGAAACTTCCTGGCAGATTAAAACTGTGTGCTTGCGACTCTTTGCGACACGGCTGTTGTGGCGTATGGACCTCTGGCGAGTTCCGTTCGCTTCCAACCAATCAAAACAGCGGGAGGTAATTGGCCCTCGCCAATTAGCCACAGCCTGGGGGTTGTTTCTAGAATGAAATTTTCACTCTACAGCGGAGTGTGCGCTGATATGAAACTTCCTGGCAGATTAAAACTGTGTGCTTGCGACTCTTTGCGACACGGCTGTTGTGGCGTATGGACCTCTGGCGAGTTCCGTTCGCTTCCAGCCAATCAAAACAGCGGGAGGTATTGGCCCTCGCTGGCGCGTGAGTTCTTGAATGGACACTTGTGTTCCGGAATCACACATGCCAGAGGTCGCTGCAGTTCGAAGATTTGGTGAGACCGTTTTAATTATTTGCCGTGGTTGTTAACAGACAACGCTTTCGGTCATTTGACTCATGTGACAATCGTATTCAGATCGTTAGTTTACGATCTTTTCGCTTGCTGGATATGTGATGAACTGTGAACGTATACTGGTATTAGACGTGAGATATTACGGAGGTTTATGAATGGTTTTCGAAAGTTGGAAACTGATTATACTTCCGTTCACAGTTATTCAGTCTGAAGTGTTATGCACTCAGTTTTGTCATTCTCTTCTGTACTTTAGGTTACAGCCTAACGCCGTGTGATGGGAGTATAATCACAATATCTCACTCTGAAAACGATTAATTACTGTTAATGCTTCTCTACAGCAGCTGAATAATTCTGCAATGGTAAAGTTGCGTTTGGGCAGAGTAAATCATTTCTAGAAACAGTTCGGAATTCTGTAATTAAAAAAAAAGTCTTCCTGCTGGCTCCTTTTTCAGTCTCACTGCAGCGACACCATGCGTTCTTCTTGCTATAAGTTAAATCCAGAAAGGTAATTTCCCAGAGTTACTCTCACTTATTAACGATAACGGCGCATAACACTTGGAACACAAATTTGCTTGCAATCATGATCAAATAGCAATGAAATATTAAAATCAGAATAAAATATATGCCGAAATCATAACCTGGAGACTAGTGCTGGCCGTATGTGTAATGCAGTAAAAAAAAGCTCCGTAATGACTGGTGAGGTAAATACGCAGAATGCGAGATAGTCTGGGTGAAGATAGGCGCCAAAGGTTCGCCTAAAATTATAGTCGGACATTTCTGCTGTCCACGCAAATCAGGTAGCCACGTGGTGGGATTATCCTGAGCAGGTTTGAATCTGTAGACAGAGAGACACGCGTGTTTATAATGAGAGACAGTCACAAAAAAAATCTTGTATTTGCCGAAAATTCGGCGTATAAATTGGTGAGACAGCCTACGCTCGAGCGAAACGTATTCGTTCTGCTAGCAACAAACAGGTCTGAATTTCTCGTTTCAGTGACTGGAGAAATAGGAACAGCAACCACGAAGTCACAATGACGTTGTTGATGACTGACGCTGAACTTATAGTTAAGAAACGTGGAAAGACAATTCTGCTCAACAAGTGCGACGGCTAAGATTAGAAATTTCCCATGTAGTCAGTAGCACACATTCTGTTCTGTGGAGGACACTGTGGCGATTCTTCGTCATAACTTCACACGAATTGTGATCCGAATATCAGATACGTTGTTCTAACGGACGATATTAGCAAATTAATACGAAAGTAGAGAGGGTTGCGAAGCGGTTCAAGCAAGGCCAAACTCTTGTTGACAAATAAAACTTGAACAAAGTCAGAATACGTGTTAGAACAGCTAAGCGAGACGCGCCCAGTGAATTCGGAAGCGAAATGTCACTTGCTGAGTTGGAAAAATGACCTGAAATCTTTTGGATATGTATACAGTCAAAGTCGTCTGCCCAAACGGTCGTCGACCATGACTGAACGGAAACGTAAGATGATAGAATACGAATACAGTTCACTTTGTACAGCTGCGGACATGAGAGGTCTAGGCGCATTGGAACTGAAAACAATCTCAGAGAAATTCACAGGGTGTGATTGAGTGCCCGTTAAATTCTATGTTGTGTTTGTGGGGAAAATGACTAATTTTATAGCATCAGTTTACCATAGTTCGCTGAAAGAATGGCGTTCCAATCTATAAGAATGGACACACATTTATAGGCCTATCACATAAACGGAAATATGTTGTAGAGTTGGGAAACACACATTGTTTACTAAAATCCGAAAGAAAATACCAGCTACGAGAGCAGGATTGTCACCAACAACTAACACTTGACACTGAAGCAAAGCTTATTGAGCACACAAGAGAAAACAGACGTAATTTGTAAGGTGTCCGCATTTTTCGGACCTTACATGAGCTTCATAATCACGATACAGAATAAAATCCCCAGAAAATAACTCTATATTGTTAACAGGAAGCAACTGTAATAATCTCATGTACCGAATAACAAAACAATATCTACCCTTATAACGACAGGGGCATGAGTGAACGCAGGAGGAGGAGGAGGAGGAGGAGGAGGCTGTGCACGTGGCTAATGGCATCGGGAAGCCCCAATTAACATCAACAAAAGGAGGCCCAGCTGCAGCGCAGAAAGAAATAAGGCGAGAACAATGTAATATCTTCTAAATAAACACAGCTGCGACCATGGGTAAGTGGCTGCACAGCATTAACAAGGCTAGTGGCGACCTGGCAAGACAAATAGAAATTCACCTGTATCGAGGAAGCTGTTGGCTCAAGCCATACTGTGTGACGTAGAAGAGAGACGGTGGGGAGAGGCACGTCATATAAAAGCATTTTTGAGAGCTAAATTAACAGAGCTCTCTCGTCTCACAACGGGCCACACCTATGTGTGGAAAAAAAACGAAGACACTGAGAACTTAACGTCTGCGAAGTGAGAGCGGTACACTTCACGTATTGTGGCGACAGATGTAAAGCGGTAATTCATATTACCGCGAGAATTTTTGCAGGCTGAGCATTGTGCACATCACTCCATCCTTTAGCGAGTGTGCAGTAGCCATTAATTCGACTAGGGAAAATTTAACGTTCTACAGAACACAGGAAAGTTGAGACTGAGTGATTCAGTCAAGGCCAGAGTAGGGAATTAGCGCTTCAGATCCAGCATGGAGACAATGCCGCCGCATTTCCCGATTGGTAATGTACCAATCCTCACGAGGAAAACAATAAATGTTGAGTCAAGACTTTGCTCACTCGAACCTGCGTGCGCTTCGAAAACAGAATTTCAAGAGTTCAATACTAACATACACCCTCCAATGAATTCATGAGAGTTTGATTAGTTTTGTAACGTCTCTTAGCAAAAGACATATTATGTAATAAAGAGAAAACATTGTGCATCATGTTTTGTTCTTGTATAAAATTATGTATTTTTTTATTATTTGTTTTAGATAATACCTGTGTCGCCGAGTACTGAAACCGCCACAGACGATAAATATCAAACAAAGATGAGAATATGTGACTAGTATAAATAATACAGAACGAACATTAATTTCTCTGTCGTCTTCTTGGAGTTACGTGAGTAGGATAGCCTGTGACGTGATATTGTATGCTAGCGTAGCATTCTTTTGTCAAGTTTGTAAGAGGGACGCCATTAATCAAGATTTTAAAAAGGTGTGTAATTAATCAAATTGTTTAAATGTTTTGAATAGAGTTACTTAGTGAAACCTTGCATTATGATTTACGTCAAGCTTGCCTGGTATTTTATCCCATCCCTTTAAGACATTTTCAGTTGTTTAAATATTATTCGTGGTGCAGAGCGGCGCTACGAACGAACCAGCCGCTCCCGCGGCTCATTTAAATTGCAGTAAATGAAATCTATCATACCGCAAAGAAGCGGTCAGGTAATAGTGAAGTAAAATTATTTCTTTCAGCCTTCGGAATTGCAGAGCAGAGCAGCAGATTTTATGATGTGTTTTACAGGTTGACGCGGGCTGCTGATAATATATTACTAATAGTGCAAAAAGATAATTTATTTTCATCACATAAAAGAAATCTTGCTGTGCATAGTTCTGGCCTGGCAACCTTATAGTAAAAACATCTTTTTTCTCCGATAATAGTCTCATGTTCTCGTGTTAGCCGTGGTACTTATTGTTGTTTTACTGTTAACAAAAATCCACTGCAAAATTATGATGTTGATCAATCATTGCGTACTGTAACATCAGTATTGATAACGACGAAATTTTCATTAACCTTTTCAATAACTATAAAGTAAGGAAGATATGTTGAACTTTATGGCGAGTTACAGTAACGAAAAAATGTTCCTTTAATAGAAAGCCAGATCCAGAACAATAAGAACACAATATATTCTGTTTTGTTGAAAATTAATGATCCAAAGAAAGGCATAGCACAGCACCACTAAAAGGTATTTCGAGTCTCTTTTCGTAGTAACATATTTCATTTAATATATGAGTTGTTATGCGAATAATAATAATAATAATAAAACAAAACAAATAAAAAAAAGAGACACGAAGTGAAACTGTCGGCCAAAAACGTGGGGCCCGAATTTGCAGTGGCCACGAAAATAATAACTGTTTTATGTGTTTTATTTCAGTGTCTATTGTTATATACATGTATGTACACTCCTGGAAATGGAAAAAAGAACACATTGACACCGGTGTGTCAGACCCACCATACTTGCTCCGGACACTGCGAGAGGGCTGTACAAGCAATGATCACACGCACGGCACAGCGGACACACCAGGAACCGCGGTGTTGGCCGTCGAATGGCGCTAGCTGCGCAGCATTTGTGCACCGCCGCCGTCAGTGTCAGCCAGTTTGCCGTGGCATACGGAGCTCCATCGCAGTCTTTAACACTGGTAGCATGCCGCGACAGCGTGGACGTGAACCATATGTGCAGTTGACGGACTTTGAGCGAGGGCGTATAGTGGGCATGCGGGAGGCCGGGTGGACGTACCGCCGAATTGCTCAACACGTGGGGCGTGAGGTCTCCACAGTACATCGATGCTGTCGCCAGTGGTCGGCGGAAGGTGCACGTGCCTGTCGACCTGGGACCGGACCGCAGCGACGCACGGATGCACGCCAAGACCGTAGGATCCTACGCAGTGCCGTAGGGGACCGCACCGCCACTTCCCAGCAAATTAGGGACACTGTTGCTCCTGGGGTATCGGCGAGGACCATTCGCAACCGTCTCCATGAAGCTGGGCTACGGTCCCGCACTCCGTTAGGCCGTCTTCCGCTCGCGCCCCAACATCGTGCAGCCCGCCTCCAGTGGTGTCGCGACAGGCGTGAATGGAGGGACGAATGGAGACGTGTCGTCTTCAGCGATGAGAGTCGCTTCTGCCTTGGTGCCAATGATGGTCGTATGCGTGTTTGGCGCCGTGCAGGTGAGCGCCACAATCAGGACTGCATACGACCGAGGCACACAGGGCCAACACCCGGCATCATGGTGTGGGGAGCGATCTCCTACACTGGCCGTACACCACTGGTGATCGTCGAGGGGACACTGAATAGTGCACGGTACATCCAAACTGTCATCGAACCCATCGTTCTACCATTCCTAGACCGGCAAGGGAACTTGCTGTTCCAACAGGACAATGCACGTCCGCATGTATCCCGTGCCACCCAACATGCTCTAGAAGGTGTAAGTCAACTACCCTGGCCAGCAAGATCTCCGGATCTGTCCCCCATTGAGCATGTTTGGGACTGGATGAAGCGTCGTCTCACGCGGTCTGCACGTCCGGCACGAACGCTGGTCCAACTGAGGCGCTAGGTGGAAATGGCATGGCAAGCCGTTCCACAGGACTACATCCAGCATCTCTACGATCGTCTCCATGGGAGAATAGCAGCCTGCATTGCTGCGAAAGGTGGATATACACTGTACTAGTGCCGACATTGTGCATGCTCTGTTGCCTGTGTCTATGTGCCTGTGGTTCTGTCAGTGTGATCATGTGATGTATCTGACCCCAGGAATGTGTCAATAAAGTTTCCCCTTCCTGGGAGAATGAATTCACGGTGTTCTTATTTCAATTTCCAGGAGTGTATTTAGTGATAAATGTATGTATGTGTATCATGATTAATGCCATGTATTAATGAATGTACAAACATTCTTTCATGAAAAAACGCACTACTGCAAGCGAGTCAGAGGAAACGATCCTGATAGTACTGAGAAACTGTAACGACTACATAATCCGGGGGCAGCCGAACCCCGAAATCAGATAAACTTAAGGTAAGACTACAGTGTAGTTGTCCTGTTTGTAGAAGCTTAACTCCAGTGAAGTGATCTCATATCGCTAGTGGTGTGCGTAGTTTGACATTAGTGTTTATAACAGGGCAAAGTTGAGTGTAGACAGTAGTTTTTAGTGTGCAGTGTATTGTAGATAAATTAACATATTGTGTGTGCAGGTGGCAAAACTGTCAGATCTTGTGTTCGAGTAGGTAATTTATGAATATGGTTAAATTGCGTAATCAACGTCCGAGCAATATGGATACTGAGGAACAGCCTTTAGTTAGTGCAGGAAATGTAGAAATGGGTGCATTAAGCAGTACAAGTACTCTCTTTGAGGATATACCATGCGAAAATGTGGGGGCAGGGGCACAGGAAGTGATGCCACCGCCCACCAGTGCTCAAGGAGAGGTAGATAAAGAAATTGCACCAACCCCAGAAAAGCAGGAACCAGAGAGTGGTAATCTGCCGGGTGGGTATTCACTTCAGGCGATATTAGAGCGCGTGCTGGATTACCAGTCAAAATTTGCACAACAACAAGCTGAAAAGGACGAAAACATTGAGATCTTTCTCGCACAGCAAGCTGAGCGAGATCGCCAGCAAGCTGTGTGAGATCGCCAGTTAACAGAAAATTTCCTTGCCCAACAAGCTGAACGGGATCGCCAGCTAACGGAAAATTTCCCTGCACAGCAAGCTGAGCGAGATCACCAGCTAGAGGAAAAGTTTCTTGCCCAGCAGGCTGAGTGGGATCGCCAGCAAGCTGAGAGGGATCAGCAACTTGTGCAATCGTTAGAAATTATGAAAAAAGAAATTGCCTGTATGAAACAGAATTATGAGTTGATACCTAAGGCCGTGAAGGAGTTGGCTGTACAGGTCAACAACCTGCAAGTAGCAAACACTAACATGGTAGACGAGATAGGTGTCTTAGCCAACCGATTAGAAAAGCTAGAAATAGATTCCACACAGCTTGTAGAGCAGAAGTGGAACGAACAAGCGACTAAAATTGAAACCGATTTCAACTCATGGCTAGAAGCGAAGGAGAGTGAGATCGACAAAAATATTAATTCTAAGGTACAAGCAGCCATGGCAGATAGAGATTCCGAATCGTTCAGTACCGCAGTAAATAGTCAGGTACAGAACGACGTGCAAACCATCAAACAAATACTCAGTGAGGATATTCCGCAGTGGCAAGTGAATATTAGCAAACGGATATCCGACTTGGAAAAGGGTTTAGCACAGAGCAGCAAACATTTTGAACATGAAACTATGTCGCCAACAGCCAATGTTTTTGGCAACACACAAACTTATATGCGACGCAACAATGGTGAATCTTTAGGCGATAATGCGAAGAGCTGTAGCTTCGGTTCGGAGCACACAGCCAATGTCCCAGGAGCAAACCAGTATAGTCCAAAAATATTGGTTGAAGAAAGTTTGATCAAAAATAGGCAGTTTCAAACGTTTACTACTGAACGGAAGTCAGTACACCCAGTAGTATTCATAAAAAGCTTTAAAAATATCTTGCCCAGTGTGTGGAACGAAGCACAGAAAATTCAATACGTAATGTCATACATTCAGGGTGATGCAGCGTTGTGGGCTACAGAAGTAGCGGACAGCTGCATGACGTATGAACAGTTCGAAAGGGCATTTTTGTCGAAATACTGGTCGCCTTGTATACAAGAGCGGCTAAGAAAAGAAGTATACAATCCCGAACCGTACTCACCCCGTCTTGGGAATCTGAGACGGTATTTCGAGAAGTATATAAACAAGACGCGCTACTGGGACGAGCCTATCTCACCAAGAGACATAATAAGACTCCTAAAATCACATTTACCCATTCATATCAAAGAGAAATTAATACACGTACCAGAGAGCGACAGGGAACATTTCCTGTCTGTTCTAGATTCAATAGACTTAATCCAGGAAGACGCAAAAGCAGCGTGTGATCACTCGCGGAATAATGGATCAGGGTGTAAACATGACAGAAATAATAGTGCACAAAACCACAACCATGGAAATGGTGGGGGTGGTAACAAGCAGCAAGAGCACTCGCAAAATTGTAATAATGGGGGAAGTCAGAACGGGTATGGTCAGCCGTCCCATAATAAAAAGCGTCGATTTGACGACCGGTACGATTCCGGACTGCCAGGGACCAACCGCTGGAAAAATGCGCGAGGTCAGTGGCATAGCGATTACAGCGACAGTAATCGAAATTGGAATCAGAATCAGCGGCCAAGCCCAGAACGGCAAGGTAATGACCAGTACGACAACAACAGACCACCACTGCAAAACGTGCCTATTGCGCAGTCGTGGCGGCCTACAAATCAAAACGTACACATAGTAGATGTCGCGGACAATAGCCGTCCAAGTACCTCGCAAGCAAGCCATCCAACAAACTAGAATCGGCCTCGATATGCTCTCCATCGCTGGCCGAGGGGTGGAGTGAGAGCAACACGAATGACAATAATATGCCTGGGATACATATGCTGCGATACAACGACGGTATCAGTATGGATAAAGATCTACTGACCGAACCGCATGAATGTAAGAAAGCAACGAAAATGTGCAAGCCATAATGGAAGCGAAAATCAATGAGTTGCCTTGAATATAATCATCGACACAGGTGCCTCAATGAGTGTAATGAGTACAGAATTGTTTAAAGCGCTGGGGAAGGAACATAGCATACCGACTTTCCCGGTTAATAATTGCAAGGTGTCTGGAGCTATAAGTGCACAGAGCCAATTAGTTAAGTACCAGGTGCAGGTGGAGATTTGTAAGGAGGGCGAAGCCATAGTGAGCTCGTTCCTCATTGTTAAAGGGTTAAAGGTGGCCTGCATTCTGGGAGTAGATTTTCTCCGTGAGAGGGATGCAGTGATCAACCTCTCCTCGGGAAAACTAAGCATAGTTAATAAAGGTAGGAGGATTGAGTTGTCTATGATGAAATCGAAGGAGGTACTTGTGCCATGTTGCAACCGAATTAATATCAAATGTAGGAACCCCTGGGTACTACACCTTGATGATTATTCACCTGTGACGGATCTCTATTATCCGAGTATAGAAGATAGAAATTCTGAAACAAATGTTGATGCATTTCAAACCAAAGTACAGGAATCTGAAAGTTTAAGCAACATACAAAAGCAACAGTTGACGCAGCTGTTATCGGAATATACCATGGTATTTACCGACCGACCAGGAATAGTCAAGGGGTACCACTATCACATAGTGGTGATGCCCCACAAAACATACTGTCGCGCATCTTACTCCATCCCTTGGTCGAGGAGGGAAGTAGTGGCTAGAGAGATTTGAAAGATGTTAGAGTGGGATGGTAAAATTATTTATTCAGTGACGTGTCAGATGTAAATAGTAGTAGTTATGAGAAGATTTCAAGTGTGTTTTAGAGTATAAGTATGTTAGTTTTAAGAAGGAATTTGTGTGTATTTAGAATTTTGAGGAAGTAAAACATAAATAAGTAAGCAGAGCATGAAAGTAGAATCAGTAAACTGAGCAATAGCATGCAAATTGAAGACTTTGTTTACAGACAATTAGTGTCATTAAAATACTATATGCTCATCAAGCAATGAATAATCTTTTTGTTGATAAAATAATGATTAATTTCTTGAATCATTTTTCATTTGTAGTAAGTAAGTACCATTAATGATGACATCTCATATAGTAATGTAACAGGTGTAATTGTGTTAGAATTAAGGAACCCTGAGAGAGAGTCTCTACTGGACAAAAAAATTGACTTTGTAGTACGAAACAATTATGTGATGTAACGTTTACTGCCAATAGTGATCTGAGAACGACACTGGAGCAGAATTCAATCAAAAACAAACCCGTTCCGTGTAACCTACGCTTTGTATGTAGCAATGCTTCAATTGAAGCCCTTGTACTTGGTACACGTCATTCAATATTAACTACGCGGTACGCGAATCAAGTCAATCAACGCGGAAACTACACTGTAGTCCTGTAGGACAGATCATTAAAAATAATACTAGTACTAAATGAAGTATTTATTGAGCAATACGCCCAAGTCCAGCTGTCATGCACATGGTAAAATCTGTTTGCTAGATGGGTGATAACCTGGCAAGCTACACTGAAAAAGGAAAAGAAAGCTACGTACCAAAAATCACACACCTTTAAATAATTAAAAAAAGCCATATATGCCTAGTAATAGTATTAAAAGTGTGTAATGACATGGTAAACACAATGGACTCAATGTAGATGAGAGTGATTATACTAAGAACAGTTGATATGCATTAAAAATAAACTGTGTGCATAAACAATCTAGGAAAGGACGGAATTTTGTGTGTAGTGGGGACAAAAAATGACTGTTGTATCTGCACCAATATATACGTCGGTATAAGTCAAGTGTTGAGTGACTAACTGTCATAGTGCAGTGCTCAACGAACAATAAATTTACTGTGTGTAAAAACAGTAGTTAGTGATCCGTTCGGAGTCGATTCAAACAAACATCGCTCGACGGAAACATTTAGTGTATGTGAACCGAAACATTTTCGCGTGTTGAGAGACGCTCTGGCAGCGTATCGACCATGAAACAAATGAAAGTGTGTAGTACAACGTGTGTGTGACGAACCCTGAATACCAGTGTCACAATGTGATTCACTTGTGAAGCCACAAGAAACCCGTTATCACGCCAAAACATCCTGTGCATACCAGCGAAGCGACGGCTTACTGAACAATAAATGCTTTTAACCAAGTTGCGTTTTCTTCCACAGCTAATAATCTGTATCCTTAAAGACAGTACACCGTTGTGGAATATTTGTTGCATGCGTTATGACGGGGAGCCATGCGGAGAAGCAGAGACGAGTGCCGTGCCGCCAGCCAGCCGGTCGTGGGAAACCACTGCAACACGCCGACATTGGTGAATGGTTCGGCGCGGTTCGCGACTGCGCGGGCGTCACCCCAACACGCCGTCGATGTTGCGGCGAGCAGGTCGTCGACCCCAGCGGTCGTTGGCACGCCGCGTTCCAGACGACGCTACGCAACAATTGCTTCGCGCCGCCCGCTCCGTACAACATTGTTGACATTCAACCGAACTTTACCAACTATGCTGTTAATGTACTAATATGAAAACGATTTATTGGACACGAAATTACGTGACAAACATTTTTTTTCTTTAGTTTACTGTGGATAAACTCAAAACATTCACTTGTTTGGTGATATATTTTATATGTTTTCGTCACATTAGTGAAGCAAACTAACACGAATGACATACCACGGTAGAACATTTGTCGTGAGTAAGTGCAGAGACAATCCATTACACTACTGTAAAACTGTTTAATGATTGACTTTTAGTGTGACACAGAACACAAATATTAACACAAATGTGAAAGAGTGTAGAAGGTACATTTTTAACAAGGAGACTAAAAGTTTAACATTTTGTCATAAATAACCTTTGTTATCTGTGAACATTGGATAAATTCCAACCTTTTTTGATGAACAATCGAACTGTGTTTTAAGACAAACCAGGCGAGATGACCATGGCTCCGGCGCAGTTTTCCCAGGTTTTCTGACCGCACATAGCCCGAATGGGGGAGCCAAAAAACTGTAATGACCCTGGGACTAGGTTTACGGTCACCTCGCAAGGTGTGAGAAAATCATAAAGAGTGTGATTAAAACTGTAGTGCAAAATAGCAAACAAGTGAGTAGTGAATATTCCAAATAAGGTGACAAACAATGACAAAATGAACGTTAGTGGCAGCATATTGCCGAACATTCTTAACGTTAGTCAATTGCTGCCAGGGGGCATTGTAACGTCTCTTAGCAAAAGACATATTATGTAATAAAGAGAAAACATTGTGTATCATGTTTTGTTCTTGTATAAAATTATGTATTTCGTTTTATTATTTATTTTAGATAATATCTGTGTCGGCGAGTACTGAAACCACCACAGATGATAAATATCAAACAAAGATGAGAATATGTGACTAGTATAAATAATACAGAACGAACATTAATTTCTCTGTCGTCTTCTTGGAGTTACGTGAGTAGGGTAGCCTGTGACGTGATATTGTATGCTAGCGTAGCATTCTTTTGTCAAGTTTGTAAGAGGGACGCCATTAATCAAGATTTTAAAAAGGTGTGTAATTAATCAAATTGTTTAAATGTTTTGAATAGAGTTACTTAGTGAAACCTTGCATTATGATTTACGTCAAGCTTGCCTGGTATTTTATCCCATCCCTTTAAGACATTTTCAGTTGTTTAAATATTATTCGTGGTGCAGAGCGGCGCTACGAACGAACTAGCCGCTGCCGCGGCTCATTTAAATTGCAGTAAATGAAATCTATCATACCGCAAAGAAGCTGTCAGGTAATAGTGAAGTAAAATTATTTCTTTCAGCCTTCGGAATTGCAGAGCAGAGCAGCAGATTTTATGATGTGTTTTACAGGTTGACGCGGGCTGCTGATAATATATTACTAATAGTGCAAAAAGATAATTTATTTTCATCACATAAAAGAAATCTTGCTGTGCGTAGTTCTGGCCTGGCAACCTTATAGTAAAAACATCTTTTTTCTCCGATAATAGTCTCATGTTCTCGTGTTAGCCGTGGTACTTATTGTTGTTTTACTGTTAACAAAAATCCACTGCAAAATTATGATGTTGATCAATCATTGCGTACTGTAACATCAGTATTGATAACGACGAAATTTTCATTAACCTTTTCAATAACTATAAAGTAAGGAAGGTATGTTGAACTTTATGGCGAGTTACAGTAACGAAAAAATGTTCCCTTAATAGGAAGCCAGATCCAGAACAATAAGAACACAATATATTCTGTTTTGTTGAAAATTAATGATCCAAAGAAAGGCATATCAGAGCACCACTAAAAGGTATTTCGAGTCTCTTTTCGTAGTAACATATTTCATTTAATATATGAGTTGTTATGCGAATAATAATAATAAAACAAAACAAATAAAAAAGAGAGACACGAAGTGAAAGTTTAAAAGATAAAATTTCGTTCTCCACCAGCTTAGTCCATTGAACAGCTACGACAACGTAGATGTAAATTTCACTGATGAAGATTTAATTGTTTTGTTATTTATAACATTCTCATATATAGAGATATAGAGATTTAATAATCTCATATTCAATATCTAAGTGTTAATCATTTTGTTGGGAGTTGGAAGTAATTGAACTTGCTTGCTATGTATCACTTGAACCCTGAAAGCAGTGATAAATTAAATGTAGAATAAAAAGGGAGAGGTTGTGTTGACATTTTGGAAAAAATCCCAAACTTTCATTTATATCAGTTGGGCATTCTTGTTATGTCACAGCAGAATTTCTAATTAATTTAAGATGATCCGCACCTAACATTAGCGAGCTAGCTCAGCGGAGAGTGCTTGGGTAAGTTGTTGAGTGAAATGTCCTAAAGAGATGTAAGAAAACTCGCAAAAGAAATTGCTCTAGTAAAATACTGTGAGGTGACAAGTCATGGAATACCTGCTAATACTGTGTCAGATGTCCTTTTGCCCGGCATAGTGCACCATCTCGACGTGACATGGTCTCAACAGCCGGCCGATGTGACCGAGCGGTTCTAGGCACTTCAGTCTGGAACCGCGCGACAGCTACGATCGCAGGTTCGAATTCTGCCTCGGGCATGGATGTGTGTGATATCCTTAGGTTAGTTATGTCTAGGTAGTTCTAAGTTCTAGGGGACTGATGACCTCAGATGTTAAGTCCCATAGTGCTCAGAGCCATTTGAACCATTTGGACTCAACAAGTCGTTGGAAGTCCCTCGCAGAAATGTTGAGCCATACTGTATCTGTAGTCACCCATAATTGTGAATGTGTCACCGGTGCTGGTCTCTGTGGACGAACTGACCTCTCCATCATGCCCCATAAATTATCGATGGGATTCATGTTGGGCGATCTGGCTGGACAAATCATTCACACGAACTGTCCACAATGTTCTTCAAACCAATGCTAAACAATTGTGCACTTCTGACATGGTGCAGTGTCATCCATAATAATACCATCGTTGTTTGGGAAAATCAAGTCCATAAATGCCAGTAAATAGTCTCCAAGTAGCCGAAGATTGCCATTTCCTGTCAATGATCTGGAGGAGTCCTCACCAGCTTCCACAGTGCCTTGTTGACAAATTAGGTCTGTGGCTTCGTGGGGTCTGCGCCACACTCGAACCCCACCATCAGCTCTGGTCAACTGAAATAGAGAGTCAACCTACCAGGCCACTGTTTCCCACTCGTTTAGGATGTAGCAAATGTGTCACGTGTCCAGGAGAGGCACTGCTCGTGATGTCAAGGCAGTCGCGTCAGTCGTCTGCTGCCACAACCAATCAACGCCAGACTCCGCCACATTGTCCTAACGGATACGTTCGTCTTACGTCTCACATTGATTTCTGCGGTTATTTCGTGCAGTGTTGCTTGTCTGTTAACACTGACAGCTCTACTCGTTAAGTGAAGTCCGTCGGGCACTGCGTTGTCCGTGGTTAGAGGTGACGCCTGAAATTTGGTATTCTCGGCATACTCTTGACTCTGTGGATCTCGGAATATTGAATTCGCTAACGCTTTCCGACACAGTGTGTCCCATGTCTCTAGTTCCACCTACCATTCCGCGTTCAGTCTGCTAATCCCGCCGTGCGGCCATAATCACGTCGGAAACATTTTCACATGAATCAGTTGAGTACAAATGACATCTTTATCAATGCACTGCCGTTTTACAACTCGTGTACGCGATATCACCGCCATATGTGTACATGCATATGGCTAACCCACGACGTTTGTCATCGCAGTGTAGAATTTTCCATAAATAACTATGGGCAAAAATCTTCCGGAAATTACGAGTCTTAAATGACAAATACTCCGATAAGTCAAAATAATAGGATCGTTGCCACCCACCGCGAGTTTGAATTCCGCCTGGTGGCGTTTCGGGGAGTGGCATGGTAAGGAAAGTGTATAAGCGGAACAGAGGCGAAATGGAAACCATTCTAGTGACGGTAAGGGCCGTGAGTTTTGAAATCCACTAACACGAGCGACTCTGACACAGGGCAGATGGCTATGGCGTCTCGGAAATGGCGAAGCTGCTCCTCTGTTAGCGTACTACTGCCCTGTGCATCTGTGGAAAGTGATTGTAGGAGGATGAAAACATGCGTAGGCGACAAGGTATTGGTCGCCCACGCCTCATCGCAGATGCTGGAGGTCGCAGTGTTGCCTGCTCTGGAAAGCAGGATAGAGACCGATCTGTGGTAGACCTGATGACAGGGTTCAGTGCTGGTGCTTTCTTATGACGCTGAGTTCAAAACAATCATTAAAATGGCTCTAAGCACTATGGGACTTAACATCTGTGGTCATCAGTACCCTAGACTTAGAACTACTTAACTAACCTAAGGACATCACACATATCCATGCCCAAGGCAGGATTCGAACCTGCGACCGTAGCAGCAGCGCGGTTCCGGACAAGGGCCTTGAACCGCTCGGCCACAGCGGCCGGCTGACGCTGGTTACCATGTGTCCATTACAGACTTTTCTCCAATTCGCCAGCAACGGTAAATGAATGAGGCCTCGATTTTATACGGGTTAGGTCTTACACGGACATGTCAGTACATATTTCTGATTTAAAAAGTTTATCCAACGGTACACCACTTCCTGACATGTTCTCTCCACAATGAAAGGTGATGGTTTCATTACCGAGTTTTCAATCCTGTTAATAAAGTCTTTCTCTCTTTCTGGGAATAGAGAATCTAATTTGGCTGAGGATTCATCACTATGTGTGAACGTGTCACTATGTGGGTATCTGAAGTACATGTTAAAATTCATTTTTATAACACACTTTTAGGTTGGTTGGTTGGTTTTGGGGAAGGAGACCAGACAGCGTGGTCATCGGTCTCATCGGATTAGGGAAGGATGGGGAAGGAAGTCGGCCGTGCCCTTTCAGAGGAACCATCCCGGCATTTGCCTGGAGTGATTTAGGGAAATCACGGAAAACCTAAATCAGGATGGCCGGACGCGGGATTGAACCGTCGTCCTCCCGAATGCGAGTCCAGTGTCTTACCATTGCGCCACCTCGCTCGGTAACACACTTTTAGGTTTCATTGGAAACATCAACTGTAGGATAAAATTCTATAAGCAGCAGAAATATCTCCTGTAATTCCAATCTTCAGGAAAATATGTCTTTCTTGAATCTTTTGAGCTACAGTAGCACTGTCGATCTTTAAAACTGCTTATGTGATGGTATATCAACGATCTTGTAGATTCGTCGAGCTTCCTGTGAAGACACATGTGTTTATCCCTCTTGTCTTGCAGAGCAAAACCAATCATTTTCACACTTTTCTATATATATTCTATTTTTTTTGTGATACCATTCATTGAACAAATTGATTTTGCACAAAACTGGTACCGTACTTCACGGTTATCGCGGGATCCTAGAGAAATCCTAACGCAAATGCAGCATGAGTTAACTTCACGTCTTCTTCTGTCTGAAGTCGTCCTGTGTTAAACATAGCATTGTTATTAAACCTCCTAAATGCTCAATTTGACTATTATGCTCTTCGAGGCTGTTAAATCTGCATAGTATCTCAGCTCTTTCTGCTTCAGTGGTGTCGTCAAAGCATTTAAGACTGGAGCATTTGTAAGACTCCGCCATTTCATGTGTACTTAGCCACAATTTCTCACCAGCTTCAGCAATTTGGCCATTTTTTATCTATCATTAATTAAAACTTCCGGGCTGAATTGCCGTGGTCCATATATAAAACTTCTTCTTCTTCCCGAAGTTTTAATTAATGAAGACGCCGGCCGTGAAAGCTTACATGTTATGATCATTTTTTCTCTGTTTCGTAGCTTCATGTTGTGGAATCCCATCTTCTTTATTTCCCAATGTCGACATCTCAACAGCACAGCACGATTTATTACACAGTACTGAAATAACAGCTTACAGTAAGAAACACAATCTAAAACAAAAAAAGAACTGATTCAACAATAAAATTTCAAACATATAATGCCGCGAATTTCTGCCTGGAATCTTCAGCTGTGGAAAGCACTAACGTCGTGGGAGCCCGTAACAGGCTGTTACTTCCAGCTCGTTCAACTAATGTTTGTGTTGAAAACGACGGTTACTCTGCTGGAGCATTGAGTGGTCATAATAATGTGACTTGGCAAGTTACACTTTCACTATCTGAACTTGATATGTGAAACCGCCGCCAAATCGACTCATAATCTGCACCTGTTCGTAAAATATTTAAGCAACTTACTATTATAACTTTTATTTTTACTAACGTCTTCTGAACCACGTTAGGTAGAGCTGAAATGTATAATACATATTGGCTGTCACGAAAATCAGAAAATGAGAGAGCAATTTTTCTGGTGTTTATGAAATTAGTTTTAGTCTGTACTCATTTTGATCTGCAGTCATCCTGTAAACCCCATACCAACAGGAAAGGAGAGCAGCTGCTCGGTATTCCTCCAACGATTTGTTCTGACTCGGCGCCAGGTATTATGACACACACTCCATCGATTGCATGCCACGTGGGCCGCTTATTTCTGGAATGCGTTCTTTCTGGCTCACATGTTACAGCGATCACGCGAACACGCGTGCCACTTACCGCTGCTATGAAATGCGTCCAAACACGCGCTTCTCCATGTAAGGCTCAGCGAGTTCAGTTCCTGCTGTCAGTGGTTTTCCTATCCATAGTACATTGATATTACTCATTGTGTATTATCTCTCATTGATTGACAACCCATTATCAGACTTCTGCAACTGGGTATTAAAATAAAATAAAACTATAAATTACATATCGTTTCAAAACAGACATTGGATAAGCGTTGTTGTGACTGGTTAGCTACACGCATCCAACAATGAATGAAAAAGTGAGATTTTGTTCCAGCTCAAAGTCTACCAGAGTAAAAAAGTACAAGAATCGCCGATTCTTAACCCAGTCTGCGTAGTTGGCATAATCGGTTTGTACATCAGCGTAAGTTAGCGAGTAGAGTACACCTACGCGTCAGTTTTGAATATATTCGTATACGATGTTGTTTCATATACAGCAAGATGAGTCTTACCTTTGAGGAGTGCCTGTCTCCAATTTTGGCATTTTGAAAGGATGTCTGATAAGCCAGGCTAACAATGGATTAGCCTTAGGGCTGGCATTAAGATAGTCCCACCGTTTAGCCTCATTATTTGGTAGCCATTTGTTGTCGTGTTCAAGAGGTTGTCTACTGGCTAGGTCTTTTGTGCAACAGACACACGAGAAATCTCTGCCTTACCTGCATCTACAAAGCGTAAATAATAAGATAGCAATCTTTTATGAAACGGTGCATGGGGGCTTAATTAAATGAAAATGCAAATAATTTTAATTTTTTTGCTTTAGTAGCTGTCTGTCCGATTACGAAGTCTCGTAAACGGTTGGCCCTGACTAGTATTATTACGCTATCTGACTGCATAGAACAACAACAAAGAATGAAATGGAAATTTTCATTAACACAATTAATTAATTAAGTCCCCAGCAACTATAAAACCTACGAAACCAAAGCACAAGTGTAACTGTTCTGTGTGTGGAAGTATGACTCAACGTACGCATCTGGCACGGTTCTTCTTCAACAACACAAGAAATTTTAAATATCATTATACTGAATTAATTAAAGGAAATAGAAATACCATAATTGCGCAAAAAACCCAGAATTACACTCTAATACAAGAACACACGCCAGATGCTTTGTTGACTGAACCTGTAATGACGCATTATTCAGGACATTGAAATAATGAGAAAGAAAAGAAAAGTAGTTTGTTACCTTAATTTATATTGATGAAAAGCACTCTAGACATTACAATCTCTCCACACCGACTCGCTACTATCACATCTCAACAAGAACTTTTCAGTATCATACCTCAGCAAGCACTCCCTACTAGCACATCTCAACAAACACTCTCTGCTACGAGTTCTTAACAAGCACTGACTACGACGAGCTCTCCCCAAGCACTGCCCACTACGAGTTCTCAATAATCACTGCCAGTGGAGGCGGCGGAACAATACTCTCTAGCGCGATCTCTGGCGCTGTGGCTCAGTGTAGCCACCTTTCATATGCCCTTCCTCCACGGCTAGAATTTGATGGTATTTTTGCCAGAATTGGTGGTGAAAATACCACCAAATTCGTCAAAAAAATACAGACAAAAATAAAAGATAATATTAATGCATAAATATCATATAACTAGATAAAATTTTGGCTTTGCACTGACCTTTCAATAACCTAATATATAAAATACAGTAAGCAATACAAATTCCTTCATACATGTGACTTTACACAACAGTTTACCCAAGTATTATGTGGTTAAACAGTTCAATCAATAGCGTCAGCAATGACGAATATGTGCAGGTAAGAGTCTCATAACTTTTCACAAACAGTAATACACAAAAAATCAGTTTATACAAATATTCACATAAACGCTTTCCATAGCCCAAGAAACAAGTAGTTGACAGTTCCAGCAGTAGCACCCAGCAATGGTCAACAGGTGCAAATACCAACAAGTGACATTTTTTCAGTAGAAACAGTCCATCAGCGGCACACAGTAATGTTGAGTAGGTGCAGACACCAACAAGTAACACCATTTCAGTATAAGCAGTTCCATTAGTTGCACCAGCAATGTTGAGCAGGTGCACACAGCAACAGGTGACATCTTTTCAGTAGAAGCAGTCCACCAGTGGCACCCAGCAATGTTGAGCAGGTGCAGACATCAACAGGTGACATCTTTTCAATAGAAGCAGTCCATCAGTGGCACCCAGTAATGTTGAATAGGTGCAGACGCCAACAAGTAACACCATTTCAGTATAAGCAGTTCCATTAGTGGCTCCAGCAATGTTGAGCAGGTGCAGACGTCAACAGGTGACATCTTTTCAGTAGAAGCAGTCCATCAGTGGCACCCAGCAATGTTGAGCGGGTGCAGACATCAACAAGTAACACCATTTCAGTATAAGCAGTTCCATTAGTGGCACCAGCAATGTTGAGCAGGTGCAGACATCAACAAGTAACACCATTTCGGTAGAAGCAGTCCATCAGTGGCACCCAGCAATGTTGAGCAGGTGCAGACATCAACAAGTAACACCATTTCAGTATAAGCAGTTCCATTAGTGGCACCAGCAATGTTGAGCAGGTGCAGACATCAACAAGTAACACCATTTCGGTAGAAGCAGTCCATCAGTGGCACCCAGTAATGTTGACCAGGTGCTGACCGCAGTCCATAAAATTCACTATCACTAATCACACTGTTCATCGGCAGAAATTAAACATGTCCTAGTGGCACCAATCATGTAGAAAAAGTGCAAATAACAGTTCATAATATTCCCTATCACTAATCACACAGTTCATCAGCAGAAATTAAACATGTCCAGGTGGCATCCACCATGTTGAAAAGTGCAGCACCATCACTAATCAGACAGTTCAGGCATGAACAATAGTTTGAATACACATACAATGCTTTTACACTAAACATACAAATCATAACAAACACACAAATGATATCAGATAATTGTCCTATTAACTATTATAATACAAAAATACCAGTAAACCTATAATATTTATGGGTGTCAGTGCAAGCCACAACAACAAGTAAAATAATATTTAGGAGATAGGTTGGGATCACTTCTCTGGGATTATAAAAGGAAAACACACAAAACACACTCACTCATCTTTCATCCACATTAGTGCTACTGTGTAATTGAATAGTGTTAACTGTGTAAATGCAATTCTGTCAAAATTTTATGTTCATCATGTGTATCAAGTAGTAGTGGCAGCAATGTATAACAGTCAATAATAGTTAGTCAACGTCATAGTCATCATGTCAAGACCAATGTTTGCCAAGCCAGATCAAAATGTACGGTTACTGAACAACTGTCAGTGAGCCAAGATATGCAAATACTTCCTCTCTTCAAAAAAAGTATATACTGCTTAGTGATTTAACAAAGTGTGTGTGTAGACAATCTTCCTGCTACTTTAGTGTTCTAGTCTGCCATCTTTATCCTCCTTGTTCCATATAGACCAACGAAAAAAAAAAATATGCTCCTCACTTACTTCACCTCTTATCCACAAAAACTCCAATAATCATCAGCATCACATAATCTCAATACTTCAATAATACCTCTTCAATACGTCGATCATCAATATCATTTACCTTACCTCTTGTCCACGAAAACTCCAATAATCATCAACTTCACATAATCTCAATACCTCAATCATACCTCTTCAATACGTCGATATATATAACCTCATTGCCAATATCATTTCACTTCCATAACAACTC
This sequence comes from Schistocerca nitens, assembly GCF_023898315.1. Classification (NCBI taxonomy): domain Eukaryota; kingdom Metazoa; phylum Arthropoda; class Insecta; order Orthoptera; family Acrididae; genus Schistocerca; species Schistocerca nitens. The sequence goes on along the minus strand of NC_064615.1, from coordinate 1,164,261,139 downwards.
TTTCCTCTGGTCAGTCTCCTCGAACAAGTCCAGACAAAATCCTAGTGCAACTTCAATTCAGCATCCCATACAATCTGAAGACACAGTGTCCACACACAACCTCTGTGTAATCCATCTGACCCAAATTTTCTACTCATTATAATTATAAGATACATTTTGTTTACCTTGTCCATCATTAAATAAAAGAAATGCATACATGACCTCTAACAAGCTTAGTTCGAATAACTCTCAGTAATTAATTACGATTACGGAGTGTGAATGATCATAATATTTCACAGTGTGTACACCACTTCAAGAATCATGGCAGAAGCAAACATGTGGAGTATTTCTTGTGTCAAGTGTCACTTCCTATTTCAATTGCTCACGAAGAATGCAGTGTAATAACTGTCAATGGTCTAAACCTAGTGTTGGTATGTCACGTCGTTAGCTTCCTTCCTATTAGCATAAATTTATACAGCTTCCTAAAAACCTCCAGCTCATGTGACTTCTATGCAGTTTCTTGTACCAATGTCGTTCGTAGAATTATAGCAGTTCATTTTCTTATCTTAAAAATATAAGGCACTGAGCGTAAGCAAAACATGCAATAGCGAGTAAATATACCAGTAGAGAACAGAATGTCAACAAGTGGATGCAGCACAATCCCTACAACGAGGCTCTGCCAAGCGAACAATCTACAATTAATACAATAGTGTAACCTAATCTTCATGTTTGTACACTGTACATCAGCATTGCTATATTCTAAATTGAAGAGTAGTTATGACAACAAAAGGAAATGTGTTAATATGCAATCCATACGCAAAGCAGCAAATATGTGTCTTACATAATAAACAGGTCATTATCATCATATCAGCATAAGCAAATAAATTTTCATACGTAATCTTAATAAGTAAACATGAAGGCGCAAGCAGATAAATCACAAAGTGTAACCTACATACCTAACTACAGCCAGCACAATTAATCAGTTGACAATTACAATTTAAATAAATAGGCACAGCAGGCACATAATAAAAAATGTATAACATCAGTGAAAAAGCAGTGCAGCCAAGCGATGCATAATATATACAAATAACAACCCTGTTCATTAATCAATAATTGTCAAAATCAGTAAATGTACACAAGCACGTCGCTTCACAAGTAAATTCATGGAACATGAAATCTAGCACAAAGTCTGAATCACGTAATCGCGAGCAGCAAATTACATCTAAAATACGTACCTAAGTGGAATTATGTTACCTGAAAAATAAACTCAATTAACTGTTACCTTTTTTTTAGTTTATTACTTTTTTCTTCGAAATTACATTCTTCCTGAAATTTTCTCGATAGCAAGTCGTCTTAACGTCGGACACGCACAGAATTTACCTGAAGTTCTTAAATATTTTATACAACCGTATCCTGAAAAATACTGAACGTTAATAACATAATTTACCAAGTCACTATAGCTTTATACTGAATTTAATCCGAGAAATTAGACTGTGTATTTGTTCACGGCTGTCAGTGCATTCGCACTGAGCGCTCGATCAGCTGTAGGCGCGTGACGTAGGAAGTGATTGTTTGCGGTCAACGACTGCCTTGTGCGGCGCGCAGACTTCACTGTTGCTTTGAGTCTGTGCCGCCGCCAAAACACAGCGCGGTATCCTTGTACTCTCCGTGTGTTTACGTACAACTGTTGGTTTCTCGAAAGTATGTCATTCCACAAAAATTTTTACGTTGGATATGTGATGTATTCCCTTAGAGCGCCGAGATTTAAGAGTTTCTCCTTCAACAGTGTTATCATGGATAATTTTGCGAATCCTATATGGACCGTTATAAAGCAGAAAAAATTTGCGACATAAGCCTTTTCCTTTATGAGACAAACGATGAGACTTAATTAACACCTTTTGACCAACTGACAAAATTTTTAAACGACCAGGACGTTTAGCTGATTTCTCTCTTCTAGCAGCCGCAGACGCAATATTTCGTAGAGCCAGGTTGACAACTTCAGAATGCCGCAGTTTCCGAGAAGGCGGAAAAGGAACTATTTCAGAAATGCGATTTGACGGTGCTTTATTTTTTAATATCAATAGAGGCGGTAAAGAAGTTGAATCATTAGGAAGTTCATTCAGAATGTTTTGAAAAATATGAAGATACTGATCCCACGTTCTGTGATTCTGATGACAATAAAGACGACACAATTTATTAATTTCTTTCATCCATCTTTCTGAAGCATTAGATTGAGGGTGAAAAAGTGAAATAAAAATTGGTTTAATCTTACGACGCCGTAGAGTACGAAGCCAAATTTTAGAGCGAAACTGTGATCCATTATCTGATATGACCTTATCAACATGACCAACTTCTTTAAGAAAATGTTTGATGAAAGCATTAGATACTGAACGAGCTGTTGCTTTGCGTAAAGGTGTAAAACACACATATTTTGATGTCAATTCCACTGCTACGAAAATGTACGCAAAACCATTAGTAGAACGAACCACTGGACCGAACAAATCGACTGCAGCCATGTCCTTTAATTTCGCTGGAATGATAGGAAACAACGGTGCTCTGTGAGAAATTGTTGGCGGCTTAGCCTTTTGACATAATTTGCATTTGGCAAGAACAGATCGAATACGTTTTTCCATGTTACTGAAGTAGCAATTTTCTCGTAATTTATGAAAGCATTTTCTGGGACCAAAGTGCGCATAACTGAAATGTGTGTACCAAATCAATTTATTGACCCACTCATCAGGAATACAAACTAACCAAACAGAGTTGTCGACCGATTTTCGTTTGAAAAGAATGTCATTGCGAACTAAATAATGCTGTCTAATCGCTACGCTTTCCTTTCTCCTCCACTTCTCCTTAATGTCCTTCCAGATTGGATCCTTATTTTGCTCCTTAGCGAGGTCCTGGAGCGAAGACGAAATAAAGTTCTCAAACGCAACACCTTGAATGTACATCAAACAATAATGGTTTTCTTTGCAGTCCTCTTCAGCACTTTGTTTCAAACCCATAGGTGCACGTGATAAAGCATCAGCAACAATATTTGAAGATCCCTGTATGTAAACAATACTAAAATCAAATTCCTGTAGGTACAACGCCCATCGTGACAATCTGCCATGAGTTAATTTTGTCGACATAAGAAATTCCAAAGCTCGATGATCAGTGTAAACCTTAGTATGTCTACCGAACAAAAATGTGCGAAATTTTGTGAAAGCGCAAACAACAGCCAAAGCTTCAAGTTCCGTAATCGAATAATTCTTTTCGGATTTAGAGAGGACACGACTTCCAAATGCAATAGTCTTCTGTACTACAACGCCGTTTTCTTCTATCTCTTGAAATAAATGTGCACCTAGGCCTTTGTATGATGAGTCCGTCGCCAAACAAAAATCTTTAGACAAATCCGGATGTGAAAGAAGTGGAGCAGCAACTAAAGCATCACGAAGTTGTTCAAATTCTGACTGAGCTTCCTCATCCCAACACCAATTAGAATTCTTTCCAGATAGTTCACATAAACGAGGTGTGGCCAAATTGTCCAATCTAACAAAGCGTCTAAGAAAATTACAGACACCAAGGGAACTACGAACATCACGTTTTGTAGTAGGAACAGCATAATTACGAATTGAGTCTAGCTTTTCTGGATCAGGAAGAATACCTTCTGTAGAAATAATGTGACCGAGAAATTTCACCTGTGAACGACCAAATTCAGATTTTTCCAAGTTCACTGTAATGCCAACTCTTGCAAAAATACGTAATAATGTGTAAAGGATGAGCCAGACAATAAGGGATTTTACTTTATTATATGAGCACCCAAACGGTAACTTCATTTTTCCATTGCGGCCAAGCCACGGCCGGCAGTGTTAGCTGCCTGTAAATTCTTTCGTCCCACGGTCTAGTAACAGGAAGTCAGCACCGAGGAAGGGCACCTTGTTCACGCGCCTCTCTCGTGTGCTGACGAGGTAACGCCGTCCCAGGCGTCGCTTAGCAGGCAACGCTCTGGAAAGTTCCATGCCGCCCGCACGGTTTGCTCGGTCCTGACCAACCAGGGTGGAGGAAGCCGCGTGGTGCGTCGAATATACCCGGCCGCCCGTCGCCGGGCCCGCGCTCTTGTATTCTTGCTCACCCGCGAGTCGGATGCGCGCCCTGTAGCACTGAACATCTCACGCTTCTCCCGGTGCTGCGGCACTGTGGACTTAGTTCTGGCAGACAACCAATTTCGGTAGCTTCGCGAACAATGTTCGCCAAATTATAAGTTCTGGCTCACCCTCACCTCCCTAGGCCTATGTAGCCCCTTTTCATCATGCTTTAGCCAATAAATGGCCTTTGTCTAAAATTTACACTATTATTCCATAACGCCCACCGCCTGCCCATAAACGCCATCCTGTACAAATGAATCCAAAATTTTGTTATGCTCACTCCAAGAACGTTTAGCAATAAGAATATCGTCAACATATGAAGTAATATTGTCACGAAGATAAACAGGTAAAATTTCATTTAAGCTACGAATGAATGCTGCAGAAAATATAGTAAGTCCAAACGGTAATTTCCAAAGTCACTTTTGGATAAAACAGTCAAATCCGGTTAATCTTTACCTACTGTCTAGATAGATGGATAGTAGAAGAATTGTTTTTTATAGATACAAAGAATAGTGAAAGAGTAGGCAGCGGTGCAGAAAACTAAAAGGGAAATAGCACCACTACAGCTCGGGGCCTTGTGAGCGCTACGGCACATATTCACTTAGTGTAGTGAATCCCCTGAGGACTTTAATAGCTGCACATAATTTCCAGTTTGTGACATTGTGGCACATCTGGCGGAAGTGCGTACGTAAATTGATCTAACCATGTACATGGATGTATGTCATTCTTAGAATTGCGAAATATCTTAATCTTCCGAACAGTCAAGAAGTGTTTATAGTCAACGTTTTCGCCTCGTGGCGACAAAGACCTACCGCGTCTGTCCCAGTCCCAATGTCGATTATTGTCAAGTTCACGCGCCTGGCGCTCTCTTGTTGCGTCCGGTAAATGAAACAAATTACTTTCTTCAAAGCCCTCTGCTATCTGTGATGCTAAAATTCGTCTGCTGTCTTTTCCTACGATTTCGCTTTCAATATATTTGTCTTGCTTTTGTAATGCCTCAAATTCCCTTTTGACGCGTTCATTAAATTTTCCCTGATTTTCAACATGCTTATTTATGTTCTGGTACTCTTCGGTTTCTGCAAATGGTAATGGAGCTGTATCATCCGAATCTCTATCCCCATTTAAACTAAGACTTGTCAATTTATCTGGAATCTCCTCATCTCTTTCCAATAAGTTTACGTCTTTCGTAAGTATCGCAACTCGGGTTTCGGTATTGTCACATTTAGTAGTTGTTGTTCACACTGTTGCGGTAAGTTATTTATGCTGTCATTTGATACGGATTCCTCGATTCTTTCAAATACTTCTTCCTTATCGTGTGCACATTGTAAATTTAACTCTGAAAATTTTTGTACTATCACGCGATCTCTTTCTTCCTGTTCTCTATCCTGTTCCTTTTGTCTGATCTCTACTGCAATTAATCTATTATTGTGAGAATTCAAAATTGCTTGTACTTCTTCTCTGATTTCTTTCTTTAATTCATCTTTCATATTTTTGAAACATGTCCCTATTCGTGAGTCTAACCGTGTTTCCATTGTTTCCATCTCTGTCTTTAATTCAGATCCAAACCGTGTTTCCATTGTTCCCATATCAGTTTTTAATTCAGATCGTAAAGTTCCCATATCAGTTTTTAATTCAGATCCCAAAGTTCCCATCTCGGTTTTAATTGTTCCTATCTCTGTTTTAATTGTTCCTATTTGTGATCCCAACTGTGATCCCAGTGAGTCTAACCGTGTTTCCATTGTTCCCCTTTGTAAGTCTAACCGTGTTGTCACTGTTTTTAATTCAGATCCCAAATTTAATATTGCACCCATCAACTGCTCCATAATAGCCGGTTCGAAATTCTTTTCGCCCCTAACATTTCCCGCGAAACCAACTTCTTTCGTCATGGCTGTAAAGCTATCTGTGTTCGATACTATTTCAGAATCTTCTATTGTTAATCTCGTATTCTGTGAGTTTTCTGATTGAGAAAAATTTTGAAATGGTTCCGGACTATTTTCCCGACTTATTAAATTGTTTTCCACTTCATTATTCATCATCCTGTTCTCCTGTGTTGGCGAGTTCGCCATGTCAACAATTTCGTTATTCTGACTATTCATCATTGTTGCCTTTTTCATTGATCGCGTAATCATTTACAAAATGTACAAAACTCGTCACTATATGAAAATTACACACAATGACTCTTTATCTCCAACAATACCATTCAGACGAAATGTTTCCCTCAAAACACGATTAGCGAACAATTGAAATAATTGCACTAAATTATCAAACCCGTAGACAAGACAATAAAAATTAAATTTTGAAAAATCCATCAGAAGAATTCCAATTACCAAATCCTACACATGCAATATAGACTACAATTACTAAACTACAAATTACTACAACAATACTACTGTCTACTATTTTTACAATCAGAAGATTCCAAGGGACGATCCAAAACAGCGGTCGCCACGTGCATGGGGGCTTAATTATTATAAAATGCAAATAATTTTTTTATTTTTTGATTTAGTAGCTGTCTGTCCGATTACGAAGTCTCGTAAACGGTTGGCCCTGACTAGTATTATTACGCTATCTGACTGCATAGAACAACAACAAAGAATGAAATGGAAATTTTCATTAACACAATTAATTAATTAAGTCCCCAGCAACTATAAAACCTACGAAACCAAAGCACAAGTGTAACTGTTCTGTGTGTGGAAGTATGACTCAACGTACGCATCTGGCACGGTTCTTCTTCAACAACACAAGAAATTTTAAATATCATTATACTGAATTAATTAAAGGAAATAGAAATACCATAATTGCGCAAAAAACCCAGAATTACACTCTAATACAAGAACACACGCCAGATGCTTTGTTGACTGAACCTGTAATGACACATTATTCAGGACATTGAAATAATGAGAAAGAAAAGAAAAGTAGTTTGTTACCTTAATTTATATTGATGAAAAGCACTCTAGACATTACAATCTCTCCACACCGACTCGCTACTATCACATCTCAACAAGAACTTTTCAGTATCACACCTCAGCAAGCACTCCCTACTAGCACATCTCAACAAACACTCTCTGCTACGAGTTCTTAACAAGCACTGACTACCACGAGCTCTCCCCAAGCACTGCTCACTACGAGTTCTCAATAATCACTGCCAGTGGAGGCGGCGGAACAATACTCTCTAGCGCGATCTCTGGCGCTGTGGCTCAGTGTAGCCACCTTTCAACGGGTCAAGACTGCACTATGTGTGCCGTTTACTTTTTATATTCAGATTGTAACATATGTCACAAGGATGGATTAAAAGCGTTTTACTGCCGCAAAGAAATCTAAATTATTATAGATTTCAAATGTGAGATGATCTTCGTGAAGTTAAGCACAGAAGGTGGGTGAAACGCAGCTATCGGATGCTTTCACAGACCACCTGCTTCAGGAGCCCTAGTGGCAGAGCGCTTCAGAGAGAACTTGCAGAATATCGCGAGTACGTTTTCTAATCACACTATTGTAATAGGGAAAGACATCAATTTGACACCTGCGAAATGGCAGAGTCATGCGCTTGAAACTTGTGGCAGAGGCAGGGATTCATACGAGGTTGTTCAGAATGTATTATCTGACAATATCCTCGATCAGACGGAGAAACGGCTCTTGAGGGTAATGTTCTTCGCAACTCATACAATTGGTTAACGTAGAGGTGGGTATCAGTGACAATGAGGCTGTGATGGCATCATTGGTTGCATGTGTTACAGAGAATGTTAACAAAGGATGAAAAATATTTTTGCGTAAAATGAGTGACAAGATACAAATTGCAGAATATGTAGGCTTAAGTAGTCGACATCAAATATTCAGGTCCGAAGACGACGATGTGGTGCACAATACTTTTAAAAGCATCGTGTAATAATCGGTAGATCAATATGTGCAGAGCTAGGCAGTCAGGGATGTGAAAGACCAAACGTAGTTCAATAGATGTCTTACAACGTTACTATGAAAGCAAAGAGAGTTTCATCACAGATTTCAGCGAAGTCCAAGACCAGCTCACAAACAAGAGCTGATCGAGGCCAGCATAAGGTAAGCAATGCGACAAGCGTTCAGTAAATTCGAAAGTAAGAATTTTGTGAAGCGATCTGATTCAAAATCTTAAAGGTACGTTTACATGAGCCATATTAGAAAATTTGTTGAAAAGTAACGCCTTTGCATTTTCTATGCGAAAACTCTTAAAACTTTCGGTGTTTTATTCACTTGCTGAGCAAAACTGACTGTTTGTTTACTCTGTGTTGTGCATGAGAACAGTATCGAGAAATAAAACTTCACGAAATGCAAAGTTTGAAATAAAGAAAATGAATTTAATTAAATACCAAAGGAAATTAATTGTGTGCTCAATGAACACTATATAACTAAAACTCAGTACATTATGAACGTTGCTTGGCATGAAATGCGATATTTGACTTAAAATACCCACTAAAATAAATTACTGTTCTACTCGGAAAGAATATTAGTTTGAAATTATCAACACTGATCACTGAAAATTAATCTACTTGCTAACACCACCTGACAATCCCGGCTACACACTGTTTGCTGAAGAATGCAGGGTGAGATATGCCCTGAAATAAAAGCGACTTACCTCTTGCTCAGCATGCTGTACTGACGTTCTCGAAAGCAAATACAAATCAGCAGATGCAAGAGCTAAAGACAAATAATCTACTCTACATTTGCTTGTTAGAAACAGACTTCGTGCTGCGTAAGATGCAATGTACACACGGCAAATATTTAAAGCTTTATTATGAATCACGGAGGTGGGTTTTACTTTAAAGAGAATCGCTTCTAAGAAATCAAACTCTGTTTTTTGAGAAAAAGACAGCACAACGTAAGGAGACTCTGAGAATTACAAAATTCTTTCAATACAAAGAGACTAGGAACATACCTTTATAATTTATCCAAAGTCTTCTCCATCAGCATAAAGAACAAGAAAGTATTATAAATGAGTTCTCTATAATAAAGTATTCCAAATGGTTTCTCCCGGGTTCACAAATAACAGGTCTTTTTCTCTGTAAAACTCAACTGCTCGTTACCATGCCTCCAGTAAAAGTGAGGAGCGCCAGAACAAAAACCGATAAATCCGCATTTGCTGTTAATACAGGAAGTAACAAAAAGTGATCTCTAAATGGCTCCACGAGCTATAAAAAGAAGAAACACACCATAAAACACTTGATGTCGCGTTGTGCTGAAAATTATTTTGTTGCAGCATGTATTATTACTCCCGTATCTCCCCCCTACAGCTCAAACAAGCGAATACAGCAAAAGAGGATCTATCGGGTTTTGTTCCGGCGCTCCTCAATTGTCCAAGCGCTACGCAACTGACAATAGCAAGTCAACCACAGATAAAACTAATCACAATGTCAAGGATCTTATTCACTATTCCTACAGTGCGCTGATTCATCTTCATCGTATTCCGGTGAAGGTGAATTACTTATAATAGCAGAAAACACATAAGAACCTTACAAGCTTTTTAAATAAAACAAGCGTTACTAACATTCTAAATCTTTATTATTCATGCCTACACATCTGCAGCCTCTGCCGCTAGATGGCCACGAACTGTACCATGTTAACATGGCTGTATATAACAAAACTATGTCAGCGTGTGAGAAACAGCATGCTGTATCGCGTTTCGAATTCGAAGAGTTGGTCCACACATGGATCACCCTCTGACAACGCCAGATCACACGCGAGCGTTGCGACATGTGCAGCAATCCGACGCCTTGGGTTCGCCGTCATCGATCATCCTCCATACACTCCTGAATTGGCCAAATCTGATTTTCATCTCTTTCCAAAACTTAAATAACACCGTCGAGGGCTTCAGTTTGATAGCGATGAAGCGGCACAAGCAGAGGTGAGGTTATCGCTCCTTCAACAAAGTCAAACATTTACAGTAACGGTACGAACAACCTGGTCTCTCATTGGGGAGATGTACTAGTTGCCAGGGTGACTACGTTGAGAAACAAATACGTAGGCTTGAAGAATAAACGTGTTGAATGTTAATAACGTCTGTTTTATTTAAAAAGCTTCAAGAGTTTTCAAATAAAAATTCAGAGCCATTAGGTTTCAGCACGCCCTCATAAACTGCATATTGCCAACAAAAATAACCCGACAATGTTGTCGGGCAACATTGCGGCCGCATGTACAACAGTATTGCCGACCTCTGCTGGCTAGCAATGTTTGTGGCAATACATTTCCAGACCAGATCGTTTGGGGTAACGTAGAAACGCGATTCATCGCTGAACACAATGCGACGCTGTTCAGAAGTGTTTGTACGAGGCCACACTGTTGCCACAAAATGGAAGAATTAAGTAAGCGGAATGCCCCAGCAAATTTAGCCGGCCGGGGTGGCCGAGCGGTTCTAGGCACTACAGTCTGGAACCGCACGACCGCTACGGTCGCAGGTTCGAATCCTGCCTCGGGCATGGATGTGTGTGATGTCCTTAGGTTAGTTAGGTTTAAGTAGTTCTAGGGGACTGATGACCTCAGAAGTTAAGACCCATAGTGCTCAGAGCCATTTGAACCAAATTTAACTCGAACTGTTGGTGGATACATACCTTTCGCAAAATTTTAATAAAATGTCGAAAAATGATTTCGAATATATCGTACGAGCAGTAGTTCCGAGAAAGAAAAAAATCGATACAAATATGAGAGACTGGCGACCGTCCTTCAGTTTTTGGTTACTGATGATTCGTAGTGTAGTTTAATGTACCTCTTCAACCCTTTATTTGCTGGCAGGACGTAGGAGACATGTAGGGACATAAAGGTCCCATTCCTTACAGTTCATACTTTGTACGCTGCGTGTCAGCATGGCCTATACATTAGTCTGGAATGTGAATTGTTGTATTGCAACTGGCTGTTTGCTGAGTGAAATAACGTTACGTAAATAAAAGTAAGGTTTATATGTGAACTGAGATGAGTGATCATTTTTATGTAACTACCTTTATGCATAATAATGTTAATTTGGATAAATTATCAATACCGTTCCCTTGTAATATTCAATTATAGCGCACATTTCAATTGGGCCTTCATGGAAATGAAGTATGCCATATATCCAGAACCCAGAAAGATGGAACAAAGATTAAAGTGGGGGGCACAGACAGTTGTACAGGACACATGGACGGCTTAAATAGAAGTGACGTGTGGAGGTCTCTTTATGAAATAGACAGAAAGCCAAAAAAGCATTGGCACAGACTGTTTTATGCAGTGGTGGAAATGACCGTCGTGAATTCCTGTATTTCATACAGCGACGTAAAATGGATTCTTCCACTGAGTGATTTCAAACGTAGAACTACACTTGGTTTTCTCACACTCGGAAAGCAAATGTCCAAAACGGCGGGGAAGGCTCACAAAGAATTTAAAAAATCTCCTCTTTCGGCTCCAAAGAGAAGAAAGACAGAAGTTTCGGTATCAAACGACGTAGTTTTCAGAAAATTGGATCTAAGTGGCCAACATTTGTCAGTTCAAGAGCCAGATGTGAACTTTGCTTATGTACAAAGGTGGAATCTACATCCCATTCAAAGTGTTCAGAGTGCAATATTTTTGTGTGTTAATGAAAAAATAACTGTTTTGATAAGCATCACCAGAAACAATATTGCTAACCGTACGATTCTTTTGGGAATTTACAGTTCTTAACGTACTTCACCTGTATAATGCTGTCGAGATTTACAAGTTCTCTAAACATTCCCAGAATGAGATTTAATCTCATTCTGGAAACGTCCCCCAGGCTGTGGCTAAGCCATGTCTCCACAGTATCCTTTCTTTCAGGAGTGCTAGTTCTGCAAGGTTCGCAGGAGAGCTTCTGTAAAGTTTGGAAGGTAGGAGACGAGACACTGGCAGAAGTAAAGCTGTGAGACAGGGCGTGGGTCGTGCTTCGGTAGCTCAGATGGTAGAGCACTTGCCCGCGAAAGGCAAAGGTCCCGAGTTCGAGTCTTGGTCGGGCACACAGTTTTAATCTGCCAGGATGTTTCTCTAAACATTGTATCACTTTTTAAATAAAATAATTTCCTGTTAATTCAACAGCAGTTCATCAAGTATTAAAATTAAAATGTTGATCCCTTATTTTATGTTTTATTGAATTACAAAATGAAATGAAAAAAAAAAATGAAATGATCGTACGGCCGGAAGACCCCATGCACCCGTAAATTTGAAATAAAAATACAATTATTATGTTTGTTTTACTTTTAGTCACCAGCAAGCATCACTATTTACACTATTAGTTCCTGCTTCAGGCACGTCTCGAGATGGTATGATACTCGGGGCATCAAGTGCAGACGATGTGCGTGAAGAGCCAGCTGTGCTTCAGTTCTTCCTACACAACATTTTCGCCCAGTATTTGGCATGGATTCGAAGGCGTCTGAATTTTGGCATGCTTCATCAATCGCGATGCCGAGGTCATTGGCAACAGCTTACCAACTGTCGTTTACCACATTCCGACCATCCTATACATTTATTTCAGTCCCATAGCTCTGATTGCAGATGAATCGCATTTGTGAAATTCATAGCTCTCTCGTGTGTTTGCTTCTCCATTGGTGCACGCAACGAAATCACAACATCAAACAGCTGGCAACACCGGTGGCTGTATGTGCGCGCGTAAACTTTCTAACAAAAGCGAAACGATATTGTTTTCGCTCGAGGACGTTACTGTAGCGCTGTCGACGAGCCGCCTGCGAGTAATGGAGGCTGTGGAGTGTTCCAGCGCTGTTTTTTCCTCCTTCTCATTCCATTCGCGGAAGGTACGCGAGAAAAATAGACGGTACCCCTCTTTACAAAGCAGATCTTCTCTAATTTTGTTGTTGGCGGCTTTGCACAAGATGTACCAGCATGTTGCGGGATGTAATACTTTTCTAGACTCGTTTAGAACGATAGCCCTGAGAATTTAAGGAGTGAGGCTTTACGCGATGCGGAAAGCGTGGCCTGTGTCACCTCCCACAGCATTCCGTTGAACACCGCTATGGCACCCTCAGAACCACAGAACAAACCCGTGGCAAACCGTGTTTTTGTTCTTTCAACCATCTACTTCCACATCTACATCGATACGCATGTTAGAGGGTACCGTGTGCCACTACTAGTCGTTTACTTTCCTGCTACACTCAACAGATACAGCGAGGGAAGAACAACCGTCTGTATTCCTCCATATGAGCTCTATTTTCTCGTATCTCATCTTCGTGGTCCTTAAGCGCAATGTACGTTGGCGACAGTTGAATCCTTCGGCAGTCAGCTTCAAATGCCGGTTCTCTAAATTTTCTCAATAGGTTCGTCGAAAAGAACGTCTCCTCCCCTCCAGGGATTCCCATTTAAGTTCCCGAAACGTCTCCGCAACACTTGCGTGTTGTTCCAAGCTACCGGTAAGAAATCTAAAAACCCGTCTCTAAATTGCTTCGATGCCTTCCTTTAATTCGACCTCCAAAAACCCGTCTCTAAATTGCTTCGATGCCTTCCTTCAATCCGACCTGGCGCGCATCCCAAATACTCGAGTGGTACTCAAGAACAGGTCGCACTAGCGTTCTGTATGCTGTCTCCTTTATAGGCGAGCCACAACTTCCTGAAATTCTCTCAGTGAACTGAAATCCACCGTCCGCCTTCCCTGCCACAGGCCTGCCATGCTCGTTCCACTTCATATCACTTTGTAGCGTTACGCCCAGATATTTCAACGACGTGACTGTGTGAAGCAGTACACTACTAACGATGTATCCAACATTACGGCATTTTTTTCCCTACTCATGCCCATTAAGTGAAATTTTTCTACATTTAGAGCTAGCTGCCACTCATCAAACCAACTAGAAATTTTGTCTAAGTCCTCTTGTATCCTCCTACAGCCACTCAACTTCGACAACTCACCGTACGTCACAGCATAATCAGCACATAACCGCAGACTGCTGCCCATGTCCGCCAAATCATTTACGTTTACAGAGAACAACAACGGTCCTATCACACTTCTCTGTGGTATTACTGACGATACCCTTGTCTCTGACGAACAATCCCCGTCAAGGATAGCCGGTCGTGGTGGCCGTGCGGTTCTAGGCGCTTCAGTCTGGAACCGCGTGACCGCTACGGTCGCAGGTTCGAATCCTGCCTCGGGCATGGATGTTTGTGATGTCCTTAGGTTAGTTAGGTTTAAGTAGTTCTAAGTTCCAGGGGACTGATGACCACAGCAGTTAAGTCCCATAGTGCTCAGATCCATTTGAGCCAACCCGTCAAGGATAATATACTGGGTTCTACAGCTTAAAGTCTTCGAGCCATTTGTGCTGATAATCTGTAAGTAGGCTGTTTAGGTTTTTGTTGTGTCTATTTCATACAGCATAGACACAATGAGGTAGCTAGGTGCACGCTAAACTAACGCAGACGGGCTTGAAGTTCTGGAACATGAGACTTATTAATGAATAAGAGGAAAAGTACGTAGATGCGTTTAATACTTATCTTTATTCTCTTGTTGGAATACATCTCTCTTGAATATTAGTACGCTATTAGCACTGATACAAATGGCGCCTTGCTAGGTAGTAGCTATGGACTAAGCTGAAGGCTATTCAATCTGTCTCTCGGCAAATGAGAGGAAAACTTGGTAGGTCTAGTCGCAAGCTATGTCTTCCGTACAACTGGGGCGAGGTCTAGTCCGTGTCTTGTGACCTGCCATGTGGTGGCGCTAGGTTTGCGATCACCCAGTGGCGACACGCGGGTCCGACATGTACTACAGGACCGCGGCCGATTTAAGTTACCACCTAGCAAGTGTGGTGTCTGGCGGTGACACCACATTCCTCCCCCGCAAATCGGCGAACGGTCGTGAGATAAGGCTTCCGCCCGCCGTGGGGAGGACCCCATGTTGACGTATGCGATGAGGTGGGGAGCCTAACAACAGGCGAGGCTGTGCCACCCGCACCCGGCCATTCGGTCCGAGGGGAGCTAGGAAACGCCTGCAAACCTAGTCCAGGGTGCACGTCAACCTGAGGTGTATGCGCACGTAAGGAGACAAGAGGGGCCGAAGGGTCGACCTCCATGTGGTCGGAGCACCCGACGGGCGAAGACGACATCTGGTCCGGAGCGGGCAAGAGGTCCATGGCGGAGGACGGCCGGTCACGGGAAGCGAGTGGCGGCGCGTGACCCAGGGAGGCGCCAGGCGGCTGCAGCGAAGCGTCCGCTGCGGGCGGCGCCGGCGGCGGCTGCGGCGGCGGCGGCGCGACGCCATGAGGCAAAATGGAAGGCAGCGTCGGTAACACCTGGGGATGAGGCGAGCCAGTAGATGGGTCCCCAGGGCGCTGACCTGACGGCACCGTCGCTGAAAGCAGACGGGGAGCGGCAGAACCCAGGCGACGACAGAGGCGCAGCTGATTGAGATGCCGACGCACCTCACCAGAGGCCCCCAATACCAAATACATCGCGCGGCCGAGGCAGCGAAGAATGCGCCCTGCGAGCCAACGCTGTGAACCGCGATAGTTGCGATAATAGACAACGTCGCCAGGAGCAAAAGCAGGAGTCTGCCGCTGCACAGGAACCTGATGCGGCGGATGCAGCAAAGACATCAGGGTGCGATGAGAACGACCATGGAGCAACTCAGCCGGCGAGCGACCACCGCGGGGCTGAGAGCGATACGATGACAAAAAGAGTAACAAAGCGTCCTCCCGAGAATGCGACTCCTTCAACTTCAACATCTGTGACTTGAAAGTCCGGACCAATCGTTCAGCGGCACCGTTTGACTGAGGCGAAAACGGCGCGGATGTCAGATGTTGAATACCATTGGCCTTGCAGAATGACTGAAATTCTGCGGACATGAATTGTGGGCCATCGTCGGAAACAATAGTCTGCGGAAGACCTTCAATGCAAAAGATAGCAGACAAGGCTTGGATTGTGGCAGAAGACGTCGTGGAAGACATCCGGACAACAAAAGGAAAATTACTGAAAGCATCGACCACAACCAACCATCGAGCATTCCAGAATGGACCAGCAAAATCGATGTGCAAGCGTTGCCAAGGGGAGGTGGCTTTCGGCCATGCAAAGAATTTCCGCGGCGGTGCGGATTGTTGTTCGGCACACGCCACACAAGAGGAGCACATATTCGTAATCGCAGCATCGATGCCGAACCAAGTACAGTGCTGACGAGCAAGTTGTTTCGTACGCACTATACCCCAATGTCCTTGGTGAAGAAGCTTTAAGACAGAGGACTGTAACGAACGTGGGACTACGACTCGGGATTGATCATTATCGGAACGCAACAACAAAACACCACGCCGTACAAAAAGTCTCTCCTTGTGAGCAAAGAAACGGCGAACCAAAGGATCCTCGATCCGTGACTTTGACAAGGGCCATTGCGTAGCAACAAAACGCAAAACAGTAGCAAGGACAGGGTCAGCAGCTGTGGCTGTAGCTACACGACGAAAATCAATCGGAAACGATTCGACCACGTCATCGGTTTCCGAATCAATGAACATGCAAGCAAGTTCGGAAGAATCGAATGCTGTATCCTCAGCAACAGGCAAACGGGACAACGCATCAGCGTTTCCGTGCTTAGCAGTGGACCGATACAAGATATCGTAGCGGTACTGCGAGAGAAAAAGTGACCAGCGAATGAATTTCTGCGCTGTACGTGGAGGTACAGGCTTGTTCGGATGAAAAAGCGATGTCAATGGTTTGTGGTCTGTGATGATGGTAAAGTGACGACCATACAAGAAGTCATGGAACTTGGTAACACCAAACACGAGAGCTAAAGCTTCTTTCTCTATCTGTGAATAATTTCTTTGCGCAGATGAGAGCAATTTGGACGCAAAGGCAATAGGGCGATCATGCGAGCCATCTTTGTGCGCAAGCACAGCACCGATCCCGAAATCCGATGCATCTACCATCAACAAAAGGGGTTTTCGGGGATCGAATGGCGTAAGGCAAGTATTTGAAAGTAACGCCGATTTCAACTGGCGAAAGGCGCGTTCGCATTCCGTCGTCCAGACGAACGGAACACCTTTACGGCGTAAGCGATGAAGCGGAGCTGAAATGGAAGAAGCATTGCGCAAAAATTTATTATAATAATTTATTTTACCCAACACACACTGTAGCTGTTTCAAATCTTGCGGAGCAGGTAAGTCCTGTATGGCACGGAGGTGCTCTGGACTCGGATGTATACCTTGGGCATTTATGACATGCCCCAGGTAGGGTAAGTCCCGAGCAAAAAACACACATTTGTCCTTCCTCAAGCGAAGACCATTCTGACGCAAGACCTGAAATAATGTTCGGAGATTTTGCAAATGTTCGGCTTCTGTCTTTCCTGAGATCACAATATCGTCCAGATAGTTCGCAGCAGTAGGGACCGACGCACACACAGTTTGTAAATATTGCTGAAACAAAGCAGGGGCGGATGCACACCCGAATGGCAGTCTTTTGAAGCGATACAAGCCAAGATGCGTGTCAACCACTAAGACGCGCTGGGATTCTTCGTCCACAGGTATCTGCAAGTACGCATCGGCTAGGTCCAATTTTGAAAAATATTTTCCCGGGCACAGTTTGTCAAAAAGATCTTCCGGGCGGGGCAAAGGAAAAGTAGCAGTCACAAGTTGAGGATTCACAGTTGCCTTGAAGTCCACACAAAGTCTCAGTTTACCGGAAGGTTTTGGCAAAATTACTAAGGGTGAGGCCCAGAGTGAAGCCTGCACACGTTCAATTACACCTTGAGATTCTAAATCGGCTAATGTTCTTGCGACCTCATCACGCAATGCGTGGGGAACATTGCGCGCTCTGAAAAATTTCGGTTGCGCGTTGTCTTTCAGTTCCAAATGTGCTTCATAGTTCTTAGCGCAACCAAGGCCCGGTGCAAAAATGTCTGCAAATTCTTCACAAAGACTAGAAACACTGGCGGAAGGCACAGTCTGATTCACTGATAGGACCTGATTTACTATAGACAAATTAAATAATTGAAACAAATCTAAACCAAACAAGTTCACTGCACTAGAAGAACGAAGAACGTAAAATGACACAAGTTTCGTTTGTCCCTTGTATGTTGCAATAAGGCTGCACTGTCCTAATACAGGGATCTGCTGTCCTGAGTAACTAGTTAACTTAACATTTGCGACACGCAACGGCGGGGCGCCCAGTTGTTTGTACGTGTCGTGATTGAGCAATGAAACTGCAGCTCCGGTATCGAGCTGGAAGGGGATCACTTTGCCTTCAAAGTCTAAGTCCACAAAAAGTTTATTGTCCTGCTGACGACAAGAGCGACTGTCACGTGCAATTTGAACAGACACTGGTACAGCAGCACTTGCGACTTTACGGGATTTCCGGCGATGTCGACGCACACGTTTTGTGGGACGAACACAGTCACTGTTAGCTAAAGTGTCACTGGACGGGTGGGAATGAACTACATGAATGTCCATGGGCGAAGGTCCACGAGCTCGATTGTCCTGGGTTTGATTCCGGCGCGAAGCAAAAGGCCTGGAATTATTGTGAGTGTCTGATCTAAGCTTTTTCTGGCAAACACTTTGAACATGTCCTTTCTTTTGACAGTAAAAGCAAATAGCTTGGCGTGACGGGCAATTTTCACGCGAATGTCTAGTTGCACACCGCGGGCATGATTTCACTGCAGTTGCTTGCTTACGCGGCGCACGTGTTTGCAAGGTAGGCCGCCGCTGCTGCGATGGGCGCGAGGGCCGTGTAGCGTCCCGGGCAGCGCGGCCGGCGGGCCGGTTAATGTGACACACGGCTGGCGAAGTTTCAAATGATTCCTGAGCAAAGTCAAGTGTGTCTTGCCTATCCAATATGTCTATCACTTGTTGAAGGGAGGGATTAACTAGTTTCAAAATCTGTTCCCTTATGCGAACATCAGAAACGTTCTGTGCTATTGCATCACGCACCATAGTGTCTGAATAAGGAAGTCCACAGTCACATTCAAATGCACACTCCCTAGTAAGTCCTTGCAAAGTTGCTACCCACTCCCTATTAGTCTGACCGGCCGTACGTTTTGTACGAAAGAAGGTATACCGTTTTGCAACTACATTTACTGTTTCTTTAAAATAGGCATCTAAAGCAGACAAAATTTCTTCGTAGGTCAGAGTTGCTACGTCGCGTCGGGGAAACAATTTCACTATCACACGGTAGGTAGACACACCGACACAAGAAAGCAAAAACGGCTGCCGCTCGTTACCTTGAATTCTGTATGCTGCTAGGTGAAAGTCGAACTGGCGAGACCACTCTTGCCAGGTCTCTTCGGTCGCCACGTATGGCCGAAAGGGAGGTGCAACAGCGTTTTGTGGTAGCGGTAGCGAAGAAGCGGCGGCTGCCGCATCGTTTTGCAGTGCACGTTGACCCTGGACGAGCTGTCCAAGGGCTTCCAATAACGCCTGCGTCTGCTGATTCTGCAAGCGAAAAAATTCGGACAGTACATCTGGAGATTGTGGCGAAGCCATGACACAAGCAAATCAGAGCAAAGTACAATCAATTTATGCAACGTGGGCGCGGCACCACTCCTCGGCGCCAAATAATGTTGTGTCTATTTCATACAGCATAGACACAATGAGGTAGCTAGGTGCACGCTAAACTAACGCAGACGGGCTTGAAGTTCTGGAACATGAGACTTATTAATGAATAAGAGGAAAAGTACGTAGATACGTTTAATACTTATCTTTATTCTCTTGTTGGAATACATCTCTCTTGAATATTAGTACGCTATTAGCACTGATACAAATGGCGCCTTGCTAGGTAGTAGCTATGGACTAAGCTGAAGGCTATTCAATCTGTCTCTCGGCAAATGAGAGGAAAACTTGGTAGGTCTAGTCGCAAGCTATGTCGTCCGTACAACTGGGGCGAGGTCTAGTCCGTGTCTTGTGACCTGCCATGTGGTGGCGCTAGGTTTGCGATCACCCAGTGGCGGCACGCGGGTCCGACATGTACTACAGGACCGCGGCCGATTTAAGTTACCACCTAGCAAGTGTGGTGTCTGGCGGTGACCACAGTTTTTATGTTGGTAACGCCATGTAGCGCTCTGTGTGAAAATCACTAACTGTGCTGTGTGCAGTATATGGCTGGTTGGACTCATTGTTGGAATATTCGCTTGTGTAGTGTTGGGCAGTTGGATGTGAACAGCACGTAGCGTTGGGCTGTTGAGCCGCCAGCAGTGGTGGATGTGGAGAGAGAGAGGTGCCAGAGTTTTGAGAGGTTACTATAAGCGGACGATCTGGACGTGTGTCCGCCAGAAAAAGAAAATTTGTAAAGATGGATGTCATATATATATATGGTGAGTCACCTAACATTACCGCTGTGTATACTTCGTAAACCACATCAAATACTGACGAATCGATTCCATAGACCGAACGTGAGGAGAGGGGCTAGTGTAATTGGTTAATACAAACCATAAAAAAATGCTCGGAAGTATGTTTTTTAACACAAACCTACGTTTTTTTTAATGGAACCCCGTTAGTTTCGTTAGCACATCTGAACATATAAACAAATACGTAATCAGTGCCGTTTGCTGCATTGTAAAATGTTAATTACATCCGGAGATATTGTAATAAAGTTGACGCTTGAGTACCACTCCGCTGTTCGATCGTGTGTATCGGAGAGCACCGAATTACGTAGGGATCCAGGTCCCATCTCATTAAATTCCCACCTTTTTGCAGTTCCTTCAATTTTAATCTACAGTTGATAACCAATAGATTGTGGTCAGAGTCCACATCTGCCCCTGGAAATGTCTTACAATTTAAAACCTGGTTCCTAAATCTCTGTCTTACCATTATATAATCTATCTGATACCGTCTAGTATCTCCAGGATTCTTTCATGTATACAACCTTCTGATTCTTGAACCAAGTGTTAGCTATGATTAAGTTATGCTCTGTGAAAAATTCTACCAGACGGCTTCCTCTTTCATCTCTCTCCCCCGTTCCATATTCACCCACTGTGTTTCCTTCTCTCCTTTTTCCTACTCTTGAATTCCAGTCACCCATCACTATTAAATTTTCGTCTCCCTTCACTACCTGAATAATTTATTTTATCACATCATACATTTCTTCAATTTCTTCATCATCTGCAGAGCCAGTTGGCATATAAACTTGTACTACTGTAGTAGGCATGGGCGTCGTGTCTATCTTGGCTACAATAATGCGTTCACTATGCTGTTTGTAGTAGCTTACCCACACTCCTATTTTTTATTCATTATTAAACCTACTCCTGCATTACTCCTATTTGATTTTGTATTTATAACCCTGTATTCACCTGACCAAAATTCTTGTTCCTCCTGCCACCGAACTTCACTAATTCCCACTATGTCTAACTTTAACCTATCCATTTCCCTTTTAAATTTTCTAACCTACCTGGCCGATTAAGGGATCTGACATTCCACGTTCCGATCCGTAGAACGCCAGTTTTCTTTCTCCTGATAACGACGTCCTCCTGAGTAGTTCCCGCCCGGAGATCCGAATGGGGGACTATTTTACCTCCGGAATAATTTACCCAAGAGGACGCCATCATCATTTAACCATACGGTAAAGCTGCATGCCCTCGGGAAAAAATTACTTTAAAATTTACTTTAAAATCTTTGAAATTGAACGTGTGAATTACTAAGGGACCAAACTGCTTAGGTCATCGGTTCTTAGACTTACACACTACTTAAACTAACTTATGCTAAGAACAACAGAAACACCCATGCCCGAAGGAGGACTCGAACCTCCGGCGGGGGGAGCCGGTTTAGCAAACATTATTTGGCTTCTACTTGTAATGAGAACTAACACCTTTCTCCTGCTAGCTTTCGAGATGTGGCTATCACGGAAAGTTATATTGGCTACCCCGTAATTTGAGATTTACTTGTGTTCTATCCTCATATCCTTTGCACTCTATACTACAGAAAAAAGAAAGAAATCAGTCATTCCCTAACGAAGCAGACATACACCTCGGCATGGGAAATTTGAAGCAACCTGCATGTGAAGAATATAGTGTTTTACTTGGACTGCATTTTGTTTGATTTTTCCTCATGCAGTGGTTGAGGTAAAAGTGCATACAGCACTGCATTTAAATGTTGGCATTCGTTCGAGCTTCGTGTTGTGGAACGCAATTTATTGGCTCTTACATACAAAACTTACCAATCAATACCGAAGAACGAGCTGCCGAGAGTGAATCGTCCGCATTCTTAATCTGCGATATCGTGCCTTTCTTAATGTTAAACTGCAGCATGTAGTTCTTGATGTGGATCGTGCATTACGCGACTGAAAGCGCTGAATATTACAGTTACCATTGCGATAGATGTTTGATTTTAGTATGTATCATAAGATTCTGAGGATACCGTGAATATCAAGAGTAGTGTACCAGAAATCACACATCTGAATCTTACGGTAATTCCCCGCAGCTGCATTTGATGCCACTCTAGATAGTAGTGGCTTCTCAAGCCTGTTTACACCTTTCTTTCTTATCTCTGTCGACTACTCGTGGGAAGTGAGCCTACGCACGGGCCTGACTGTCTTATTACTGGTACTGTGAGTTTCCTGTCACGAGTAGTCCTGCCGTTTACATGTCGGCGCCAAATTGCGTATATTGTGAGAGCTGTCTGCTACGAAGCTTGGTGACGAAAAGTGAAAGTGAGGTTAAGGTGAACCATGTCTCTTACTAAAACTCTAAATGTGGTAAAAAATTAAGGAACTAGTAAAGACAATAGAGTTTATTAATGGATGTTCTTCACAAACGTCGTGTGATAAATTCTCCATACTAGTGAGAACAGAAAGAATAAGCAAAGAGTTGTGGAGGCATATCAGAACTCAGTTAAGTGTACGGCGTGACCCGAAAGTCCGTTAACATTTGAAAATCCAATACTTCACGGAATAATGTAGGTAGAGACGTAAAAATAGATGCACATGGTTGGAATAACAAGGGATTTTATATAAGCAAAAAAAGTGTACAAAATGACCAACAGATGGCGCCTTATATGATGCAGAAGCAGTAATCTGCATAATAACTGATTTTTAGTAAAGACGATGTTCTGTAGAACAAATGCTCAGGATGTCGGCCGTCATTCATCAACAATACCTGTAGTCGACGGACAATGTTGTGAACAGCAGTGTACGGCACATCAGTGGGTACGGTGAGAAAGTGCCGTCGGATGTCGCGTTTTAGCATCCCTAATGAGGTTGGATGATAGCGGTGGACTTGCCACCTCAGGTAACCCCACGATCAATAATCACACAGATTGAGGTATGGGGACCTGAGAGGGAAAGCAAGATGGACATGGCGGCCGGGCACGCAGCCATCACCAAATGATGTGCGCAAGAGATCTTTCACACTTGTAGCAGCAGAGGATGGAGCGCCATCCTGCTTAGAAGTCGTACCTTCCAAGAAGTGTTTGTCACCAAAGTTATTGACGACTCGACTCTGTAACACATCGGCGTGTGTCGCACCCGCCACGATTCTCATGCGATGTCATTGACGTGTTGCTGCCCAGCGCCGTCTGTTGGCAGGTTTCTGCACTCGTTTTTGGTTTCTATAAAACCCCATGTCATTTCAGGCATATGTGTCATATTTTACCTCTCTACCCAGTATATTCCTTGAATTAACGCATTTTCAAATGTTATCAGACTTTTGGATTACCCTGTAAGTACAGACAAACACATCAAACAATATTTACAAGCCGGTAAATAGTGTCTTTCTGTTCTATGCTAGGTATCTTGTTTTCTTTCTAAGTACTAAATGACATGTAACATTATTTTTATTGTTCGCTAGAACTGGCTTTTTCACTGTTGAAATAATTTCATTAAAAAAACGTTGATTTATCTACCTTCTTTGTCTTCATGCCGGTATTGCAAAATCTAAATACTGTTTTTGCTTTCAGGTGTTTGGATTATGTTTGTAGGCGAACATTGGTATGAGAAACATTAAGTACTCACGCAGCCTTTCAAATGTTCAAATGTGTGTGAAATCTTAATGCGACTTAACTGCTAAGGTCATCAGTCCCTAAACTTACACACTACTTAACCTAAATTATCCTAACACACACACCCACGCCCGAGGGAGGACTCGAACCTCCGCCGGGACCAGCCGTACAGTCCATGACTGCAGCGCCTGAGACCGCTCGGCTAATCCCGCGCGGCACGCAGCCTTTCGATAGTGTCTCGAACTCGAAGCGAGGTATAGCATATAGATTAAGAAAACAGGAAATAACAGGATCCATTAGTATAACACGAGTTGGCACAGCGGGAATAGGGTAATGTCCGATGTTACCAGAGGGTGCCACAGTCACACGTTGCTGTGCACGTACTCAGCATTACGGAACACTACATTGGTGGAGTCAGTCTACCGACTCGCGGTCAGTGGTTGGTGGCTGCTTTACATGTAGGCAGGCGACGCGCAGCCAGCACGTGTGGTCAATTTTGACCAGAGAATCGCTCGTGAAAAGGATCTAAAGACAGATTTTTGGTAATGGAAAACCATCCACAGACGGCAGGTCCGTCACGGCAGCTGGTCCGTGCACCGTCGCAGAACGAGCAGAGAAGGAGAGGGGGAATGAAGGAGAAGTGAGCAACGCGAAAGGGGAGGAGCGGCGTTCCGGCGACATACAGTGAGCCGCGGGTCGCCGGCAGTACAAAGGAAGACGGCGCACAGTTAAGCTGGCTTTTGTTACTCGTGTCAACAAGGCTCAAGGGCGGCCGCGGGCGGTCGGCGGGCGTGCTGCACTGTGCCGCCAGCCGGCAGTGGCAGCCGCGTGACGGTAGGGCAGAGAGCGAGGAGCAGGCGGAGCCGCGCCGGCTAGGGGGCAGCGCCCGCGGTAAGCACAGCGCGAGCCGCCGCGTCACACGGGCCGTGGTCCTGCACGTGGGGCGCGCACAGCGTCGTCTCCAGGGTGGCTGCTGCACGCCCAGGGACGAGCTGGTGAACGCTCCCCGACGTAGTTTGTGTCCGCTGTACTCCTCAGCGACAGGTGTCGTCTATCAGGTTACCTTCCGTTAGGAAAGTTGGTGCAGTCAGCGACCGTTATGTAATTTATAAATCATAGAACGCAGCAATCAGTTAATTTGTTGGTATTCAAAGAACTGTGACTGACGCCCAGTCAACAGGGAACTCACATGCATCGAGATTAAAAAATAGTGCATTGATAATGCTAGGCACTAGCCGAAGTCTGGATTTGCGCAATAAAACCTGCGAAGAAAAGGACGACTGATTGCTGCGCTCTGTCATTTATAAATTGTCGTCTATGTCTTTCAACTTCAAACATATCACTGTACACAAAAATTTGCTTTGCCATTTCTTCAGAGTCATTAACCGCATCCTAACGCCTTTTACTCTTGCAAATACGAGGGAATGCGTGTCGGCTCGGTAATGTTTATTGTGATAACCCTTACTTAACACTACTCCTCTTCCACTGTATCTATTAAAAGGCACATTTGCTCACTTGTCCCTGTGTCAACTATATCGTTCCGTCTGTAGTACATACTGCAGGGCCGTAAGTACAGTCACGGAGACAAGTACATACATTGTGCCCCCTTCGTCTCCTGCAGATCTACAACCACGCCACCCTATTCCCAACTAAACAAAACACCTCTTACGCATCGTCTCTCACAGCCAGCCGTCACCTCCTCCCCCCCCCCCTACACCACCCGTTCATCGCTCCCTCCCCCTTCCCCATCCCCACACACGTACTGAACTACGCCTTTCCCATGTCACTCTCCTCTCACCCGAATCAGATAGTGAAATAAGTAACACATAATTTTTAAAAAAAACTTAATTATATATAAACACAGTTCATCCATCGCGAGAATCAAGGACCTCGACGATTTTTGCCTGTTATCGATATTGATACTAGCAATATTTCGCTCCTGGGAATTCCAAGACTTTCGAGAATGTTTTGATTTTAAGTTTGATGTCGGATAATAAAGAACAATATAAATATTTCTTCGCGTGATACAATTAAAAATTAACAACTTTCAGCCCTTCTCCGTTACTTCCACTGTGAAACCTTGATTCTTCCAAATTTCATGATTCTAGGTCAACGGAAAGTTCCCTATAGGTGTTAATGAGAGAGTTGGCGAGTATAAAAGTATGTAACATAAATGTTCATACCTTTTGGTTGCACTGACTTAGAAGCTTAAGCTTTTTACGCTACCAAGGACATAAATTTCGTCTTGATACGTCTTAACAGATGGTCACACAGACAGTCAGGCAACGAACGAAAAAAAAATATTTTTCGTGATATAAATTAACATTTCCCTGATTTTTCCCCTTCCTTTCACTATGAAAGCGTGTTGTTTACCAAATTTCATGATTCTAGGTCAAGGTGAAGAACCCTATAAGTTGTGATGAGTAAGATTGCTAGTACCAAAATATGTGGCGTAAATGGCCGTATCTTTTTATTCCATTGACTTAGAAGTTTAAATGTTGTACACTGTCAAGGGATCCTAAAGTGCTACTTTATATGTGTACGTGTTCGTGAGAAAAAAATGGTCGTAACAGACGGACGGACAGAGTCGGATAACAAACAATAACAACAAGTTTTCACTAAATTTCACGTTTATATGTCAACGGGAAAACACCCTTTACGTTTTGATGAGTGAGTTTGTATCAAAGTGTGTGACATACATGCCTGTATCTTGAATGCACTGAGTAGAAGCTTCAATTTTGACCTCGCCAGGGAACTATAGACCTTAGTGTGTTACATAAATTTTAACTTTTTTCCTGAGAAAAAGTGTTTTTAACAGTCACACAGTGAAACAGATGGACAGACAACAAAGTGATCCTATAAGGGATCCGTTTTTATTGATTAGGTTACGGAACCCTAAAAAGAAAAAGTATATTTTATTTTAAATACTTTGCTGCAACGAAATATAATCTTAACAAATTTTCCCTGATCTGTCCAAATGAAAAACGGCTACTATTGCGCACAAATACTTCACGCCACATAAGGTACATTTCATATAGACACAAAATCAAACTGTTTCGTATTGAGTATTTGTATTTAACTAGCAAGATAGTTTTTCTAAGCTCAACATAAAAAAACGTTAAAAATTAATTACAACAGTGAATAATTTTATTTATTTTATTTATTGATTTATTTAACCTGGCAAGATTAAGGCCATCAGGCCCTCTCTTACATCTAACCAGGCATTCTGCTTATTTTACATTCATATGTTTTAGTAGGCATGTTAAACTACATCTAGTACAAAAAGTTAAATAAACAATTTGAAGTGTACACCTGGAAAAATACATACATACAGAGTTTATATTCTTAGATCACAAGTACTGTTATAATTAGACATTATTGAACAGACAGATTTGAGATAGGAGTGCTGGCAGCAGGGAGTATGAGGGAGACTCATGGTGAAGGGAGGAGAAGAATAGAGAGACATGATGAAAACATAATTAAGGAAATATAAAGGAAAAGAAGATTGCGTGGCTAATAGAGATA
Source organism: Schistocerca nitens (assembly GCF_023898315.1). Lineage (NCBI taxonomy): Eukaryota > Metazoa > Arthropoda > Insecta > Orthoptera > Acrididae > Schistocerca > Schistocerca nitens. Next base: position 1,164,233,667 of record NC_064615.1, on the reverse strand, counting down.
GATGAAGAGGAAGGCATATCAGGAGCAAGATAGGAGACGCTAGCTTTGCTATTTGACAGATGAGGGGATTGCCTTTGTACATTAATTTTGTGGAGAACTTTATGAGGATGATAGTAGGAGATGCTTCAACTTCTTCTTAAAAGCAGCAAGAGATTGAATTTTGCGCAAGGTAAGGAAGGGGCAGTTTGTTCCAGAGGCGGACAGCGGCAACTGAGAAGGAGTTTGCAAAAGTTTTTGTTTTGTGAGTGGGCACAGTTAGGATACCAAATGAGAGTGACCTCGTGTTTCGATTATGATGACATGAAAGGTTTTTAATCTCTGAAGCAAGGTACTGGGGTGCTTGCGCGACGAGGAGTCGGTGGAGTAGACATAGAGTGTGGTAGTCACGCAATTTGTCCGGCCGCAGCCACCCTAGCTCGGAGTATGAAGCACTAACATGATCGTATCGGCGAATGTTGCAGGTGTAACGCACACAGGCATTCATGGTTAGCTCTAGCCGTCTTTTGTTTTCACTACTCATGCCTTGTTGAATCACATCACAATAGTGGAGTTTCAGTAGAACGAGTGCTTGCACGAGCTGGCGTTTCAAGTCCTGTGGAAATATGTTCCGAAACTTTTTGAGAGCATAGAGACAAGCAGACGTCTTTCGGCACACTGCGACTGTATTCTCCGCCCAGTTGAGATGCTCATCCAAAGTTACACCCAAGTTCTTCACTGTTTTCTGATATGGTATTGGAGTACCGTCGAGCAGAATAGGAGGTAGCCGTTCGCGGAAATCTGAACTTATTAATTTCTGATGGGCTATTAAGATTACTTGCGTCTTTTTTGCATTTAGTTTAAGCCCCAGGTTTTTCGCCCAGGTCACTACTGAAGACAGATCATCATTCATCTGAGCGATTGCAGTGTTTACATCTTCAGGTCTGACGCTTAGGTAGAGCTGGAGGTCGTCGGCATAGAAATGATATTTACAGGAGGACAGAACCGACGAAATATCGTTTACATATAAAGAAAACAAAAGTGGTCCTAAGACTGATCCTTGTGGCACTCCCGAGGAAACATGTTTCCAGGAAGATTTTTCATTTACGCAGACAACACATTGCTGTCTGTCTTTTAAGTAGCTTTCAAACCATCTCATTGCACTATCAGAAAAATTAAGCTGTTGCATTTTTCTGAGCAATATGTCAAAGTTAACAGTGTCAAAAGCTTTGCTGAAGTCCAGTAGCGTCAATATTGTTGCCTTTCGATTGTCGATGGCATATTTCAGGTCATCAGTTACTTTAATTAGAGCAGTGTTTGTGCTGTGATGTTTACGGAAACCGGATTGAAATTTGTCATATAGGCTGAATTCATGCAAGTGTTCAGTGATTTGGTCATGAACAATATACTCAAGTGCTTTGGAAACAGCAGGCAGTATGCTAATTGGTCGGTAATCACTAGGCAGTTGCGGGTTTTCGATCTTAGGGATGGGTCGAATTAGGCTTCTTTTCCATGCAGTGGGATATATTCCGTTCACGAGGGAAAAATTAAATATGTCAGTTAAGACAGGTACTAAGATATCGGCAACATTCTTAATCATGGTTATACCGATACTGTCGTTGCCTATTGCATCAGAAGAGATTCTCATTATTGCTTTTCTTGCCGTATTTGTTGTTACATGTTTTAGATGGAAGGTATCGTTGTTAGTTATCCTGTTTGGGGATTCTTGTGGACGGTAATTATCAGCTGTGCTGGTATTCAGAGGTGCAGAGAAGAAATCATTTAATTCGTTAGCTGACACATGAAAAGTAGTTTCCGATTTTGCCTTTCCAACCCCCAAGCTACGGAGATTCTTCCATAGAGTCGTGGGCGTCAGATCGCTGCATACAAGGGAGCGAGCGTGCCTGATTTTAGCATTGCGAATGCATTGTTTCACTCTGTTCCGTAGCTTTCTATATTCTTCGAAACGCTCGGGTTTCGGATCTGCCTTGAAACGCCTGTGGGCAGCATCCCTATTAGTCATCATTTGACGTAATTCAGCTGTCAGCCATGGAGCAGGAGATTTTCTTACCCGGATTGTGCGCACAGGTGCATGTTTGTCATAGAGGGCAGTGAGTTTATCACCAAGTTCATTAATTTTGCCGTCGATTGTGGGTTTTCTGATTATTTGATGCCATGAGATTTCTGAGCAATCGGCTGTTAGAGCGTCAAGGTCAATACGTTTCATGTTCCTACAAGTTATGTAACGCGATTTGATCCTTGGGGGCTGCACAGAGTAGGCCAGGAATATTACATCATGTGCTGAGAGGCCAGGGGCCGATGTTTGACCAACATCTCTTACTTTGTCAGTCTGTTTCGTTGCGATTACGTCTATAAGAGTATGACTGTGCGCCGTATGGTGTGTAGGTTGTAATGGAAGAATGTTCATGCTATTGCAACTAAACAGTCTTCTTAGGTTTATTGCGGAGGGAGTGTCTCTTAGCAGGTCTATGTTCAAGTCACCCATTACGATGACATGTTCGTATTGACAGTGAAGTGAAGGTAAATAATATCAGATACTGTACTGGAAGGTGAAACAAGAATGAATAGATAATTTCAATGAAGTACATTAATTTGACTAACCATATAGAAATGTAACCAGATAATGAAATGTACATGCTTAGTCATCTAAATTCTTGTCATACTTAAAGGATAGTACAGTGCAAGCATTGACGGTCGGTATTACTGTCGTTCGTAAGTATACATTTAGCACATTGTGTGTATGTGTGTCGTGTATTGAACCGGGGACCTATAAACGACGGACAGGCTTCGTCCCGCCGTTGCCCTTAGTGGTTCACAACCCCACAGCAGGCCACAGCGGTCCACCCACCCCACCGCCGCCCCACACCATACCCAGGATTATTGTGTGGTTTGGCCCCCAGTGGGTCCCCGAGAACGTCTCATAACAGACGTGGTAGAGTAATTATGCTGTACGATTACGTGGAGACAGTGTTTGCGCAGCAATCGCCGACACATGGTAACTGAGGCGGAATAAGGGGGACCAGCCAGCATTCGCCGAGGCAGATGGAAAACCGCCGCAAAAACGTGCCAGGGACCGGCATGCCCTCCTGCTGGGGAAGCAGCGCGCTAAAATCAAATCAAATGGCTCTGAGCACTATGGGACTTAACTTCTGAGGTCATCAGTCGCAGCACGCTAGACCGCTTGGACATTGTACTGTGCTCCAAAGCATGTTTCTGTGCTAACGTGTGGTCTCCTAACGCAAGAGGCATCGTCAGACGCCATAAAGAGGTTGTAAGTTGACCTTCAAACCTAAACAACTTCAGCAAGCCGATCTGCTTATACGTATCCGCGCAACGATCGGACTGTGTCGGTACCAAGCAGCTGCCTAAGGTCACGGAGTGGGGCCAACTTGTGTTGTGGAGTTTGCAGTGTTGACGTGTTGGCGCAGTTGCTTTACTTTGCGCTAAGGCGCGCAACTAGCCTCGGTTCAGTCTTTCTTCTTTTCTGTTAAAGATATTTTCGTGCTTTTAAAGGACTGAAATTAGACAAGTTGTACACGTTAGTGCAAATACTGCAAACAAAGCCAACTACACTGAAGCGTCAAAGAAACTGGTATAGACATGCGTATTCAAATACAGAGATATGTAAACAGGCGGAGAAAACGGCGCTGCGGTCGGCAACGTCTATGTAAGACAGCAAGTGTCTGGTGCAGTTGTTAGATTGCTTACAACGCTACAATGGCAGGTTATCAAGATTTAAGTCCGTTTGAACGTGGTATTACAGTCGGCGCACGAACAACGGGACGCAGCATCTCCGCGGTAGCGATGGAATTTTCCCGTACGACCATTTCACGAGTGTACTGTGAATATCAGGAATCCGACTTCGCTGTGGCCGGAGAAAGATCGTGCAACAACGGGACCAATGAAGTGAATCTTTCAACGTGACAGAAGTGTAGCCCTATCGCAAACGCTGTAGATTTCAATGCTGGCCCATCAACAGGTGTCAGCGTGCGAACCATTCAACGAAGAAACATCATCGATACGGGCTTTCGGAACCGAAGGCCCACTCGTGTACCCTTGATGACTGCACGACACAAAGCTTTACGCCTCGCCATGACCAGTCAACACCGAAATTGGACTGTTGAAGACTGGAAACGTGTTGCCTGGTCAAACGAGTCGCGTTTCAAATTGTATCGAGTAGACGGACATGTACGGGTATGGAGACAGCCTCATGAATCCATGGACCCTTCATGTCAGCAGGGAACTGTTCAAGGTGGCGGAGGCTCTACAATGGTGTGGGGCGTTTGCAGTTGGAGTGATATAGAACAGCTGATACGTCTACATACGACACAGACAAGTGAGAGGTACGTAAGCATCGTGTTTGATCATCTGCATCCGTTCATATCCATTGTGCATTCCGACGGAGTTGGGCAGTTGTGCAGGGCAATGCGACACCTAGCACGTCCAGAATTGGTACAAAGTGGCTCCGGAACAGTCTTCAGAGTTTAAACGCTTCCGCTGGCCACCAAACTCCCCAGACATTATTGAGCATATCCTGGATGCCTTACAACGTACTGTTCAGAAGAGATCTCCGCCCTATCGTACTCTTAAGTATTTATGGACAGCCTTTCAGGATTCATGGTGTCAATTCCTTCCAGCACTATTTCATACATTAGTCGAGTCCATGCTACGTGGTGTTGCTGCACTTCTGTGTGCTCGTGAGGCCCTACAACAGGCTCGTCCAAACTGCGCCCCCGGGGCGCCAGCGCCCGCGATCGCCCGCGGCCAGCGCACTGGGCGAATTCGTGTGTTGCTGCAGTGGCCGAGCCGTGACGCTCAGCTGGCCGTGTGGACGCCCCGAACGCCAGCCGATAGATATATTTGTTCGCCCGTTTTCCCTTCGGGCAGAGGACGTCTCACAAGTGCTTCAACTAGAGCTGATTCACCAACAGTGCCATATCCGCCTGAAGGACCGCTTTCTTATGTGTAAAACTTTGTATGACTTTTACAGCTGTCTTCCACGAGAGAAATATCCTCTTTTGCACAAGCACGCGGCCAAAGTTCTCTCTATGTTTTGTTCCACGTATATTTGTGAGCGCTTTTCCTCTCTTTTAAAGCTTGCTAAAACTAAGAACCGTTCATTCCATGGCGATAAAAATTTGACCAATTCTTTGAGGTTGGCAGTCTCACGGAATATTGTACCAAGCCTAGACAAAATCGTTTACTCGAAAAAGAAAAAGTGTGACATGACAATTGTCTTCTTTAACAATGTTGACTGTAAGAAGTAAAGAGCTTTATAACCTTAATTTTATTTTAATAATTTTTCAAACTTGGTCAGTTAAACGTATTACGTACAAAACAGGAAACTAAGGATCCGATTTCTAAACTCTGAAAAGGGATAGCTCGCTCCTATGGCGACACTAGCGACACTCGGTCGCGGACGGGGCGCTGAACTACACTGTCTTGCGGGCGCGCCCGCCGGGCGCAATTCTTGTATAAGCCTGCCCTATACGATATTAGGCAGAGAGATACCAGTTTGTTTGGCTCTTCAGTCTACATCCCATTACAATCCCCGGAACAAACATCAGCTCGACTTCGCGAGCTTAAACAGTGCTGAGCTTGGTGACCTCTGAAACTGCTACCTGAATCTTTATAGCTTCTTACGATGTCACCAGCATTAGGAGCCGGCACGCTGGTGACAGAAACAGGCTTTGGACCATGGGCTAATACCCATTAAACAAAAATTACTTAAAAGAAGTTTTCCTCAGTCTTCAAAGTGCAAAGTGGCCATCAGTTTAAAAAATCAATATTTATTGATCTGCAATTTGTACACAAATCTGCATGTCTATGTTTTAATCTTTACTTTGTGAATCACAGTATACTACACATTTATTGCATTTACTGATAGTCTGAGGACTCGGATAGAGGCTGGTGAATGTAAAAAGATCAAAAAATGTTCGGTTTATTACCGAAGCCATTAGTCATTTTATACATTTTTAAAGACACTCTGTTGTATAAATATTCCGCGTGTGACCATATGACACTGAATGTTTGATACGAAAACCTTAACAAAACCGCGACACGAATAATCATACCGAAAGCGAAGTAACAAGTGCTGGGTGGTTACAATTAAAGTGCAGCTACTCATGAAGTCAAGTGTGGGCTGGAGTTGTATGGCAGCGAAACTTGGTAGATATGCTAACGCGTTAACGCGAAACCAATTACTCTGAAAATAAAATTAAAAAAGAATAAAATAGTTCCAATTTCGGCCACTAGGTGCAAATATGGGCTGGCCGGTGTGCCCGTGCGGTTCTAGACGCTTCAGTCTGGAACCGCGTGACCGCTATGGTGGCAGGTTCGAATCCTGCCTCGGGCATGAATGTGTGTGATGTCCTTAGGTTAGTTAGGTTTAAGTAGCTCTAAGTTCTAGGGGACTGATGACCACAGATGTTAAGTACCATAGTGCTTAGAGCAATTTGAACCATTTTCTTTTTCTTTTTTTTTTTTCTTTCTTTTGCAAATATGGCGCTGTACAGAGTTTGTATGACAAAATGACATCAACGCTGTCATTTGACAAGCCATAGCGTGAGCGAATAGTGTGGCTAAGAAGAGAGACCGTATGCTGCTAGTGAAACTGGAAGAGGAAGGCATTGCATCCCGGTGAAAGTTTCTGATGGGGCTGACCACACAGCACCTGCCCTTGTAGTGCTCAAATGGTTCAAATGGCTCTGAGCACTATGCGACTTAACTTCTAAGGTCATCAGTCGCCTAGAACTTAGAACTAATTAAACCTAACTAACCTAAGGACATTACACACATCCATGCCCGAGGCAGGATTCGAACCTGCTACCGTAGCGGTCGCTCGGTTCCAGACTGTAGCGCCTAGAGCCGCACGGCCACTCCGGCCGGCCCTTGTAGTGCTAGTTCTCATGCACTGGCATGTGAACTGTCCGTACCCCGGTAAACACTGCAGAAAGTTTTGCAATCTGTATTGCAGTGGTGCCTGTACAAGATCCAAACAGTGAAGCAATTGAAACCTCATGAACCATAGCAACATTCAGAATTTCCTCCTCACTTTCTGGAACTATTTGAAGTTAATGACATCTGGCTGGGCAATATTCTGTAGTGTGACAAAGCACAATTTACACCTTTGGATGCAGTGAATTTGAAGTACTGCCACACCTTATGAGTAGTGCGGCAAGGTTCGTACGACCCCACTTTCCATTGTTGCCAAATTTATTCAAGATGGAGGTGATGACGTCATCCAAGACAGCGGTATGTAGACTTGGCAACAGCACATGACGTCATGCAAGATGGCGGCTTTTGGTGGGAAAATAGGCTAATTGTGCTATGTCCACTAACCTAACCACAAGAAAAAATGGCGTCAATTTTTAATTTTGGCGAGAAAATAGGTCAATGGGGCTACGTCCACTAACCTAACCCTCCAGAAAAAATTCGCGCCAGATTCAAATCCCAACAAGATAAAGCCTGCAAAACCTTACTTTTCTTTATTATTATTCATTATCATTTATTGGTATTATTCATTATCATTTATTATCACTATCATTTATTATTATTTTTTATTATTATTATTATTATCATTTATTATTATTATTATTATTATTTATTATTATTACTGGCCGACCTCCACTAGAAAATTCGCGCCAAATTCAAATTCCAGCTGGATAATGGCTGCAAAACCGTACTTCTCTTTATTATTATTGATTATTATTCATTATCATTGAACATTTATTATTATTATTGGTCTACCTCCACTAGAAAACTGCCTCATATTCAAATTCCAACACGATAATATCTCGAAAACAGTACTTCTGTTTTTTATTATTTATTATCATTTATTATTATTATTTATTCAAGATGTCCGATTTTCGAGGTGAGAAAGCCATTTGCGTTACATCCATAACAAAAATCTATCACAAGTTCAAATCCCAACACCATAATCGATCACACGTACGAATTGTATCCTACGAATTCAGTCCTATGAAATTTCGTGCTCACTTATCTTTTTTCACTGCTAACCTATCAAAATCGAGTCAAATAATAAAATGCACTTATAGTAACCTAAGTCACGTCCTCTGATTTCGCATGGGGAAGTGGCTGAAGCATTTATTTCAAGCAGTATGGTCATAACTTGTTCTCCAACACAGTCAGTACGCCGGCCGCGGTGGTCTAGCGGTTCTGGCGCTGCAGTCCGGAACCGCGGGACTGCTACGGTCGCAGGTTCGAATCCTGCCTCGGGCATGGGTGTGTGTGATGTCCTTAGGTTAGTTAGGTTTAAGTAGTTCTAAGTTCTAGGGGACTTATGACCTAAGATGTTGAGTCCCATAGTGCTCAGAGCCATTTGAACCATTTGAACAGTCAGTACACATCTTCAAGATTGCAGCAACACCCAGTGCAGTCGCCACGACGTGTGCGCTCCAACTGAATTAGTTCAAGTCGTCGCCACCCGCAGGCCCCGCCGGCCGTAGCCGATGGCGGTCACCTGAGGTGGCTGCTCGCGCCATGCTGGACCAGCAACCGCTCCCACGTCGTAAACATGTTTTCGCTGGACACGCTGGAACTTGCCGAGGTTGACGTCATAACGGTCTGTTGTCTGTTCACCACGTGTATTCGTCGTCTCCGCACGTTTCCCGCCAAAATTGATTGCCTGGGAGCGCAATCACACAACGGTCGGGCGTTCGGCTCAGCACTTGGGGGGCAAAGAACGCCCTGCCACACTTTTGGCGCGAAAGTTGTTTTCCTGGACACGTTCAATCCTCCCACTGCCGACCGTTCGCCATCCACCATGTGTCTTTGTGCGACCGAGAAGGCCGTGCTACACTTTTGACGGCAAAGTTTGCTCAACAGTTGAATCCGTCATGACTGTACAAGAGCACGTTTGGTCGCCACGAGACTCCTCGCTAAGTTAGTTGACTCTCTCTCTCACGCGCGCGTCATAACCGGATGACCGGACACGCGCCGTACCTTCCCCCCTACGGACATCCGACTGCTTACGTCACACATCCTCGATCGCCCCCCTCCATACAAACGACGCACATAGTCTTCTGTAAAATATGCTAGCACCCACATCGCGCATCTAACCTATCAATTACCTAAGTACTTAATTCCATTTCAATTTTAATCATATTAAATAATTCAATTTACAATTTTATATACATATGCAAAGGTGTTCAACTACCTACTTTCAAGTACTTTTCGAGGACCATACCGTCATCTTCTCCTAAGAACCCTCGCCGAGTTTGAATTCTGTCAGTAAAGAAAGATCACTTGCACTTTCGCTACCAACCTAAGAAAATTGTGCGTAAAGAAAGGACACTTGTACTAAACTCATCCACCCGACCACCAATTCCTCCTAGGATCAGGCGCCAAGTGCGAAATCTGCCAGTAAACAATCGTCACTCGCGTCTTCGCTACCAACGTAAGAAAATTGCTGAAAACAAAGGGTACCACCACCACCACTTCCTAGGGGGCGGGTGGTGAAAGGACTCAGCCTGCATTACACAGCGTTCCCGCTGAGGACATGACCTTCAATATTACAGTTCTTAATCGAATAACCACCAAAACAAGTACTAAATGCTCAAACTAATCCAATTGCACCTTACAAAGCGAGCGTTCGAGCGCCGCCAGCGGCATGTCAAAGCCACATATATGTCCATCTAAACAGCCGTCCATACAGCCCAAAGACCAGCATGCTGAAGTGGGCTCTCTCTATACCTGATCTCCAGCTATTGTCTAACGACATACTGTGCACAAATGGATTCCTGAATAGCGGAGATCTCTATCCTCCCCTGCATCTCCAAATGGACATGTAAACAGTGTCTCCCCCAGCCAGCAAACCCGATGTCATTCACACTTTGCTGACAATTTCCACTCACAAACCTTAAAGACTCACATATATAAAAGCCTATTCACTCCTGCCAAAACTCACTTAATAATAAAAAAAAAAGCATTCTCCCTCTCTAAGCATAGATGATTATGCATTTAGAACAGATAGACAAACATAATTCCAAGCAGAAGTCATGCATATGGTTTAAAAAAAAAGACCTCAATTTAGGTTATCTGACATTTATGTAGATGTCCTAATGATACAGTCGTAGATACAGTTCGACGTCAGGGGCGGTGTCCTATTCGATGGTTCTGTGTACTAACTCAGCTGGACCATGGACTGAGTGGCGAATATACAGAGGGTGGTGGAGCTGTCTGTCTCTAGTTGTTTAAATAAAGACAGGTGTATGATCTGAAAAGTTGACGATTAGCAAGCTGGGTATTTTAGATGGATTATTATTTAGAGAAATTAAGAGTTGTTCGGTTCTATGGGCGTGAATGTTTTGAATTATTTAGATGTGCTTCACATGTCTGTAGGCTGTGCAGTAGCTTTTTTGACGGTTTACAATTAGCAAGCGTGTGTGTAGAGCATTATACATGAGTTATGTAGGAGTAGTTTGCAGGTCTGCATGCTGTCAGGACATGTCAGAGCGTGTGTTCTGTGATACACATACTCCATCCCTGCTCCCAAATAAATAAAGTACCCTCCTTCCATCAGCCTAGTGCAGGCTGAGTCGTTTTACCACCCGCCCCCTAGGAAGTGGTGGTGGTGGTACCCTTTGTTTTCAGCAATTTTCTTACGTTGGTAGCGAAGACGCGAGTGACGATTGTTTACTGGCAGATTTCACACTTGGCGCCTGATCCTAGGAGGAAGTGGTGTTCGGGTGGATGAGTTTAGTACAAGTGTCCTTTCTTTACGCACAATTTTCTTAGGTTGGTAGCGAAAGTGCAAGTGACCTTTCTTTACTGACAGAATTCAAACTCGGCGAGGGTTCTTAGGAGGAGATGGCGGTATGGTCCTCGAAAAGTACTTGAAAGTAGGTAGATGAACACCTTTGCATAGGTATATAAAATTGTAAATTGAATTATTTAATATGATTAAAATTGAAATGGAATTAAGTACTTAGGTAATTGATAGGTTAGATGCGCGATGTGGGTGTTAGCATATTTTACAGAAGACTATGTGCGTCGTTTGTATGGAGGGGGGCGATCGAGGGTGTGTGACGTAAGCAGTCGGATGTCCGTAGGGGGGAAGGCGCGGCGCGAGTCTGGTTTTGTGTTGGCAGAAGAGCCAACACCGTGTTACTAGTGGAGGCCGAAATACATGCGTTTTAGCTCATGCAGGCTGGCGTGAAGAGGGAAGGGCTATACTGACGTGAGGTCTGGAACATGACAAGGAATTAGAATTCAGAAAGCGGACGTAATTAGTTTGATACTTAACTTTAATCCATTAACGATGAACGTCGCTCTTGACAGTACATGAGTCACAATATTATCTGTTCAGAATACATTCTTGAAGTAACTGAATATGGCGCCATGCTAGGTCGTAGCAAATGAAGTAGCTGAAGGCTATGCTAAACGGTCGTCTCTGCAAATGAGAGCGTGTGTAGACAGTGAACCATCGCTAGCAAAGTCGGCTGTACAACTGGGGCGAGTGCTAGGGAGTCTCTCTAGACTACACATGCCATGTGGCGACGCTCGGTCTACAATCACTGATAGTGGCTACACGTGGGTCCGACGTATACTAACAGACCGCGGCCGATTTAAAGGCTACCACCTAGCAAGTGTGGTGTCTGGCGGTGACACCACATCCGTTTATAACACGCGCATGAGAGAGAGTCAACTAACTTAGCGAGGGGTCTCGTGACGACCAAACGTGCTCTTGTACAGTCATGGCGGATTCAACTGTTGAGCAAACTTTGGCGCCAAAAGTGTAGCACGGCCTTCTCGGTCGCACAAAGACACATGGTGGATGGCGAACGGTCGGCAGTGGGAGGACTGAACATATCCAGGAAAACATCTTTCGCGCCAAAAGTGTGGCAGGGCGTTCTTTGCCCCCCAAGTGCTGAGCCGAACGGCCGGCCGTTGTGTGATTGCGCTCCCAGGCAATCAATTTTGGCGGGAAACGTGCGGAGGTGACGAATACACGTGGTGAACAGACAACAGACCGTTATGACGTCAACCTCGGCAAGTTCCAGCGTGTCCAGCGAAAACATGTTTATGACGTGGGAGCGGTTGCTGGTCCAGCATGGCGCCAGTCCAGCATGGCGCGAGCAGCCACCTCAGGTGACCGCCATCGGCTACATCCGGCGGGGCCAGGGGGTGGCGACGACTTGAACTAATTCAGTTGGAGCGCACACGTCGTGGCGACTGCACTGGGTGTTGCTGCAATCTTGAAGATGTGTACTGACTGTGTTATGACCATACTGCTTGAAATAAACGCTTCAGCTACTTGCCCCCTGCGAAATCAGAGGACGTGACTTAGGTTACTATAAGTGCGTTTTATTATTTGACTCGATTTTGATAGGTTAGCAGTGAAAAAAGATAAGTGAGCACGAAAGTTCATAGGACTCAATTCGTAGGATACAATTCGTATGTGTGATCGATTATAGTGTTGGGATTTAAACTTGCGATAGATTTTTGTCATGGATGTAAGGCAAATGGCTTTCTCACCGCGAAAATCGGACATCTTGAATAAATAATAACAATAAATGATAATAAAAAATAAAAAATAGAAGTACAGTTTTCGAGATATTATCGTGTTGGAATTTGAATATGAGGCAGTTTTCTAGTGGAGGTAGACCAATAATAATAATAAATAATAATAAATGATAGTAAGTGATAATAAATGATAATGAATAATACCAATAAATGATAATGAATAATAATAAAGAAAAGTAAGGTTTTGCAGGCATTATCTTGTTGGGATTTGAATTTGGCGCAAATTTTTTCTGGAGGGTTAGGTTAGTGTATGTAGCCCCATTGACCTATTTTCTCGCCAAAATTCAAAATGGACGCCTTTTTTTTCTTGGGGTTGTGTTAGTGGACATAGCACAATTAGCCTATTTTCCCGCCAAAAACCGCCATCTTGGCTGACGTCATGTGCTGTTGCCAAGTCTACATACCGCCATCTTGAATGACGTCATCGCCGTTATCTTGAATAAATTTGTCAACAATGGAAAGTGTGGTGGTACGAACCTTGCGCCACTACTCTTGTGTTGTACACGAGGAACTATTGCAGTTTCCGTATGTGACTATATGGTGTAGATTCACAAGACCTCCCTGTATAGCATGTGACTCCTGCTCTTGAAGAGCTCATCTGTATGGAAACCACTGTTTTCAGCAAGATTGGGCAATATCTCATGTCGATCACCCAGTGAAAGATCTGCTTAATGCAACCTTCGACGAACGTATTATCTCAAGATGTATGGTTTGCAAGATCTTTCGATCTGGATCCATGTGTTTTTGGATCTTGGGATATGTAGTGGACTGACAAGAGACGGGTAGCCGAAAGAGCACACGTACACACACGCCGACTGGCGCGAAGTCTGGAACAGGATTCGTAATGAATGTGATAAAGAAAAGAACGTAGCTACTAGAACACTTAACTTTTATATCGTCCTTTGGTATACAGCATTCTTGATGATACAAGTGAGACTATCTTGAGATACATGCAATGGTACAAATGGTTAATGGCGCCTTGCTAGGTCGTAGCCATTAACTTAGCTGAAGGCTATTCTAACTGTCTCTCGGCAAATGAGAGAAGGCTTCGTCAGTGTAGTCGCTAGCAAAGTCGTCGTACAATTGGGGCGAGTGCTAGTCAGTCTCTCGAGACCTGCCGTGTGGTGGCGCTCGATCTGCGATCCCGACAATGGCGACACGCGGGTCCGACATGTACTAATGGACCGCGGCCGATTTAAGCTACCACCTAGCAAGTGTGGTGTCTGGCGGTGACACCACAGGATATTTAAAAGAATATGATTTCCAGGCTTGCGTTCCGTCTCTATCACATTTTCAAGGGCAGTATACAGGAACGCGTTGCTCAGATTCCATTGGAACTGCCGCAAGCAGTTGTTGATTACGTTGTTTTACGGATGTAGCACCTCATCGACATCTCTGGAGCTCGTATTAGGTTGACCAGACGTCCCGGTGTTGGCGGAACAGCCCAGTATTCACATAGATGTACTGGTGTTCCGAGAAAATAGTTCGGGACACAGAACGGTCCCGTTTTTAATCGAAAAACAGAATGAGTGCATTTACACACTTGTTCAAAAGCAGAACACTTCGAATGACTAGAGATAGGACGTTCATATTCACAGGACATGTACGTTAGTGTGTTGTGCAGAAATGATTCGCGTTTAAGTCACCTCGGTTCAGCATGTGTCCTGTTATCGAGTAGGTACAAGGTCCTCCAAGGGCCCTGATGACAAGATCTATGCGTGGTGGTATCGACGCCTGTAAGGGGCGAATGGCGTCCTGTGGTACATCCATACATGCTGCATTCACCTGTCTGAAGTTCATCTATGGTGGTTGGCATTGGGTCACGGCGCTGCAACCATCGTTTCCTGCAGTTGTCACCCCTGATAGTGTACGATGTGTTCCGTTTTTCCGCCAGAGCCGAGGAGGACGCATATCTGTCCTGTAATGCCATTCGGATGAGGTGTCGATCGTCTCGGGTGGTTTCTGGATGGTGCTACCTGGCCCATTCGGCACAGACCCGTTGCACTGCCGAAACACTTCGCCCCACACGAGCAGCAATTTCCCAGATGGGTGCTTCACATTCTCTCATTCCAATACTGTTCCGTCTTTCAAAGTCACTGATTTGACGGTGCGGTTCGCGCATAGGCCTACTGTAATTAGCCTGTTTTATGTTGGCAACGCTATAGACTGTGTCAATATCGATGACAGCGCTCTGCGCCCTAGGCAAGAGAATCTGTGGTTAGACGGACTAGTAGTTAACGAGTGGACAGACAAGTTTATGGACATGTTGTTTCTTAGCGGAGACTCTGTGTTGGTAGGAAACGTAATATTAATTCAGATGAAATTTCTTATAATAAAATATGCAAGGAAAGGTATGATAATGGTTGTATGGTGGATAATGTTTGGATAGTGGAATTATTGACAACTATATAATTTTTGGAGCTGGATGTCACATAAATAAGGTAAAATTTTCTAAATACATTGTTTGCTCTGCAACAAAATCTTTCTTTTGCTAACCATATGCCTCGTAGTAGTTAGAGTCTATACTAGTCAGAATCCTTTTATTTAGCTGGCTGTTGTTGCTACTTGCTGTAATTGCTGTAGTTCGTGTTATGAAGATTTTCTCTGAGGTAACTGACTTAAGAAAAGAATGGGGTTCCCACCATCGGCATCCGTGATTGAAATGAGGTTAGGCAATTAACAGAGCTCGAGGTAGTTTCTTATTTCTTTAATTTCATATTTTATGGATTTGTATTATTGTTAGGATTTCTTACAATTCAGGGATATTCTTTTGTGTTAATTGTTGTAAGTGATGTTGTCAATGTATGGCAGTCAGATTGCACTGTGCTTCTGGCCTATATTGTGAGTAATAAATGAATAGGTTAAGTCTGAGTTGTCTTTGTCAGGGAAAATTCTGTAGGTCTACAATTAATAAAAAAATAATTAAAGAGTTGTTTCAATACGTCTGCGAGCCATCCTGCAGGTCTGCTCAAGTTGCACTGATCCATTACCTTCGGCTTATGTCGACAACGAGAGCTCCAGGGACATTTTACCCGTAAGTAACGTTGCACCGTGATATCGATGTTGACCTTGAACGCGCTGGTCGACATGGTCCAAATGCTAACCATTCCTGCAGAATATACTAATGTACATGTCCTGTGAAAACGAACGACATATTTCTATCCGTAAAAATTTTATGTTGTTCTGAAAATGAGAGTATATTTCTCATTGAATTAAGTATTTTTGAAAAACAAGTTTCGCAGAAGTAGAACGTTACAGAAATATATATTTTTCACAATACCACCTATAGGCTTACTACATTTTAACTCGTCTTATACCTAAAGAAAGATATATGTTGAATAGAAAAGCAAGTATTTATTACGTACCCCCGCCTTTAACTTGCCGACCTCCCACTTTATGGCGATCGACACAAGTAAAACCAGAACCAAAGGGGATAGAAAGGAGCATCCGTTGAAACATTTCTCCTAACGGCACTCCTGCCGTCTGCAACTTGTTTTTGTGAAGAATGTGAGCGATGCGGCGTGTGTTAGCAGTGCTCACGCAGTACTGTTTTGCATGTATGGACGCTGCAGGTCAAACGAAATCCATTCAGGTGCATCATAGTGTGGTAACGAAATGGTGGGGCAATTAGAAACATAGTCCACAGTTTCAGTAAGCGGGACAGCACGATTCTTGCAGGCAAAACATCTCAGTTTGACTCAGATGCAGCGTAAAATTCCGGTGGTGTGTGGACCAGACGCAGTGTCGCCTCCACCCGTAGTGAAACGGTGCCAACAACTCGGTCAAGGCCACACACATTCATGTTAGTGATGCTGATCAGGAAGGAAGACCACAGACGACCGTGACCAGGCAAACGAGGACCTGATTCGCAGCAATCGCAGATTTTCTGACCGTGATGACGTCCACTCACCGGTTCTCGAATGGCTTTGTGGCCAAGGAACTGAATTCAATCGTCGAGAAACTGAAATAAAGGTAGAACGTTTCGACCATCGTTTGCAGAGACTTGGTGACTATGTGAAAAATAGTGTCATGTGTTTGTGTCACTTTGAACTGTAGTGCAAAGTTCAATAAAAGTTGCTTGATCTTCCATAATAATGTTTAACTTACTCTTTGAAGTTCCCTCACACGATGACAAGTTGTCATTTGTGAAGCGATTAGCGTCCACAACGACTATGTGTTGCAGGACAAAAAAAGAAAAAAAAAAAGGAAAATAGTGGAACACACATGTCGTTTTACTTATGTTTGCTATGGAGATACTATCGAAGACAGTGGTACCAAAGAGAGTTACTAAACACAGCCTTCCGAAATGGCTTCACAAAAGACGATGAAGTAAATATTCCAGAATTCGAATCAAGAACAGCTGCCAACATGAGTAACGTTAAATATCCTCAGAGTAGTGAAGCAACTGAAATCACTTAATAAAATCAGACTGTATACCAGTTAGATTCCTTTCCGAGTATGCTGATGCATTAGCTCCATACTTATCGATCATATACAACCGTTCCCTCGACGAAAGATCCGTTCCCAAAGACTGGAAAGTTACATAGGTAACACTAATACTCAAAAAAGGCAGTAGGAGTAATCCACTAAATTACAGACCCATATCATTAACGTCGATATGCAGCAGGATTCTGGAACATCTACCGTGTTCGAACATTATGAATTACCTCGAAGAGAATGGTCTATTGACACACAGTCAACATGGGTTTAGAAAACATCGTTCTTGTGAAACACAAGTAGCTCTTTATTCGCATGAAGTGTTGAGTGCTATTGACAAGGGATTTCAGAGAGATTCCGTATTTCTGGATTTCCGAAAGGCTTTTGACACTGTACCACACAAGCGGCTTGTAGTGAAATTGCGTGCTTATGGAATATCGTCTCAGTTATGTGAGTGCATTTGTGACTTTCTGTCAGAGAGGTCACAGATCGTAGTAACTGACGGAAAGTGACGAGTAAAACAGAAGTGATTTCTGGCGTTTCCCAAGGTAGTGTTATAGGCCCTTTGCTGTTCATTATGTATATGAACGATTTGGGACACATCCTGAGCAGCCGTCTTAGGTTGTTTGCAGATGACGCTGTCGTTTATTGACTAATAAAGTCATCAGAAGATCAAAACAAATTGCAAAACGATTTACAAAAAATATCTAAATGGTACGAAAATTGGCAGTTGACCCTAAAAAACGAAAAGTGTGACTTCATTCACATGAGTGCTGAAAGGAATTCCTTAAACTTCGGTTACACGATAAATCAGTCAAATATAAAGACCGTAAATTCAACTAAATAACTAGCAATTACAATTACGAACAACTTAAATAGGAAGGAACACACAGAAAATGTTGTGGGGAAGGCTAACCAAAGACTGCGTTTTATTGGCAGGACACTTAGAAAATGTAACGGATCTACTAAGGAGACTGCCTACACTACGCTTGTCCGTCCTCTTTTAGAATACTGCTGCGCGGTGTGGGATCCTTACCAGATAGCACTGACGGAGTACATCGAAAAAGTTCAAAGAAAGGCAGCACGTTTTGTATTATCGCGAAATAGGGAGAGAATGTCAATGACATGATACAGGATTTGTGCTGCACATCATCAAAAGAAAGGCGTTTTTCGTTGCGACGGAATCTTCTCACGAAATTCCAATCACCAACTTCCTCTTCGGAATGCGAAAATATTTTATTGACACCGACCTACATAGGGAGAAACGATCACCACGATAAAATAAGGGAAATCAGAGCTCGTACGGAAAGATGCAGGTGTTCGTTCTTTCCGTGCGCTATACGAGATTGGAATAATAGAGAATTGTGAAAGTGGTTTGATGAACCCTCCGCCAGGCCTTTAAATGTGATTTGCAGGGTATCCATGTAGATGTATATGTAGATTATTTAGACACCCATCGTGTTAGAACAGTGGTGGTGTACACCTGCGGGGCAGGAGATATTAGCATGTTAGCTCTACTATTTGCAGGCAGTCGTACCCAGAGCATCAATTTTCATAAATTCGTTGTAACAGTTAAGTCGACACGTCGAATATTTTAACCGACAGTCACCTGCAGCACTTACAGAGCTGTGATACTGAAGTTGTGTTATACGTGCAAATCCAAATTTGCAGCCAGATGAAGATAATGGAAGTGAGAAATATTTCTTAAACATCAATTACTTACTATTCTGTGTTCATTAAAAGAAATCTCCGTGAGATATTTCCTCTTAATTCAAATGAAAGAAAAGTTTAACTTGGTCTGAATGGGTCACAAAGCGACTTGATGAGCATTGATTATCTGCTAAAAGAAAGAAAGAGCAATGTACACTGCTGTCTATTGTTTTCTTTCTTTGGCGTTCAGGACAAAGGCGCGAGGGAGACAAAGATTAAGAACAAAACGAAAGAGATCGATACAGTTCATTCGCTCGCGTCCTGGAAAATAAAACTCTCTTCTTTTTAATTTGTCTTACCTAGAGCTAAAGATTGGTAAGTACATAGCCAGCAGCGTGTAGCAGTAACATCAGACGCCCTTGTAATACGTACGCAAAGTACGGTAGTAAAGCTACTATGAAACAAAACGGTACTTCTAAACAATTTATCATTAGTATATAGGCAGGAAAATTAGCTTGTTATTAGGAAAATCCCATGGTGTCTTCTCCATTCTACACATAAACAGAGGACTAACAAGCCTTCAGTTAGATTCTTGGTAAGTACGTGCGGTCAAATTAGCGAACGGTGCGTTTCAGCTATAGCGAATACTATTTTTAGAATGGCTAACAAGGGAACATTATGAACTAGCCCTCAGTAATTAAATTCGTGTTGACAGTATGTAGGGCACGACCAGGTCTTCAACGTATGTAAATAGGAAGATGCACATCTCAACCGTTTCCGAGAAAATCGCGTTTGAAAATTTTAAACCTGCTTACATACTTTGTATGGTCGCGAGCATCCAAGGAGTCCGCATCTGAGAGAGTAAGCGGTTAGTTTCGTAAGCGCGAGGTCCCTGGAGTGCATCTGGCTACCGATACCTTCCTTTTTGTTTTCTCACTCCCACATTGTCCTGTGAAAGTGCAATATTAAAGCAACCCGCCCCAAACGCACTTCGATTGGCTCAGCATTGCGTGTTTATTTTTACATGTAGGCGAAAACTCTTATAAAACGACTACAAAATAGCGCATACATCATCGAACAAGATAGGGAGAGAATTTCTAGAGAAGATTGCATAAAAATTTAAGCAGTCAGTCGTTTGTACCAATATTCGGTTACATGCTGCGAGATGCGTGGTACGACGCTAAATTTTGTGATGACCTAGAACCGTCTGTGAAGGAAAACCAAGTTTGTTTTGTAAGACACTGAAAAACCATGCACACGCAAAAATTTGGCGATCATCAGATGTGCTGTAAGTTACAATAATTATGATTTTCTATATTTCTGCGATCAGTATCAACGTGATTTGTGGAGTACTCCATAAGTTACCTATTTGACTTGTCACAGTTGTAAATATAGTAATATAAGTGAAATGACTATACTGATTTGAATGAAAGTTCTCGTGCATCCTTTTTTATTTCCAGTCTCTTTTACAAAATCGCTTTTTCTCTTTTTTGTGGATAAATATTATGTATTGGTTTGTTTTGAAAACCAGCCTTATGCAAACAGAAGGCCTAAGAATTACAATATGTGTACTTTGCTTTGTTTTGTTTAGACGCTTACCTCAAAATTACATCGCTAAATTAACTGCATTATTATTCACCGGTTTTCCTACTCTTTTTCGTCGTTTTTTTTATGGCATGTCATCTGCAAACTAGCCACGAAGAAAATATTATGTAACTAATAAATTGATAATTTGCAGTCATAAAAAATCTGTTGTTAGAATTGTGTGGGAAAGTAGAACAAATACCAGCAGCGAGATTCGATGTAGATACACTATGTGATCAAAGGTATCCAGACACCTGGCTGAAAATGACTTACAAGTTCTCGTCGCCCTCCATCGGTAATGCTGGAATTCAATATGGTGTTGCCCCACCGTTAACCTTGATGACAGCTTCCACTCTCGCAAGCATACGTTCAATCAGGTGCTGGAAGGTTTCTTAGGGAATGGCAGCCCATTCTTCACGGAGGGCTGCACTGAGGAGAGGTATCGATGTCGGTCGGTGGGGCCTGACACGAAGTCGGCGTTCCAGAACATCCCAAAGATGTTCTGTAGGATTGTCAGGATTCTGTGTAGGCCAGTCAATTACAGGGATATTATTGTCGTGTAACCACTCCGCCACAGGCAGTGCATTATGAGCAGGTGCTTGGTCGTGTTGAAAGATGCAATCGCCATCCCAGTACCGCGAAGCATTTGAAACTACTTGCATCTCATTATATAGCATCCCGTTTCCCTCTGTAAGGCAATGTTGTGTTCTAAAAGAATCTGTCGAAATCAGACTAGCAGATAATATCATTAATTGTGATAATGGATACCCGCTAAGTAAAACGTAGAATCCTGTTTTATGAGACATGAAGAAAGAACGTATCTGAATCGGCCGGCTATGAATAATCATTTGTAACGATATATCGTTTTCGACAGTATTCACCACCGGAGGCGCTGCAACTCTTTTTGCGCCAGGGGGCAGCAGGAATGATTGAGCGCGTGCGCACTGCATCTAACGCATGCGCTGTTGTACTTCCGATGCATATAAAGGTGCAGTCATTTGCGAGTGGAATCTCCTCTTCAAGCTCCAAACCTTCGAACTTTCTATTAACTACGTCCGTCTGATCGGCTCCTTTCTTTCCCACCGTCCTTCCTACGTCACCATCCACAACATGGATTCCTACACCTTTTTCCCCTCTGCCGGTGTGCCCCAGGGTTCCGTCCTCAACCCTCTTCTGTACCTCTTGTATACGGCGGACATGCCACCGCCTTCACTCCCCATTCATCTTCTCCAGTACGCCGATGACACTGCCTTCCTTGCCCTTGCCCCCACCCTGCAGCGCTCCCAACACCTTCTCCAATCCCATCTTGACCGGTTCACCACTTGGTGCAACCAGTGGTTGCTTAAGGTCAATCCTGCCAAATCCCAGGCGATCATAGTAGGCAAAACCACTCCTTCCTTCCGCCTCCTCGACTTCTACATCACCATCTATGGCCGTCCTATCGCCCTCACCCTCACCCTTAAGTACCTTGGTGTCACCCTTGACCGTCACCTCTCCTGGACCCCCCACCTCCGGACGATCCAAGCCAAGGCACGCTCCCGCCTCTGTCTCCTCAAACTCCTCTCCGGCCAAACTTGTGGTCTGGACCCCTCTACCATCCTCCATACCTCCTCATTCGCCCTATCCTTTGCTACGCCCACACTGCCTGGATCTCCGCTCCCCCTGCCTTTTACAAATCCCTTCAGATCCTGGAACGCCATGCTTTTCGCCTCGCCTATTGCGTCCGTCTCCCCTCCCCCACGTGGATCCTGTACGACCTAATTCCCTTCCCCCACCTCCTCCTTTTCCTCGAACGGATATGGATCCTCTACACCTCCCACAAACTCGATCCTCCTCACCCGCTGGTGTCTCCCATCCTCTGCCGCCCCCCTCTGCTGCTGCGCCTGTATTTCCATGTCCCACCTGCTCTCCATCTCTCCACTCTCCATACCCTGTCCCAAGGTGGCTTCCGCCAGCTCCCCCTCCCTGATGATGCCCTCCTCCCCTCCATCTACCCCTCCTACCAACTTTGATCCTCCCTCCCTCTTCCTGTGTTTGTTTCCTTTGGGCACCCTCTCTCCCTTCTCTCCCCCTTCCCTTCCTCCTCCCTTTCTCCCCACTCCTCCCCCAGGCTTCCCCTACCCCCGTCCCTCTACTCCTCCACCCCTCTCCTCTGCCATTGGCATCTTTGCTCTCCCCTCTCCCTCCCCCTCACCCTTCTTCCCCTCTTGGCAGGTCCCCAGACTCGCACACATTACGTGGACATTCGCGCGCCGGAGATCATCGCCATCAGTGTCTCGTGTGTGTGCCATCGTGTTTTGTATTCAGTGATCACCGTCACGCTCCATCGTTCCCATGTGTCATCGCAATCATCGATATTTGTGCGTCGTGTCAACGGCTTGTGGTGTGATTTCTCGTCGAGTGTGAACTGCTCCATGTTTTGTATTTTATGTCTACTGTTTTTTACCCACCATTCTGTCATTTCTGAGTATTCCTTCTGTCTTTTATCATTGTCTCTCTAAGGCTGAAGAGCGGCGTAGAATGCTGCTGCCAGCCTACCTGTTGTATATGCAGGTATAAAATAACAATAAAGGGAAAAAAAACGAGTCTTATCATTTATCGGCGAGAGCAGCGTAGATTTTCTCACCTGATGATGGCGGCCAGGTAGACCGCTGAAATACTGTGCTCAGACGACAGTTTGATCCGGCTGGAAACCTGACAAGAATTTGATACACTAATACGCTGGGAAAGGGTACATGAGGAGATGTTGTTGTTGTCTTGATCTCTGGTGCGAAGACTGGTTTGATGTAGTTCTCCCCACTACTCTATCCTGTGCGAGGCTCTTCGTGTCCAAATTACTGCAACAACCTACATCCATTTTCACCTGTATACTGTATTTTACCCTTGGTCTCCCTCTACAATTTGCCCCCCACATTTCCTTCCATTAGCAAGGTGATAGTTCCTTCACACCCCCAAGGAACCTGTCCTACCAACCGATATCTTCCTTCAGTCACGTTTTGTCATAAATCGCTTTTCCTACACGTTCGATCCACTATACCATCGTTAGGTAATAGACATACCGGTACCCATCTTCAGTCGTCATCTGCAGCACCACCTGTCCATACCGCTCATTGCGCACGGTCGAGTCTCTTATAAGGCTGCAGCCCAGACAAATAATTTCATAAAAGACATCCTAACACTGACATTTATGTTAGATGTTGACAAATTTCTCTTTTTAGGAAACGCTTTCCTAGCAGTTGCCGGTTTGCGTTTCCATACCCTCTCTAGTTTGGGCGTTATCTTGCTACCGAAACAGCAAAACTCATGTGCTGCTTTAAATTTCTAACTGCCCTACACGTATTCCTAAAGCACTACCTAGCTTAGTTTCACTACATATCATTATACTAGATTTACTTTTGTTGTTGTTCACCGTATAACCTCTTTTCAAGATACTAACTATTTCGGTCAACTGATTTAGCAACTCCTTTACAGACTCTTACAAAATTATTTCTTCTCCCTGAATGTCTCATTTGTTTCGTTCACAGCTTGCTGAATATACAGACTGAATAACATCGGTCATATTCTACAGAGCTGTGTCACTCCCTCACGGTCTTCGACTCTTATAATCACATTCTGGCTTCCGTCCAAGTTGTGAATAAGCTTTTAGGCCCTGTATTTTAACCTCACTAGTCTCAGAACTTCAGAAAATTTGCCCTTGTCAACATTGTCAAAAGCTTTTTCTAAATTTGTAAACACTATAGAAGTAGGTTTGCTTTTCTTCAGTCTGTGTTGTAAGACAGTGATGTCCAAAACAGCAGCACTTCCCGTCGTGAGACAGAATGCCGCCTTGTGGCGTCGTGTGCATATGACACGGCAATTTACTCACAAAAGATGTTCAAAAAGGAGACCATCAACTGCAGTGCATTTTGCAACTTGTAGACAGCTGCTATGCTAGTGATCTGAACTCACTCCTGCGGCCCTTTACTTGAGCGAGAAGTTCCTCTTTTGTAGACTTCGCTCTTAAGCCAACCCCACAAACAGTAACGTTATGGAGTAAGACAGAGTGACCTCGGTGGCCAAAAAATGACTCCACGGCGACCGATCCAACGCCCAATGCGCACTTCACTTGCACATGGTGGGACGACGGAAAAAGCGCAGGTGACTCCTGGGCATTGAAGTTGTCAGTAAAGACGTCTTCGATACATAGCCTGATGTTGGTTATATTCGTATGTGAATGCTGGTGAAGTAAAACAGGCGACTGACGTCCGCAATTTTCGAAGATGTGTATGTCGGATGCGGGACATACACTCCTGGAAATTGAAATAAGAACACCGTGAATTCATTGTCCCAGGAAGGGGAAACTTTATTGACACATTCTTGGGGTCAGATACATCACATGATCACACTGACAGAACCACAGGCAGATAGACACAGGCAACAGAGCATGCACAATGTCGGCACTAGTACAGTGTATATCCACCTTTCGCAGCAATGCAGGCTGCTATTCTCCCATGGAGACGATCGTAGAGATGCTGGATGTAGTCCTGTGGAACGGCTTGCCATGCCATTTCCACCTGGCGCCTCAGTTGGACCAGCGTTCGTGCTGGACGTGCAGACCGCGTGAGACGACGCTTCATCCAGTCCCAAACATGCTCAATGGGGGACAGATCCGGAGATCTTGCTGGCCAGGGTAGTTGACTTACACCTTCTAGAGCACGTTGGGTGGCACGGGATACATGCGGACGTGCATTGTCCTGTTGGAACAGCAAGTTCCCTTGCCGGTCTAGGAATGGTAGAGCGATGGGTTCGATGACGGTTTGGATGTACCGTGCACTATTCAGTGTCCCCTCGACGATCACCAGTGGTGTACGGCCAGTGTAGGAGATCGCTCCCCACACCATGATGCCGGGTGTTGGCCCTGTGTGCCTCGGTCGTATGCAGTCCTGATTGTGGCGCTCACCTGCACGGCGCCAAACACGCATACGACCATCATCGGCACCAAGGCAGAAGCGACTCTCATCGCTGAAGACGACACGTCTCCATTCGTCCCTCCATTCACGCCTGTCGCGACACCACTGGAGGCGGGCTGCACGATGTTGGGGCGTGAGCGGAAGACGGCCTAACGGTGTGCGGGACCGTATCCCAGCTTCATGGAGACGGTTGCGAATGGTCCTCGCCGATACCCCAGGAGCAACAGTGTCCCTAATTTGCTGGGAAGTGGCGGTGCGGTCCCCTACGGCACTGCGTAGGATCCTACGGTCTTGGCGTGCATCCGTGCGTCGCTGCGGTCCGGTCCCAGGTCGACGGGCACATGCACCTTCCGCCGACCACTGGCGACAACATCGATGTACTGTGGAGACCTCACGCCCCACGTGTTGAGCAATTCGGCGGTACGTCCACCCGGCCTCCCGCATGCCCACTATACGCCCTCGCTCAAAGTCCGTCAACTGTACATACGGTTCACGTCCACGCTGTCGCGGCATGCTACCAGTGTTAAAGACTGCGATGGAGCTGCGTATGCCACGGCAAACTGGCTGACACTGACGGCGGCGGTGCACAAATGCTGCGCAGCTAGCGCCATTCGACGGCCAACACCGCGGTTCCTGGTGTGTCCGCTGTGCCGTGCGTGTGATCATTGCTTGTACAGCCCTCTCGCAGTGTCCGGAGCAAGTATGGTGGATCTGACACACCGGTGTCAATGTGTTCTTTTTTCCATTTCCAGGAGTGTATGTTCATTTGAAATTTTTTGTTCAGAAACAACAATACTCCCACTCCTCAAAGCGTGTACCTTTCTTCCCGCCTTATCCTGTATAAGTGGAGCAGACACAAATGGTAAATCGTGATACAGATCGCAAATTTGCAAATCCACTGACATAAGCTACTCTGACAGAGTGTGATGGCCCTCCACCTGGGAGCGCGCATTTCAGAATCGATGGATGTCCCCCCTTCATCACAGAACGTGGGGCGATGTCAAAGGCTTGCCAGCTCTATAAAGCAGGACAGGCGCCGATCGGTGGCAGTTTGGTAGGTTACAATGCCGGTGCAGGCACAAGTGTTTCAGATCACACTGGTCAGTGTTCATTGTTGAACAAAGGGCCCCGCAGAAGGCGGCCACTGCGTGTCACCATGTTGAACCGACGACATCTTGAGTTACGAGTGCGATGGTGATGGCATCTTCCCCGAGGATAACCGTTCGTTCTGCAAAGTCAGAATCGTGCTACATTGATTGCAGGCGCGTGATAGTCAACTCACGCTGATATTTTGGCCACCGAGTCCGCCTTATTGGAACCCGATGGAACGCATTTGGGACGCTGTTTTGCGTCCCATAATTTTTGGAACTGTGTTACTTGTGGATAGATATTTCGCACCACACACCTGCGGATACTTACTAAGGACTTGTCGAATGCACGCCACGGAGAATAGCCATTCAGAGGTGAACCAAGACGCTATTACACAAATGGTCATAATCGTATGGCTCATCAGTGTATTTAACTCGCTTAGTTTTCCCATGAAACGAAAGGGGTCGAGGCCTAATCAAAGGAAACATACCAGAAATTATTTCGAATGATTTAGAGAAATACCTGAAAACCTAAATCTGGACAAGAGGGGGGAGGGGGTGAAGACATACTTTTGCGTGGAAAAAATGGAACTTCCCTTCTAGGACGTCAGAAATTTGCAATAGCTCTGGTGAGGTGAGCACATTTGCTGATAAGGAACGCAAACGTTTGCAGAGCACTTTGCGATTGTGGCGAAAACATCGTCGACTGCAGACACTAGCGGCTTAGCGCAGTCTCTCAAACGGCGAGTACATTTTATTACTTTGAGTTGCGACGGTAAGCTGACAATCCACACAGCGTGTACATGAGTCACGTTCGTCAGATTTAGGTCAGAGAGACGAGATACATGCGTCCGTGCACAGTAGGTAGCTTATCGCATGTCTATTGTTTTCTGCCGGGCCTGCCAGCGGCGGAGTTGGCAGCACTTGCACTCCGTGGTTGTCAGCACTTGGTGCAGCCAGCAGACATGCAGAGATACTACCTGCATTGTAGTAATGGGAAAAACCAGCCGTTTAAAACCTACACCGGTATTTTAGTTCTGAATAACCGCTATATTTCGGTATTTGTGTGGTCTCTCTTATAACAGGTTTTTCTCCTAGCAACAGAATAGAAACCGTAAATTGCAATTATCCGTAGCAACAGTGCTAAGGTTCTTCGTTTTTAAATAAAGGTTTTGTAAAAGACGAATAATTTTTGTTCGTAACTTGCAGTGGATTGAAATTCTGCGTTATTATAGAAAATGTCGAAAGCGATCAGTGCTACGCGAACAATAGTACCGACAGAAACACATGGCATAATAATTCGTACAGCATTGCTGACGTGAGACAATAATGCACTCCCCCCCCCCCCCCCCGCTCCGCCTCTCTCTCTCTCTCTCTCTCTCTCTCTCTCTCTCTCTCTCTCTCACACACACACACACACAGACACACACCTGGTCCATATGCTAGTTTCTCACTGTCGTCGCCGGACTTCCGTTATATTGCAGAATAGCAGCAATCCTTGTCTGGAAATACGTCCACGAAGTGACAAAGCAATGCAGTACAATGCTTCATTTGCTTTAAAAGATTAACGATTTATCTGTCACTTCTATGAATTAGTAAAAGAGGAAGGAAATTGTGGTAACAGCAGTAATAAATTAAAAACAATTCATTTACAGTATGCAACAAAAATAGAAGGTGGCTGATCTTCTGCCTCTGCCTACGTAATATGCCTTTATCTTATTTGTAGTCCTTGAAAACAGACAACGTAAATCGAGAAACAAGAGTCCTGCGACGTCAGTGTGCGCACTGCGCATCCTCAGCGGTGACTGTTCGTAATGCCTAAGCAGTGGTGTGAACCCCGACTACAACATGATTTCTGAGCGGAGTTTCAGAAAATTGGAATCAATAGGACAATGTTGGTGATTTTTCGTAGTATTCAACCGTTTATCTCTTTCCCAGAAAAGCAGCAAATGGTTGATAGACTAAGATTTTAGTTGTCTATCTAATTTAATATATTCATACAGTGTATCCTGAAACTGACGGACTCAAAATTTGCAGGAAGTAATAGGAACAAAAAACCATAAAGCGGTTATTTCAGAAACAAATTATTTTGAGCGGTTTTAACACACAGGCTAAACAGGCATGAAAAAAAAAAGACATGACCGAAAACCGGTTGTTGCAGCTGCGCCCGCCATCCCTACCTGTAAACTGGCGGGAATGGCATAGCAGCAAGTCGGTTTTGGTAGTAAAAGCCGCCCACTGTTCATAAATGACTGATATCGTCTAAATTTTGGTAACAGTTTACTATGGGATGAACTTTCTCCATATAATATGGACATTTTCGTAGTTGCGGTTTTCTTTTTGAACAAAAATTGCCTATCATTCTCTCTCGCCATAAAATTTCATACATTTTCACTACAGGATACGTGGGATTAATAAGTACAGGAATATTAGATGGTGTATCGGAATGCACATCAGGGAGAAGTTTAGTATACTAAGTTGATTCCTTGTTTTGCAAATAAAACTGCCTTTTCCTGCTGCTAGTTACTTTATTTATCCCACACGAGTTTCGCCTTCTCTTGCTCTAAGGCATCACCAGTGGGATCTATAACGATACAGTTTTGTTAGTTATAGATTATCAAACAGTTGACTTCGCGATTTTTTGTCATAAAGTTATTACTTACTATTTGCTGATCTGCGTTTCCTCACACCTGGTCTGGAGGTCGCACTAACACTTTTATCACTGCCGTATAATCACATCTTTGTGTTCTCGCCTTCCACACACTGTTCACCATGAAACGCGTTATCCTAAATAATTTTAATTAAACATGACATTATGTTCTTCTTTTAGTTCAGTAGATTCAGGATATGTGTGTTATTACTCCCTGGAAATTTGCATACTCGAAGTGGTTTCTGAGATTTAGGGAAAATGCAACAGAAAATGTAAATTTTCAGGAACGGCTTTTAAAGTTTCAAAAGACTGTAAATCACTTAATATATGCTCAGTTTTTTTATTTTTGGTCATTCAGAAGCACCCTGCACCGTACTGTATATCATGCTCTTGATCTTTTTGCAAGTTTTTTCTTCTTTTCTTCTTTCTGGACTCCTTAGTGGCCGACTGTGCTGCATACTCTACTTTATCAATGCTAACCTTGTCCATCCGTTCAAGTTCTCTGATAGAGTTTGCTCCAGGATTAATTCCCATATGCTGTAGCACTTTCTCCATACCAATGTTGTCGCCATTAAAAGCAATAACAGCATAATTGGCCCCTCACCTTAGTGTCTTCATTCCAACAAAAACATTTTTTGGCAAGCGAGTCCATATACGATTATTGAACGACTCATTGGGATTTTGAGTTTGACCATGCAGACATTTCCAGAATGAGATTTTCACTCTGCAGCGGAGAGTGCGCTGATCTGCCAGACTGTTTGAGTACTGGGCATTGCAGTAATTGCACCATGGATCAAGTCCAGGAGAGCAAAGGTGGTGTATTGGTTTTTCATCAATAGTCTGTGGAAGAAGGTAGCCCATACTGCCTGCTTCATTTTCAACAAATCCTCAGTGGATGGAGGATGGAGAGGGTTGTTTGGACACACGACGGCAAGGTCTTCAGCACCCGCTAAGTAACAGATTGACATGGGTGTCAAGAAAAGACTCAGAACCATAAGATAAAACAGAATGTAAGACACAGGAAACAAGCTTGAAATATATGTGCCTACCCACACCGAAGCGTGGGACGCAGCATGCCGCCACCAGTAAAACATGGACAGCCCAGGAAGAAAGTGGTAGAGGGAGCTAAAACAATATAGTAGATGGAAATGGCATGGCTGACCGCAAGGAAAAAAGGGAGGAGCCAGCCACTGTGCAATACACTAAAATCTCCAGCGTAAAAGTTTAGGCCAGAGTCCAGACACATCACAAAACTTTAAAACACTAGACACACACGTCTCATCATTAGCTAAAACACAGGGCAGATCCCCATCAACTTGTGCTTCTGCCCTTGCATCACGGTATAAAATGCAGTCCGTTAAAATGCGCCGGATAGAGATTATTTCTAATGGCCATCCCATAATACTGTTGTAGTTCATCAATCATTTTGTCTGTCAGCCTGCCTCGTATCGATTTACCATCAGAAAGTTTCTTGTCTCTCAAACTTTGTTTCAACTCCCTTCACCTGGTGCCCATCCTCTTTTGGACATAACCAACACATTCCAGTTTTGTGATAATCTTCTCACCATAAGGCTGGCCGGCTACTACACTATTATATGCTTTTGAATCTCCATAACCTAAGACCTTAGTGTAACTCACTTGCCTGATCACAGATCGACTAAAAATTTCAATAGCTGCAGAGGCCGCATACTGCAACTTGTTCCTTTATAATTTCTGTCACAGATGTGCCCTTGTTCATTCCCTGATTTACACTTGTAACAATGTTTGGTTAAAATCTGGAAATCTTTTACCTTTCCAGTATGCACACTGGTCACCGCAGCAACAGAATTCTCAGAACTGTAGCCGCGCTTCTGCCAAGTGCCATCAAAAGCTGCTGGTATGTCAGTCGTACCATCACTTATGTCAACAGCTTCGTTTGCAGCACCTTCATTCACTCACATGCAACAGGTTCCACAGCAGCACCAATAAATCCTGCATACTTGGCGATTTTACAAGGTGGGCGTGGCATATCTATCACGGCACACATTGTTTCTGCTGCAGTGTATTCTTTGCCAATAGCTCTCAATCCATAAAACCACCTAACAATCACTTCAAAATAATTATCTTTACGCTTATCAGAATTCCAAAATGAATGAGTATATTTACAACTGGCACAATTAAAGACAAGTTTCCTGGCTAGTCCATTTGATATCTCACTGGCTTCATGTAAACTAACTGACCCTCCACATATTTTAAAGCACACACATTCACCTAACACCCTTTTTAGGATGTGGAAATCTATCAGAACATAATCTGACCCACCAATACATCATTTTCGTTTTGAGAAAACTGTGTATCACAATGTTTTCTTTTAATCTTCGAAGGACTAGTGGGTGTATCTCTAGATACTGACGAGTTTTCCTGTATTTCATTGTCTGTAACTTCACACACCACATGTTGAACACAATTTTTCCCTTTATTCGAAAATCTATTACCATGAAACCCACGTTTTTGAAAAACACTTCGTTTTGGCGTCATACTTTACTTTTTGAGAGATTTATCAATCTATTCGTCACTTTTCCTCGGAAAAACGTTAGCACTTCGACATACAACGCGTGTTTGTACTATGAAACGATACGATACAGTTTTTGACAGTGCTACCAATACAAACACGTAATTTAACCTTTATAACACAGCAATCCACAGCCTTCTATATAAAAAATTGCCGATGTTATTAGATCTTGAAGTAATGCATGTAAAAATTTTAACATTTTCAACCGGTGTAGATTATATTTAAGAAAATCAAATAAAATATTTCCCATGTGAGTTTAAAGGCGATGTATATATCATTTTATTCGGAAAATTGCATGTTTTATAATGAGATAAAAATCCGAAAATATGAAAAAAAAATTCCCTGTTCTAACTCCCCTTAATGGGCGGTTCCTGAGAAAACCTGGAAACGATAGCTTTAGATACCAAAACCGTACCGCGTTTCCAAAACGGCTATGCACAAGAAATGCCTAACATTTTTACTATATGTTTCTAACATCACGATGTCGAACAGTTCTGAAAAGTTTGTTGATATCTTGGTCCTTTCCCAGTTACAGAGATTCAAAGTTACCTTACTTGTACACGTAAAATACGCACGTAAAATCCAGTGTGAGGCGAAATATAAATAATAAATAAGAGCAGAAAATTGTGCAAATTTCACTGTTATATTCCCTAGGCTTCCATCTAGAAGCGCCATCTTCCTTTTTTCAAAAATATTTAACCATTATAGAGAAACACACGGAAAACATTGTTTTTGGAGATTGAATCCGAGCCGCGGATTCCAAGATGGCAATGCGTAGAAAATGGTTGACATTTTTACGATGTGGTCCTAAGATCCTGATCTCGAACAATGTTGAAATATTCTTGATATCTTTATACGTTTCTGAGAAACAGAGATTCAAAGTGAGGCGAAAACTTAGTTTATAAAGTGACGTATAACGAAGAAGTATGCTGTAAAGTTCTGCTTTACATCATGTTGTAGTACTAAAGAACTTGCAAAATTTTTATGCACATAAAATCCAATCTGATATGTAAAATAATATAGTTCTGTAGTATTTCAATTTCACATAAGAAAACTTCAAATATTTTACTGACATGCGAGTGACATGCCCTGCTGCAGCAGCGAAACCAGCGTAGAAACGCTTCTGTCGGAGCACAAAAAAGACGAATATTCTCCTGTTTGTTAAAAGACCGTGACTGATAAGTAGGGCACCGGTTGCAGTGCTCTATCCTCCTCAGTGTCTTTAAAAATTATCCCCCCCCCCCCCACAAAAAAAAGGTAACGTATTTGCGCTTACTTACGCTGAGAGAGAAGGAGACAGTGGCAGTGGGAAAGAGATGGAAAAGCAATACATACTGGAAGATAGTAGACAGTGGTAGCGATAGAGAAAGAGCGAAGGAGACAATGGCAATGTGACAGAAAGAGAGGGTTATAGTGGCAGTGGGACATAGCTGAAAGTGACTGAACAGTGCTAGGAAAAGAGTAAAGGGGACAGTGCCAGTGGAACAGGAATAAAGAGAGGGAGGAAGTGGAAGTCGATGAGAGCCAGTGATAAAGAGAAGTAGGGTATATGACAGTGACAACGAGGAAGAGAGAGAGATAGTGAGAGTGAGAAGAGACAGCAGCAGTGGGAAGGAATGAATGAGATGGTAGCAGTAAGAAAAAGCAAGAGGGAGACAGTGACAGAGAGAGGAGACAGTAGTAGTAGCACAGAACGAAGGAGACTGAGGCTGTGAGACAGGGGACAGGGACAGTTAGAGAGACACAAAGAGATAATTAATGACAGTGAGTTGGGCGGAGCGAGTGAGTGAAAATGCGCAACTGGGAGGGGATGGGTATGAGCGACTTACGACGATGGTCCAGTGGGTGTCGTGAGTTACAGTTAGGGGAGCTTGTAGGAGTTTGATGTGAGTTGCATATTATAAAAAGCGCGATTATGTTCGCATGCCAAAATTTTTTGGAAAAATTTTAAAGGTGCTGAGGAAGGTAGAATGAGGCAGCTGGAACCCCATTTTCAGTCAGGAGCATATTCGCCTTTTTGTAATCCGATGGGAGTATTTTTTCCGCTGGTTAACAGTTAACGAAGCTTCCTAACCCGAAAAAACTAACTCCCACCCAAAATAACATTCGAAGTGCACACAGCAGTGGCACATCATACTCTCTAGAGCCCTGAACAGTGACTACTAACTCTGAACAAAAATCAAGTCCCACCACTGTGGACAGAGGCAGAAAAAAAAGTTGGCAGTTACAAACTGGTTAATCATCGAAGCAAATTTGCAGTGATACCAGGCGTCTCCTCCAGTTAGGAGACAGGAGACATAACGCTTGGTGTCTCCGTTCCGAATTTCTTCACTGTGGGTCTGAAATAACGAATCGCGAGGCCACTTGTTAAGAAGCGACGAGCAGACAGAAGCATCGCAAAAATGGTGCCTCAGGCTAGACTCGAAGACTTAAACCCAACGACCGTTCCTAGGGGCTGCTACCAGGCGAAACCAAGAACGTCTGCCTGAATTTATCAGCATACATGAATTTGCAGTTGCACTCACTTTCATACAATGAAGCAATCACCCATGTTTAGGAAAGATGGATAATGTCCATGGGATGCTAAATATCAAGTGTAATAAAAAATGAAAATAAAAATCAACCACATCAATTCGTAGTGCGATCTCTCCTCCTCCTCCAACTTCCTGGCATGATAAAAAATCAGAGAAAATACAGATAGATAAAAGACATTCTACAGAACTTAATAGAGTTACAAAATCACACGAAAGGTGGACTGGCTGCCATCTTTCCGCACGATAGCTACCCAGACAGACAACTTTCTGAATTACGACCATACAAAACTGTGGAAACTGGAGTTTTTTCAGATGACGGACTACTTGTATAAGCACATCTGTCGTTGCGTTCCAAGAAAGGAACCGTCCTACGTTTTGGCCCAATCTACATAGTAGAAGATGTACTATGAAGCGATTAGAGACAGGACGTCATCAAATGTGATAGGCGGTGGGGGATAAAATAGCCCATGGCTTTGAAATATATGGGCAGCTTAGAGTTTAACGTCTTATCGACGACAAGGTCAGAAGAGATGGAACAAGGAAAAGACAAAGATTTACTGAGAATTAGCCGTGTCCTTTTCAAGGTAACCATCCTGCCATCCGCCTTAATGAACAAAGGAAAACCACAGAAAACGTAGGTGAAGGTCGGGTAGTACGCTTTTTCGAAATTAAATTTTTTCTGGAGTTTCTATTTTAAGATTCAACACACTAAACAATACTATGCTATGTTACTTAATCGAATTACATATGTCATAGATATATAAGTTCTTTGAACATTTTATATTTTCTTATCGTTGCATTTTGATCGCTTACATTTTCGGAGGGCTGTACTGGTCATGAGATTCTTCTGTATAGAAAAATCGTGTTTGTTGCAAAAGATTTTAGGCGGACCGTAAATAGGTGTAAGCATTAAACAGAAGCTACTGAAAGCTATACATCTAAGTACAAAGTTTCCATATTCAGAGAAAGTTGACTCACATATGCAAAAATTCATAATAAAGTTATCAAGTTAATCTTTTCAACGGAATAGGCATAGACCAAGATGTTGGTTTAACTTCCAGTAAAGAACTTATCACATGTATAGTAACGACTGTTCAGCTCTGTATGGGCACTGATTTTAGTATGTACATTTGACGTCGGGGCACAGCAGAGGAAACGCTTTATTTTGAGGAATCTCTTTGAGAGTTTACATTTTCATGTGGAACATTCACCTTCTCACTTAGATGAAAAGCTGCCCCATCACTAAACCCTACACGATCAAGGATGTCATCATACTGCTGCAACGCTTCATATGCAAAGTTTTAACATACCACATTGTCATCTGAGTTTAATGCATATACTAGCTGTAACCAGTATGAATGGAAGAGTAAATGTTTTCTTAAAATCTTGCATACTGTCGTCTTTGGCTCCTAAAGTTCAAGACTTAAATTCTGAACAGACTTCGTAGGACGCCGAAGGTAAGACGTTGTAACACTGTCAACATCATCTTCGGACACTTTTGGTTCTTGTACTTTTCCCTTTACACGCACGTCCTGTCGTTTCGAATGGACTACACCATCGGCGGATGTTTTCCCACATGAAGAATCACAATTAAATTTTAAACAAATTATACCTGCAAGTGAAATAACAGACTCTCTCTTAACAGACTACAGAGCAGTAAACGCTATACGCTCGGGAGTCACCATTTCACGCATATGGCGTACGTAGCGCTGTAAGCAGGAATACAACAAGCAGTATTCGCGCATACACCTGTCTGTAACTGTTTGATATAGTCCGTAATTTCAACATTGAACCAACACTTAACAACGCTTACAGCCGGTACTATTAGAAAAGAACTGCGACATTTTTTCATGAACATCTTTTACAAAGCTTAAATGAATATTGTGCGTGGGTGAACCGTGGGCGTGTAATATGACAGCTGAGCTGCAATTCTGTGGAAGTAACGAACATGAGAGGGGCGGATGGTTACACATTGCAGGAAATGTGGTCTAACTGGTGAATGACCAACATGTAATATTGAATACTCCTGTTTTATTATAAGGCTCAACAGTTACGTCGAAGAAAAATGGTGATGGTGACACGTGTCCCTTACTACACATTAATAAATTCATTTGCCAGCCCTACTACCGAGTACTTGTTATTATTAACCACACATAGTTTTGGATAACTTTAATAAAATGGATGCAAGAAGACTTGTAGACCTGAACGCGAGAGAACCCGTAATGGGAGTGAGTTAACACACGGCATGGAGTGCTGCTGACGTAGCGCTTAACGACCCACTTGCTTCATTTTTAACTAAAACTATATGATTAAGGAATACACAGCGCGTTTCCAAAAGGTTCACCAGATTTCACAAAAATATACACATCAAAAAAGTTTTGCATCACCCCGGTTTCCATAACTCGCCAAGATAGACGTTGACTGTCGATATTGTATCACAGACACAGTCCCTTTGACTGCTCAGGAATATCACTAATCCTGCGAGAACCAAAGCAATGTCGTTCGGACATGGAGAAGATACAGAGAGACAGGAACTGTCGATGACATGTCTCGCTCAGTCCGCCCTAGGGCTACTACTACAGTGGATGACCGCTACCTACGGATTAGAGCTCGGAGGAACCCTGACAGCAACCCCACCATGTTGATTTATGCTTTTCGTGCAGCCACAGGACGTAGTGTTACGACTCAAACTGTGCGCAATAGGCAGCATGATGCGCAACTTGACTCCCGACGTCCATTGCGAGGTCCATCTTTGCAACCACGACACCATGCAGCGCGGTACAGATGGGCCCAACAACATGCCGAATGAAGCGTTCTCTTCACCGATGAGTGTCGCGTATGCCATCAACCAGACAATCGTCGGAGACGAGTTTGGAGGCAACCCGGTCAGGCTGAACGCCTTAGACACACTGTCCACCGAGTGCAGCAAGGTGGAGGTTTCCTGCCGTTTTGGGGTGGCATTGTGTGGGGCCGAAGTACGCCGCTGGTGGTCATGGAAGGCGCCGGAACGGCTGCACGATAGGTGAATGCCATCCTCCGACCGATAGTGGAATCATATCGGCAGCATATTGGCGAGGCATTCATCTTCATGGACGGCAATTCGCACCCTCATTGCGCACTCATGTGAATGAGTTCCTTCAGGGAAACGACATCGCTCGACTAGAGTGGGCAGCATGTTCTCCAGACACGATCCCTATCGAACCTGCCTGGGATAGATTGAAAAAGGACTGTTTATGGACAACGTGGCCCACTAACCCCTCGCCGAATCGCCGTGGACAACCTGCACCAACAGTGGATAGTATGACACGACAAATACACGCATTCGTCTTCATGGACGACAATTCGCACCCCAAGGCGCACGTCTTGTGAATGAATGCAAGAGGACTTGCTACTGGGTGTTAGAGGTACCGGTATGTACAGCCATTTGGACCACCACCTCTGAATGTCTCATTGTATGGTGCTTCAACATGCAATGTGTGGTTTTCATGAACAATGAAAGGAAAAAGGGATTGATGTTTATACACTCCTGGAAATGGAAAAAAGAACACATTGACACCGGTGTGTCAGACCCACCATACTTGCTCCGGACACTGCGAGAGGGCTGTACAAGCAATGATCACACGCACGGCACAGCGGACACACCAGGAACCACGGTGTTGGCCGTCGAATGGCGCTAGCTGCGCAGCATTTGTGCACCGCCGCCGTCAGTGTCAGCCAGTTTGCCGTGGCATACGGAGCTCCATCGCTGTCTTTAACACTGGTAGCATGCCGCGACAGCGTGGACCTGAACCGTATGTGCAGTTGACGGACTTTGAGCGTGGGCGTATAGTGGGCATGCGGGAGGCCGGGTGGACGTACCGCCGAATTGCTCAGCACGTGGGGCGTGAGGTCTCCACAGTACATCGATGTTGTCGCCAGTGGTCGGCGGAAGGTGCACGTGCCCGTCGACCTGGGACCGGACCGCAGCGACGCACGGATGCACGCCAAGACCGTAGGATCCTACGCAGTGCCGTAGGGGACCGCACCGCCACTTCCCAGCAAATTAGGGACACTGTTGCTCCTGGGGTATCGGCGAGGACCATTCGCAACCGTCTCCATGAAGCTGGGCTACGGTCCCGCACACCGTTAGGCCGTCTTCCGCTCACGCCCCAACATCGTGCAGCCCGCCTCCAGTGGTGTCGCGACAGGCGTGAATGGAGGGACGAATGGAGACGTGTCGTCTTCAGCGATGAGAGTCGCTTCTGCCTTGGTGCCAATGATGGTCGTATGCGTGTTTGGCGCCGTGCAGGTGAGCGCCACAATCAGGACTGCATACGACCGAGGCACACAGGGCCAACACCCGGCATCATGGTGTGGGGAGCGATCTCCTACACTGGTGATCGTCGAGGGGACACTGAATAGTGCACGGTACATCCAAACCGTCATCGAACCCATCGTTCTACCATTCCTAGACCGGCAAGGGAACTTGCTGTTCCAACAGGACAATGCACGTCCGCATGTATCCCGTGCCACCCAACGTGCTCTAGAAGGTGTAAGTCAACTACCCTGGCCAGCAAGATCTCCGGATCTGTCCCCCATTGAGCATGTTTGGGACTGGATGAAGCGTCGTCTCACGCGGTCTGCACGTCCAGCACGAACGCTGGTCCAACTGAGGCGCCAGGTGGAAATGGCATGGCAAGCCGTTCCACAGGACTACATCCAGCATCTCTACGATCGTCTCCATGGGAGAATAGCAGCCTGCATTGCTGCGAAAGGTGGATATACACTGTACTAGTGCCGAGATTGTGCATGCTCTGTTGCCTGTGTCTATGTGCCTGTGGTTCTGTCAGTGTGATCATGTGATGTATCTGACCCCAGGAATGTGTCAATAAAGTTTCCCCTTCCTGGGACAATGAATTCACGGTGTTCTTATTTCAATTTCCAGGAGTGTATTGATGTCTATTCCAATTTTCTGTACAGGTTCCGGAACTCTCAGAACCGAGGTGATGCAGAACCTTGTTTGATGTGTGAATGATGATTAAACTTATCATAAAATTTAATGTACAGAAAAGGCTACAAAGATTGTTTTTTTTTCTCTAAAGAACCAGCCGATTGTGAAGGACATATATTTTACATGCATACACGTATAGACCTGCGTGTCTGTTACAATTCCGTCTAGGACCAACTTTCCATTTATCTTTCAGAAATGATCCGTGTGCCCGCCTCCAAACCTACGACAAACAGAGTGTAGTCAAGCTCGTTCCATACTTTTGCTTGCGGTGTCTGGAGTTAATACGTTAATTTTTTTTCTGTATCAGAGATCAACCACAGTTGTCGGCACATGGACGGAGTGTTTCCCAAACTGCAACAAGAAAAAGAAATAAATCACACATACCATGAGAGAAGGCGGCCTTGCAGACTAATGGTGCATTGTTAGGCGGCCGGTGTGACCGAGCGGTTCTAGGTGCTTCAGTTCGGAACCGCGCGCCTGCTACGGTCGCAGGTTCGAATCCCACCTCGGGTATAGATGTGTGTGATGTCCTTAGGTTAGTTAGTTTTCAGTAGTTCTAAGTCTAGGGGACTGATGACCTCAGATGTTAAGTCCCATAGTGCTTAGAGCCATTTGAACCAGTTTTTGAACATTGCTAGAACCGTACTCTCTTTACGCTGTAGAAGGCGCAGTGCCGCAGTCACGAAGAATAGGACGCGGCACAGTTATAACTTGAGTGCACAACTGAAACGGAGGGCGCCGAGCGTCGTTAGCTGGTCTGTTCTCGCCATGTCGACTCACGCTCACTGGGTAGCGAAGGGGCGAGCGAGCTGACTAGCTGCGCCAACACAGGACACTTACCGTCAAGCACGAGAACCGGCAGCTAACAACTGGCACCAAGGCGGACTTTCGGTTTACGTTACTGGTCATACACTGAGGGGGCAGAAGTCCTGAGGTAGCGATGTGCTCATGTTCAGATGGCGGTAGTATCGCGTACTCAAGGTATAAAAGGGCAGTGCATAGGCACAGCTCTCGTTTGTAATCAGGTGATTTATTTGAAAAGTTTCCAACGTGATTATGTCCGCATGACGAGAATTAGAGACTTTGAACGGGGAATCGTTGTTGGAGCTAGACTTACGGGACATCCCATTTCGAGTTTCGTTAGAGAATTCAGTATTCCGAAATCCACAGTGTCAAGAATGTGCCGATAATACCACGTTTGAGGCATGACCTCCCACCATGGGCAACACAGTGATCGACGGCCTTCACTTGTCGACCGAGAGCAGCGGCATTTTCGTAGAGTTGTTAATACTAACAGACAAGCAACAGTGCGTGAAATAACCACAGAAATCAATACGAGACGTAGGACGAACGCATCCATTAGAATAATACAGCGGAATTTGGCGTTGGTGGGCTATAGCAGCAGACAAGCGACGCGAGTGCCTTTGCCAGAAGCACGAGATCGCTTGCAGCGCCTCTCCTGGATTCGTGACAATATCGGTTGGAATCTAGACGACTGGTCAGATGAGCCCCGATCTCAGCTGGTAAGAGATCATGGTAGGGTTCGAATGCGGCGCAGATCCCCCGAAGACATGGACCCAAGTTGTGAAAAGGCACTGCGCAACCTGGTGGTGGCTCCGTAATGGTGTGGGCTGTGTTTACATGGAATGGACTGGGTCGTCTCTGGTCCAACTGAACCGATCATTGACTGGAAATGGTTATATTCGGTTACTTGGAGACTATTTGCAGCCATTCTTGGACTTAATGTTCCCCAACAACGATGGAATTTTTGTGGACGACAATGCAACGTGACACTGGCTCACAGTAGTTCGTGATTCGTTTGAAGAACATTCTCGACAAATCGAGCTAATGATAAGGTCACTCAGGTCGCCCGAAATGAATCCTATCGAATATTTACGGGACATAATAGAGAGGTCAATTTGTGTACAAAATCCAGCACCGGCAAAACTTTCGCAATTATGGACGGCTATAGAGGCAGCAGGGCACTTCCAAAGACTTTCTGAGACCGTGCAACGTCGAGTTGCGGCACTACTACAGGCAAAAGGAGGTTCGACACGATATTGAGAGGTACCAGTGGGTTCTGCCACCTCACTGTAAGAGCTTTAAATGCTACATCATAATATACACTCCTGGAAATTGAAATAAGAACACCGTGAATTCATTGTCCCAGGAAGGGGAAACTTTATTGACACATTCCTGGGGTCAGATACATCACATGATCACACTGACAGAACCACAGGCACATAGACACAGGCAACAGAGCATGCACAATGTCGGCACTAGTACAGTGTATATCCACCTTTCGCAGCAATGCAGGCTGCTATTCTCCCATGGAGACGATCGTAGAGATGCTGGATGTAGTCCTGTGGAACGGCTTGCCATGCCATTTCCACCTGGCGCCTCAGTTGGACCAGCGTTCGTGCTGGACGTGCAGACCGCGTGAGACGACGCTTCATCCAGTCCCAAACATGCTCAATGGGGGACAGATCCGGAGATCTTGCTGGCCAGGGTAGTTGACTTACACCTTCTAGAGCACGTTGGGTGGCACGGGATACATGCGGACGTGCATTGTCCTGTTGGAACAGCAAGTTCCCTTGCCAATCTAGGAATGGTAGAACGATGGGTTCGATGACGGTTTGGATGTACCGTGCACTATTCAGTGTCCCCTCGACGATCATCAGTGGTGTACGGCCAGTGTA
Source organism: Schistocerca nitens (assembly GCF_023898315.1). Taxonomy (NCBI): domain Eukaryota; kingdom Metazoa; phylum Arthropoda; class Insecta; order Orthoptera; family Acrididae; genus Schistocerca; species Schistocerca nitens. The sequence continues at coordinate 1,164,191,992 of NC_064615.1, read as the reverse complement.
GGAGATCGCTCCCCACACCATGATGCCGGGTGTTGGCCCTGTGTGCCTCGGTCGTATGCAGTCCTGATTGTGGCGCTCACCTGCACGGCGCCAAACACGCATACGACCATCATTGGCACCAAGGCAGAAGCGACTCTCATCGCTGGAGACGACACGTCTCCATTCGTCCCTCCATTCACGCCTGTCGCGACACCACTGGAGGCGGGCTGCACGATGTTGGGGCGTGAGCGGAAGACGGCCTAACGGTGTGCGGGACCGTAGCCCAGCTTCATGGAGACGGTTGCGAATGGTCCTCGCCGATACCCCAGGAGCAACAGTGTCCCTAATTTGCTGGGAAGTGGCGGTGCGGTCCCCTACGGCACTGCGTAGGATCCTACGGTCTTGGCGTGCATCCGTGCGTCGCTGCGGTCCGGTCCCAGGTCGACGGGCACGTGCACCTTCCGCCGACCACTGGCGACAACATCGATGTACTGTGGAGACCTCACGCCCCACGTGTTGAGCAATTCGGCGGTACGTCCACCCGGCCTCCCGCATGCCCACTATACGCCCTCGCTCAAAGTCCGTCAACTGCACATACGGTTCACGTCCACGCTGTCGCGGCATGCTACCAGTGTTAAAGACTGCGATGGAGCTCCGTATGCCACGGCAAACTGGCTGACACTGACGGCGGCGGTGCACAAATGCTGCGCAGCTAGCGCCATTCGACGGCCAACACCGCGGTTCCTGGTGTGTCCGCTGTGCCGTGCGTGTGATCATTGCTTGTACAGCCCTCTCGCAGTGTCCGGAGCAAGTATGGTGGGTCTGACACACCGGTGTCAATGTGTTCTTTTTTCCATTTCCAGGAGTGTATGTTCATTTATTAGCTTCATTTTTCACTGATCAGTTTGGGATGTATCACAAAGCTGGTATTAAGAAACTGTATTTCATTCCTGATGTAGCTCTTACTCTGAAGAATCTGAGCAACTACTTAATAACTTCCGCCCACATTGCGGTATCGTCCAGAGATCGCGGTGCCACACCGGCTATGTGAATTGATGCCACAGACAGTGGGCTCACTGCGATAAGCAACAGTCAAAGAGATGCACCCCTGAAGACCTCGCCTCTCCTATCAGCGTAGCAGCGCCCTCACACTGAGGTCAATATAGAGTTGAGCATGTAGGAGCTTAGCCGCTGATCGAAACCCCAGCTACAGCAGTCAACGCCATCTAGTAGGACAATGTTAGTCCAAGTCTCAGTGGAGCATGTACTTGAGTCGAACATCGCACTTTAAGAGAACAGTTTGCGATTGCATGCATCAAGTGATGCGTTCATAGACAATGACAGTTATAAATTATCAACTAAATCCGTGGCGAGGAAGTGTAATGTAATAAAGTGAACTAACATTCCATCTGTTACAGTTGCTATAAATCATCTCGCAGAGCGCTCAAAGAACCCAAAGTTGTGGCCGGAAGATTGTAGTTTCGTTTGGTCACAACCCACATTATTCCTACAGAAGTCGTCGAAAACCATAATTTGCCCGTCTGTCTCCATCGAGACCGTTATAAAAATTTATGATTTTACCAAAGAGAAAAATTTGACATTGCTTGTAACCTAAGAGTAAATGTAATAAGACTAGTGCATTATGGTAAGATGGAAGTTGCTCCTGCTTAACTAACTTTAAATCATTGCGTTTCTGCAGCAGTTACGTATGCAGTACAACAACAGGTTCTTTAGGTTCTGTTGCACAGCTGCACATTTTATAGTAGAATTTTCCGTTGGTTTAAATTAGTCACCCAGAGGAACATAAAAACTGCAACGTGTGAAGCTGTTATTATGGCAACTGAAAATTTGAAAGTTGAAAAAATAGGCATCTGGAAATTAGCAGTGGTTCAGGCAACAATCACAGCAATTACGAATCAGAATTATCTTCTGAATGAAAAACTGTGTTTTATTGTGCAGGCTTTCACAAGTTGTCTTGGAAAATCTTTGCAGCATGAGCCGAACAAATAATGCATTTCCAGATACCTACAGTGCTAAGACAATTCTGCGACTTATTGGTGTGCCACAGTACTTCCATTCCTGGCGCCACGAAATGCAGTTTTCACGTTTCTTGCCACCAGAACACAAAAATATGACTTCTTGTCGAAGAACGAAGAGACCATAAACGTATCAACTTTCTGGAGGTTTCCACTATCAGCGTTGACAAAATTCCTTTCCATTGTTTCCAGAAAATAACTGCAACCAGTCGCCTTCTGTTTCATTTTTCAATTTTTGTTTTGGCATTACTGGCCATCGAATGACATACTTACTGTAATTTTACAGCACACGCAATAAAGATGTACCGTCTGATGACGAATCGTTGGACGGTTTGGAACTGGTAATGGAAAATAAAAATTAAAGAATAAAACAAAGGGCGACTGGTTGCAGTAATTTCTGGAAACCCTAATTCGTCACAATAGCAGTGTTCCACAGCCATAATGGATAAAACTTGTATTTCTTTTCCACTGTTGCTCAAAAATTGTGAATGTTTTTCCCTCTATAATTAACTAAACTTTTTGCACAAGAAGTACGGAAAAACTCTAGTGACTTCGGCTAGCACTCCTATAATACACGTATAGCTTCGTTTTACTCCTAGACCGTGACGTCACCAGAGCTTCAGCCAGTAACAGAGCCTCTTCGATACGTGACCAAATATTGAAATTTAATGGTGTCAAATCTTGCGAGGTGGCGCAGTGGTTAGCACACTGGACTCGCATTCGGAAGGACGACGGTTCAATCCCGCGTCCGCCCATCCTGATTTAGGTTTTCCGTGATTTCCCTAAATCGCTCCAGGCAAATGCCGGGATGGTTCCTTTGAAAGGGCACGGCCGACTTCCTTTCCCATCCTTCCCTAACCCTATGAGACCGATAACCTCGCTGTTTGGTCTCTTCCCCCAAACAACCAACCAACCAACATAAAAATAACAGATACAGTGCGAGAATATTGACCGAACGTGTTATTTAAACACTATAATCATTCAGAAGAACAAAAATGCGAATCATATTTTTAACATAGCAAAATAGCCTTTTGTCACAAGTGTATGTGTAATTCATGTAGAAGACTTTTTTTGTGAAATCTGATTAATCTTTTTGAAACACGCTGTCTAACAATACGTAACGTGTGGAATAGGGCTCGTGATTTTGTGTGTAAGCCTACCACGGAAATACTGTCTTCCGTCTGCGAATACCATAGACATGTGTTTTTTCAGATATGCGAGTCCATTTGCTCGGCGTAACGGCGGTATGTTACAGCTTCATATTGTATTATCTTGTAAGCTATGGGAATTTCGTGAATTGGTTACCAACAGGTGAACCGTTCCTGCTGAAGTACGTTGCAGAGCAACACAGTGAGTGCCACGGCTGTTCGTCACAGGAAGCGGGAAGAGTGTGGGAGAATGGGCGTAACACAGCAGTGAGAGTATTACTTAACGGTAGAAGTAGGTCTACGCAAGTGGAAATAATAGGCGAGCGAAGATTGGTTAATTGCTACTGCAATTATGTCGAGACATACTGCAGCTACCCTTCCATCTAGGCTTCGTAGTGTGTGGCTGTTACTGCACACCAGTTGTCGTTCCTCCTCTCTGACATTTCAGGTTGCGACTTGCTAACTTTTAACCACTGAAACTTGTAGTAACGTACACAACAGTTATACGGCTCGATTTTAACGGGGATTATTAAAAAACGAACGAACATCTTGCTGTAAATAAGGGCATAAGTGAACGTACGCACGATACAATGGTGGATCAGTTGCAATGAAAGCAACGGAAGTTACAATGAGACGTTCAGGTGCCTATAACAAGCATTTATTGATAAAATATTTTTAAGAACGTTCTAAAAAAAGATACAGAGCGTGAAGTGCTCAGCGAGCGCATTTTACACGAAATGAACAAAAAATGTTCATTCACTAAATTCTTCATGCTACCTCACAGGAGAAAATCTACTGTGGACAGATTTCGGAACTTTGTGTATTATGTCTCAAAGTACCGCCATATACATCGATGACGAAACGTAGGTGATTTACAAACATGTGCACGTGACTCATTTGCATTGCTCATTAGTTGCTGTGAGCTACCTGAAATCCTCATTTCTGACCATTGAGTTCTTATCTCAAGATGCTCAGTTTAGGATCTTTTTCTGTCTTTATTATTACGACCATGAAGGCTTGGGTCACCCCCTATGTCGATGGCAGGCTTACTGAATACTACGGTGAATAACATCATTGATGAATACCAATCAGGCTTTCGCAAACACAACATCTGCTTTAACGAAAGCAATAGTTGGCCTGAAGCTAGCCATGGGCAAAGAAGAGGCGACTACCACGTACTATTGCCATTTTAAAAAAAAAACTTTTGATTGTGTTGGCTGCGACTTTTGTCATACTTTTTACCCTAAGGATTTCTCCAAGTCCAGTACGAAGGCTTTTTCTTACGTGAAGTCCACCAGCAGTGTATAATGTCTGTGACTAAATAAGTACTCCTACAATGGAGACAGATAATAACTGGCAGTATTAGGTCCAATATCTTTCCCTTTGTACGTCAATAGTGAGTCATCAGTTCTGTCCCACTGTAAATACTAGATGTATGCTGATGACCTCCTGTTAATACTTAGCACAAAGCCAATTAACTCGAGGACAACGATGATGTCAAGCGTTACATGTATGCATTTTCATAAAGGGCACAGAATATAGGATTAAAACTCAGTTCATCCGAAACACAAGCCGTTCTGGGTTCTCATTCCAGGGTCATTACACAGGAATTTCGGGAATCCCTCCCATCTTTAGTATTAAATGGGACAAACATAATTGTTTCTCACTCAGCGAAGAGTCAAGGAGACTAAAACCTAAACTGATTTGAACAGACAAATACAACTTGCAAGAAGGGGCTACACACCGAGGAAGGTGCCACAGTACTAAAATCCGTCCTTTCCTCCAGATTTAGGTTTTCTGTTGTTTCTGTAAATCGCTTCACACAAATGCAGGAAAGCTTCTTTTGAAAAGGAAACGCCGATTTCCGTTCGCCAATCCTCCTTGCCGTCTTTCCCGGATTACAGAAATTCAGATACTACTTTCTTATGGACCTGATTGTCCATTTTTTGATTACAGTGATGTTACAGAGCCAAATCTTTCTCAAGAAAGCCCAGAGCGCTTGGCTGTCGCGATGAGCGCCTGTATATGATATTTTATGTCGTCTCTGTTGTGTATGAGGCGGAACTATGGCCCTCATGGAAAAAGGGTGACCCGGCTGAGTCACGCAATTTGACTCTTAGTCTGATCACGAGGTGTGGCCATTAATTGCATTCGTTGATCACGTAGGCTGACGTGAGGATCAATTAACTGTACTTAACGAGATGTATCTAGAACATCTTAGGTGATTAGAAAGTTAGTAGACAGGAATACAATTAAATACTTAGCTTTAATTCAGCATCAGCGATGAGCGTCGATCTTGACTTTGTACAATAATATTTACAAGTGCAGTTATAGACTCAACTGCGAATACTTCTTTACAATTCTGATTGCTTCACACATATAGATCAATTGGCAATGTATAAACTGTATGTGGCGCTTGGCTAGGTCGTGTCTACTGACCCAGCTGAAGGTTATGCTACCTTGCGTCTCTGCAAATGAGACCTCTGAAGCTATAACGAGTGAACCACTCCTGCTAAAGTCGGCTGTTGAGCTGGCCAGTGCGCTGGCTGGTCTCGTAACACCAGCCGCGTGGCGGCGCTCGGTCTGCTAGCGTCGACAGTGGCGACTCGCGGGTCCGGTGTCTACTGACGGACCGCTGCTGATTTCAAGCCTACAACCTAACAAGTGTGGTACCTTGCGGTGACACCAGTCTCATTGTCTCTTGTACGCTTATACCAAAGGGAGAAAGGAGAGCATTTTGTTTGGTGGCCGGCATCCTCTTTCTATAACACAAACTGCACACGTATATTAATTGGGTCCTTTATTCATACGAATAGATAGTCGATGTGATACAAGATCTCTGTAATAGTCCTCGTTAGCCTGACTGCTGGTCAAGTACAAAGTCCGCTATGCACACTGCTCTGGTCGCTATGTGCTGCCTGATTCTGAGCAAGCCGCAGACCTAACTGCTACTGCGACTCCCACTTGGCTGCGACTGATGACAGACTGGAACTCGTTTCGTGTGACATAGTGGCCCTCCGGTCCACAGCGGCGATCTAAACACTGGCGGCAGAGAGGCTGTTGGCGGCACGTTTCCTGCAGGTCTGTTGTTGGCCTCTATCGATACTGTCGTAACCTCTTTGCCGCCTGGTGTGCTGGCGCCAGCGCACGTCAGCACATTCCTCTCCCCGAAATGCTGCACAGCTGTCAAGTACTGACGCTGCAAACGACAATGGGGAGGGAGCCAGGACACTGGACATAGAGATGAGCCAGGAGCCATAGCTGTGGAGGGAAACCTACTCCCTATGCTACCCCGCCATCTGGCTTGCGATGCAACAGGAACATCCTCCAGAAAACTGCTTCCAGGGCACATGCCCAGGCCTTAGGGCGTGTGCTGTGGCGATGACGGCGACGGCGATGGTGATGGCGATGGCAGTGGTGGATCCAGGTCCGTGGGTTTGGCGAGCAGCGATGGTGGGGGCCATTGCAACCTGGTGCCACCAGGTTGCAATGTCTGCGCGGTCCCATGAAGACGTGAATCTGGTGGAATAAAAGCATGCGTGCATGTGGTTCTGGTGGCGACACTGCAAACCATCAGGACCTGCAATCATATAGGTAGAAGAGCCAATGCACCCCTGGATTACGTCTCTTTCCCACCGTCCAATGTTGCCATAAACCATGAAAAGAACAAGATCGCACAGTGCAAAGCAATACTTGCCGACCATCAGGGGTGCCGGATGCTGCGGTGGGTGTAGCAAGTGTAGCAGCGTCCGATGCCGGCGGCCATGCAGGAGTTGGGATGGTCCGTATCGTGGGTGGGAGCGATATGAGGCGAGAAAGTTGCAGCGCCTTTTCCCGTGTGTGGGAGGTGTGAAGATTGGCCATCTGTTGCTTTAAAGTGCATACAAATTGTACTGCTTCTCCGTTGGACTGTTCAAAGTCACGTGAAGTGAACTGCAGTCCATTGTCAGACACAAGTACTTCTGGCAAACCTTCGATGCAAAATATTGAGGACAATACTTGAACGGTGTTAGATGACATGGTAGACTTCACAGACCCTGCAAATGGGAACTTGCCAAAAGAGTCTACCACTATGAGTCAGCGAATGTTCCAATATGGTCCTGCAAACTCTGTGTGCACTCGTTGCCATGGGGATTGAGTCTTAGACCACGCTGAGAATGTCTATGGAAGAGCAATCGATTTTCCGCGCATGTGCAATACTGTGACGTCATCTGTTCAGTGGGAGTGTCCATTCCCTGCCAACTACACTGCCGTCTCGCTAACTGTTTAGTGCGAACAATAATTGCACAATGTCCTTGGTGGAGTAATCTCAACACATCATTTTGAAACACCGGAATGAGCACACCGGATTGTCCACTGTCGTTTTGATCTAGAATCACACCCTGTTGAACTGAAAGGCTATGCCGACGTGCAAAATATCGGCACACAACCGAGTTGTGGATACTGTTCAATAAACAAGACCAAGACGTGCAAATATAATACAACAAAATCTTAAGGTCTAGGTCTACTTTCGTGGTCTGTGCAATTTTCGGTAGTTCAAGGGAAAAGTTTCCAGAAATTCAAAGTCCAGTGCATCGATTTGGCAACTAGATGCAGCAGAAGCATCAAAATCAGGGTCTGAGCCAATCGCATGGCGAGATGGGCGCCTGTATTGCCATGCTTTGCCCTAGATCTGTACACAGTTTCTTATTGATACTGCGAAAGGAACAAAGCCTAGCGTTGCAATATGTGAGCAGTGCATGTAGGAACCGGGTTTGACGGATGGAATAAGGACTGCAAAGGCTTGTGATCTGTCACTAAATAGAACTTGCGACCATACAAATAGTGACGGAATTTTGTCACACCATACACAATAGCGAGAGCATCTTTTTCTACTTGAGAATAATTGTACTGCGCTTGAGTTAACAACTTGGAGGCAAAAGCAAAAGGTCTGTCTTGTACACCAGTTCTGTGCGAAAGCATAGCGCCGATTCCATAGGAAGAAGCGTCGACTTGCAAAACTACTGGCTTGGTAGGGCCACAATGCACTAAACATCTGTCACTAAGCAAAGCATTTTTGAGTTTCTGAAATGCGTCTTGACGCTCTTTAGTCCACACAAAACGTACATTTCTGGGACGTAAGCGATGCAATGGAGCCGCGATCTGAGCGGATTCGGTATGAACCGAATGTGGTACGTCACCTTGCCTAGCACTGTCTGCAGTTCAGGCACGTTGCGAGGAACAGGCAGGTCATGGATTGCAAGCAGATGAGATTGGAGGGGGTGCACACCCTGACTGTTTATCACATGACCTAAGTACTGTAGTTCAGTTTGCAAAAAGTCACACTTTTAGAGACTACACTTGAGTCCTGCTTCTGACAACACTCGGAAAACAGTACGCAAATTGGCAAAGTGTGATCTGAGACGACAACATCGTCAAGGTAGTTTGAACGAAACGGCACTTTTGCAGTCAGCTGTTCCAAGTAACGTTGAAAAATGGCGGGTGTGGAAGTACTGCCGAAAGGAGAGTCCTCAGTTTGTACTTGCGACAAAGTGATTCTTCATCTAATGGAATTTACAAGTAGGCGTCACGAAAATCTGTGTTACAAAAGTAACATCCTGCACCAAGCCTGTCCGTTTCCTCAGGGCGAGGAAACGGATAAATGTCAGCTACTGTCTGTGGGTTGCCTATAGACTTGTAGACTTGAAATCAACACAAATGCGAATGGGACCAGGCAACCGAATGCTTAGGCAAGAAAACGAGAGGACTTGCCCACTGACTATCTTGAATGGGAGCAATTACACAATTATCTTGCAATTCTTTCAGTTCACTGGCTACTTTGTCTCTTACAGCAATTGGAATGCGGAGAGCCCGAAAAAACTTAAGCTGAACATTGTCTTTCAATGTAACCTGCGCTACGAGGTTATTTGCTTTTCCCTTTCTTTCTGAAAATAGTTCAGGAAATTCTTTGAGCAAGCTAGCGACACTGTCCTTTGGATCACAAGTCGAAATTGAAAGTGCGGTATCGTGGATGCTAATTCCAAACAAATCAAAGGCATCTGAACCAAAAATGTTCTCACTATCTCTTGATTTCAACACAGTAAAATTCCCTCTTCTAGTGTGAGATTTGTAAGTTGCGGGCAAACTACACTCTCCAAGCACGGGAATTTCCTGTCCGTTGTGGGCAGTGAGGTGCTTGCTAGATTTAGAAAGGCTTGAGGAGCCTAACTGTTTGTACGCGGCACGATTAAGCAAAGTTGCTGAGTCACCTGTGTCTAACTGAAAGTTCATACGACGTCCAACAGTGCGTAATGAGACAAATAGTTTGCAAGAACGTCATTGCACAGCACTAGGGCGAGAATGGGGCACAAGCTTGATCTTACTTTTGTCAGAGCCGCGCGGAGTGGCCACGCGGTTTGAGGCGTCATGTTACGGATTGTGTGGCCCCTCCCGCAATTGGCCTGTATTGATCTTCTCGCAACCTCTTTGCCACATGGTGTGCTGACGCCAGGTTACCCCAGCAGATGATTTATCTCTGACGCTCGTCAGTTTCATCATGTGTCACCAGTTTGTCTACAACAATCCTGTGATTTCTATACGCTATGCCTGCTTCACCCACGATAAATTTATACTCTTCGCTCTACTTCTCCTCAACCGTAACATTCGTATGTGAACAGCACACCAGAAACAATTGTTCCCTTAGAGCAAAAGCCTTTGTGTCCCATTCCGTCGCACAGGCTCCTTTTATAGATAAGTTTCAGGAGCAAGAGCCAGACTTTCGGATAATTTAGCTCAAAATATCTTAAAACTCATTCATATCTTTGGTCTCAAATGACAGCTAATGACCTAGCTCCTAAAACTCTAAAAATGTCATTTTTATATGCATCATTTACACCGTAGCAGCGAAACACCCTCCTCTGCGAAATTATCTTTTCCATGTAGCAAAGCCCCTAACTATGGCAATCAGCCTGACTTTCTTTTTTTAATGATGTATTCGCGACGTTCATTTCTATGCCATAATATTCCCCCTTTGTAATCCTACACGTGATTTCGTTTGCACTTTCTGCCACCGTTATTATTATTGTTGTGGTTTTAATGTTGAAAGAACACACTCACAACAGATCCTATTTCAACACGGAGCTTCGTCCCTCTAAGTGTCAGAGGTAGTTGTTCATGACGCTCAGAGACAGATCAAATGATTCTTGTTAATCATCACTGTCTCACTAGTATTACATACACCAATGAAACTTCTTGTTACGTGCTCTATGGAAAGCCGTCAAAAACTGTTAAACAGAACACGTGAAGTTAATGAGATTTAAATTTTAGTCGTGAGTGAAATACAAACAAAATTTATGGATGTTTGGACGTAGGGCTGATGAACATGGGAGAGTTAGCATCATAACATCTGTAGGACCATCATTACTTCAGATTGGAAACTTGCAATCAGGTTTTGTCGACATAGTGACTGGGCACATGTTAAGTTCGTGAAACTTCATTACTTCCTACAAACAATCATTTGAGTTTCAGACGAAACTGCCGCTCCTTAAATGCTACTTCTTCGTAGTTCTTTCATGCAGATCAGAGCAGGGACACTGAATGAGAAAACTGACATGTGGACCTGCTGGATGAACACAGAGTGTCCTAGAATGAAAACATTACGAAATAACGAGGAGAACAGGAAATGTGTTAAAAATGTCATCAAGAAAAGGAAATATGAATATACTGGCCTTGCTATGAGACGTCTTGAAGGTACAGTTTCCTAAAATCAACATTTCAAGTTAAACATATGGCGGAAGTGGAGGTGGAAGAAAAAAAATCAAGAAAATGGTTTAGAGTATTGCTCAATAAAGTCTTTCGAAGGACGATGGGCAAAGACAAAAGTGTCACACGATCTGTCCACATCCGGTTCTGGATCGTTGTTTAAAGGAGATGAAGGAGAGACCTTCTCTTCTCTATTCAGATGTATGTGTTAACTTGGCATTTTCGAGAGCAATTGTACACATAAAGGTTATCATTTAAAGCAATAAATCTGCATGTTGCACACTATTTATCTATCGTATTATGATATTTTCGGCCTACAAGACCTTCACAGGTCCTCCCACATTATACCGTGCCGTAGAACAACTTTGTAAAACGCGTTACACACTGTGACAAAAGTCATCGGATACCTCCTAATATCGCGTCGGGTCTCTTTTTACGCTGTGCAGCAACTCGACGGCTGTAGAAGCACCACGGCTCAATATTACTGCAGGGGATTTACCAACGACTTGCTCAGTCCTCAACAAGTCCTTGTAAGTCTCCTGCAGAAATATTGAGCAGTGGTGATTCTGCAGCCGTCCATAATTGTGAAAGTTTTCCTCGTGCGGGATTCTGAGCATGCAGGATTTTGCGCATGCACGATTTTGCGCACGAACTGACCAGATTATGTCCCATAAATGCTCGATGGGATTCATGTTGGGCGATCGGGGTGGGCAAATCACTCTCTCGAACTGTTCAGAATGTTGTTCACACCAATCGCGAATAGTTATGGAGAGGTGACATGGCGCATTGTCATCCATAAAAATTCTATCGTTGTCTGGGAACATGAAGTCCACGAATGGCTACAAATGCTCTTCGGGTACGAAATGTAACCATTTCCAGTCAATTATCGGTTCAGTTTAACCCGAGAGGTCGGTCCGTTCCATGTAAACACAGCGCACACCATTATGGAGCCACCAGCAGCTTGCACAGTGCCTCGTTGACAACTTGGGTCCATCGCGTAGTGGGGTCTGGGCTGCACTCGATCCCTGTCATCAGCTCCTACCAACTGAAATCGGGACCCGTATGACCAGACCACGGTTTTCCAGTCGTCTAGGGTTCAACCGACATGGACACGTGCCCAGGAGAGGCAGTGCAGACGATGTCCCTGGTGTTAACAAAAGCACTCGCGTCGGTCGTCTGCTGCCGTAGCCCATTAACGCCAAATTTGGCAACATTATCCTAATGGATACGTTCGTTGTACGTTCCACGTTGATTTTTGCTGTTATTTCACGCAGTGTTTCTTGTCTCTTAGCACTGACAACTCAACGCAAACGCCGCTGCTTTCGGCCGTAAGTGAAGACCGCCGACCACTATGTTGTCCGTAGTGAGGGATACTGCCTGAAATTTGGTATTCTCGGCATGCTCTTGACTCTGTGGATCTCAGAATACTAAGTTCCGTGACGATTTCGGAAATGGAATGTCCTAGTGTCAACTATTAGCCCGCGTTCACAGTCTGATAATGTGTAATACGGCGACAATTTTGTCTGCAACATTTCCACATTGAGTACAAACGACAGCTCAGCCAATGCACTGCCCTTCCATACCTTGTGCACGGGATACTACCGCCATCTGTTTACGTGCACACCGTTATCCCATGACTTTGTCACCTCAGTGTAGCCATTTGTTGCTAAACACTCGCGTAGTAAAATTTATCTCTGACAACGAATTCGAGACATTGGAAAAAACATAAAAACCAAACAGTCACTCAACGAAGTGGAAGAAAGGAATGGTGCAGAAGATAAGGCAATCAAGATTTTCCAGAATGAGGTTTTCACTCTGTAGTGGAGTGTGCGCTGATATGAAACTTCCTGGCAGATTAAAACTGTGTACCGGACCGAGACTCGAACTCGGGACCTTTGCCTTTCGCGGTCAAGTGCTCTACCACTTGCCCGCGAAAGGCAAAGATCCGGAGTTCGAGTTTCGGTCTGGCACACAGTTTTAATCTGCCAGGAAGCTTCAAGATTATGGGTTCTTTCAACCTTCATCTTTGTATACAAGTGTCCAAGCGGTTGAAATGTTCTGATGTATGTGTATGTTGTGCTCTTCATTGACTATTTTCCCAAAATCAGGAAAAGTGTCAGTTGTACATCATTATTTACGAAGTTTCGACAGCAGCTCACATCAGTCCCTTAAAAATGGCACAGGATTTTCGATCTATGAAGTACACAAATGGATTAATTTGCCCACTTATGGAGCTAATTATTATAGTAACTAGACTTGGTTTACAAAAACAAACAATTTTCTACGATACTCATATGTCTTTGTTGAAGAGCACCTCCATGCCGAGAAACTCATTATGCCGGGAAGCCGGCGATGTATTGTGATCAGCACTATTTAAATAAAATAAACGTGAAAAACCTTCGGGAAATGAACTTGTTGGTTGTATTTTTTTAATGAATGTATTTGTATCAATGGCTATTTGCTGTTTTTGCTTTTGGCACGAATGTATCTGTAGTTACAAGAAGACATCGATCGAGTCACAAACCGGCGTGTCTATGCTCTAAAAATGCATTACCTCTATCGACATCTGCACCTATATCCATTCTCTGGAAACCACAGTGAAGTATAAGGCAGAGGCTACTTCCAATTTTACCACATTTTCTTGAGTAGGAGTGGTTGTGGTACTATTTTGAATTGTTTTAATGAGTGAGAAACACCAACTGCACGTGACTACCTCTACCAATGGCTTCTAAAGTATCATACGTGAAGAGTGTTAGTTGGCTTTCGCATGATCGGTGATTTCCGTGCAAAATATAGTTTTCTTCCCGGTGGGTCACGATGTTCGAGGCCAGAGTAAACTCTAAATTTCTTCTAAAACTTGGATGAGAGATCGGTTGACTTGAAATATGCAAATAAAAAGGTGGAATGCAACAATGAATTGATCTCATTTGCCATACGCTGTCACCATTCGGCGAAGATTAAAACTACCTTGCTTGACTAAACGTGAAACGTGATTTCGTCTTTTCGTTCTCTGCTCAGGACACAGCACACAGCGTATCTCACTTTCGGCAGTTCATTGCCCTCCACTAGTCTTATCTGCGACGTTTTATCGCGTGATGAACTGCAGACCACCGCGAGGAGTAAGTGTAAACACGGAGACATCACGCTCACATGTCGAGTGTGTGAGTAGGCCCCGTAATGAGTAGGCTGCGTAATGAGAAGTGTAACTGCCCGGCATAACCATTCTAATAAAATTTTATTGGTGGTGGTGAGCTGCCCTTTATTAACCACTTCTTGATACATACACGTCCAGAGGTACTCATTTATGTAACATATAAACATAAAACTAATTTTAAGGTAGAATTATTATCACCACAACCCTGCATAAAAAAATAGTTGTCAGCGCGTGCTGGTAGCAAAATAATACAGTATACAGGGTAAATCACCTAAAACCTTCACCGCTAATATTGTGGAAATGGAAAGTGCTACCTACGTGCCGTTTTCACAGAATGGATTAGTAGTTTGGGCTCGTATTGTCAGGGCTAGTATTGTCAGTCAATCAACAGACTCTAATAATACTTATAAAGGGCATTTTTTGTGCGAACATACACTTTTTAAATGGAGCAATACCTATTGGTGTTAGCAGACTAAAAGTAGGATAAATCAGAATATCAGTTGTTTTTCTTGCAGAATTCTAGTACGACTCGTCTACGAGATATTGTATTTTGAAAAGATTCTACGCCGACATCTGTACAATACCTGTGGTAGCACACATTAAAGAACAACACAACTGCAGACGCTAGTTATGTGGATTCTGACCAGTAATGCTACTCTGACCATCGCAGGACGTGTTCAAAATGACCAGCTTCACCCACAGTACACGCTTCCAGTCTGATATGAAACAAGTGTTGCACACGTGCTGGCATTTCTGCGGAGATTTCCGAGCAGGCTGCAACAATAAGTCGTTGCATATCATTGGGTATAGTTGGCATGTCCCTCTAAACAGTGTCTTTCAGTTTTCCCCACAGAGAAAGTGTACATGCGCCAGATCCAGGGAACGGGTCGGCCATGCGACAGGTCCGCTACGTCCAGTCCAACGATGTGGATATAATTCGTGAAGACATGCTGTAGTACTTGGTGCACTATGTGCTGGACAGCCATCGTATTAGTGCGACAGGTTCCTGGCCTGCAGCTTCTAGCATCTGTGGAAGATGGTCTGCTATGAGGCTGCGATACTTGTGCGCGTTCAGTTTTCGTCTATAAAAAAAGGGCCAATGTACTGGTGGTTCACTATCCCACGCCACGCGGTTACACTCTATGTACTACTGACGTTCCATCTGACGAAGCCAAAGGAATTGTCAACAGACCAATAGCGCATGTTTCGGCGGTTTACTTGGCCACGATTGGTAAATATGGTTTCATCTCGTCTGGAGTACCCTGTCTTAATGTCCATGTACAGAAGTTAAAAAGATTCTCATACTAGTTTCCCTGCAATTCTTGATGGAGAGAGATGTGCTACGATGGAACCTATGTCGATGGATAATACGTAGGAAGCTTGCCTTACTCATGCCACTTCCTCGTGCCATTTCGTGGAAGCTAAAGTGCGGATCAACTGCAACAACATTAATTTCCCCCTCTTCTGCCGTTACTCGTTGCCTTCTGTTACGTTGCCTAGGTGTTTTACTGCCACTTTCACAAAACTAGTTCAAGAGGCCGATAAATAATTGCCGAGATGGTTGACATCTGTTCGTGTATCTTGGCGCATTTACCGTACTAGATCGAACTACATTCTTCCTACACTCTCCATACACGATGAGCAAGTCGTCTTTTTCTGCACTGGTAAATCACATTGTCAAGTGATGACTTACTGGCTGGACTGTCGCACACTAACCGACTAGCAAGTCGCAATGCAGTCAAGGAGCACAGAAACGCACTGTAACAACATCGTACCTACCAACTACGCACGCTGAATGGCACAAATAAGTGTCAGTGTCGAAACTATGCACAATACGATAGATGGTAAACGATTCGCACTAGAATCGTGCAACAAACGCAATTGACATTCTACTTTTCCCTATTTTTAGTTTGTTAACGTCATCAGGCATCGTTCCTTTCAGAAACGTGGATGTCTGCACAAAAATACAATTTCTAGGTATTGTTACAATCTATTGATTAGCTAACAATACAGACCCCTGCCCGCTAATCCATTCAATGAAAACCGAACCTCAATAGCGCTTGTAATGTTGTTGCTTTAATTTCTTCTGATAGCGGTACTGATAGACAATACCATAAAAGTGGGTTAAAATCTGTGACCTATGTGGGGTAGTTAACCTTGCATTACTGCGCAACTGTTTCACCAGGTATCCAGTCTAGCTTATACCAAATTCCCAACCAGACTAACATTAATTATAAGCTTTTAATAGTCATACGACAACCCTAAATAAAAAGAAATAAATCAGTTTATATTTGGAAATTTATTTTAACATTGATCATTGAAATTTCAGCATATTAAACTTGATTCATAACTAAACTGGTGCCTTATTTAGGATTGTGAAAATGTGAGTTTGTAATCTTACGGAACACATCAAATATGGAGCCAAGATTGGAAGACTGCATACAACACTGCATTCATAAAATAACACACAAAGAACGTTGAAACATATGAAAGAGGAAATTAACCACAACCAACCAATTCAATGTTCACCCAAAGAGGTTACGTTCGTAGCGCAATCCTGTCCGTCATGAAATTACCACACACTGGTATACTAAATTCATACTAACTCTCTGTGAAATCTTCCCGAAAAGAATAGCTGAGGGCTACTTTGATGCTTTCACCATATGCTTCCCGTGGTCAACTTGGTTTACACAAAGAGTGTAACTCCACAATAATTTTGATAATTAAAATAAATTACATCGAAACGCAATTTACTAAAGAAAAACCTCGAACTGGTTACTATCGTCTTACTATTAACCTGATGGGTCAAACAGTTGTATAAGCACGTGGTACTGGTCTCACAAAGTACACCCCACGTGGGTTGAACATAAAGAAAAGTTGCTATAATGAAAAATATTGTCAAGACGAGACGTTATAATCACACGAGCATTCGCATTTAAGATTGATGATCTTAGTTAGAGTTACTGATCAACACGTGGTTCCACTTTACTCACAAAGTAGTGACAAAGCAACTACCGGAAGATATTCTGAACTTCACACGCGAATTACACTGCGTTGCGATTTAAGATAACATTAGATATTTTAGAGCTAAACCTGAAATAAAGGTGATTAAATTTTCAGTTAGGCTGAACTTAAGAAATCCATTGTCCTGCAGACTTAGCAGACAGGCGCTTAGCCGGAGATCTTACCTCTTCAGACGCTCGCCGCGGACAGACTGCCGTAGTCCCTTCCTGAGCGTGGCTCACAAATACAAACGGAAGTGGCCAGAGAGGCAGCTTCCTATACCAACATGACAAGGGACGGACAGGACCATACTAAGAATAGAGACCTCTCTGCTTTTAGAAAGCGTAGCTACCTGTTCCGACGTTGGTCCTACTGTTCTCTAGCAGACAGGCTTGTCTGCTACCCTCAAGCATGCAACTAGAAATACATTTGCTCATTCATCCTCTCACACAGAAGGGAAGGGGGATGACAGTATCTTATCATATACAGTATATAAAAGAAAGCGGATGTAGGTTCCGTATGAGACTGTGTGACATGAATTACATATAAACTGTGTTTTAAAGTGTAGTAGTGCGACAGATCGTTCTTGTTTATGTGTAAAAGTAACACGTTCCACTGCTCAGTCTCCTCCCAGATAGTCAGAAACACCACAGTAAGTTTAGAAGAGGAATTTATGCCATAAATGACAACAGATTTAAAAAATTAACACGAAAGGAATCCAACAGAGACCTTTCACGCTTTCCATTTCCAGCAATATTTATGGCGCATGGTTTAGGGGATTCATACTGTGACACCACCAGTTTAAAACTAGAATTAAGGCATACAAAAAAGTTGCAAACAAATACTTATGACACAAAGACATTAGACAGTCCTCTGTAGTGCAAGAAAGTATCAGACAAAAAAATGAAAGAGGACGCAGCACTATAACAACTTGTGTTTCTGCCATACACGAAGAGCGTCACAGTGCACAATGGAGAGATTCTCTGTCGTCAACGTGTAAAGCCAATTTTTTTCCAAGCAACTATAAAATTAAAGGCATGTGAAGTACGACGAAGTACGAATCAGAAACCTTAGTGACTCCTAGAGTGTACGAAATTACGTGCAAGTGTGATAAAAAATGCATAGGAGACACAGGTCGTACAGTTAAAGAACGGCTAAAAGAGCACGAACGACATGTAGCAGTCAAGCTACCCAGCAAGTCAGCCGTACCTGAACACAGTGAAACAGACAGCCAGGAAATAGACTTTGCTGATGTTCACGGTTTAGAAACACCACTCCAGTGTCAACGGGAAGTAGGAGAGGCAGTCGAGATTCTGAAATGCTCAAAAAATTTTTAATCGTGACGTCTACTTTGAGCGGCCGGCTGCATCGTTGTCTGCCCGTAGTACTACGAGGACGCCGTGGGAGAATGTAAACACCAACACTAAAAAGGCGCCACTCCTCACCCCTCCCTCCACCCACCTCTTCGGCCACTACTACACCAGTGAACGCTTCCACCAATTACGACAACGTCATTGATTTGAAAGTTATTTTCGGTAATATATGCGGGAAATACTGATTTTAAATTAGCGGAAGTTTGACAGTGCGTTACGATTCTAAACTGGAACTCTGCACACTTCGACCACGTCATCGAATTTGCTGTAACCACACGTATTTTCAGAATTTGTGGCTGGGACATACTGTCCCGCAATTAAATTAAAAATACACGGAAGCGCCAAATACAGAGCAATGTAAACAAGCAGAATACGAAGCTGTGGTCGGCAACGTCTGTATAAAACAAGTATGTGGTGCAGTTGTTAGGTCGGTTACTGCTGCTGCAATGGCACATTATCAAGATTTAAGTGAGTTTGAGCGTGGTGTTAGAAGCGGCGCACAAGCGAAGGGACACAGCATCTCCGATGCAGCAATGAACTGGGGATGTTTCCGTGCGACCATTTTATGAGTGTACGTACTGTGAATATCAGGAATACGGTAAAACATCAAATCTCCGACATCGCTGCGGCCGGAAAAGATCCTGCAATAACGGGACGAACGACGACTGCAGAGAATCGTTCAGCATGACAGAAGTTGAGAGGTGGCATGATCGCCCTCTCATATTTCTATCTTACACTGAGTAATTCGATTTTCCTCTCTAATTGCGTGCGGTGAAAAGTTGTATTCCTTCACACGCGGACTTCCCACGAAGCGTCTCTAGTCATCCGGGTTGTCCGGTGAAAGGCGGGTTCTGCTGATTTTGAAAGGGTTAAGCCGACGGGTGTGAGAGAGTCGAGTGGATGCTTTCCAGACGCCGAAATTGTCATAAGAGCGGCGGCGACATGCCCACAGGGGCCTGAAGGAGCGGCTGGACTAGAGATTCCGTTACTTCGCAGAAACTTAGTGAAAACACTTTCTGGCGGGCTACCAGCGAGGCGTGGGATTGGCTTGTGTTCCCAGGCAGTCTTGGCGGGCAAATTCCCGCGTTTTAAAAATCGACACTGTGATTGGCTTGCTCAGGGCATAGCTCCGCGCGTAGCAAAATCGGCGCAGAAATTGGCGCCAAGTATCTCCATTGGTGGAATAGAAGTACGTTGGCAATAGAGTGAAATTTTCCGCCGGTTTTCGAGTTGATGATTGGAACGTTTAGCCACGGCCACTGTCGTGGGGGCGGGAATGTTCTGTGTTCGGCTTGTACGGGTGCTCTTGAGAGGGTCGGCTCTCGCCTTTCGGTCGGAGTAGGTTACAAGCCCGAGCTCTCGACAGCCTGCCTTCCATTCGCTGTCTAATATACTTTTATTTACTTTAAACTGTTTGACGAAGTTGCTGAAGTTTCGACTTCAACGTAACTTTCCGAGTACAGTTGGCAATTGAGTGTTCTGCGTACAAGCGGCCTATGTTGTCTCTCTTGAGCAGTTTTGGCTAAAGCTGACTGAATCGGAGTTACTGAGTGACTTCACTTGTTAAAATCAATCACTGTACTGTCAGTGATTGTGTGGCGGGTCTTCTTCATCTCCCTCAGAGGGTCATTTGTATTGCTAGGAAATCTTTAGTCTGGAACAACCAGACCAGGATAATTTGTTTCGGGCTATACTCGCAACATTATCATCACCACGACGGGACATAGAAGCAACCAGCCATCGCCTCCAGTACGCCAGATCAACACTATCTTTCAGTTAAGAAGACAGCTTGGTAATGTATATCCGCAGCACCGGTAGCTTAGGGAATTTTGCTAGGTGATAATCAGAGCTCAGCAGAACGGGCCTGTTCGTCTTTTCTAACTTTGTTCAATTTGATCCAATTTGATGTATTGTAAATGTTTCATGTGTTTTGTTTCTTATTTTGACTTTAGTCATAATAAATCAAATTGTTATTTTGGACAGAACTTTCATTCTGTTAATCCGTAGAGCAACCCTTTCATTTCCCACTACATTAATGAAACTTTTCTTTATTTAATTAATTTCTATCAAATTAAATTATTGCAGGTGCCAAACTCTTTTCTACTCCACTTGCCGGGTCAATTACAGTCAGTTCCCGTTTCTTCTTAATCCATGTGCAACAGCAAAAGTCAGTGTTAGAATAGGGGGGCTTAGAGCATCATTTACATATGAAAATTCTAGAAGAATTTAGTGTTAAATACACTGCTAGCCCCGGCACCTCGCAAAGTGCAATCCTTCCGCAAATTGCTGCAGATTTCAATGCTGGTCCATCAACGAGTGTCAGCGTGCGACCCATTCAACGAAACATCATCGATATGGGCTTTCGGAGCCAAAGGCCCATCTCGTGTGCCCTTGATGACTGCACGACACAGAGCTTTTTGCATCGCCTGGGTCCGTCAACAGTGACATTGGACTATTGATGGCTGGAAACATGTTGCCTGGTCGGACGAGTCTCCTATCAAATTATATCGATGGTCGTGTACGGCTATGGAGACACCTCATGAATCCATGGACGGTGCATGTCATCAGGGGACTGTTCAAGCTGGTAGAATCTCTGTAATGGAGTGGGGCGTGTGCATCTGGAGCGAAATGGGTCCCCCGATACGTCTAGAAAGGACTCTGACAGGTGACATGTACGTAAGCATCCTGTCTGATTGCCTGCATCCATACATTCCCACGGCCTTGGAAAATTCCAGCATGGCGATACAACACCCCACGCATCCAGAATTGCTACATAGTGACTCCAGGAACATTCTTATGAGTTTAAACACTTCCGCTGGCCACCAAATACCACAGACCTGAACATTATTGAGCATGTCTGGGATGCTTTGCAACGTGCTGTTCAGAAGAGATCTCCACCCCCTCGGGTAATCTTATGGGTTTATGGACAGCCCTGCAGGATTCATGGTGACAGTTCCCTCCAGCACTACTTCAGACATTAGTCGAGTCCATGCCACGCAGTGTTGCGGCACTTCAGCGTGCTCGCTGGGGCCCTACACGATATTAGGCAGGTGTACCAGTTTCTTTGGCTCTTCAGTGTAGTACCACTTACCGATTGTGAGCAAGTTTTCCGGGAGGTCTCCGTGTTGTAAGGGAAATGATGGAACGGTAAATCCCCTCTCAAATAATCCTTACCGGGACCCCCTCTGCCGCTGTACCGGGTCGACAGCCGTTAGGCAGGAGATTCCCTGACTCTTCAATGGATCCTACTCGAACACAGAGTGAAAATTTGAATAAAATAATTTTGAGTGTTAGTTGTTTTCGTGGTTAATAATGAAGAAAGCTGACACATCAAATGATTTTATACAAATCGATACTGACCGTAGAAGCCTGGGAACGTAAAGAATTATGTACAGGTTGTTACCAAAATTCCCTTTACAGACTTTGAGAGCAGGTTCCTTACCCCAAAGCAATCAAAAAATGCCTGGTAACCATGGACGCCAAAATGCATATCCTAAGAGCTTTCAGCTTTTGTTTATATTCGATACTGTGAAACACATCTCTTCTACTGCCAGCTCTTTGGTTTCCGTAGGTTATCTTAAGAGCTATGAGCACTTCTTCATCTTCGTTGCTGCGAAATGCACCTCTTCTATTTACATAAATTCTAATCAGTAAACTTTCTTTAACATACACTACTGGCCATTAAAATTGCTTCACCACGAAGATGACGCGCTACAGACGCGAAATTTAACCGACAGGAAGATGATGCTGTGATACGCAAATGATTAGCTTTTCAGAGCATTCACACAAGGTTGGCGCCGCTGGCGACACCTACAACGTGCTGACATGAGGAAAGTTTCCTACCGATTTCTCATACAAAAACAGCAGTTGACCGGCGTTGCCTAGTGAAACGTTGTTGTGATGCCTCGTTTAAGGAGGAGAAATGCGCACGATCACGTTTCCGACATTAATAAAGGTCGACTTGTAGCCTATCGCGATTGCGGTTTATCGTATCGCGACATTGCTGCTCGCGTTGGTAGAGAGATCCCATGACTGTTCGCAGAATATGGTATCGGTGGGTTCAGGGGGGTAATACGGAACGCCGTGCTGGATCCCGACGGCCTCGTATCACTATAGCAGTCGAGATGACGGGCATCTTATCCACACGGCTGCAGCGGATCGTGCAGCAACGTCTCGATCCCTGAGTCAACAGATGGGGACGTTTGTAAGACAACAACCATCTGCACGAACAGTTCGACGACGTTTGCAGCAGAGTTGACTATACGCATGGTTGTAGCGATCGTGCAGCCAAGTCTCGGTCCCTGAGTCAACAGATGGGGACGTTTGCAAGACAACAACCATCTGCACGAACAGTTCGACGACGTTTGCAGCTGCGTGGACTATCAGCTCGGAGACCATGGCTGCGGTTACCCTTGACGCTGCCTTACAGACAGCAGCGCCTGCGATGGTGTACTCAACGACGAACCTGGGTGCACGAATGGCAAAACGTCATTTTTTTCGGATTAATCCAGGTTCTGTTTACAGCATCATGATGGTCGCATCCGTGTTTGGCGACATCGCGGTGATCACACATTGGAAGAGTGTATTCGTGATCGCCATACTGGCGTATCACCCGGCGTGATGGTATGGGGTGCCATTGGTTACACGTCTCGGTCACCTCTTGTTCGCATTGACGGCACTTTGAACAGTGGACGTTACATTTCAGATGTATTACGACCCGTGGCTCTACCCTTCATTCGATCCCTGCGAAACCGTAGATTTCAGCAGGATAATGCACGATTGCATGTTGCAGGTCCTGTATGGGCCTTTCTAGATACGGAGAATGTTCGACTGCTGCCCTGGCCAGCACATTCTTCATGTCTCTCACCAATTGAAAAGGTCTGGTCAATGGTGGCCGCTTAACTGGCTCGTCACAATACGCCAGTCACTACTCTTGATGAACTGTGGTACCGTGTTGAAGCTCCATGAGCAGCTGTACCTGTACACGCCATCCAATCTCTGTTTGACTCAATGCCCAGGCGTATCAAGGCCGTTATTACGGCCAGAGGTGGTTGTTCTGGGTACTGATTTCTCAGGATCTATGCACCCAAATTGCGTGAAAATGTAATCACATGTCAATTCTAGTATAATATATTTGTCCAATGAATACCCGTCTATCATCTGCATTTGTTCTTGGTGTAGCAATTTTAATGGGCAGTAGTGTATTTGTCTTCCTCCACAAGATATCAGATTTTGTCAGCTAAAATGAAGTCATGGAAAGAACATTTCGGCCGTACTGGAGAGTCAAATAACTGTTCTGAAATAAATTAATTTCTGGCAAAACCACATCCAATTTCAATAAGAAACTTGCAGCTCGTTACGTCACCATGGACGTTCAGATCATTTCTCACCTACAGTGGAGTGAACTACTGCCACATTCATCTTATGATCTGAAGATAGCTGGTGACCACCTCTCCCCCCCCCCCCAAAAAAAAACAGCATTTGTTATTGAAATTGCGTTTGACTGTGCCGGAAAATAAACTATTTTCAAAAAGTCCTCTGTCAACAGTCATCAGCTTGGTCATGAGACAGTGACGCTTACTTTTGTTTGAAAGTTATAACGCTGCATGCTACAAAGCCACAACTTCTGCTTAAATATACGAAAAAAATGCACAATTTGGTCAGATTTCCACTTATATGTTATCAGGCAATCATTTTCGCCAGCTGTCAACTGACAATGTATGCATATGTATCAGTTTGCAGGATGATCCATGCTATTCTGGATGTCAAGTGAACCATACCCCGTATGAAGTAGAGGTATTAATTTTTCGTACAGTCTTGTGACAAAGTAGTTAATCTTGGTTTCGCAAATGCTCTCGTGTTAAATCAGAAAAAATTAGGCCTCTAGCAACTCCTGTGAAAGCACCAATTCAGGATGTTTTTCTCTTCAACTGATCCGTTACAAGAGAGCGCCTAGTTAATAGGAATCATACAGTTTTCCACCATTTATGGTACACGTCGACAACAGCAAACAGAATAAAATAACAGGAGAGAACACAGGGAATGCACAGTTTGCGCTGTACGAGGTGTGGCTAGAAAAAAACCGGACTAGTACTGGTGAAACAATAAAACGAATGCAATAAGGCTGAAAGTCGCGTGGCCTGTCACGTGACTCTCGCTCCGCCTACTGCTCGAGTTTCATCTGCCTCCTGCACTCAGTCTGCCCGTGGCGTCTGTTTTAAGTAGTTGACGTTTTGTCTGTGCGTCGGAAAATGTTGAGTGTACAGAAAGAACAGCGTGTTAACATCAAATTTTGTTTCAAACTAGGAAAATCTGCAAGTGAAACGTTTGTAATGTTACAACAAGTGTACGGCGATGATTGTTTATCGCGAACACAAGTGTTTGAGTGGTTTAAACGATTTAAAGATGGCCGCGAAGACACCAGTGATGACACTCGCACTGGCAGACCGTTGTCAGCAAAAACTGATGCAAACATTGAAAAAATCGGTAAACTTGTTCGACAAGATCGCCGTTTAACAATCAGAGCAGTGTCTGAGTTAACAGGAGTTGACAATGAAAGTGTTAGGCAGATTCTTCATGAAAGTTTCAACATGAACAAAATGTGTTCAAAAATGGTTCCAAAGTGTCTCACAATTGAACAGAAGGAACGCCGAAGAATGATTTGTTCTGACATCCTGAAAAACATTGAAAGTGATCCCACCTTCTTACAGAATGTTATTACTTGCGATGAATCGTGGTTTTTTACTTACGATGCCGAAACTAAACGCCAATCGATGCATTGGAAAACTCCTGGTTCTCCACGACAAAAAAAAGCACGAATGTCACAATCGAAATTCAAGGCAATGATGATTGTTTTTTTTGACATCAAAGGGATTGTGCACATTGACTGGGTACCAGAGGGACAAACAGTGAATCAGCATTACTACATTAGCGTCCTGGCTACCCTACGTGAGCGAGTACGGAGAAAACGGAACGATTTGTGGAGAAAAAAGTCATGGATCCTTCACCAAGACAATGCCCCAGCTCACAGTGCGTTGTCAGTGAAGACGTTTTTGGCAAAACACAACATTCCCATCTTAGATCATCCACCCTACTCACCTGATTTGGCCCCCTGTGACTTTTTTCTTTTCCCTAAAGTCAAGTCAGCTTTGAAAGGAACTAGATTTGAGACTGTTGAAGCAGTAAAAGAAAAAGCGACGGAAGTAATGTATGGACTTACCGAAAATGATCTGCAGCATTGCTATGAACAGTGGAAAATTCGTATGGAGCGGTGTAGAGACCGAGGAGGAGAGTACATTAAAGGAGATAACATGAAATTGTAAATAAATGTTTTTTCCAGCATCAGTCCGGTTTTTTTCTAGCCGCACCTCGTATGTTCACTACAACGACGAGGCAGTGGTATGAATGACGATACTGAGTCCGGAAATACGTTCCAATCGGAGAAGAGGCGGTTTGTCCGGGCGAGAGATCTGGGTCATCAGACGCTGAGTCTGACATGAACGAACGAACCGTGTACAGCAGGCGACTGGGTTGAATAAAAAAATCTCGAAGTACTCGAAGGTAGCTTATGGGAATGTAGAGTTTGTCAGCGTACACTACTGGGATTCCGGCTGTGTGGCAGTCGATAAGGCGCGACTTTTCGAGGAGTGTCACACCCATCATCTTCTGGCGAACAAGATGACGTTGCGGTACCTCATCAGTGCCACCCGACTGGAAATCAGAAAAGTTTTCGTCAGCTGGACGGCAATTATTTAGAGAAACCGTAACACAGAAATGGTGCTTCCGTCTCATGGTCTTTGAGCAACGTCGCCCCCGACTGTGGCTCCTGGTTCCACTGTGAAGCAAGTCACTCGGTATCGAAAAGTTAACGTACAATTTCCTGCCTGTTTTGTTTCCATTACTACAAGAGCGACGCGCGGTGACTTTGTACCTGGACTTGTGCGTCCGTCAAAGTTACGCTGCCGGCGGGAGATAAGATAAAGGAACGGTGTGTGAAACTGAGCCAGTAGCCGTCGTGTCTGGTGTTTCATTGTTTAAAGGCGTGCTCTGCCTCTCCGACAGGTCTCATGCGATGCTACGCCTGCTTAGTGCTTCATGTGTAGTTACACCCTCAGGGTCAACCACTTCATAGCTTTCCACCATCCAGATTTACATAGCATCAACGTGAACCAGTCGTGTTGTTCTCTCAGTATCTCTTTCAGGCACAGCTTACAACAGAGATATTAATGAAGAAGACGGATAAATAATAGGAAAATAACGAAAAGAAGCAACTGTTGGCACTTTGCTGTAGCAGCAGTCACAGCACAACTTTGTACGGTCAGGGTGTTTTGAAATCACCCTGATAAAGTACTTATCTGAGAAGATAATGATTTGAATAGGGAGACATATAAATCCAGGCGAAAAGGTTTCCTTTTTTTCGAATAGAAACTCATAAAACACAGTGTTCCATTCTTCAGAGTTTGCAACGTGAAACAGTAATAATACTTTAGTGCACCGGTAATTACTACACATTTAATCATTTAAAACATGTAGAAATAAGGTTTTTAATTGTGCACAGCCACTGATATGATAAGTGGAAGGCTGTTTTTATTCAACTAGAATTTTTCTATCGTGTATATACGTCATTGTTGGCCAGTTTCGATTACTTTATCATTTTTTTATGCACCAACAAAAAAAAAACGGTAACCTAGATCTTAAAATACAAAGCCACAGACAAAGCGTCCATAATGGGACAGTTTACTTTCAAAAAATAAGACTGACATCCCAAGAGTGCGTGATGGCGTGATGGTGCCAGCACGGAGGTCTCCACAGTGGATGTGGCTTTAGTACTACTGCCAAGTCTATCCCAGCGGAGAGCAACGGCCAGAGGTAGACAATTGTCATTCAGTTAGGATAAGAAGCACAGCAGTCTCCGTGGAGAACTTGTAACTCACCACGCCATGGGGGAAATGCGCCGAAGACCAGTGGATGATCATATCAGAAATACTGCTGAAATGCGGTAGGTATATCACTTTGAACTGAAACAGAATCACAAGCTGAAAGAGCAGTCACCGTATTAATGGTACCGCAGACTCTTAAATTCAAATTGTCTTATTTTTCCCCCAGCTGTAAGAGTTGCATGTTAGTTTCTTAAACATTTTAAACCGGCCAAAGGAGTGTCCTAAAGTCAACTTTGCTAATTGTACTGGATGTGCTCATATTTTTTTTTTATTTTTGGCGATTTATGGACGACAGCAAATTAAATATTGTTGACTTATGCAAAAAAAGAACATTTCAGAGTGATATTTTAGTTGTGTAGGCTATCTACTTGTAGAGTTCTAGCGATATTAAATCTTGTTTTCCTCGCAAATAGGGAACAGCCGTACCCTACAGAAACAATTTAGGGGAAAAAAATTAAAGTGCTCAGTCAGAATCATCGGACAGTGATTTGAAAATCGCTCCTCTCGAATGCGAGTGCCTTTATCTCAGTGCTCGGTAAAACGATTTTGGAAGCGCTTATCTATGCTTCATGAGACAACCTATAAGAGCACACTCTGTTTCGTAACCAGCGTTGAAATCAAAAAATAGAAAACTTCCTCCATAAAAATGGAACACTTAAGATCTACTTATATATTTATATAATCCTTTATTCAGTTGGACATCTGTCTCGGTGAGAAAATGCCGTAGAATACGCCACTACATACCCAGAAAGAAAGAAAGAAAAGTAAGATACAGATCTATGAGATTCTGGAACGGAACTCAAGCTCAAAAAATCGGATAGTAACAATATATTGAACGATAGACATACATCATAACGATTTACTTGTCGCTGATGGTGTACAACAACAACCAGACGCAAATTGGTTTTGGTTTAGTGTGAGGCGTAGGTTGAACATTTTAGCATAGCCCTAAGATGCTACATTCCGATGCTCAGTGGCCGACAGGGAAGGGAAGATCCCCATAATGTCATGCAAATTTAAGAGAAACAATGTTGCGCAATGGATAACGCCTTATCAATTCAAATTAATAGTGGAGACTATTAAACAAGAAAGTATGGGTACCACAACTCATACGGATATGTTAATGAAGGGTTTCATTAAACTACTAAAGAAAATTAGCAGTCACTTTAAAAATTTGGTTTATTGCCATAGTAGTAGTACGGTATTTGCCTTACGGCGGGTCTTGTCATAGGTTAAGCCTCTTCAATATTGTACAAAGGTCCATCCCATGAAGGTCTAGGGAAGTCATTCCAGTGATGGTTTCCCGTTGCCTTCCACTGTCCTTCAAATCCTGTCGGATCGCATCAGAAATGATTTACCTGATTAATCAACCATACAAACATTTAAAAAGTGGACAAGAGATTCCTAAATTAACTGCACCCTTGGGGTGGACAATTGAAGGCATAGTATGGAACTATATCAGGGATACGGCCAATGATTCTGAAAATGGTTCGTTATTTAAAGAAAGATTCCCGGAAAAGTCAGAACGAAAACCAATGCTTTCTCCGAAGTGCATGACTGGTGCAATTTGCTGGCTGTTAAATGTTAAATCGGCGCAATGAAGCTCTGATTAAAATTAACTATCTTCGCTTCCCCTTTGCCTTCGTGGCTGCATCAGCGGCACATGCTTACCACTCTTGAAGGGTGTGAGTGTGGAAAACGGCTGCAGTAGCAGCCTGGAAATTCCGAGTCTAGCTCGGCCTCTCTACAGTGTTCAAAGTCGGGGACATCCCTCTCTTTGAACATCTTCTAAGTTGCGTGAAATGAAGTTCATTCTCAGAGGCATCGCTGGAGCCAGTGCTTCTTCGATCTCCCTACAGTTAGTGTTTTTTGACTTTACTGTCCGAAAGCCGCTTGATTCCGCCAGCGTCAGAATCCATCTGGCCAGTTGCAGGAGAACCTGAATGTTCTGACCAATAATAATTTTATAAACAAGTTTAACGATTTCCTACTCTTGCGGATTTCGTTTGGTTAACCAGTAAACATACAGAGGGGGAAAGAAGTCGGAAAATCTCTCCCACTACACGACGGATTGACAGCAACGGTCAATCAAAAGCCAAGCACGTATGCACTTTGGCAAATCGTCCCTTCCACCGAAATAATTACTATGAACCAATCACAGTGTCCCTTATTAGGATTTGAACAAACATTCCTGCACAGTGCGGCAGCATTCAATGGCTGGTCTGAAGCTCTACGTTTTCACCTGCCTTTCAGATCTTATCCAGCCAAATATATTCCTTTTAATATGTTATGCAATGCAATTTTAATGGAATGCAGTCCAGCCTGTCCTATGCTCCTGCTGTGCTGGCACTGGAGACTGCCATTAAGCTGTTCTATTCTTGCTCGGAGACTGCTTACAGCACCAAACAACTTCACGACACTACAGTCCTCCTAAGTTAACTTCCTTCTCACGAACCAGCTAGAAAAAAGGTCCCCAAGGCTGCAGAAATAACAGGTCTCCCTCATCGTATTTAGAGGAAAGGAAAAAAAGAAGTAATTAGAACTGCAATCATTGGTAGTAGTGAATACTGTCTGCAGTGTTCATCCACCGCTAAAGAACTGACCATACTGACTCTTGGGATCTGCATATTACATTACAGAAATACGAGAGGTTTCATGACAGTTTGGGCATAAAATTCCACGTAACATCACCTCCTCCTAGTGTTCAAAATGTATGTCAATGAAATTGTGCTGAGATGAATCAGCAGCACAAGTTCAACAAAGACGTTTTTGTTCGGCTATGGGTACTATTCTCAATTTTGTTTTTCATGATCGACTAATGAGTCTCATGCCATATATCACGTGTGATAACATGGAAATACACACACACACACTTATTCACAATCCTCTTCACATTCATTCACTTACTCTGGTGTAAAGGTATATTTGTTTGGAATACATGTAATTAATTGGTTTTACAATGTTTGCGAACAAGTCAGTGCCTTGATGATATCACACACGTGTGGATGGCTTGTGTTCAAAATACAGACCTACTTGAAATCAGTTTAACCGTTAGATACTACATTCACAATTACTGTTTCACAACACCAAATCATTCATTCCGTTAGAAACATATCCTGCTATATGTTTTATCACACTTAACAAGAACATTAATAGGAATATACTGACATATATGGAAGCTCATGTACGTGACAGTCAAAGCATAATAAAATTAATTACATCACACTTACGTTGCTGTACGATCAGGCGGAAGTACGAATTTCTAAACTGTACTAAGAAGACATCCTGAAAATTAAAAACATAAACAAACTCTCGTATACGAACACTTGTGTCACCGTAAAAGCAGGTTGAAGTACACATTGCTAAATAAGTGTCATAATTGTGACATTTAATATTGACAATCTGAGACAAATTGATAGAACTGTTACAGCATATCTTGCTAATAAAACTCCATAATATTACAAACATGTACAAACTGCAACACCGCTGATGGCGCACGCCGACATCATCCCATGAATGAGTTCCTATTGACAGGGCCTAAAAGCCAGTTTTCGACACAAATGAAAACATCAGCGTAATCCCTAAAAAAACTACAAGAGAAAACACAATAGAAACATTAATACGAGTATAGTTCACAGTTCTCGGACAAACACACTGTTCGTCACGCGAATTCTTCTGAAAAAAAGTTCAACACACGAAATGACAAATAAGCAAAAGAGTTATGTGCATGCACTGTGAATGTACATCACACATTTTGTTGATATCTTTGGAAATGCCATTTCCGACTTTGTTGTGGTGATTTGAAAGTGGGTCTCGACCAGAAAATATTCATCGAATTAAAAATAAAATATTTGCGACTTGGACTGGTTTTTCGTCCTGTTGGTTAATAGAAGTTGCTGATCCAAGCTACTCAAGCACGCTGGCAGAAACGAGATTTACTAGCTCAAGTTAGGAGCTC
Organism: Schistocerca nitens; assembly: GCF_023898315.1. Classification (NCBI taxonomy): domain Eukaryota; kingdom Metazoa; phylum Arthropoda; class Insecta; order Orthoptera; family Acrididae; genus Schistocerca; species Schistocerca nitens. Next base: position 1,164,160,662 of record NC_064615.1, on the reverse strand, counting down.
GTTCGACAAAACGGGTTTGCTGGTATAAAAGATCACGTCTGTAGCCAGCTCGTGATACCAGTTGATGCCTTCTCATATTACATACTGTGTCTGTCTATGAATTCTTCCGTTGCTTCTAGGCAGAACAATTCCATATTAAAGGTTAAATATAATAAATGCACTTTTTCTTCTACAGATTTTTGTTTCTTTCAAACTAGTTTTCAGCTTACTGGGGCCATCTTTAGGAAACAACTGACAAGTACCTGGAAAGGACACTAGTTCTTAAGGAGCAAAACAGTATAAGCGTAGATACAATCAACTTGCATAGAGTGTTGTCCATCAAAGTTGTTTTTTAATGTTGAAATTACACTTTACCTAAAGGACACTACTAAACACAAGAAATAATTAAACTATACAATATTACAAGTTAAATGGTTATTGATTGGCGAATCCATGGAGTGCTGTGTGCACAACGACCATATATGTTAAATTAAAAGGAAGGTCAGCGTTGGCCGTAATATTGATGTTTTATTGATAGCAGAATCGATTTTCGATCACATAGTGATCATCTTCAGTGCTGTACAAATTAAACTCAGACACTGGTATCAAGTTATCAATAGCCAAAGCTGAGAAGCGATCACATAACTTATTGTGATCGCTTCTCAGTTTTGGTTATTGAATACTTGATACCAGTGTCTGAGTTTAATTTGTACAGCACTGAAGACGATCACTATGTGATCGAAAATCGATTCTGCTATCAATAAAACATCAATATTACGGGCAACGCTGACTTTCCTTTTAATTTAAATGGTTATAATGCTGAAGTTTGTGGGGCCTTGACACAACACCAAAAAGTAATTAATGTAGGGTAAAGAAATTTCGAGAATACATTTGTGTAGGTAATATATTTAAGAGATTAACATTGCAAGATCACAGGTTAATGTAAGCGCGAGATAAGCCATTGCAAATGTGAAAGAATGGTACATTAATAACCGGTTTAACCGCCAGAATGGTAAATGCAAGCATGCAAACGTGCATGCGTTGTGATGTACAAGCGCTGGATGTCAGTTTGAGAGATAGAGTTCCATGCCTGTTGCCCTTGGTCGGTCAATACATGTACGGTTGAAACGTCCCCTTAGAAAAATTTATAAATTACTGTGCTAGAAAACCTCTTACGTTATTTAATTTTCAAACAGCTGAGCAAAACTGAACGTACTCAGACATTTCTCTCTTTACTTATTCTGATCATCACTAAACTGACACACAATATTTTTTTAGCGCAACGCAATCAGACTTTCAATAATCCCTACAAAAGAATGGCCCTGACTAATAGTAACCTATACCTTTCATGAATCACTTACCTCACAAAAATCTTCGTTACTCGAACTACTGCAATAAAAGATTCTATTTACTGAAGGCACTAACTACTGATAGGCATACTTAGCAAATGAAAGATTTTGATAGAGAACAAACAATGTATTTACCTTAATAGTGTTCAAAAATCATTATATATATATATATATATATATATATATATATATATATATATATATAGGGTGAGTCACCTAACATTACCGCTGGATATATTTCGTAAACCATATCAAATACTGACGAATCGATTCCACAGACCGAACGTGAGGAGAGGGGCTAGTGTAATTGGTTAATACAAACCATAAAAAAATGCACGGAAGAATGTTTTTTAACACAAACCTACGTTTTTTTAAATGGAACCCCGTTAGTTTTGTTAGCACATCTGAACATATAGACAAATACGTAATCAGTGCCGTTTGTTGCATTGTAAAATGTTAATTATATCCGGAGATATTGTAACCTAAAGTTGACGCTTGAGTACCACTCCTCCGCTGTTCGATCGTGTGTATCGGAGAGCACCGAATTACGTAGAGATCCAAAGGGAACGGTGATGGACCTTAGGTACAGAAGAGACTGGAACAGCACATTACGTCCACCTGCTAACACCTTTTTATTGGTCTTTTTCACTGACGCACATGTACATTACCATGAGGGGTGAGGTACACGTACACACGTGGTTTCCGTTTTCAATTACGGAGTGGAATAGAGTGTGTCCCGACATGTCAGGCCAATAGATGTTCAATGTGGTGGCCATCATTTGCTGCAGACAGTTGCAATCTCTGGCGTAATGAATGTCGTACACGGCGCAGCACATCTGGTGTAATGTCGCCGCAGGCTGCCACAATACGTTGTTTCATATCCTCTGGGGTTGTAGGAACATCGCGGTACACATTCTCCTTTAACGTACCCCACAGAAAGTAGTTGGCTCTGAGCACTATGGGACTTAACATCTATGGTCATCAGTCCCCTAGAACTTAGAACTACTTAAACCTAACTAACCTAAGGACATCACACAACACCCAGTCATCACGAGGCAGAGAAAATCCCTGACCCCGCCGGGAATCGAACCCGGCAGAAAGTAGTCAAGAGGTGTAAGATCAGGAGAACGGGCTGGCCAATTTATGCGTCCTCCACGTACTATGAAACGCCCGTCGAACATCCTGTCAAGGGTCAGCCTAGTGTTAATTGCGGAATGTGCAGGTGCACCATCATGCTGATACCACATACGTCGACGCGTTTCCAGTGGGACATTTTCGAGCAACGTTGGCAGATCATTCTGTAGAAACGCGATGTATGTTGCAGCTGTTTAGGCACCTGCAATGAAGTGAGGACCAATGAGGTGGTCGCCAATGATTCTGCACCATACATTTACAGTCCACGGTCGCTGTCGCTCTACCTGTCTGAGCCAGCGAGGATTGTCCACGGACCAGTAATGCATGTTCCGTAGATTCACTGCCCCATGGTTTGTGAAACCCGCTTCATCGGTAAACAGGTAGAACTGCAACGCATTCTCTGTTAATTCCCATTGACAGAATTGCACTCGATGGTTGAAGTCATTACCATGTAATTGCTGATGTAGCGACACATGAAACGGGTGAAAGCGGTGACGATGCAGTATGCGCATGACACTACTTTGACTCAGTCCACCGGCTCTCGCAGTGTCCCGTGTACTCATGTGTGGGTTCATGGCAACAGCAGCTAACACACCAACTGCACCCGCTTCTCCTGTGACGGGCCTGTTACGGACCCGTTTGCGTGCTACGACCATACCTGTTGCATACAGTTGGCGGTAGATGTTTTGCAATGTGCGGCACGTTGGATGCTCTCTGTCCGGGTACCGTTCTGCATACACCCTGCAGGCTTCAGCTGCATTTCGTCGACACTCGCCATAGATGAGTATCATCTTCGCCTTTTCAGAGTTCGAATAAAGCATGGACACAGTTCCTACAATACTACACTATCACAGACGTCTGGTAACACGGTGTGGCCGGCCGCTGTGGTCGAGCGGTTCTAGGCGCTTCAGTCCGGAACCATCCGGCTGCTACGGTCGCAGGTTCGAATCCTGCCTCGGGCATGGATGTGTGTGATGTCCTTAGGTTAGTTAGGTTTAAGTAGTTCTAAGTTTTAGGGGACTGATGACCACAGATGTTAAGTCCCATAGTGCTCAGAACCATTTGAACCATTTGACCTCAGATGTTAAGTCCCATAGTGCTTAGAGCCATTTGAACCATTTAACACGGTGTACTACAGTTGGTCTGCGTGCGGAGACGAATGCAGAATAACAATAGCAGCAAGCGCTACATGCGGACACTGCGACAGCTAGACCAAACCACAACAGTGCACTACAGCCACACTCGTAAACACGGTCGTCATCGTAAACTTGTCCCTGCAGATGCTGCTCGCCGACCGTGGCCCATGTTTGTTACTACACGCAAGTGAACGTCGGAGGTTTCAAGCGTCAACTTTAGGTTTCAATATCTCCGGATGTAATTAATATTTTACAATGCAACAAACGGCACTGATTACGTATTTGTTTATATGTTCAGATGTGCTGACAAAACTAACGTGGTTCCATTTAAAAAAACATAGGTTTGTGTTAAAAAAGATACTTCCGTGCATTTTTGTATGGTTTGTATTAAACAATTACACTAGCCCCTCTCCTCACATTCGGTCTGTGGAATCGGTTCGTCAGTATTTGATGTGGTTTACGACATATATCCAGCGGTAACGTTAGGTGAGTCACCCTATATATATATATATATATATATATATATATATATATATATATATATATATATATATATAAGTTCATCAGATCCAGTCTTACAAACTTACTCTTTCTGATGGACACACGTCCAGATGATCCGCTCTCAAAACTCCGCCATCTCTCTCCCCACATCCACCACTGCTGGCGGCTCACCTCCAACTGCGCACCGCTACGCGCTGTTCACATCCAACTGCCCAACACTACAATAGCGAATATTCCAATAATGTAAACCAGCCACATACTTCACACAGCACAGTCAGTGATTTTCATATAGAGCACTACGTGGCGTTACCAACATAAAAACCTAAACAGCCTACTTACACGGTTAATGATGTTTGTGTCGTCGTTCGATGATCTCCCATACGTGCTCGACTGGAGACAGATCTGGTGGTCTAGCAGGCCAAGGCGACATGTTGGTTACAACAGCGGTATGTGGGCGAGCGTTATCCTGTTGGAAAACACCCCCTGGAATGCTGTCCGTCAATAACAGCACAACAGGTCGAATCACCAGACTGACGCACAAATTTTGAGTCAGGGTGCTTAGCAGAACCACGAGAGTGCTCCTGCTGTCACACGAAATCGCACCCCAGACCACAGCTCCAGGTGTGTGTGCTGTGTGTCTAGCACACATACAGGATGGTTGCAGGCTCTAACGAATACTAGTCCATTACTGCGAACGAGCCAGAACCATCTTTCGTCAGAAAACACAACAACCTCCACCTGGCCCTCCAATGAGCTCTCGTTTGAGATCGCTCAAGTCGCAAATGGCGGTGGTTTCTGGTCAGTGGAACGCACGCTACGTAGCGTCTGGCTAGGAGCTGTCCTTGAAGCAACCGATTTGTGGCAGTTCTTTTTGTCACTGTGGTGCTAACTGCCGCTCAAATTACTGCTGCAGATAGAGTGCGATGCGCCAGAAACCGTACGCCAAACACGCTGGTCTCCCCTCTCGGTAGTAGTCGTGTCTTCCTGCGACTGTACATTCTCGGGACTACCGATGCCAGCAGTCAGGTACAGTGGCTGCATTCCTCCCAAGTCTTTTTTGCAGGTCGGAGAAGGAACATCCAGCTTCTCGTAGCCCTATTACACGACATCGTTCAAACTCTGTGAGGTGTTCATACTATCGCCGCTCTTATGCAACTGGTACGAAATTTGAACAGACATCATCTTCAGATGAAGAAACAAGCCTGCCAACTTTCGTTTGTGTCCCACAACTCATTACTGGTGTTGCGGATTCTTTCCGTTAGTGTATGCAGCATGCCCTTGTGGGCAACATAATAAGTATTTCTTCATGCAGTCCCATCACAAAGATTCGCTAATGACTCATGACTTACAGTCTCCCTGCTAATTAGTGTTGTGGAAGTGGATTTGATGTCCTGTGTAGCGCGGCTGCGTGACCGAACCGCCGGCTGTCACCGAGGATGTCTTAGGTAATTTCTAGCGGCAAAGTCCTTCTCGGGTTTCCTGGCGGTAGAAACCGGTAGTGCAGGTGAGACCCGCTGCACCTGGCATGGGGTAGCATGAGCGACATACCGGCAGGTAAGTGCCTTTTGGGCGCCGGCCCAGCTGTGTTCAGGGACACGGCGCCCGGCTAACAGGAAGTCAGGAGCGGTACAACGTGACCTGCGTCCTCGCCCAGCACCAGCGGGTCAAGGTCGCCTCGCTCTCTCCCTCTGTCTCTGTCTCTCTCCCTCTCTCTCTCTCTCTCTCTCTCTCTCCCTCTCTCTGGACAGCTGCCTTCACGGTCAGGTGTTCCGTCTTGCCTTCTCGTGCATGTCGTACAAGTCGTGTCAATCGTAATGCACTGAAGCAGCGTTACATGGGAACTTTAGACACACAGAAATACAATTTTACATGCACTACAGTCTCGATTATCCGACCTAAACCGGCCGCGGCAAGGTCGGATAACACGGAAAATAATACAAAAAACACAAAAATTAAACTAAAGTAGGCCAAATGAGTTAAACATTTAATACAATACAAATCAAATTAGACAATAGATATTTACTGTCTGAAGAAGTTAGTGATTGTCTTTTGTCTGCCTGCTGTTTGTCGTTTTTTTGCCACTAAATCACGAAGTCTCTTAAGAAGTAAAACCTCGGTAGACGATGTTTCTTCCAGTTGCTCCACATATTTTATAGCAGTTTCTAAGGCCTTGTGTCCTTCGTTGTGAGAAATCTTGGGCGCACTTTCCTCCACTACATCCGCTTCTTCGTCTTTTCTTTTTTTTTCGTTTACCGCGCTGACTGTTTCTTCATCTGTCACCTCAAATTCTTCATCTTGGACAATCCATTCATTTATGTCATCTTCTGTGGCGTCAGCACATCCCGGAACTTTTCGTAACAATGAAAGCAGGGTAGTATTTTCTGGTCCGATGTGCTACTGTAGATTTTCATCATCTGGAGATTTTTCTTGATTTTTCTGTAGCAAAATTTTCCAGGTTTTTGCAATTGTATTTGTTCCAACACTCTCCCAAGATTGGGTCACGTCAAGATCATATCTTGATCTTGAAGTTCATCTTCATTAGGATTACAGGTGGCATTGTCTAGAAGCAACAGTGCTTTGCGGGGCAAGTCGTTGGCTTTCAAAAACTTTTCAGTTTGTGGGACGGACTCGTTAAAAAACCATTCTTTAAAAATGTCTGAGCTCATCCAAGCATTTTTTTGGTTGTAATATTTCAGCGGTAAAGCATTTTTAGATACATTTTTAAATGCCTCGGTTTTTTTGGCTTACCTATGATAGACAGTTTCATTTTCAAATTTGCTGTGGCGTTACTGCATGCAAGAATTGTCACTCTTTCTTTGCTACGTTTGTAGCCTGGCGCTGCCTTTTGGGCCTTTGACGCTAATGTTTTTTTCCGGTAACATTTTGTAATTGAGACCAGTCTCGTAGCAGTTAAACATTTGATCGCCTGTTAAGTTTTCCTTGTCCAATGCCTTGTGAAGTTTATTCCTAAACAATTGAACAGCTTCAAAATTTGCTGAAAGCTTTTCACCACAGACATTTAAGTTGCCGAATTCCGTATCTTTTCTTCCAACTATCGAGCCAGCCTACACTAGCTGTGAAGTCAGGTTCACCTTCATTTAGTTCGTTACGAAACTTTGAGGCTTTTTTCCTCGAAAATAGGTCCCGACATGGGTACACCGTTATCTCTATGTTGACTAAACCATAGGAACAAAGCTTCACTTACTTTTTCATAATCACATTTTTTCATGGTTTTCCGATCTATCAAAACAGCCGAGGTTGCTCGCTGAGAACGCCACTTCTCAATTTCACTGCGGTTCCTCTTCCAGTCTCCAACTGTTGTTTTCCCGACGTTATAATCTTGAGCCACTTTTAATGAAGTTTCACCATTGTCTATTCTTTTTAGAGCTTTAAGTTTTTCTTCCATTGAAACGACCACCTTTTTCCGTTTTTTAGCCATCACCACAAAATTTTACAATAAACAAAGTGCAACACGTCCACTCCACTACAGCACTGAGGAGTAGCAGACGGCGACAATGAACTGAGTATCAACAAACAACACCCCAGTCACTGACCTGCCGTCGGCCGGCGCGGTGAAAGGGTGGGTCGGATGACACAGAAAGTCGGATAATCGAGACTCTACTGACACTCAATGTCCTCGCCTAACAAAACTATACAAAAGTATTAATTGGTAACAAACAAACATATCCTCAATGTATTGCGGTTCCTTGGCCTCTCAAAGATAAATCATTAAATGTCGTGGCTCTTTGACCTTCAAAAACTATAAATTATCAACTGATATCGGGTAGGTATTTTTTACAACTGCAACTTGATTCCATGGCCTTTTAAAAGAGAAGAAAAAAATTCAGGCTACTCGGCCTTCTGATAAATGATCAGTTAAATTAAAATTTAATATACAAACACGACTTTACAGTAGAAAAAGGTGGTGCCAATTAAACTTTAAAACTTTTAACTCTAGTTTGACACTGGAAGACAAATTTTCTTTCGGTAGCTCGTTAGGAGTCAGTGGACAAGTAGTTAATATACACCGCATACAAGTTTTATTATTTCCTGAGGCAACCATAGATGCTTAACGGAATCCTCTCTCCTAGGTTGAGCGTGCGCATTACTCTAATTATTGGCGTGCCTTACAGCTCATTACTGCTCTGGCGATGTGTGCAGGCACATGCCCTCATTTTGATCACACGACTTCCTCTCTCTCACGAAGACTTTATTCTCCTTAACCTTCTTGAAGTCTGAACTCAAGACAAACAAGCATATCACATGGTTGGCAACACAACAAAACACAATACATTATATTATGGTTCTCATGAAAGGGATGCAGTGGTTGGGAACGGAGTGAGACAGGGTTGTAGCCTCTCCCCGATGTTATTCAATCTGTATATTGAACAAGCAGTAAAGGAAACAAAACAAAAATTCGGAGTAGGTATTAAAATCCATGGAGAAGAAATAAAAACTTTGAGGTTCGCCGATGACATTGTAATTCTGTCAGAGACAGCAATGGACCTGCAAGAGCAGCTGAACGGAATGGACAGTGTCTTGAATGGAGGATATAAGATGAACGTCAACAAAAGCAAAACGAGGTTAATGGGATGTAGTCGAATTAAATCGGGTGATGCTGACGGATTTAGATTAGAAAACGAGACGCTTAAAGTACTAAAGGAGTTTTGCTATATGGGGAGCAGAATAACCAATGATGGTCGAAGTAGAGAGGATATAAAATGTAGAATGGCAACGGCAAGGAAAGCGTTTCTGAAGAAGTGAAATTTGTTAACATCGAGTATAGATTTAAGTGTCAGGAAGTCGTTGCTGAAAGTATTTGTATGGAGTGTAGCCCTGTATGGATGTGAAACGTGGTCGATAAATACTTCAGACAAGAAGAGAATAGAACTTTCGAAATGTGGTGCTACAGAAGAATGCTGAAGATCAGATGGGGAGATCACATAATTAGTGAGGAGGTATTGAACAGAATTGGGGAGAAGAGGAATTTGTGGCACAACTTGACCAGAAGAAGAGAGATTCGAGCGCGCACGGAGGCTTTCCGGCAGTCGTTCTTCCCGCGAACCATACGCGACTGGAACAGAAAAGGGAGGTAATGACAGTGGCATGTAAAGTGCCCTCCGCCACACACCTTTGGGTGGCTTGCGGAGTATAAATGTAGATGTAGATGTAGATCGGTTGGTCGGACATATTCTGAAGCATCAAGGGATCACCAGTTTAGTATTGGAGGGCAGCGTGGAGGGCAAAAACCGTAGAGGGAGACCAAGAGATGAATACACTAAACAGATTCAGAAGGATGTAGGTTGCAGTAAGTATTGGGAGATGAAGAAGCTTGCACAGGATAGAGTAGGATGTAGAGCTGCATCAAACCAGTCTCAGGACTGAAGACCACAACAAAACATGGTTCTCATTACAACAGTAAGACATTTACGTGGCCTAGTTTCTGTACCTGAATTTGTGGCCTCGTCTTATCACCTTACCTTGATTTTTCCGTTACAGTACACTTTATCAAGTTATCACATGCGTGGGTGGCACTTTTCTTTCTCTAAGATATTCGGTATTGCAATTACGGACTTCCTCCAGCTGACAGTTGCATCCCCGACGAACAGTAAAAACAAAATGCACAAACAAATAAAGCTTGTACTTTGAGTTAATCGGACACACGTACCTTTACGTGACGTAGCGTGTCAGTAATCTACCCTTCCCTATATCATCGTCCAGTACCACATGCTACTGGCTTCCTTACACAAATTTTAAAGAAATTTAAAAATTTAAAAAAATCCTCGAAGGCTCTGCATTCCATGACGTCCAGCAAAGCATAAAAGGCTCGGCTCTAAAACATACAAATCATTCTTTTAGGGTAAATTTATCTAATCCGATGCGTTCATCATTGTCGTGTTACAGTACTGTATCATTGTATTAAACCTTGCCAGGAAGTGGTACATAAGTAATTCACTACAGAAACCCTTCCACATCACTCTCTCTAACCCACTGTTGTACACTCGTCCACGGCTTTGAAACTGGTTGCTTAGTCTCCAACATTGCCTACTCAATAAATCTTCTGGCGTGCGAAATTTGTCGTCGTCCGTTTCATCTGCGGCTCTTGAGAGTTTAATTTATTATTTATTATTTTCCCCGCTCGATATGGTCGGCAACAGATGTAAAATAATTTATGACTTATAAATTGGTTCTTGCTCGGTCTTTTTCTTGTCTTACCTATAATTTCATCGTCTTCAGCAAATTTAGTTTGCCTCATTCTGCTCTACGGTTTTTACGGCGTTTAATGTATGCTCATACACGTGTCGAAATTGCTATCACTAACTAATGCGTAATCTGTTCTACCCTACTTACAGTGCCCAAAATACGTTGCGGATAACTAATTCCTAGTACTACATTATTTGCAGGGAAACAAAGACTCTCAATTCACGAGTAAGGCTGTGAAGTTGAAGTCAGAGCTTCACCTACAAGTCAATTTCACCTCATATTTCTCTCTTAATTATTTTCTCGCGAATTCTTTCGCGGATCTGGACCGTTCACTTTTAAGATTGCCGCACCCTCTCCTTTTGGTCATCATACCCTCCGTAATTTCGTCTCTCACCTGTCCAATACGGTGGCTGCCACAACCCAACAGCACTGTACCTGTGCCACTTGTTCCCATTTTTGTGGAGTGGTTGCCTCGCTCTCCAGTTCGCATTGGGTAATCTACGTTATTCCGACTCTTAATGGTTTTGCACATAGTGCATCATTTCTGTAGCATCAGCCTCACGATTATACTCACGCTCATCCGGTAAGAGTAAAAGCGCGCTTAGGTCATTCATTCCACGACCGGCTAGTGTGGTACCTTTCTAATCCTTCTCAGTACCTTTGTTTGGCAGATCCTTATCAACTCTTTCTGCTCAAATTGCGTGTCCAGGAACTGCTTTCTTTTCATCACTTCTTTGAAATACTGAGTTGGACTACGAAACTGTGATCTTGCGTGAGGCACATCGTCAAAACTCCTAGCTTGATGCGCTCCTGCTTCTCCTGCGTTTAAAATTCACGGAGAAAACGCCTGTTTAAATTCCTTGTAATTCCTGCATTTTGCGACGATCGCTAGCATCATGTGGGATGCGTCTAAATTGATCTTGTATCCAGCATGACCTTGTAACTCCTTCTTGGAACTGTTTGATCGAAATTTTTGGATGCAGACTGTTCGATCCGTCTGAGCACAACGTGTACTTCTGTACCAAAACAAAATGTTTTATGATTTCCTCCTCTTCGATCTCTTGATATCCTTTTCCTACTGGTACGTTCCTACTGGTACGTTCACGTATGGTGATGTGGGATCGCAGCGTATACGACAGAATGTTGGCTAATTGACGTAATTCCTCCGCTTCCTTCCGCCTATCCTCTTCACACATTGATGTCTCTTCGTTAAGTCATAATACTCCACGAACTACTATTACGTTCTCTCTCCTTAGGTAATTATTACAGCAGTTATCGATTACGACGGCTGAGTATGCCTGTATTTCCTTAAACTGGAACAGCACTCTTACTTCCGCCTGATTTTTCAAGTTTACTGGAATGTTTCTATCTGAACACGCTTTTCTGCCTAACGACAACAGCCCTACTTGTTTTTTGACTTGTATTACGTGGTCATATACCTCGTCTGTCAACTCTTTGAAGACATCAACGTCCCTGCACAACTCGTCGGTCATGCCTTTCACTTCCCGAGAAAGCGCGCCTAATTTACTGGCACAGGTACAGACTTGATCCTCAATTATCTTTTTCCTCTTGTATTCGGTTTTCTTAATTTTTTCCCGATCTTTTTTTCTATTTCTATCATCTTTTCGTCACATCTTTGTACGTGAACCGTTAACTGCTGCTCTAGTTTCTCAAAATTTTCCTTATGTTCTTCAAATTGTTCTTCTATCCTTTTCTATCACGCATCCTTACTTTCATCCTGTTTAGCGTGATTTTCCTGTGTCTTTTTGAAAAGCTCTTCCATCTTTTTATATGTCATCTACCTTTTTGTAATAATCTTTCGCACTTTTATGTTGTTCTTTGGTCTTTTTGAAAAATTCCTCCATATTTTTATAATGCTAATCTTCCGTTTTGTGATGTTCTTCTGTCTTTTTGAACATCCTATTGTGCTATTTCTTGTTTTATAATGCCATCTCAATCAAGAAGGATTGGAGATCAAAGGCTGTTGGCGATGAGCGAGTTGGCGCGTCCTCGTATCCAGCAGCTCCGGTGTTTCCCGTTGTCAGTGACATCGTCGCATTCTCCTCACATAATGACTCAGTCTCGAATTGTTCGGCCGGCCGGTGTGGCCGAGCGGTTCTAGGCGCTACAGTCTGGAACCGCGCGACCGCTACGGTCGCAGGTTCGAATCCTGCCTCGGGCATGAATGTGTGTGATGTCCTTAGGTTAGTTAGGTTTAAGTGGTTCTAAGTTCTAGGGGACTGATGACCTCAGATGTTAAGTCCCATAGTGCTCAGAGCCATTTGAACCATTTCGAATTGTTCCCTGTTAATATGCATGTGGTTGAAGTGACTATGCAAATTACCTCACGATCATCTCTAACTTCAGTACTCTGTGAACTGACTTGTTCAATTTCCACATTCAAAATTAACACTTACGGATGGACTCGCTTCTTTCCTAACAGTATTACTCATGTTTTATAAGCTGTGTGCTCTAGATGGGTTAACCTTGGCATAGCTAACCACTATTACAAGTAAAAGACTCCCCCTAATTACCAAATTTCTACCCTACATCCACCACAAAACAAATGAAGTACAACTACAAAGACAGACACATTTAAAGATATACCCCAAAAGTGCAACGTCAAACTCAGAACAACGACTAGCTCTGCTCACCTGACTTCTTCTTGCTGTAAGACAAGTATAAATTAACACAGTGAAAGTAACTGATAACTAATTTAAATTCTTGTTTCACTTCTCATGGGCGGTGCTCACAGTCATGTAGAATTTTTTAAAGGACATCTTATTCACCGTTGACAGTGGAAATTATTAATTTCAGAATTACAATTTCGGCTTTGGGGCATTTTCAACTGGTACTACAGAAGCTACAAGAATAAAAAAATGTAGCACAAAGTGTATATTCGTATACATAATTGCACAAACATGTAATGTAGGCAGTAGTACATTACACAAATTGTGAAGATAATCACTTATATTTTGCTTCAGCGCATGTCAGACTTCAGAATCCTCCTACATGTGTACATGTCATCGTCAAAAACAAGTCTTTTCACTACAAAAATATAATAACATCTATCGAGTGCAAAGCTTTGTACCCTGTAAAATGATATAAATCACATGAAATGTTACCATTGTTAATATCCTTCGCGTAAATCACCACAAATCGATATCCTAACACACTGTTTACGTGTCAGCTAAGGCCGTTGGTGCGATTAAATCCACAAGCCGGACTGTCTTGCACTAATCAGACATAACGCATTCCAGCGATAACGGTTGTAAGCATCATATCATAGCATCATTTTATATCTGTTGACAACACACAGCTTTCTAGGCGGTGATGTAGCGTAAGGTGCAAGAGAAGTGAATGGGAAAATATAACAGAGGAGCGTAAAAATATATACGTTTCTGCTCCAAAGGTGCCACTCTGAATTGGGTACTCTTACACAAAATCGTATCAGAACTCTGACACATTACTTTGTTTGGGTATACATTGCATCTGAAAACAAAGTAATTTATCCATTGGACCAAGCATACAAACATGTGATAAGTGGACAAGAGATGTGTTGTCCACGCAATGTGGTCTCTTGCAGACGTTGGTACCTCACAAGGGCATCACAAGTAAAGACAGTCGCTGCCAGAGGCATCTACGAATACGAGACGTCGGTTTAGGCGCGCCTCCATTTGCTTCCTTTTGTCTGAGTGCAGTGCTGCTCGTCCCAGACTCTACATAATCAGCGACCACTTGTAATTATCGCTTTCAATCGCAGTTTGTCTCAGAACAGATCCAGCTGTGTGCTAGTAGACCGGCTAGTCAGAACTTTATATCATCTCATAGAGAATTTTACTCTGACGTGAAACTGATTTCCGGAATGAACGAAGTGCTAAATGTCGGTTATTATTATTATTATTCTCGTGTCAGAAACGTGCATAAAACACAGTTTATACAATTGTTGATAGATCAATACAGTTTATATAATCTTTGGCCAAAATTTGGCCACTTCCAGTGCATTTTGTGTTGCGTGGTGGAGATCACGTTCTGTGCAGGGGGCTGGCCACAGTCGACACTGAAGCATATGCTGAACCGTCTGTTCTTCGACGCAGTCACATTGTGTTTCATTTTCTTGAATATATCCCCATTTTTCCAGGTTAACCCGTGATCTGCCCACTCGTGATCTCAGCCTATTCAAGGACTTCCAGACTGGCCAATTCTCATCGCGACCAGGGCTAAAGATTATGAAAACCTTTTCCAACCAGGAGGGTGGAACATCTCAGTCATCCATAGTTGCATCCTGGCTTCTTCATCAGTGGTTGTTAGTTTCTCTGATGTTCTGAGGAAACTTTTCCTTGACCTTAGTCGTTGTGGGTAGGGTTTCTGCCCAAGCATGGTATGATGCGTTTTTTCCTGTTCCAGTTTCGTTCTTTCCCTGTTTGCAGCTATTTCTCTTCGAACGGGATGCGGTGCAATTCCTGCAAGGTGGTAGGACCATTCGACTGAAGTTGACTTCAAGCAACCTGTTATAATTCTGCATGTGTTGTTTAGGGCAATATCCACCTGTTTTGTAAGTGTTGACTTATACCAAACAGGACAGGCGTACTCGCAGCAGAGTAACATAATGCCGTTACAGATGTTCGAATGGTTTCAGCTTGACTGCCTCATTGTGATCCGACCAGGTTTCTCAGTAGGTTGTTCCTAGTGGAGACTTTTGATTTGACATTCATACAGTGTTTTTGAAAGCCAAATATCTATTTTATTCCTAGGCATTTTAGAGTGTCACAGTGTTTCCATTTAATTCCTGACCATTCTATCTTTAACTTGCGGGTGGTTTCACATGAAAGGAGCCTCCCAGAAGATTGCGGTTGAGAAAAGCTATCGGACGTACCCTGGGCGTCAAGAAATGACGGATGATCCTTTCACACCAGAAATATCCATGTACAAGCCCTTTTTAGGGCTACAGCTAAGCATTATTTCAATCAACATAGAGGAAAACAAGTCTGTCATATACACGTCGTCTGTGAGGACAATAACTGTTTCCAAAGTTAAGTATTTGTCATGCCCACATTTTAATAAATCACTAACAATTTGTATCAGTGTACATCTGATCGATCTCCTCCTAAAATAATCTACACTTTTACAATACATCATAAATATGAACTAGAGCCTTGTCATAGGTGGGTAGACACCTGAAAGCATAATATGAAACTATACTGCGGATACAGCAAATGACTGTGAAAACGGTTAGTTATTTAAAGAAACATCACCAGAAAATTAAGAACGAACACACATACTTTCGTCAAACCACGTGGTGTGTGCAATTAGCTGGCTGTCAGTTTTAAATCTATATGATGAAACCGTGATGCAAATTAACGAGCTTCAGGTCCTCGTCCCCTCAGAATGGCACACGCTTACCACTCTTGACCGGTGTGAGTGTGGAAAGCGGCTGCAGTAGCGGCTGCAAATTCTGAGTCCAGCTCGGCCTCTGCACATTGCACTAAGTGGGAGGTAACTCTCTCTGTGACCATCTTCTATGGCTGCCGAAGGTGAAGTACATTCTAGACAGTGTCCCTGAAGCAAGCGGATATTCGATCTCCCGACAGCGTTTTCTGACTTTTCTTTATGATCCCTCAGCTAGTTCCGCCAGTGTCAAACAAAATCTCGGTGACCAGTTGCAGCAGACCTTGTAAGTCGCGACCAACAATGATTTTATGAACGAGTTTAACAATTTCCTACTCTCGTGGATTTTGTCTTGGTTAACCAATAATTATATGGTGGAGGAAAGAAGGTAGAAAAATCTCTCTCAAAACATGATGGATTTCCAGCCGCCGCCAGTCGAAAGCTTTGTGAATTTGAACGTGTGGGGAATCGCCCCTTCTACCTAAATAATTACTCTGAACCAATCTCGAAACTCTTTTCTGGGGTTTCAACAAACGTTTCCACGCTCTACTATGTTCCTGCAGCGCGAACAAGGGACTGCCATTTCCCTGATGTACACCTCCTTGGAGATTCAACACCAGACAGCTTCATGACACTCCGCTCCTACTGCGTTGACTTCGCTGTGGAGCCAGCTGAAGAAAGCCCGCAACGCTGCAGGTCTGTCTCCCTGGAATAAGAGGAAAGGAGATATCAGTGCAGTAATTGAAAGTAAATGCAGTTCTAATGCAGAGTTAAAGAACTAACTGTACTGACTCTTGGGACCTGTATATTACATTATACAAATAGGTTATGTGATTAGGTGGGCATAAACTGCCCCGTAACATTACATTATTGAAAGATTACTGTTACTGGTTTCGAATTGTGGTAATTCATCATCAGACAGTATACAAGCTTTCGTCAAGAAATATGTTATGTTGCTTTACACGTGAGTTATCCTAGGATAAACAATAATTCACAGTTATAAAAGCGTACTAATGTGGTTGCAGTATAAAAATGTGTCAGAATGCAACTTTTGTGAAATGTCCACCTGGGTTAATTGTTTCAACAGTTTTCCTCCAAAGAAACATATTCATGCTATTGTTCGTATTTTCACACTTACACGCACACGCACACACACACATTATTACATATTTGTCGAGAGGAAACATTACGCGTTTATTCTTTTGATAGCTTGCTTGTTACTAACTGTTCTAATTTCTTGTGGAAACCTTTCGAAAACAAAAAATTCGTCATCCACACGGGCCATCACGCTAACACCATGAAACACTACTTCTAGCCTCATGATAACGGCGTCAGTTAAACAAGAAGGAGACACACAAGTTTCTTCAGGTATGTCACATCCACTTGAAGTCATCCTTTCAAGAGTAGATCTCATTTTTCGGGGATGTTGAACGCTGTGCTTCACCTACTTTTCCAAATGCCCCGAGACACTTTCTGTGGGGATAAGACCTGATAATTCAGCGGGCTAGCCGAGATGAAATGGGGTACCTGAGCGTTCGTCAAAACCGGAGCATATGTGAAGACGACTGTTGTCATCTTGTAGGGTGGGAGAGCCCACAGCATATTCATCAAGAAGATTTAGAGGAAACTGCCAGCTTAGTCACTGGAAATGTCGAAATAAACATCGTGATACACATTCAAAGTAGCCTGTAGTACAGATCCAAGTCATGCGACGAAAAATACCCCCAAATATTACAGAGTGTCCAAAAACGTCTGTCTTTCCTCTCTACTCTGCACAGATAACGTGCAAAATAACACTCCACCAATCAGAAGGCTTCAGTAAACATTGGCTAACGAAATCTTTTTTTAAGACTGTAAACCCTAACGTCATTTGGCAAATGCTTAATAAGTTGTTCAATGGGTTTCCTTCTGGCGGATACAGTTCTGAGAAAGCCAATCTCTAAGCGCTTCTCAGACTTTTTTATGTCATAAGGTTGACTGATCAAAAAGTTTCTGCGGATGCTCAGCTAATGTCCGAAGTCCTATGGGAACCAGAAATGTGCTAGTAGGGGTTAATGGGAGTGGGACAGTGGGGTCCGGCCAACGAAAAGTTGGCAGCTTGGGTTTGCTGGAAATCGTGCCCGGACGGTGGACGTGGTTAAGGCAACTGTGCTAGAGAAACGGAGCACCCGCATTCGAGTCCTGGTCCGGCGCAAATTTTCAACTCACGCCGTTGCATTGCCGCAGTGCCCTGTGCAGTTGGAATTAATTATTTCCTTCCTATCTCGTTCCCATCCTGTTTCCTTTCCATTCCTTTCACCTCAAGTATTCATCGGTTTGTTTCCATTGCTTGCATTGCTCCTTTGTCTCGTAAATCTTCTGGCCTGACTGTTGCAGTATCTCCACTATTGCCTTGGGTCGGCAGTTTTTTTTTTTATTGGTTGTGAGCAGTCATGGAACAAAGTGGGCGACGATCTTTGTCATGTTCAAAATGTCGTACAATATGCTGAAAACTAATCCATCACTCAAACTTCCTGGCAGATTTAAACTGTGTACCGGACCGAGACGAGAACTCGCGACCTTTACCTTTCGCGGGCTAGTGCCCTACCATCTGAGCTACCCAAGCACGACTCACGCCCCGTCCTCACAGCTTCACTTCTGCCAGTACCTCGTCTCCTACCTTCCAAACTTCACAGAAGATCACCGCAACATCCTTTCTTTTAGGAGTGCTAGTTCTGCAAGGTTCGCAGGAGAGCTTCTGTAAAGTTTGGAAGCTAGGAGACGATGTACTGGCAGAAGTGAAGCTGTGAGGACAGGGCGCAAATCGTGCTTGGGTAGCTCAGATGGCAGAACACTTGCCCGCGAAAGGCAAAGGTCGCGAGTTCGAGTTTCGGTCCGGCACACAGTTTTAATCTGCCAGGAAGTTTCATATCAGCGCACACTCCAATGCAGAGTGAAAATCTCTTCTAATCCATGACTGATTTTCAGTTTTCCAAAATCTCCTCGATTCTGGTACGCCGATCATTGACCTCAAATGCGTGTCTCGCGATTCCCGATTCTTCCCAGAGACATAATCAGCCTCTCAGTTCTCTCTCATTCACACTTGTCTCGTGTCACTGGAAACGTCTGCGCCAATTACAAAGAGTGCTCTATGGCATTAACCCCTTAGTCAACTTGCGTTTATCGCAAATATCTCGCCCAGCGTCAAGTCCCAAGCGACTGGAAGAAAGCGCTGGTCACTCCTGTATATAAGAAGGCTGAAAGAACGAACTCGCTGAATTATGGACCAGTATCCTTAACTTCGGTTTGCTGCAGACTTCTAGAACATATTCTGAGTTTGAATACCAAAATGTTCTCCAGACCAAAGTGCTTGTGCCCACGAATCAGCACGGTTTTAGAAGGCATCGCTCATGCGAAACTCGTCTTGCTCTTTTCTCACATGGTATACTGCTATCTATGGATTAAGAGTAATAGGCAGATTCCATATGTCTAGATTTCCCGAAAACATTTGGCTCGGTGCCCCATTGCACGCTGTTAAAGAAGGTTCAAGCATATGGAACAGGTTCGCAGATACGTGAGTGGCTCGAAGACTTCGTAAGTTATAGAAACCACTATGTTGTCCTTGACGGCGAGTATTCATCAGAGAGAAAGGAATCGTTAGGAATGCCCCAGGGAAGTGTGACAGCACCACTGTTATTCTCAATATATACAGGGTGGTCCATCGATAGTGACCGGGCCAAATATCTCACGAAATGAGCGTCAAATGAAAAAACTACAAAGAACGAAACTCGTCCAGCTTGATGGCGGAAACCAGATGGCGCTATGGTTGGCCCGCTAGACGCCTCTGCCATAGGTCAAACGGATATCAACTGCGTTTTTTTGTAAATAGGAACCTCCATTTTTATTACATATTCGTGTAGTACGTAAAGAAATATGAATGTTTTAGTTAGGCCACGTTTTTCGCTTTGTGATAGATGGCGTTGCAATAGTCACAAACGTATAAGTACGTGGTATCACGTAACATTCCGCCAGTGCGAACGGTATTTGCTTCGTGATACATTACCCGTGTTAAAATGGACCGTTTACAGATTGCGGAAAAGGTCGATATCGTGTTGATGTATGGCTGTTGTGATCAAAATGCCCAACGCGCGTGTGCTATGTATGCTGCTCGG
Source organism: Schistocerca nitens (assembly GCF_023898315.1). NCBI lineage: Eukaryota > Metazoa > Arthropoda > Insecta > Orthoptera > Acrididae > Schistocerca > Schistocerca nitens. The sequence continues at coordinate 1,164,140,820 of NC_064615.1, read as the reverse complement.
TATCCAAGTGTCCGGACCGTTCGCCGGATAGTTACGTTATTTAAGGAAGCAAGAAGTGTTCAGCCACATGTGAAATGTCAACCACGACCTCCAACAAATGATGATGCCCAAGTAGGTGTTTTAGCTGCTTTCGCGGCAAATCCGCACATCAGTAGCAGACAAATTGCGCGAGAATCGAGAATCTAAAAACCTTCGGTGCTGAGAATGCTACATCAACATCGATTGCACCCGTACCATGTTTCTATGCACCAGGAATTGCATGGCGACGACTTTGAACGTCGTGTACAGTTCTGCCACTGGGCACAAGAGAAATTACGAGACGATGACAGATTTTTTGCACGCGTTCTATTTATCGACGAAGCGTCATTCACCAACAGCGGTAACGTAAACCGGCATAATATGCACTATTGGGCAACGGAAAATCCACGATGGCTGCGACAAGTGGAACATCAGCGACCTTGGCGCGTCAATGTATGGTGCGGCATTATGGGACGAAGGATAATTGGCCCCCATTTTATCGATGGCAATCTAAATGGTGCAATGTATGCTGATTTCCTACGTAATGTTCTACCGATGTTACTACAAGATGTTTCACTGCATGACAGAATGGTGAAGTACTTCCAACATGATGGATGTCCGACACATAGCTCGCGTGCGGTTGAAGCGGTACTGAATAGCATATTTCATGACAGGTGGATTGGTCGTCGAAGCACCATACCATGGCCCGCACGTTCCGCGGATCTGACGTCCCCGGATTTTTTCCTGTGGGGAAAGTTGAAGGATATTTGCTATCGTGATCCACCGACAACACCTGACAACATGCGTCAGCGCATTGTCAATGCATATGCGAACATTACGGAAGGCTAACTACTCGCTGTTGAGAGGAATGTCGTTACACGTATTGCCAAATGCAGTGAGATTGACGGACATCAATTTGAGTATTTATTGCATTAATGTGATATTTACAGGTAATCACGTTGTAACAGCATGCGTTCTCAGAAATCATAAGTTCACAAAGGTACGTGTATCACACTGGAACAAACGAAATAAAATGTTCAAACGTACCTACGTTCTGTATTTTAATTTAAAGAACCTACGTGTTACCAACTGTTCGTCTAAAATTGTGGGCCATATGTTTGTGACTATTACAGCGCCATCTATCACAAAGCGAAAAAAGTGGTCTAACTAAAACATTCATATTTCTTTGCGTACGACAGGAATATGTAATAAAAATGGGGGTTCCTATTTTTAAAAAAACGCAGTTGATATCCGTTTGACCTATGGCAGCGCCATCTAGCGGGCCAACCATAGCGCCATCTGGTTTCCCCCTTCAAGCTGGACGAGTTTCGTTCTTTGTAGTTTTTTCATTTGACGCTTATTTCGTGAGATATTTGGCCCGGTCACAATCAATGGACCACCCTGTATATATTGAGAATAACCCTTTATATAAATGATTTGGAGCACAACGTGGGCAGCAATCTACCGTTGTTTGCTGATGATGCTGTGGTGTACGGGGAGGTGACTGAAGGACGACAGCAGATGACTTAGAGAAAATTTTTAGTTGACGTGATGAGTTGCACCTACCTTTAAATGGGGAAAAATGTAAGTTAACGCGAATGAGTAGGAAAAATAATCCCGTAAGCTTCGGATACAGCATTAGTAGTCTGCTGCTTAACACAGCCACTTAGATTGAGTATGTGGGGTAACGTTGCCAAGCGATATGAAACGGAACGAGATTGCAAGGATTGCAGTAGGGAAGGCGAATGGCCGCATTTCATTTATTGGGGGAAGTTCGTCTGTAAAGGAGACCGCATACGGGACACAATTGCGATCCACTCTTGAGCACAGCTAGAGTGTTTGGGATCCACACAGGTCGAATTAAAGGAAGACATCGAAGCAATTCAGAGACGGGCCGCTAGATTTGTTACTGGTAGGTTCGAACAACAGGCAAGTATTACGGAGACGCTTCAGGAAGTCAAAGGTGAATCCCTGGACGGAAGGCGACATTCTTTCTCGAGGAACACTACTGAGAAAATTTATAGAACTGACATTTTAAGCTGTTTGCAGAACGAGTCTACTGCCGCAATCGTACATTTCACGTAAGGATCACGAAGATAAGCTACGAGAAATTAGGGTTCGTACAGAGGCGCATAGACAATTGTTTATCCCACGTTCTATTTGCGAGTGGGACAGGAAAGGAAATGAGTATTATTGCTACAGGATACCCTCCGCCGCGCACCGTACGGTGGCTGGTGGACTACGTATGCAGATCTGGAAGTGGGTACTGGGTCATATGATGGTACATTGCAGTATACTCCCACCAACTCAGAACGGATTGTTGTAGCGTTATCCTCCTTCAAGTACCGAAAACGAATCATCGCACGAGACCCCAGTTTATTAATGGACTGCGTTATTTTCACTTGCCTCCTCTAGCAGGATGCTACGGTACTGCGGGCGGGTATTTCGATGTGTATCAGGATTGTAGACATGCACCTGCAAGTAAATAAATAAATAAATAAATGCATAACTTTATGTTTTCGAGATGATAATTTAAACTTTGTGAAAGCCTTTAGTATTTAGTTAAACTATTTAATAAAGATTATTCTTACACATAATACAAGCAACTTACGTGAAATGCTTACCTATCTTTTTTGCAGTTAATTTTCTAATTTGTGATTTCACTGCTACTCCATTTAAATGCCTTATCGATTATTGCTTGAGAGATAATGTGGTATGACAGAAAGAAGTCAAATGCCTGACACACATTACTGACATATTTGATGGTGTATGTAAGCCGAGCGCGAACGATTACTGGAACACGTTTCTGTACGGCCCGCCCTCAATTTTGCGTGGGCTAGGGCGTTCCTATTCCCGGCCGTAAACATGTTTGTCCTCGAACAGTCACATCGCGAGTTATGAATGGGCCTGCAGCTGGATCGAGGCTCAGGAGAAACCGGCTAAAAGCGGCTACTCGTTGTCTGCTGCTCGTCCGGTATCTGCAGTCAAACGGCGGAACCGGTTTCAACCTGACACGCTACTATAGGGTTTGCGCCAAAGACCCGTGGCACGACACTTGCATAATAACTGATGATACTTCCTCCTACACGCCTGACACGTCAGCGGCGTAAAAACGTCACGTCTCTCTGCTGTTAAATCAGGAAAGCAAGTTAATGGCGTTAAGAAGCCGACTGTAGATTACGCGCACGACGAGAAAGGTGCCAGTTTCTCACTAAACCTTCTTTCTGTACGATGATATACAACTTCGGGAGCGGCAGTTGTCTAAAGCGAGTCAGTTCCTCAGGGTGGGATTATACATTGATTAAGATTTCGTGTGCGTCTTCAGGTGGTGCGAGGTTCGGCTCCTTGTCCAGCCATCCTAACACGAGGTTCTCGTGGGTTCCCTAAGTCACTCTGCACTGTGACACTCAAAGCGGAGGAGATTTTAATGAGTTCACCAATGGAGGGAAACAATTTTTCGTGCAGCACCTCCCACACATTTTCTCTGTTTAACGTAACGCAGTTGAGAACTGTGCGTAATAGGAAATCAGTGATATCTTTGCTTAGTGAGTAGTTGTTCCATTGTAAATAAAAGCATCGAATGTAAAGAGGATGTGTGAGACTGAAACTGGCGTTAGGAATATCAGTTCCGTCCCCTTAGCTAAACCAAGCGAGGTGGCGCAGTGGTTGGACACTTGACCCGCATTCGGGAGGACGACGGCTCAAACCTGCGTCCGACCATCCTGACTTAGGTTTTCCGTGATTTCCCTAAATCGCTTCAGGCAAATGCTAGGATGGTTTTGTTGAATGGGCACGGCAGAGTTCCTTTCCCATCCTTCGCTAATCCGATGGCACCGACTGCCTCCCTCTTTGGTCCCCTCCCCCAACCAACGAACCACTATGTTGAGTGGTCAGCCCGTCAGACTACCAAGCAGCTGGCCGGGGCTAAATTCCCGACGTGGTCGAAGATTTTCTGCGCTCAGGGACTGGGTGTTGTGTTGTCATAATAATTTAATCATCATCGACACGCAAGACATCCATTGTGACCTCTACTCAAAAGACATCCAACTCGGTGGCCGGACTTCCCGAGGTGGGGACTACCGGTAATCTTATTTATTTTGCGTGTCCAGGACTTAGATGTACAAAACAATTAAAATGCAACATGATAAATAGAAGTACAGTGCAGCAATACAAGATACTGAAAGTAATAACTTATCACAGCAAGGGACATACGATTTTCTATTAAATGGACCGCGAGCTCCAGAATTCCGCGGTTTTGATAACCTTATCATTTGCTGCATAAAGATCGTCTGCGGTGCACGGATTGGGCAGGTTTCCGCAGACCAACAGACCTTGTGTGTCCTGCAGGTCGCCACACTCACGTAATTCCTCGTCAGTGGTGTAGCCCCACTTCCCGATGTTCGCCTTGCATCTTGCCACTCGCGTCCTCAGTCGGTTTAGAGCAATTGTTCCCATCCTGGGGCTGATTTCCTGCTGAGTGGTAAAATGAATTTTTCTGAGGGTTAACAACTAAACGATTCGATTATCTTTCAATCACGAAACTAAACTATTTTCAAAAGATCATTACTATTATTACAATTTTGTTAGACTCTAATACTGTTTATATAAGTTATCAATAATTACTTTTTTCAGTTACTGGCATTAATGCGCTGGAGGTTACAGGTGCCACAAATAGTCCACCCAGTACAAACATATTTCGTGCTTCGTCCCGTACATAGCAGATGATAAAAGTGAGACTTATACGTAACAAACGCTAAATATCTCAAGAAAATGTCTTCTCCAAGTTGTAGATGGTGCCTGCTGCAGTCCAGAAATTGCTTCATTACTGTCTTCGAAACTGATAAATGAATTAATTGACAGCACGACACACCATTAACTACATAGCGGCTACTACAGTATGGCTATGAGCACTATGGGACTTAACTTCTGAGGTCATCAGTCCCCTAGAACTTAGAACTACTTAAACCTAACTAACCTAAGGACATCACACACATCCATGCCCGAGGCAGGATTCGAACCTGCGACCGTAGTGGTCGCGCGGTTCCAGACTGAAGCGCCTAGAACCGCTCGGCCACCCCGGCCGGCGGCTACTACAGTAGATATATACTATAGTATTATTATTATTATTACAATTAGTGTCAGACACAAAGCATTAACAGCCCGAAGTCTTCCAATTTCTGCCAGTTCAGTAGTAAGGAGTGTAGCAGTCAAGTGATTTACGAGCAATAAGTATAGTGCACAAATTTTAACTTTGTTGACCTTCAATGGGGTTGCAGTGCGGGGGTCAAGCAAGTGTCGCAATGGAGAGGAGTAATGCAGGGTAAGTATGTTTTGTAACAAGTGTCTGCCCTCACTGTGGACACTTAGCTTTCTTATCTGAGAAGGAGTTGTGGGTAGCACTTGCGATGCACCAGGAATTCCTTTGACAGTCATCACTTTAAAAATAAAAGTGTTCCAAAAAAAGTCTTTCATTCTACAGTTTAGGCAGGTGCTTAAGTTAGTGACAACGTGGGGGAGGGGAGGGGTAGTTACAGACGGCAGTGGGGGAGGGGGGGAAGGCGGGGTGCGAGCTAATGTCTGATTGCACTCGGGGGTAATGGTCTAAGAAAGACTGGGAACCAGTGGTGCAGAGCCTTCCATGTTGCATGTGGTAGACGAAAGCCCACAGCAGGTTCCTCTTTCATCTTCTTCCTGTCCCCATCAGTCAATGAACCCTGCCATAGCTCCGTTCGACAAGTTCGAGGCGCTGACGGACTTGCTGATGCTGTGTGCATGAAGCTCCTCCCTGACGCCAGTCGGGGTCTCTGTGCTTCATTTCCTAACAGGGGATGCCTGGGGTCGGTTTCCTGCTTATTTTTCTCAATTTCTGCGGCTATTCTTGTGCAGATGTCGGGTGACGCTATACCAACAATTTGATACATTTGCGAGGTGCCGGGGCTAGCAGTGTGTTTTGTACTAAATTCAGCTAGAATTTGCATATGGAAAAGAGACTCTAAGACCCCCCTGTCCTCCGACTTTTGCTGTTGCAGATGGATTAAAAAGGAAACGCAAACTGATTGTAATCGATCCTTTAAGTGAAGTAGAGAAGAATTTGGTACCTGCAATAATTTAATTTGATAAAAATTAATTTGACAATGGAAAGTTTAATTAATGTTGTGACAGATGAGATGATTGCTCTACATAACTACAGAATGAAACTTCTGTTCAAGACAACAACTGGATTAATTCTGACTAAATTCAAAATGAAAAACACATGAAACATTTACAATACGTCAATTTGATACACAGATAATTGCCGTGAAGGTGAAGTCCATAAACTAGCTTGTGATGACCAAGTCGTATGTGGAGCTAACTACTTGCAACTCAGATCTGAAGAAAAACACCCAACAAACCCGACATTAATTGCGCTGCAGCAGTAGTGATAACTCAGACAATGAAAACCCAAGACAGACCCAAGACAGAAAGAATGGAAACAGGCGCGCTCTGCTGAGCTCTGATTATCACGTAGCAAAATTCCATAATCTGCCGGTGCTGCGGACATACATTACCAGGCTGTCTTCTTAACTGCAAGGACACGATATGGCGTACCGGAGGGGATGGCTGGTTGCTTCAACGTCCCATGGTGGTGATGATAATGTCCCGACTATTGCCCGATACTAATTATCCTGGCCTGGTTGTTCCAGATTGAAAACTTCCTAGCAGTTCAAATGCGCCTCCAGGGAGACGAAGAAAGCACGCCACACAATGGCTGACGGTACAGTGACTGATTTTAACAGGCGAAGTCACGCAGGAACTCCGATCAGTCAACTTTAGCCTAAACTGCTCAAGGCGGACAACCTAGGTCGTTTGTATGCAGAACGCTCAATTGCCAACTGTACTCAGAAAGTTACGTTGAAGCAGAAACTTCAGCAACTTTGTGAAACAGGTACTATTAAACAAAGGTATATTAGACAGCCAACGGAAGGCAGGTTGTCCAGAGCAGCGAGATCTCAGTCTTGTAACCTGCTCAGACTGAAAGGCGGGACTAGACTCCTATCACAGAGCACCCGTACAAGCCGAACACACTACATTACCAGCCCCACCGCGGCGGCCGTGGTTAAACGTGCCAATCGGCAACTTGATAACCAGTGGAAAATTCCACTCAATTTACGAAGCACTTCTACTACACCAATGGAGATACTTGGCGCCAATTTCTGCGATGATTTTGCTTCTTCGAGGAGCTTTTCCCTGAGCAAGCCAATCATAGGTGATCTTTTACAGAAAACACGGGAATTTGGCGGCAAAAACTGCCTGGGAGCTCATGTCGTTCCCACGCCTCGCTCGTGGCTCGCCAGAAGATGTGTTTACCGAATTTCCGCGAAGAAACGGAATAGCTCACCCCAGGCGCTCCCTCAGGACGCACCGTGGGCCTGTCGTCCCGCTCTTTTGACAATTTCGGCGTCTGGGCAGCATCCACCCCATTCAGCCAGTCCCTCACGCCAGCCGGCATAACCCTTTCTTGACCAGCAGAACCTTCCTGTCTTTCTGGACCACCCAGGCGACAAGAGACACCGCGTGGGAAGGAATAGCAACTCTTCACTGCTTGCAATTAGAGAGGAAAACATTCATATCTTCCGCCTGATTGTAACGACCATTCTCGGCTACACCTCCCCAAATCGAATTACTAAGAGTAAGATGATTGCTGTAAACATGACAGGGGCCAGGCCACTGTGTGCATCGGAAAGGCATGCCACCTCTCACATTTTAGTGGTAGGAGTTGGTCATAAGCAGCCAGTTGTAATGCATCCAGTCTCATTCAATGCCATATCCGCCTGATTAGTTTAGTGTGGAGTTGCGCCAGACTGATGCTGCGTGTTCTGCTGCAGAGGGACATAGTGTCAGGGCGGATGTACGGGGTACATTAGGCTGTGACCCCCAGGTGGGGCCAGTAAGTTTACGTACGATGTTGCTCCAAGCTTTGATTCTTGGCAATGATTTTTGAATATGAGACCACGATCCAACTTTACTCCCAGGTATTTTGGAGTATTGTAGACGTATAGTTGTTGCCCTCTCCAGGTAATGCTGTACTTAACTTCCCTGATCAAGATTCCGGCAGTCAGTGTCATACCATCATCATAGAAAAGTCAAGCAGTGTGAGTTCCATAGTGATTTGTTTAGAATATGTGTGCTGTTCGCATGGCGTTGTGGTTAAGTGCTCACGGTGTTGGAGCGCAAAGCGGGCTAGTCGTATTCAAAACACCCTCGGCCCTTTTTTCTTTCACAAAATTATGAACTGTGCGTCCGGTCACTGATTTGTTGTATTCAAATTTATGTCTATGTCGTGGTGTGACGTCCGTCTGCAACAGCAAGGTTTAGGGAAGGGACCTTTAATGAAAGTTGATTCTGTACAACTACTGTATTAGCAGCCGAAAGGAAGTGGCTTTCGAATGGGAATCGCAAACGTTTGACGGCAAGGTGATAAGTCATCCGAATCCTCCACCGAAAAATACGTCTCGTGTGTCATACACGGCGTTAGTGACAGTGCGCGTGTCATATGGTAGGAGTCTTCCCCGATTTAGATGTTCGTATGAATGTGAATGTTATCACTCCCAAGGAAATGATGAAAACGTAATAGTTTTTCACATAAGCTGCAACAAATGAACGCAGCAGTTTCACAGTCACACAGTTTTCCCTGTGCTCTATCAAAACAAATGTTTTGTAACGTTTTTGAAGTTGCATTCAGTTTTGGAAGTTTTGACTCCTGAATTACTTTGTTGTAAAATAGTAAATACCCACTTTTATTTATCACATTTTCTTCTGACAGTAATGTATTCTTATGACATGACGCATATTCTATAACCATTGTATAGTATAACTGCCAAGACTACAGAAAGAGGACAAACATTTCAATGACCGGACGGACAGTTCATGATATTGTGAAAAAAAGTGGCACTACAGAGTTTTGAACACAGCTCATCCGCCTTGTAGTCCAACACCGTGAACACTTAACCACGACCCCATGGCACTCTGATGGCCCTCGATGTTGCACTTGCACCGTTCACTGTTTCTATTTTGCTTTTTATTTCACCGTTCAGTACACAGTCTCCATGTTTTCATGCTTGAACTGTATTCTGTTTTTAATGGGCTATCCACTGGGCCATCTTATTACTAAATCTCAGGGGAGAGGGGGGGGGGGGGGGGAATGGGAAGTTTCCCTTGTGAATGACTTCGTACGATGAGTGTTCTCGTAACCAAGGTAGACGAAGTTTTTGGTGTTTCAAGATACACCAGACCGAAGATTTACACAGCTTACAGGAAAAGCGGGAAAAAACATCATTCACTAAGCCACAACGCGGACGAAAGAGTATGTTAAGTGATCGTGAGGGACGGTTGAAGAGGATTATCATGGAAAATAAAAGATCGACAGCTGAAAAAGTCATTGCAGACCTGTAAGTCGCACTCGCGAACACTACAGCACCAAAACAACACGAAGGAAGCTCCGTGGGTTGGGAATTGCACAGTGAACTGGAATTCTTGAACGACTCATCTCTTGTATCCACGGACCCAACCAAACAACCAACTCGCGCACGCGCCCCGTGACCGTGACACCGCTGGCCACAGTTCCTGTCGCGGACGTCGGCGTCTCAGGGCGTCACCGCCGACGGAAGAGGTCGCGCCATGGCTGAGCTCGGGTCCGCAGCGCCCTCTGCCTTTTGCATATAAGGAGGAGCGTTGGCCCCGAGACGGACAGTCTGTTGTCGATTGTCTATTGCTAGCCTTTCGTGGAGTTTATAGCGGAGCCATTGCAGTGTGGTATTTGCTCTTGTATTCGACTAGGCTCAGTACAAGGATTACTCTTGGATGTTACTTGGACTTGTATTGCTGGTGCACGTTTCGTCAGAAATAAAGATAAGTTATCTCGTCATTCTAGCTGGCGCAATTCTTGTCATTAATTATTTCTCGGAGAACAGACATAGCTACATCTTGGTCACTACCCACGCTTTATACAATTTGTGGTGGCTGCCCCAAAAGTACCGCCGAGGACCTTGGCTTTGGGAGCCGTCACAAAAACATCAGTGATGCAAATGCCCCTAAAGGAAAACGTGGTGCCGAAGCGATAACGGCTGGACTATGGACCAATGGAAGAAAGTCATTTGGTCGGGCCAGTCTTGTTTCACACTGTTTCCAACCTCTGGAAGAGTCTACGTTTCAAGAGCGACATATGACGGTGACTCGGTGATGATTTGGTCAGCCATGTCACGCTGTTCCATGGTCCCCTGTTTCCACAGCTCGCGTCGCACAGGACAGATTTTGTGAGCACGAGGATAATTTGCACATCTCCCCTGGACACTTTTGTCGTCTACTTTGGAAAGAATGGTGCGTGATCACTACCTTTAGCTGTAGTTTCCACTATTTTGCTGGAAGAATGGTATAAGATTCCCTGGAAAATTATACAGGATCTGTACTTAACCATTCCGAGACGACTGGAAGCTGTTTTGAATGCCAAAGGTTTCCGTACACCGTATTACGCGTGGTAACGTGCTGTGTTTTTGGTGTTTCCGTATTTTTGTCCAACCCATATATAAGTGTATACAGCGGTTCCAATTTATATCACATCCAATGCAGACACTTAAGCATGCTTTTCGCTATCTGCAAAACATACGAAGTGACGCAAAATACATTAAAATTCTTGTGCAATGCAGAAGCGGACGACCTGTATTCTTAAGGATATGGTCCGTCTATGGATCTAAATAAAATGCCGTGTGTTCTGTGCCATACACGCAATGCATCTTGTTATTTATGAAGCCTCTTCAATGGCCTGTAACACATGTTTGTGTATGTATAAGGGACAATCAAATGGAAACGAACCAGGTGCAAACAAAGTAAGTAAACCGCTTATTATTTCAAAAGTAATCGCCGTAACTGTTAATACATTATCCCACGGTGAGACAAGAAGGTCAATGCCTGCATGGAAAAAATGATTTCGACTGCCTACAGAACAGAATTATACCCAGGCGTGCAGCCGGTCGTCCGAAACAAATCTACGGCCACGTACGTCTTTCTGTAGGGCTCCAGAAATGTGGAACTCACGTGGGAAGATACCGGAACTGTATGGAGGTTGTGTGAAGATTTCCCAGCGAAACTTCAGCATTGCACTCGAAACAACCTTGGGAACATTTGGGTGAGCAGTTTGTTGGCAGGTAGTTTCAAGTTCGCTGCAGAAATTTCGCTTGCTGTTTCTCCAGAAAGGTATTCCTGGCCGTCAATTCAGTTCGGATGAAAAGGTGCACGCCTGGGCACGATCGTGTTTCCGTGGATAACAGCAAAAAGTTTTCCATCAAGGCAAAATTTGGAAATTTGAGGTAAGTTTTGTAGGACCAAACTGCTGAGGTCATCGGCCCCTACACTTACACACTACTTAATCTAACTTAAGCTAACTTACACTAAGGACAACACAAACACCCATGCCCAGGGGAGGACTCGAATCTCCGACGGAGGCAGCCGCGCGAACCGTGGCAAGGCGCCTGAGACCACACGGTTACCCCGACTGGCATCCATCGAGGCATTGCCCGTCTTGTTGCGTAGTGGAATAAATATATTAAAGTTACTACTTTTGAAATCATAAAAAATTTACTCACTTTTTTCCATCCCGTTTTCAGTTGATTGTTCCTTATAATAGCTGCATCACGTAATTACGCCACATATGTTACTATGCATTACAATACTAACATATCTGGAATCATTATAGGCTATAAGGCAATTTATTATTATTATTCACGTATAGGCCCAATCGAGGTTCACTCAATCAATGTCACTTTTGATGATTGACCTTCCTTCTTGTCCAAATTCGTTTCATGCTTTCAAAATGAAGTCTCTTTCTTTCATCAGTCCAGTGTTCCAGATCGTTGTCTAATTTCCCTCTGACCAACTTTCCAGTCCAATATCTTTTGTCTGAATGTTTTTTTTTTTCTGTAACGTCCGCCTGAGTTATGCCGGCTACTTTAAGATCCTCCTTAACCGCAGCGATCCATTTAATTGGCTCAGTTTTGGCCTTACTTCTGTTTTCGTAGATTCATACATTTTGTTGTGTCAACCTAGCAGGTGCCGTTTTTTTAATGAACCCATAAAATTTAAGTCTTCGTTTTGACATGTCACCATGTATGTCTCGGTATTCTTCTATGTCACCACGTATGTCTGTGTATATTCTTCTATTTCCTTATTACTTCTCAGTCTATAAGTTTCTCCATCAGTAATTTGGGGCCTAATATTTTCCGTATAATCTTTCTTTCTCTTGAATTTCTTCGGTATTCGTCTTTCTATTTAAAATTAAAGTTTCTGATCCATAAAGAGATTCAGGTTTGATTCCAGTACCGTAATGCCTAAATTTAGAAAGTTATTTTTTATTATAAATATTTTGTGTTGATCTGAATGCAGTTGCCATTTTTTGACAGCGAATATCGTTTGCAGCTTGACCGTTTTCTTCTATGATTTCCTCCAAGTATTTAAACTGAGAGCCCCTTTTTATTTTTCCATATTTCGTGTTCAAAAACTTCGGTGCTTGTTTGTTGCATGTCATACATTCCGTGTTTTTCGAATGATATTTGTAGTCCTACTTTTTCTGCAACTTCTTCAGTTTGTTTTTGAGCTGTGGTAATATCCCTTGTTAAAAATGCCAGATCATCTGCAAAGGCGAGGCAGTCTAATATTACTTCTACCTAACATGATCTATTGATGTGTATTTTAACTCCACTTTAGCTCTCGCCATTCTGTAATTACCTTTTCCAAAACACAGTTAAACAGTAATGGGGAGACTCCATCTCCCTATCTAACATTAGTCTTTATTTTAAATGGTTCAGAAATCTCTCCCATGGATTTAACTTTAGATCTAGTGGTCAGTTAACGTTTCCTTATTCAGTGTTAGAGTTGTATTATCTAGCCCTTGTTCCTTTAAAATCTGGAAAAGAAATACCAAGCCTTTTTAAAATCCACAAATGTACATACAATATTGTTACTAGAAATCCTTTGGTATCTGAGGATTAGTTTTAAAGCAAGAATTTGTTCCGGACAGGATCTGTTTGATCTAAAGCCTGCTTGGTATTCACCAATTTTAGGTTCTAGCTGTTCTTGGGCTCGATCAAGTAAACACCACGAGAGAATTCATCCATTGCATAAAAAAGGGAATAGGACCGATGTTAATAATTACCGAGGAATCTCTCTCTTGCCAGTCACATACAATAACGCAATTACTATATACATAAAACATACATATATTACGGTCACTGGAGATGCTTCATAAATAAAAAGAAGTAAAACACGTGTGGCACAAAACAAACAGCATTCCATTTAGTTTCATAGATGGATCACATCTTCAAGAATATAGAAGCTAATAAAGGTTGACGGAAAGCGTAATATTGACGACGTTAATGTAATTGGAAAGTAAGCGCTCTGAAGATCGATATGATAGCAAGAAACCAAAAATAACATAAAAATAAAGCTTTTAGAAAAGTATTTCTAACTAGTTGCGTTCTTCACCAAGAAATATTACCAACGTCTTGTCTGTGTATTTGAACACGCGAACCCCGGAAACTACAAGACTAATTTTCATGGGATTTTCGCAGCTAACTTGTGCGTAGCTTGGGGCAACGTATAGGCTTTATTTCATCAAAATTAGATTACACAAGAACGGTGTAGTTCAGATATTTAATCAATACGGCATTGTACGCCAAAGAATAAATACAATACTCATTATATTTTTATGCCGTTTTGTTTACGAATAAAAGTGCCTAATGTCGGTCGAGTCATTCTGAATATACCAGAACGGCAAAAAGGCTGAAGACTATGCAGTCTGAAGAATCCATTGATGGTCGTGAGGCGACACTTGCTTCAGTTCGAGAACTTCAGGCTTTAACTCGCTGTTTGGAAACTCCTTCGAAAAGCGAGCCGCGGCGTAACTCTTGATTGAGAGCGTCATGCAGTATCCCGCTCCTCACAGACGCTTGAAGTTACTTCTCTACAACGTAACAACATAGAAGCGGAAATTTTGACAGGAAGTCAACCAAACAACCTCTTCATTCATGTCTCCAATCATTATGACTTCAAATGTTGTACACAAAGAAGATTTGTAAGTCAAAAATAAATTCCATGCGTACGAAGTCTCGGGTACAGCTATAAATGAACACCCAGTCAGAGCTGCGTCTCTCAGCTAGTTACCTAATAAGATGCAAAATTTATATAGCAGTATTCTGTTTTTTACTGATACCAGATGGGGATGGGTATGGAGGTAGACGGTGTTCCAGAAGGATTCATCTACTTTTTACATGAACGAAAGTAGAAAGGCGGGGTGAATTTTAACACACACATTTAAAGTAACAGTTTACCCTGGCGACATTTGTAAGATATTGGTTCATGTTGTTGTCGGTAGAGGTGACCCCTCTGCGGACAGGTTGCTAGTTCATTACACAGTTTGCATCGAATCTAGGTGGCGATAACAAGGCTACCAAAAGTGTTTTGTGTTCGCAGTTTCAACAGGTTCAGTTCAGTTACAACTGTGCGGCGTTGGTTCGGTCGAGAACATGGCAAGTAGTTACTGCCTCGACGATGATCGACCGCAAGCAATGTACAGTATTAGTCTCGCATTGAGCCATTGACCTCCAAAGTAGTCCGATCTTAAGCCATGTGATTTTAGTTCATGCGTTTGTAAAAGACTCCGACAACATGTCTCACCTTCCAACAAATTTAATGAACAACTAGGTCACACAGCAACAGCAGCGAATATAATAATGCCACGCACGGTCGCAAAAATATGGGATGAGTCTGAAAAATGGTTCTAATGGCTCTGAGCACTATGGGACTTAACATCCGTGGTCATCAGTCCACTAGAACTTAGAACTACTTAAACCTAACTAACATAAGGACATCACACACATCCATGCCCGAGGCAGGATGCGAACCTGCGACCGTAGCAGTCGCGCGGTTCCAGACTGAAGCGTCTAGAACCGCTCGGCCACGATGAATCTGACTATTACTTGGATATCTACATCTACATCTACATCTACATCTACATCCATACTCCGCAAGCCACCTGACGGTGTGTGGCGGAGGGTACCCTGAGTACCTCTATCGGTTCTCCCTTCTATCTGACGCGCGTCCAGTGGAGAGCACACTGAATATTTACGAAAGGTAAATGCAAATCTTCAATGTAATTCCGATAAGTTCCGCTGAATTGTATGTGCTTATCTATATACGATAAAACCTTGCAAAGTGTAGAATAATAACCGCTATCAGTCACCAGTATCACAGCAAATTAGGAACCTACAAACTTTCATGTGACAATAAATTGCCCACAGTTCTACGTAGGCCAGACAGGAAATAGCTACACTATAAGGTGCCGGAAGCACATGGATGCCTTACAGCTAAATAACCTTGATAAATCACCTACTGCAATACTATATGGCCACTCAGCCACAACTTTAAAGACAACTTGCAGACACTACACACTTTCAGCAAAGGAAAGAAAATGAATATTCCTGAAGAGCACGAAATTTACATTCATAGCTCCAACTCATGACACCTCATTCTCAAAGAACAAATGGGCCTTGCAAACAAGTCATTTCTACATATCTTTAATAAATTTTTAAAAACGGAAGTTGTACCTCACTGTCTCCTCACAATAAGTATAAAAAAGAAAAGAAAACGTTGACAGTGATTACAGCGTTTTATAACTTTGCAGCAACCAGCAGTATTGTAGATGACAGTGTAGTCTCATAACCATCAAGCAACTTAGTTGTCATAATCGATAATCTCTATTATGTTTCTGTATCTGTAACACCTCGAAACTTATTAGGTCTAAATTTATAATAATTTTTCATATGTAAACACAGTAGATGTAGTGAGCGCACGTGCTTCTGAATTTATCAGCATCTGTTGTATCAAAGGCATAACGTGGAAGTAGCAGTAATTGCCACAGTGAATATTTGTAAAAATCGATATATTTTTGTAAAAAAAAGTGATGAATATAACATGAAAATGACATGGATATTCCAGGTGTGTACGTACTGTAATACTTTAAAGCATATGTCACTTAGCAACTTCCAGTTGTTTCAGTTAGGTCTATTTAGTCATCATACCACTATCTGTCTTTTATTTGAAAAGTGATCTCCGACACTGATCATGGATACATGTAACTGAATGTAACGCACCTGATGAAACCGGTCGTGCATTAAGTACAATCACCTTGTATTGTGAGTAGTGGTAGCGGTTAGTACTCTACAGCCTACAAAGGAACAGCCACGGAATTCAACTGTATCCATTATGGATGAAATTCACTTAAGCCATTGTAAAATCGGTTAGTTATTTAGAAAATGAAAATCCTGTACTCCTATGCGTAAGTTTAAATTCACGCCAAGTTTTTATCTTCATTCATGCAGAAGGTATATTCACATGAAATCGAGTAAAACTTTTGGAAAAACTATTTTTGGGTGATTTTAATCTCAATGTATCTCTTTTCAATTTCAACACAAGATTAAACAGCCAACTGGTTGCACATAAACAGTAGGTACATTGATCTACTAAGCGCGTCTTCATCAGAATGAAATGTTGGTAAATGGGTTTTTCAGTTTATAATTTTAAGTTTTCACCTAGATGACGGTAACCGCCTCATAGGTCCCTTTATATGAAGGATGACACCCTGATCCCAGTAACTGTAGTCTAACAGATTTGTTGAGTTCCTTCGGAACTCGCTTATAGAAGTGACTTAGTTTCTTTATTAGACATTTTAATTTATCACGACAACTGAAATAGCGCTAACTACTTTAGTATCCTATGTCCTTGCTCACGAGTCTTCGAACAGATCCCTGCAGGATCACGAGGCCTGTTATCGGCTTTTCGGAACAGTTAAAACATAACGCCTCACTCGATCAGAGTTCACTAAAATGGACTTCGTACCAAGCGCCACGTTGGCAAAAGTTTTGCATGGACACCTCACGTACTCAGAGGAGAAGTTAACAGCCTCTGATTTATGTCATCGCGATTACCGTTGCAACGTGATCGACTCGTTTTGTGGATGAGACAATGGTTTGACGCGTGTTGCCAGAAGGTAGGTGTGTAAGCAAATTATGGCTGGTTAAAAGGTGAATATCATCAAAACAAAATAAATAAACAGAGGCAATAAAAGAGAAGCTACGGTTCGGACGAATACGAGCTACTACTGTTGAATATATATATATATATATATATATATATATATATATATATATATATATATATATATATATCGTACTGGCAAGGCGCACTTACCTACATGTGGACTGCAACCGGTCCCAACTGCCGAGTGGAGGCGCCCGATTAAGCAACAGAAATGACGTGGTGGAAAATCCGACGGACGGCAGTAGTGAAATGTGCATAATGGCCTGAGAGCTCAACAGGGACGGTGTGCCGCAATACGACGAATTCATAGATATAGTAAACATATCTTACCGATATGATAACAATAAGCAAGTACACCGGCTTACAGAGAACGTAGAAGCAAAGTTACTTCTGATAATGGCTTCTCAATACGACAAGCAGGAAGATAAGAAAGTGTGTTAGTGCTTGTAAAATTAATAACAGAAAAAATAGTTATCACATTTTATCAATCAAGGCATCGTTGGATAGCTGGTGCAAAACCTATCGATGTACCTACTCAGGTAAACGTATAATTTATACAGGGTGGACGACTTTAACCCATAATGGGGAATAACTGCGAGTAGAGATGAGATACAGCAAAATGTTTTAGATAAAAGTCGTAGTTGGAAAAGAGGAAAAGAGGAGCTGTGATCTTGCACGTGATTTTCAAGGTGATTTGGAAGGTAAAGTGAATTTTTAAATGGGAACCCTAATGTCTGATTTAAGATTTGAAAAGAACGACAACTTCTAGAAATAAAATGATACATTATTCAAGGTCATGGCAGGGTTCAGTGAGGGTCAAATAACCAAATGTGTCTTTAGTTCTTGTAGGAACTAACTCGTAATAGAGGAGGGATGCAGCAAAATACAATGTTAGACACAGATTGGAATGGGCATCCCTAGGAAGAAGGAGGCGAGAGAACTCACTCAACGACTTGTAGATCAATGATCAACGTTTTATTTATGTTTGTTCTGTCTTACAAATGTCAAAATAACATTTATACGTTGTGTTGTAACTAATTTTGCTAAAAATTACGTTAATTAAACTTATTGTTCAACTCTCTCTTCGCTCTTTGCAAATCCGACGTCGCAAATAGAGGTTTCCATGTAACAAAACCCAAACTTCGGATGACCTTCGAAAATTAATTTAAGATCTTGGCTGTTGGTAATGATATGCGATCCCTTATGCCCCTTCCAATTTGTATCTAACTTTGTATTTTGCTGTATCCCTCGTCTATTTCTAGTTAATCCCTGTTAGAATTAAAAACATATTTACAAATATGGACTTTCCCATGACCTTGAATAATGTGTTATTTTCTCCGTAAAATTAGGCGCCCTTTTTCAAATCTTAAATCAAATATTCGGGTTCCCATTAAAAAAAAAAAGAAACTGTAACCTCCGAATTACTTCGAAAATCACTCTCAAGATCACGGCCATTAGTAGGAATGCGTGATCCTGTTTGCCATCTACAACTTTTACGTAAAACATTTTGCTGTATCTCATCTCTATACCGAGTTATTCCCCATTATGGATTAAACTGATCCTTCTGTATATACTAGAGACGGACGCAAACGTGCGAAGCATTATAATTAAACTATTAACTAGTCCGTAATCAAGCAACAGGAGAAACATATTGACTTCCAACAGGACGTCAAGCTACAAACACAACATGGGCCGTTTCTTCCATTAGGCAAAAGTAGGCGGCTACCTAGGGCGTCAATATTTTAGGGGTGGCAAAGGGACGAAAAAATTAATTTCGAATAAAAGGAATTGAGGACAAAGCATGAAAATTGAGGACTGATTTCAGAAAATGAGAACGCCTGGTCACCTTAGCTTAATGATGAAAAGTATAATGGGAGATTTTTATTGTTGTGCCGTTGGATGCTGGTGGTGGTGGTGGTGATGGTGGTGGAGGGAAGTGGGGGAGACCAGTGGTAGTAAAAAAAGAAGGGGCCTAATTTTTCAGTTCTCGCCTAGAGCCGCAAAACACATAGCAGTGACCTGAGTACAATGGTGTTATAATAGACTTTCAGAAAGTATGAAACAGTATAAAAAATTGGATTAAATCTGTAAATTACGAGAGAATGGTAAGAGATATTACCAGTCTGAATGCTCAGGCATAAAGAGAAGACAATTCACTATAAAAAAATACACTGTACATGCATACTTATCAAGCGATTTACATATGTTTCTTTTATATTATAAATTTTCGGAGTTGTGAATAACATTTAAACTGAAACTTCCTGGCAGATTATTACTGTGTGCCAGGCCGAGACTCGAACTCGGGACCTTTGCCTTTCGCGGGCAAGTGCTCTACCGAGTGAGCTACCCAAGCATGATTCAGGCCCCGTCCTCACAGCTTTACTTCTGCCAGTACCTCGTCTCCTACCTTCAGTCGGTAGAGCACTTGCCCGCGAAAGGCAAAGGTCCCGAGTTCGAGTCTCGGCCTGGCACACAGTTTTAGTCTGCCAGGAAGTTTCATATCAGCGCACACTCCGCTGCAGAGTGAAAATCTCATTCTGGGAACATTTAAACTAGTGAGGCTCAAGTAGCAATTAACGCTGACTCTACCAATTGTTCTTGTTTGTCTTGTCTTGAAAGCCACGTTAAACGCCACATGTAATTTTTGTGAAAGATACCTTAACTAAATAATTTGTTTCGCACCAGTAATACACGTTCTGCAACAGATTCATGACGCCAGACGCCTGGAAGATGAAACAGCCTATAGGCAGGAAGCTACGAGGGCTGGGGGCAGTTGGTTTTCTGGACACTTATATGTTCGAAATTCTGAGAAAAATGGGAGCAAGCTATAGGGAAAGACGGATGTATATTGAGCAAGACCCAAGAGGAAGATCAACCACGAGGACTAGGATTAAAAAGAGTGTAAGAAAGGGATGCAGTCTTTCGTTCCTACTGTTCAATCCATAAATCGAACAAGCAATGATGGAAATGAAAAAAAAGGTTGAAAAGTGTGATTAAAAGTCAAGCAGTACAGGTTTCAGTGATAAGATTCACTGATGACATTGCTATCCTCAGTGAAAGAAGGGAAGAATTAAAGTATCTGTTGAATGGAATGAACAATAAGAGTAAATGCAACAAAGAAGAAAGTAATGAGAAGTTCGACGCATGTAATAACTATTTACTTACTGTTAATAAATATGTATTCGTTCTGTAGTTCACGCTAGTGCTGCTTAGCGACTTAGCATTACGTGAGACGGATGGAAACCTTACAAAGGATTATGTGAAGGTAGATACAGTCAATGCCAAAGCTTTATGTAACACGGGCACACGTGCTGCGTCCCAGACGACTTCTATTTGTGTACAGCGAAGCGCAGAAGGTGTTCCTAGCAGTCTCCAGGTGTGTCGAGACAATTTTGAGCTAACCTTAGGCAGTTCGCGCTCGTCTGACAAATGCAGCGGATCGCTTCAAACAACCACTTAGCAACTCCTCATTGATGTATGAAGAGTAATCGCAGAGACAACACATGATGCCCGAGGTCATCATAAAATAAATATATAAAGATGAATATATTTTCTAGATTTTAAGATTCTATAAGTGCCAAGCAAAATGCCTTAAAACGTTGATTTTGGTGGTGATGTCATGTTTCTGTATGTATGAGTTTACTGGAATTTAATCAGACTGAACTCAAAGTGATAACACAAGTACCATAGCTGCGATAACAAGTGCACTTTTACCAGGAAGCACACAAGTGCAACAGATTTTCTTACATTATATATTTCAGCCACATGTCACACAAAATGTTCCATTATCGGGATCGAGTTATTACAGGGTCATCATCCCGATTATCTGCTTAAAAAAGAAAGAAAAAGGAGGTAGTAAAATACTAGGAAACTATATTACAAATCGAACTAACGTCCATAGGCAACAATACGTACTTGAATAAGTTACGTGTTATCTCACCAGCTGAAGATACCTTCAAAATATAAACATATTTGCGCACTGACAGATGCAACTGAAGACTACAGTCAACTAATAACAGTATAAAGTTGGTACTTCTTAAATTATAATATTCCTTTGCCTTCCGGTTTGCACTTGCATAATAGTAGTGTGATTTAGCAGTTGTTTCATTCTGGCTATGACCACCAGCTACTGGTCTGCTACTTGCTCATCACATCTGGATGCGAGCGTCATTTATGCAGCTCCTAGTGGCCATCTAGCACATCTTCACCAGCCGTTAAAGAGTATTTAATAATTTTCGCTTTAAGAAGACTTTCTCCCAAAATTATTTTTGTGCTGTGTGGTGAAGGCTTGGTTATGGCTTGGTTATAAGTGTGACACGAGGCCGAAACATATTTAAAAAAAATTACAAGACTGCCACTGTGTTTCTGAACGGCAGTAGGCCTAGTCTGCGTATGTAAACACAGTGACTGCAATTAACCTACGTGGAAGATTGCCAGAACGGAACTTCACTTTAGCTCTTACGCGATTTCTCAAGAGTTCTTAACCATACCTTCTTTTCTTGTATTGCAACTGGAACGGTCTCAGTTTGAACAGCAGTCTAATTCTACTGATTTAACATCGATTTTCATTGTGTTTGACAACAATGGGAGTGTCTACGAGACACCTGTGAAATATTTTAATTCACCGGCATCGATCGTGCAGAAAAAAAAACACCACTTAGCGAAATCTTATGCACAGTTGAACTCTAGTGTGCAGTATAGTGTCCACTACTTCACCTTCTCTTTCTCCTCCTCCTCTTCATTTATTCCTCGTCCTCCCATCTCCTCCTCCTTCTCCTTTCCTTCCTCCCACCCCTCCCCCCTCCCCAAACAGACCGAAGTTTGTGATGACAGAATGATCTGTAGCGTTTCCGAATCGCTTGCTCTATAATCAATAGTACATGTCATTATAATGGCAGGCTCAATCTTCCCTAATTTCGGTCAGACTCTATCATTGTCAGGGCTCATTTTATATTTTATACAAAAATAACTAACTAACTATTTAACACGTGTTTCTTTACAGCAATAACTAAAAGCAGACGTTAAATCCAGAGACGTCGTATTATCCACATTATAGAAAAGTTCACTTCCAGTATTTTGATGCTTAACATGTACAATGTCGCACATTAGCTACTGTAAATACATCTTATCTGCCTTCAGTCATTAAATGGTTTTTAAATTGTTTTCACATTCTGTGGGTCCATCTTTAGAGGCTGCTTACAGTCGTAACATTAGTTTTTGGTCATAAATGTATCTCTAAGGAAAATAATATAAGCTTACAAAACTTTTTACAAAAAATTTAAAACATACTTAACAGATTTTTGAATAAAAAGCTGAAATTACACATAAGATTTACAGCAAAATTTTCCAGCAGCTTTACGAGCATGACATTTAAATTAAGACGTAAACACATTGTTATTCCTTTAATGATTATAACAAAAAAGGAAAGAATAAAACATGCTAAATTTGGAAATTTGTGGTAAGTTATATGGGACCAAACTCTCAAGGTCATCGGTCCCTGGGCTGACACACTAGTTAATCTATCTTAAACTAGCTGACGATAAGGACAACACACACACCCATGCCCAAGGGAGGACTCGAACCTCAGACGGGGACAGCCGCGTGAACTGCGGCAAGGCGCCGCAGACCGCACGGCTACCCTGCGCGGCCAAAACATGTTAGAGAAGAACGACAGAGATACCCGTTGCAAAGAATTTCAGTTACTGTCGCTTGACAGGCGAGTTGCCTCTGTCAGCTAGACATACAGAGAAATCATTTTTTAGATTGCTTTTTGGAGTTTTTTCTTGTTTTTACAAACATATCAATAAAATTCCTTACAAAAGTGTGGCTGTTACTGTCGGTTTTATATTAGTCGTGTCATTTAGTGCTTTTAGGAAGCGTAGGCCCTAAGCATATTTTCAGTTGTCCAAAAAGATTATGATTCTTCTCCTTGCTTCCAGTTGATAAAATTCTTAGGCTCTCATTTATATCTTTTTCTGTAAGTCCACAACTTTTAGCTACTGCTACTTTAGCAAAACGGTCCAGTCTAAATGAATCCAAGGTCTCTCTGAAACGTGTTTGAGCTTCTGTCTACCCAAAGTATACGCAGGTTAGCTTCTGAAACCTGCAGTAGGTTACTTGACATGAGTAAATGCAGCTTTCTTTCGTTTGTACTCGTGTCTTGCTTTAAGTTCGGCGTCAAACTTTCGTTTCTACGAACAGGCATTTTGACGTCAGTCTTTTCAAATAAATTAGCCATTTTTTTACAAAAAAATCCGATATTTACTGTAATCATACATACAAATATCAAAGTATCTGCGCTAAGCGTACTTTCAGCTGTATTTTCAAATATATTTAAAGTACGTTCTAAGTTTATTTAAAATGTAGTAAACTAAGAAAAACATTTTCTTATCAGGTACAGAAAATACCGAAAAATAAGTTTGTAGTACGGCTGTAAGTGGCACCTGGCGATGAGTTTCGAGTATTTAGAAAATATAACTGACTGAAGCAGATTTTATACAGCACTGTAGCGTTAGGAACAGTAACAGTCGTATTTCCATCATGAATGAGATGTAACTTTTAGCGATTATAGCTGTGTAAGCGCCACTGGCACTTCCTTCCCAAAAGAATGTGTAAGAAATAGCAAATACTTGCTACGTGGGTTCCAGTCGTTTTTACAGTAGTACAAAATGGTGTCTCAGAAACCACGTTGAGAGAGCTCCGCCGAGGAAGTGGCATCTTGACGTTTGACATCTTTTCACTCGTTCCCTTTTTCTGTCGTAAGTAACTTCTACTAATGATTCATCTTCTTATTCCTGGACTATCTGTTCGCTGCCTTGCGTTGCTGTGGCTCAGTATGGTAAAATGGTAAAGACAGAAAACAGAAAGTTCACGTTTCTGACATGTGTGGGAATTGAATATACATCCTAATCTCCACCCCCATCTCTGTCCATCTTCTCCTTCCCCTCTCTTCGCCCATCACTTCGCCAACCGCTGTGGCCGAGCGGTTCTAGGCGCCTCAGTGCGGAACCGCGCTGCTGCTACGGTCGCAGGTTCGAATCCTTCCTCGGGCATGGATGTGTGTGATGTCCTTAGGTTTAAGAAGTACTAAGTCTAGAGGACTGATGACCTCAGATGTGAAGACCCATAGTGCTTAGAGCCATTTGAACCTTTCCTGCTTCCCCTCTATCTGCCCATCACGTTCTTCACCCTCCTTTCTCTCCATCTCCTACAGCCCCTCTATCTTCTACTCTCCCTCTTTGTCAGCCACCTCCAGCCCCCTTCTATGTCGATCTTTTCCTCCTTCTCTCTCTCTGTCCATCTCTTCATTTCCACTTTCTATCTCCATTTCCTCCCACTCCTCCATCCTACACTGCAGTCGCAGAGGTCGCTCGTAGTCCAGAGCCGCCGCAGGCGTGGCTCAGTGGGCGCGCGCCATTGGGTCCAGCAGAGCCAGTGCAACAGCTGTCGGCGTCAGACGGAAACTTGTAATACGGTTGCTATGACGCCCATGAGGTGGTATCGATATATGATACCAGAGTCATTGCCATCTACATATCGGATTACGAGGCAGAAACTGCTCTTTACCATTGATACTCCATCCATACAGACATCGGAAAGCCCAAAGGCACTGACTACCCACCATGTCAATAGGGATCACTGTATGCTGATATGGACGAGCTTGTGGGCATCACATTGCTCTCCTGGCTGTTTTCAGTTTTCGTGACCAGAGCCACTACATCTGAATCAAGTAGCTCCTCAGCTGGTCCCACAAGGGTGGTGCATCCTCCTGACCGAGGGTGTTTGGCAGACTGAACGGTCAGTAATCCAAGTGCCAAGTCTGAGAATGCTTAAGTTTGGTGATCTGACGGGCACTGGTGGTACGACTGTGGCAATGCAACTGGCTTACCTCTGATAGGCTATCACATTTTGTTTATTTGCTTTTACAGCAAAAGTGTCACAGCATATATTAACAAGCATCACACTATATTACGCTTATTATTAACTTCAGTGCCTTCTAAAAAAAGGACACTGTTTCGTTTAACGAATAATTCCGTTGGCTTGGTGAAAAACTTTCAATTGTACGCTAATTGGATGACTTGCATGTCCCTGATGCACCCTCGTAATGTTATCACGATTTGGAGACCTATAGTTTAACATGGAATCCTAACCAAAATCTTCACGTCATTTATAGTTGAAGGATACGTTAAAGGCAGACTGAAAACTCCGTTGTCTGACTGGGATTCGATAGCAAGACTTTTCGGTTTCCAGGCACAGGCTTTGCCGCTAGACCACCAAGCCCTGCTCCATTTACAAAGACAGTAGTAGTTTCATTTTATACGTGGTAAAAAATTAGAAAGCAAATGTACAGAATATTACTCGCCGTACTAGCATTTACGACCCCATTTCTTCGATACTGAACCATTTGTGGAACATTAGCGTAGACTACAAGACATGAGACGTGTGAGTGTACTCAGACTGGTAATGCTCATCTGGCTAGTTGCAGTGGTTATGGTACTGACACCGAATGTAGAGGAAGCGCTGCTCAAATCCTACACTCCTGGAAATGGAAAAAAGAACACATTGACACCGGTGTGTCAGACCCACCATACTTGCTCCGGACACTGCGAGAGGGCTGTACAAGCAATGATCACACGCACGGCACAGCGGACACACCAGGAACCGCGGTGTTGGCCGTCGAATGGCGCTAGCTGCGCAGCATTTGTGCACCGCCGCCGTCAGTGTCAGCCAGTTTGCCATGGCATACGGAGCTCCATCGCAGTCTTTAACACTGGTAGCATGCCGCGACAGCGTGGACGTGAACCGTATGTGCAGTTGACGGACTTTGAGCGAGGGCGTATAGTGGGCATGCGGGAGGCCGGGTGGACGTACCACCGAATTGCTCAACACGTGGGGTGTGAGGTCTCCACAGTACATCGATGTTGTCGCCAGTGGTCGGCGGAATGTGCACGTGCCCGTCGACCTGGGACCGGACTGCAGCGACGCACGGATGCACGCCAAGACCGTAGGATCCTACGCAGTGCCGTAGGGAACCGCACCGCCACTTCCCAGAAAATTAGGGACACTGTTGCTCCTGGGGTATCGGCGAGGACCATTCGCAACCGTCTCCATGAAGCTGGGCTACGGTCCCGCACACCGTTAGGCCGTCTTCCGCTCACGCCCCAACATCGTGCAGCCCGCCTCCAGTGGTGTCGCGACAGGCGTGAATGGAGGGACGAATGGAGACGTGTCGTCTTCAGCGATGAGAGTCGCTTCTGCCTTGGTGCCAATGATGGTCGTATGCGTGTTTGGCGCCGTGCAGGTGAGCGCCACAATCAGGACTGCATACGACCGAGGCACACAGGGCCAACACCCGGCATCATGGTGTGGGGAGCGATCTCCTACACTGGCCGTACACCACTGGTGATCGTCGAGGGGACACTGAATAGTGCACGGTACATCCAAACCGTCATCGAACCCATCGTTCTACCATTCCTAGACCGGCAAGGGAACTTGCTGTTCCAACAGGACAATGCACGTCCGCATGTATCCCGTGCCACCCAACGTGCTCTAGAAGGTGTAAGTCAACTACCCTGGCCAGCAAGATCTCCGGATCTGTCCCCCATTGAGCATGTTTGGGACTGGATGAAGCGTCGTCTCACGCGGTCTGCACGTCCAGCACGAACGCTGGTCCAACTGAGGCGCCAGGTGGAAATGGCATGGCAAGCCGTTCCACAGGACTGCATCCAGCATCTCTACGATCGTCTCCATGGGAGAATAGCAGCCTGCATTGCTGCGAAAGGTGGATATACACTGTACTAGTGCCGACATTGTGCATGCTCTGTTGCCTGTGTCTATGTGCCTGTGGTTCTGTCAGTGTGATCATGTGATGTATCTGACCCCAGGAATGTGTCAATAAAGTTTCCCCTTCCTGGGACAATGAATTCACGGTGTTCTTATTTCAATTTCCAGGAGTGTATAATTAACAACCCTGATTTAGATTTTGTGGTTACTCAAAAATGGCACCTCTGAAATGGCAATACCCGTTTATTACCTTCTGTTCTTATGTTTTCTTTAAATGGAGTTGGCAACCTAGTCGTACACCCATTTCATTACTGTTTTGGAAATGCCCCATTGTCATATAATTCTGTCATTTTCGTATGTTCATATTCAACAGATACATCTGTATTTCTGTCATTAAGCGTGATGCAGAGAATCAAACCCACAACGTACACTTTAGGTGACATCTACGCCAACTGTTAATCCAGCCTGATACATCTGAGGCAGTGGTCCTCTCTGCTTCTAATGAATTCTATGGCGACGACATAAATTGCCACATTTTAGTTCTTCAACTGTGCCGTTATTTCGGTTCCGCGTAGTTGTCTGCCTGTCTCTGGTAAAGGCGCCATTTCACAGATGTTATGACCTGACTGAATGGTCGCTAGATACCTGACTGAAAAGCGGCAAGCCGTTTCATTTCTCCTTTTTCATTTAATATGAGAATAATACGCTGATTAGACGATAATGATGGAATGAACTACAATATAATAGTTTATTAAAGTGACAGTAAGTACTGACTTCTAACTAACTTTATATCGAAAACAAGGTCTTCCTTGTTTTTCTCTATGCTTTCTCTCAGTGTGTGGGAACAGGAAGCATGCTAGTTCTGGGCCAGGCAAGACAGTGACCGAAGTAACGAAAAAAGCAACCGTGGAGCATTAGCACTTGCGGGCAGCCTCTGGTCGTGTCTCGACGTCGTGCCATGCCAGCCAGGCGGTCGTCATCTATTGTGCGCAATGACCTACATAGACTGGCCAAGGCACCATTATATTTGAAACCAATTGAAAACTTAGCCGCCATGTTTTGCAGCGTCATGTTAAGCGATATAGTCGTCTGCTAGCAAGGAGTCCTGTGGTGTTTGTCATGCAATTTCTCACTGCTAGTCGCGATTTCTTGTTTATTTGTTGGCCGCACGACTCGTTTCGGGAAATAAATCCCAAACATGAAGGGCGTTTTTCGTGTACTATATCATCTCAGTCGTGATGTTTCGATGTGCGAGCTGCTCCATTATTCTGGTTACTTTCATGCAAACACTCATATTTCTGTGACTACCGATGTATCTTATTCTAAAGATTCTGGCGAATTTCTGTACAACTCTTACTTACAGTTATTATTTCTTTGACGTGGATAACGTTTAGCGTGTTTCAGTCCAGGCGGTTTGCCTTATGTATCTATCAAAAAAAATATATTTGTATAGTCGTTGGTATTTTTAGAGGGAGCATACGATAGTGACAGTGAATATTTTAATACGCGATTAGAAGGTTTAATTGTCGTTGATGTTGAGGACAACTCCAGATATGTGGGCTATAGATTTTTGTTCTAACGTCATATTTTTCTTTCTTTTTTTTCTTGGCTTTCAGCAGTTCTAATGGAATATCGGACTGTCATCTTTAGTTTCATATTCGTTTAGGATTTTTGTTTCTCGGAAAAGAGCATGTACCAGAAGCCCTAAGATGAGAAGAGCGTATGTAACTGTACTGAGTAGGCTGTCACTTGTTCCGACCTTACACTACTTAATCATTGTTGTGTCAGCTCCTTGTTTTTCAAAGGAATTCTGTTCAAAAAATGAAGACTAGTTTAGAGTTTATATATACGTATAGCCTATATGGCAATTGTAACTATTGTTCAAGACATAATTTTACTCTGGACACAAAGATGCAGTATCGACACACTAAGACACACTAAATGCAATAAGGAAGTGTACTGTCATCTGCCTGACATTTCAAATGACCATGAAGGTCCAGAAAACACTGTATAGAAAATTGGCAGGTACGACAGTTACATGTATGAAATGTTGCGTGTGAAGATGTGCTGGTACCTAACTAAAGTTCGAAATTCCAACTGCATCATTACTGCCATAAATACAACTGTGCGCTGTCCTTACAATGGGCATGTTTTATTATCGACAATACTTTTAATTTACATTTCGATGACAAAACATACGATTTTCCAGGTTTTGTTGGGTCTGTCCAGCAGAAACGTTCGGTGTGTGTGACGTTACAAAATATGGCGTCCTATGATGCCTGTTGCTGCACCCACAGCATTGTGATGCATCGATATATTCTCTGCCTTGATTATATAGTATATAATGTATACCTACTGGATTGTGCATTTACGACGGAGTGCTGCGCTGTGGGCAAGCGCAGGCCAGGGAAGCTGGCCCTTTGTCGTGATCTGAAGAGTGCCTTCAGCAGATAATTTTCGCTTCCCTTCATGGCTTGTACAAAGATAAGAACCTAGCATCGGGCGCAGTTTTTTTACTTTCGGAGGACCTCTGATGCGAGGCGTGAAAACACGCAGCTGCTAAAAATGTTTGCGACTTCGTGGAGACAGAGCAGAGGCAGCAGCTTTTTAGAAGAAGAATCGAAAAGTTGTTGCCTTTGAAAGATAACGATAATAAACTAAGAGATCCTGGCAAGGAACGCTAATTGGAAGATAGCGAAAACTATATACATAGGGTGGTCCATTGATAGTGACCAGGCCAAATATCTCCACGAAATAAGCATCATAGGAAAAAACTACAAAGAACGAAACCCGTCTAGCTTGAAGGGGGAAACCAGATAGCGCTATGGTTGGCCCGCTAGATGGCGCTGCCATAGGTCAAACGCATATCAACTGCTTTTTTTTTAAAGATAGGAACCCCCATTTTTATTACATATTCGTGTAGTACGTAAAGAAATATGAATGTTTTAGTTGGACCACTTTTTTCGCTTTCTGATAGACGGCGCTGTAATACTCATAAACGTATAAGTACGTGGTATCACGTAACATTCCGCCAGAGCGGGCGGTATTTGCTTCGTGATACATTACCCGTGTTAAAATAGACCGTTTACCAATTGCGGAAAAGGTCGATATCGTGTTGATGTATGGCTGTTGTGATCAAAATGCCCAACGGGCGTGTGCTATGTATGCTGCTCGGTATCCTGGACGACATCATCCAAGTGTCCGGACCGTTCGCTGGAGAGTTACGTTATTTAAGGAAACAGGAAGTGTTCAGCCACATGTGAAACGTCAACCACGACCTGCAACAAATGTTAATGCCCAAGTAGGTGTTTTAGTTGCTGTCGCGGCTATCAGTATCAGACAAACTGCACGAGAATCGGGAAACTCAAAACCGTCAGTGTTGAGAATAATACATCAACATCGATTGCACCAGTACCATATTTCTATGCACCAGGAATTGCATGGCGGCGACTTTGAACGTCGTGTACAGTTCTGCCACTGGGCACAAGAGAAATTAGGGGACGATGACAGATATTTTGCACGTCATTCACCAACAGCGGTAACGCAAACCGGCATAATAGGCACTATTGGGCAACGGAAAATCCACGATGGCTGCGACAAGTGGAACATCGGCGACCTTGGCGGGTTAATGTATGGTGCGGCATTATGGGAAGAAGGATAATTGGCCCTCATTTTATCGATGGCAATCTAAATGGTGCAGTGTATGCTGATTTCCTACGTAATGTTCTACCGATGTTACTACGAGATGTTTCACTGCATGACAGAATGGCGATGTACTTCCAATATGATGGATGTCCGGCACATAGTTCGCGTGCGGTTGAAGCGCTACTGAATAGCATATTTCATGACAGGTGGATTGGTCGTCGAAGCATCATACCATGACCCGCACGTTCACCAGATCTGACGTCCCCGGATTTTTTTCTGTGGGGAAAGTTGAAGGATATTTGCTATCGTGATCCACCGACAACGCCTGACAACTTGCGTCAGCGCATTGTCAATGCATGTGCGAATATTACGGAAGGCGAACTACTTGCTGTTGAGAGGAATGCATTTAGGTTGACGGACATCATTTTGAGCATTTATTGCATTAATGTGGTATTTATAGGTAATCACGCTGTAACAGCATGCGTTCTCAGAAATGATAAGTTCACAAAGGTACATGTATCACGTTGGAACAACCGAAATAAAATGTTCAAACGTACCTACGTTCTGTATTTTAATTTAAAATACCTATCTGTTACTAAGTCTTCGACTAAAATTGTGGGCCATACGTTTGTGACTATTACAGCGTCATCTATCACAAAGCGAAAACAGTGGTCCAACTAAAACATTCATATTTCTTTACGTACTACACGAATATGTAATAAAAAATGGGGGTTCCTATTTTTCAAAACGCAGTTGATATCCGTTTGACCTATGGCAGCGGCATCTAACGGGCCAACCATAGCGCCATCTGGTTTCCCCCTTCAAGCTAGACGAGTTTCGTTCGTTGTAGTTTTTTCGTTTGACGCTTGTGAGATATTTGGCCCGGTCACGATCAATGGACCACCCTGTATATATAAAAAGGTGATCCTGGCAGGGTACGCTAAATTGCAATATAACACTTGACAGGGAACGCTAAATGGAATGGTTACGAAATTTTATCTTTCTGACAGGGTACGAAATGTTTTCTGATAGGATCCGCTAAATTGAATGTTTACTGTTGGCAGCTGACGTCAAAATGCATGATATGCTAGCAGAGTCGTACACAATGGAAGTTAACACTTGGGGTGACTATATTAAAGTGATGATTTGATTGAGAAGGCAGGCAAAATTTAGTTTAGTGACAACATTTATTTTTCCAAGCACACAAAAAAAAGAAACAAAGACAGGCGTAATTAAATCTAAACGGATTATTTTCGAATATCGTAATCAACTAACAGGTGGTTTAAGACCACAATGGACAAGGATCCTGGGTGGCAAAGGTGAGTTAAATACACTGGCCCTAAAAAAATGTGGATAACGCGATCTTCAACTGTTCTGACGCTGAGCAGACTTTGATTGCTCAATCTGCATTAAGCTATGTGGGTGCAGCTGAGAGCAAGTGGCGGTTGGGTTTTGTACACCTAGACGAGGCCGGAGCAGCAGTAATTTACCCTGTTTGCTTCGTGCAGCGATGTAACTTGCAGCTGGCGAGTCGTGTGCGGCAGTGGCGTGTCTTAAGGCGGTACCTGTGAGTCGATCGCGCCACTAAAGAAATGAAAAATCCCACGATCTAGCGATCAGGCAGACGGATCGCAATTTACTCTCAACTAGAGCCCTCTCAAATCACAGAAGATTTCAATGTGTGACACATCCGTTCGCTGGTCGTACCAAGGACCAATTCGGCTCACTTACACGGCAGAGCGCCCAAGGATGCCGAACGTCGAGACTGGTGAACCAAATCGAATAAGTGTACCCTCGGCAAACGAGTAGTCCGAGACGATTGAAGCTACACTGTCGGTTCAGTGAAAACTTCACCACAGGTCCCCAGTCTAACTTCTCGCAAGTTGAGTCAGTCTTAGGACGGGTCCCAAGTACCAACCACACCTGCCAGAGCTTCGACCTCAAGTTGCTTCCAGACCAAAGTCCAGAGCCAGAGTGCCTCACACCTCTACAGATAAACAAAAATTCCGTTTTTCCGTACAGTACACGAACGACCACGCCTTCCATTCCGACTTGAGCCAACCACAGAGCTTTAGAAGCGCTAAATTTCCCCTCCTACACACCAGCATAAACTCACGACCAACCAGCGCAAGTGTTACGAGACCTGCGTCTCTCGAAAGAAAAAGAAACCGCCAATTACTGACCTTTTTTTTAAGTTTTAGCGTGGAAGTAGGTGTTTTTCTCTGAAGTTGCGTCGCTTCCCACAGCAACAAGCGAACAGATACAGTCTTACAGATCTTTATATTAATTGCCTGTGGCTTCGAACAAGTTAGTCCTAGCTACGAGGTGTAATAAAGATTCTCCCAGACGCCAGCGTTTCCTTCACGACCAAAGCGGCCGATGGAAGTGGGTTTGCAGTTTCGACGCAGGTAAAGCGGACATTGCCCTGCTGGAAACCCGTCTCGACTAGGGGGTGCTTTGTCGGCCCCTACGCGGCCGTGGGTCTGTCCGGCAAGATTTACTGAGGGATGGGCTGGCAGCCACTTGCTTTCAACTTCAAACACGCCGTTTCTAAGAACTAATATGCTTCCAGCTCCATCAACGCCTGCTCAGGCAGTTGACTTTCTTGGGTCTCGCACCAGCTGCGTAACGTTGTAACAAAAATGTTTATTTCATACAAAATTTTATGAAAAATCTGTGAGAGAGTAACTTGTCCTCTCTCAGCATTTTATCGCGGCTCGTTTTTCTTGGAAGGATTTTTGTGCGTGAAGGAACGTCGCCATTCACCAGCAGGGCGTTCATTATCTGCGAGTGGGAGGCGCGTCCTGTTTGGTGGGAAGGAATGGTAGGCTGTACGGTTCAGCTAAAAATCTTGTAGTTCGCTGGGAGACGGGGAGGTGTGCGCATCTTCTGCACATCGGTAACATTTTGCTGTAGCAGACGAATGGGCTCCTGAGTCCGTGTCAGCAGAAGTTCGACCTCTCATTCTGTACTGCAGAGCCACGTCCATGACGCCGGTGCTCTGCAGATCTCATGCTGATTAATTGTGGTGAGCATAAGCAGCAGAACCGACCTTGCAGAACAACTCTTGTTTGCATTTGCTCAAGTCACTGAGATCATCAGTCTCAAGTCCAGCATTACTTTGCTAGATGCTTGACTATCACAATAACTAGCTGGACAAGAGCCGCTGTATTCGTTCAGATAAAAGCTCGTGAGCAATTTTTAGAATGGCAGTTGCATCTGAGAGACATGATTTCTCGTTCGTTCAAGTGACGCTGGAAACCAATGATTTAACTTGGTAAAACTCACCTCAGTTTAAATATATGTTAAAAAACGAGGAAATTCCTCCAGCTGTTGGTTTTATTGGCGACTAGTTTCGATGTTGTTACAACATCATATTCAGGCCCATACTTGTTGACAACAACTGTATATGTCTAACACTAGTAGTTACTGATGAGACAGGCGTGAACACAACATCGAAACTAGTCGCCAATAAAACCAACACCTTAATACAGCTGGAGGAATTTCGTCATTTTTTAACATACCGTATATTATACTAGCTGACGTCCCAATTCGTCACATTTCAATTATGGATATACGAAGATTCAGTTTAAATACCCTGCATCACGTTTCAACAATAAATATCTCATAACAATGGATATAAACGAAAGAATAGCGTCAGGGTCAAGATTTCTGTGCTCTTAGCAACGCACTCAAACGTAAAACTTGGTCAATCACCACAGAGATGAAGATATACAACACCATCATCTGCCCCATAGTAAGGGGTGATCAAAAAGTCAGTATAAATTTGAAAACTTAATAAACAACGGAATAATGTAGATAGAGAGGTAAAAATTGACGCACATGCTTGGAATGACATGGGGTTTTATTAGACTCGTGAAAGATCTGTTGCGCGCGTTGTTTGGTGATGATCGTGTGCTCAGGCGCCACTTTCGTCATGCTTGGCCTCCCAGGTCCCCAGACCTCAGCCCGTGCGATTATTGGCTTTGGGGTTACCTGAAGTCGCAAGTGTATCGTGATCGACCGACATCTCTAGGGGTGCTGAAACACAACATCTGACGTCAATGCCTCACTATAACTCCGGACATGCTTCACAATGCTGTTCACAACATTATTCGTCGATTACAGCTATTGTTGAGGAATGATGGTGGACATATTGAGCATTTCCTGTAAAGAACATCATCTTTGCTTTGGCTTACTTTGTTATGCTAATTATTGCTATTCTGATCAGATGAAGCGCCATCTGTCGGACATTTTTTGAACGTTTGTATTTTTTTGGTTCTAATAAAACCCAATGCCATTCCAAGCATGTGTGTCAATTTGTACCTCTCTATCTACATTATTCCGTGATTTATTCAGTTTTCAAATTTAAACTGACTTTTTGATCATCCGGTACTCAACGGTTCAGAAAGCTGGACGCTTACAATATACGAAAGAGAAAAACTGGATGTTTTCGAAAGAAAAGTAATCAGAAAAATCTGGGGACATGTGTTGGGGAATGGCATACGGGGAATTCGGATGAACAATGAAATGTGCAGTTAATGGAGCAACCCACAATAATCCAGAAGTTAAAAAGTAGGAGACTGCAATGGGCTGGACATGTGACTAGAATGTAAAACAACAAAATCACCAAGAACGCATTTGAAGGAACTCTCCAGGTAACAACACCATTGGGCCGCCCCCGTACAAGGTGGAAAGGTGACATAGAGAACGACATCGCAGCATTCGGAATGTCTGCAAGGTGGAGAGAGACTGCGAGAGATGGAAGGCGGTGAAAGCAGAGAATTGTGATCGATGAGGAGAGAGAGAGAGAGAGAGATAGAGAGAGAGAGCGAGAGAGAAAATTCACATAGGAGACATTGTAAAGTAAAGTGATATTCTCTCAGAGCCAGATCCGCTTTGTGTGTGTTTTAATTGAATAAATTAATGTGTTAATCCAAAGTTAGTTTCTGTTAAAACCTCCCGTTCATATCAAACTTTATCGTCGTAACTGTCTACTTTAGTATCCATTGTGTAGAATAATTACAACTAGGGTCTTAAAGATGTGTCCAGCCCTTAATTAACTGTCTGGGTCAGAGTAAACATTTTTACACGTAAAGAGGTTTGCACCAGGTCGCGTACTACGGTCCAGAGTTCGTCGGGTGTACCGCACACAAACTAAGGCTAGGCAGTAAGAACCGTGAAACAGTTCGGCAGTCGGCAGTGGGCCACGCCACACAGTCGTGGCGACGGGCCGCCGAACAAGTGCGCCTGTGAATAGCCCCATTAAGACTTGCCGTCACACATTGCCTATTGTACAGCTACAAAGACCTCACGGAGTGCAACCAACAGCCAGCTTCCCGCCGCTTCGTTTGTGACCATGCACTCGCGTCCACGGCCACTAACACACGTGGGCGTACAGCCAGTGATCATCAGACCCTACGCCAGTGCTCTATGCTGAATTGAAAACACCTCAGCGATATGTCTCCACACAGTCATGTGAGTCGGCGCCACCTTCTGTGCCTTTCGTGAGAATTAGGCTGTAGTAATCTTGGAGATACACCCGTGGTCTAGAGTCAGCCGGCACGGTAGCTCAGCGTGTTCGGTCAGAGAGCAGGTTGGCCTCTGTAATAAATAACTCAGTGGAAGGATCAACCATCGAACTTGAACAGGATGTCTTGCGACGTCCGCAACGACCAAACACAACGATAAAAAAAGGGGGGGTGTAGCCTCTTTGATTCATAATCAAAACGTGTTCGGTCCCGGATTCGATCCCCGCCACTGCCTAAATTTTGATAATTAATCAGCATTGGCGGCCGAAGACTTCCGGCATAAGAAGTCAGCCTCATTCTGCCAACGGCCTTGTCAAAGAGGGCGGAGTAGCGGATAGAGGTTCAGGGCACTCTCTTGTCCTAGGGGTGGGAAATTGCCCCTAAAGGCGGAAGAAACAGCAATGATCAACGACATGAGGATGCAGAAGGCAATGGAAACCACTGCATTAAAGACACGTAACGTGTATCCACAGGACATGTGCCCTGTAATTGAAGAAGTGTCATGATGATCTCTCCATTGGCAAAAGAATCCGGAATAGTCCCCCATTCGGATCTCCGGGAGGGGACTGCCAAGGGGGAGGTTACCATGAGAAAAAGATTGAATAATCAACGAAAGGATAACGTCCTACGAGTCGGGGCGTGGAATGTCAGAAGCTTGAACGTGGTAGGGAAACTAGAAAATCTGAAAAGGGAAATGCAAAGGCTCAATCTAGATATAGTAGGGGTCAGTGAAGTGAAGTGGAAGGAAGACAAGGATTTCTGGTCAGATGAGTATCGGGTAATATCAACAGCAGTAGAAAATGGTATAACAGGTGTAGGATTCGTTACGAATAGGAAGGTAGGGCAGAGGGTGTGTTACTGTGAACAGTTCAGTGACCGAGTTGTTCTAATCAGAATCGACAGCAGACCAACACCGACAACGATAGTTCAGGTATACATGCCGACGTCGCAAGCTGAACATGAACAGATAGAGAAAGTGTATGAGGATATTGAAAGGGTAATGCGGTATGTAAAGGGGGACGAAAATCTAATAGTCATGGGCGACTGGAATGCAGTTGTAGGGGAAGGAGTAGAAGAAAAGGTTACAGGAGAATATGGGCTTGGGACAAGGAATGAAGGAGGAGAAAGACTAATTGAGTTCTGTAACAAGTTTCAGCTAGTAATAGCGAATACCCTGTTCAAGAATCACAAGAGGAGGAGGTATACTTGGAAAAGGCCGGGAGATACGGGAAGATTTCAATTAGATTACATCATGGTCAGACAGAGATTCCGAAATCAGATACTGGATTGTAAGGCGTACCCAGGAGCAGATATAGACTCAGATCACAATATAGTAGTGATCAAGACTAGGATGAAGTTCAAGACATTAGTCAGGGAGAATCAATACGCAAAGAAGTGGGATACGGAAGTACTAAGGAATGACGAGATACGTTTGAAGTTCTCTAACGCTATAGATACAGCAATAAGGAATAGCGCAGTAGGCAGTACAGTTGAAGAGGAATTGACATCTCTAAAAAGGACCATCACAGAAGTTGGGAACGAAAACATAGGTACAAAGAAGGTAGCTGCGAAGAAACCATGGGTAACAGAAGAAATACTT
Organism: Schistocerca nitens; assembly: GCF_023898315.1. Taxonomy (NCBI): domain Eukaryota; kingdom Metazoa; phylum Arthropoda; class Insecta; order Orthoptera; family Acrididae; genus Schistocerca; species Schistocerca nitens. The sequence goes on along the minus strand of NC_064615.1, from coordinate 1,164,103,119 downwards.
CAGTTGATTGATGAAACGAGGAAGTACAAACATGTTCCGGGAAAATCAGGAATACAGAAGTACAAGTCGCTGAGGAATGAAATAAATAGGAAGTGCAGGGAAGCTAAGAAGAAATGGCTGCAGGAAAAATGTGAAGACATCGAAAAAGATATGATTGTCGAAAGGACAGACTCAGCATACAGGAAAGTCAAAACAACCTTTGGTGACATTAAAAGCAACGGTGGTAACATTAAGAGTGCAACGGGAATTCCACTGTTAAATGCAGAGGAGAGAGCAGATAGATGGAAAGAATACATTGAAAGCCTCTATGAGGGTGAAGATTTGTCTGATGTGATAGAAGAAGAAACAAGAGTCGATTTAGAAGAGATAGGGGACCCAGTATTAGAATCAAAATTTAAAAGAGCTTTGGAGGACTTACGGTCAAATAAGGCAGAAGGGATAGATAACATTCCATCAGAATTTCTAAAATCATAGGGGGAAGTGGCAACAAAACGACTATTCACGTTGGTGTGTAGAATATATGAGTCTGGCGATATACCATCTGACTTTCGGAAAAGCATCATCCACACAATTACGAAGACGGCAAGAGCTGACAAGTGCGAGAATTATCGCACAATCAGCTTAACAGCTCATGCATCGAAGCTGCTTACAAGAATAATATACAGAAGAATGGCAAAAAAATTGAGAATGCGCTAGGTGTTTGGCTTTAGAAAAAGTAAAGGGACGAGAGAGGCAATTCTGACGTTACGGCTAATAATGGAAGCAAGGCTAAAGAAAAATCAAGACACTTTCATAGGATTTGTCGACCTGGAAAAAGCGTTCGACAATATAAAATGGTGCAAGCTGTTCGAGATTCTGAAAAAAGTAGGGGTAAGCTATAGGGAGAGACGGGTCATATACAACATGTACAACAACCAAGAGGGAATAATAAGAGTGGAAGATCAGGAACGAAGTGCTCGTGTTAAGGGGCTCCGGAAAGGCTCAAAATCATGAAAAGTTCAATTTTTACTTCTTTGCGTTTTCTGAATCTGCAGACTATTACCTTTTAATAGATATATAATTTATTCAATTCCGAAGACTACAACTATTTTTAAATTTTTTTTGAAATGTGTTCTACATGGGCGTGACCCACTGTGGCGCTGTTAAACTGCTGTCAAATGGTGTTATTATTAACGTCCGTGTTCATCAGGTACATTTTAGTGATGTGAGATAAAGTATGTGTTGTGGCTAACCTGTGATGGTTCAATATATATCGCTGGTGTGATTGTCGATTGTTTCGTGTTTATTTACTCTGTCGTTATCTCGAAAATATTCGTAATTAATTCTGTTTCTTGAGTCTCTGTTTTGTTGAAGTATAATAATGAGTAAAAGTAAAGTTATTAGAAATCCTCTGAAGGCTTTTAAGAAAAGGAGAAATGTTGGAAAGCCAAAGGTAAGTGTTATTACTGTAAACAATAAAGACGATAACCAAGTGAGTTAACCTAACCTCTCATGTACACCGGCCCATAGCAGTCAAAGTGGGAAAGAAAATACTTCACAGAAGAAGCTTGGTTCAATGAGTGAAAACTATGAATGTTTTATGGGCGAATCGGATGTGAATGAAATATTTTATAAGTCGGTTCTCAAAGGAATTTTTTCAAACTGTGTAAGATGTATTCATTGTAGTGAAGTTGGTCTGGAACTCTCCATAATAAAGCACGTAGGACTTGCTAGTGAAATACAACTGAAATGTGATAAGTGTTCATACATGACCACCTTTTGGAACAGTGTTGCAGTAACTGCAACTGAAGAAAATGGTAGCAAAATCTACGAACACAACAACGAGCGATGCTTGCTTTAGACAAGGAACGCCTTCAGGCTGCAGACAGGGCTGTAAAGAGTCTAGAAATACAAGCAAGAGTAAACAGGAGGAGGAACAAGAGGAAGCTGGAGGAGGAGTTTGCAGAGGATGAAGATAATCCATCCTATGGACCTGGAATGCACTAAAAAGTTAATCCAATCTTTGTCGCTCGATTCCCAAAACTTTTATTTTCTCATACTAATTACATGTTTTCTAAGGATCTTCCAAACATATTTGTTTCAAACTTTCAGTAAATGTTACACAGTACCTTCTGCATAATTTAACACAGCCTTTTTCCAAAAAACTGTATATTTTTGAATATATAAATAAAAAATTGCAAAAAAATGTTGTGAATTTTCATTACAATTGAAAAAAAATCATCTTTAATAACTGAACTAAAATTTTGTAAAATCCCTGTGTTAAGTTGTAGCCCATATTCCAATAAATGATCTGTAAAAAGTTCAACTTCCTACCTCAAATACTTTGTGAGGAAAGATGTAATTTATAAGCGTTATTTTAACATTGCAAGTATAGGGCGTTCCGGAGCCCCTTAAGAAGGGTGTAAGACAAGGCTGTAGCCTTTCGCCCCTACTCTTCAATCTGTACATCGAGGAAGCAATGATGGAAATAAAAGAAAGGTTCAGGAGTGGAATTAAAATACAAGGTGAAAGGATATCAATGATACGATTCGCTGATGACATTGCTATCCTGAGCGAAAGTGAAGAAGAATTAAATGATCTGCTGAACGGAATGAACAGTCTAATGAGTACACAGTACGGTTTGAGAGTAAATCGGAGAAAGACGAAGGTAATGAGAAGTAGTAGAAATGAGAACAGCGAGAAACTTAACATCAGGATTGATGGTCACGAAGTCAATGAAGTTAAGGAATTCTGCTACCTGGGCAGTAAAATAACCAATGACGGACGGACCAAGGAGGACATCAATAGCAGACTCGCTATGGCAAAAAAGGCATTTCTGGCCAAGAGAAGTCTACTAATATCAAATACCGGCCTTAATTTGAGGAAGAAATTTCTGAGAATGTACGTCTGGAGTACAGCATTGTATGGTAGTGAAACATGGACTGTGGGAAAACCGGAAGAGAAGAGAATCGAAGCATTTGACATGTGGTCCTATAGACGAATGTTGAAAATTAGGTGGACTGATGAGGTTAGGAATGAGGAGGTTCTACGCAGAATCGGAAAGGAATATGTGGAAAACACTGATAAGGAGAAGGGACAGGATGATAGGACATCTGCTAAGACATGAGGGAATGACTTCCATGGTACTAGAGGGAGCTGTAGAGGACAAAAACTGTAGAGGAAGACAGAGATTGGAATACGTCAAGCAAATAATTGAGGACGTAGGTTGCAAGTGCTACTCTGAGATGTAGAGGAAGACAGAGATTGGAATACGTCAAGCAAATAATTGAGGACGTAGGTTGCAAGTGCTACTCTGAGATGAAGAGGTTAGCACAGGAAAGGAATTCGTGGCGGGCCTCATCAAACCAGTCAGTAGACTGATGAAGAAAAAAAAAAAAAAAAAACTTGGAGTAGGCTATGTGCCAAGCCAATCTATACGCACTCATACTCAACAGGTACCCTTAAGACTAAGGAAAGGCATCGCTTAGCAGGTTTACATAGGCTCGCAAATCCAGTATGCCTCTTAAACCTAATTCCTAGTACCGCTTCTGATTAAACAAGAATAAACTGAACTATAGATCCTGGAAATGCAGTTCCATATTTCGCCATTCAACTATCACAATCGGTTTACGCTAACATGTGCTGGCGGTTGTGGCCGAGCGGTTCTAGGCGCTTCAGTCTGGAACCGCGCGACCGCCACGGTCGCACGTTCGAATCCTGCCTCGGGCATGGATGTGTGTGATGTCCTTAGGTTAGTTAGGTTTAAATAGTTCTAAGTTCTAGGGGACTTATGACCTCAGAAGTTAAGTCGCATAGTGCTCAGAGCCATTTGAACCATTTTTGTCATCAGTCCCCTAGAACTTAGAACTACTTAAACCTAACTAACCTAAGGACATTACACACATCCATGCCCGAGGCAGGATTCGAACCTGCGACCGTAGCGGTCGCGCGGTTCCAGACTGTAGCGTCTAGAAACGCTCGGCCACTCCGGCCGGCTAAGTACTTCTAAGTTCTAGGGTACTGAGGACCTCAGATGTTAAGTTCCATAGTGCTCAGGGCCATTTGAACCATTTGAAGCCAACATGTAAAAGATCTACTGCAAACCCGTCGTGATTGGATCGATTGTCACGTTGCTGTTTTTGAAATCGAATGATTTTGTGTGAAGTCAAGGAAAGAAAGAAACACTCGACTGATCAGCAAGTGGTTAGTTTTCATTATGTAACTGATGCGAAACCAATTTCACTTTTGTTATATCAAGACGCTGATTTATTTATTTATCGTATGATGATACAGAGCTTGGTTCAAAGACATAATTTTAAGAGTATACAGTGTAAGAATGAGAAGCAAATTACATGTACTGAATCAAATGTTCAAAGTATTATGCTAAATTATCTACACATTACAAAAGTTCTTAGATTTCTAAGTCCAGTCTGTTAATCCAGTTGAGCCCTTCAGGTGATGCATGGTGGATGTCATTTATTGATCCCCCAAAGGCTCGCTTCGGGCATTCAACAACAATATGATTAATTGTTTGCAGGGCAGCTCCACAGTCACAATCTGGAGATGTTGCCCAGCCCCAGCTTCAGATATCCGCAGTTCCCTTGTCCTGTTCGGATGCGGTTGATGGTTCTCCACTGGCGTCTGGGGAGTGTGGAACCTGGAACTCGCATGGAAGGCTTTTCAACCAGATGACCGTTGAAGACTGACGATTCTTCCCACTGACTTCTCCATACTCCGTTGATGTTGAAGTCGGAGGCCTCAAGTTGTCGTGCAGTTCGCGAAGGTGGTTATCTTGTCTTCAGACGCTGATGTTCTGCTGTTAATATATCGCTGTGTACTGGTAGCTGGGGGTTCTTCCGAATGTTTCTCCAGGTCTTCAGGAGAGCATCTGATCTTCGTAGAGCTGGTGGAGGTTGGACGTTACTTTAAACTGGTAGCCATACAGTTTGAGTGCTACGTATGCAGTCTGTGGTAAGTCGCATTGTCTGGTTGAGTTGCGCATCTATGTTCCTACAGTGAGCACTGTTCATCCAAGTTGGACAACAGTATTCAGCGACAGAGTATGATAGTGCCAAAGCAGTTGATCTTAGGATGAGACCGAAATGCCTGAAAAGACGCTATGTTTGCTGAATAAGCAAAAGGACAAAATCTGTGATTAACGACGAAGCACCCTGCAGCTGTACATAGTAGTAGTAGGAATGTCTTTTTGTTTATCAGAAAGTTTTCTGGCCATTCTCCAGAATGTTGGAGTACGATAATATGTCACCAGTTATCACTTTCTTCCACAGCGGGCCTATCTTGGTGGGTGTAATAAAACAGTTTCGCGAGCATTAATTGGCGTAGATAAGATTTTTGAACATCTCTTCTTCACCAGTCTTCTCCAAACACCTCAGCTGGAGTACTCTGACGTTCGTAAGGAATTAAAAACATTAGAAAATACTGATAACCTCAGCTGTCAACACTGAAGCTCTCATAGCTAAATCAGCAACATCCAGCGAAAATTCGGATAATGCAAAATCTTTTCTGACAGATCTAGTGAAAAGCCTAAAACGTAAACACAATAGCGAAATCGATTTTTGATACCTGATTTTTGACTTACATTCCATGTCAGCTGTTGTGCAAAGATTTATTTGAAGAAGGTCTTCAGCGATAGTCTGTTTTATGTGAATCCTTTTTTTTTTTCTTTATTGGATTTCGATTCCCCCACAAGAGGGGGGAAGAGGAGGGGAGCACAATACGCAGCCTACTGAAAAGTTGAAAAACAGAATTAGGAGCTATGAGAACAATAAAAGCAGGCGATGAAACGGGGACTGTTAAAAACTGAAACATGGAGAGAAAGATGAGAAGAAAATATAAAAACAAACGGTCAGTGATGCTGATTAAAACACATAGTAAATGTTGTTGTTGTGGTCTTCAGTCCAGCTCCCATGCTGCTCTATCCTGTGCAAGCTTCTTCATCTCCCAGTACCTACTGTAACCTACATCCTTCTGAATCTGTTTAGTGTATTCATCTCTTGGTCTCCCTCTACGATTTTTACCCTCCACGCTGCCCTCCAGTACTAAGTTGGTGATCCCTTGATGCCTCAGAATATGTCCTACCAACCGATGCCTTCTTCTAGTCAAGTTGTGCCACAAACTTCTCTTCTCCCCAATCCTATTCAATACCTCCTCATTAGTTATGTGGTCTACCCATCTAATCTTCAGCATATTTCTGTAGCACCACATTTCGAAAGCTTCTATTCTCTTCTTGACCAAACTAGTTATCGTCCATGTTTCACTTCCAAACGACTTCCTGACACTTAAATCTATACTCGATGTTAACAAATTTCTCTTCTTCAGAAACGCTTTCCTTGCCATTGCCAGTCTGCATTTTATATGCTCTCTACTCGACCATCATTAGTTATTTTGCTCCCCAAATAGCAAAACTCCTTTACAGCTTTAAGTGTCTTATTTCCTAATCTAATTCCCTCAGCATCACCCCATTTAAATCGACTACAGTCCATTATGCTCGTTTTGCTTTTGTTGATGTTCATCTTATACCCTCCTTTTAAAACACTGTCCATTCCGTTCAACTGCTCTTCCAAGTCCTTTGCTGTCTCTGACAGAATTACAATGTCATCGGCGAACCTCAAAGTTTTTATTTCTTCTCCATGGATTTTAATACCTACTCCGAACTTTTCTTTCGTTTCCTTTACTGCTTGCTCAATATACAGATTGAATAGCATCGGGGAGAGGCTACAACCCTGTCTCACTCCCTTCCCAACCACTGCCTCCCTTTCCTGTCCCTTGACTCTTATAACCGCCATCTGGTTTCTGTACAAATTGTAAATAGCCTTTCGCTCCCTGTATTTTACCCTTGCCACCTTCAGAATTTGAAAGAGAGTATTCCAGTCAACATTGTCAAAAGCTTTCTTTAAGTCTAGAAATGCTAGAAACGTAGGTTTTCCTTTCCTTAATCTAGCTTCTAAGATAAGTCGTAGGGTCAATATTGCCTCACGTGTTCCAATATTTCTACGGAATCCAAACTGATCTTCCCCGAGGTAAACAGACGGACACAATTAAAAAACACGGCGACAGTCTGGTTTCTGTTCGTACGAGATAAAAAATACAACTAGCTGTTTGCAAGACTGACAGGGGACGCACAACACTGATCACTCACTTAAAACAGCACTATATAGGCGTCACGGCGGCAGATGGGGGGAGGGAGGACCTGACTCAATAAGGGGGAAAAGAATGGTGAGGAGATGGCTAAAATGGCTCTGAGCACTATGGGACTCAACATCTTAGGTCATAAGTCCCCTAGAACTTAGAACTACTTAAACCTAACTAACCTAAGGACATCACACACACCCATGCCCGAGGCAGGATTCGAACCTGCGACCGTAGCAGCCCCGCGGTTCCGGACTGCAGCGCCAGAACCGCACGGCCACCGCTGGTGAGGAGAGGAAGAGAAAAAAGGGGGGAGCCGATGGAGGGAGGGGACATAGAAAAGGGGGGGGGGCTGAGCGGACACGAGGAGTGGGAAAGGTAAAAGGACTCTGTGGAGCGAAGGGAGTCGGAGGGAGGGGAGGTGTGGAAAAAACAAGATGGAAGGGGGGGAGGGGGAGCCTGGGAAAAAGACATAGGAAGGGAGGGGGACTGTTAAAAAATATATCGGCTCAACCACTTGTTTCTAGCGTAAAACGCTAAGATTGACGCGTTTATTATTCTGATGATAGAAGCTTAACTTCCGAAACGCGTCAATCTTAGCGTTTTACACCAGAAACAAGTGGTTGAGCCGATATATTTTTTAACATTGACATTGACAACCACGACCTCTCATCCAGTATGGATAAAATCAAAGGGAGCCAGCCATTGTGGCCCTGCGGTTCTAGGCGCAACGGTCTGGAACCACGCAACCGCTACGGTCGCAGGTTCGAATCCTGCCTCGGCATGGATTTGTGTGATGTCCTTAGGTTAGTTAGGTTTAAGTAGTTCTAAGTTCTAGGGGACTGATGACCTAAGAAGTTAAGTCCCATAGTGCTCAGAGCCATTTGAACCAAAATCAAAGGGAGGGGGAGGTGAGGAACAGAGTAGACAGGAGGGATAAATGGAGGGAGAGAGGGCATCATCTGGGAGGGGGAGTCGATCGAAGCCACCTTGGGAAAGTACATGAAGGGTGTAGAGGTGGAGGGTAGGGGGGACACAACAGTGAAGGCAGAGCAGAGGGTGGGGGTTGGAGAGGAGAGGAGCAACCTGGGGATGAAGGGGATCAAGCCAGCAGGAGGTGTAGAGGATATGTTTGAGGAAAAGAAGCAGATGGAAAGGAATCAGGTCGTAGAGGATTCATATTGTGCGAATCCTTTGATCTTCAGAATTACTGCACCCTACATTCACCTCAAACTATATAAATATTCTAGCCAACGTCTCCACATTTTGTACGTCCACACTTCCCAACATTACCAAACACCAGCGGCATTCGACAATTAATGCAACAATTTTTTTTCTCGATCAGTTTTAGTGTTGGTTGAAAAAATGCTGACTTTGTTGCAGGACATTGTGGAATATTCCCGTTTCAGCCACTATAGTTTCATGAAGTTCCGACAGATGGCGGCGCTATACATAGCCTACAAAATGGCGACTGTAAGGAAGACGCGTTCCAAGCAGAGAGCTGTCATTGCAGGTCTTTTTTTCTTTCTTTTTTTGCGGAAAACTGGAGTACCGCAGATGTTCGTAGGCGTTTGCACGTCTGCGGAGACATAGCTGTGAACAAAAGCACCATGGGTCGGTGGACGAGACACCTTTCATCATCGCAACAAAATCGCGCAAACATGTCAGAACTCCCGCGTGCCAGCCTGCCGCACACAGCTGTGACCCCTGTAGTGTAGGAACGTGCGGACACTCTCATTCGAGGTGATCGATGGATCACTATCAAACAACTCGCTTCACAACTGGACGTCTCTGTTGGCAGTGCTGACACACTCGTCCACCATTTGGGTTACTCAAAGATGTGTGCCGGGTGGACTCCCTGACAGTTAATAGCAGACATAAAGAGCGATGAAGGACCATCAATGAGGATCTACTTGATCGTTACGAGGCTGATCGTGACAACTATATCCACCTCAGATAAACAGTAAATGCGCAGAGAGATAGTATTTCATTATCATTGTCTCAAATGGCTTTCTTTTCTATGGACCTAGGTGCATCTCCATTAACTTTGACCTAAATTTATCTCCATCAACTTGCTTCCTTTTAATTTATTATAAATTTTCATTCCCATGTTCTCAGGTACTTGGACATCGTGTTGCGGCTGTTATTAGGAAGCATCAAGTTTTCTTTGTTTCTTGTATCAGGTGTGTGAACAAAATGGTTTCGCTCAAATAACTCCTGTTGGTACACAAAGTAATAGTATTTTGATAAAAATGTATGGATGAGGGAATTAAAATCTGAAGCTTTGTGAATAATGGCTGACATGGTTCCTTACGATTTATACTGCGTATGCTCCGAATGCTTTTTTTCTGTGTCTGGTATCCGTAATTCGTTGGCCAAGTGTCCCTAAAACACAATGTCATACCTAATAATGAATTCAAATTAACATGTATCTGTTACTTTGTATATGTTACTTTTTACATGTCCACGTTAACTGCAGTTGATAATATTTGCAATGAAAATGCATAGCTGCTCAGATGCCAACTGATACTTATTTAATACAAAGAATTGGACTGAGTCGATTTCTTCCATGTCTTGATTGTTGCGAATAACCTTACTCCGCTCATATTTTGATAGTTCGGTATTTAGCTGCATTGTGTGCTTTTTATTTGATAAGTAGGGTCGAAGCTATTGCAGGGGCCCTAATGTCGCAATTGTCAAGTTGGCTAATGAGCCACGCGAGGTTTAGAGAATCAAACGCTTTGCTGAGGGCGCGGATGATTCTCACCACCCCATTGCACTTGCCTAATGATGTGCTTAGTCTCTCAACAGAACTGTTTACTGCGTCTGTGGTGTTTTCTCCCTTGTTGAGAACCGTTACGGCTTGCTTTGCACACACTGTGGTTGTTTAGTAGACACAGGAGCAAAGAACAGATGTCGTTCATGAACAGAGAATTCAGATATTAATTTACTCTACATCTAATATCAAATGGTACAAATAATACATAGCTTTGTTGCTGTATTTGCAGCGTCAGTCGCTAACAGTAGATTTCAATTTAGAAATATATGCAGATGCAAAGGATTTATAAATCTATCACTCTTCAACGCAATGTCTGTTCAGAAGATGTCGAGTCTTGGCCAGTATGAAAGCCTGTAAGTGTTATTCAATTGGCAAACCCACAAAACGGGGTCAGTGCTCGAATGTTCGAACTTGAGTACACTGGCCGCTGTAGCTCCCGAAAAGGGATGCTTGCCTCTCATTGGTAGCGACGTAATCGTTCGTGGCAGGCAGCGCCCTCGTGCCGCCGTGGCGGCTGTAGGAAACGCGGCTACACAACTGCCGGCGCGCGTATATGAAGGATTTGACTGGGATCGAGAGGTTTGAGGTACCATGATAATTTCCCGTGACCTCTCTTTATCCCTATATGAGAAATTGTTTTATTTCTGCACGTTTCATCATCACCGGATAGCAACCCTCTTCAAAACATTGGTTTATTTGGTTTCATAAAGTGTATTTGTAGAGTGTATGTGAGTGTCACGTATACGTGCAACTGCAGAAACGCCTTAACAAATCTGTATTTGCAATTCGAGTGTTAGCAGACATAAGCGACATAAAAATGAAAAAGCTTGCATACTTTGCCTGCTTTCATTCCATAATGTCATATGGTATAATATTTTGGGATAACTCTTAATGAAATTTGTCCTAAATAATATATCTCTTTTTCCAACAAACAGCTCAGTTCAAACATACAATACCAGGAACAAAAATGATCTGCACAAGGACTTAAAAGCACTTACTTTAGTTCAAAAAGGGGTCCACTACTCAGGAACACTGATCTTCAATAATTTGCCAGCAAACATAAAAAATTTAGTTACAAATAAAGATCAGTTTAAAAGGAGCCTGAAAGACTTACTAGTGGCCAACTCCTTCTACTCCATTGACGAATTTTTTAATAGAAACAAATGATGTATTGTATATATTCATACTATTAGTATTGTTATTTCAGCTTTAAAAAAATAAAAAATAAAATATCTTGACATCTTCTACATCCACGAGGATCTCCTCAGTACGGATCTATGGAACGAAAAACTAATCTAATCTAATCTAGTGCTATGTTTGGGGGGACATTTGAACGTGGCAGTCTTAGACTAGCCACGTGTGCACACATATGATCGATTTATTTGTCGGTCCGCAGTCGCAAGTTGGTGGAGGATATTACACCGGCACCTCGACAAAAATCCCGGTTTCTGCAAAAATATTCTTAAGGCCTGTTGCGCCCTTCATATTTTCTGAGACAAAATGATGGAAAATAAATAGAAGACGGGTCCAATATTCCTGCAGAAAACTATTTCTTGGATATTTCTGCAAAAAATGAAAGTGCTTCACAAGTGGCTGAAGATCATCGTAAATAATTTTCTGAGTGCTTTACTTCGCCAGCAGGATCTGTTCGTTGACACTATGACCATGCTGGTATAGAGACACTTTTGTCATTAATGTTTTTTTATGACTTAGTTTCTGAAATATTTAAATGTAAAATAACTGTATTTCAGCATTGTGTGTACATACATAATGATATGCCCAAATATTCGGTATATAAATTTCGTTCACACACGTTGTTGTTGTGTTAGAACGTTGGCCTTTTTTCACGAGAGGTTAGTTCGGACCATTTTGGTGTCAAAGTTTCAGCGATTTCCAGCCATAATCTTTTATTTGGCGATCGCTGTAACATTACTGTTTTTGTTGTGTAGCGAGAGTCGACTTTCTACCAAGGAAATTAATTCCTCGCGGTTAATATTTTCCATTTTTAGAAAGTGTCACACTATGCAGTAACAGACAATAAATACGCGTTGCAGCACACAATATTGTATGCATCACCCCTTCGACCGATGTGGATCGGCCGATAATTTTGTGTCTTGCTACAGATTTTTTTGTCGGCTGATATTTCGATCGAGAAGGTTAGAGGCACACAAGTTGCCTATGTGCTGTCAAATAGAACGAATCTGAAAGGCTGCTAAACATCTTTTTTGAGGGACTGTCAGCCAATCATGCCATACGAATTTACCTACTTTACTTCGAACGTATTCTTCCAACGTTCGAAAATACGGCAAAATTTATGTCTGTGATCTATAGTTCCCAGTGTTTTAAATAACCTACACAATTACGCACTCTTAATCCCAAGCATTGTTATTATACTGCTGGTAATTTAATGACACCAGGAAAGATAGCAAATGACGAAATTTTCCTTGTCGTGCGTACAGAGTACAGAAAGAAAGAACCATAATGAAATGTGTGAGTATGCATTTCAACTTCTCCCGGCGTAATGAATAATTCATTAAATTTCGGGCATGCAGCCGCGCAAATACTACTTCTTCAACTGATGTTCCGCCCGCGTATCGTCTGGCCATCCTCAGAGTCAGCCACAAGGTGCCAGGCGCGACCTTACGTGCTCCACCGCCGCGGTACTGCGCATGCTGGTCACAGATGCTGCAAGCACGTGATCTTGAAAAAGAAAGTAATGGCCTAAGAGCAAGAGCGTTTTTGCCTTCTGTGGGCGCCCTTTCCTCGAAGACAAGCCGTATTCTCTAGTAACGCTGTGTTAAAGTGGTCTTCCGCCCTCCTACGAAGATTGCAGCCTTACTCGGTTCTGTGAAGCCTGACCTATTGCTTCGTAAGGAAGGCGTGCATCATATTCCTCGCGGAAATTGTGATAAGGTCAGACAACACGAACCGTTCATGAGAATTGCGTGGCACATCGAAGACACACACGCTTACCACAGCCAGCAAGTCAGCTGTGACAGAACATTGTATAGATGCAGGTAATTCGATGAACTAGAGTGATGTGAAGATTTTACGATTCACTTCTTCCTTGTGGGATTCTATTTTCAAGGAACCCACAGAAATTAGATTAACCGATAGCTTAATAAAGAGAGATAATGGTCTTAATAAACAGAGATAATGGTTTTAATTTGTATAAGGCATGGAATACGGCTCATGGTAATTAAATTACCGAGAACTCGTCAAAGGTGTTACCGCCACAGAATATACACCGATACGTGAACTGAATGTCTGAATGCTTACTCCACAGGTGGAGCGCCTGGCGTACCTCTTTGCCCCCGACCAGCATCTGTGAGCCGATGCGCAGTACCGCTGCGCTGGGTTAGACCTATATAAGGCCGCGCTTGGCACCTGTGTCCAAAGCCCTCCTCTTCCTGAGACTTGATAAACCACTTTCGCGAGTCATCGTACCAAACTATCTGCCTCATATTAGTTTTCAGCAAAATATTTGAAACTGTTCTTATCCAACCAATTCATCATCACCTTGCAACTCACCTACCTATTCCCAATATCCAGTGTGCTTTTCGTCCTAACTATTCCACGGACGACGAACTACTTTACCTTACCCACCTAATCTCCCATCAGCCGAATAAACGGAAGTTCGCCGCATTTGCTTCCTTTGATATCCAAAAAGTCTTCGACCAGGTATGGCATTCTGGACTGCTGTTCATGCTACAAACCAATGCACTCCCTATAACTATGTCCGCCTTATAGCATCTTTCCTTCAACACCATCCTACACATACCACAACCAAACATGCCTGCTCCCGCGTCTTTCAGCCTGCTGCAGGTGTGCCTTGGACTCTGCCCTCTGCCTCCTCCTTTACATCCTGTACATTGCAGACATTCGCAAACCGCCACCCCCAACGTCCCTCCTGACGACACCACCTACCTAGCCACTCATTGTACCCTTCAACTCTTCCCTGCCTCTCTCCAACGCCACCTGAATCTCCTAATCGAGTGGTGTACTACATGGAAACTTCAAGTCGACCCGCAGAAATGACAAGCCAACATCTCGACGTTTCCATCATCCAGATTTCCATCTCTCCATCTAAAACCAACCCATGGATCTCTGAGTAACTCTCAGCAGAAAACTAATATGAAACACACATCTCCTTACGTCCATCAAAAATGACAACAACAACTAAAATTACTAACAGGCCGCATCAGGGGTCTGTATCCTTCTACCATTATTCTTAAATCCCTTGTCTGCCCCATCCTAACCAAGCTGAAGTTGCCTGGATCAACTGAATTCTATACTTTTCTTGAAATCCTGGAAAGACGTGCACTCCGCCTCGCCTTCTTCATTAGCCTACCTTCACCAAGTCGCATCCCATACCAACTCATCCACTTCCCACGCCTTCTTCGCTTCCTAGAGCGCCTTCGAATCCTATACATTAATCCCAAAACCCAGTCCCAGCACCCAATTTCCCACCACTAATCATCAATCCAGGTACCCTGCTGACCCACTACATCCATATTCCACATTGCATGCACCTCCATGCCTTACCCACCCCCTCCCGCCGGGATTTCAACCAACTCCCAGTCCCCATCGGTTAAATCCGTGCCGAGATATACCCTAACCACAACGTTCCTCCAGTCTTACCCTTTCCCCTCCACCCACGTTGCTGACTTCTAGTCGCTACCTGCGACTCTACAGGGTTCCATGGTCATACTCGTCTTCGCACCTCCATTACGACAATTTTTAATGTGTCACCTCGCATCACCATGGTATCATTCACGTTCACGAGTTACCGTATTTTAACTATAGTATAAAATCATCTAACGAGTTTTAAGAACCATCGGTATTTTCATCTATGTGTATTTTGGAAATCCTCGTTTGTTGCCACTTATTTTTATGTAAAAATCGTCACTATCGTCCACCTACGTATTCCTTCCAAAATCATCTGTTATTGTCATCTTTTATATGTTTCAACCATTTTAAAATACAGTTTTTGTAACCTTTAGCTGAGATCGGTTTTTGTCCGCTGCCAGCCCGCGCCAGTTGTGCGCAATTTAAATAACAATGAAGAAAAAAGAAACTTGTCGTCAGTCTTGCGACTCACTCTGAGGATGGCCGGACGATACGTGGCTGAATTACCAGTTGAAGTATTAACTGCGCAGATACATGCTCGAAATGTAACGGATGTCTGTAAGTGTTTTGCCGTTATACAGGGTGAGAAATTCAGTGCATAAGGCTGCCACCTGTCGTAGTAACATTTGTTGTTCTAAGCCAGATAAGCACAGAGCCGAGCTGTGCTTGGACGCTGCGCAGGGTTCATAAATTGTTGGGACTCATAATCAGATGCTCTCATTGGGTGAGAGATCCCGAAACCGTGCTGGCCAGGTGAATGGTCAATCAAGCTCTGTATCGAATTAGATCAGGACAGCACGCGAAAAACGCGGACTTGCGCTATCGTGTTGACAGATAACGTCACAGACATCTCGAAGACAGAGAACAGCCGACTGCCTTCACACGCTGGAAATGTACCTCCTGCTGTCCGAATTGCGTATTAAGTGAAGCAGAGGTGAGCGTTTGTGTAACCACTGGCAGCCTGTGCGGCCGTACCGGGTGATGGCCACGTTATGATTGTCGTGAACACAGTGTGGCAACCCTCGTTCTCCTCGGCACCTCCATACCGTTACGTCCATAAGAGTGTTGTACACAGACCCGAGACACGTCTGAAAATGTGACACTGAGTCCAGCGTTGTCGTTTTAGACCAGTCGGCAGGTACTTTGGACGTTACAGACAACAACCGAATGCTCTAAACTTTTAGTGTGTAGTGGACTGACAAGGCAGCCAGTCCACAGTGACGGGTAACCGAAAGGCACGCGTACACACACGCCAAATGGCGTTAAGTCTGAAACAGGATACGTGATGAAAGCTA
Organism: Schistocerca nitens; assembly: GCF_023898315.1. Taxonomy (NCBI): domain Eukaryota; kingdom Metazoa; phylum Arthropoda; class Insecta; order Orthoptera; family Acrididae; genus Schistocerca; species Schistocerca nitens. The sequence continues at coordinate 1,164,087,288 of NC_064615.1, read as the reverse complement.
TAAAGAAAGGAACGGAGCTTCTCGTATACTTAACTTTAATTCATTGTGGTACATTTCTCTTGATAATACAAGTGAGACTCTCTCCAGATGTGGTTAATGCCCTTGCTAGGTCGTAGCCATAGACTTAGCTGAAGGCCATTCTAACTGTCTCTCGGCAATTGAGAGAAAGGCTTCGTACGTGTAGTCGCTAGCAATGTCGTCCATACAATTTGGGCGAGTGCTAGTACGTCTCTCGAGACCTGCCGTGTGGTGGCGCTCGATCTGCGATCCTGACAGTGGCGACACGCGGGTCCGACATGTACTAATGGACAGGGCCGATTTAAGCTACCACCTAGCAAGTGTGGTGTCTGGCGGTGACACCACATTCCTCCCCCGCAAATCGGCGAACGGTCGTGTGATAAGGCTTCCGCCCGCCGTGGGGAGGACCCCATGTTGACGTATGCGATGAGGTGGGGAGCCTAACAACAGGCGAGGCTGTGCCACCCGCACCCTGCCATTCGGTCCGAGGGGAGCTGGGAAACGCCTGAAAACCTAGTCCAGGGTGCACGTCAACATGCGGTGTATGCGCCCGTAATGAGACAGGAGGGGCCGAAGGGTCGACCTCCATTGCGTCGGGGGATCCGACGCGCGATGACGACATCTGGGCCGGAGCGGGCAAGAGTTCCATGGCGGAGGACAGCTGGTCACGGGAAGCGATCGGCGGCGCGTGACCCAGGGAGGCGCTGGGCGGCTGCAGCGAAGCGTCCACTGCGGGCGGCGCCGGCGGGAGAACAGGCGGCGGCGGCAGCGGCATGTCGCCATGAGGCAATATGGAAGGCAGCGTCGGTAACACCTGGGGATGAGGCGAGCCAGTAGATGGGTCCCCAGGGCGCTGACCGGACGGCACCGTCGCTGAAAGCAGACGGGGAGCGGCAGAACCCAGGCGACGACAGAGGCGCAGCTGATTGAGATGCCGACGCACGTCACCAGAGGCCCCCAAAACCAAATACATCGCGCGGCCGAGGCAGTGAAGAATGCGCCCTGCGAGCCAACGCCGTGAACCTCGATAGTTGCGATAGAAGACAACGTCGCCAGGAGCAAAAGCAGGAGTCTGCCACTGCACAGGAACCTGATGCGGCGGATGCAGCAGAGACATCAAGGTTCGATGAGGACGACCGTGGAGCAACTCAGGCAGCGAGCGACCATCGCGGGGCTGAGAGCGATACGAGGACAAAAAGAGCAATAATGTGTCCTCCCGAGAATGCGACTCTTTCAACTTCAACATCTGTGACTTGAAAGTCCGGACCAATCGTTCAGCGGCACCGTTTGACTGAGGCGAAAACGGCGCGGATGTCAGATGTTGAATACCATTGGCCTTGCAGAATGACTGAAATTCTGCGGACCTGAATTGTGGGCCATTGTCGGAAACAATAGTCTGCGGAAGACCTTCAATGCAAAAAATAGCAGATAACGCTTGGATGGTGCCAGATGACGTCGTGGAAGACAGCCGGACAACAAAAGGAAAATTACTGAAAGAATCGACCACAACCAACCATCAAGCATTCCAGAATGGACCGGCAAAATCTATGTGCAAGCGTTGCCAAGGGGAAGTGGCTTTCGGCCATCCAAAGAATTTCCGCGGCGGCGCGGATTGTTGTTCGGCACACGCCAGGCAAGAAGAGCACATATCCGTAATCGCAGCACCGATTCCGAACCAAGTACAGTGCTGACGAGCAAGTTGTTTCGTGCGCACTATACCCCAATGTCCTCGGTGAAGAAGCCGTAAGACAGAGGACTGTAACGAACGTGGGACCACGACTCTGGACTGGTCATTATCAGAACGCAACAGCAAAACACCACGTCGTACAAAAAGTCTCTCCTTGTGAGCAAAAAATCGGCGAACCAGCGGATCCGCGATCCGCGACTTTGACAAGGGCCATTGCGTAGCAACAAAACGCAAAACAGTAGCAAGGACAGGGTCAGCAGCTGTGGCTGTAGCTACACGACGAAAATCAATCGGAAACGATTCGACCACGTCATCGGGTTCCGAATCAATGAACATGCAAGCAAGTTCGGAAGAATCGAATGCTTTATCCTCAGCAACAGGCAAACGGGACAACGCATCAGCGTTGCCGTGCTTAGCAGTGGACCGATACAAGATATCGTAGCGGTACTGCGAGAGGAAAATTGACCAGCGAATGAATTTCTGCGCTGTACGTGGAGGAACAGGCTTGTTCGGATGAAAAAGCGATGTCAAAGGTTTGTGGTCCGTGATGATGGTAAAATGACGACCATACAAGAAATCATGGAACTTAGTAACACCAAAAACGAGAGCCAAAGCTTCTTTCTCTATCCGTGAATAATTTCTTTGCGCAGGTGAGAGCAATTTGGACGCAAAGGCGATAGGGCGATCATGCGATCCATCTTTGTGCGCAAGCACAGCACCGATCCCGAAATCCGATGCATCTACCATCAACAAAAGGGGTTTCTGGGGATCGAATGGCGTAAGGCAAGTATTTGAAAGCAACGCCGATTTCAACTGTCGAAAGGCGCGTTCGCATTCCGTCGACCAGACGAACGGAACACCTTTACGGCGTAAGCGATGAAGCGGAGCTGAAATGGAAGAGGCATTGCGCAGAAAGCGATGATAATAGTTGATTTTTCCCAGCACACTCTGTAGCTGCTTCAAAGTCTGTGGCGAAGGTAAGTCCTGTATGGCACGGAGGTGCTCGGGTCTCGGATGTATGCCTTGGGCATTGATGACATGTCCCAAATATGGTAAGTCACGAGCAAAAAACACACATTTGTCCTTCCTCAAGCGAAGACCATTCTGTCGCAAGACCTGAAATAATGTTCTTAGATTTTCTAAATGTTCGGCTGCTGTCCTTCCGGAGATCACAATATCGTCCAGATAGTTCGCAGCAGTAGGGACAGACGCACAAACAGTTTGTAAATATTGCTGAAACAATGCAGGGGCGGATGCACACCCGAATGGCAGTCTTTTGAATCGGTACAATCCAAGATGCGTGTTAACCACCAATACACGCTGGGATTCTTCGTCCACCGGTATTTGCAAGTACGCATCTGCTAGGTCCAACTTGGAAAAATATGTTCCCGGGCACAGTTTGTCAAAAAGATCTTCCGGGCAGGGCAAAGGAAAAGTAGCAGTCACAAGTTGTGGATTCACAGTTGCCTTGAAGTCCATGCAAAGTCTCAATTTTCCGGAAGGTTTTTTTTCAAAATTACTAAGGGTGAGGCCCAGAGAGAAGCCTGCACATGTTCAATGACACCTTGTGATTCTAAATCGTTTAATGTTCTGGCGACCTCATCACGCAATGCGTGGGGAACATTGCGCGCTCGGAAAAATTGCGGTTGCGCGTTTACTTTCAGTTCCAAATGAGCTGCGTAGTTCTTAGCTCAACCAAGGCCCGGTGCAAAAATGTCTGCAAATTCGTCACATAGACTAGAAACACTGGCTGAAGGCACAGTCTGATTCACTGATAGGACCTGATTGACGATAGACAAGTTAAACAATTGAAATAAATCTAAACCAAACAAGTTCACTGCCGAAGAAGAACGAAGAACGTAAAAAGACACAAGTTTTGTTTGTCCCTTGTAAGTTGCAAGAAGGCTGCACTGTCCTAACACAGGGATATTCTGTCCTGAATAACTCGTGAGCTGAACATTTGCTGCACGCAATGGAGGTGCGCCCAGTTGTTTGTACGTGGCGTGATTGAGCAATGAAATTGCAGCTCCGGTATCGAGCTGGAACGGTATCACTTGTCCGGCAAAGTCCAAATCTACAAAAAGTTTATTGTCCTGCTGACGACAAGAGCGACTGTTTTGTGCAACTTCAACAGAAACTGGAACAGAATCACGCGCGACGTGACGGGACTTCCGTCGACGTCGACGCACACTTTTTGTGGGACTAACACAGTCACTGTTTGAGATAGTTGCACTGGACGGGGTGGAATTAACTACATGAATGTCCATGGGCGAAGGTTCACGAGCCTGATTGTCCTTGGTTCTATTCCGGCGCGAAGCAAAGGGCCTGGAATGGTTGTGATTGTCCGATCTGAGCTTTTTCTGGCAAACACTTTGAACATGTCCTTTCTTATGACAGTAAAAGCAAATAGCTTGGCGTGACAGGCAATTGTCACGCGAATGTCTAGTTGCACACCGCGGGCATGATTTCACTGCATTTGCTGGCCTACGCGGCACACGTGTTTGAGAGCTAGGCCGCAGCTGCGCGGACGTGCGCGAGGGCTGTTTAGCGGTCCGTGCAGCACGCCCGGCGGGCCGGTTAATGTGACACACGGCTGGCGAACTTTCAAATGATTCCTGAGCAAAGTCAAGTGTGTCTTGCCTATCTAATATGTCTATCACTTGTTGAAGGGAGGGATTAACTAGTTTCAAAATCTGTTCCCGTATACGAACATCTGAAACGTTCTGTGCTATTGCATCACGTACCATTGTATCTGAATAAGGAAGTCCACATTCACATTCAAAAGCACAAACCCTTGTAAGGCCTTGCAATGTTGCAACACACTCTCTATTAGTCTGACCGGCCGTACGTTTCGTACGAAAGAACGTATACCGTTTCGCAACGACATTTACTGTTTCTTTGAAATAGGCATCTAAAGCAGACAAAATTTCTTCGTATGACAGAGTTGCTACGTCGTGTCGGGGAAACAATTTCACTATCACACGGTAGGTGGACACACCTACACACAAAAGCAAAAACGGCTGCCGCTCATTACCTTGAATTCTGTAGGCGGCGAGATGAAATCCAAATTGTCGTGACCATTCCGTCCAAGACTCCTCGTCCGCGTTATACGGACGAAACGGTGGTGCAACTGCGTGTTGTGGCTGCGGTAGCGATGAAGCGGCAGCGGCCGCATCGGTTTGCAGCGCACGGTGACCCTGGACGAGCTGACCATGGGCATCCAATAACGCCTGCGTCTGCTGATTCTGCAAGTGATAAAATTCGGACAGTACATCTGGAGAATGTGGCGAAGCCATGACACAAGCAAATTAGTGCAAAGTAGAAAGAACACGTTTACACTCGTCGCCAATGTAGTGGACTGACAAGGCAGCCAGTCCACAGTGACGGGTAACCGAAAGGCACGCGTACACACACGCCAAATGGCGTTAAGTCTGAAACAGGATACGTGATGAAAGCTATAAAGAAAAGAACGGAGCTTCTCGTATACTTAACTTTAATTCATTGTGGTACATTTCTCTTGATAATACAAGTGAGACTCTCTCCAGATATGGTTAATGCCCTTGCTAGGTCGTAGCCATGGACTTAGCTGAAGGCTATTCTAACTGTCTCTCGGCAATTGAGAGAAAGGCTTCGTACGTGTAGTCGCTAGCAATGTCGTCCATACAATTGGGGCGAGTGCTAGTACGTCTCTCGAGACCTGCCGTGTGGTGGCGCTCGATCTGCGATCCTGACAGTGGCGAAACGCGGGTCCGAGATGTACTAATGGACCGCGGCCGATTTAAGCTACCACCTAGCAAGTGTGGTGTCTGGCGGTGACACCACATAGTGTGTAGTATGTAAGTGGTCTGTGATACTCATCCCAAGTTTTAGACGGTGAAAACCCTTTGCTAACTTAATGAAAGCCGAAAAATCGAGCAGTTTTTTTCCTCTTTTCCCTTTCTCGTCCGCGTGCTACGAGGAAAAGCACTTGGACCTTTCTTGTAGAGTATTAAATTTGCTACAGTTTGTGATCGTTAAATGTATGAGGGTTGGAACTTTAATAGTGGCAACTATTTATTTACAGCTCGTGCAAAATAGATACGTGTTTCAAAGTCTTACTGGCTTCACAGTAGTCACCAACACTGTGTATAACCCGTTGCCAGCGATGTCGAAGTTGTAGGATACGCTTAGCAGTGACAGTTGTGTTGTCAGTTCGAGCGGCGCGGTCTATTGCCTGACGAATTTGTAGCAGTTCTGAAGCGAATGCTGTGAAGTGTTTCCTTCAGTTTCGGAATCGAGTTGAACTCACTAGGCCTTAATTCAGGGGAGTGCAGTTGGTGGTATAGCACTTAGCAGCGCCATTAGTCAAACAAATCAGTAACAGCTTGCACTGGACGTGCTTGAGCATTATTGTCCTGCAAAATGATGCTCATGTCCTGCAGAAAGTGTCATCACTTCTGTCTCTATGCTGTTCATTTGTGGAACACAACCTACGACCAGCTTAGAGACAGAAGTGATAACCTCAAAGTTTTTGTTTCTTCTCCATGGATTTTAATTCCTACGCCAAATTTTTCTTTTGTTTTCTTTACTGCTTGTTCAATATACAGATTGAATAACATCTGAGATAGAATACAACCCTGTCTTACTCCCTTCCAAACCACTGCTTCCCTTTCCTGCCCCTTGAATCTTATAACTGCCATCTGGTTTCTGTACAAATTGTATATTTGACCCCTGCCACCTTCATAATTTGAAAGAGAGTATTCCAGTCAACATTGTCAAAAGCTTTCTCTAAGTCTACAAATTCTAGAAACGTAGGTTTACCTTGCCTTAACCTATCTATTTCTACGGAATACCTGCCAACACTTGCTTTCTTTGGGATTGGAATTATTATATTCCTCTTGGTCAGGGGTTATTTCACCTGTCTCATACATCTTGCTCACCAGATGGTATTTTGTCAGGCTATCAGTAGTTCTAATTGAAAGTTGTCTACTCCAGGGGCCTTGTTTCGACTTCGGTCTTTAAGTGCTCTGTCAAACTCTTCACGCAGTATCTTATCTCCCATTTCATCTTCATCTACATCCTCTTCCATTTCCATAATATTGTCCTCAAGTACATCGCCCTTGTATAAACCCTCTATATACTCCTTCCACCTTTCTGCCTTCCCTTCTTTGCTTAGAACTGGGTTGCCATCTGAGCTCTTGATATTCATACAAGTGGTTCTCTTCTCTCCAAAGGTCTCTTTAATTTTCCTGTAGGCAGTATCTATCTTACCCCTAGTGAGATAAGCCTCTACATCCTTACATTTGTCCTCTAGCCATCCCTGCTTAGCCATTTTGCACTTCCTGTCGATCTCATTCTTGAGACGTTTGTATTCCTTTTTGCCTGCTTCATTTTCTGCATTTTAATATTTTCTTCTTTCATCAATTAAATTCAATATCTCTTCTGTTACCCAAGGATTTGTAGTAGCCCTCGTCATCTTACTTACTTGATCCTCTGCTGCCTTCACTATTTCATCTCTCAAAACTACCCATTCTTCTTCTACTGTATTTCTTTCCCCCTTTCTCGTCAATCGTTCCCTAATGGTCTCTCTGAAAATCTCTACAGCCTCTGGTATTTTCAGTTTATCTACATCCCATTTTCTTAAATTCCCACCTTTTTACAGTTTCTGCAGTTTTAATCTACAGTCCACATCTGCCCCTGGAAATGTCTTACAATTTAAAACCTGGTTCCTAAATATCTGTCTTACCATTATATAATCTATCTGAAACCTGTCAGTATCTCCAGGCTTCTTCCATGTGTACAACCCTCTTTTATGATTCTTGAACCAAGTGTTACCTATGATTAAGTTATGCTCTGTGCAAAATTCTACCAGGCGGCTTCCTCTTTCATTTCTTACCCCCAATCCATATTCACCTACTACTTTTCCTTCTCTCCCTTTCTCTACTATCGAATTCCAGTCACCCATGACTTTTAGATTTTCGTCTCCCTTCACTATCTGAATAATTTATTTTAACTCATCATACATTTCTTCAATCTCTTCCTCATCTGCGGAGCTAGTTGGCATATGAACTTGTACCACTGTGGTAGGCATGGGCTACGTGTCTATCTAAGCTACAATAAAGCGTTCACTATGCTGTTCGTAGTAGCTAACCCGCGCTTCTATTTATTTATTCACTATTAAACCTACTCCTGCATTACCCCTATTTGAGCTTGTATTTATAACCCTGCCACCGAACTTCACTAATTTCCACTATATCTAGCTTTAACCTACCCATTTCCCTTTTTAAATTTTCTAACCTACCTGCCCGATTAAGGGATCTGACATTCCACGCTCCGATCCGTAGAACGCCAGTTTTATTTCTCTTGATAACGACGACCTCATGAGTAGTCCCCGCCCGGAGATCCGAATGGGGGACTATTTTACCTCCGGAATATTTTACCCAAGACGACGCCATCATCATTTAACCACACAGTAACGCTGCATGCCCTCGGGAAAAATTACGACTGTAGTTTCCCCTTGTTTTCAGGCGTTCGCAGTTCCAGCACAGCAAGGCCTTTTTGGTTTATGTTACACGGCCGGCCGCGGTGGCCGAGCGGTTCTAGGCGCTTTCCGGAACCGCGCGACTGCTACGGTCGCAGGTTCGAATCCTGCCTCGGGCATGGATGTGTGTGATGACCTTAGGTTAGTTAGGTTTAAGTAGTTCTAAGTTCTAGGGGACTGATGATCTCAGATGTTAAGTCCCATAGTGCTCAGAGCCATTGGAACCATTTGTTAATGTACAAGGCCAGTTGAGTGGCTTATCCAGACTCTTAGCCCGGCAACTAGTGGAAAGTCGGCTGCTCCTCTTCAGGAACCACACGTATGTCTGGCCTCTCAACAGATACCCCTCCATTGTAGTTGCACCTACGGTACGGCTATCTGTATCGGTGAGGCACGCAAGCCTACCCAGCAGTGGCAAGGTCCATGGTTCACTGAACAGATTCAGAAGGATGTAGGTTGCAGTAGTTACTCGGAGATGAAGTATCTTGCACAGGATAGAGTAGCATGGAGAGCTGCATCAAACCAGTCTCTTGACTGAAGACCACAGCAACAACGCTACGCTTGCCTTTCCTCTGATAGAGTGTTGCTGCGCCGCATGGGGTCCTTACCGGATAAGACTGACGGAGGACATCGAAAAAGTTCAAAGAAGAGCAGCTGCTTTTGTGTTACAATGAAATAGGGAAGTGAGTGCCACAGATATGATATGCGAGTTGGGGTGATAATCACTGAAACAAAGGCGCTTTTAATCGCGGCAGGATATTCTCGTGAAATTTTAATAACCATTTTTCTCCTCCGAATGGGAAAATGTGTTATTGACCTCAACTACAGAGGGCAAAATGACTACTTGTTATAAAATAAGAAAAATGAGAGCTCGCACGAAAAGAGTTAAGTGTTAATTTTTCCCCAAGTGCTATGCGAGAGCGGAACGGCCGAGAAATTGTCTGTAAGGGGTCTATAAACACTCTGTCAAACACTTGGATGTAAATTGAAGAATAGTGATGTAGACTTTGATGTACCATGTGATCAAAAAGTCAGTATAAATTTGAAAACTGAATAAATCACGGAATAATGTAGATATAGAGGTACAAATTGACTCACATGCTTGGAATTACATGGGGTTTTATTAGAACCAAAAAATACAAAAGTTCAAAAAATGTCCGACAGATGGCGCTTCATCTGATCAGAATAGCAATAATTAGCACAACAAAGTAAGACAAAGCAAAGATGATGTTCTTTACAGGAAATGCTCAATATGTCCACCATCATTCCTCAACAATAGCTGTAATCGAGGAATAATGTTGTGAACAGCACTGTAAAGCATGTCCGGAGTTATGGTGAAGCATTGGCGTCGGATGTTGTCTTTCAGCATTCCTAGAGATGTCGGTCGATCACGATACACTTGCGACTTCAGCTAACCCCAAAGCCAATAATCGCACGGACTGAGGTCTGGGGACCTGGGAGGCCAAGCATGACGGAAGTGGCGGCTGAGCACACGATCACCACCAAACGGCGCGCGCAAGAGATCTTTCACGCGTCTAGCAATATGGGGTGGAGCGCCATCCTGCATAAACATCGTACGTTCCAGCAGGTGTTTATCAGCCAGGCTGGGAATGATGGGATTCTGTAACATATCGGCGTACCTCTCATCCGTCACGGTGGCAATTAGAAAACCAGAATCACGCATTTCCTCGAAGAAAAAAGGCCCGATAATGGTAGATGTGGTAAATCGAACCCATACCGTGACTTTCTCGTCGTGCCATGGAGTTTTCACGACAGTTCTAGGATTTTCGGTAGCCCAAATTCTGCAGTTGTGGGCGTCGACAGACGCTCGGAGCGTGAAATGAGCTTCGTCGGTCCACAACACGTTACTCAACCAATCGTCATCTTCCGCCATCTTTTGAAACGCCCACACCGCAAATGCCCTCCGCTTCACTAAATCGCCAGGTAACAGTTCATGATGCCCATGTATTTTGTACGGATAGCATCGGAGGGTACGCCTAAGGGCCAACTAACCAGTAGTGTATGGAATGTCGGTGCGACCTGCGACTGCACGAGCGCTGACTTCCCCGTGCATAGACGAACCCGCTGCAGTCTCCATTTCTTCCTGAACTGTCTCAGCAGCATTACGCCTTGTGCTCCGTCGGCCACTACGGGGTCTATCGTCTAAACAACCCATGGCTTCGAACTTTGAAATCATTCTCGCCACAGCTGCATTTGTCAACGGACCTTTACCCGCTCGAATCTCCTTCCTATGGCGATAGGACCGAAACGCTGAACTAGCACATTCCACATTCTGATAATACAGCTTCACTAAAAGCGCCTTTTCAGGTAACGTCAACATGCTGCGACTGCTGGCGCATCCGATTCTCTCTCTCATTACAGCTCCTTTTATGCACGATTGTCATGCGCAGTCACTGACGTTTTGCTGTCCAGCGCCATCTGTCCGATATTTTGTGAACTTTGTTTCTTTTTTTTGTTCTAATAAAACCCCATGTCATTCTAAGCATGTGTGTCAATTTTTACCTCTCTATCTACATTATTCCGTGGTTTATTAAGTTTTCAAATTTATACTGACTTTCTGATCACCCGGTATATGCGGTATATGTAGATGAATTTGCAGGAAACACGCTGACGGGAAAAAAGTAGTACATCCTCTTAGTGGTTTCCAGTTGTTTTTGTTGCAACAGTGGATATGTGGTACGCGAAATGATTCCACTTGCAGGTGAATAGCGTAAGCGGTTGTGAGTTATAATAGTTCGTGGTGTAGCCTCCACGGGCGGCAATGCGGGCGCTGACTCTGGCGTACGGATGGTGAGTACTGTCGTGGGTTGCATTATGGCACGCCTTGTCGATCTGTTCACGTAGTTCTGTGGGAGTCGTTGGTTGACGAGTCGCACTGGTCGCTTCTCGTCCCATCATACCTCACACATGCTCGACTGGAGACAAGTCGGCAGATCGTCTAGCCATGGAAATTGCTGCGTGTCTTGCAGAGCACTCGGATTTATTATGGGCAGTGTGTGGGCGAGCATTATGCTCTACGAGCAGCACATCTCCTTCCTGTTGCAAGAACGACAAAGGAACTGGTCCAACAACATTATGCACTTACCGGGCACTGGTTAGCGTCCCCTCAAGAAATACCAAATGTGAACGAAAGTTTATCGCACCCCACAACATTAGGCCTGTCCGTACTTGGCAGAACTAGCCAGGTCCAAGTAGTAAGGGTAAATGACATCACTTGTGTGCAGGGAGAATCTGCTTTCATCGATGAAGACAGCTGCGAGCCATTCCACTTTCCAAGTAATCTTCTGATGGCACCAGTCGATTTTTTTCTCCGTATAGGATGGGTCCCCACCACGCCCACACCAACGTGGTGACCAAACCAAAAGTTCCACTGTCACCTCCGTACAACATGTTAGTTTTCAAATCGTGAGTCACAGGATGCGGGCTGCGATATCATCCATGCGTCTGGGTAGGATTACTCATTGACATGGTCCATCAGGAGACAGAAAGTGGACGAAAGCGATCGAAGGGTAGCGGTTTGTAAGGGCAGAGGGAAAAAAGTGCCAAGGTAAGCGCCTAGAGAAAAAAACCTCTGCGACAGTAGGACGGGTAATAAGGGCAGTAGCGGCTTGCCAGCTGCGACAGTGCATGCATGGTGTGGTTATGTTAGTGCGAGGTATTGTGCATCGTTACCTTTGTCGTTGCGGAAGCTCGTTGTAGGGCTTGCTGCAGCTGCTGCGTAACCTGTAACAGTTCAAGGTCGTCATACATTAGAGGGCCATCGGTCACAGATCAGCACGTAGTGTAAAGTGAGTGTGTGTGTGTGTGTGTGTGTGTGTGTGTGTGTGTGTGTGTGTGTGTGTGCGTGTGTGTGTGTGTGGCTGGTTTGCGTGCTGTGTACAGCACGGATTCCCTGCGATTGCCTGTTTTTCGGCGGGTCGAGCATCTGGGGTTGCCAGTAGTAGCTGTGTTGCAGGGGCTCGCCAGTACTATCGTGTTAGCGAGCTATGGACCATAGATGTTTAGTTTCTCGCTGTCTTTGGTCTATTATGTTTCCATCTATGGTTGTGGTCGTAGTTATCCAGAGGATGGATAAACGGGTTACGCTAGTGTCTCGTATTACTGTGCAGTCGTGTGGAGAGTTTTTGGAATACCTGCAAGATGGTATCTAGCCGATATTCCCGATGAAGATCCGCGGTGCGTGTGTGGCGCGGAGCGTTGCTTATGATTCTGAGTACTTTGTTCTTTACGAGCTGCAGACGGCGCAGGCGTGTGTGCGCAGCGTATCCCCAGACAGGGGCTGCGTACGTCATGCCGTGCACGTCGGTGCTGTGGTCTGAATGGACGCAGACACACGGCTAATAACGGCTTCGTAACAGTTGGTGTTGACAAGTCTGGGCTCACGAGCCCTCTTACCTGAGCAGTGGTAGCTGTACGATCTGCCACTGCTGCCCTCACAGTACCACGATCCTGGCGGGCGTCTGTGCTGGGTGGACGTCCAGAACCTCGTCTACGAGTGTCAAAACTGTTCACGTGATCACTGATGCCAGCATCGCTGCGCACTTGACTCCATTTTCTATGGCAGTTCTCCGAAAAGACCATGCCGCCACTCGAAAGACCGCAATTTCACTCTTTTCAAGTTCGCTCAGTTGGCTGCAGGAAGCACGAGTCAGTCTCCGTGGCACGGTTACCTGTTTGCTTCAGACGCTGCCCCACACTGAGCCTTCTGGCTGTGAGAATTCCCTATTAAAAGGTACACACCGGTGGCGCTCTGGCAGCTACGCCACTACGCTATCTGTTGGCGGACGAGGTGGAAACCATTATCAGTACACCTACAGTACTATCCGCCAGGTGAGATGTGCCGCCATCACATCAAAACCGACGTCGTCTGCAGGAGTACTATTTTTTTCTGGCAGTGTAGTAACGTTTCATACGTTTAACTATCTAAATAAATTTTCGTTTGACTTTTGTTTTGTAAGTTATAGAGAAAACACTTCATCTGAAACCCCAAGTATGTGAAAGTACGGTATAAAGCATTTCAGTAAAACACTCTTTGGAGTTTGCGTCACGACGCCATCCCCCCTCTTCCGCTTGGACCTGCGAATGACGAGGTGGATTAAGCGCCTCTGCCCAGTCGTCGGCGCCGTGCCGCCGTCTCCGCGTCGGGCAGGACGCCGGTATCGGCCTCCGGAGGTCGTTAGTGTGTTGGCGGGCGGCGCCGCGCCGGTTATCGCCCGCAAACAGCCGCAGGCAGCTGTGGTGGGCGGCTCCGCGGGCAGTTTGGAGGACGCAGCTGTCAGCAGCTGCCTGGCAGGTGCGCCGCAGTGGTGCCTCTGCCGCTGCTGCCTGCACGCGCGGAACGGAACAGCACAGCACAGCGCGCGCGGTCCAGCTGCGACGCAAGCCCGGTGTCCGGAAGCGCCGAGGCCGACGCACACATCCCGGAAACTCACCTCTACGTACCTGCGAACACGCGCACCGTCAGAAGTTGCTTTTTCCAGAGCAGTTCGACCGGATCGGTGAGTAAGTTGCTCTGCAGAAATTACCAGCGCTCGTGCTCCGTGGTGTAAACGTAGACCGATTGAAAGCAGTTGGCATTTGACAGCTTGGGGACTCGATTGCTGCTGTCAGGAATGCACCAATAGGAGCCTGGCATTGTCGGCTCCACTTTGTTACCACTCCAGCTGCGCAGAGCATTATCCTGCCAGCTCTTAGTGAGCCATTGAAAGATTCCTGTCATGTTTAATGCCGCGTACTTTACGATCTGCGATACAATTAGTTGAAACAGGGGCACAACGGGAGGCATATAGATAACAACACCATAAGTGGAAACAGAATTTTTTGTAGAAGATAAAGATTTTAAATTTCATACGTCTTACTACTTATATACTGACAAACATGCGATACAACGCAGTTTTTCGAAAGTTGTAAATATGAAACGAAATGCTACTCGCAATTTTGAATAGATCAGTTGTCAAGCGACGTATTTTGGTAATAAGCAAAAAAACAATGTTTCCGTATGAAACTTCCTGGCAGATTAAAACTGTGTGCCTGACTGAGACTCGACCTCGAGACCTTTGCCTTTCGCGGGTAAGTGCTTTACCAACTGAGCTACCGAAGCACGAGTCACGCCCCGTCCCCACAGCTCTACTTCTGCCAGTACCTCGTCTCCTACCTTCCAAAGTTCTGCAAGGTTCGCAGGAGAGCTTCTGTAAAGTTTGGAAGGTAGGAGACGAGGTACTGGCAGAAGTAAAGCTGTGAGGACGGGGCGTGAGTCGTTCTTGGGTAGCTCAGTTGGTAGAGCACTTGCCCGCGAAAGGCAAAGGTTCCGAGTCTCGCTCCGGCACACAGTTTTAATCTGCCAGGAAGTTTCATACCAGCGTACACTCCGCTGCAGAGTCAAAATCTCATTCTGGAATGTTTCCGTATATTTCGAGATAAAACGCGATAAGTTTGGCGCTGTTTCCAGTACAAGAAAAAAATCATTTATCTCAGAAATGCTGACGTCCTTAATTAAAGCTATGAACGGGTTTCTAATAGGCTTAGAGACACTTTAGAAATCTACAGCTCGGCGGAGTGGCCGCGTGGTTTGAGGCGCTATGTCACGGATTGCGCGGCCCCTCCCGCCGGAGGTTCGAGTCCTCCCTCGGGCACGGGTGTGTGTCTGTTGTTCTTACCGTAAGTTAGCTTAGTTTAAGTAGCGTGTAAGTCTAGAGACCGATGACCTCAGCAGTTTGGTCCCTTAGGAATTCACACACATCTGAACGTTAAAAATCTACACCAGGCGCGAATTTAGTCTATTTTACGTGATTTACGCAGGAGAGGGGAGCTAGGGCGGCTACTTACAGACGTCGCAGCTTTGGAGCTCAAACGTCAGATGTAAACTAATTAAGATCAGAGTGTAGGTACTACTAGCAGGCACGCGGGCTCTGGGTTCTGTCTCCGTGGGAGCACGCTTTGTAACAGACGAAAAAAATGAGGAGAGGCAGAAAGGAAAGGGGAGAGGAAGAGCGAGGTGTGGGTCGAAGGAGAAACAGAATCATAAGAATGGATAGGATTGGAATAGGGAGGAGATGTACACAATCTGATCAAAGTAATGTGAATTTGACGACGTCACGGGAAGCGGAGCTGCCAGTATAAAAGGAGACGGAGAGTGTTGTCAGCGGAGAAGCTGTAATAGCAGATTGGTTCGGTCAGGCAAACTGCAGTGTCTTCGAACGTACACTATTCGTTGGATGTCACCTGAGTAACAAAACCACCGGCGGTATTTGAACCCTTTTAAAGCCTGCTCAAGTCCACTGTGAAGTGAAGTGGAGCGGAGACGCATAGACACCACTACCATAACTGAACATCAGAATTTTACCTGATTTTTGTAGATGGTAGCGAATTTAAACTTCATACTCCTTAGTGCTTAAATACTGACAAACCCGCGAACAATGTCGTTTTCCGAAGCTTGTAAATATCAAACGCAAAGCGATTCGCAGCATTCCAGCCAGCAAGTGTGTATGTGTGTAGGGAGTTAAAAAGGAGTAGGATACAATGTCCGAGCAGCTCCTCAAGAGGCACACATTTCTGCAGTCGGTGCTGAGTGGCGCCACTTGAGTGGACAGTCTTACCTGCCATCATGTGTAGCGCAAACAGTGAATTACAGAGGAGGTTGTGCACTGCGTACAGTTGATATGACTGTATCAGTGTGGTAAGGCCCCCCGTCATAAAGCAACATTTGTGAGTCAGTGTTTTGAAGACAATAACATTCCATAAACGGCCTACCTCGCCCAGGGTCCCGACTTGCACGCAATGAAACCCCTTTGAAATCAGTGAGAACGTCGGCTTCGCTCCAGACCCCAGCGTCTAATTCCGCAGTCTTCCCTGGTTTCGGTTCTTAAGGAAAAATAGACTGCTATTCCCGTAAAGACATTCGGACAAAAAATGGCTCTGAGCACTATGGGACTTAACATCTGAGGTCATCAGTCCCCTAGAACTTAGAACTACTTAAAACTAACTAATCTAAGGACATCACACACATCCATGCCCGAGGCAGGATTCGAACCTGCGACCGTAGCAGTCCCACGGTTCCGGACTGCAGCGCCTAGAACCGCAAGACAACCGCGGCCGGCGACATTCGGATACTTCATTAACAATGCCCCTTGCAGAGGTCAAGCTATCAAAAGGTTAAGGGTGTACACCCGCCTTACTAATGTACACTAATCGTCACATGTAGAAGCAACTTCGGGTGTGCCCCAGGGATCTTCCTGTTCGTATTGTATATTAACGAACTTGCTGACAACATTAACACTAAAATGAGGCTTTTTGTTGGTGAACCAGTTATCTATAATGAACTACTATCTAAAAGAAGCTGCATAAATATTCAGTCAGATTGTGATAAGATTTCAGCGTGGTGTAGAGATTAACAACTTGCTCTAAATGTTCACAAATGTAAAATTTGCACTTCATAAAACGAAAAAACGTAGTATCCTTTGACAATAATAACAATGGGTCACTGTTGGGACTCATACAAATGCCTGAGTGCAGCACTTTGCATGAATATGAAATGATATGATCACAGGGTCTCAGTCGTAAGTAAAGCAGGTGGTAGACTTCGTTGTATTGGTAGAATACTGGGGTAGAGCAAGTAGTCTACAGAGGAGACTGCTTACAAATCACTCATGCGACCGATTCTAGAATACTGCTCAAGTGTGTGGGACCCGTACCAGCATTTAACGTATACAGAGAAGGGCAGCACAAATGGGCACAGGTTTGTTTAATCTGTGGGAGGGTGACGCAGAGATAACGAAGGAATTGAACTGAAGCCTCTTGAAGATAGACGTAAACTATTCCGAGAAAGTCTATTAACAAAGTTTCAAGAACCGGTTTTAAATGATTACGCTAGGAATAGACTACAACCCCCTACGGAGGATCGTGAGGATAAGATAGAATAATTACGTCAAGGGAACAGGAAGAAACCCTAATAACTCGTTCAATGGGATGTTCCCTCTGCCAGGCACCTCACGATGGTCTGCAGAGCACAGATGTAGATGTAGATGTAGTTGTAGAATAGGTGTCCGGGTACTTTTAATCAGATAATGTATGGAAGGAACTCATGAGGATGTTCGGGTTGCATGTGTTATAAAAGTCAATTCCGTTGTTGTTGCAAGTGATGGGATTTTTGACTCTGTTCCAGTTACTAAATGGCATCGTAAAAGAAATTATTGAAATGTGTACCTTTTACTTCATAAAAAAGTCTTGTTGATTTCAAGGGAGTTAACAGGGAAACCAGTGACAATGACTGAACACAAAATGGGGACACGTCGGCACTGTTCATGATTACAACTACGGACTTCTCAGTCTCGGAACATGAAGTGCTGAGTGCTGTTGACAAGGGATTTCAATCGATTCCGTATTTTTGGATTTCCGGAAGGCTTTTGACACTGTACCACATAAGCGCCTCGTAGCGAAATTGCGTGCTTATAGAATATCGTCTCAGTTATGGGACTGGATTTGTGATTTCCTGTCAGAGAGGTCACAGTTCGTAGTAACTGACGGAAAATCATCAAAATCATCGAGTAAAACAGAAGTGATTTCTGGCGTTCCCCAAGGTAGTGTTATAGGCCCTTTGCTGTTCCTTATCTATATCAACGATTTGGGAGACAATCTGAGCAGCCGTCTTAGGTTGTTTGCAGATGACGCTGTCGTTTATCGACTAATAAAGTCATCAGAAGATCAAAACAAATTGCAAAACGATTTAGAAAAGATATCTGAATGGTGCGAAAATAGGCAGTTGACCCTAAATTACGAAAAGTGTGAGGTCATCCACATGAGTGCTAAAAGGAATTCGTTAAACTTCAGTTACACGATAAATCAGTCTAATCTAAAAGCCGTAAATTCAACTAAATACCTAGGTATTACGATTACGAACAACTTAAATTGGAAGGAACACATAGAAAACGTTGTGGGAAGGCTAACCAAAGACTGCGTTTTATTGGCAGGACACTTAGAAAATGTAACAGACCTACTAAGGAGACTGCCTACACCACGCTTGTCCGCCCTCTTTTAGAATACTGCTGTGCAGTTTGGGGTCCTTACCAGATACGACTGACGGAATACATCGGAAAAGTTAAAAGAAGGGCAGTAAGTTTTGTATTATCGTGAAATATGGGAGAGAGTGTCACTGACATGATACGGAATTTGGGCTGGACATTATCAAAAGAAAGGCGTTTTTCATTGCGACGGAATCTACTCACGAAATTCCAATCACCAACTTTCTCCTCCGAATGCGAAAATATTTTGTTGACATCGATCAACATAGGGAGAAACGATCACCACGATAAAATAAAGGAAGTCAGAGCTCGTACGGAAATATATAGGTGTTCGTTCTTTCCGCGCGCTATACGAGATAGGAATTATAGAGAATTGTGAAGGTGGTTCGATGAACCCTCTGCCAGGCACTTAAATGTGATTTGCAGAGTATCCATGTAGATGTAGACGACCCCGTGCACCAAATTAACGACTGCTGGTGTGGTTCGTCGCCAGCCCGAACGCGTGCTGTAGACGGCTACCCGTACACATCCAAGTAAATAGGAAACTGGTTTCTCAAATACATATCGCTTACATAACGTACAACCTGATAAAAAGCGATTACACACAATGAAATTTACACCATACTCGTGATGTGGCAATGGGAATACCATCCATTGACAAAAAATGGTTCAAATGGCTCTGAGCACTATGGGACTCAACTGCTGTGGTCATCAGTCCCCTAGAACTTAGAACTACTTAAACCTAACTAACCTAAGGACATCACACACATCCATGCCCGAGGCAGGATTCGAACCTGCGACCGTAGCGGTCGCGCGGTTCCAGACTGACGCGCCTAGAACCGCTCGGCCACACTGGCCGGCCCATCCATTGACAGAAATTCAATAAAACTAAATCGTTGATACAAAGGAGAGCCTGCGCTATCACTGAAAATTCGCCACTATAGTCTTTGAGGACCACAACGCCCAGATAATTCTCTTCCAACCGTTTTTCGTAAGTTTCTATGATTTCGTTGTAACTCCTCGTATTACTCTTTATAGAAGATGTGTGGTATTCAAACCCTAAACCCCCTCTACCTACTTCCATTTTTTCCAACTATTTTGAATACTAAAAACAGTTTTAGGCCTTTTCAGAGCACTTCCCATATCTTTTTATTTTACCACTCTCATGTATGCTACAACGATTCTGTCTCCTTCTTTGTATTATTCTTTAACCTAGGTTATCTTATCTCAGAACCGAACATTGTACTGTCTCCGTTAAAACTCTCTACTTTTTTTCTGTTCAGAATAGTTTCCGCCCGTAAATACATCGAAAACAACAGTATATACCGGCTACTGAAAAACTTTAATTCTGAGGTGTAACATACCTCCTAAGAACAGTTAGAGACGAGAAGTACTGAAATTATTATAATTTCCTAATCGTACTTAGAACAGTAAGTCATATACACTATGTGATTAAAAGTATCAGGACACCCCCAAAACCATACGTTTTTCATATTAGGTGCATTGTGCTGCCACCTATTCCAGGTACTTCATATCAGCGACCTCAGTAGTCATTAGACATCGTGAGAGGGCAGAATGGGGCGCTCCGCGGAATTCACCGACTCTGAACGTGGTCGGGTGATTGGGTGCCACTTGTGTCACACGTCTGTACACGAGATTCCCACCCTTCTAAACATCCCTAGATCCACTTTTTCCGATGTGATAGTGAAGTGAAAACATGAAGGGATACGTACAGCATAGAAGCGTACAGGTCGACCTCGTCTGTTGACTGACAAGAGACCGCCGACAGTTGAAGAGGGTCGTGATGTGTAATAGGCAGACATCTATCCAGACCATCACACAGGAATTCCAAACTGCATCAGGGTCCACTGCAAGTACTATGACAATCAGACAGGAAGTGAGAAAACGAATTCCATGGTCGAGCGGCTGCTCACGAGCCCAGCATCACCCCGGTAATTGCCAAACGACGCCTCACTTGGTGTAAGGAGAGTAAACATTGGACGATTGAACAGTAGAAAAACGTTGTGTGGAGTGACGAATCGCGGTACACAATGTAGCGATCCGATGGCAGGGTGTGGGTATGGCGAATGCCCGGTGAATGTCATCTGCCAGCGTGTGTAGTGCTAACAGTAAAATTCGGAGGCCGTGGTGTTATGGTGTGGTCGTGTTTTTCATGGAGGGGGCATGCATCCTTTGTTGGTTTTGCGTGGCACTATCCTAGCACAGGCCTACATTGATGTCTCAAGCACCTTCTTGCTTCCCAATGTTGAAGAGCAATTCGGGAATGGCGATTGCATCTTTCAACGCCATCTTGCACCTGTTCATAATGCACAGCCTGTGGCGGAGTGGTTACACGACGATAACGTCCCTGTAATGGACTGGCCTGCACAGAGTCCTTACGTGAATCCTATAGAACACCTTTGGGATGTTTTGGAACGTAGTGCCAGGCCTCACCGACCGATATCGATACCTCTCCTCAGTGCAGCACTACGTGAAGAATGGGCTGCCATTCCCCAAGACACCTCCCAGCACCTGACTGAACGTATGCTTGCGGGAGTGGAAGCTGTCATCAAGGCTAAGAGTGGGTCAACACCATTTTGAATTTCAGCATTACCGATGGAGGGCGCCACGAAATTGTAAGTCATTTTCAGTCAGGTGTCCGGATAATTTTGATCACATAGTGTATGTCCAATATCTAATTATGAAAACAGGCTGTGCCACTACTACCAATTTCTGCTTTTTACGTTGCTAACAGTTATTCACATATCTCCGATTTTAATAGTAGGAGGGAGTGTTGCACCTCGAGGACAGTGTACCTAGGTATACATGATGTTTCCTGATTTGTGTTTTAATTTAGTGACCGGTTCCAGTACCACATGAAGGAACGCGCGCTAGAGACCGCCATAAGCAGTTCGGTATTTTCTACAGCTTTTGTTATGGTGAGACACAACTTTGTGGTTCGCGCGGCGTTTAAATATTACGAGCTTTGCATAATTAAGAATCGTGTAATATATTAAAAGCTATTTTGAGGATATTGTTAATTCTTCAGTCACAGAATTTTATGGTGGGTAAAATTTGGTATATTTCTAAAATCACTTAATAAAGTGTGGACTGTTAAACCAGATTTCTGGCTCTGAGCACTATGGGACTTAACATCTGCCCGCATCTCGTGGTCGTGCGGTAGCGTTCTCGCTTCCCACGCCCGGGTTCCCGGGTTCGATTCCCGGCGGGGTCAGGGATTTTCTCTGCCTCGTGATGGCTGGGTGTTGTGTGATGTCCTTAGGTTAGTTAGGTTTAAATAGTTCTAAGTTCTAGGGGACTGATGACCATAGCTGTTAAGTCCCATAGTGCTCAGAGCCATTTTTGAACTTAACATCTATGGTCGTCAGTCCATTAAACCAGATTTCGTCAGGGTTGCACTATCTTGGGCCTCGAAACGGAAGCTATTGTTACCATGAAACACGTGATGTTAGCAATTTAATTGAGTTTATTTAGTGAATTAACAATTTTTCGTGTCTAAAAAATGGATATTACCGTAGTGGCCAGTAGCTTCAATTTCAAAATTTTTTAACTTGTAACTGGTTTTTGATAGTACTTCTACTTAATTTGACTGCGGTTACTGTTTTTTGGAGTGTAATAGAATAATAATGTAAAACATAGACCGTTAAATACAATGTTAACAAGAGTTTCTCGAGTGCAACGCTTTTAAATTTGGATAGAATATTTGTTTCTAGGTACTGGATCATGTTGTACCTCGGAAGATTTTCACATTTGGAAGACCTTACTTTTCCAGAGTATTTTTTTGTAATTTGCGAAAAAGATTGCAGTACACACATAGTGAATGCCTTCATTTTGGAATGGAATAATAAAATATATCAAACTTATACAGCTACTCGCAAAATTTCCATTACCACACAGGCGAGTTTCCATCCGTGCTACAGGAAGTTAAACTACTATGTGGCATCGCTTTATTCCATTTTATTTGAGCTTGACCAAATCGCTGATATTACAGTAATTAACAGCATTATAACAACGTAGTTACCTACGTAGTGCACTTAGAAAATTACCACAATCAAAATAATGAATAAAACTACTGAAATGTGATTATAAAAAAGAGTCATAATGTATTTCGAAGTGTTTGAAGGCAGCCTACAACCACAATTACCCATTCCGAGAGTTTCTTACTCGCAATCAGCAATAGAGGGTGGAGTACCATAGTCATATTTTAAAAAGTTGTGAGTTGTGCCAATATCTCTTTCTCTGTGGCGGTCAAAAGAAAGTAAATGGCACAAGATTAGTAAAGAGACGTTTATCAAGCAGAATATGTCGCTGTACTAAAATTAGAATGGAACCAAGTAGGAGGTACAAGTGTTTTAAGGACTTCGCAGCACAGATCCCTACGTCATGTACTGCTGATCTCAGTGGTATAGTCAGTTGTCGGTTACGACTGCAATTTGCACTGGAGCACCGTAAGCGACCATAGAACCCCATGGTCATGCTTCTTATGACGTCATGTTGACGGTTGTGTCATGATGGGACGTCATCAACGAGAAAGTCCAATGAATAGATACAGAACGCGACGCACACAGTCAGATGGTGGCAGCGTTATGCCGTTTGGGACTATCAGATGCCTCTCCATGACATGCGGGGTTGTCACAGAAGGCACTGGGAAAACTGTGAACTGATTTTATTTTACTGATCAGAATCGTGCTGTAGTGACTTTAGAAGCGAGCTGTCGAATCACAGCTGATCTTTTACTCTTCACATTTGTCATGTATCAGGTCTATCAAATACGGTTGGCATTCTAGCGAGCTCAGTACCACAGCTGACGCATCGTTCCGCTATAATCTACAGGATTTGTGTAATCTGCCTCTGATCGCTTACGACGGGCTCGGAGTATCAATATCAGGAGTCTTGGAAAGCGTTTGACTCAGCACCACACCTCCGCTTATTACCGGAAGTATGATCTTAATGGGTATCAAGTGAAATTTGTGATTGGACTAAGGATTTCTTGGTAGGAAGGAATAGGGATGCCCTAGGGAAGTGTTTTGAGACTCTTTGTTTGCGTATTATATATTAATCACCTGGTAGACAACATTAACAAAAGTGTCATACTCTCGCCGACGATGCTCTTATCTGTAAGGCTCCAAAGTGATGCCAAGGTTACCACTTGGTTCAAATTTTTGTAAATGTAGAAGTGTGCGCTGCACAAAATGAAAAAAGAAACTAGTATCCTATGACTATAATAACAATGAATCACCAATGGAATTAATAAGTCAGTACAAATACCCGAATGTAATATTTCGTAGGCATATCAAAAATGGCTCTGAGCACTATGGGACTTAACATCTGTGGTCATCAGTCCGCTAGAACTTAGAACTACCTAAACCTAACTAACCTAAGGACATCACACACATCCATCCCCGAGGCAGGATTCGAACCTGCGACCGTAGCAGTCGCGCGGTTCCGGACTGAGCGCCTTAACCGCGAGACCACTGCGGCCGGCGTAGGCATATCAGATGGGACGATACCACAGCAAGTGTCAAAGTACGAATCTTTACCAGGTTACTGAGAAAGTTTAATCAATCAACATAGGAGATTGCTCAGGAAATAGTCGTGCGAACCATCGTAGTTTAAGGGAGTCGTAGCAGGGGGTATTGAACGTATACAACATGAGCAGCACGAATGGTCTTTTTTGTTTGACCCTTTGGAGACCGTCACGGATTTGCTGAAGAAATTGAAATGGAAGACGCTTGAAGACACACACACACTATCGCGCGAAATCCTACTTGTAAATATTCAAGAACCAGCTTTAAGCAAGGAATCCACAACACCTTACGTATTGCTGAGGTAGCCCTGCAACTCAACTAATTACAGAGCGCGCATAGATATGCAAGCAGTCATACTTCGCGCTGTCCATTGGCGCATGAAACGAGAAAAAGCCATAGTAAATGGTACAATGGGGCGTAGTCTTTGCGATGCACTTTGTGGTAGTATGCAGAATCTATATGTTGATGTAGAACCGCAGCTGTTACAGTTGACCAACACACAGTTGGGTTCGTAGTCATTACGTTGTGGATGATCTATGAATATCTCTACACAAAATCTGAGTGACTTCTCGTGTTGTATCGCCAATTCTGTTTTCTTTCTGCCACACAATTTTTTATTTTAAAATTATTATACCTTCCCTTCGTTGGTGCTATCATTTATTTTGTGTACCGTTTAACCAAAAAGGTGCAAGAAAGCAACATCGAAATTCCGGGATAGGGACGATACTGTCAAACCAAAATACATATAAAAGTTCAGTGTGGATCTCGAGGCTAAACTCGAGCTCGTAGTCTATTATTGATACATAGCTGCAGTTCTGAAATGGCTCAGTTGTTTGAGTGCATCCCATCTACCTGAAATCAATGACAAAGCCAAAGATTTAGATTGTCAGAGAAAATCTTTAAAGTTCGTTATCTTTCGACGTGACACGTGTTCCTCTCGCAGCCTGTTGCACGTTGTTTGTTGAATCATGACTTTGCGTAATCCCCGGGGTAACAGTAGCCGCTCAGATAAGCAGTGACTGATGTAAAGCGAGATAACATCAGTGACGGGAAACACGTGCTTGGGTTCATTTACTTTCCCTGCTGATAACGGAAGAGGACACGATTCGTTTGCACTTGTGCGGCGTGCTGGTGCAAATGTCTCTTTACAGCTTCCCTAGAACTCACTAACTAATGAAGGACTTTTTAAAAAGACGGAGAACTTTAAAATCAGAGGTTGCCATTATCGCTAATACAAGTATCAGGATATTTCCTCGTATATTAGAGGTCCATTATCCGCAGTCAGCCCATAATACAAGCGATTATTAGGCTTTTTTTGTAATAATTAATGAAGTAGTCAATGTAAACCTGTTTACACATTACTTATTGTTTCTTGGACAACATTTTCAGATGTTTTAAAGAAATTCAGTCATCATTAAGCCCCATCCGAGGAGTTAAAGTTGCTCTGTGCCCGTAATCCATTCCGTCAGCTTGAGAAACAGCGTATTTCAAGTTGACGGAATGGATTGCAGACACATTAATAAATATACACTCCTGGAAATTGAAATAAGAACACCGTGAATTCATTGTCCCAGGAAGGGGAAACTTTATTGACACATTCCTGGGGTCAGATACATCACATGATCACACTGACAGAACCACAGGCACATAGACACAGGCAACAGAGCATGCACAATGTCGGCACTAGTACAGTGTATATCCACCTTTCGCAGCAATGCAGGCTGCTATTCTCCCATGGAGACGATCGTAGAGATGCTGAATGTAGTCCTGTGGAACGGCTTGCCATGCCATTTCCACCTGGCGCCTCAGTTGGACCAGCGTTCGTGCCGGACGTGCAGACCGCGTGAGACGACGCTTCATCCAGTCCCAAACATGCTCAATGGGGGACAGATCCGGAGATCTTGCTGGCCAGGGTAGTTGACTTACACCTTCTAGAGCACGTTGGGTGGCACGGGATACATGCGGACGTGCATTGTCCTGTTGGAACAGCAAGTTCCCTTGCTGGTCTAGGAATGGTAGAACGATGGGTTCGATGACGGTTTGGATGTACCGTGCACTATTCAGTGTCCCTTCGACGATCACCAGTGGTGTACGGCCAATGTAGGAGATCGCTCACCACACCATGATGCCGGGTGTTGGCCCTGTGTGCCTCGGTCGTATGCAGTCCTGGTTGTGGCGCTCACCTGCACGGCGCCAAACACGCTAACGACCATCATTGGCACCAAGGCAGAAGCGACTCTCATCGCTGAAGACGACACGTCTCCATTCGTCCCTCCATTCACGCCTGTCGCGACACCACTGGAGGCGGGCTGCACGATGTTGGGGCGTGAGCGGAAGACGGCCTAACGGTGTGCGGGACCGTAGCCCAGCTTCATGGAGACGGTTGCGAATGGTCCTCGCCGATACCCCAGGAGCAACAGTGTCCCTAATTTGCAGGGAAGTGGCGGTGCGGTCCCCTACGGCACTGCGTAGGATCCTACGGTCTTGGCGTGCATCCGTGCGTCGCTGCGGTCCGGTCCCAGGTCGACGGGCACGTGCACCTTCCGCCGACCACTGGCGACAACATCGATGTACTGTGGAGACCTCACGCCCCACGTGATGAGCAATTCGGCGGTACGTCCACCCGGCCTCCCGCATGCCCACTATACGCCCTCGCTCAAAGTCCGTCAACTGCACATACGGTTCACGTCCACGCTGTCGCGGCATGCTACCAGTGTTAAAGACTGCGATGGAGCTCCGTATGCCACGGCAAACTGGCTGACACTGACGGCGGCGGTGCACAAATGCTGCGCAGCTAGCGCCATTCGACGGCCAACACCGCGGTTCCTGGTGTGTCCGCTGTGCCGTGCGTGTGATCATTGCTTGTACAGCCCTCTCGCAGTGTCCGGAGCAAGTATGGTGGGTCTGACACACCGGTGTCAATGTGTTCTTTTTTCCATTTCCAGGAGTGTGTTTTCTGGAATTTTGCTGTATTGCCCCACGGGCATGTCCGCAACGATAAAATCGCTGATTTTTTTATTTTAATTTATTCGTTAGTTATTGCAAAAAACATAACCAGAAAACACGACAAAACTAATTCTTTGTCTCGAACGTCCGCCATTTTACTATTTTATCAAATTTCAAAAAACTGTGTTATTACTCTGTGCGCAATATCCTTAAGAGTAAGAAAACTGTTTGTTTTTCTGATTTCAGATAAGACTTGCAACTGCAGAATTTGGTCATGGACACACCTCATTTTGGACAGAACGACTTTAACTCTTCTGATGGAGGGCTTCATGAACGTTAAATTTCTTGAAAAAATTCAGAAAATATTGTCCAAGAATCAATAAAAAATGTATAAAAAGGTTTATGTTGATTGCTTCATTAGTTTTTTTTCTGCAGAAACATCGTAAAAATGGAATATTTTATAGGCTGACTGAAAAGGACCCTTCAAATGCTACACAATTTTAGAATCTAGTTAAGCGAAAACGGACTAGACTCACTCTCTACGCTGCTAGTCTAACGTGTGTTGTGGTGTAAGATCTGATCTTCCCAAACAGCATCGCCCAAGTCTGCGCGGGCTTGGTCAAGTTGTTGGAATCTATTCGCTGCTGCATTTGCATTTGGCCCACAGTCCGAATATCACGGTGAATCTGTGTAAAATTTAGACGTTTTGCTTTCAAGGATCGTGTTGTCCCGCGTACTTCAACTTTGGAGTATGTTTCCAGTTGCCGCCCCATTTCAGTCGCACACGGCGGTGCACCGGCTAATGGTGCCGCACCAGAACTGTGTGTGCAGGAAACCCGAAACACGTACTCCCTTCTGACACTGTGTCACTCTTGTTGCCCAGTGCTCTTAACGTGGAGCGACATACCGCCAGAAGCCCTTACGGACATTCATTCCTCTTCTTGTCAATAGACGCGCCTAACTCCAAACGAATTTTCATGGGATTTGCTCTACAATTAATAAATCACAACTTGTGAACGCAGGCGGCATAGCGTGAACAGCCTGAATGAATAACATAGTTTGTTCGTTTATCATACACTACTGCCCATTGAAATTGCTACACCAAGAAGAAATGCAGATTATAAATGGGTATTCATTGGAAAAATATATTATACTAGAACTGACATGTGATTACATTTTCACGCAATTTCGGTGCATAGATCCTGAGAAATCAGTACGCACAACAACCACTTCTGGCCGTAATAACGGCACTTGATACGCCTGGGCATTGAGTCAAACAGAGCTTGGGTGGCGTGTACAGGTACAGCTACCCATGCAGCTTCAACACGATACCACAGTTCATCAAGAGTAATGACTGGCGTATTGTGACGAGCCAGTTGCTCGGCCACCATTGGCCAGACGTTTCCAATTGGTGAGAGATCTGGAAAATGTGCTGGCCAGGGCAGAAGCCGAACATTTTCTGTATCCATAAAGGCCCGTACAGGACCTGCAACATGCAGTCGTGCATTATCCTGCTAAAATTGTAAGTAGGCTGTTCAGGTTCTTATATTGGTAACACCACATAGCGCTCTGTATGAAAATCACTGGCTGTGCTGTGTGCAGTCTGTGGCTAGTTTGCATCGTTGTCTGTCATTGTAGTGTTGGGCAGCTGGATGTTAACAGCGCGTAGCGTTGCGCAGTTGGAGGTGAGCCGCCAGCAGTGGTGGATGTGGGAAGTGAGATGGTGGATTTTTGAGAATGGATAATCTGGAGGTGTGTCCATCAGAAACAGTACATTTGTAAGAATGGATGTCATGAACTGCTATATATATTATGACTATTAAGGTAAATATATTGTCTGTTCTCTAGTAAAATCTTTCATTTGCTAACTATGCCTATCAGTAGTTAGTGCCTTCCGTAGTTTGAATCTTTTATTTAGCTGGCAGTAGTGGCGCTCGCTGTATTGCAGTACTTCGAGTAACGAAGATTTTTGTGAGGTAAGTGATTTGTGAAAGGTATAGGTTAATGTTAGTCAGGGCCGTTCTTTTGTAGGGATTATTGAAAGTCAGATTGCGTTGCGCTAAAAAATATTGTGTGTCAGTTTAAGCAGTCTTGTAAAATTGTTCAAAGGGGACGTTTCATATGGCGACCCTGCCAGGAAACCTCATCGGAATCTTCTGATTTTTTCTTGTAGTTTGTGTAATTAGTGTAGATTTTGTTTATTGCTAGTGTGTAATTGTAGAGAGAATCTCCTTTGTAGTTGCAGTCTTTCATTGTTATACAGTAAAACAGGTGTGGCATGCATGTAAATTTGCACCAAGTATTTCGCAGCTGCGCTTGCAATTATCGAGATACTATTTTCAATGACCGATGACCAAGTTGTCTGGTCTTCCCCAAACCAACCAACCAACTATTTTCAATGTTATGTTAATGTGTTTTCTTATTTTGCTCTTCAAATTGTGTTTTCTGTGTTGTCGTGTGAAATATTGTGACAATAATGGCGTGTGAAAAACGTAATACTAGGCTCCAAAGTAAACTGAGAAATGACAGTCAAGACGAAAGCAGTGTGTTAGCGCTACCATGTAATGAATTAACTAATGTTCAAAGTAGTAATTTGGTAATTGTGCATAGGGAAATGGAGCGGGCTGCAAATAATGCTGTAGGCAGTGAAACAATTAGTGAACAGGGAAGCATTATCGATCGATCGGTCGGCAACAGCTCGCCTCAGGATTCCGAAATGAGAGGACACAATCTTGCAAATACTGTAGATTCAGGTTTTGCGTCCTCACCGTTTTCTCAAATAAATCTAGACACATTTTCTGCTTTTCAAAATGCGAATATTGCCGGTTCAAATGCACTGCCGAATAGCACTGAGGAACATGTTTCAGATAACAGTGCACTGTTATTACAGTTAATGCAACAAATGGGACAAAGGCTACAAAAGTTACACACAACGCTTGAACAAAATCAGAAACAAATGGGACAAAATCTTCAAAAGTTAGACACAATGGAACAAAATCTTCAAAAGTTAGACACAATGGAACAACACCAGAGACAAACACAGCAACAATTAGACACAATGGAACATAATCAGAGACAAACACAGCAAAAGCTTCAAAAGTTAGACACAATGGAACAAAATCTTCGGAAGTTAGACACCACACTTGAACAAACACGTGAAGATTTAACTACTGAGTTACATAACATTGAATCGAAATGTCAAAAAGTCTGTAATGACGTAAAAACACAAATTTGTGAGCATTTCCAACATATTTTTTCGCGTCATGAAAATGCATTACAGAATCACGAAGCAGCCATAAAAGAACTGCAAACTATTGTTCATGAGAATCACGACACTTGCAAGGTAAAATTGACTCAGTTGCATCTACCGATTCGGTTACACATCTTGCAAAAACTCAGGAAAACTTAAAGGACACTGTAGATACGATTTCAACACAAATGGACACTCTGAAACTTGGTTCAGAAAAACACACTGAGGAAATAATTTCACTATTGGATAAAGTTGCCGAACTTTCAGATAAGTTCACTAACTTATCTACAGAGGTATATGATGATCTGAATGACACAAGACCTGTAGGCTTCACGGACACTGAAGAGTATGAACAAATTAGAAAATTCAAACAGAATCAAAATCAAATCAATACACAGTAAAAAAGAGAAATCCGGGAAGTACAAGATCAGTTGGCACAAGTAATACAAGAATTACATATTTCAGAGGACACTCGCGCTCCAGTACGGGAAGAGGGACATAGAAACAACCACAAAATAATAACACAGGACACCTTGGAAATTATGAAAGAAATTGGCAAGGCGCATTGGATTTTGAGATGGAAACGCCGAAACGAAGTAACAATGAGCGATGTGCGACTCGCCGACACGATGATTTTGACTATAAGCTGTTCATTACTACACGTAAATTCAAAACATTTAAGAATTCTGACAACGACATTCATCCACAAGCATGGCTTCATCAATTCTCTCATTGTTTTCCTCCCAACTGGGCATTGGAGCACAGGTTAGAATTTATGTGTGGTTACTTGGAGAATGAACCAGCTGTAAGAATGCGATCGGTCATTCACGATTGTCACAGTGAAGGAGAATTTTATCATGCCTTCCCCGCAGCATATTGGTCTCAAGCTACACAAGACCGAGTAAAACATAGCATCATAATGATGAAACGTTTCGAACAATCTGAATTTTCCAGTCTTATGAAATGTTTTGAAGACATGTTGCATAAGAATCAGTATCTTTCCAACCCATACAGCCCCTCAGAACTCATCCGCATTTGCTTAATCAAATTGCCTGAACATTTACGACATATTATTTTAGCAGGACGTTGCAAAGACGGCATTGAAGCTTTTCAGGGACTGTTACAAGATCTGGAAATTGACGCTGACAATCGCGGAACGCGAAAACAGGAGCACAACAGTTACAGGTCACATCTGTCACAATTCCGTGATGACAGAAATAATACACGACAAGGCTATTCTTACAACATAAATCGTGACCAAAACAGACACCACCCATATGACAACCGTTGGCAGAGTAGTAATAATTACAGGGAAAGATCACCTCTCCGCGGTAATGACTATCACAATCAGAGAAACAGACAATATGGGAACCATAATAATTATTATCAAGGGAGAAAGAATAACTTTAGATGCAACGGTCCAGCGCGCAGTTACGATTCAGGGAGAAATTCTCCACCACGTGACCGACAAGAAAGAAACTATGGAATCTACCGACATGACGACAGACGATATGGTCGTAACGACAGACCTGAATTGCATCAGAACTGGTGGGATTTAAACAGGGCAGGGCCCTCTCGACAAGGTGAATTTGTAGAAGTTAGGTCTCCAAACCCCAATAACGACGCGCGCCAACAAAGACACAATAGGCAATGACTCATACCGCTGGCAGCCACAAAACGTACTTATGAAACTGACGACGCAGCTGCCGTAGCTAGTAATTATGTAAAAATGGAAGACATTAGGGACATCTTACTCCAGGAACACGACGTAAAACACAACAACATTGCATATCCTGTGATTCACATTACTGTAAATGACGTAAAATTTACGACAGTACTTGACTCTGGCAGTCCCATTTCAGTAATTGGTGAAACAGCTTTTAGCAAATGCAACAAATCGAACGATTGCCCCACGCTTCCGTTACGTAAGATGAATTTAATAGGTGCAATCATTGGAAAAAGTGTAGATGTACGCCAACAAACCAACTTAGAATTCTTTTGTCAAAGCCACAGCTTCTCTATGAACTTTCTTATTGTTCCATTATTGTCAACGGAAATTATACTGGGAGCAGACTTTTTGAATGAATACAAAGCAATCTTAAACTTTCATGATGCTGAAATAAGTTTAGAGAAAGAAGGTAAGTCGATAGCTTTGAAATTTGAAGATTGGCTCTCAAATCATGACGAGGAAATTAATCGGTTTTACCTTCTGTTAGACAACTCTGCAAGTACTGACAGGGATGATATCGACGGCATATTTGAAACTAATGAGTTAATTCAGAATAAAATTCAAACAATTGAGAATTGTAATGACACTGATAGGCAGGACCTTTTTGAGATTTTACAAGCACATTCCCAGTTTTTACTCACAAAACAGGAACAATCAAGGGATTTCAATACCAATTTCGTGTTCGTGAGCATACTAAATTTTGTGTTAGACCATACGTTATTCCGGCGCTTTATAGGGACCGTGTTAGAATAGAAATAAAATTATGCTTGACGAAGGCATTATTGAACCTGCAGTAAGCTCATACAACAATCCATTACATGTTGTTGAGAAGACAAATTGATCGATCAGGCTTGTCTTAGATTCGAGACAAATCAATACTATCATTATTCCTGAAACAGACAGGCCGCAAACGTTGGAATAACTTCTTCAAAATTTTAATGGTGTAAAAGTGTTGTCTTCCATTGATCTCAGATCCAGCTTTTATCAGATCGAACTTCATCCCGAATGTAGAAAATACACGGCTTTCCTTTGTTTCGGCGTTTGTTATCAGTTTCGGAAACTTCCTTTTGGTTTGAACATTTCTTCGGCAGCATTCATTCGCGGGTTAAATTCCATATTACCTGAGTTCTTAAAACGTCATATCACCTTATATGTGGACGATATTCTAATAGCAGAAGCTTCATGGGAACAACATAATCGCATCCTCAACAGTTTGTTACATATTTTTGCAGAATCTGGAATTACAGTTAAATTGGAAAAGTCTGAATTCGGTAGGTCAAAGATGAGATTTTTGGGACATATTATTTCTTCTGAAGGCATTCAGCCAGATCCTGAAAAGTTAGAAGCAATCAGAGCCAATCCAGTTCCATCCACAAAAAAACAAGTCCGCAGTTTTCTAGGTCTCGTAAATTTTTACCGTCGTTTTCTGAATATGCAAATTCTTGTTACACCAAAACTTTATTCTCTCACAGGAAAAAATACTATTTGGAACTGGGACGAACAAGCACAGTTGGAATTCAATTCTTTGAAAGAATCGCTACTTAACGCGCCAATACTAGCTCATCCAGATCTGTCACAAGATTTCTGCCTTAGCACGGATTTTTCTAAAGTCGGTCTTGGTGCCCATTTATTTCAAGAAACCATAGAAAATGACACTACCGTTCAGAAAACCATTGCTTTTGCTAGCCGAGTGCTAACAAAATCTGAAAAAAATTATTCCGTTACTGAATTAGAAGCTTTAGCTATCGTTTGGGCATTTAACAAATTCCGTTTCTTTCTTTCTGGTAAGCACGTAAAAGTATACAGTGATCATCGTGCATTACAATTTCTTATGTCTTCAAAATTAAATTATGACAGGTTAAAACGTTGGGCATTGTTTCTGCAAGAATTCCACTTCACAATAGTCTACATTCCCGGCAAGGAGAACATTGTTGCGGACGCACTGTCACGCGCACCGGCTGGGCTTGAGAAAAGTAACACAGAAGGCAACCTCGAGAAAAATTTCAGTATTCTTTACATTCAGAAAGTCGCCTTTGAAAACTTCATCACCACATCTTTAAAGGACATTGCTCATGAACAAGATAAAGATCCGATTTGGAAAGACATCAAAAGTAAATGGCATGAAAAGCCGCACACTCAGATTCGGCATTATTATCTGGTTAGAAACAACATACTCTTCAAACGCTGCACCGTTGATGACAATCTATGGGTACTTCGCATTCCTGACGATTTTGTTAATAAGCTCATTTGGTACATTCATTTCAGCTATGCACATTTTGGCGCACGAAAATGTTATCATATTCTTCGAACGACTTGTTATTTTAACAATATGGAAAAGAGAATTCGAATAGTCTTGTCTATTTGTAAACTTTGTCAAAAGGCGAAACCATCTACTATCTCCCATCGTGCTCCGCTGTTTCCTATCATTCCTTCTAAATTAAAAGAATTTGCTGCTGTTGATCTCTTGGGACCGCTTGTCAGAACATCTAATGGATTTTCGTAGGTTCTAGTCGCCGTTGAACTTACTTCAAAATTTGTTTCTTTCACACCGTTACGTAAAGCCACTGGACGGTCTGTATCCAATGCCTTTGTTAAAAATTTCTTACGTGAAGTTGGACACGTTAGTAAAGTCATTTCGTATAACGGACCGCAATTCAGATCTGCTGTTTGGTCACGCATGCTTCGGAATCATAAAATCAAACCTGTTTTTATTTCATTGTACTCACCACATTGTAACCCTTCCGAACGGATTATGAAAGAAATCAATAAGCTTTGCAGACTTTATTGTCACAGAAAGAATCAGCATTGGGACAGATATTTACACTCATTTCAAAACGTGCTGAATGAAATGCCTCATGACTCGACTGCTTTACCACCTACTCTTGTACTGAAGAATGAAGAACCACCGAACAGAATCAGAGAGCTTGTACCTTTCCCGAATACACGTAAACTTCGACACAAAGACATAATTGATTTGGCTATTATAAATATAAAATCTGCAGCAGACAAAAGGAGAAAACTACACGGTAAAGCAAATGCAAAGAAATTATATATTGGTCCGAAAGTTCTCATTAAAGCTCATTCATTGTCACATAAGAAGAAACACTTGAGTTACAAATTCTTTCTAGTTTACAATGGACCTTACAGAATCCGACGTATACCACATGATAATTGCGTTGAAGTTGAAACTCTGCGTACTAGGAAGAGTAAAGGTTTACACCACAATTCACATGTAAAACCGTTTATTGAAAGATAATCTGCTTTTTAACTTTGTCTTTGCCATATAACGTTTCACTTTACATTACTAGTATGCTTTGTCAGACTTAGAATCTGTTAACATGCAACAATGTTTGAAGTTAAATATCCAGTCAAGAACCAAGAGAACTTATTTAAACAGAAATTACGAATGCATTGTTATTGTGAACAGACGACACAGTGTTATTGTGTGTGTACATTCTCGCTTGTTAGTTGCACAATTACGTAATGACTATAAGGCTCACATACTTAGAACATTTACCAGTACTGCTAATGATATTTTAATGCAACACTTTGGTTTACTTGAAAATACATTCTGGATTTGAAGTACATTCTGTGAGATTAAAGATGACTTAGCATTTGGTTTCTTTGACAGCTACACGATTATATCATGACGCTACTAATATGTGACACAATTTACAATTTTGCTTTTGCGCTGTATCTGTTTTATATCTATACAGTTTTTCTGAATTCTTTTGGAAAGGAAAACATGTTTTAGTAGTAACTTTTGTGGTATAGCTACAAGGAGACAGCCTTTTCCGTAGCACAACAATACGTTACAGCACAGTACTTTCTTCATCACGGCAATATGCGTAATAACTAAGATATCTATACTCAAAGCATTTCACTTTTGTTTATCATGAGGTAAGTACACTGACTTCTGCAGAACTTAGCTTTCGGAGGACGATAACTACGACACTTCCACAGAGATTATCTTACAACAAGACGCACAGTTTAGCGCTACAGTACACGTATTTGAGTGATTAATTTTGTACTTAAGACATTTATTTTTAAAGATATTTGAAGTACAATGATACAAAGGTTTTCCGTGATACATTTCATTCCATTGTTGTAATCTGTAACACCTGAGGGTATAATTACATTAATCCTCAGGGGGGTACACGCCGACTTTGTGTATCATGTGTTTGGCAAGCACGAGGAGCCCTAGCTAATATGGTATTTGCTTATACAACTTTACACATATTCCTCTAACACAGAATTACACAGCTATCTGATTATTTAACAGAGAAACAAATATTGTTTTCACTACGTCAGTGACAGATGTTTACGCATTTACACAGTTAGATGACTTCACACTTATGAAACTGTATTTCGTCTGTACTTTTTTTTGGAAC
The DNA here is from genome assembly GCF_023898315.1 of Schistocerca nitens. Classification (NCBI taxonomy): domain Eukaryota; kingdom Metazoa; phylum Arthropoda; class Insecta; order Orthoptera; family Acrididae; genus Schistocerca; species Schistocerca nitens. The sequence continues at coordinate 1,164,051,161 of NC_064615.1, read as the reverse complement.
CTTTGTGATACTATGAGAGCTTTTAATGATGTATTTGGTATGGGATCATGATTTTAAAGTACATTTGAGGTAGATGACACTATTGAAACGAGCAGAGAATTTTTTTTAGGTTTTGAAATTATTGGAGGAAGCTACAACGATTTTGAGAATTGACTGAGATGTTATGATATTATTACGACGACGATATGTATTATGCTGTTGAGGTATGTTTATGATCAATAAGATGATGCTACCGTATATGAGGAATTTGATTACGCTACATATTTCTTATGATGAAATATTGAAGAAGTGTCGACGAATATGTATATGTATAATAAGGTAAGCAATAATGAGTAGTGGTTAGGGACTCTGATTTGTGGAAAAGGATGTTGGAAACCAAGAATCGTACTTTAGAACTATGAAATGTGTGTACATGTGTGAATGTATCACAATGCCACTGAAAATTTTTTGGACACTGTTGTATTTATAGGATTTTGTTTCTACACATTTGTAACGCAAATTCTCGACCTGTGAAATTTTTTATATGAGACTGCCACTGTAGCGGAAACTGCTGTCGTAAATATTTCGGTAGGAGAGTTGTGACCTTCACATAATGCGTGGTGGGCACCCAGCTGCATGATAGTCGCCTGGGAAAAAGACATTAGTGTGTGACTTTCAGAGGCACAGGTGGAGAAAAAAAAGAGACCATTAACCCCGCTGTTGACATTCCTTTGTAGAAAGCATCGCAAATATGACACGCTCATTACTTGAAAACATATGATTACTCATACTTTATGCTACTTACTGAAATGCTTATGAATCGATGGGAAATTTTTGTACATCTGCACACCTGATTATGAAAAGTGTCTTTCTACGAGAATTGAGAGAATTTCTACTAACTTATGAAATGCCTCATCACTACTGAATGATTATTTTATGCTTTACTTTGTACATAGTTGCTTATTTCATTTGATATCTGGTTTCCAGCTGTGTTGCAGCATTTGTTTTATAAAATAAAATTAAATGCATTTGCTAATGTGAACACTTTCTGTCAACAGATCTATTAAATAATTATTTTATGATCCATATTCTTCGAAAAACGAGCACTTGGAAAGGAAAGAACAATAAGAAGGGATTAATAACAGTTACTGCATACATAATTTTCTTTTCAAGTACTTGGTAATATTTTTGGTAGAATAACTTCTTATGGTGCACCACTTTAATGACATAGATATTAAGATGTGAATAGACATTTCCCTTATCTGCATTGTTGTCTTCAGTCTACTATTTTTTGTGCTTGAGCTCTGTCATGTTTAGATATAAGTTATAGCATTTGCTGCTGCTGTTTGGCAGGCATAGTGCTACTGAATTTCACTTTGTATTACTCTGTTAAGCCAGTTTTACTACTGATTTATTTTTCTTGTTGCTGCACATTGGCTCATAATAGTTGTAATGTTGCATTTTCTCTGTTAATTTAGATTTACTGCTGCTTGCTTTGCCAATTTGCATTTTTTGTCATTGCTGTTTGTGTTAATTGTTTTGTGCTGCTGCATTGCCTCGTCCCTTAGTTTAGCATCTGAGCTCAGTAGATTTAAGTTAGCTTAAGATGGGGTAGGCTATATAAGAGAACGAGTTGTGATGAATTGGAAGAAATGCATTTAGAAGCTATAAGAAAATGGTTTGGCCAAAAAGTATTTTGAAAGAGGATATGAACAAAAAAGTAGGGTTTAGGGACAGCAGGTTTAGGTAGGATTTTCTTGGAAATAAATGATGAGGTAAGATAATGGAAAATAAATAATGAGGTAAGAAATATGTGAACATATAAATACAGAAAGCAAGCTTGGATTGGATTTTTTTGGTGGAAACAAATGTTGAAATAAGACGAAAGATCTGTGGAATGAAGTTTTGGGTTGGACTGCAGTACCAAATGTTACCCTGAAAACGAACCCTGTTTTTCCTTTTGTATTATTCCGCTATGTGTTTATGTGTCCTTGTGTATTTGTCTTTTTCCTGTCTTTATGTGTTTAGCTAATAAGATTTTTATTGTAGAATCTTTCAAATACTATGTTATTTTCTTTGTAAAGATGTTTACACATTATTTATTCTGTTCTGTTTTAATGCTCATGTGTGAAATTAATGTTTCGAAAACTATTCTCATTATTTTATGTATGTACTTATGTCATAATTCTTGTAACACTGATGTACATGTTTATTTCTATTCTTTTGTAACGCCTGTTTTACTACAAATGTTATCTGTATTATTATGTTTTAATGATGTTTTCTGTATCTTTGTAATTGTATTCTCATGTTATAAAATTGTAATGGGCACCAGTTCAGCAAATTAAGTAACTTGTAAGCATTCATTTCAGTGCACACGTTTCTGTTGGTCATAGTATATGTGAGAAGTAGGGACTGTTAGTGTTTGCACATGTGTTGATAATTCAGCAAGGGCCTGGTTAAGAGCATTGCTGGTTCTAAGGACAATTCCAAAAACTTTGTGAGTGCACAAGTGGTGGTTCATGGACTTGCTATATTGTCTGCAAGACTCTTCGATGGTGATTGTGCACCTGCACAGTCGCAACAGATGGCTGCTGGCCATCTCTACAAGGACTACAGTGGGTCTGCATCTTTGATGGCCCACCAATACCATTATTTCTACGAGGACTGCACTGGGTCTGCACCTCTGGTGGCCCACCAATACCGTAATCTCTACCAGGACTACAGTGGGTCTACTCTGTGACGACCTACCTACCAATAATCTTCAAAACTTCGACTGAGTCTGCTGTGGGTTTGCTCTGTTGTGGCCCATTACCTGTCTGCATGGCGAGAGTCAGCACTGTCTTTCTATTGGAAGGACAATACTACTTCTTCAAGACTGCATGGAAATCCACTACTTTCGTGTGCATTTACTGCTCCGACTTTGAGAAAAACACTGCTATTTTACTGTGATGAACGATCAGGACTGTCTTTATGGACTGTGAGAAAATTTTAGCTTTTGATCAACATTGTATCAATAAGTGTGTGCATTTGATATCTTTGTTATTGTAATTTTAACAAATATGTGTTGGCCAGTGCCCAAAACAATTTTTAAAATTTTTTGTGGGGAGCATGGCGGCTATGTAAGTAGGCTGTTTAGGTTCTTATATTGGTAACGCCACGTAGCGCTCTGTATGAAAATCACTGGCTGTGCTGTGTGCAGTCTGTGGCTAGTTTGCAATGTTGTCTGCCATTGTAGTGTTGGGCAGCTGGATGTTAACAGCGCGTAGCGTTGCGCAGTTGGAGTTGAGCCGCCAGCAGTGGTGGATGTGGGAAGTGAGATGGCGGATTTTTGAGAATGGATAATCTGGAGAAGAATGGATGTCATGAACTGCTATATATATTATGACTATTAAGGTAAATACAGTGTTTGTTCTCTAGTAAAATCTTTCATTTGCTAACTATGCCTATCAGTAGTTAGTGCCTTCCGTAGTTTGAATCTTTTATTTAGTAGTGGCGCTCGCTGTATTGCAGTACTTCGAGTAACGAAGATTTTTGTGAGGTACGTGATTTGTGAAAGGTATAGGTTAATGTTAGTCAGGGCCATTCTTTTGTAGGGATTATTGAAAGTCAGATTGCGTTGCGCTAAAAAATATTGTGTGTCAGTTTAAGCACAGTCTTGTAAAATTGTTCAAAGGGGACGCTTCAAAATGTAGGGTTTCGCAGGGATCGAATGAAGGGTAGAGCCATGGGTCGTAACACATATGAAATGTAACGTCCACTGTTCAAAGTGCCGTCAATGCGAACAAGAGGTGATCGAGACGTGTAACCAATGGCACACCACACCATCACGCCGGGTGATACGCCAGTATGGCGATGACGAATACACGCTTCCTATGTGCGTTCACCGCGATGTCGCCAAACACGGATGCGACCATCATGATGCTGTAAACAGAACCTGGATTCATCTGAAAAAATGACGTTTTGCCATTCGTGCATCCAGGTTCGTCGTTGAGTACACCATGGCAGGCGCTCCTGTCTGTGATGCAGCGTCAAGGATAAACACAGCCATGGTCTCCGAGCTGGTAGTCCATGCTGCTGCAAACGTCGTCGAACTGTTTGTGCAGATGGTTGTTGTCTTGCAAACGTCCCGATCTGTTGACTCAGGGATCGAGACGTGGCTGCACGATCCGTTACAGCCATGCGGATAAGATGCTTGTCATATCGACTGCTAGTGATACGAGGCCTTTGGGATCCAGCACGGCGTTCCGTATTACCCTCCTGAACCCACGCATTCCATATTCTGCTACAGTCATTGGATCTCGACCAACGCGAGCAGCAATATCGCGATACGATAAACCGCAATCGCGATAGGCTACAATCCAATCTTTATCAAAGTCGGAAACGTGATGGTACGCATTTCTCGTTCTTACACGAGGCATTACAACAACGTTTCACCAGGCAACGCCGGTCAACTGCTGTTTGTGTATGAGAAATCGGTTGGAAACTTTCCTCATTTCAGCACATTGTAGGTGTCGCCACCAGCGCCAACCTCGTGTGAATGCTCTGAAAAGCCAATCATTTGCATATCACAGCATCTTCTTCCTGTCGGTTAAATTTCTCGTCTGTAGTACGTCATCTTCGTGGTGTAGCAATTTAAATGGCCAATAGTGTACATTTTCAGACAACACTAGTAAAAAAAATGACTCTAAGGGAAGAAACCACACCACGAAGGAATTATCTGAAAGGGACGAAAATTGGCAGTCTTGATGTTAGTATGCAGACGACCAGATGATAACAGATTCAGACAAATTGGGATGTTTATTCAAGAAATACAGATTCACAAATTGAGCAGCTCTACAATGCGCTGGTCCATCTCTGGCCCTTGAGTACGCAGGTAATGTGCTTGCCATTGATTGGTATAGTTGTTGGAAGTCTCCTCAAGGATGTAGTGCCAGAATCTGTCCAGCTGGCGCGTTAGATCGTCATAATCCCGAGATGGTTGGTGGGCGCTGCAGATAATTTTCCAAAAATTCTCAACTGGGGAGAGATCCGGCAACTATGCTGGCCAAGGTTGGTTTTGGGAAGCACAAAGACCAAACAATAGAAACTCTCGCCATGCGTGGGAGCAATGTAAGCCTGGGATGGCCTACCATAAACGACAACGAACTGGTCCGTAGCATACCACTGTGCTGTAAGGTGTCGCGGATGACAACCAAAGGGATTCTGCTTTGCAATGAAGCGGCACCCCACACCATATCTCACACCTCCTGGGTGTCGGGCGTCCGTCAGGTCGGTACCCCATCGCTGTCCCGGGAGTCTCCAGACGTGTCTCGACCTGGAATCTCATTGACTGGAGAAAAATTGTCTTCAGTGACGAGCCCCGCTTCGAGCTGAGCCGCTGTGACTAGCGAAGACGTGTCTCGAAACGCGCCACATAGTAGTGGGATAGTGCCATACGGCGCGACAAGCAGGAATGGTGGTCTCCGGTGCCAATTGGACACAGTTTGGTGCGATATCCCTCAGGAGGAATCCAATAACTCTATAATAAATGCCAAGCCGAATAATTGCTTGCGTAAGAGCCAGCAGTGGACCAACGCGTAATTGACTTGCTTTATTTGTGAAGCTCTTTCGCTTGAGTAAATCATACAAGTTTTCTGCCGTCGCATTCGAATAAGTCCTTCGGGGTTGGGAACTATTTTCTGTCTTACAGTGTAATTACATCTGACTGCAGGTCCTCAAGCTGTAGTTTTTTCGTATTATGAAGTTCAGATTACACAAAATTACTCTAAAATAACTATCGAGTATTTGTTTCGAACCAGCGTACAAAGTTTTCGATGCTGTCGTGGGCCACAGCTTAATATAAAGTATCGTTAGAAGTTTAGTTTTCAGCCTCTGGCTGTGAAACTGAGTATGTCCAATTCACGCTTCAGAAAACAAAAGCCCACAGAAAATTTGAGTCCGTTACATACATAAAGCCCAACTCTTGTGAAAATTTCAAAGTACAGCAGTCACGCGCGATGTCCTGAGTCCAACTACGACACACGCGAAAATTTCTAGGTTGAACTACGCAACGATTCGCTCAGAAACAGCACTCTACTGCATATCTCACACTGAAAATTTGCCCAGTCCAGAGACCGCTGCCACTGACACAGTGTGCGCTGCTCCAAGGGTGAAACCATTTAGACTCACTTCCACCGCACTACTAGCTTGTACTGACTTGCCTCAACCAACAGTGTAAAATTTAGAACATGACTATTCATTCCAATTTATAAAATCATTACGCTGAGACGATTAAAACAATTTTTTCGCCTTCCGACGTCGGTCGTTCTGAGACCTTACAGTCTGCTACTTCTCTCCCGAGCACTAGAATCGTAAATATTAATTCATCAAAACAGATCAACCAAATAAAACACACCCAAATAGTATACTACTGACTAATACGGTAGTTCATTTTGAAGCGACTCTTTATACGCTTTTCAGTTCTGTCATTACACGTTACATATTTTTAATTACAATTGATTTTATTGAGACCTTTTCAATTATGTGTTAATTTTACAAATAAATCAACGTTATGTTTATATTGTTTCTACATAGGAATATATCGGATGTGTATGTTTGCCACGTAATGTCGCCATCTATGCTGACATGTCTGATTGATGGCGTTCTGGCTGAATTTACGTATTGCTTACTTTTGATTCGTTTTTTAGTATCTTAATCGCTTAACGAATGGCCGAAATATTTTGGTCAGTTGTAGCATTTGACAGAAGCTACCATTTGAAGCACCGTAGGTCTTTGTAACTATACAGATGTAGTAGTAATCCAAGTTTTATTATTTGGTGTTAGACGTATTCTGTCCATATGCTGTAGCTTTGTCGATTTTCATCATGCAGGCTATTGGGGTTTTTCGATGATCTCGGTTCATTTATGCGAATAAAAACATCTGCATATCATTAAAGATTCATACACAATTTGATTGTTGCTGGATAAAATGGCCAGCCCTTTCACACGCTGCAGCCACCATTTGTCGAAGTTACTTGAGGGTTTATCCACGAAACGTCTGTGCAGAACTCTACCGCCTTGTCCCAGAGAGGTCCACCTCAGTAGGCAAATATTACATCCCGACTCAGGTGACCGCCTCTGGGGCAGTAACCGCCACCTGTAGGCCTGCTGTGTGCGGCACCCACCACGTGCACCTTGGCCAGTGTTGTGACTGTGGAGGAAATGTTCAAACGTGTGTGAATTCCTAAGGGACCAAACTGCTGAGGTCATCGGTCCCTATACTTACACACTACTTAAACTAACGTATGCTAAAAACGACACACACACCCATGTCCGAGGGAGGAGTCGAACCTCCGGCGGTAGGGGCCGCGCAATCTGTGACATTGTGCCTCTAGCCGCGAGGTCAGTCCGCGCGGCCCACATGGAGATACACTCCTGGAAATGGAAAAAAGAACACATTGACACCGGTGTGTCAGACCCACCATACTTGCTCCGGACACTGCGAGAGGGCTGTACAAGCAATGATCACACGCACGGCACAGCGGACACACCAGGAACCGCGGTGTTGGCCGTCGAATGGCGCTAGCTGCGCAGCATTTGTGCACCGCCGCCGTCAGTGTCAGCCAGTTTGCCGTGGCATACGGAGCTCCATCGCAGTCTTTAACACTGGTAGCATGCCGCGACATTGTGGACGTGAACCGTATGTGCAGTTGACGGACTTTGAGCGAGGGCGTATAGTGGGCATGCGGGAGGCCGGGTGGACGTACCGCCGAATTGCTCAACACGTGGGGCGTGAGGTCTCCACAGTACATCGATGTTGTCGCCAGTGGTCGGCGGAAGGTGCACGTGCCCGTCGACCTGGGACCGGACCGCAGCGACGCACGGATGCACGCCAAGACCGTAGGATCCTACGCAGTGCCGTAGGGGACCGCACCGCCACTTCCCAGCAAATTAGGGACACTGTTGCTCCTGGGGTATCGGCGAGGACCATTCGCAACCGTCTCCATGAAGCTGGGCTACGGTCCCGCACACCGTTAGGCCGTCTTCCGCTCACGCCCCAACATCGTGCAGCCCGCCTCCAGTGGTGTCGCGACAGGCGTGAATGGAGGGACGAATGGAGACGTGTCGTCTTCAGCGATGAGAGTCGCTTCTGCCTTGGTGCCAATGATGGTCGTATGCGTGTTTGGCGCCGTGCAGGTGAGCGCCACAATCAGGACTGCATACGACCGAGGCACACAGGGCCAACACCCGGCATCATGGTGTGGGGAGCGATCTCCTACACTGGCCGCACACCACTGGTGGTCGTCGAGGGGACACTGAATAGTGCACGGTACATCCAAACCGTCATCGAACCCATCGTTCTACCATTCCTAGACCGGCAAGGGAACTTGCTGTTCCAACAGGACAATGCACGTCCGCATGTATCCCGTGCCACCCAACGTGCTCTAGAAGGTGTAAGTCAACTACCCTGGCCAGCAAGATCTCCGGATCTGTCCCCCATTGAGCATGTTTGGGACTGGATGAAGCGTCGCCTCACGCGGTCTGCACGTCCAGCACGAACGCTGGTCCAACTGAGGCGCCAGGTGGAAATGGCATGGCAAGCCGTTCCACAGGACTACATTCAGCATCTCTACGATCGTCTCCATGGGAGAATAGCAGCCTGCATTGCTGCGAAAGGTGGATATACACTGTACTAGTGCCGACATTGTGCATGCTCTGTTGCCTGTGTCTATGTGCCTGTGGTTCTGTCAGTGTGATCATGTGATGTATCTGACCCCAGGAATGTGTCAATAAAGTTTCCCCTTCCTGGGACAATGAATTCACGGTGTTCTTATTTCAATTTCCAGGAGTGTATAATATGGGGAGGTGTCGTGACGTCGCAACTTGTTGTGGAGGATTTTTGATAAAAAAAAAGCCACCTTGCATCATTTACAGGTGCACTAGTAGTTCTGATTACAGTCTACAGTGTAATCACAGTTCATTCGTAAGTGAACTCCGTAAAGCGATATTTTCTTTTAAATATATGAATTTTAATTGCGTTGGTTACTTTTACTTTATGGGTTTTATTTCGGTAATTTGAATTTAGATTTGCTGTCAACACAACTCAAAGAGCACTCTGGTTGAACGCTGTGAGAAGAAAATAATGCAAACCGTCCAGACATAGCGAAATATGTTTTCAGCATTTTCGGAAAGAGGATACAGACAGCGCATCAGTTTCGTCGTTCCGTATTACACTGAGGTAACAGAGGTACACTGAGGTAGCAGTTTGTACGAGGGTAATCCGAAAAGTAAGTTCTATTTTTTTATAAGTACATAGACCTGTTTATTTCTACAATCATTTACATCAGTTTACAGCTTGAACATTTAGCTACTTTTCGACATAATCACCATTTATGTCGATGCATTTTTGCAGACGCTGTGGCAGTTTTTGTACGCCCACGCTATACCAGCTCGCCGCCATACTGTTCAGAAAGTTATGAACGTCTTATTTCACCTCGTCGTCGGAGCTGAATCGCTTTCCGGCCAAATGTTCTTTTGACTAGGGAACAGGTGATAGTCACTGGGCGCCTAGTCAAGACCAGGTGGGTGGGTGGGTGATTATGTTCCACTGAAACTGTTGAAGGAGAGCAACGGTTTGCCGAACGATGTGTGGGCGAGCGTTGTCATGGAGAATGTGTACGCCCTTGCTCAAAATTCCTCTTCTCCGGTTCTGAATTGCGCGTTTGAGTTTTTTGAGAGTCTCATAGTACCTGGCAGCGTTAATTTTGGTCCCAGCGATTCAGCTCCGACGACGAGGTGAAGAAGAGGTTCACAACTTTATGAAAAGCGTGGCGGCGAGCTGGTATCACATGGGCATACAAAATTGCCACAGCGTCTACAAAAATGCATCGACAGAAATGGTGATTATGTAGAAAAATAGCTAAATGGTCAAGCTGTAAACTGATGTAAACCATTGTAGAAGTAAACAGGTCTATGTACTAAAATAGGAGACCATACTTTTGGGATAACGCTCGTATATATACAGATGCCGGTAGTGACGCCTACACAAGATATAAAAGGGCAGTACAATGGCGGAGGGACGTGATTATAGCCGCACGACAGGAATTAATAGACTTTTAACGCGGAATCGTAGTTGGAGCTAGACGCATGGGACATTCCATTTCGGAAATCGTTAGGGAATTGAATATTCCAAGATCTATAGGCTGAAGAGTGTGCCAAGAATACCAAATATCAGATATTACCTCTCACCACTGACAATGTGGTGGCCGTCTGCATTCACTTAACGAGCGAGAGTAGCGTTGTTTGCGCATAGTTTTCAGTGGTAATAGACAAGGAACACTGCGTGAAATAACCGCAGATATCAATGTGTGACATACGAAGAACGAATTCGTTAGGACAACACGGCGAATTTGGCGTTAATGGGCTGTGGCAGCAGACGACGGACGCGAGTGCCTTTGCGGAGAGCACGGCGTCACCTGCAGCACCTCTCCTGGACTCGTGACCGTGTCAGGTGGACCCTAGATGACAGGAAAAGCGTGGCGTGGTCACATGAATTCCGATTTCATTTGGTGAGAGCCGATGGTAGGGTTCGAGTGCAGGATAGATCCCACGAAGCCATGGAGCCAAGTTGACTAACAGGGCACTCTGCACATTGGTGGTGACTCCATAACGCTGTGTGTTGTGTCTGCATGGAAGGACTGGGTCCTCCGATCCAACTGAACCGAGCAGTCACTGGAAATGGTTATGTTCGGCTACTCGGGAACCATTTGCAGCCATTCGTGGACTTCATATTCCCGAACAATGATCGAAATTTTATGGCTGACAGTGCGCCATGCCAGTGAGCCACAGTTGTCCGCCAGTGGTTTCAAGAACATTCTGGACAATTCGAGCGAATGATTTGGCCAGCTAGACCGCCCGACACGAATCCCGTCGAACATTTGTGGGGCATAATCGAGAGGCAGGCAACGCTTTGGCAATTGTGGACGGCTATAGAGGCAGCATGACGCAATATTTCTGCACGGGACTTGCAGCGAGTTCCTGAGTCCGTGCCACGTCGAGTCGCCGCAATACGCTGGGAGAAAGGGAGGCGTGGCACTGTATTAAGAGGCACCCCATGAATTTTGTCACCTCACTGTAAGGAAAATGCTGCATTACGAAAGCAGCCTTTTCACTTGACAGACTTCTCGGTTATTCGGAAAATGTGACAAAAAGGAAGCTACATTAACGAGGCCATATGCGTCGAGTTCTGTATCAAGTATGCCTTTAAGACCAGGAAAAGGTCTAAAAATGCCTTCCTGACGCTGTGTAATTCTCGAAAGCACTGTAACAATTACCATTTAAAACAACTGTTGCGTGGACACATCAGAAATTAAGAACATGAAGTAGTGTATTCAGTAGTCTCCTAATGTTTACGTGCTTGGCGGCACCGGTTTCAAAACAGTGTACAGTGTAAGTCTGTAGCGCCACCTTCCCTTATTATACCTCCACGATTACAACAGCTGCGGTCGTCGGTTTACCTGCCGCGGCTCGCCGTCATGTCACAACACATCACTGAATAAACAAATCTTCTCTACGCCTTAACACTACTTACACAGAACGTGATATTCAACGCGCGGAGCTCGACTCCCATCAGCTTTCAAGGAGAAATGTTGTAAGATATTTGTAAATACAATAGAATAAGTTGGACAACGGTCCTGAGACACGAAGTTAATGCGTACAATAAACAGCATTCAAAATGTTCAAATGTGTGTGAAATCTTATGGGACTTAACTGCTAAGGTCATCAGTCCATAAGCTTACACACTACTTAACCTAAATTATCCTACGGCCAAACACACACACCCACGCCCGAGGAAGGACTCGAACCTCCGCCGGGACCAGCCGCATAGTCCTAAACAGCATTAAATGAGTGGTTTCCGAAAACAGCATATAGCGTGCGATCTTTCATATTTGCTTCAGATCTGTACCGGACGTCCTATTACAACAACTACAAAAGTGACAATACAAAGTTGTTTGACATTTTTTGACGTCTTGGTACGTACGCCAACCAAAGGGCTTGTAAGTGAGGCGAACGAACGAACTTCCTTTACCATTGAGAAGGAACTACGACGGTGTACTGAAAAGTAATGGCTCCGAATTTTTTGCGTGAACTCTCTTACATCTTTTTAAATGAAACAAACGTTATTGGCATCCTACATCACGTCTACATACTTGTAACCCTTGAGGGCTGCGAACTGTAGCGAGTAACATGTCGCTTTGTAATGTAACGCACGTCGGTGTGTAAGAAACAGCGAACTGTAATTTAGTTTCGAGTTCGAAGAGTTCGTCCACACATGGATCACACTCTCTTTCAGAATGACAATGCCTGACCACACACGAGTGCTACGACATCTGCAGCAATCCGACGCTTCGAGTCCACCGTCATCTTCCATCCTCTACACACCGCCGAGTTGGCCCCATTCGATTTTCATCTGTTTCCAGAATTTAAAGAACGCCTTCGATAGTAACGAAGCGGTGCAGCGGACGTAAGGTTGTGGTTCCGTCTAGAAAGTCAGACATTCTACAGCGACGATATCAACAAACTGGTCTGTCGTCGCCAGGGTGACTACGTTAAGAAATAAATATGTAGACGTGAGCAATAAAGATGTAGAATGTTAATAAAGTTTGCTATATTTAAAATGCTTTAAAAGTTTTCACATAAAAAATTTCGTAGCCATTACTTTCAGCACGCCCTCGTATGTTAATCACAAATACCCGATTGTTGTTGTTGTTGTTGTGATCTTCAGTCCTGAGACTGGTTTGATTCTGCTCTCCATGCTGCTCTATCCTGTGCAAGCTTCTTCATCTCTCAGTACCTGCTGCAACCTACATCCTTCTGAATCTGCTTAGTGTATTCATCTCTTAGTCTCCCTCTACAATTTTTACCCTCCACGCTGCCCTCCAATGCTAAATTTGTGATCCCTTGATGCCTCCGAACATGTCCTACCAACCGTTCCCTTCTTCTTGTCAAGTTGTGCCACAAACTCCTCTTCTCACCAATTCTATTCAATACCTCCTCATTAGTTATGTGATCTACCCATCTAATCTTCAGCATTCTTCTGTAGCACCACATTTCGAAACTTTCTATTCTCTTCTTGTCCAAACTTTTTATCGTCCATGTTTCTCTTCCACACATGGCTACACTCCATACAAATACTTTCAGAAACGACTTCCTGACATTTAAATCTATACTCGATGTTAAATTTCTCTTCGTCAGAAACGCTTTCCTTGCCACTGCCAGTCTACATTTTATATCCTCTCTACTTCGACCATCTTCAGTTATTTTGCTCCCCAGATAGCAAAACTCCTTTACTACTTTAAGCGTCTCATTTCCTAATCTAATTCCATCAGCATCACCCGACTTAATTCGACTACATTCCATTATCCTCGTTTTGCTTTTGTTGATGTTCATCTTATATCCTCCTTTCAAGACACTGTCCATTCCGTTCAACCGCTCTTCCAAGTCCTTTGCTGTCTGTGACAGAATTACAATGTCATCGGCGAACCTCAAAGTTTTTATTTCTTCTCCATGGATTTTAATACCTACTCCGAATCTTTCTTTTGTTTCCTTTACTGCTTGCTCAATGCACAGATTGAATAACAGCGGGGAGAGCCTACAACCCTGTCTCACTCCCTTCCCAACCACTGCTTCACTTTCATGCCCCTCGGCTCTTATAACTGTCATCTGGTTTCTGTACAAATTGTAAATAGCCTTTCGCTTCCTGTATTTTACCCCTGCCACCTTTAGAATTTGAAAGAGAGTATTCCAGTCAACATTGTCAAAAGCTTTCTCTAAGTCTACAAATGCTAGAAACGTAGGTTTGACTTTCCTTAATCTTTCTTCTAAGATAAGTTGTAAGGTCAGTATTGCCTCACGTGTTCCAACATTTCTACGGAATCCAAACTGATCTTCCCCGAGGTCGGCTTCTACCAGTTTTTCCATTCGTCTGTAAAGAATCCGCGTTAGTATTTTGCAGCTGTGACTTATTAAACTGATAGTTCGTAATTTTGACATCTGTCAACACCTGCCTTCTTTGGGATTGGAATTATGATATTCTTCTTGAAGCTTGAGGGTATTTCGGCTGTCTCATACATCTTGCTCACCAGATGGTACAGTTTAGTCAGGCCTGGATCTCCCAAGGCCGTCAGTAGTTCCAATGCAATGTTGTCTACTCCCGGGGCCTTGTTTCGACTCAGGTCTTTCAGTGCTCTGCAAACTCTTCACGCAGTATCGTATCTCCCATTTCATCTTCATCTACATCCTCTTCCATTTCCATAATATTGTCCTCAAGTACATCGCCCTTGTATAGACCCTCTATATACTCCTTGCACCTTTCTGCCTTCTCTTCTTTGCTTAGAACTGGGTTTCCGTTTGAGCTCTTGATATTCATACAAGTCGTTCTCTTATCTCCAAAGTTCTCTTTAATTTTCCTGTAGGCAGTATCTATCTTACCTCTAGTGAGATAAGCCTCTAAATCCTTACATTTGTCTAGCCATCCCTGCTTAGCCATTTTACACTTCCTGTCGATCTCATTTTTGAGACGTTTGTATTCGTTTTTGCCTGCTTCATTTACTGCGTTCTTATATTTTCTCCTTTCATCAATTAAATTCAGTATTTCTTCTGTTACCCAAGGATTTCTATTAGCCCTCGTCTTTTTACCTACTTGATCGTCTGCTGCCTTCACTACTTCATCCCTCAGAGCTACCCATTCTTCTTGTACTGTATTTCTTTCCCCCATTCCTGACAATTGTTCCCTTATGTTCTCCCTGAAACTCTGTACAACCTCTGGTTTAGTCAGTTTATCCAGGTCCCATCTCCTTAAATTCCCACCTTTTTGCAGTTTCTTCAGTTTTAATTTACAGTTCATAACCAATAGATTGTGGTTAGAGTCCACATCTGCCCCTGGAAATGTCTTACAATTTAAAACCTGGTTCCTAAATCTCTGTCTTACCATTATATAATCTATCTGATATCTTCTAATACCTCCAGGCTTCTTCCATGTTTCCAGCTTCCTTTATGTTTCTTGAACCAAGTGTTAGCTATGATTAAGTTATGCTCTGTGCAAAATTCTACCAGACAGCTTCACCTTTCATTTCTTACCCCCAATCCACAATTCACCTACTATGTTTCCTTCTCTCCCTTTTCCTACTCTCGAATTCCCGATTAATCGCACGCAATTTTTTCTGAACAAATTCATGACTTATAAACTTCCCATTTGGAAGATTTTGGTGTAACTAGAATAGGCTACCAATTACCTCGACATACATATACACAGTGAGTGATCCAAAAGAATGTCTTCAGGAAGACAGTTTTGTTTTCAACATCAGTTTAATAATTCAGTCTTTGAAATGAACGTGAAACTGTAACTGAAAATGGAAATTTGTGGTAAAGTCTGATGGCATCAAACTGCCGAGGTCATCGGTCCCTAAGCTTAAGCACTACTTAAGCTAACTTACGCTAAGGACGACACAGACACCCATGCCCGAGGGAGGACTCGAACCCCCGACGGGGGAAGCCGCGCCAACCGTGACAAGACGTCACAGACCGCGCGGCTACTCTGTCACTTACCATGTAAGAGTAATGACAATGCCAGATCACACACGGGTGCTGTGACGTCTGCCTCAGTCCGACGCCTTGGGTCCACCGTCACACAAGGACAAAAATGAGAACGCAGCATGTCTCTAATTAGCACTAGAAAAAAATGACAACTGTATTAATCGAACTAGAGGAGGTAATTTTAACAGAAAAAACATCTCAAGTTAGCTGCACATCGATCAGTCGGATGCACTACTAATACTACCCTTGTGGGACCGAGCGCGGTAGCGCAGTACTTAGCACACTGGACTCGTATTCGGGGGGACGACGGTTCAAATCAACATTCGGCCATCGAGATTTAGGTTTTCCATGGGTTCCCTAAATCGGTCAGGGCAAATGCCGGGATAGTTCGTTTGAAATGGCACGGCCTATTTCCTTCCCCATCTTTGACACAATCCGAGCTTGTGCTCCCTCTCTAATGACCTCGACGTCGACTGTACGTTAAACACAATATTCCTTTCTTCCTTCCTTGTCCTTGCGGAGAACAATCACAGATGAAAAATGAGCCAACATATTTTGCGTGGAATAATATGTGCATTACGGTAAATAAAATAAGAAAAAAAAACGAGCGTAACGTGAAATTTTATTGAACCACTTTTCACTCTGTTATACATAGTCTGACGTCCCATCGGCAACATTAGAGTCCGGACACCAGAAAATACTATAAGCAAACTGGACGTGTCCTTTTCAAACTAATCGCCCAGGCATTTATCTTCTGTGATCTGGGGAAATCATGGGAAATATATTGATAAAGGTCGGCCGATGTCTCCGAGCGGTTGTAGGCGCTTGAATCTGGAACCGCGCGACCGCTACGGTCGCAGGTTCGAATCCTGCCTCGGGCATGGGTGTGTGTGATGTCTCCTTAGGTTAGTTAGGATTAAGTAGTTCTTAGTTCTAGGGGACTGATGACCTCAGATGTTAAGTCCCATAGTGCTCAGAGCCATTTGAACCATTTAACGATAAGGGGTGCAGAAAAACAACATGGTAATAAGGTCAGAGCAGGATTGGAGACATCGAACTGAATAAAACTTTCCGCTATGAATAGGGAGGAGCATCCCGCAACCGACGTGCCACATCTGTGCTACCAACACGAACCACAGGCAGAAGGGACCACAGAATTGTCCGGCAAGAATAAAGAGCCGCTAACACTACCGTTGCTGCGGTTCAGCGAACACTAATGGGCTGCCTACGGCACACTTTGAGCGTCAGGGCCGTTGCCAAACGGCTACACGACTCGGGAGTAACTGGATGCGACCATTATAACGAATGCGCTTCATACCACACGAGCGTTCTTCTCGTTAGCCGAAGACGCAAACACACGCTTACCCGGTTGTGTTCTTATCAGGGACGAATGTACATGGTCAACGGGAGAGACGGACAGAGGGATGCTGATCACCAGAATGGGTCAAAATGTCCTGCAGTAAACACCACACGTCTCCACAGCGTCTCGTCAAATGATGGAAAAGTGATGCTGGTGATGTTGATCCACCTGTCGCACCGAGACGTCAGTCTCAATGGCGACGTGAGGGCTGTTTTCCCTCAGACCTTCCCTCCTGGCAATCGTCGACAATACAAACCCGATAATGCTTTCTACGCGCATTCATATCAGTCACCTATACTGAACTTTTTTTTTATCGAGTTGGGCCTCTATGGACTGCGTGGTAACAATCAACTTCATTCTAGTGTCCAGCTTTGACTTCCTGCCAGTATCTTGTGAGCCTACCAAGAAGTGCCTTTTTATGCTCTTCGGATAATGGTCCTCTCCGTCTTTTGGACGTTGATGCCATTTTAAAACCTTGGTAGTTGTTCGCCAATCTTCTAAATTTGTTCCTGTCAGCAATTTCTCTCTCTGAGATACCAATCTGCCTAAGATTTTTTTCACATTCTTCGAAGCATCTTGGCCTTTTTTCTTAGATCGGATGAACATATTCTTTCTGTTAGTCGATCACCGTCCTTCCTCATGAGATGACCGTAAAATAACAATCGTCTCTTCTTAATGGATGCTGTGATACGTTCTGCCTTGTTGCACAAGTCCTCATTTGGTCTCACTCGCGATTGTCCATCAGCCCATCTATTACCTAGAATTTTCCTTAATATCCTACGCTCTCGCTTTTCCAGCCGCTCAGCTTGACCTTGTCTATTCGTGGTCAAAGTTTCGGACGCATATAAGACATCAGGTTTTACAACTGTATTATAATGTTGGAACCTGGCCCCTATACTCATAGACTAATAGTTTCTGAACTATTACACGCGGAACACACTATTTCACGAAGACAAGATGGCAACGTGTGTGTCTTGATGAAATAAAATGTATACAGTACATGCCGTGAAGCTAATCCTCATAGTCTACAAGGCAACAACGCCATACTGTTTTGTTTCCCACGGATCCCAATGCCATCGTGAAATCATGAGCCACTATTGTCGAGCCTTGCGGAATAATATCGGATCATCTGCAGGAATTGACACCGTTTCTCTCGTTTTGGTATGTGTGTACGTATCGAGGTAAAGTGATCAGTGTTAAGGACTGTGATTTATTTATTTACACGTCAAGTTCCGCAGGACCAAATTGAAGAGCAAATCTCCAAGGTTATGGAACGTGCCAGTACATGAAATTACAACGTAAAAGTAATAACAGATAAAAATAAAATGTTTGTGAAAAAAATGTTCAAATGTGTGTGGAAAAAAGACAATTCAGGATGTGTTAAATGACGATCAGTTTGGTTTTAGAAAAGGCAAAGGTACCAGACTGGCCGTTCTGGCGAAGCAGTTGATAATGGAAACAAGACCAGAGAAAAATCAAGACACGTTCACAGGATTTGTCGATCTGGAAAAGCGGTTGACAATGTAAAATGGTGCAAGATGTTAAGAAATTCTGAGAAAAATAGGGGTAAGCTGTAGAAAGAGAAGGGTAATATGCAATATGTACAAGTGTCAAGAGGGAATAATAAAAGTGGAACCAAGAATTAAGTGCTCGGATTAAAAAGGGTGTAAGAAAGGGATGTAATCTTTCGCCCCTACTGTTCAATCTGTACACCAAAGAAGCAATAATAGACATAAAAGAAAATGTTTGTGAAGCCAAAAAAAGTCAAGCCATACGTTTAAGTAGACGCAATCAATAATACAACATAAAAATCAGCTTAAAATTTCAAGCATCTCCTCGACAGATTAGGAGTGACCAATGAGGAAACTCTTCACTTTCGATTTGAAAGTGCATGGATTATTGCTTCTCATGGTAGATTATTGAAAATGGATGCAGCAGTATACTGCTCACCTTTCTGGACAACAGTTAAGGAAGTCCCATCCAAATGCATGTTTGATTTCTGCCATTAACTGAGTGAAAGCTGATTATTCTTGGGAATAAGCTGATATTGTTAACAAGAAATGTCAGTAAGGAATATACATATTGAGAGGCCAATGTCAAAATACCCAGACTCGTGAACAGGGATCGACAAGAAGTTCGTAAACTTACACCACTTATTGCCCGAACTGCCCGTTTCTGAACCACAAATATCCTTTTAGAATGGGAAGAGTTACCCCAAAATATAATACTATACGACATAACCGAATAAAAATAAGCGAATTAATTTTCGTGTCGAACTATGACTCACTTCAGATACCGTTCGAATAGTAAAAATGGCAGCATTAAGTCTTTGAACAAGATCCTGAACGTGGGCTTTCCATGACCGTTTACTATATACGTGAACACCTAGAAATTTGAACTGTTCAGTTTCACTAATCGTATGCCCATTCTGTGAAATTAGAACGTCAGGTTTTGTTGAATTGCGTGTTAGAAACTGTAGAAACTGACTCTTACTGTGATTTGGCGTTGGTTTATTTTCTACAAGCCATAAACTTATGTCATGAATTGCAGTATTTGAAACCGAGCCAACGTTACTTTACTACTTTACTACCAAGCTAGTGTCATCAGCAAACAGAAATATTTTAGAGTTACCTGTAATACTACAGAGCATATCGTTTATATAAATAATGAACAGGAGTGGCTCCAACACTGATCCCTGGGGCACCCCCCATTTGACCGTACCCCACTCAGACCCCACATCACAGCCATTCTCAACACTTTGAACCAATTGTGAGCTATTCCCCGTATTCCGTAATGGTCCAGCTTCTGGAGCAATATTTTGTTATCAACACAATCAAACGCCTTAGTTAAATCAAAAAATATGCCTATCGTCCGAAACCTATTGTTTAGCCCATCCAGTGCCGCACCGAGAAAAGAGAATATAGCATTTTCAGTTGTTAAACGACTTCTTATGCCGAACTGTACATTCGAAAGCAAATTGTGTGATATAAAATGACCAATTTTCCTTACATACACAGCCTTCTCAATAACTTTAGCAAACACATGGCATTGAAATAGATCTAAAATTATCCAAATGATCTCTTTTTCACTTTTTATAAAGCTGCTTTACTATTAAGTACTTTAATCGTTCAGGAAACTGAACTTTCCTAAAGGAAAAATTACAAATATAGCTAAATACGGGGCTAACATGTGCAGACAGTACTTTAATATTCTGATAGGCACTCCATCATATCCAACAAAGTCCTTAGCCTTCAGTGATTTAATTATTGACTCAATCTCCCCCTTGTCTGTATCACAGAGGAGTATTTCAGGAATCAATCTCGGAAATACATTTGGCAAGAGAGTTATATGATACCCCGTAGAAACTAAATTTTGATTTAATTCACCAGCAATACTCAGAAAATGATTGTTAAATACTGTACACATATCTATCAGTAACAGAAATATTTTTACTACTAACTGACTTTATATCATCGACCTTTTGCTGCTGACCAGACACTTTCTTCACAACTGACCATATGGTTTTAATTAGTTATTCTATTTGCATACCACATACTCTTTGCCTTACAAATAACATTTTTAAGCACCTTACAGTACTGTCTGTAATGGGCTACTGTAGCGTGATTGTTAATACTTCTCACATTTTGATATAATTCCCGCTTTGTTCTTCATAATATCCTTATCGCACTACTCAGCCACCCAGGCTGCCTTTTACTGGTAGTACCCCGTTTAGTTCTTGCCAACTGCCAGTTCCCATTCCCCAGCAACCTTCACCATCCTCAACCTATCTAGTTCCTCCTTTGCGCGTTGTAATTGCACCTGAAGGACACAGATCTTAAGCTCCTTCTCTATCAACTTATTTCTACTACTGATTGTGCATTCCCAGGAGAGGATCCCGCTAGAATGCCCACTGACTTCCCCACTGCATCCTCCTCCCCCCCTCCCCTCCAATGAAAATATTTTGAACACATCCAACACCGTAACCCACTACTCACAAACCTGCGACAGAGCTCACACTTCTCACTCATGGTAAAATTTTACAGTTACTGAAAAACGTTAAACGTCTACGTTACCTATGTTCAGTTACACCTGTAGCACTATTTATAGAACTAACAATAGCGGTCTCGAAATCCTCTCTCTACTACGAAAGCAATTACTTTTATTAATACTACTAAACCACAACTAATACCTAAAACTTCACAAAATTTATTATCTAAAACCAAAAATTCAAGCGGCCACTGGAACACTCAACGAAGTTATAACAGTGAATGAATATGTTACTGAAATATTTCACTAGAAACAATACGAAACGTCAGCTGAAAACTAAAGCACGAAATTTACTGAACGACTTCAACGAACAGAAAACTCTAAAAAACACAGCGAGCGAACGTTTTCATAAGTTTATTATATCGTTATTTCGATACAAACAGCACGAACACCGTCGGAAACTATTAAATTTAATAACTGTATAACAGTGCACAAATAACTTTGTCAGTACTTACTTTATAACGGCTGCAGCTGCAACCGCACGCCGCAAAATGTAAACACACTACTGAGGCGTGACGCTTGGGTGAACGACGTAAGCACACTCACGAAGCTTATGTCACACTTTCCAACATGCTGACGTGATGTTGTGTGGAACGATCTTGTGTTCCAATCGCTGTTGGTTCTTATCGCCGGCGCTTGGACAACACAACGTTGTGTTATTCCTTGCTATATCGACGCATTTTCAATAACATGCACCACAAAAATTAAAAAATAAATAAATTTCGTTAATTGTTGTTAACTTTCGTTAAAAACATACTTTTTAAACTGATACTATCGTTTAAGTTGGGTCCAGAAACTGAAAATATCCTTCAGCGCAATCTTATCAAAACCAACGCATTTTTCGTACACTGTACACCAACGGGAGGGGTACTTTATGATCACCACTGAAATACAAGTTTTTTTAATTATCGTCGTCGATTACCTTTGTTAAGAACATACTTTCTGCAGTGTCCTGAGCCTGACAATACGGAAACGACATTTGTTGCAAAATGTCTTAGGACTTAAATTTTTCGGTTAAGTTTTACTGAAAACAGAATCTGATATAAAAATCATTAAAAAACAGTTATTTCTTTCACTTTTTTAAAAATTTAAAGTACCTGAATAGATTACAATATTTTCAAAAAGTGGGCATAAAACACCCCCTCCCCCATCCTTAGGTTGTGAGGGTTAATGAGGCCCAGTAACTCCTGGCTCTGCCCTCCTTCTAGCTCTCCATGGTGAGCGCCATCTCCCGAATTCTTTGTCTTTCATGTTGGCGGCGACTCACAGCACAAATGAACTGGTTTTCCGCCTCCTCCGCTGACACTGATCTTTATTCTCAGACATAACGCGTCAATCTACAGACAATGGACAAAAGAACAGCAAGCGACGGCGAAATCCGTCGTTTTATTACAGCAGGTGAAGATTTCAACTATAACATAGCTTTTAAACCACCTTCTTGGAAGGGCTGGGGTTGGGGGCGTCTCCTCGACCCCGCCTCCTTTGGCTGCAGCCACTGCCATACTTCCTTTCCTCTGTTTTATTTGTTTTTAAGCGGTTTTCCTCTTTTTCTGCCACATCTAATTTTCCGTTTAATGGGTTGCACTCTGTTGACTTGCGTTTGCTATTCATCTCTTTAATGCTTTGCCTTGATGGATCGGCGGTGAGACGGCTTTGGGAGGGCCTGCTCCCTTCGGATGTGCAGAGCTCGGGGGAACTGTGTGCACTCTTTAATATTTCTCTTATCTTGTTTTACTTTTGACGGTCCAACTGATGTCCCTTACATTTTTAGGCTCTTCCCTTTTACGTCTCTCTTTATTCTGTAGCTGCCTTCGCCCTTGAACGGATCTGCGCGGTCGGAATGCAGGTTGAGTTACTCTCGCCACAGCTGAGCCCTGGGGGACCACCTGTCTGTTCTAACTTACGCACCGATCCGATCCATCTACTTCTCAGTTCTGCCATTGCTTTTACCACTTCGACTTACATTCCTCAGACGAGCACATTCTTGGTGGACGTCGCTAGCTCCGCATGAAAGAACCCTCGACCGAGGGGCTGATGACCTCGCCTTTAGTCCCTTACCCCAAGCCAACCGACCAACCAGGTAACCAATCCGTGGTTCTGCCGTATGAGAACGTCAAAGCCACCACTCTTTTCCAACAGCACAATGCCCATCGTCATACTGCTATCTTCGTTCCTTGTAGATATAGGTATCGTAACCGGTTACTACGTCAGACTTTTCCTAACTTAAGGGTGTGTAGGGTACTATTGAGCGTTCTATCGACAGTTCTTCCCGTTAACAAACTCCATCTCTCAAGTCCGATTTTGAAAAGTATTCCTAATAGCCACCTACAGTCACAACTGCTTCAAAACCTTCAATGTTACCGCTACCAAAGGCCCTCGGGTGACCTGATGGATAATTTATTATATATTTCAGCTTCGGGTGACACAAAAGTTGTCATTAACGGTTTAGACTTAGTGCAAAGTCATCGTCAAATGATCTCTTAAAAAGGTCAAACAAAAGAGCAGGTTATAGTAAAATATCAGAACCACAAACTAATCACAAAAAACATCTCCATACAGTCATGGACTGTGTGGCTGGTACCAGAGGAGGTTCGAGTCCTCCCTCGGGCATGGGTGTGTGCTTGTCCTTAAAATAATTTAGGTTACGTAGTGTGTAAGCTTACGGACTGATGACCTTAGCAGTTAAGTCCCATAAGATTTCACACACATATACATATGAACATCTCCATGCCTTAATACCACCTCCTCCATACTTCACTGTTGGCACTACACGTGCTAGTATACGACGTTCTGCAGGCATTGGACAAACCCAAACCCTTCCATCCGATTGACACAAGCAATAGCGTGATGCATCACTCGAAATTAGTGTTACTTAACCATCGATAAACTATCGATTAATCGATAGCATTTACAGGATCGTTACTAACGGTAGTCGGGTTTAAATATCGATAGTCCTGTCGTTTATAATCTAATTCTTTTTTAATTGGCGCCTGAAAAATTCTCGGTTCCTATTACCTCAATGGAGTTTGGAGTGCAGAGGTAAAGTATATTGTATAGAGGTAGTTAATCAACATCAAATGTGGTGGCGCCTCAGCCAGTCTATGTTGTTTACAAATATGTTGGTAATAGACTAGTCTCTGTGGGGGAGGGGTCGTGAGTGAAGGACTTTTCTTGTTTGTCTTTCACTGATGACAAGTCACGGTCGTGCGCATGTCGTAGCGATCTGATGCTTCTGGTAAAAACTAGACACGTAAATAACATGTATTCGTGAATGCGGATTATACAGATGGTCATCTTCAAATGTGCCAGTTTACTTTTTTGTAGCAAGGAATAAAAATGCAAGGCTTTTGTAATACAGCGCAGTTAGTAGAGGGAAAAAAATGACATTTTAAAGACTTGTTAAGTATTTGTGATTGTACTGTATAATGCACTTTAAAGTAAATACAAGTATTATCGTTATTAATTAAACGCACCCGCTATTGTCATCATCTGTTTCTGAGTCCTCATTATATTTACAAGTGTTTTCGGTTCTATATGTTAACGTGTAAGGTGGATGGAAAACACAAAAAACCGACGCAATCTCAATGCCACTACGTCACTTCTGCTTTTGTAGAAGCACAAATATCATTCATGTGTTGGTTACCCGTGTTGTGTTCGATCACCGGACACACTAGCTCTAGCAAAACTAAATACAGTAAAAGCACAACACGTGGAGTGTCAAGTTTTTTTATTTGTACGTTGGCTGTTTCATCCTGTTTTGCCCACTGCATCAACTTAACAGTACAAGACTGTTTCAAAACAGAAACGTGTTGCAAAATTTTATTGAAAACAAACGCTATTGTGATTTTATTTCTTAGCTATACACTAGCCAGTGACAAAGTGCGCAATGTTCAAAAAAGAGCAAACAAGAAACAACTGAGCTGATAGAAGTGGTTCCGACCCGATGGAACAGCTCATGCCAAACGCTCAAAAGAATTTTGAAAATACAAAGTGAGATTGAGACTGCGATCAATGAGAGTTCAAAAGCACTGCCTACCCTCACAGCAGAAAATTTCGTAGCTATACAGGAGATAATAGTTCTTCCTGAACTTTTTGAAGAAGCAACAACAAGAATCTCAGGGGAGTCATGTATCACTGCTTCCTTAATTATCCTCTTACACGAGGTATCGCTGCAAAGCTTTCAGACTTGCAAAGCTACTTAAGAACTATTCAAGGACGAAATATTCTGTGTTCCTTGATTAAATCTGTTAATGAAAGTGTGAAACCATTTAACACATTGTTTGTTAATATGCGTGTGACATTATTACATCCTAGGCTTAAAAAACCTGTTTCAGGACATTTCAAGAGGCAGAGAACGCTGCTATCACCGCGACAAGTACAAGAATAATACCTGAAACAGAAGCATCCACGAGCAGTGCTAATACGTCTACTGATAATTCTATCAGTTTGAAATTGGATGATCTACTTTTTTTGTCAATTAGCAACAGCGTAACGTCGATTTTTAACACCAGTCAGGGATTCCATAATTGACCTGCATCAATATTGTGAGAATCCTGTAATAGACAAGCATGCTTGTGTATTAGAATATTGTACAGAACCTAATAGTATGTTGCAGAGAGGCTTTTCTCAAAGGCAGGATAAATAATTACTTAAAAATGCAACAGACTAAAGGAGAAGGATTTAAACATCTTACTTCTACACTCCTGGAAATTGAAATAAGAACACCGTGAATTCATTGTCCCAGGAAGGGGTAACTTTATTGACACATTCCTGGGGTCAGATACATCACATGATCACACTGACAGAACCACAGGCACATAGACACAGGCAACAGAGCATGCACAATGTCGGCACTAGTACAGTGTATATCCACCTTTCGCAGCAATGCAGGCTGCTATTCTCCCATGGAGACGATCGTAGAGATGCTGGATGTAGTCCTGTGGAACGGCTTGCCATGCCATTTCCACCTGGCGCCTCAGTTGGACCAGCGTTCGTGCTGGACGTGCAGACCGCGTGAGACGACGCTTCATCCAGTCCCAAACATGCTCAATGGGGGACAGATCCGGAGATCTTGCTGGCCAGGGTAGTTGACTTACACCTTCTAGAGCACGTTGGGTGGCACGGGATACATGCGGACGTGCATTGTCCTGTTGGAACAGCAAGTTCCCTTGCCGGTCTAGGAATGGTAGAACGATGGGTTCGATGACGGTTTGGATGTACCGTGCACTATTCAGTGTCCCCTCTACGATCACCAGTGGTGTACGGCCAGTGTAGGAGATCGCTCCCCACACCATGATGCCGGGTGTTGGCCCTGTGTGCCTCGGTCGTATGCAGTCCTGATTGTGGCGCTCACCTGCACGGCGCCAAACACGCATACGACCATCATTGGCACCAAGGCAGAAGCGACTCTCATCGCTGAAGACGACACGTCTCCATTCGTCCCTCCATTCATGCCTGTCGCGACACCACTGGAGGCGGGCTGCACGATGTTGGGGCGTGAACGGAAGACGGCCTAACGGTGTGCGGGACCGTAGTCCAGCTTCATGGAGGCGGTTGCGAATCG
The DNA here is from genome assembly GCF_023898315.1 of Schistocerca nitens. Lineage (NCBI taxonomy): Eukaryota > Metazoa > Arthropoda > Insecta > Orthoptera > Acrididae > Schistocerca > Schistocerca nitens. The sequence continues at coordinate 1,164,024,639 of NC_064615.1, read as the reverse complement.
TCCTCGCCGATACCCCAGGAGCAACAGTGTCCCTAATTTGCTGGGAAGTGGCGGTGCGGTCCCCTACGGCACTGCGTAGGATCCTACGGTCTTGGCGTGCATCCGTGCGTCGCTGCGGTCCGGTCCCAGGTCGACGGGCACGTGCACCTTCCGCCGACCACTGGCGACAACATCGATGTACTGTGGAGACCTCACGCCCCACGTGTTGAGCAATTCGGCGGTACGTCCACCCGGCCTCCCGCATGCCCACTATACGCCCTCGCTCAAAGTCCGTCAACTGCACATACGGTTCACGTCCACGCTATCGCGGCATGCTACCAGTGTTAAAGACTGCGATGGAGCTCCGTATGCCACGGCAAACTGGCTGACACTGACGGCGGCGGTGCACAAATGCTGCGCAGCTAGCGCCATTCGACGGCCAACACCGCGGTTCCTGGTGTGTCCGCTGTGCCGTGCGTGTGATCATTGCTTGTACAGCCCTCTCGCAGTGTCCGGCGCAAGTATGGTGGGTCTGACACACCGGTGTCAATGTGTCCTTTTTTTCCATTTCCAGGAGTGTATTTTAAACAACAGACTATAGGAGTAGAATTTAAGTAGCTTGCTTTTTGTAAAACAAAATTTTGATATCACGTATCGTTGTATTTTAAGCAATAAAAATTCTTAGAAAGCTATTTTTCATTTGAAATAAGTGCACGAAACTATCGATAGCTAATCGATACATCGATAGTTATTAAATATACGATTGATAATATCGGATGTACCAAGTACCGATGTTAACACTGCTCGAAACCACTCGTTTCCAGTCACCCACTGTGGAGTGGCTTCGCTCTCGACACCACCTCAAGAGTAGCTCAGCGCGGAGTACAGAAATGCGTGGTATGTGGGGAACTACTGGACCACTGCAAGCCATTTTTTTAAGTGCCTGCGCAGTAGTTGTACCGGCTGCACTACGGTAGCACTATGGAAGTCACGCATGATTCGTTTTACTGATGCCCAGCCTCCACAATACTCGACGGTCGCTGTTTGTATCCGTGTTCTTGGTTTAGCTGCGCTCCTTCTTCTCTTTTCCACGTCACAAACGCGTCACCAACAGTAGACTAATGGAAAATTTGTTACTTAGGTGACATCCAGAGGCTAGTACAAGTTCGAAGTGATTGAGCTTTCTTAGCACTGCCATTTTGCCGTTACTGCTTCTGCACGGAGAGTAGTGCCTTCCTTTACGCTAGCAGATTAGCCTCCCCTGACGTCTGGCGGTAAGTTTCGCAACACATACGGGCATCTACTTGTGGTCGCGCAGTGTGTAACAACTTGAATTCGTTAGATACTTATCGAGTTAAATGGGTATAAGACAAAATGTGGCGCTTGTCTGACATTTAACGCAGGCCAAACGTGCAGAACATTTGGTGTCCGCTTTAGAGAACACTGTAACGCAGGTAGTAATAAAACAGCATTTCGTTCTCTTTTTAAAAAGAAAGGCGAGCGTAAAATATACTACTGGCCATTAAAAATGCTACACCACGAAGATGACATGCTACAGACACGAAATTTAACCGACAGGAAGAAGATGCTCTGATATGCAAATGATTAGCTTTTCAGAGCATTCACACAAGGTTCGCGCCGGTGGCGACACCTACAACGTGCTGACATGCTTCGGATAAGGAGAACAAATGCGTAGCATCACGTTTCCGACTTTGATAAAGGTGGGATTGTAGCATATCCCGATTGCGGTTTATCGTATCGCGACATTGCTGTTCGCGTTGGTCGAGATCCAATGACTATTAGCAGAATATGGAATCGGTGGGTTCAGGAGGGTAATACGGAACGCCGTGCTGGATCCCAATGGCCTCGTATCACTAGCAGTCGAGATGACAGGCATTTTATCCGCATGGCTGCAACGCATCGTGCAGCCACGTCTCGATCCCTGAGTCAACAGGTGCGGACGTTTGCAAGACAACAAACATCTGCACGAACAGTTCGACGACGTTCGCAGCAGCATGGACTATCAGCTCGGAGATCTTGGCTGCGGTTACCCTTGACGCTGCATCACAGGAGCGCCTGCGATGGTGTACTCAACGACGAACCTGGGTGCACGAATGGCAAAACGTCCTTTTTTCGGATGAGTTCAGGTTCTGTTTACAGCATCATGATGGTCACATCCGTGTTTGGTGGCATCGCGGTGATCGCACATTGCAAGCGTGTATTCGTCATCGCCATACTGGCGTATCACCCGGCGTGATGGTATGGGGTGTCATTAGCTACACGTCTCGGTCACCTCTTGTTCGCATTGACGGCACTTTGAACAGTGTACGTTACATTTCAGATGTCTTACGACCCGTGGCTCTACCCTTCATTCGATACCTGCGAAACCCTACATTTCAGCAGCATAATGCACGACGGCATGTTGCAGGTCCTGTACGGTCCTTTCTGGATACAGAAAATGTTCGACTTCTGCCCTGGCCAGCAGATTCTCCAGATCTCTCACCAATTGAAAACGTCTGGTCAATGGTGGCCGAGCTACTGGCTCGTCACAATATGCCAGTCACTACTCTTGATGAAGGGTGGTATCGTGTTGAAGCTGCATGGGCAGCTGTACCTGTACACGCCATCCAAGCTCTGTTTGACTGAATGTCGAGACGTATCAAGGCCGTTATTACGGCCAGAGGTGGTTGTTCTGGGTACTGATTTCTCAGGATCAATGCACCAAAATTGCGTGAAAATGTAATCACATGTCAGTTCTAGTATAATATATTTGCCCAATGAATACCCGTTTACATCTGCATTTCTTCTTGGTGTAGCAATTTTAATGGCCAGTAGTGTAGGACGCATGGATGAGCATCTCGACGTTTCTCGTTCTGTTCCTAGAAGATACGAAATAAAGTTGAGTGGCATGAATGGTTAGGAGACCCCGAAGGGCAGGTTCAGCCGCCATTGGAAAGGTTTCCCCTATCCGTCGCGCCCGCAGGCACCTTTGCTTCACAAAGTATATCTGTGTCCGTACGTGTGCTAAGTGTAGGTGACTAATGCGCGCGCGCGCGCGCGTGTGTGTGTGTGTGTGTGTGTGTGTGTGTGTGTGTGTGTGTGTGCCCGTGTGTGTGCCACGTTCGTGTTGGAGACGATGAGAGGAGAGAGGGGGTGATAACCCGGTGCCGGCACGTAGCCTGCTCCTCTGGGGCAGCACCAAGGGCGCCAGCGAGCTGAACGTCTACATTCGACGGAGGATCACCATCAACAGTCTCACATGCCCTCACTTCATGTGACACTGCGGAGAGGTTTGGTATTTAAACCAGAACATCGGTCCAAAGTCTGTGGTACCAGAAACTTTACATCACCACTCCTCCTCTACTTGTAGGCCAAATACTGGCAGTAAAAAGTTATTCCAACACCAGGATTCAAAACAAATCTCATTTTGTTTGTTATTGTTCGGGGACAGACGTCCCATGACACCGATTTAAGTTCGTTGTTGATCCATTCACTCAGTTTTATTTTATTACAGAGGACAGCTGGCCCTCTGACCGAACACGCTGAGTTACCGTGCCGGCACAACCTAGAGTACGGTGGCGCTTCTCCTAGAAGATATGATTTCGATACAGTGGAAGTGCTCGAAATTTTTATTAATTAAAAAAAGTCAAAACGTGTTAAATGAACAGAACGATTACGTAAAGAAGCCGTCTTAGAAGTATTTCCGGTCTCTTATGACGTCTATCCTCCCTGTTTTCTGCCTTCTTCTTTGTTCGTATTCCTTTTTCTGCCGGCTTTCACTTATCTAATAATAGAATGATTTAGCAGGTGTTTCAGTGTGGCTGTTTGGTGTTGTTTGTTGTTGTGGTCTTCAGTCCTGAGACTGGTTTGATGCAGCTCTCCATGCTACTCTATCCTGTGCAAGCTTCTTCATCTCCCAGTACCTACTGCAACCTACATCCTTCTGAATCTGCTTGGTGTATTCATCTCTTGGTCTACGATTTTTACCCTCCACGCTGGCCTCCAATGCTAAATTTGTGATCCCTTGATGCCTCAAAACATGTCCTTCCAACCGATCCCTTCTTCTAGTCAAGTTGTGCCACAAACTTCTCTTCTCCCCAATCCTATTCAATACCTCCTCATTAGTTACGTGATCTACCCACCTTATCTTCAGCATTCTTCTGTAGCACCACATTTCGAAAGCTTCTATTCTCCTCTTGTCCATACTAGTTATCGTCCATGTTTCACTTCCATACATGGCTACACTCCATACAAATACTTTCAGAAACGACTTCCTGACACTTACATCTATACTCGATGTTAACAAATTTCTCTTCTTCAGAAACGCATTCCTTGCCATTGCCAGTCTACATTTTATATCCTCTCTACTTCGACCATCATCAGTTATTTTACTCCCTAAATAGCAAAACCATCTACTTCGACCATCATCAGTTATTTTACTCCCTAAATAGCAAAACTCCTTTACTACTTTGTCTCATTTCCTAATCTAATTCCCTCAGCATCACCCGATTTAATTTGACTACATTCCATTATCCTCGTTTTGCTTTTGTTGATGTTCATCTTATATCCTCCTTTCAAGACACTGTCCATTCCGTTCAACTGCTCTTCCAAGTCTTTTGCTGTCTCTGACAGAATTACAATGTCATCGGCGAACCTCAAAGTTTTTACTTCTTCTCCATGAATTTTAATACCTACTCAGAATTTTTCTTTTGTTTCCTTTACTGCTTGCTCAATATACAGATTGAATAACATCGGGGAGAGGCTACAACCCTGTCTAACTCCTTTCCCAACCACTGCTTCCCTTTCATGCCCCTCGACTCTTATAACTGCCATCTGGTTTCTGTACAAATTGTAAATAGCCTTTCGCTCCCTGTATTTTACCCTTGCCACCTTCAGAATTTGAAAGAGAGTATTCCAGTTAACATTGTCAAAAGCTTTCTCTAAGTCTACAAATGCTAGAAACGTAGGTTTGCCTTTTCTTAATCTTTCTTCTAAGATAAGTCGTAAGGTTAGTATTGCCTCACGTGTTCCAACATTTCTACGGAATCCAAACTGATCTTCCCCGAGTTCGGCTTCTACCAGTGGAAAAATGCGTCTGTAAAGAATTCGCGTTGGTATTTTGCAGCTGTGACTTATTAAACTGATAGTTCGGTAATTTTCACATCTGTCAACACCTGCTTTCTTTGGGATTGGAATTATTATATTCTTCTTGAAGTATGAGGGTATTTCGCCTGTCTCATACATCTTGCTCACCAGATGGTAGAGGTTTGTCATGACTGGCTCTCCCAAGGCCATCAGTATTTCTAATGGAATGTTGTCTACTCCTGGGGCCTTGTTTCGACTCAGGTCTTTCAGTGCTCTGTCGAAACTCTTCACGCAGTATCTTATCTCCCATTTCGTCTTCATCTACATCCTATTCCATTTCCATAATATTGTCCTCAAGTACTTCGCCCTTGTATAAACCCTCTATATACTCCTTCCACCTTTCTGCCTTCCCTTCTTTGCTTAGAACTGGGTTGCCATCTGAGCTCTTGATATTCATACAAGTGGTTCTCTTCTCTCTAAAGGTCTTTTTAATTTTCCTGTAGGCAGTATCTATCTTACCCCTAGTGAGACAAGCCTCTACATCCTTACATTTGTCCTCTAGCCATCCCTACTTAACCATTTTGCACTTCCTGTCGATTTCATTTTTGAGACGTTTGTATTCCCTTTTGCCTGTTTCATTTACTGCATTTTTATATTTTCTCCTTTCATCAATTAAATTCAATATTTCTTCTGTTACCCAAGGATTTCTATTAGCCCTCGTCTTTTTACCTACTTGATCGTCTGCTGCCTTCACTACTTCATCCCTCAGAGCTACCCATTCTTCTTCTACTGTATTCCTTTCCCCCATTCCTGTCAATTGTTCCCTTATGCTCTCCCTGAAACTCTCTACAACCTCTGGTTCTTTCAGTTTATCCAGGTCCCATCTCCTTAAATTCCCACCTTTTTGCAGTTTCTTCAGTTTCAATCTGCAGATCATAACCAATAGATTGTGGTCGGAATCCACATCTGCCCCTGGAAATGTCTTTCAATTTAAAACCTGGTTCCTAAATCTCTGTCTTACCATTATATAATCTATCTGATACCGTTTAGTATCTCCAGGATTCTTCCAGGTATACAACCTTCTTTTATGATTCTTGAATCAAGTGTTAGCTATGATTAAGTTATGCTCTGTGCAAAATTCTACAAGGCGGCTTCCTCTTTCATTTCTTCCCCCCAATCCATATTCACCTACTATGTTTCCTTCTCTCCCTTTTCCTACTGACGAATTCCAGTCACCCATGACTATTAAATTTTCGTCTCCCTTCACTACCTGATTAATTTCTTTTATCTCGTCATACATTTCATCAATTTCTTCATCTGCAGAGCTAGTTGGCAAATAAACTTGTACTACTGTAGTAGGCATGGGCTTTGTGTCTATCTTGGCCACAATAATGCGTTCACTATGCTGTTTGTAGTAGCTTACCCGCATTCCTATTTTCCTATTCATTATTAAACCTACTCCTGCATTACCCCTATTTGACTTTGTGTTGATAACCCTGTAGTCACCTGACCAGAAGTCTTGTTCCTCCTGCCACCGAACTTCACTAATTCCCACTATATCTAACTTTAACCTATCCATTTCCCTTTTTAAATTTTCTAACCTACCTGCCCGGTTAAGGGATCTGACATTCCACGCTCCGATTTGTAGAACGCCAGTTTTCTGCCTCCTGATAACGACGTCCTCTTGAGTAGTCCCCGCCCGGAGATCCGAATGGGGAACTACACTCCTGGCAATGGAAAAAAGAACACATTGACACCGGTGTGTCAGACCCACCATACTTGCTCCGGACACTGCGAGAGGGCTGTACAAGCAATGATCACACGCACGGCACAGCGGACACACCAGGAACCGCGGTGTTGGCCGTCGAATGGCGCTAGCTGCGCAGCATTTGTGCACCGCCGCCGTCAGTGTCAGCCAGTTTGCCGTGGCATACGGAGCTCCATCTTTGTAGATCGTGTCGTTGGATAATTTCCGTTAATTTGATCCAGTCTGCTTTGTGCAACAGCAAGTGTCTGGTGTGTGATTTGGTCATTGTGGTCTGAGTGTGAGTTAGTGTGTATGAGTGATCATAATGTCATAACATACACACTAACTCACACTCAGAACACCATGACCAAATCACACACCAGACACTTGCTGTTGCACAAAGCAGACTGGATCAAATTAACGGAAATTATCCAACGACACGATCTACAAAACATCAATGGAAGTATCGATTATAGAGCACACAAGTTAACACAGGTGATACAACATGCACAAAACACATCAATACCGACAGCAAAGAACACAAATTGCTCACCAGTACCATGGACCAACGAACTTACGAGACTCAAACAAGACGCAAGACGCAAACGAAAATTATATCAAAGGGCGATAGCAGATAGGGACCGACGAATAAGACTTGAAGCATATAGGCATGCACAAGACTTATACAGACAGACCCTAAACAACACGCGTAGACAAAAATGGGATGTATTCGTAACAACACAAACAGAGCAAAATATATGGGGGGAACCATACAAAATACTGACAGAGAAGATAAAAACCCCACTAGTTCTGGGAACGCTAAGGCAGGATGACGGCACGATGACGAGGGGATGGAGGAATACAGCGGAGTTTCTGCTGTATAAACTGCTCCCTGACGACGTTATCGATACAGACACACAATATCATGCAACACTAAGAGAAAACCTACATACACCATACAACACTGCAACTGTCACCTGTCCTTTTGCGCAAGAAGAGGTTGCGCTAGCAATCTCAGAGCTCAAAAACAAAAAAGCACCTGGACCAGATGGTATCCACTCGGAAACACTGAAAAAACTAGCACCGCAGATCACCCCGTTCCTAACAACGTTACTGAACGACGCCTTACGGCTGGGCAGGGTACCTACAGTATGGAAAACCTCCAAAGCAGTCATTATTAAGAAATCAGCGGACAGGGATCCTTCAGATCCAAAGACTTACAGGCCAATATGCCTAATAAACACCCTAGCAAAGATTCAGGAGAAGCTACTGTGTAAGCGCCTGCAAACACACAGAGCTCTCAGGGGTATGAGCCAACACCAGTTCGGCTTCAGATCTGGCAGATCAATAGATGATGCCATCAACCAGGCCCTGCACATAGTTAACACCACAAAACAGAAATACGCCATGGCAATAATGATTGACATTGCCGGAGCATTTGATAATCTTTGGTGGCCAGCACTGTTTCAGAGGCTAAGACATCTGGAGGTACCGCAATCACTGTACAACAGTTTTCTGGACTACTGTAAAGACCGAGTAGTCGAATGGCAGATGGACAGCCGGAAAGTAATTAAAAGAATTACCAAAGGCTGTCCTCAAGGGTCGATCTGCGGCCCCATCTTCTGGGACATAACAATCGAACCCCTCCTACAACTTCTGGATGGGGATGACAGGTGAGACGGAATTGTCGCCTACGCAGATGACCTATTAGTTGTAGTCACTGCAAACAACAGAGCCCAGTTAGAAGAGAAAGCCAGTGGATTACTACAAACAATTACTCAATGGTGTCACAACAACAAACTCAGGATAGCCGAAAACAAAACAACATACACTTTACTGAAAGGATCACTCCAAAGGAATCCTTCGGTTAAAATTGGGGACACAAACATCAAACGAGCACGCATTACGCGCTATCTTGGGGTACACATAGATGAAAAATTGAATTTCCACGAACACATAGGCTAACAACAGACAAAGCAGAAAAAATACTCCACAAACTGGTGAGGCTAAATTCAAAACAGTACAGACTACCTCTACCAGTCATACGTACATACCACTGTGCGCTCTTCGAATCAGTACTCAGCTTTGCAGCTAGCACGTGGGCACATAGACTGACAGTGGTCACCAACAAAGCATCCGTCAGACGAGGGCAGAGAAGTGTCCTACTTAGGCTATCTGGAGCCTTCGGTACCACCTCAGCGGATGCACTGTGTGTGGTGCTCGGAATATGACCCATAGATATCACGATCAAATACAGAGCTGCAAGGTACTGGTTAAAGGTGGGGAGACTAGATAAGGTACACACAATAACCGGTGTGCCCATAGAGACGATACGTCACCTTAAAAGTTGGCGTTTGGATACATGGCAAGGTGAGTGGGATGTAAGTGATAAGGGACGTAGACTGCACGACTTCCTCCCTGACATAAGGGAGCGGTTGAGAATGAGACATATCGATCCCAGCCGCGGTATGGTACATTTCTTAATCGGGCACGGACCTTATCCCACGCACTTAAACCGCGTGAGCCTGAGGCAGACACCTACATGCACATGCGGGGAAGTAGGTTCCCCAGAACACACTGTCTTTTTCTGCGGGCAATACGCGAACAATAGACATACACTACACTTAGATTACACAGATACATAGATATATACACCGCAATAAGAGACGAAGAACAATGGGCACAATTAAACGCACTGACAAACAGTATTTCAAAAACAACACATGAAGAGTATATGCGGACACGACATCACAGACGTGCCTATGTGCAGCATAACAACAATCTCCAGAGGGTGGACAGCGATACCTACAGTGACAGCGAAAATAGTGACAATGAGGAGGAACAAGAGGAGGAAGCTGAGATGTGATAGTAAATAAGCAAATTGATGGCAATCTAGCCAAGAAAACACCAAATGCTGTACATGGATGCACACCTAATGTAGTTAATACATAGGATTAGTAACAAATAGGATAAGAAACAATATTTCTCTATTAATAACCATTTGTGTCTGTGTGTGTGTGTGTGTGTGTGTGTGTGTGTGTGTGTGTGTGTGACTGGCGGTCAACGGCTCGATGAAACCATTCCGAGGTATTCACCGTCAGTCACACTCGGTGATGGTACTAACATATCTCTCATCTATCCTATCTTCTTTTTATATTCTTCTTAAAAACAACAAAATTTTATTTATATTTCAACCTCAAATTATTGTTATTTTGAACCATTCTTTGTAAATGTTGTAGATAAAAAAGGAAAGAGAACTGTAAAAAGATGTAAAACGAAAATTGTAAGATGTACGACCTGTTTTAAACTTCAGGTAACAGGTCTATAATTTGGCAATAAATAAATAAATAAATAAATAGTCTTTAACACTGGTAGCATGCCGCGACAGCGTGGACGTGACCCGTATGTGCAGTTGATGGACTTTGAGCGAGGGCGTATAGTGGGCATGCGGGAGGCCGGGTGGACGTACCGCCGAATTGCTCAACACGTGGGGCGTGAGGTCTCCACAGTACATCGATGTTGTCGCCAGTGGTCGGCGGAAGGTGCACGTGCCCGTCGACCTGGGACCGGACCGCAGCGACGCACGGATGCACGCCAAGACCGTAGGATCCTACGCAGTGCCGTAGGGGACCGCACCGCCACTTCCCAGCAAATTAGGGACACTGTTGCTCCTGGGGTATCGGCGAGGACGATTCGCAACCGCCTCCATGAAGCTGGACTACGGTCCCGCACACCGTTAGGCCGTCTTCCGCTCACGCCCCAACATCGTGCAGCCCGCCTCCAGTGGTGTCGCGACAGGCGTGAATGGAGGGACGAATGGAGACGTGTCGTCTTCAGCGATGAGAGTCGCTTCTGCCTTGGTGCCAATGATGGTCGTATGCGTGTTTGGCGCCGTGCAGGTGAGCGCCACAATCAGGACTGCATACGACTGAGGCACACAGGGCCAACACCCGGCATCATGGTGTGGGGAGCGATCTCCTACACTGGCCGCACACCATTGGTGATCGTCGAGGGGACACTGAATAGTGCACGGTACATCCAAACCGTCATCGAACCCATCGTTATACCATTCCTAGACCGGCAAGGGAAATTGCTGTTCCAACAGGACAATGCACGTCCGCATGTATCCCGTGCCACCCAACGTGCTCTAGAAGGTGTAAGTCAACTACCCTGGCCAGCAAGATCTCCGGATCTGTCCCCCATTGAGCATGTTTGGGACTGGATGAAGCGTTAGCAGCCTGCATTGCTGCGAAAGGTGGATATACACTGTACTAGTGCCGACATTGTGCATGCTCTGTTGCCTGTGTCTATGTGCCTGTGGTTCTGTCAGTGTGATCATGTGATGTATCTGACTCCAGGAATGTGTCAATAAAGTTTCCCCTTCCTGGTGCAATGAATTCACGGTGTTCTTATTTCAATTTCCAGGAGTGTATTTTACCTCCGGAATATTTTACCCAAGAGGACGCCATCATCATTTAATCATACAGTAAAGCTGCATGTCCTCGGGAAAAATTACGGCTGTAGTTTCCCCTTGCTTTCAGCCGTTCGCAGTACCAGCACAGCAAGGCCGTTTTGGTTAATGTTACAAGGCCAAATCAGTCAATCATCCAGACTGTTGCCCCTGCAACTACTGAAAAGGCTGCTGCCCCTCTTCAGGAACCACATGTTTGTCTGGCCTCTCAACAGATACCCTCTGTTGTGGTTGCACCTACGGTACGGCCTTCTGTATCGCTGAGGCACGCAAGCCTCCCCACCAATGGCAAGGTCCATGGTTCATGGGGGGGGTTGGTGTACACTTCCGAATGTCAGGTACTAGTTTGCTACACTCGGATCGCGTCGTCTAACTTTGCTCCACTGTAGGTCTAACTTATCTACACCAGTTCTTCACTTTGAGAAACCTTTCTCTAGCAATCAAATTTTTATTGAAAGTGGGAGGGGGGGGGGGCAGTTCCATACTAAACGGGAGTGTCCGGGTACCTTTGAACAGACAAAAATGGTTCAAATGGCTCTGAGCACTATAAGACTTAACTTCTGAGGTCATCAGTCCCCTAGAACTTAGAACTACTCAAACCTAACTAACCTATGGACATTACACACATCCATGCCCGAGGCAGGATTCGAACCTGCGACCGTAGCGGTCGCGCGGTTGCAGACTGAAGCGGCTAGAACCGGTCGGCCACAACGGCCGGCAATGAACAGACAGTCTACAGCGTGTAACAGTGGCCCACTTGTGTGCCCTTCCACGTTTCTGGAGCGTAAACACGACCATGTGAAGCCACCCCGGCCCGGTCTTCAGTTCGCTCTATACAGTGTTACAAGAGCCAGATTGTGATTATTTCTTGTTTATGGCAAACATTACTGGCAAACTGCCTATTGGCTTCTGTCTCGGGTTCTTCGGCCGACGTTCATCTAATGATTTTTCTGACGTTTCGCCAGCACGAGTGGCTGGCATTGTCAAAGCTTCACCCTCCATTGCCGGTGGTGAACTGGAGCCGAGCTCGCGGGCGCAGGCTATATGTACCTGGCGCGCCAACGTCCGAGGGCTTCTCCGCGGTCATTTCCGGTGCGGTTCTCCTCTTGCTACCTGCGACGGTCGTTCGCTGCAGTACGGGAAGCCAGGATCCGTTGACCTTAAGGCTTTCCTCTTTCTTGTTGAAACTGTTCGCGTGTTTTTGTATTTCTACAGCTTCTCTGAACAAGCGCGTGTGATAGTGCTTCTCTACAGCCAGAACTTCCGTGTCGGCGAATTTTATTACGTGGTCGGTCTCATTCAGTGCGTGCTCTGTCACGGCCGATTTCTCCACCTGCCCCAACCTGCAATGTCGCTTATGCTCTTTGATCCTGGTGTTAATGGATCGTCCAGTCATTCCGACATAAACTTTTCCGCATGTGCATGGTATGCGGTATATTCCCGACATTGCAAGTGGGTCTCTTTTCTCCTTCGCCGATCTAAGACACTCTTTGATCTTCCTTGTCGGTTCGAAAATAGTCTTTACGCCATGTTTGCGCAATATACGGCCGATTCTGTCCGTCACTCTGGGAATGTATGGCAGAAAGGCCATACCCGACAATTCTTTTTCCGGTTCCTTACTTCGCCGAGGGTTGGGCTCTGTTACACTTCTAATATAATTTGTGGAGTAACCATTGCTCCTCAGGACAGTTTCCAGGTGTTGCATTTCTCGTTTGAGGTGTTGCGGCTCACATATTCGTCCTGCTCTCGTTACGAGCGTACTAATCATGCCTCTTTTCTGGCTCGGGTGGTGGTTTGACAGTTTGTGCAGGTATCGGTCCGTGTGAGTCGGTTTTCGATACAGGCTGTGTCCCAGATCTTCGCCGTCCCTTGTGACCAGAACATCTAGAAATGGCAGTTTCTTGTCCTTTTCTACTTCCATGGTAAATGTTATGTTGGCATGGAGGCTGTTCAAGTGTCTTAGGAAGTCACTGAGCTGTTCTTCAGACGTCAGAAGAACGTCGGCCGAAGAACCCGAGACAGAAGCCAATAGGCAGTTTGTCAACAAGTGGCCACGAAAGCCTCAACAATTGTGAAACATTACTGGCCTCGCCGATGGCTGTTACTTCCGCATTGACCTTCTGAATGCCACGACTTTGATGACGCCACATGCGTGTGTGCGATCCACCAGAGGGTGAGACAAAGGGCGCTGGGAAGACAGCGGCGCGTGTGCCGTTGGCGCGTGACGTCAGACGGCTGCGCGGGCGCGCGGGTCGCAGTCCATGTGGGTCGGCCTTATCTTCGCGCCGGCTGGCTGGCCTCGTCTCGTCTCGTCTGGAATCCCCGCCCATTATGTTGCGCCTCTCGGTAGATACTGCGGCCGAGCACAATAGGCGAGGGAGCGACGCACGCGTGCTCTCCGATAGGCTGGCCTCGGACGTATTTAGACGCTGCCAAACCCTCAAAAGCTAGCAACATTAGTGTTTAACGTCCCATCGACGACCTCACTGAAGACGGAGACCGAGCTCGCACTCGCTAAGGATGGCGGAGTAAATCTGTGGTGTTCGTGCCAAAGGAACCATCCTGCCACTTGCCATAAACGATTTAGCAAAACCGTGGAAAACCCAAATCTGGGCGGACCGGACTGGGGATGGAACCGCTGTCCTCCCAAATCCGGGTCTTTTGTCTTACCACTTTTTACTCTATTTTATTTTATTTTTTCTATTTTGTTCATTCTTCGTGAGCTTTCTTTCTTTCTTTATCGGGCCAAGCTAATTTCGCCCGGTTGGAATTGGTCCTATAACGACGTCAGCAGTGCTTGAAGCATGTCTTCTGAAAAATAAATCCCTCCTAGGAAATGAACTGTAAGGAACGAATAAACTAAAAACCAAACATCAGATTGTTTCAACAACTGTTGATAGGAAAAGAGGTAATTAATTTTTATGAAGGGATATCAAAATTTTCTTGGCTGTCCTTTCAAGCCTATATGCAATAGGAAAATAAATAAATAGGAATAAATGAAGCCGGCCGCGGTGGTCTCGCGGTTCTAGGCGCGCAGTCCGGAACCGCGCGACTGCTACGGTCGCAGGTTCGAATCCTGCCTCGGGCATGGATGTGTGTGATGTCCTTAGTTAGGTTTAACTAGTTCTAAGTTCTAGGGGACTAATGACCTAAGATGTTAAGTCCCATAGTGCTCAGAGCCATTTGAACCATTTTTTGAATAAATGAATTTAAGATTTGAGGAGCAAAAAAAAATAATTGTGTAAATTATCTGACCTCGTGTTCATGGACCAATGCCTTTTAGAAATAATAAAATAGTTTCCACAAGCTACGTGAGCTAAAAAGATTCCCTTTGTATGTACGAGAAATATCCCGCGTGTTAAAGATCCTGAAACTGGGAATTTTTCTTCCTTTCACCTTGGTATAAAACTGTAACATACTATATAAGAGCTCATTGTATCTGTTTCAAAATAGTATTGACGTTAGTGCTGCTGGCTTCTTGGTTTAATATTCCGGCGGTTAGTTGGTTCTTAAGGTTTATAGACGCGTTACTGTAAAGTATACAGTATAGTAAAGTAACACGCACCTATTTCTGAGACAGTTTGTGGAATGGTCTGTCGGAGGCTGATACTTTGTCTCGCTAAACACTCGCAGAAACCTTGTAGTTACGATGCAGTAATTAACACATCGTAATGAACGAGGTATTTACATCTACATGATTACTCTTCATTTCTCAGTTATGTACCTAGCAGAGGGTTCATCAAACCACCTTCAAGTTATTTCTCTCCTGTTTAACTCTGGAGCAGCACCCGGGAAAAAAGAACACTTTTATCTTTCCGTGCAAGCTCTGATTCCTCTTATTTTATAATGATGACCATTTCTTCTTATGTAAGTGGACGCCATCAAAATATTTTCGCACCCTGAGGAGAAAGTTTATGATTGAAATTTCATGAGAAAATACTCCCGCAACGAAAAAAAAAAAAAAAAACTTTGCCGCGCGGGATTAGCCAAGCGGTCTGGGCCGCTCCAGTCATGGACTGTGCGGCTGGTCCCGGCGGAGGTTCGAGTCCTCCCTCGGGCATGGGTGTGTGTGTTTGTCTTTAGGGTAATTTAGGTTAAGTAGTGTGTAAGCTTAGGGATTGATGACCTTAGCAGTTAAGTCCCATAAGATTTCACACACATTTGAACATTTTTTTGAAAAAACCTTTGTTTCAATTATTGCCAACCTAATTCCCGAGTCATACCCTTGATGCTCTCTCCACTATTTCACAATAACACAAAACGAGCTGCCATTCTTTGAACCTTTTCGATGTCCTCTGCCACTCCTGTCTAATGTGGATCCCACACCACATGGCAGTACTCCAGACGCCGGCGGACAAACATGGTGTAAACAGTCTGTTTATAGACCTGTTGCACTTCTAAGTGTTCCGCCAATAAATTGCAGTCTTTGGTTTGCTTTCCCCACAGCATTTGCTAAGTGATCTTTCCAATTTACGTTATTCGCAACTGGAACCCCTAAGTATTTAATTGCATTCACAGTCTTTAGATTTGTATGATTTATCGTGTAACCGGAATGTAGCGGATTCCTTTTACTACCCATTTGAATGAGCTAATGTACCCAACACGGATTCAAAAAATATTGTTCTTGTGAAACAGTACGACCTCTTTATTCTCACGAAGTAATGAGTCGACAGGGGATGTTACAGTGTTTCCATATTTTTAGATTTCCAGAAGGCTTTTTACACCGTTCCTCACAAGCAACTTCTAATATAACTTGGTACCCCAAGTAAGTGTTACAGGCCCTCTGCTGTTCGTGATGTAAATATTCAATAGAAACGATGAAGAAGACAATCTTAGCAACTGTCCTAGTTTGTTTGCAGATGAGGTTGTCATTTACCGTTTTGTAAAGTTATCGGATGATCAAAACCAAATGCAAAGTGATTTGGTTAAGATATCTGTACGGTACGAAAAGTGACAATTAATTCCAAATAATGAAAAGTGTCAGGTCATTCGCCGCGCGGGATTAGCCGAGCGGTCTTAGACGCTGCAGTCACGGACTGTGCGGTTGGTCCCGGCGGAGCTTCGAGTCCTCCCTCGGGCATGGGTGTGTGTGTTTGTCCTTAGGATAATTTAGGTTAAGTAGTGAGTAAGCTTAGGGACTGATGACCTTAGCAGTTAAGTCCCATAAGATTTCACACACATTTGCAAATTTTTGTCAGCTCATTCACATGAGTAGTAAAAGGAATCCGTTAAATTTCTGTTACATGAAGTGTGATTTATCGTGTTACCGAGATTTAGCGGATTAATTTTACTACTCACGTGAATGAAGTGACACTTTTCGTTATTTGGAATCAATTGCCAGTTTTCGTATCATACAGATGTCTTAATCAAATCACTTTGCAGTTAGTTTTGATCATCCGATAACTTTACAAAGTGGTAAATGACAACCTCATTCACAAGCAATCTAAGACGGTTGCTCAAATTGTCTTTTTTTATTAGTATTTACATCCCGAACAGCAGAGGGCCTATAACACTTACCTGGGGTACGCAGTTTGATTAGAAGTTGCTTGTGAGCAACGATGTAAAAAGCCTTCTGGAAATCTAAAAATATGCAAATTCTTTGACATCCCCTGTCGACTCATTACTTCGTGAGAACAAAGAGCTCGTTTTGTTTCACAAGAACAATATTTTTTGAATCCGTGTTGGGTATTGTCAGTGAGTCGTTTTCTTCGAGGTAATTCATAATGTTCGAATACAGCATACGTTTCAAAATCCTACTTCAAATCGACGTTAGCGACATCGGTCTATAATTCAGAGGATTACCCCTACTCCCTTTCTTGGGTATTGGTGTGCTTTATGCAACTTTCCAGTCTTTAGGTACGGATCTTTCGATGACTGAGCAGCTGTATATGATTGCTAAGTGTGAAGCTATTGTATCAGCATACTCTGAAAAGGACCTAACTGGAATAAAATCTGGACCGGAGGCCTTGCCTTTATCAAGTGATTTAAGCTGCTTTGCTACACCGAGGAAATCTACATCTAATTACTTGTTGGCAGTTGTTCTTGACTCGAATTCTGGAATATTCACTTCGTCTTCTCGAGGGAAGGAATTTCGGAAAACCATGCTTAGTAACTGTTCTTTAGTGGCATTCTCATCAGTAACGTCACCACTGCTATTGCGTAGCGAAGGTATTGACTGCGTCTTGCCACTGGAGTACTTTACATATGACCAAAATCCCTTTGGACTTTCTACCCGATTTCGAGACAGTTTCGTTGTGAAAACTATTAAAAGCAACTCGCATTGAAGTTAGCGCTAAATTTTGAGCTTCTGTAAAACTTCGCAAATCTTGGGGATTGTGCATTCTTTTAACTTTGGCATGCGTGTTTCATTGTTTCTGCAACAGTGTTCTGTTCTGTTTTTTGTACCATGGGGGATCAATACTATCTCTTATTACTCGCCCTTAAGCTAATGACCAGTTAAAAGTTCGTGTTTACCCGTTGGGAACAAAGATCAATCTGGATATATCGCCCCCATTGTGCCAGCACGCTTATTCTCTCTCTGTCTCTCTATCTATCTATCTACCTATCCATCTATTTCTCCCTCGAAAATATTTCACTTCTAACCAGTTATTACCGATGTTTTGGTGGAAGTCAGAGAAAATAGCTGGCTGATTACCAGTAAGAATTTCACAAATCATGTATTTTCAAAGAATAACGTAATTTACATTTCCAGCCAAACACTTTGCGAGATGCCGGGATGGAGACGAATTTGTACCTCCTTAATTCTGACGAATTTTTCATGAGAACGAGACATGCTCTCGATCCCCTCCTTAAAAAAAATGGTTCAAATTGCTCTGAGCACTATGGAACTTACCATCTGAGGTCATCAGTCCACTAGAACTTTGAACTACTTAAACCTAACTAACCTAAGGATATCACAAACATCCATGCCCGAGGCAGGATTCGAAACTGCGATCGTAGCAGTCGCGCGGGTGCAGACTGAAGCGCCTAGGACCGCTCGGCCACAGCAGCCGGCCCGCCCTCCTTACCTACCAGCTAATTAATTATGCGCCCAACGGTAACGAAGGGAAATGATGATGGACCCTGCTAGTTGGTAAAATAAGGAGTGCACTCTCACAATAATTTAATGAAAATCGTAATCTACTCAGAGAAAAAAAAAAGATAACTTTGTCATAATAAAGAACAGGAAGTGGGATTCTGCATATATCTACGAAATGATATGCGGCTTAAATATTACAACAAGATTTATTATACATCATAACATAAAGGCAGATGATTTTCGACACAAACAGTAGGTTAAAGGATAGGGTATTTGAAGTATAATGTGAATTTTGCTCGAGAACAAGTGCTCCTACTCTTTGTGATGCAATAGCTTGACGATAATGACTGGAGGTCCTAATCAATCAAATATTACTCTCTCGACTATATTGGAGAATCACGATTAGTCCTGAGAGCTCACATGGGATCACACGGAGAAACAAGCAAGGTGGACTTGTGGAAACGCGAGCGCGCTTGCTACAGAGGACTTCAGCATAAAATTGATAAAGTCCTACAATGCCGGAGCCGCAAAATACTGTACCAGACCTGACATCTGCAGCACGTCGTTGGTAGGCAGCGTTCTGATGATGAAAGCGACTACTTCTGCTGTGCACCAACTCTGTTTCAACCACTGGTCCTGAAGACTGTCCGAGAATTCTAAGCTCTGCCGAAAAAGTGCGACTAAGACGCAAGACCGTCCGACTCCAACGAAGATCATATCCCGAATTTTTCTGCTCCTTCACCACACGAGAGCGAAGCCAACATTCCTCCACTCCCTACTCTCCTCGAAAACCGCGAATCAGCATTCAGTGGTCATTCCAAAATTCCCCCACACTGTCTCAGAACATCATTCGCTCCAATAGCGACCGTTCCCTCCAATTTCGAGCAGGGCTTTATGACGTCAACTAGACTCAGTTTAAGTTGACCAGTCATGCCTCTGCTATTTAGCTGAGGGCACTGAACTTGCCGTTTGACTGCCTAGAGCACCGGCCATCTGGCACCAGACAGTCGCACCCAGCAGGGCACGGTCCACAAGTATTCTCAGAGTCAAGAGGACAATGCAGTCAATCGGTGAAAGGGGTCTTCGTTCCGGACGCGCCGGAACGGTAAACATATAAACTGTGGTGACACTCAAAGGTCTCGCAGGTCGTTTCGTCGTGCATAAAATAGGCGAAACTCGACCGACGTCAGTCGTTCCGCCAGGCGCTTAAGCCCACTGTATGAACGCCTCAGAATTCGGGGAAGTGCAGCCCCCAACCGGAAATGCAGTGTGCGACGTCCTCCCAGGCCACACAGGGAAGTAACCCAACATGCATAGGAATCAAGTGAAAAGTATTTTTTGAGCTCTCAGTACAAATACTCTCATTTCATTAACCTTATTCGGTCTGTTACCACCGTGCAGTGACGTAGAACATTAATAAAATTGATGAAAATGAGAGACGGCATGCAAAAGAGGGCATGGAATCTCTCAACGTTTCAGTACTGTTGCCGGAACTGCCAATGGTGAGCCTTGATTTACTGTTAATCCGAGTTCGAAACATAGCGACTGAACTGATATAAAGGAGCTTGGCAAGCAATATTTGAAGACAGTGTTTACAGTTGCACTTATCTTTTGTTTTACTTGTGGTGGCACCTTTACTGGTTTACTGTAACTATAAATTCAAAAGAATAAATCTGAAGCGGCATAAAATCATGCTATGTTAATGTTTCTCGGAACCTATCATTAATATTGATGTTTCAGGACATAGGTATTTGTCGCAGTCATTATAACGCAATTTTTTTTTAAATCTGTGGTAAGGTCTTATGGGACCAAACTGATGAAGTCATCGGCCCCTAAGCTTCCGCACTACTTAATCTAATTTAAACTAACTTACACTAAGGACGACACAGACACCCATGCCCGAGGGAGGACTCGAACCTCCGACGGACGGAACCGCGTGGACCGTGCAAGACGCCCTAGACCACGCGGCTACCCCGCGCGGCTATGGTTCAAATGGCTCTGAGCACTATGGGACTCAACTGCTGAGGTCATAAGTCCCCTAGAACTTAGAACTACTTAAACCTAACTAACCTAAGGACAACACACACACCCATGCCCGAGGCAGGATTCGAACCTGCGACCGTAGCGGCCGCGCGGTTCCAGACTGGAGCGCCAGAACCGCTCGGCCACCAGCGGCCGGCCCGCGCGGCTAACGCAAATAGTTTGCAGTGGTATTGCCAAGCGCAAAAACTAAAAGGAGAGCAAGGACTGTGACTTTTGCCCTCATAATGAGTAGCTCGAAGACTTTTTAAGTAGTAGAACCCAGGATGTTGTCCTCGACGGCGAGTGTTCGTCAGAGACAGGGGTACAATCAGGAGTGGCCTAGGAAGTGTGACAGGACCGCTTTTACTCTCTATACACGTAAATGACCTGGACAGACAGGGTGAGCGGCCGCTTATGGCTGTTTGCTGATGACTCTGTGGTGTGCGGGAAGGTGTCATCGCTGAGTGACTGTAGAACAAGATGACGTACACTGTATTTCTAGTTAGTGTGCTGAATGGAAGCTTGCTCTAAATGTCGAAAAATGTAAATGCGGATGAGTAGAAGGAAAATAGTCTTGTAACGTTCGAATACAGCACTAGTAGGTGCTGTCTGACGCATTCACTTCGATTAAATATCTGGGCGTAGCCTTGTAAAGCGATATTTGGTGGAATGAGCACGTCAGACTGCTAGTAGAGTTGACGAATGCTCGACTTAGTCTTATTGGGAGAACTTTTGGAAAGTGTAGCTCCCTCATAAAGGAGACGGTTACAGAATGCTAGTGCGACCCGTTCTTGACCACTGTTCGGGTGTTTGGAATCCCCACCGTGTCGGATTAACAGAAGACATCGAAGCAATTCGGAGGCGTGCTACCAGAATTTTTACCGGGAGGTTCGATAAGCACGCAAGTATTACAGATATGCCTCGTGAACTCAAATAGGAGTCCCTGGAGGGAACATGACACTCTATTCGCAAGGGAGTATCGCGGAAATTTAGAGAACCGACATTTGAGGACGACTGTAGAACGGTTCTACTGCCGCCAACGAACATTTTGCATAAGAACCACGGTGACGAGGTGCGAGAAATTAGGGACCTCACGGAGCCTTCTGGACAGTCGTTTTTCACTCGCTCTGTTTTCGAGAGTATTCCAGTCAACATTGCCAAAAGCTTTCTGTAAGTCTACAAATGCTAGAAACGTAGGTTTGCCTTTCCTTAATCTTTCTTCTAAGATAAGTCGTAAGGTCAGTATTGCCTCACGGGTTCCAACATTTCTACGGAATCCAAAATGATCTTCACCGAGGTCGTCCTAACCGCCGTCTGTTTCACGTCTGCTGTGCAGCGAGCTACCTTAATTTAAGTATAACTGTATTTTTCTTACTTGTCACTTCTTCTTCCGTGTGTTTTAGCTTTTAGGAAACTTTAATCGTCGAGTGCTATTAACAGTGTTCAAATGGTTCTGAGCACTATGCGACTTAACTTCTGACGTCATCAGTCGCCTAGAACTTAGAACTAATTAAAACTAACTAACCTAAGGACATCACACACATCCATGCCCGAGGCAGGATTTGAACCTGCGACCGTAGCGGTCGCTCGGTTCCAGACTGTAGCGCCCAGAACCGCACGGCCACTCCGGCCGGCTATTAACAGTGTTCCATAGATTTCGTGTTTGTTTTGAATACAGTCAGAGAGAGTCCCTTTAGTCAACCATAGTGCCAGTAGTGCTAGTGTTTGTTTTCAATACAGTCCAGAGACAGGTAGTGCTATTTTCATTGTTTTCTACAAGAAGTGGCTAGCAACCACAGTTTAGTCAACAATCAGCCGCCTTTAGTGAATTAGCAGTCTAGTTAAAAGTTGATTAACTCTCTACAGTAAAGTGATTCCTTAGGATGGATAGGATGTGTGACTGCTGTGTACGGACGCAGGAGGAGCTGGCCACTGTTCGCGAACAGCTGAGCGTGTTGATGGCCGCGGTCAGCCGTCTTCAGGCTGCTGCCTGGGAGTGTAGCGGCAGTGGGGAGTCTGGTGCGTCGCAAGGTACACCCCAGGTGTTACAAGCTTCACCCACTGTCCCTGCTGTCGAGACATCTTCGCGGGTACCGGGCGCGGTTGGGCCACCCTCTCCCCAAGGGGAGTGGCGGGTTCAGCGGCGTTCGCAGCGCACGAGGCGGAGGGTAAATGTGGAGGCTAGCCGTGTGGCATCGCCCGCTCTGCCTGTGAGTGGACATGTGGCTGCTCCTTCAGCAAGGTCCGAGCAGGCTCACGGGGGGAGGGGTTTATTAGTTATTGGGAGCTCCAACGTTATGCGGGTGATGGATCCCCTTAGGGAAATAGCGGAAAGGTCGGGGAAGAAGGCCAGTGTTCACTCTGCTTGCCGGGGGGTCTCATCCGAGATGTGGAGGAGGCCCTGCCGGCGGCGATAGAGAGCACTGGGTGCACCCGACTGCAAATTGTTGCTCATGTCGGCACCAATGGTTAGGTTAGAGAATCCCCTCCCTAGGCCCGACAAGACGCCTCCTGAGACGCGGCAAGGTAGGAGTAGGCAAAATGCAACAAGGAATAACAATATTAATGTTCTAATAGTAAACTGCAGGAGCGTCTATAGAAAGGTCCCAGAACTGCTCTCATTAATAAACGGTCACAACGCCCATATAGTACTAGGGACAGTAAGTTGGCTGAAACGAGACGTAAACAGTAATGAAATCCTAAACTCAGATTGGAATGTATACCGCAGAGACAGGCTGGACAGTGAAGGGGGAGGCGTGTTTATAGCGATAAGAAGTGCAATAGTATCGAAGGAAATTGACGGAGATCCGAAATGTGAAATGATTTGGGTGAAGGTCACGGTTAAAGCAGGCTCAGACATGGTAATTGGATGTCTCTATAGGCCCCCTGGCTCAGCAGCTGTTGTGGCTGAGCACCTCAAGGATAATTTGGAACATATTTCGAGTAGATTTCCCCACTATGTTATAGTTCTGGGTGGAGATTTTAATTTGCCGTATATAGACTGGGAGACTCAAACGTTCATAACGGGTGGCTGAGACAAAAAATCCAGTGAAATTTTTTTAAGTACTTTATCTGAAAACTATCTTGAGCAGTTAAACAGAGAACCGACTCGTGGCGATAACATTTTAGACCTTCTGGTGACAAACAGACCCGAACTATTTGAAACAGTTAACGCAGAAAAGGGAATCAGCGATCATAAAGCGGTTACGGCATCGATGATTTCAGCTGTAAATAGAAATATTAAAAAGGGTAGGAAGATTTCTCTGTTTAGCAAAAGTGACAAAAAGCAGATTTCAGTGTACCTGACGGCTCAACACAAAAGTTTTGTCTCAAGTACAGATAGTGTTGAGGATCAGTGGACAAAGTTCAAAACCATCGTACAATATGCGATAGATGAGTATGTGCCAAGCAAGATCGTAAGAGATGGAAAAGAGCCACCGTCGTACAACAACCGAGTTAGAAAACTGCTGCGGAAGCAAAGGGAACTTCACAGCAAACATAAACATAGCCAAAGCCTTGCAGACAAACAAAAATTACGCGAAGCGAAATGTAGTGTGAGGAGGGCTATGTGAGAGGCGTTCAATGAATTCGAAAGTAAACTTCTATGTACTGACTTGGCAGAAAATCCTAAGAAATTTTGGTCTTATGTCAAAGCGGTCGGTGGATCAAACAAAATGTCCAGACACTCTGTGACCAAAGTGGTACTGAACAGAGAATGACAGACTAAAGGCCGAAATACTAAATGTCTTTTTCCAAAGTTGTTTCACAGAGGAAGACTGCACTGTAGTTCCTTCACTAGATTGTCGCACAGATGACAAAATAGATATCGAAATAGACGACAGAGGGATAGAGCAACAATTAAAATCGCTCAAAAGAGGAAAGGCCGCTGGACCTGATGGGATACCAGTTCGATTTTACACAGAGTACGCGAAGGAACTTGCCCCCTTCTTGCAGCGGTGTACCGTAGGTCTCTAGAAGAGCGTAGCGTTCCAAAGGATAGGAAAAGGGCACAGGTCATCCCCGTTTTCAAGAAGGGACGTCGAACAGATGTGCAGAACTATAGACCTATATCTCTAACGTCGATCAGTTGTAGAATTTTGGAACACGTATTATGTTCGAGTATAAGGGCTTTTCTGGAGACTAGAAATCTACTCTGTAGGAATCAGCGAATCAGCATGGGTTTCGAAAAGGCGGTCATGTGAAACCCAGCTCGCGCTATTCGTCCACGAGACTCAGAGCGCCATAGACACGGGTTGACAAGTAGATGCCGTGTTTCTTGACTTCCGCAAGGCGTTCGATACAGTTCGCCACAGTCGTTTAATGAACAAAGTAAGAGCATATGGACTATCAGACCAATTGTGTGATTGGATTGAGGAGTTCCTAGATAACAGAACGCAGCATGTCATTCTCAATGGAGAGAAGTCTTCCGAAGTAAGAGTGATTTCAGGTGTGCCACAGGGGAGTGTCATAGGACCGTTGCTATTCACAATATACATAAATGACCTTGTGGATGACATCGGAAGTTCACTGAGGCTTTTTGCTGATGATGCTGTGGTGTATCGAGAGGTTGTAACAATGGAAAATTGTACTGAAATGCAGGAGGATCTGCAGCGAATTGACGCATGGTGCAGGGATTGGCAATTGAATCTCAATGTAGACAAGTGTAATGTGCTGCGAATACATGGAAAGATAGATCCCTTATCATTTAGCTATAAAATAGGTCAGCAACTGGAAGCAGTTAATTCCATAAATTATCTGGGAATACGCATTAGATGTGATTTAAAATGGAATGATCATATAAAGTTGATCGTCGGTAAAGCAGATGCCAGACTGAGATTCATTGGAAGAATCCTAAGGAAATGCAATCCGAAAACAAAGGAAGTAGGTTACAGTACGCTTGTTCGCCCACGGCTTGAATACTGCTCAGCAGTGTGGTAGTAATCGCGAAAGCGTTACGGAGATGATAGATAAATTCCAGTGGAAGACTCTGCAGGAGAGACGCTCAGTAGCTCGGTACGTGCTTTTGTTAAAGTTTCGAGAACATACCTTCACCGAAGAGTCAAGCAGTATATTGCTCCCTCCTACGTATATCTCGCGAAGAGACCATGAGGATAAAATCAGAGAGATTAGAGCCCACACAGAAGCATACCGACAATCCTTCTTTCCACAAACAATACGAGACTGGAATAGAAGAGAGAACCGATAGAGGTACTCAGGGTACCCTCCGCCACACACCGTCAGGTGGCTTGTGGAGTATGGATGTAGATGTAGATGTAGATGTACCAGTTGTTCCATTCGTCTGTAAAGAATCCGCGTTATTATTTTGCAGCTGTGACTTATTAAACTGATTGTTCGGTAATTTCCACATCTGTCAACACGTGCTATTTACAATTTGTACAGAAACCAGATGGCAGTTATAAGAGTCGAGGGGCATGAAAGGGAAGCAGTGGGTGGGAAGGGAGTGAGACAGGGTTGTAGCCTCTCTCCGATGTTATTCAATCTGTATATTGAGCAAGCAGTAAAGGAAACAAAAGAAAAATTCGGAGTAGGTATTAAAATTCATGGAGAAGAAGTAAAAACTTTGAGGTCCGCCGATGACATTGTAATTCTGTCAGAGACAGCAAAGGACTTGGAAGAGCAGTTGAATGGAATGGACAGTGTCATGAAAGGAGGGTATAAGATGAACATCATCAAAAGCAAAACGAGGATAATGGAATGTAGTCTAATTCCCTCAGCATCACGCGTTTTAATTCGATTTGGAAATGAGACACTGAAAGTAGTAAAGGAGTTTTGTTACTTGGGGAGCAAAACAACGGATGATGGTCGAAGTAGAGAGGATATAAAATGTAGACTGGAAATGGCAAGGAACGCGTTTCTGAAGAAGAGAAATTTGTTAACATCGAGTATAGATTTAAGTGTCAGGAAGTCGTTTCTGAAACTACTTGTATGCAGTGTAGCTATATACGGAAGTGAAACATGGACGATAAATACACTCCTGGAAATGGAAAAAAGAACACATTGACACCGGTGTGTCAGACCCACCATACTTGCTCCCCGGACACTGCGAGAGGGCTGTACAAGCAATGATCACACGCACGGCACAGTGGACACACCAGGAACCGCGGTGTTGGCCGTCGAATGGCGCTAGCTGCGCAGCATTTGTGCACCGCCGCCGTCAGTGTCAGCCAGTTTGCCATGGCATACGGAGCTCCATCGCAGTCTTTAACACTGGTAGCATGCCGCGACAGCGTGGACGTGAACCGTATGTGCAGTTGACGGACTTTGAGCGAGGGCGTATAGTGGGCATGCGGGAGGCCGGGTGGACGTACCGCCGAATTGCTCAACACGTGGGGCGTGAGGTCTCCACAGTACATCGATGTTGTCGCCAGTGGTCGGCGGAAGGTGCACGTGCCCGTCGACCTGGGACCGGACCGCAGCGACGCACGGATGCACGCCAAGACCGTAGGATCCTACGCAGTGCCGTAGGGGACCGCACCGCCACTTCCCAGCAAATTAGGGACACTGTTGCTCCTGGGGTATCGGCGAGGACCATTCGCAACTGTCTCCATGAAGCTGGGCTACGGTCCCGCACACCGTTAGGCCGTCTTCCGCTCACGCCTCAACATCGTGCAGCCCGCCTCCAGTGGTGTCGCGACAGGCGTGAATGGAGGGACGAATGGAGACGTGTCGTCTTCAGCGATGAGAGTCGCTTCTGCCTTGGTGCCAATGATGGTCGTATACGTGTTTGGCGCCGTGCAGGTGAGCGCCACAATCAGGACTGCATACGACCGAGGCACAAAGGGCCAACACCCGGCATCATGGTGTGGGGAGCGATCTCCTACACTGGCCGTACACCACTGGTGATCGTCGAGGGGACACTGAATAGTGCACGGTACATCCAAACCGTCATCGAACCCATCGTTCTACCATTCCTAGACCGGCAAGGGAACTTGCTGTTCCAACAGGACAATGCACGTCCGCATGTATCCCGTGCCACCCAACGTGCTCTAGAAGGTGTAAGTCAACTACCCTGGCCAGCAAGATCTCCGGATCTGTCCCCCATTGAGCATGTTTGGGACTGGATGAAGCGTCGTCTCACGCGGTCTGCACGTCCAGCACGAACGCTGGTCCAACTGAGGCGCCAGGTGGAAATGGCATGGCAAGCCGTTCCACAGGACTACATCCAGCATCTCTACGATCGTCTCCATGGGAGAACAGCAGCCTGCATTGCTGCGAAAGGTGGATATACACTGTACTAGTGCCGACATTGTGCATGCTCTGTTGCCTGTGTCTATGTGCCTGTGGTTCTGTCAGTGTGATCATGTGATGTATCTGACCCCAGGAATGTGTCAATAAAGTTTCCCCTTCCTGGGACAATGAATTCACGGTGTTCTTATTTCAATTTCCAGGAGTGTAGTTTGGACAAGAAGAGAATAGAAGCTTTCGAAATGTGGTGCTACAGCAGAATGCTGAAGATTAGATGGATAGATCACGTAACTCATGAGGAGGTACTGAATAGAATTGGTGAGAAGAGTAGTTTGTGGCACAACTTGACAAGAAGAAGGGACCGGTTGGTAGGACATGTTCTGAGGCATCAAGGGATCACAAATTTAGCAATCGAGGGCAGCGTGGAGGGTAAAAATCGTAGAGGGAGGGAGACCAAGAGATGAATGCACTAAGCAGATTCAGAAGGATGTAGGATGCAGTAAGTACTGGGAGATGAAGAAGCTTGCACAGGATAGAGTAGCATGGAGAGCTGCATCAAACCAGTCTCAGGGCTGAAGACCACAACAACAACAACTGTTTTCGAGTGGAACAAGAAATGAAACTGCAGTTAGTGGTGGAGTTGTAGCGCCTGCTCCGTTCACAGCCGCCGTCTACCAGCTAGGTGTGAGGTCTGGGGATGGTCTAAAACAGACCGAAGCCGGTAACCACGTAAAAAAAAAAAAAGTCTTGCGGTTGTGACTGTTCATGTTAATTTTTTAAGTAGTAAAAAAACCGCTGTTCTTCAAGAAAAATGTTCTCAAAAATTAAGGAAAGGAAATGCATAGTAGTGCTACAATGTACCCTCCGCCATGGATCGTGATGTGATTTGCGGAGTATGCAGCTATACATTCTGTAACGCTACATTCCCAAGTCTACTTACATGGTGCGAGACAATGTAATACAAATAACTTCAAAGTAGTAAGAACATTACACAATAGCAATGGTACAGACGTGACATAACACCAAACTCTGCAAAACTAGCGACAACCAGAGGGAATAGTCCAAATAAATTTTAACTCAGAAGATGCGTAGAGCAGCGTATTAGCAATTACTTATTATGACTTGAGACAGATGACGTTCCAGCAGGGCAAAAGAACACCCTCTGTGTGACTGGGAACCTCAGCCTCAACAACGAAGAGGACGCTTGCAAGTAATTTTCTCGTCAACCTCCAAGTGCGTAATACCAGCATGCGTCAAACAGCACCGAATGATCGGTCTCCGGGAATTGGATGTGTCGTATCTTGACATTCCGAATCGTATAGGATACACACGATAGGACATTAGTTACGATTTTAGGTAATAGTTTCCATGGTACTAGAGAGACCCTCCGGGGCAACAAGTGTAGGGGAAGACAGAAATTGAAATATATTTAACAAATAATTTTGGATCTTTGGTGTAGTGCTACTCTACGATGGGAAGAATGGGAGCGGAGAATAAATCGTGGTAGTTCGCATGAAACGAGAACGAGACAGAAGACTGATGACGCACACAAATGGACATGTTGGTGAGACAGTGACTCGCTTGTACAACAGGGTCGCACACAGCGAGTGGAAGGTACTGGACCGTGCGACGAGGCCACAGCTGGGGGAGCTCGCAGTTTTGTCCACGTGACCACGTGTGAGCTCACGGTGTTGGTCAGACACCGCAGACTTGCACAGAATTTGCACCTGTTGGAAGCCGTCAGCTGCGGAGTGGGTTGGTGGTAACCGTGACACTGCACCTGCTTCTGATTTCCGGACGCTGCACACGTCACAGCCCGAGTACCTGCGGTGGGCCCGTTAACACTGTCTTCTGCGTGCTCAGCCACAAGTGGCGCACCAAAGTGACGCGTGGCGGAGACATTCGTTTGTCGCGCTGTTGCTGTCATTAATTTCAGATGTCAAAATGCACAATGATCTAGAATTTAACACAACGTTTTATGAAGTAATAGAAAACCACCCCTGATTACACGATCATAATCGTGCAGACTATTGCAGTCGTAGTGCACAAGACAAAGCATACCAGAACATCGCTGGAGGACTAAATGGAACACGTTAGCCTATAATTATCATAATTAATAATATTGTAATATTGATGCATAATTGAATCGTTCCCCTAAAATTTTTTAGGCATCCGTCTTCTGACTAGTTTGATGATGCCCGCCACCAATTCCTCTGCAGTGTTTACCCTCTATAGGGAATTTATTCTGTGATGTCTTAACACATGTCCTACCTGATGTGTCGACAGAAGTGCCGACACAGTGGGGTTTGAGGAGACCGATATGCACGCTATAAGCTCACGCAGGATGGCGTGAGGTCTGAAACAGGATACGTAATATATGCTATAAAGAAAAGTACGTAGCTCCTGGAATACTTAACTTTAATCCATCATTTGTATACATCGTTCTTGATGAGACATGCTTCATACGATAACTATCAATTGCTATGGGGCCTTGCTAGGTCGTAGCCATTGACTTAGCTGAAGGCTATTCTAACTATCTGCTCTGCAAATGAGCGAGGCTTCGTCAGTGTGCATCGCTAGTTAAGTCGTCCTTACAACTGGGGCGAGTGCTAGTCCGTCTCTCGAGACCTGCCGTGTGGTGGCGCTCGGTCTGCGATCACTGACAGTGGCGACACGCGGGTCCGACATGTACTAATGGACCGCGGCCGATTTAAAGCTACCACCTAGCAAGTGTGGTGTCTGGCGGTGACACCACACTACCATCATGTCTCTTCTTCTTGTCAGTGTTTTCCATAAATTCCTTTCCTCGCTGACTCTCCGGAGAAGCCCTCATTCCTTACCTTATCAGTCCACCTAATTTACAACATTAATGCTGTGCTTCAAACGTACAGTCTAAGAAATTCCTTCCTCATATTAAGAGCTATGGTTCAAATGGTACTGAGCACTATGCGACTTAACTTCTGAGGCCATCAGTCGCCTAGAACTTAGAACTAATTAAACCTAACTAACCTAAGGACATCACATGCCCGAGGCAGGATTCGAACCTGCGACAGTAGCGGTCGCTCGGTTCCAGACTTTAGCTCCTAGAACCGGTCGGCCACTCCGGTCGGCTTAAGGGCTATGTTTGATGTCCTTTTCGCCAGTGCGACTCTGATTTTTCCGTTCCCCTTCCTCCATCTGTCATGGATAATTTTGTTGTCTAGCTAGCAGAATTCCTTAACTTCAACTGCTTCTTGATCATCAGTCGTGGTGTTATTTTCTCGGCCGGTCGGAGTGGCCGAGCGGTTCTAGGTGCTACAGTCTGGAACCGCGCGACCGCTACGGTCGCAGGTTCGAATCCTGCCTCGGGCATGGATGGTGTGATGTCCTTGGGTTAGTTAGGTTTAAGTAGTTCTAAGTTCTATGGGACTGCTGACGTCAGAAGTTAAGACTCATAGTGCTCAGAGCCATTTTGTCATTTTCTCGCTGTTCTCATTTCTAGTACTTCTAACTAGTTTCGTCTTTCTTCGATTTACTCTCAATCAATATTCTGTACACATTGCACTGTTTCCTTCAGCAGATCCTGTAATTCTTCTTCCCTTTCAATGAGGATAACAATGCCATCAGCGAATCTTATCATTGATATCCTTTCACCTTGAAGTTTAATTACGCTCCTGAACTTTTCTTCTATTTCCATCATTCTTTCTTCGATGTACAGATTGAACAATAGGGGCGAATGACTGCATACCCATCTTATACATTTTTAATCCGAGCGCTTTGTTCTTGGTCGCCACTCATATTTTTCTCTATAGTTTCTTGTATATTACCCGTCTTTCCCTACAGCTTACTCCTATTTTTCTCAGAATGTCAAACATCTTACAACATTTGACACTGTCGAACGCTATTTCCAGGTTGACAAATTCTGTGGACGTGTCTTGGTTTTTCTTTAGTCATGCTTCCATTATCCAAATGCAACGTCAGAATTGCCCCTTTGGTCCATTTACCTGTCCTGATCGTCATCTAATACATCCTCAATTTTGTTTTCTATACTTCTTGTAACCTTTATATGAAAATTTTTTGTATGTGAGTAAAACTGAATATATTGCTTTCAAAGACTTTCTCATGTAACATGTACTTTAGCTCTCTTATTCAATTTCTGAACAAAACTGATTGTTTGGCATGTGAACAGTGTCGTGAAATAAAACTTAAAACTTAACGAAATGCAAAATTTGAAATATGGGTAATGTATATAGTTAAATACCAAAAGAATCTAATTGTGTGCTCAACGAAAACTATATAATTAAAACTCAGTTCTGAAGTACAATATGAACATTGTGTCACATGAAGTGATATGTTCGGTTTGGAATATCCACAAAAATAAATTAGTAATCTACTCGGAAGAAAATGAGTGTCTGAAATTACCAATACTGTTCACTGAAAATTAAGTTGCCTTTAAGCATGACACCTGAAAATCTCGTCTATACAGTGTTTGCTCCACAATGCAAGGTGAGATCTGCCCAGAAGTAAAAGTGAGTTTCCTTTAGCTCAGCATGCTTGTTTTGTGTCTGATGTATTGACGTTCTCAAAAGCAAAGAAATCAAATACAGATCAGCACACCGAGTAGCTACATCTACAACTAAACAACATGATTTATTATGATTAAAATCAAAATAATAAACAAAACACATGAAACATTTTACAATACATCGAATTGGCTCAAATTGGATACTCAAATAAATGCTGTGAAGGTGAAGTTGTCCCTAAACTAGATTGTGACATTTATGACGAAGTGGTATGTGGAGCCAATTCCTTGCAACTCAAATCTTAAGAGAAACACACAGCCAACCCTACATTAATTGCTGCTACAGTAGTGAGAATTCACACAATGAACACCCAAGATAGAATAAAGTTAGAAAAAGACGAACAGGCGCGCTCTGCTTAGCTCTGATTATCACCTAGGAAAATCCCTATCTGCCGGTGCTGCGGACATACATTACCAAACTGTCTTCTTAACTGCAAGAACACGATCTGGCATACCAGAGGCGATGGATGGTTGTTTCGACGTCCCGTCGTGGTGATGATAATGTCGCGAGTATAGCCCGAAACTAATTATCCTGGTCTGGTTGTTCCAGACTAAAGACTTCCTAGCTATACAAATGCGCCTCTGAGGGAGACGAAGAAGGCTCGCCACACAATCACTGACGGTACAGTGATTGATTTTAACAAGCTAAGTCACACTGTAACTCTGATACAGTCAACTTTAGCCAAAACTGCTCAAGACAGACAACATAGGCCGCTTGTACGCAGAACGCTCAATTGCCAGTTGTACTCGGAAAGTTACGTTGAAGTCGAAACTTCAGCAACTTCGTCAAACAGTTACAATTAAATAAAAGTATATTAGACAGCCAACGGAAGGCAGGCTGTCCAGAGTAGCGAGAGCTCAGTCTTGTAACTTACCCCGAGCGAAAGGCGAGAGCCGACTCCTCTAGAGCACCCGTACAGGCCGAACACAGAACATTCCCGCCCCCACAACAGTGGCCGTGGTTAAACGTTCCAATCAGCAACTCGAAAACCGGCGGAAAATTCCACTCTATTGCCGGAGCACTACCATTCCACCAATGGAGATTCTTGGCGCCAATTTCTGCGCTGAGTTTGCTATGTCATGGAGCTGTGCCCTGAGCAAGCCAATCACGGTTACAATTTTGCAGAAAGCGCGGGAATTTTCCCGCCACAACTGCCTGGGTACACAAGTCATTCCCACACCTCGCTGGTAGCCCGCCAGAAAGTGTTTTCGCTAAGTTTCTGCGAAGTAACGGAACCTCTAGCCCAGCCGCTACTTCAGGCCCCTGCAGGCGTGTCTTTTGACAATGTCGGCGTCTGGAAAGCATTCACTCGACTCCCTCACACCCGTCGGCTTAACCCTTTCAATATCAGCAGAGCTCGCCTGTCACCGGACCACCCGGGTGACGAGAGACGCTGCATGAGAAGTCCGCGTCTGAAGGAATAGCGACTTTTCACCGCTTGCAATTAGAGAGGAAAATCGTAAGATAGAAATATGAGAGGGGGCTCATGCCACCTCTCATAGCCCCTACGCCATTTTAGATTGTACTTGGTGAGCGGTTGGCTCATTTAGGGGCAATGTAGTGAGTCAATCGCCCAAGAACAATCTCGCAAACTGGCTCCACATGCCGCACTCTATAAAGAAAATCACTGCAACTGAAAAATGCAGCTCATAGAGGGAGGATTATTTATGATGTAGCCAACATCACCTTCTTCATATGGAACACTAACACTCACATCACACATCCGTACCCAGGGAGCCTCTTCCAAACACCGATTCACACAGACATTCCGCTCTAAATATGCCCCGGGCATGTGAGCCTAATATGGAGCAGTTTATTCTTTACAATCAGAGTTGGAGTGCTCCGCAATTAAATGCCCAAGATGTTACAACAATTTGAAACATTAAACTAACCTGAACTCACTCACACATGATACTATTTAAGTTAACAATCTCTTTTTGTGAGCTTTCAGAATCTAATTACAACCTCCGATTCATTCTGTCTCCCTGCAGCAAGAATAACCTTTACAAAATGTTTCCTGAACTGATGGTCCATTCACAACGACAGTGGTGGTATCTGCTTCAGTTTATGGGGACTTCAGGCACACTGTTTGCATACACACAACAATAAATACAAAATACAAAAAAAAACAACATGGTGTAGAGAACAATACAGTAATTTGTAATTTGTGCGCCCTACTCTATCACTTACATAAGAATTACAGTACAAAACACAAACACATATAAGGTATGACATACATTACAAAAACAACATTGGAGAAAGAAATTTAAGAAAAAAAAACAAGGTTCATGGGGCGTCAAGTTGTGCTTGCACATTGCACAATATTCACGACTGTGCTGAGAATGAGGCACTAAATCACATTGTTAGAAATATTCGAAGCACTTCACAAATTCGTTAGTTTCTCTCAGGGGGTTGGTATGTTGAGTCATATGCATTGATGCACGTGGTTCCATGTCTTGAGCATCAGAGGGGGGCTTTTGGGATTGGGCCACAGTACTGACATCACATAGGGCTAAACGTTGGGTGTTGTTGCTACGTTGTTGCAACAGCAATAGGGTGTGCTGGAGCATCTGCAGTACTCTGTTGAGATTCCAGCAAGACCCACGCATATGATCACGGCAGTACGTTAGGAAGACATAGTGATAGGCTCTCCTCACGTCGATTAATTGTCTCTGAGGTCTACTTGTTGGGATACATCACTAGACTAGGTCTCTTCTCTCGCTGGACAGTACTTTACGTTTCCCAATATTGCAGTTCGACGAGGGATGATGGCACGTGGAGTGACTCCACAAGTGTGTGAGGTCATCCATACAGGATCAAACTAGGAGCGACGATTGCTACAACTGCTCTCTAATAGAGAGGAGAAGTTAGAAATGAGACCATTCATTTGTTAGAGTGTGTGGCACGATACTGATTTGTGTATGCAGATTGGCCAATGCTAGTGTGTTGTAAAAACCCAAACAGGTGAGTATATAGCGTCCCTTTCTGTCCTGAGGCACATGAGGCGCAGGTTCTGACACGATATGTGATCTTCTTCGCATACTCACAACAACGTGGTCTGCCGCATGGAATCCCTCCAGACGGCTGCCGCGTCCGGAGAGCTAGCAGGCTGTCGTGTGTGGGTCACGTGTCAGTGTCAACGGCCAGCCTCACTTTCGCTTGTGGCCCGGCGAGGTCTGTCTGCCGCCTAATCCCTCAGGTATACGGCCCGGTGACTGTCAGCTTGCAGGACCGGATGCACTCGCGCCCTTCTCGTTAGGTGGCGCGCCTACGCTCCCCTTCTTGCAGGTAGCCGATGACCTCTTGTTTTTGCTCCGGCTGGCCTCTGCATTGCCACGATAACCGTCATCTGCACAATTCTGACAAAAATCTTATGCCTAACTTTTTCCCATGACCTTCTATGTTATAATAAATTTACATAACGACACATTGATGGTCTGTCATTTCAGACACTCTTATTTTACTTTTATAGTTATTAATCTATGGCTATCATTATAACAAAATCTTGGTGTATCTAATTTAGACATGGAAATAATTTATCTTGATATTTGTGTAGAGACCGATCTCACTATTGTATATGGTGTATGACAACTGATGCTATGTATTGGATGAACAACTAAATGTGCAGGCCCGCACTAATATTACTATTAATTATATAGATCGACAGTAGATATGCTCAAGAATTAACTATGATTTGCCAACGACCTTCATTCTATGTCTTTTGATTAAATTATGTTGTTGTGTAGGTCGAAGTTATACTGAGTTATAAAGAACATGCAACTATTCTACATTCGCTCGCCCGTCGTCCCTCCACTTGGGGTCTGTGGTTTGGTGACCTGAAAAATAGCATCCCAACACGCGCGCGCCAAACACTTATGGTAGAAAACCCCCACAATATTAAGGATCTAGCTATTGTTAAATCCTAAAGTTTAACTTATCCTAGTATATAGTACTCTCCTTTTTTCTATTTTTATTTATTTATTTATTTATTTTTGTTTACCTTATACAATACTCTTACATACTTCCTGTTACGTTGAGATGTCTCGCTGCTCGCCGCTATTGACGACAGTGATGTGCGCGCCGTACGACATGGCCTCCGAGTTTTCATTACACCTCACTGAACCTCCGGAGACTGGGTTAGTTGCAACTTCTTTTTCTATGTGATGCGGTTTTCGCGATCAAAGCGCCCCTTTCCAGAGGCAATGTAATATGACCAAGCCAGGACTGGTTCCTGTTGAGGATTCCGTCGCCCACCACACACCAGCTACACAGTATGTCACCAATCTCCAAGTATAATTCCTTGGTTATTCATCTGTGACAGTCACAAGCAGCACGCTAAATCCCCAACCAGCACATTGTCATGGTAGGCTTTATGCCCGCATTTCTACCGTCCAGGACACCATTGGAGTCAAACGCTCACAGGTTCACCCCGACTTGCAAGACAACGATGCTGGTGCATCACTGTAAAAATTATACTGCCCGTATTCATCCTCGAAATCACGCAATATACCACAATCTTGCAGTGCACTGACGCGTGCCTGCAAGCATTGGTATGAACGTCTCACGAACTGGTTGTGGCCGCTATGGAGCGTATCACGACTTCTCAGAACGCTTCTAAGAGCACGTTCTTGTATGCGCCCGTTTGTGCGACATCTCGTCACTCATCTTTATCCCTTAACATGGACACCAGATAGGAAAGGACAAAAACATTGCTCATGGAAAGGTAGTGCCTCTTATCCCATCGACAGTGGAGATCGCGAACATAAACAAAAAAAGTTAGCAGCAGTAAATTCTTATGCGAGAAAACGCAGCGTGTTAATGGTTTAACAATCTTAATCTATTAATGCAACGATTATTGTTCCCTGAAGAAAGGTTCATATATTTGCCTATTCTACTGCACTCCTGGAAATTGAAATAAGAACACCGTGAATTCATTGTCCCAGGAAGGGGAAACTTTATTGACACATTCCTGGGGTCAGATACATCACATGATCACACTGACAGAACCACAGGCACATAGACACAGGCAACAGAGCATGCACAATGTCGGCACTAGTACAGAGTATATCCACCTTTCGCAGCAATGCAGGCTGCTATTCTCCCATGGAGACGATCGTAGAGATGCTGGATGTAGTCCTGTGGAACGGCTTGCCATGCCATTTCCACCTGGCGCCTCAGTTGGACCAGCGTTCGTGCTGGACGTGCAGACCGCGTGAGACGACGCTTCATCCAGTCCCAAACATGCTCAATGGGGGACAGATCCGGAGATCTTGCTGGCCAGGGTAGTTGACTTACACCTTCTAGAGCACGTTGGGTGGCACGGGATACATGCGGACGTGCATTGTCCTGTTGGAACAGCAAGTTCCCTTGCCGGTCTAGGAATGGTAGAACGATGGGTTCGATGACGGTTTGGATGTACCGTGCACTATTCAGTGTCCCCTCGACGATCACCAGTGGTGTACGGCCAGTGTAGGAGATCGCTCCCCACACCATGATGCCGGGTGTTGGCCCTGTGTGCCTCGGTCGTATGCAGTCCTGATTGTGGCGCTCACCTGCACGGCGCCAAACACGCATACAACCATCATTGGCACCAAGGCAGAAGCGACTCTCATCGCTGAAGACGACACGTCTCCATTTGTCCCTCCATTCACGCCTGTCGCGACACCACTGGAGGCGGGCTGCACGATGTTGGGGCGTGAGCGGAAGACGACCTAACGGTGTGCGGGACCGTAGCCCAGCTTCATGGAGACGGTTGCGAATGGTCCTCGCCGATACCCCAGGAGCAACAGTGTCCCTAATTTGCTGGGAAGTGGCGGTGCGGTCCCCTACGGCACTGCGTAGGATCCTACGGTCTTGGCGTGCATCCGTGCGTCGCTGCGGTCCGGTCCCAGGTCGACGGGCACGTGCACCTTCCGCCGACCACTGGCGACAACATCGATGTACTGTGGAGACCTCACGCCCCACGTGTTGAGCAATTCGGCGGTACGTCCACCCGGCCTCCCGCATGCCCACTATACGCCCTCGCTCAAAGTCCGTCAACTGCACATACGGTTCACGTCCACGCTGTCGCGGCATGCTACCAGTGTTAAAGACTGCGATGGAGCTCCGTATGCCACGGCAAACTGGCTGACACTGACGGCGGCGGTGCACAAATGCTGCGCAGCTAGCGCCATTCGACGGCCAACACCGCGGTTCCTGGTGTGTCCGCTGTGCCGTGCGTGTGATCATTGCTTGTACAGCCCTCTCGCAGTGTCCGGAGCAAGTATGGTGGGTCTGACACACCGGTGTCAATGTGTTCTTTTTTCAATTTCCAGGAGTGTATGTACACCACTTAAACTACTATTATTCCACGAACTTCTTTGTGTGAGAGATGTGGTGGAGTTCTATGGACTAGCGCAAAACCCTTGTCAGACTACCCCTCCTCTGACGTGCATTAGGATTTGCGGGTCTAGTTTCAATCTCCTGGTTTTCCTGTTGTCCTTGGTTTCGCCCTCTCCAATTACGGTCGCTTTGCCGTTCGTTATTCCTCCTGTCCCAGATTCCTTGTCTAGATTGACCCTGTTCCCTGACGTTCTGGTTTCCGTGTCTCTGGTTTCCATAACCTTGAATAGCGTAACCTAGATTTCCGTAACCCTGGTTTCCTAACTGACCAGTGCGATTATGCGATCTGTTGTCGTCTTCCCTTGCTGGCCTGTGGTATTTGTTATTTTGTGCCTTCTTCCTGTCCTTTGCGTCTTGTTTATCAAAGACTACTTCGAGTTCGCGCAATAGACTCTTGAATGCTTCTATGTCAGATCCACACTTCCCGATAAGTGTCCGTTGATACCTAACTGGCAATTTGGAAAAGCAAAATTTAATGATTTCTCCGTTGCTATATGGACTATCTAAAAACTGATTCTTCTTGAGTAAATCATCAAAAAAATTTGGTTGCGCTCCTATGCCCGGACACTTCCAGTTCAGGACAAAATATTATTTCCTCTTTAATCCTATCTTGCGTTTCCTTTGACCAGTAGGTCCGCAGGAATGCACCAACAAATTCTTGATAAGTCCGACACGTCGCTGCCACACCCCGCATCTTTTCTGCGGCTTGGCCTTCGATGTGTCCACACATGAATTCTAATTTTGCCTGGATTGGCCATGACGACGGCAATGAATTTGTAAACTGCATCACCCAGCTCTGTTTGTTCCGCACTCTGTCACTGGGCTAGAGCACGGCGGGCTTTTCCTCGGAGAAACAATTCTGTGTACTCCATCATTGGAATCCGAACGCGCAGTGCTCGTGTGCCCGTTTCGCTCTAGTTTTGCTATTCGACTCTCTACTTCTTTCATTCGTTTCGTGATGTTCGTAACCGCAATATTACCTTGAGTCTTTAAGACCGCTAGGGATTTTGAGTGGGCCTGTGTCGCACGTCGCAAGCGCCCTGCGAGTTGAGAAGTTGCTTTTGCGATTTTCATTGCCCCTATTGCTGCCGTTTTCGCTAGGCCTGCTACTTTTTGTGCTACCATTGACATTTGTTTTGCTTCTCCACATTCTTTCTTTATTGTTAGTAATTCCCCACGAATTTCCCCTACATGCGAAATTATTGCCTCAGTGTCCTTCTTACGCTGTTTCTCATCTTCTTCTTTCATTGATCGTAGGAAGCTTAGTGTTGGGCTAATGTCATCTTTTTGATTCTCGACACACATGGGCGATGTAACTCTGGACACCTGGGCGCTAGAGCTCTGACGTGGCCGAGCTGGCCCCTGTCTGCTCTCGTTCGTTTGATTATAAACTTCTGCTGCCGTCTCGACCTGTGTGCCTGTCTCTGTTTCATCCTCTACCTCACTATTATAATCACAGCCGCGACTTTGCTCTAAGATCGCGTCCAAATCACCGTCCTCATCAATGACCCTGTCGTCCTGTCCTGCTGAAAATGTGCCCATCTCATCTCCGAACCTAGCCCCTTCAGTAAATTGCCCCTTATCCATGATGCTATCCTCTTTTGTTTTAGCTTCGCTGGATAATAGTCGTGCCTTACATCTCGTGATCATTCATGAGAAACAAAATTTATCTAAAATACACAGGAAAAATAATCTACTCCCTGTATTTTTACACATAGACATAAAATTTCAACAACGCTGTTCCAATGCTGTAATTACAAGCACAATTTGATGTGGTACAGAAACCGCACACAAATCCGACAAAGTGCGATGTGGTACGGACACCACATCAACGAAACACAAAAAACAATGAACAAAAAAAATATATATACACTGAAAACACAAACTGTAATCATGCGCCGCTACTTAAAAACTAATTGCGGAACTACAAGAAAAAGTACTTGGGTATTAATTATTAAAAAAATAGAGAAAAAGAATTTGAATGTTCCTACTAAGAATACTGTTTGCTTATCAGTGATTCACAGGAAAGATCCGAGGCTAAGGGTCGCCATTTTATGTGAGGTGCTGGGGCTAGCAGTGTATTTAACACTAAATTCTTCTAGAATCTACATATGTAAAGTATGCCCTAAGTCCCCCCCCCCCCTATTCCAACTCCGACTTTTGCTGTTGCACATGGATTAAAAAAAGAAACGCGAACTGACTGTAATCGACCCTGCAAGTGGAGTAGAAAAGAGTTTGACGCCTGCAATAATTTAATTTGATAAATAAGTTATATAAAGGAAAGTTTCTTTAATGTAGTGAGAAATGAAAGGGTTGCTCTACCGATTAACAGAATGAAAGTTCTGTCCAAAATAACAACATGATTTATTATGACTAAAATCAAAATAATAAACAAAACACATGAAACATTTTACAATACATCGAATTGGCTCAAATTGGATACTCAAATAAATGCTGTGAAGGTGAAGTTGTCCCTAAACTAGATTGTGACATTTATGACGAAGTGGTATGTGGAGCCAATTCCTTGCAACTCAAATCTTAAGAGAAACACACAGCCAACCCTACATTAATTGCTGCTACAGTAGTGAGAATTCAGACAATGAACACCCAAGATAGAACAAAGTTAGAAAAAGACGAACAGGCGCGCTCTGCTTAGCTCTGATTATCACCTAGGAAAATCCCTATCTGCCGGTGCTGCGGTCATACATTACCAAACTGTCTTCTTAACTGCAAGAACACGATCTGGCGTACCGGAGGCGATGGCTGGTTGCTTCGACGTCCCGTCGTGGTGATGATAATGTCGCGAGTATAGCCCGAAACTAATTACCCTGGTCTGGTTGTTCCAGACTAAAGACTTCCTAGCAATACAAATGCGCCTCTGAGGGAGACGAAGAAGGCTCGCCACACAATCACTGATGGTACAGTGATTGATTTTAACAAGCGAAGTCACACTGTAACTCTGATACAGTCAACTTTAGCCAAAACTGCTCAAGACAGACAACATAGGCCGCTTGTACGCAGAACGCTCAATTGCCAGTTGTACTCGGAAAGTTACGTTGAAGTCGAAACTTCAGCAACTTCGTCAAACAGTTACAATTAAATAAAAGTATATTAGACAGCCAACGGAAGACAGGCTGTCCAGAGCAGCGAGAGCTCAATCTTGTAACCTACCCCGACCGAAAGGGGAGAGCCGACTCCTCTAGAGCACCCGTACAGGCCGAA
Organism: Schistocerca nitens; assembly: GCF_023898315.1. Classification (NCBI taxonomy): domain Eukaryota; kingdom Metazoa; phylum Arthropoda; class Insecta; order Orthoptera; family Acrididae; genus Schistocerca; species Schistocerca nitens. The sequence goes on along the minus strand of NC_064615.1, from coordinate 1,163,982,925 downwards.
CACAGAACATTCCCGCCCCCACGACAGTGGCCGTGGTTAAACGTTCCAATCAGCAACTCGAAAACCGGCGGAAAATTCCACTCTATTGCCGGAGCACTACCATTCCACCAATGGAGATTCTTGGCGCCAATTTCTGCGCTGAGTTTGCTACGTCATGGAGCTATGCCCTGAGCAAGCCAATCACAGTTACAATTTTGCAGAAAGCGCGGGAATTTTCCCGCCACAACTGCCTGGGTACACAAGTCATTCCCACGCCTCGCTGGTAGCCCGCCGGAAAGTGTTTTCGCTAAGTTTCTGCGAAGTAACGGAACCTCTAGCCCAGCCGCTACTTCAGGCCCCTGCGGGCGTGTCTTTTGACAATGTCGGCGTCTGGAAAGCATTCACTCGACTTCCTCACACCCATCGGCTTAACCCTTTCAAGATCAGCAGTGCCCGCCTGTCACCGGACCACCCGGGTGACGAGAGACGCTGCGTGGGAAGTCCGCATCTGAAGGAATAGCGACTTTTCACCGCATGCAATTAGAGAGGAAAATCGTAAGATAGAAATATGAGAGGGGGCTCATGCCACCTCTCACGGTAACAAACCGACGGCCGAAGTGGCCGAGCGGTTCTAGGCGCTACAGTCCGGAACCGCACGACCGCTACGGTCGCAGGTTTGAATCCTGCCTCGTGCATGGATGTGTGTGATGTCCTTAGGTTAGTTAGGTTTAAGTAGTTCTAGGGGACTGATGACCTCAGATGTTAAGTCCCATAGTGCTCAGAGCCATTTGGACCATTTTTGGTAACAAATCTAGCAGCCCGCCTCTGAACTGCCTCGACATCCTCCCTCAACCCGACCTGGTACGGCTCCCAAACACTCGAGCAGTATTCAAGAACAGGTAGCCCCAGCGTTCTATATGCGGTCCCCTTTGGAGATGAACGCCGGCCGGAATGGCCGTGAGGTTCTAGGCGCTACAGTCTGGTACCGCGAGACCGCTACTTTCGCAGGTTAGAATCCTGCCTCGGGCATGGATGTGTGTGTTGCCCTTTGGTTAGTTAGGTTTAAGTAGTTCTAAGTTCTAGGGGACTGATGAACTCAAAAGTGGAGTCCCATAGTGCTCAGAGCCATGTGAACCATTTTTTTTGCAGATGGACCTCTCTTTCCTGAAATTCTCCCAATAAACCGAAGTTGACCATTCGCCTTCCCTACCAAAGATTCCATATGCTTGTTCCACCTCATATCGCTCTGCAACATTACACCCAGATATTTAAACGACTTCACTGTGTCAAGCAGGACACTGGTAGTACTGTATCCGAAAATTACAGGTTTGATCTTCTTACTCATCCGCATCAACTTACATTTTTAGGGCTAGCTGACATTCTTCACACCAACTGGAAATTTTGTCTGAGTAATCTTGCTTTTTTCTGTAGTCAGTCAACTTCTACAGCTTACCGCACACCACATCAGCAAACAATCGTAGATTGCTGCCCACCTTATCCGCAAAGTCATTTATGTATACAGAGAACAACAGCGGTCCTACCGTACTTCCCTGGGACACTTCTGACGATACCCTTGCCTCTGACGAACGATCGCCATCGAGGAAAACATACTGGGTTCTATTAAAGGAAATTAAACGGTTGTTGTTGTGCTCTTCAGTCCAGAGAGTGGTTTCATGCTCCTCTATCCTGTGCAAGCCTTTCATCTGCGAGCAATTACTGCAACCTACATCTCTCTGAATCTCCTTACTGTATTCGTCTCTTGGTCCCCCTCTGCTATTTTTACCCCCACGCTCCCTCCAGTACTACACTGGTGATCCCGTGATGCCTCAAATTGTGTCCTACCAACAGATGCCTTCTTTTAGCCAGGTTGTGCCACAAACCTCTATTCTTTCCAATTCTGTTCTGTACTTTCTCATTAGTTATGTGATCTACCCATCCAATCTTCAGCATTCTTCTGTAGAACCACATTTCGAAAACTTCTATTCCTTCCTTGTTTAAACAATGTATTGTCCTGTTTCACTTCCATACATCGCTACACACTAAACAAATACTTTCAGAAACGACTTCCTGACACTTAAATCTATACTCAATGTTAATAAATTTGTATTCTTCAAAAATCTATATCTTATATCCTGTCTACTTCGACCATCATCAGTTATTTTGCTTCCTAAATGGCAAAACTCATCTAATACTTTAGGTGCCTCATTTCCTAATCTAATTTCCTCAGCATCTTCTAATTTAATTCGGCTACATTCCATTATCCTGTTTTGCTTTTGTTGATATTCATCTTATATCTTTCTATCAAGATACTGTCCATCCCGTTCAAAAAAACTTCCAAGTCCTTTGCTGTCTCTGACAGAATTTCAGTGTCATCGACAAACCTTAAAGTTTTTGTTTCTTCTCCCTGGACTTTAATTCCTACAACAAATTTTTCTTTTGTTTCCTTTACTTCTTGCCCAATATACAGATTGAATAACATCGGGGAGAGGCTACAACCCTGTCTTACTCCCTTCCCAACCACTGCTTCCCTTTCATGTCCCTCGACTCTTATAACTGCCATCTGGTTTCCTTACAAATTGTAAATAGCCTTTCCCTCCTTGTATTTTGCCCCTGCCACCTTTAAAATCTGAAAGAGGGTATTCCAGTCAACAATGACAAAAGCTTTCTCTAAGTCTACACATGCTATAAACGCAGGTTTGCCTTTCCTTAACTTATCGTCTATGAGAAGGCATATGGTATCGCCTCACGTGTTCCTATATTTCTCCGGAATCCAAACTGATTTTCCTCGAGGTCCACTTCTACCAGTTTTTCCATTCTTCTGTAAAGGATTCGTGTTATTATTTTGCAGCCGTGACTTACGAGGTGCATTCAAGTTCTAAGGCCTCCGATTTTTTTTCTAACTAACTACTCACCCGAAATCGATGAAATTGGCGTTACTTCTCGACGTAATCGCCCTGCAGACGTACACATTTTTCACAACGCTGACGCCATGATTCCATGGCAGCGGCGAAGGCTTCTTTAAGAGTCTGTTTTGACCACTGGAAAATCGCTGAGGCAATAGCAGCACGGCTGGTGAATGTGCGGCCACGGAGAGTGTCTTTCATTGTTGGAAAAAGCCAAAAGTCACTAGGAGCCAGGTCAGGTGAGTAGGGAGCATGAGGAATCACTTCAAAGTTGTTATCACGAAGAAACTATTGCGTAACATTAGCTCGATGTGCGGGTGCGTTGTCTTGGTGAAATAGCACATGCGCAGCCCTTCCCGGACATTTTTCTTGCAGTGCAGGAAGGAATTTGTTCTTCAAAACATTTTCGTAGGATGCACCTGTTACCGTAGTGACCTTTGGAACTCAATGGGTAAGGATTACGCCCTCACTGTCCCAGAATATGGACACCATCATTTTTTCAGCACTGACGGTTACCCGAAATGTTTTTGGTGGCAGTAAATCTGTGTGCTTCCATTGAGCTGACTGGCGCTTTGTTTCTGGATTGAAAAATGGCATCCACATCTCATCCATTGTCACAACCGACGAAAAGAAAGTCCCATTCATGCTGTCATTGCGCGTCAACATTGCTTGGCAACATGCCACCCGGGCAGCCATGTGGTCGTCTGTCAGCATTCGTGGCACCCACCTGGATGACACTTTTCGCATTTTCAGGTCGTCATGCAGGACTGTGTGCACAGAACCCACAGAAATGCCAACTCTGGAGGCGATCTGTTCAACAGTCATTCGGCGATCCCCCAAAACAATTCTGTCCACTTTCTTGATCATGTCGTCAGACCGGCTTGTGCGAGCCCGAGGTTATTTCGGTTTGTTGTCACACGATGTTCTGCCTTCATTAAACTGTCACACCCACGAACGCACTTTTGACACATCCATAACTCCATCACCACATGTCTCCTTCAACTGCCGATGAATTTCAATTGGTTTCACTCGATGCAAATTCAGAAAACGAATGATTGCACGCTGTTCAAGTAAGGAAAACGTCGCCATTTTAAGTATTTAAGACAGTTCTCATTCTCGCCGCTGGCGGTAAAATTCCATCTGCCGTACGGTGCTGCCATCTCTGGGACATATTGACGATTAACACGGCCTCATTTTAAAACAATGCGTATGTTTCTATCTCTTTCCAGTCCAGAGAAAAAAAATCGGAGGCCTTAGAACTTGAATGCACCTCGTACTACAGTGACAACTCGGTAATTTTCAATCTGTCAGCACGTGCTTTATTTGGAACTGGAATTATTATATTCTACTTGAAGTCTGCAGGTATTTCGTCTGTCTCGTCCATCTTGCTCGGCAGATGTAAAGGTTTTGTCATGGCTGGCTCTCCCAATGCTATCAGCAGCTCTAACGGAATGTTGTCTAGTCTCTGCGTCTTGTTTCGGCTTAAGCCTTTCAGTGCGTTGTCAAATTCTTCACGCAGTGTCATATCTCCCTTCTCATCTTCCTCTACGTCCTCTTTCGTTTCCATAATATTGTCCTCAAGTAAATCTACAATGTATACACCCTCTGTGTTCTCTTTTCTCCAAGAGTTTCTTTAATTTTCCTGTAGGTAGTATCTATCTTACCCATAGTGATATATGCTTCTACATCCTTACATTTGTCGTCTCACCATTTCTGCTTAGCCATTTTGCACTTCCTGTCGATCTCATTTTATAGACATTTGTATTTCCTTTCGCCTACTCCCTTTATTGCGTTTTTATATTTTCTCCCTTTATATTAAATCCAATATCTCTTGTGTTGCCCAAGGATTCCTCCTAGTTCTCGTCTTACTTGATACTCTGCTGCCTTCACTATTTCATTTCTCAAAGCTACCCACTCTTCTTCTACTGTATTCCTTTCCCCTGTTCTTGTCAATCGTTCCCTAATGCTCCGTCTGAGACCCTTCACAACCTCTGGCTCTTTCAGTTTATCCAGTTCCCATCTCCTTAAAGTCCTGCCTTTTTGCCTTTTCTTCAGCTTCAATCTGCTGTTCATAACCAAAAACATGCGGTCAGAGTCCACACCTGCCCATGGAAATGTCTTACAATTTAAAATCTTGGAAGGAAAATCAACATTGGCCGTATTTTTTTGTTGTTTTATTGTCCGCAAAATCGATTTTCGGTCACTTAATCCTCAGTGCTAGAAGTTAAAAATTTCACATAACGATCAGAGAGTATGAAACAAAAAATCACAACTACATCTGCGTATGAACACAACAGTTGGTAGGAATATACGAGTAATATACAATCAAAATTGGTAGGCACTGGTATCAAGCTATAATCACAAGCTTAGAGCGATCACATAAACTGAGGCCGCTGTTTACATGCACCTGTACAGTAGACCTCGGTGTGACAGGGCTTGGAACGCCCTCTATGTGACATGTCACGTGACAATATTACTGGTTTTGCAAGATGTTAACACAAAATAACTCTTGCGCATTTGTGAATCATGAAGGAATTCAAATTTAAAATGTACGTAAACAACATAGCAGATGAAGGGGGAAGGAAACATCTAAAATACACTGGCGTGTTGTTTTTAAAAAACCAACTTACAAAACATAAAACAGATCAATAATAAGTTGTCAGAGTGCAGGACAAGTAAAAGAGAAAAAGACAAGGGAAAGGAATAATATATGAATAACATGAAATGAGGTATAACACAGTTTTCTAAAAACCATAGTACTCACCATCTGGCGTGGGAAGTTAGAAGTACAACGTTCGTAATTTACGTAAAATGTTAAGACTAAGGAGTCAAATATATAAATAAAAGTAATAGTACGAAAATACCATTACGTAATAATTAAAATGCCTTGAAACACAATATTCATTACAAAAAGTTTGAAGGTGTAGATAAACAATTTTCTTATCATATTTAACCGACATGATGATGTACCTCTCATTTGTCTCTTTGGACAAGCTAACATTATTATAACAATGGTTATACGCTTCCGCATAAGCACTGGGTCAGAACCCGTACATACATGACATCAAATATACACGGTTGCTTAATGTAAAACATAGCACCCACCATTTGGCATGGGAAGTTAGAATACAAAATACGGCCAATGCTGATTTTCCTTCCAATTCTATCCACTATTTGGTCGTGGTGCACAAAACACTCCATGGAGTCGCCAATCAATTTAAAATCTGGTTCCTAAATCTCTGTCTTACCATTATGTAATCAATCTGAAACCTTCCGGATCGCCAGCTCTTTTCCACGTACAAAACATTCTCTCATGATTCTTAAGCCAAGTGTTAGATATTATTAAATTATGTTCTGTGCAGAATTGTACTAGAGGAAATAAACTACTCACTGCTAATTTCTTTCTTTTTCCTTCTCATAAACTATCTGTGACTGTGTGTGGAGTAAGGTGTAATGCACACACGACAACTTTGCTATGTATCGTGGAGGTAGGTTTTACTCTAAAGAAAATCATTCTTGAGGAATGAAACCCTGATTATTGACGAAAAGGCTCACAGCATAAGAAGACTTTAACAATTAAAAATTCTCTCGTTACAAAAAGACTAGAACATTTCAATCAGTTGAGTTATTTGTGACTTAATGGAAAACTCGGAGACCAAATTAGCTTTAATCATGAGAGTTATTAGTTATCTGAAGTTCAAAGATTTGCTTTAATAATTCTGACCAACGTTCATCCTTGCGCATTTCTCCGTTGCCCTTAAAATTCCTCCAAAATCTTCTCCTTCAATGTAAAGAACAAGAAAGTATTATTAATGGTTTTTCATTTTCACAATAAAGTACTCCGGATAGCTTTTCCCAGACTCACAGAAAAACAGATCTCGTTCACCGAAAAATACAGCTGCTCGCTACAATGCCTCAAACGAGAATATCGCAGCGCTCCTAACTTAGCAAGTCAACTAAAGATAAAACGCAACACAGAATCAAGGACCTTATTCACTACTCATACCGTGCGCTCAATCGTCTTTGTTCCGGTACAGTAAAGGTGAATTATTTAGAATAGCAGAAAACATATGAGAACCTTACATTCTGTGTATTATTCTTGTCAGCAACTTGAACGGTTGAGCTGGTGAGCTGATTGTGCGATAATTCTCTTACTTGTCTGCTCTTGAAGTCTTTGGAATCGTATGGATGATGTTTTTGCGAAAGTCACATGGTATATCTCCAGACTTGTATATTATACACCCTAAGGTGAATAATCGTTTTGGTGTCACTTCCCCAATGATTTTAGAAATTCTGATGGAATGTTATATCCCTTCTGCCTTATTTGATCTCAAGTCTTCCAAAGCTCTTTGAAATGCTGATTCTAATACTGGATGCACTGTCTCTTCTATGTCAACTCCTGTTTCTTCTTCTATCATGCCATCAGATAAATACACAATAGGAAGCTTATTTTGAGAAAGTGCAACAACACAGTTTAACAAACATAATGTTTATTACAATACAAATCTGCACAAGTAGCAGAAGAAGATACAAAAAATCTAGCACTATTCCTGTTGCAATTGCACTAAATGCGTACAGTCAGCATTTCATTTTCTGTCCTCAGTCAATGTGATTTACGAGACAGACGTGCAAATCCACTATTCAATTGGTAGTTGCTCATAAAAACTCTGTTTTTCAGCTGAGATATACTCCCACGTGTCAAGCAAGGCTTTCTTGTGGCACTTTGTATTGGCAGAACTTTATCGTGCAAGATAGAGAAAACTGAAATGGCCGGCCGCGGTGGTCTAGCGGTTCTGGCGCTGCAGTCCGGAACCGCGGGACTGCTACGGTCGCAGGTTCGAATCCTGCCTCGGGCATGGGTGTGTGTAATGTCCTTAGGTTAGTTAGGTTTAAGTAGTTCTAAGTTCTAGGGGACTTATGACCTAAGATGTTGAGTCCCATAGTGCTCAGAGCCATTTGAACCATTTTTGAAAACTGAAATGTTATCTAGCGGAAGCTTTCCTTTCCCAGTAACTCTCGGTTTCTATGCAATGCATTGAAAAACTCACAGTTGCAGGACGTTACGCCTTTTTCTTCCCTTTAATGCTGCAAGCTCATCAGATGAAATGTGTAGCCAGACGTAGTGAGTTATTTTGAATGTGCCTCTATGTAACCTTTTGCCTAGTGCGACAAGATCCTGAAATCCTGTCGCTACAAAATGGTTCAAATGGCTCTGAGCACTATGGGACTTAACTTCTAAGGTCATCAGTCCCGTAGAACTTAGAACTACTTAAACCTAACTAACCTAAGGACATCACACACATCCATGCCCGAGGCAGGATTCGAAACTGCGACAGTAGCGGTCGCGCGGTTCCAGACTGTAGCGCCTAGAACCGCTCGAAGACCCCGGCCGGCCCTGTGGTTACATCTTGCAGTCAAGGAATCGATTACTGTTGACGTTAGCAACTACTGGAATCCAGATCTTTTGTTCCTGTCTCTAAGGGAGTAATTATTATCAGATGATGGGAAACTGTGCTCTGTAACGGGTAATTTCTGATGTACAGTAGTGAAGTATTTACGGATCAGATTTTGGAAAAGGGTTCTAATATTTTGAACACCTATCACAGAATCTGCGATATTTAGGCTTCAATTCATCTGAAAATCATATGAAAAATGGGAATTATAATCAAAACATTCCAGTTTCGGCTAGATGGTACGAAACTACATTTAAACAAATATTTAACATAAAGCCACAACGTTTCGGTTATGCGAAACATGAGAAACGTTTTCTTCTCATTACGAGTTGCAGCTACAAAGTTGTTCCACACACACCATCAAGTGGCAGTTTACCACGAACAGGATCAAGTCTCATCTATACAAAAGAACAGCCACTGTATCTCAGTGCCATGCATTTATTACGCTTCCACTCACGAATGTTAACTTTCCGTTACCTTGTTTTATTCAAGCCTTTTGTACTCTGCTAGCTATTCGCTGCAGCAAAGCATTTTGTGGTTCGACAGCGCCGCTTCAGTGTGGCGCGACTCTGCGTCGCCGCCGCCTGAAGAACACGCCACGCCACCACTGTGTGAATTTAGCCTTGATGCTGCTTTTGTGAAACCATCCTGCCAGGCTGCACTGATAAGCGGCACAGAGAACGAGCGCCGAGCAACGATAGTGTAACACCGGCTGCAACGTCTTGAGGGTAAGCAGAATGGGTAACACTGCACCAAACGGTTTAGTATCCCAGAGTGCTAATTACTTTTCCTTACTCAAGTCTGCTTGCCATACTTGAGTGAGAGAATGCCCCTCCACATATTAGGAGTAATGTTCAAGATCTCCTCAAAGAATGACCCTTATAACTGTTTTCTTGGCGTGTACAGTCGCCCTAAACGTGGTGCACCTTACTTGCCTGGAATTGGTTGATTTTCAGCAGTATCCACTCTTATTATTTCATGAAGTTGCATACAAAAAACGTGGACGACGATTCTCCAGGAATATAGGAGGACCTCTTTCACTCTTGCAATCACGTTAGGGATCCTGTTTGCCGGAGATGTGGCTTAACGTATACATAAGCTGAAGAGCCAAAGACACTGGTACACCTGTCTAATATTGTGTAGCGCCCCCGCGAGCGCGACATGGCGTGGACTCGACTAATGTCTGAAGTTGTGCTGGAGCGAATTGACACCAAGAATCCTGCAGGCCGGCCAGTGTGGCCCAGCGGTTCTAGGCGCTTCAGTCTGGAACCGCACGACCACAACGGTCGCAGGTTCGAATCCTGCCTCGGGCATGGATGTGTGTGATTTCCTTAGGCTAGCTAGGTTTAAGTAGTTCTAAGTTCTAGGGGACTGATGACCTTAGATGTTAAGTGCCACAGTGCTCAGCCTATTTGAACCATTTGAATCCTGCAGGGCTGTCCATAAATCCGTAAGACTACAACGGAGTGCAGATCTCTTCCGAACAGCACGTTGCGAGGCATCCCAGATATGCTCAATAATGTTCATGTCTGGGGACTTTAGTGGCCATGGGAAGCTGGAGCTACTCTGTAGCAATTCTGGACGTGTGAAGTGTCGTATTGTCCTGCTGGAATTGCCCAAGATCGGAATGCACATTGGACATGAATGGATGCTGATGATCAGACAGGATGCTTACGTACACGTTACCTGTCAGTCTCGTATCTTGACTTATCAGAGGTCCCATATCACGCCAACTGCACTCGCCCCACACCATTACAGAGCCTCCACCAGCTTGTAACAGTCCCCTGCTAACATGAATGGTCCATGGATTCACGTCCGTCCGCTCCATATAATTTGAAAAGAGATTCGTCCGACCAAGCAACATGTTTCCAGTCATCAACAGTCCAATGTCGGTCTTGACGGGCCCAGGCGAGGCATAAAGCTTTATGTCGTTCAGTGATCAAGGGTACACGAGTAGGCCTTCGGCACCGAAATCCCATATCGATGTTGTTACGTTGACGGTTCACGTGCTGACCCTTGTTCGTGGCCGAGCGTTGAAATCAGCAACATCTCTTCCGTCGTCGTCGGTCTCGTTCTTGCAGGATCTTCTTCCGGCCGCAGCGATGTCGAAGATTTGATAATTTACCAGATTCCTGATATTCACGGTACACTCGTGAAATGGTCATACGGAAAAATCCCCACTTCATCGCTGCGTCGGAGATGCTGTATCGCATCGCTCGTGTTCGGACTATAACATGACGTTCAATCTCACTTAAATCTTGATAACCTGCCATTGTTGCAGCACTAAGCGATGTAACAACTCCGCCAGACACTTGTCTCATATAGGTGTTGCCGACTGCGGCGCCGTATTCTGCCTGTTTACATGTCTCTGTATTTGAATACAGAGCTTCAGTGTGTAATACGTACGAAATTTTAGCGTAAAATATGAAATTTTTTCATGATAGTAATGGTCTGACATGTGGAAAGTGTGGTGTCACCGCCAGACACCACACTTGCTAGGTGGTAGCCTTTAAATCGGCCGCGGTCCGCTAGTATACGTCGGACCCGCGTGTCGCCACTGTCAGTGATTGCAGACCGAGCGCCGCCACACGGCAGGTCTAGAGAGACTTCCTAGCACTCGCCCCAGTTGTACAGCCGACTTTGCTAGCGATGCTATACTGACAAACTACGCTCTCATTTGCCGAGACGATAGTTAGCATAGCCTTCAGCTACGTCATTTGCTACGACCTAGCAAGGCGCCATTACCAGTTTATATTGAGATTGTAATTATGTATCATCAAGAGCGATGTTCTCCAATTATGGATTAAAGTTATTCCAAGAGTTATGTACTTTATTTAGTAGACTCAACTTCTTTAACTGTTCCAGACCTCACGCCAGTCTGCGTGAGCTTAAACGCGTGCATTTCGGCCTCCTCTAGCAACACGGTGTTGGCTCTTCTGCCAACACATCAGAAAGCTCACAGTTGGTCCATGGATGCCGTATGATTGTCAGCTCCACCTAGACGAGCACTTGAAAATGGCATTGTAAGCCGAGACAGGCAAGACTTTTGTGCAACAATACCCGGACACAAAAAAATATTACATTGCAGCTACTGCTAATGACTTCTTGTAAAATATCGTATTCTGTCGTAGTTCATGCTGCAGGCCCTACTGAGAAAAAAAAAAAGTTTATGTACCGTACTGTAACTGACCTGTGGTCAAGACCTAAATTCATAAACGTATAATCTCCTTCGAGTTGCGATTTTCGTGAACATCAGTGCGTACACTGGACTCAGGATAACATAAAATTACGGTATTTTAATGTTTCGTGAAACGGATAATAAGCCACGCTCTTACAAAAGACAAATAGTTCGAATAACAGCAAAAATAATGTAGCTTAGCTTCTAGCACTGCCATCACGTGAAGGGAATAAAAGTTGCAGAACACCGCATTCATGTTACGACGGCATTGCCGTCCTAACTTGATCTTAAACGAAGTCGTCTGTTACCTTTAAATTACAAATTCCAGACAGTTAGTAGCTAAAAGCTTATAATAGGATATCATATCATAACAAGTAGGGTTAGATGATGATGATGCAAAAACAGCTGTGTATTGAAAATTTTAGAAATTCATAGTAGGTATTAACGCTGAATATTCCAATTTTGAGCGAGCTTGCCATATAATTTCATGTGACTGTGTGCTCCTAAGGAATATTTTGATGAGGAATATACACTCCTGGAAATTGAAATAAGAACACCGTGAATTCATTGTCCCAAGAAGGGGAAACTTTATTGACACATTCCTGGGGTCAGACACATCACATGATCACACTGACAGAACCACAGGCACATAGACACAGGCAACAGAGTATGCACAATGTCGGCACTAGTACAGTGTATATCCACCTTTCGCAGCAATGCAGGCTGCTATTCTCCCATGGAGACGATCGTAGAGATGCTGGATGTAGTCCTGTGGAACGGCTTGCCATGCCATTTCCACCTGGCGCCTCAGTTGGACCAGCGCTCGTGCTGGACGTGCAGACCGCGTGAGACGACGCTTCATCCAGTCCCAAACATGCTCAATGGGGGCAGATCCGGAGATCTTGCTGGCCAGGGTAGTTGACTTACACCTTCTAGAGCACGTTGGGTGGCACGGGATACATGCGGACGTGCATTGTCCTGTTGGAACAGCAAGTTCCCTTGCCGGTCTAGGAATGGTAGAACGATGGGTTAGATGACGGTTTGGATGTACCGTGCACTATTCAGTGTCCCCTCGACGATCACCAGTGGTGTACGGCCAGTGTAGGAGATCGCTCCCCACACCATGATGCCGGGTGTTGGCCCTGTGTGCCTCGGTCGTATGCAGTCCTGATTGTGGCGCTCACCTGCACAGCGCCAAACACGCATACGACCATCATTGGCACCAAGGCAGAAGCGACTCTCATCGCTGAAGACGACACGTCTCCATTCGTCCCTCCATTCACGCCTGTCGCGACACCACTGGAGGCGGGCTGCACAATGTTGGGGCGTGAGCGGAAGACGGCCTTACGGTGCGAGGAACCGTAGCCCAGCTTCATGGAGACGGTTGCGAATGGTCCTCGCCGATACCCCAGGAGCAACAGTGTCCCTAATTTGCTGGGAAGTGGCGGTGCGGTCCCCTACGGCACTGCGTAGGATCCTACGGTCTTGGCGTGCATCCGTGCGTCGCTGCGGTCCGGTCCCAGGTCGACGGGCACGTGCACCTTCCGCCGACCACTGGCGACAACATCGATGTACTGTGGAGACGTGTTGAGCAATTCGGCGGTACGTCCACCCGGCCTCCCGCATGCCCACTATACGCCCTCACTCAAAGTCCGTCAACTGCACATACGGTTCACGTCCATGCTGTCGCGGCATGCTACCAGTGTTAAAGACTGCGATGGAGCTCCGTATGCCACGGCAAACTGGCTGACACTGACGGCGGCGGTGCACAAATGCTGCGCAGTTAGCGCCATTCGACGGCCAACACCGCGGTTCCTGGTGTGTCCGCTGTGCCGTGCGTGTGATCATTGCTTGTACAGCCCTCTCGCAGTGTCCGGAGCAAGTATGGTGGGTCTGACACACTGGTGTCAATGTGTTCTTTTTTCCATTTCCAGGAGTGTAGTTTGAGAGACCTTCCTATTAACACGCAACGTCAGCAACTGTTCACGGCGTAATAAATAATTTATTAAATTTCGGGCATGCGTCCATAAAAATCAAATTTCTTTTATTGATATTCCAGCTGAGTATCTTCCGGCTACTTAAGGATTAAGCTAAGACTGTCCCTTGCATATTGTCGTTCTCGCGTCTGATTTGCTCCGAAATGGAAACTAACGCCTTATTATTTTCTCACGAAACGACCCATCAGAGCCGCTGGCGCCAACTGAACTGACTTTTAAATGGCAGCTCCGACGGACAATGCCCGCGGGCTCTCAGTTTAATAACCGCTCACCCTCCACTGCCGGCGAAGTCGCAATCAATACCTGTGGCAACAGGTAGTCTTCACTGTGTTGGGCGAATGTCCTGTTTCATTCCGTTTCAGAGCGCAAAATATTTCTTTCTTTTAGGTGTTTGATAATATGAAAAATATCGGAAAAATGTGTACGTAAAGGTCGTCTTCACAGATGTTCGAACTTGAGCGTGGATATCTGCTTTCGCGTTCAAGAAAAATTCTGAATACTAGCTAGACGTACCAATAAAGACTAAAGATAGAACTCAAAACGACATTTTCCACCGAGGAATAAAAAGCTCAATAAATTGTCTAAAAATTTTACAGAAATTATTAAAACAAATATAAACGCAGTTAAATACATTTAAGCAATACACTGTGTGCAGTGACGGGTTATTTAGATAACTCAGAATGAGAGGTTTGGTAAAAAATGTATCGCAAGTGAATAATTACAATAATGAAAATGTGTCTTATTTCACTCCAGGGATTTTTTTTTCCTTTTGTGTTGAAACTCGTATTCCAAAGCTCTGCAATGGAAAGTATTAAGAACTTACACTCTTTATGAATTCAACATTCACTCCCTATAGAGGTATGTTGATTCAGTTTTGTCAGGCAAGTAAATGAGAAGCTGCGGTACACAAAATGCAAACCATAGGTCGTCGCCTTGTTTCTGATGTCAGCTAACGGACGTGCAGTGTGTGTGCAGCGTGTGTATTGCGTACGGTGATCGATATTGAAAGATCAATGAGTGGTATGGCACTAGCTTTTTACGTTATTAAATAACATATTTGGAAGAATGTGTAATCAAAACAGTATTGTACACGAGCGATAAAACGAATGAGGTTGCTGTGTTTCGGATAGACTGGCCTTGTATCCGGCAATGTAGAAGCTCGAGTCTTCACCTGGCCCTCCTTATTTAGGTTTTCAGTGATTTCCCGAAACTACTACAGGCCAACGTCGGGGTGGTTCTTTCTATATGGCCACGGCCGATTGACTATTCCATCCTTGTCAAACTAGATCTGTACATGTCTGCAGATGTGAAATATGCTTTTCTTTGTTCTTAAACTGTAATACCACGACATGTTCAGTATTCTTGTACATTTAATCCGTGTACGAATAAAATTACTACTAACATCACACACACACACATCACGCCATCAGACATTAGCGCGCAATCTCCTGACCTGCCAGATAGTAAAACCTTTTTCATCACCAAGACTTGGCGCATCTACATTTAGTTTAAGCGCAAATTCACTAATGTACTTTAAGGACCTCAAGATAAATCATTACGTCGTATTTTGAATGAAGGCCCTTCTTGAAATCGAAGTTATTAATAACAACGTTTTTTCGCATGGGGAAGGGGAATGGCCATGGCTTACTAAAGCAAACCGTACTTCTGTCCCTGTTTAATGACTTAGGGAAAATACCGCGAACCGAAAATAGGACAGCTGCCCAGGTATTTGATACCCAGTTATCCAGAACGCGAATCCAAAGTATTAATCGCTCTTCTGTCTCGCTGTGGTTGTTTCGTCAGGCTACCTATGTTAGTAGTGCTAGTGAAGTGACCCATCTTCCCCCTTATTAAGTTGCACTATTTAGACAACGCTTCCCTTCGACTCGAACATAGAAAAATACACCACGCCTACATCTACATCTACAACTACATCTACAAACAGCAAGCCACCTAACGGTCTGTGGCGGAGGGTACTTCGTGTACCACTGTCACTTCCCCCCTTCCCCGTTGCAGTCGCGGGAAGAGCTGTTCTACATCAACATATCTACATACATACTCCGCAATCCACCATACGGTGCGTGGCGGAGGGTACCTCGTACCACAACTAGCATCTTCTCTCCCTGTTCCACTCCCAAACAGAACGAGGGAAAAATGACTGCCTATATGCCTCTGTACGAGCCCTAATCTCTCTTATCTTTGTTATATTTTGACTACAGTTCAGTCTTGATCACGTCATGTATGTTTTAATGACATGATCAAGACGTGATCAAGACTGAACTTTAGTCAAAATATAACAGTTAATTGATCACTGCTTTCCAAAAATGTTTACCAAAATCTTATCTTTGTGATCTTTCCGCGAAATGTAAGTTGGCTGCAGTAAAATTGTACTGCAGTCAGCCTCAAATGCTGGTTCTCTAAATTTCCTCAGTAGCGATTCACGAAGAGAACGGCTCCTTTCCTCTAGAGACTCCCACCCGAGTTCCTGAAGCATTTCCGTAACACTCGCGTGATGATCAAACCTACCAGTAACAAATCTAGCAGCCCGCCTCTGAATTTCTTCCATGTCCTCCCTCAATCCGACCTGGTAGGGATCCCAAACACTCGAGCAGTACTCAAGAATAGGTCGTATTAGTGTTTTATAAGCGGTCTCCTTTACAGATGAACCACATCTTCCCAAAATTCTACCAATGAACCGAAGACGACTATCCGCCTTCCCCACAACTGCCATTACATGCTTGTCCCACTTCATATCGCTCTGCAACGTTACGCCCAAATATTTAATCGACGTGACTGTGTCAAGCGCTACACTACTAATGGAATATTCAAACATTACAGGATTCTTTTCCTATTCATCTGCATTAATTTACATTTATCTTTATTTGGAGGTAGCTGCCATTCTTTACACCAATCACAAATCCTGTCCAAGTCATCTTGTATCCTCCAATAGTCACTCAACGACAACACCTTCCCGCTGTTGCTGGTAAGCCTCCGAGTGGGTTCGAATCTCTCTAGTTTTACATCCATAGTCTTTTTCCTGAGATACACGAAGGAGAAAGCAATGCATTCATTGACTCTTCTAGAAACGTACTCTCTCGGAATTCTGACACCGTGATGGAGAACGTCTCTCTTGCAGGGTCTTCCACCGAAGTTGATGAGCAACTCCGTGACGCTTTCGTGCTTGCCAAATGAACTTGTAACGAAACGTGCTGCCCTTATTTGGTTCTTCTCATTTTCCTTTACCAATCATATTTCATATAGAAGCGAGAGTGACGATCAGTATTCAAATTTTGGTCGAACGAGGGTTTTGTAAACTATCTTCTTTGTCGGACTATGTTTCCTGAGGATTCTTCCTGTGAATCTCAGTTTGGCACCTGCCTCTCCTGCGATTAGTTTTATATGGTCTATTTACTTTAAATCGCTCCCAGATATTTTATGGAAGTAATTACTTCCAGACATTGTTCTACAATGGCGTAATAGTACAGTAACGGGCTTAATTATGCGTAATACGTTACATTTGTTTATGTTGAGGTTCAATTCCCACACCTTGCTCCAATCGTGGATTTTCTAGAGGTCTTTTTTCATTTCGCTACAATTTTCTAGCGTTGCGACTTCTCCGTATACATCATCATCCGCGAATAGTCTCACGGAACTTCTGACGTTCTCCATTGCCAAACACTCCCTTGTGGTATGTCTGAAGCTACTATTACTCCTGAGGATTTCTCTCCGTTAAGAATGACATACTGTATTCTGTGTCCTAAAAACCCTTGAACCTGATCAAGTAACATCCTATACAATAGTGGTCAGTAAACTCGATTACTGTGGTCAGTTCCTTACATTTAGATGAAATGAAATCTCTTTCACTTTTGAAAGCGACCGGTGACCTTTGTATCTAAATAAATCGTGGAATTCACAATCATCGACACGTTTTATTTTATATACTCAGGTAACAAGCCATCATCAGCTCCTCATGATAAAAATAAAAATGAAGGTAGTTCAGACTTTGCGAAACATAAACATGAATTTAATGCACAAACAGAAAAACAAGTAATCATATTACACTGAAGTGCCAAAGAAACTGGTACAGGCATTTGGATTCAGATACAAAGATATGTAAACAGGCAGAATACGTGGCTGCGGTCGGCAACGCCTACATAAGACAACAAGAGTCTGGCGCAGTTGTTAGATCGGTTACTGTTGCCAGAATGGCAGGTTATCCAGATTTAAGTGACTTTGAATGGCGTGTTACACACAGCATCTCCGAGGTAGTAATGAACTGGGGATTTTCCCGCACGACCATTTTGCGAATGTACTGCGAATATCAGGAATACGGTAAAACATCAAATCTCCGACATCGCAGCGGCCGGAAAAAGATCCTGCAAGAACGGGACCAACGACGATGGAAGAGGATCGTTCAGCGTGACAGAAGAGCAACCCTTCCGAAAATTGCTTCACTGCTGGGCCATCAACAAGTGTCAGCGTGCGAACTGTTCAACGAAACATCATCGATATGGGCTTTAAGAGACGAAGACCCACTCATATACCCTTGATGACTGCACGACACAAAGCCTACGACTCGCCGGGGTCCGTCAACACCAACATTGTACTGTTGATGACTGGAAACATGTTGCCTGGTCGGACGAACTCGTTTCAAATTGTATCGAGCGGATGAACATGTACGGATGTGGAGACAGCCTTATGAATACACGGCCCCTGCATGTTAGCAGGAGACTGTTCAATGGTGTGGGCTTGTACAGTTGGAGTAATATGGGACCCCTGATACCTCTAGATACGATTCTGACAGGTGATATGTACATAAGCATTGTCTGATGACCAGCATCCGTTCACGTCCATTGCCCATTCTGACGGCAGTAGGACGATCCGACATGCTACACGTCCAGAATTGCTACACAGTGGCTCCAGGAACTCTATTCTGAGTTCAAACACTTCCGCTAGTCACCAAACTCCCCAACATTATTGAGCATCTCTGGGATGCCTTGGAACGTGCTGTTCAGAAGAGATCTCCACCCCCTCGTACTCTTATGGATTTATGGACAGCTCTGCAGGATTCATGGTGTCAATTCCCATGTCGTGTAGCGTCACTTCTGCGTGCTCTCGGGAGCTCTACACGACATTAGGCAGGTGTACCAGTTTCTTTGGCTCTTCAGTGTAGTACAGTGACAGGCCTCGCTGTCTAATTATGCGTAGTACTTTACATTTGTTTATGTTGAGCTTCAATTACCAGTCCTTGCACAAATCGTGGATCCTCTGCAGATCTTTCATTTCGCTACAATTTGCTAACGTTGACCAGATATATCATCATCCGCAAATAGCCTCATAGAACTTCTGACGTTGTCCGCTGCTAAAAGTAATGGTCCTATAAACACTCCATTGTAGCATGTCTGAAGCTACTATTGCTCCTGAGGATTTCTCCCCGTTAAGAATGGCATACTCTATTCTGTTTGGCAAAAACCCTTGAATCTAATCAAGTAAGATCCTATAGCAATAGTGATCAGTAAACTCGATTATCGTCGCCAATTCGTTGCATTTAGATGAAGTGAAATCTCTTTGACTTTTGGAAGCGACCGGTGAGCTTGATATGTAATACAATCGTGAAATTCATCATCATCGGCGCGTTTTATTTTATTTACTATTGTAATCAGTTTCGGCTTTACAGCTATCGTCAGCTCTACACGATGAAAATAAAAATAAAGGTATTTCAGACTTTGTGAAACATGAACCTAATACACACAAATGCAAAAGCAATTAATCTTATTATCTTATAGGGCAGCGACACAGTGAACGCCCAGTTATTAGGTTAACTGTGCAACAACGTACGTAATATTTAAATAATGGGACCAGTTAAAACTCTTCGCGCTAATGGAGCAAACGCTGGCACATCTTCAACATATTAACACCTACAAAGAGTAATCAAGTGTTAAAAAGCCGGCCAGTGTGGCTGTGCGGTTCTAGACGCTTCAGTTTGGAACCGCGTGACCGCTACGGTCGCAGGTTCGAATCCTGCCTCGGGCATGGATGTGTGTGATGTCCTTAGGTTAGTTAGGTTTAAGTAGTTCTAAGTTCTAGGGGACTGATGACCTCAGATGTTGAGTCCCATAGTGCTCAGAGCCTTTTGAACCATTTTTTGTTAAAAAGTGTAATCAGAGGTGAGACCTCTACATTTCACAGTTGCATACAGCAATCATTTTAGTAATTGGCAAATCTGCTCCGAAGTATCTTGACTTTCATCTCCATTCGTGATACACAAATAACCAAGCAGAGATCATCAACTATATTACATTGATGCGAGAGAAGCATGTGATCTAGAAAATCCGGATGAGTTCAAGTAGAACTTGTGCACCGAGGGTTCCTTCCAATTATATTTACAGATAGCTCGTCCGTCCCGACAATAGAGAATTTCAACGATTTTTGCCTTTTATTGATATCGATACTGGCAAGACATCAACACATGTGACATAAGTGGCCGTATTTTTTGTTTTTTAACTGCTTTGAAGCAGAGACTTAGATTGTTTACACCGCCAAGGGAGCGTAGACTTTAGTGCGTTACATGCATTTCAACTTGACACGTCTTCCCGTTACTGGGAAAAAGGGGTCATAAGAGATGGACAGAAAGGCAGTCGGATAATGCGACAAAATATTATTTTGTGTGATGTAAGTACAAATTAACAATTGTCGGATTTTCTCCTTTAGTTGACCAATATCGAGATTCTAGGGCAACGGGAAGTGAGTGATACGTGACTGAAACGGGCGTATATTTTTATTGCTTTAGCATAGAACCTTAATTTTTATACATCGCCAAGGGACCATGACCTTAGCATGTACCGAGCGAGGTAGCGCAGTCGTTAGCACACTGCACTCGCATTCGGGAGGAAGAGGGTTCAATCCCACGTCTGGCCATCCTGATTTAGGTTTTCTGTGATTTCCCTAAACCGTTTCAGGCAAATGCCGGGATGATTCCTTTGAAAGGGCACGGGCGATTTCCTTCCCCTCCCTTTCCTAATGCGATGAGACCGATGACTTCGCTGTTTCGTCTCCTGCCCCAAACACCCTTAGTATGTAACATAAATGTCAACTCGATACGTCAACTTGATACGTTACCCGTTCCTGAGAAAAAGGGTTCGTAACAGTCGGGTAAGACGTACAATGAGACGGACAACAAAGTGACCCTTTAAGGCATCCGTTTTTAACGATGGAGGTACGGAAGCCTGAAAGTGAGGCTGAAGCCTCAACGGACGCCAGCGGTAAAACAGAGAGTGTTTCCGGAACAGCTGAGTCGGCTGCGCACACGGGCGAGATATAAATACTCTGTTCTAGATGCAGGACTGCTACGGGGAGCTCGAGCGCATATTACTCTGCAGGTCGGTTCTGGTGACGGCTCTGTGTGTTTTCTGTCTTCAGAGTCAGGAACTCTCAGCGGAAAGATTGTCCACAGTAAGTCTGTGCGAACTCTCCCCCTCGGGGCGACCCGTCACGTTCACACCTATTCCACTGCATTCAATGGAATTTAAATTTAATCGCAGTTTTAATGATAAATCAGCATGAGAGTGTACACGTGTGACAATTCTTCTGAAATAAAAGTTTCAACTATTAGTTAGTTAATTTTTTCTTTGGTAGGCCATATATGCAATGGTACCTCACATTTCATTTTAGTACAAAGAGATAAACAATCAAAAGGTTTATTAGTTCATGCATTTAGGCTGGTTAAGTGCAGCTCTCCATACTGTGCACTTGTAACACTACGCTACTGCGCACGATACTTGTTAAAGCCTGTACTATGGTAAGTTGACGGGCTTCACCTTATAGGAAACGATTTTGGTATATATGTTGACCGCGTGTACCTGAATGGAGGCAAAATCAGACTTTCACCCACTCAGTAACAACAATAATATGTCAAGCAAGTCTGAAGTGCAACTACACGTTAGGACGGACAAGAAACAACACCGCAGATGCTACCAAATTGTTAATAATACGGTCGCCAGCCTAATTAGGCATTAACTGAGTTTCTTCCCAGTACAAGTTGAAGTACGTTCATACAAAACAGCACGTAACTACACTGTATAATATGGTAAATTTTAGAACCAGAAAATCTACTGAACTAATAATTTCACTTTCTGTACTAATATGGACAAGCCAAAAATACACAACAATACACTATAATGTTTACTACAAACTTCGTACTGTCTATTGATCTGACTAAAATCGGGCATAGGTTACCCTAGAAACAGCACTTTCGAAACACACATACAATGTCAATTTTGAAAAAGGTAAAACACTAATAAATTTTGATTTTATATTGACTTTAACTTTGCTGGTCAAATCAGTTCAGTACACTTCAGAATTTAAATGAATAGAAAATAAAAAGGTTGGGGAGGGGCCCTGAAACTGTTATGATCACTGTACTGAAATTTTGGTTATTTAAATCATTAAGCACTCAAGAATTCCAATATGTGATTTACTACTCTTTTTGTCTTATTTCTTGCTCATTTAACTACTATTATTTTTGACTCAAATTAATTAAACTTCATTACTAAACCAATTTCAACATTATCTTCCAACTTTGTCAGACCTATAATATTTACTTATCTATTCTTTAACAACAAAGTTCTTTAAACATCATTCCAACATAGATAGGTCTGCAGGTAATTCTTATTAACATAAACTTTAAATCTTCATTTCGGGACACTCGGATTGCACAACATGTGGAAAGGACCCTGTCTAGGTTAGTGATGAGGATAATTAAATGATAGGACAGTTCTGGTAAAAGTTAAGTTGTTATTGAACAGTCAGGAACAAAAGTAACACTGGTCAACACGAATACAGTACTAAAAGTTTCAACCTGTTCGTATCGATGTGGCGGTTGGCGGCGGCGAGATGGCGAGGCGCAAAGCACACATGGCTCTTGATGTATCGGCACTTTACTTCTTCATAGCGTCGCAATATTTTTCCATTTAGTGCCTATGGAATTTTGCCATGCTGTATAGTCGTCGGAAACGGCACACCCGAGGCTCAATGAAATCACGTTTTCCACGAGAGCCTCCTCGATCCAGAACGTGTTACTCAGATCAAAGCCCAACTCCGACTACTACTGCTGAGCCCGTTATGCCGTGCCGCGCCCGTGTGCATTTTCCCGCGCTCGCCTGCCATCCACCTTTTACCTCTCCCCTACAGACAGGGTATTCACCCAAGGTTTTGCATTCTACATATC
Source organism: Schistocerca nitens (assembly GCF_023898315.1). NCBI lineage: Eukaryota > Metazoa > Arthropoda > Insecta > Orthoptera > Acrididae > Schistocerca > Schistocerca nitens. The sequence continues at coordinate 1,163,960,189 of NC_064615.1, read as the reverse complement.
CTAATACATTACCTACGTATGGACCAGGCTCACAATTACAACTTTAACATCTTACAATAGTTTCAACATTTCTTACATTTCAATTTTGTTACAACATTGCTTGAAATTTGACATAAACATTAATATTCACATCGAAAGTTGTTTATAGTTTCCTCAACACAATGACATGAAAAGAAAGGAAATGAAAACAGAATATCGATTACACTAATTTACTAAAATCAGAAGAAAAAAATTATTATATGTACAATAGTACAGCGTTGGTGTTGTTACACACTCCTCTTCACCTTTTGGTTCAAATGGCTCTGAGCACTATGGGACTTAACATCTGAGGTCATCAGCCCCCTAGAACTTAGAACTACTTAAACCTAACCAACCTAAGGACATCACACACATCCATGCCCGAGGCAGGATTCGAACCTGCGACCGTAGCGGTCTCGCGGTTCCAGACTGAAGCGCCTAGAACCTCTCGGTCAAACCGACCGGCCCATCTGTTCTTCCGAAGTCGAAAAACTGAGTCAGCAGCCCCCCCCCCCTACATGTAGACAAGTTGTTGACGTTAGCAAAACGATAGGACGTTATTACATTATCCAATACAGAACTTGGTCATAGGATTTGGTAGTGAGATGGGCTATATTTTAACTGTTTACTTTAGGTTTTCATTATTAATTTATTGTAATTTCTTACCAGTCACTTCTCTGTGTTCTCTAAATAATCCTTAACTGTACAGTTTGTATTATTTAAGACTTAATGTAAGACTTATAGTTGTCTCTTTAAACTACTTCAGTAGTTTATTTCCTGCTAGAAAATGGCGTCGTCTTCTTTTCATTAAATGTAAGTTAATTCTGCTTCGTGTTACGGAATATTGTTATTAGTATAGCAATTACTGATGTTCTTCTTAATGCGCATGACATATTCGTAATTTGTGCAGTTAGAATCTCGAGCCGTATAAACAGATTTGTAAAGTTAGTCCAGATAGTATTTTTGGTTGTTATGCTTGCGATCCTTTTATGTAGATTGTGTTTGTGCTCTGAGTACTGGTTCCCCAAAAGAATGATTCCACAGCTAAGGACTGAGTGCATGGAGAAGTGACATTAGTTACAAGGCACTAAATGTTACAAACTGGTGACAGGACTCTATCGGCACAATATACTGTTAATATTCTCTTTGATAGTACCTTTATGTATTCATTTCATTTCAGGAGACTGTCAGTATTCATCCTTAAAAATTTTGTGTCCATTATACAATCTATGGAATTGTTATCTACATTTACTTTTACAGAATTATATTCCCGCTTAAAGCAAAAGTTCATGATCCACGATATCTTAAAGTTAGTTTATTTCTATTTCATCGATTTTAAACATTCTACATAGTGCCATTTGAGGAATTTTAAGTGGAATCTTCTTGACTGTTCTAACATTACCTCTAAAGCCATTGACTTATACCAAAAATACAATTGGTCGTAATATGTTACCCTGAGTGACCCAGTATTTATATATTTTGAATCTGATACGTATTTCACTAAATATTTCGCTTTTTTTACGTCTGAATTATTTCTACCCTCTACGCGCTGTTTTCCAGATACATTCCAAACCGATCACTAGATATTAATTTCATTCAAATCACTCTAGCTTTTTTTATCAGAATTTTATGGTCAACGGTATCAAAGGCCTCCGATAGTGATTCAAAGTTACACTGTAGTGCAGAAAATAGTATCATTTCGCTCCAAACTAAACGGCTTTACCCATATGGGTGCTCAAATCAGTTGCTTGGAATAACGAACGACTGTGAAGCTTCATCAAAAGCTATAGTATTGTTTTTCTCCTGTGAAGATGGTTGTTGCGACTGAAGTCTCTGGAGAATAAACGTACAATTATACAAGCAAATATGTTTTTCAAAATAATTTTAAATCGTGGGGCCAAAAAGCACCGCACAACTGCAGGCAAAATAGCTCATGCTTACTGTCAATTTCATTTGAGTCTTTTTGTTTATTTTTGCACATGCAGTCTAGAGACTAAGGCAGACTGTTTTTCACAACCAAATATCGCAGTACAATCTGAAGATGTGATATTCTATTATTATTTGCTGAAAGCATCGTTCTGCAGTGTATCTTGAAGAAAGTCATTATTAACCTCCATAAAGTTGCTGCAGGGGTCTTTGCTGCGGAGACTTGTTTCGATCAAGAGCCAAAATATTTTCCGCATCGTACTGCATCGTCGACTTCTAACCAAAATACAATTATATTGAGTATCTTTGAAAATATGTGACTGGCTCGATGGATATTAAACTAACAGAACCCCGTACGTTCTACTGGATGGTGATAGTTCGACAGAATCTAAAATAACGTCTGGTGTGCCATACGGAAGCGGAATAAGACCCATAATGTTGTCAAATGCGTGAGTGATTTGTCGGATAGGACCTGCAGCACTAGAAGATTATTCGCTGAAGATGCTGTCTTATACAGGAATGTATCGTCGTTGCTCAATATAAGGAGTTGCAGAAAGACACGTACAAAATTATCACTTTTTGTAATAAATGGTACCCCTCTTTAAATGTTTATAAATGTAAGATATAGCTTTAGATTTATCGGAAGTGTTCTGGGAAAAGGCAGTACTCCTGTAAAGCAAATCGGTATAAGATGCTAGTGCCATGATTTCTAGGTTACTGCTCTACACTGAAGCGCCGACGAAACTGGTATAGGCAGGCGTATTCATATACAGAGATATCGAAAGAGGCAGAATGCGGCGCTGCGGTCGGCAACGCCTATAGCAGAGAACAAGTGCCTGGCGCAGTTGTTAGATCGGTTACTGCTGTTAAAATGGCAGGTTATCAAGATTTAAGTGAGTCTGAATGTGGTGTTAAAGTCGGCACACGAGCGATGGGACGCAGCATATCCGAGGTAGTGAAGTGGGGATTTTCCTATACGATAATTTCAAGACTGTACCGTGAATATCATGAGTCCGATAAAACATCAAATCTTCGCCATAGCTGCGGCCGGAAAAGGACCCTGCAAGAACGAAACTAACGACAAAGGAAGAGAATCGTTCACCGTGACAGAAGTGCAACCCTTCCGTAAATTGCTGCAGATTTCAATGCTGGGGCATTCAACGAAACATCATCGATATGGGCTTTCGGAGCCGAAGGTCCACTCGTGTACCCTCGGCGACTGCACGACACACAGCTTTACGCCTCGTCTGGGCCCGTCAACACCGACACTGTACTTTTGATGACTGGAAACAAGTTGCCTGGTCGGACGAGTTTAGGGAATCCATGGACCCTGCATGTCAGCAGGGGACTGTTCAGGCTGGTGGAGGCTCTGTAATGGTGTGGGGCGAGTGCAGTTATAGTAATAAGAGACTTCTGATACATGCAGATACGACTGTGACAGGTAACACGTACGTAAGCATCCTGTCTGATCATCAGCGTCCATTCATGCCCATCATGCATTCCAACTGACTTGTAGAATTCCAGTAGGACAATGAGACACGCCGAAGGTGCTACAGAGTGGCTCCAGGCATACTTTTCCGAGTTTAAACACTCCCTCTGGCCACCAAACTCCCCAGACATGAACATTATTGAGCATATCTGGGATGCCTTGCAACGTGCTGTTCAGAAGAGACCTCCAGCCCCTCGTATTCTCACAGATTATTGCTCACCCCTGCAGGATTCATGGTGTCAATTCCCTCCAGCACTACTTCAGACATTAGTCGAGTCCATGCCATGTCATGTTGCGGCGCTTCTGTGTGTTTCGGGGGGGGGGGGGGGGGGTTATACGATATTAGGCAAGTGAAGTATACCAGTTTCTCCAGTTTCTTTGGCTCTTCAGTGAAGTACACGATCCGGCAGAATGAATAGTCGTATCTGAGTCACGTAAAACAACGTCGCTGTTGCATCTGAGTCAAAAAAGTATGCACATTTTACATCGCCATTTTTAATTATGGCCTTATAGAGTTCAGAGCTTCAACATTTGCCGTCGAGGCGTACGTAAAAAATAACTAGTTTCCCATTACAGTCAAGCTACTCTTTCGTAGCCATTTCGAGTTGAAAAGACGTGATAAAGTCCCTGACAATCGGACGATTGTATGGCGGGTGCAATAACTTCGGGTTATTCCATCTTTTGCAAAGAAGAGAAGTCCAGGACGACGAAAGACACCGCGACCGCGGAACGAGTTGAAGAGGTACAGTCGTGGACAAAACGAGCGAGACCCCTCGCCTTTTCGTTATACTGATCCGCACAGCTTTAAAGTCTGCTACACAGCATAACAGGCAAGGTGACGAAGTGCTACCAACATACTATGCAAGTTCGCTCATCTGATGTGGTGAGATACTCGTAGCCGGCACTGGAGAAACTCGCGCTTCGAAGACGCCACAGCATCGTCTGCCACCACTTCGTGTAAAACGAAATACCTGAAGTATAAGCCAATGTGTTGTATTCGCATTTCTGTGACTATGAGTTGGATCTAAAGAGTGGTTATGGATAGTACGTACGCTCAGATTGCGAATCTAATATCATGAATAAAGATAAGGGGAAATAAATTAGGCGTCCTTCTTCTTCCGTAACATCAAATATATTTTAGTTATTCTTTCTTAAATGAACTGCGCAGAAAATCATTCACCAGAAGTGAATAACTTTTTTAGTAACACCAGATGATATTAACAGCTTGCCGGCGCGGGTTAGCCGTGCGCTTAACGGCGTCATATCGCGGACCGCACTGCTGCTTGCTACGTCAGTTTGAATCGTTCCCCGGGCATGGATGTGTGTTAGGATCGGTACGTTGAAGTAGTTCTACGTCTAGGGGACTGATGACCTAAGCAGTTTGGTGGCATAGTTCTTAGTCATTTTTTGACCTTTCGCGTAAATTTTCTTTACATAAACGGCCGTATCTTTAGATTGCGTTGACATAGCTCACTTTTTTACACCACCAAGGGACCGTATACCGCAGGAATTTCCCGCGTATTATGTCCACCCGTACTCGAGGTAAACGGGGTTTTGATGGTTGGGTAGATAGATAGACTGTCAAGAAAGTGAGACTATTAGGGTTCCATTTTTACCGATTAACGTGACGAAATCCTAACAACGAAAATAGCTACCACAGTTACTGAAGATGACGGCCGCATAATAATTTCTCGTACTCTTTATTCGAAATGTTCCAGTTGCAGTCGATACATCAGCATATTAGTCGTAGCTACGCTTTCGATCCAAATCACGTTTACAGGAATGCAAATAAAATCCATTTGCCTATACACGTGGTAATTCAGATCCCACTATTAATGCGACCGCGTTTTAGATGTGCGAGCATTCCCATTGCTAGCTACCTTAAGGGACACTTCGGCTAATGAACGTTTTCTGGCTGTGGCACGTCTAATGGAGAATTCGAAACATTGTAGAATACGTTTGGCAGCTACGTCGCCGTTTATTTCCTGGAGTGGAGCAGAATTATCCTACTAAATTTACTCGCTAGTAACAGTTTTCAGTTATTTCGATAAACATCCCGAATGATTGTCACATAAGCGGTGACATAAAGGTAGACAATTCATGCTTTTGAGTCCAGAAAGCTCTGCGCAACAGAAACTGCAGATAATTTTGCCATTTTCATTGCGAAATTGCCGGTTTATTCATATCTGGGGTAATAATAGAGGGCTGTTTGCCTGGGTTGTCTTCTAGCGTAGTGAAAGGTGTTTGCTACTGCAACGGAGCTCTGGTTTGTTTTCGGTTCTAATCTCGATGGAGGCAGATAGACTATCAGTAAAGGAATTTTGAGAAATTCTCGCACCCCCCCAATACGTTTTATTGCTACCTTTATTCTGTACCGGCACCCCGTGGATGTCGATATGAAACTCTTGTAGAATTTCATACTTGTTACTGCCTACTTTTTCCGCTTTCGTCAATAATTGAATTGACTTAAGTGTGGCACTGAATGATTTTTAGCTGAATTTCGTTATGAATCTTCACGCATTGCTAAATTTGCACACTTTCATGGTAGGTCAGCAACGGTAATCCAGTATGACTGGTCTGAACGTTGACAAAGGCATTTCGCGGCCGAATGCGCATAATATTTTACTAATTCGTAACGATCTGGGGTACTTTGTCTTACTAAAACAGTTATATTATCATCGATAAGCTGAGATTCATTTTCATTAGTACAGTTCATACTAATTAGCGTTTCTTCTTTCATTTATGTCTTATATTTAGGTGTTGTGTTTAAGACACTAATCAGCATTGATATAGTCTTATACATGATTGAAAACAGTCTGACAAATTTCGGATAATTTTTCAATTTCACGCCTGTGCATAGTATGTTGGTAGCACTTCGTCGCGTTGCCTGTTATGCTGTGTAGCAGACTTTAAAGCTGTGCGGATCAGCATAACGAAAAGGCGAGGGGTCTCGCTCGTTTTGTCCACGACTGACTCGAAGTCCACACCCTTGTGCTGCCAGTCATGCCTTGGCACTAACAATATTTAATCATTCCCTGCGGCACATCATCCATGGGAACAATATACTGATGTTGGATGAGGCCCGTTTTCATCTAGACGATGGTGAAAATAACCACAATTACGGGTACTGGAGGGGCCACGCAATCTGTGTAATACTCGCCGGTAGCAAGAGAAGTCCCTGCACTATGACCATGTGGTTTTGTGGCTCGGCATGGCTTTGTTCTCCATCATCGTTCTGCGGTATCAGCCGCTATCCGGTCGGCCGCACTTTCAGATACGCTCGCCGCCAGTTGTGCCGCCGCGTTTCCAACACCCGCCACCGCTGCACGAAGCATTACGCCGCTGTCAATGAGCTGCAAGCATCCTCTCTTCGCCGCTCCAGTGGCGTGTGTACTTAAGTTCCAACACTCATGGACAGTCCTCTTTTTGTGTTTGTCAGTTGAATAACGTTTACAGACTTTCGTAGTGACCAGGGCTCGACATCATCTGAATAGGTGTTGTACTAAAGCGTGACAGATTTATAAATCTTTTGTTTACATTTCTACATTGAAACCTTCTGTTGACAACTAACGCTGCAGCCAAGGCAACAAAGTTATGTATAATTTTTACTATTTGCTTCAGATGTAGAATAAATTAATAATAGAATTCTCTGTTGATGGGTGGCACTTGTTTCACGATCCTGTATCCACTAAATAACCTCACAGCGTGCAAAATGAGGATCTCCATGGCCGTCCAGTAATCATTACTAGCGATAGTCATGTCAAAATGTTAAATGATCTCCTCTTTCAAAGACTGAACGACATTTGGTTGCAACGGGAAGGGGCAACAGCTCATACGGCCCGCCAGACCGCTAATGTCTTGCGTAATTTTCCTGGTCAATTAGTTTCCACGCTGGGGACCATTAATTGGCCAGTATGGTCCCTTGAACTGGCTATTCCTTGTGCGGATACCAGGAGAGTGAAGCTCAAGGAAAAGAAACATGCAGGTGTCAGGGAAATCCCATCGAACATGCAGGATCGCGTGATGGAAGCTTTCGTACGCCGCCTGAGGAGTGCACGGAACCTGATGGAATATTGTACTACACTGTCCAGTCATATTACTGTGGCCACCTGTCGAAAGTCTGAATAACAATCTTTTGCAGCGCGGACGGCTGCGAGACGTTCTAGTATGATGAAAGAAAAAAAATAAGTTAAATATATTTCAATTTTTTTCAATTTTAATCTGATAATTATATATATATATATATATATATATATATATATATATATATATATATATATATATATATATATATATTGTTTCATACTAGAATGTCGTGTTCCCAGCTTGGCACAGCTTTGCCACAGGAAACACGAAAGGTGTCGAAGACGTCCGTTTTCTGGTCGGCTTCTGATCGTTGTCAGAAGGAGTTTAGTTTTTGATGACGCAAAGGCTTCTATTATTAGGAAAAGAACAACCGGATTTCTTTACGTAATCAGTACGAATTTTATAATTACCTAAGGGACCTTTAACAATGAACAATAAAAAAATGCATTTTCAAATGAAATTATTAATAATTGAGGCAGCTATGAGTTGAATAGAAGACGAGGAGCGGCCTTCTGTCTACGACCAGGATGCTGCAGAATTCTCTGCTGTAGTAAAGGCTGTTTGACGTTTATAAAATTAATATGACATGGAGGTAAAAAAAAGGAAAAGAATAAAAATGGTTCAAATGGCTCACTTCTGAGGTCATCTGTCGCCTAGAACTTAGAACTAATTAAACCTAACTAACCTAAGGACATGGCACACATCCATCCCCGAGGCAGGATTCGAACCTGCGACCGTAGCGGTCACTCCGGCCGGCGGAAAAGAATAGAATAAGAAATCTAGTAAACACTAAATATATTCAAATAATTCTCATAAGCAATTAGGGCTTATTTATAAACAGTATAAGTTACATAAGTAATTTTCTGACTGTATGGTCAGCCTGTCCTGTGCTAGCTTCTTGGTTCACGTTTTGTCACAAACTACAGTCATTAATTTTCTCCTTCCTTCGAGACAATTCTTGCAGCTTGAACACCTTCATAACAATAACTTGCTGATTTACAGTATCGAACATAAATTACTTGAATTTTATTAATTAATAACTGTTGTCTGCACGCTGGCAAGACCGCTCACTTTTATGGCTTAAAGACGACCTTCTTAACGCTTTCACATCGCAAGAAGAAGTACGACAGAATCTGAAGATCTACAAAGGTTTTTTACCGTCATATTTTTTATTTAGATTGAAGCGGAACGCTCAGTTCAGCTTCTGTTAAAATGTTTCTTTGTCTGCGCAATCGTATCAGCGTTCGCGCTTGATGCGCATCTTTACAGTTACGTAAATTATGTAAAACAAACGTCTTTCAAAGAATAGGTCTCATCTCATAAGTTGATCATTTAATATAGAGATAGGTGAATGCCTTTCCAAGGGTACTCACACGACGGGAAGCCCAATAATGTTACAACATGCAGGAAGAGAGTCAGTGAGTTTCTGGGAGGCACGGGCAGGAATGTGTAGCCATGCCGACTGGAGTGCCGCGACCAGCTGTGCTAGGTCTCTAGGTTCAGCAGCCCCATCGACGCGCTCTCATAAATTCTCGACTGGATTTAAATCCAGGGCGTTCGGTGGCGAGGGAAGTATGTCAGAATCATCCTGGTGTTCTTAAAACCATACACATACACTGAAAGCAGTTTGACACGTTGCACTGTTCTTCTGATGGATACCAATGTGACGAGGAAAAAAACAAACTGAATGTTGGACATAGTCCCAGATCATAGATGCATACTTTTGTTGATCCACTGCTGCTTCCAGAATGACGAGATCACTCAGAAAACGCCATGAAAATATTCCCCAGAGCATAACGCTCCCTCCGCCAGCCTGGGCGTTTCCGATAATTGTTACAGGTTGTTTACTTTCTGACGCTTCACGCCGCACACGCAGAAGGCCTCTGTTCGATGGAGCATAACATGTGGTCCACCTGAAAAAGCCACCTGTCTCTCTTGTTATTCTCTGCACACTCTTGTATCTCGGGATACTACATTCCCTAACAATTTTCGAAATGAAATTCCCTATGCCTCTAACTCCACTAATCTGCATTCAAAGTCAGTTAATTTCCGTCGTGCGTCATGAACACGCCGGAAAACTTTTCACATGACTCACCTGAGTACAAATGACAGCTCCGCCGATGCACTTCTCTTTCATAACTTGTGTAGAAAATAGTACCGCCATTTGTAAATGTGCAGATCGATATGCCACGACTACTGTCACCTCACTGTGTATATCGAGTAGGGATCGTGAGGATGAGAGAAGAGAATATAGGTTGACTCTTACATAGAAGATTACAGCAACCAGCCACTTTTAACAATGTTATTTATTTATTTAAACAGTGCCGTTACCGGTTTCGAGCCGACAGGTTCATGTTCAGCTAGTTCACGTTTTACATTAGTTTTAGCCTTTTTTTTCCCCAACTGACGAAATTTCCCTGGGGTGGTAGTGCCCTAGAATCAAACCAAGATGTGAGATAATGTCTTTTTAACTGTAATTGTGCCTCAACGATTTTAAGTGATGTAAGCAAATTTAATAGGCAAGATGTTTCGGTTACTTACAATGAAGAATCCGCGTCATTATGTTCCAGTGAAGATTGCTTATGATCTTACTGCAGCGAAAACTGTATAATGCACTTTTTTTGTAAGTATATGTATGCACATTCAGGCAGTCATCACCCCTCCCTCCCCCTCCCCCCTCTCCCCAAGCCCAACACGGAACAGAGAATCTGGTTTAGTAGCCGATTCGAATCTCTAGTTCGCTACGGAGCACCTGCTAGGTGGATAAGAGACGCAGTTGTCACCTTTCACTTACGGTGGGATAGATAAGCTAATAATTACACTAAGAAAACACCACCACCCTTAGAGGAAATTGCTGTATGCAGAGGACGTGAAATCACTCAGGTAGCGTTAGCTAATTGAACCGATCGATCTGCAGAGACCACTGACTTCAAACCAGGTCACGTGACTGGTTGCAACAGGTCTAACAGGTCGGCACGGGAAATTCCTACGCCACGCTCTGGTTTCCCACTGCAGTGTACGGATAACGATCTGGTCAGCTGAGTGATTGTCTTTGCTAAACCAGACGTTTAGATGTTTCTCAAGAAACCGACCACTACCTTGTCAAATGCATGCTTCTGTCACATTAGTCCTTAACAAAATAATAATCGGACAGCTCCACATGACGTCACTTGTATAAGATGAACGTTCGCAAACTTCAACTGTAATTCCTAGTACGCTTGACTACATCTTTGTATTTCTTCCTCTATTACATAGGATTCCAATCTATGATAATTAATCAAGAAACATTATATGGGTTGAACAGGAAGCTAGAGCAGCTTTCACCCGTCGTGACGTGGAAATCAGAAGTGGTACGAGACAAGTAAGCTTCACCTCTCTATACCAGATACCTACATGTCTACAACATAGAAATAATTATTCGGCAGTTTTTGCGGTGCAGAAACATTCATTTCATTTTAATTTTTTGATTTCCTTTTCTTTCAAATTTATTTTTATCTTAGAAAATCGTCGGTGTATATTGCTCTAGTCTCTTCCTGTCTCCTCATGTTTCACTTAGATAGATGGCTACATTCCGGACAAATACTTACAGGAATGACTTCCGAACTGAAAATTTATATTTCATTTATTCATTACTTTTACGGTTCTGAGCTATTTTACTTCCTCTAGCATCGTCTGCCTTAATTCAACTAAAGTCACTGTTTTGCTTTTACTGATATTCGTGTTATACGAGTAGTGTCTCTTTGAGACACTAGCCGTTCGGTTCAACTGATCTCCGAAATGCTTTTCTGTGTGTAACATAATTACGGTTTAATTGCCAAAACTTTTCGTTCCTTTCCCCTGAAGTACAACTTGTTTTCAACTGTATCCTTAGTTTCCTTCAGTGCTTGTTCTATCCACAGACTGAACAACATGAGCGATAGAATTCAACCCTGTTTAACTCAACTACTGCATTACTTTAAAGACCATCGAGTCTTGTAACTGTAACCTAGTTTCAGTATAACATGCAAACTATCTTTAACTGTCTGCATCTTATCTTCTTCATTTCAAAGAATATGTTCCAATCACCATTGTAAAACGCTTTCCCAAATCTACAGATGTTGTAACTGTGGGTTTGTTTCTCTTCATCCTATCTTCTTAGATAATTGGTTGGGTAAGCAATTACTCATAGAGTCCTACGTTTGTCAGGAACCCTAACCAATTTCCTTGTGGTAGTCGTTCCATTCTTCTGTACAAAACTCGAATAAGTGCAGTAATGACTGATTGAACTGTATGCACCATCTGTGTCAGGCATATAACATTTCTCTTGAAATTTGAGACTATTTCGTCTGTCTGATGTATCCTCCATACTACCTAAACGACTGTTGTCATAGGCCCTCCCTCGGGTCTTAACCATTCTGAGAGAATGTCGTCTACTCTGAAGGCTTCTTTAGACTTCGTCTTCAGAGCTCTGTCACAATCTTCTCCCAGTATGGCTTCACCTGCCTCATTTCTATTTCCTTCCTTTTTCCTTCTCCGTTCCCAAAAAGCATGCTGTAATATGATTCTGAACTGATCGTGCCTTAGACTATAACAGGAGAAAGTATACAGTCAGTATCGAATGAGTATAATTGACACACAGCCCTCGTTTACTTTTGGTTGAAACGATGACTGCATTTGTATTATGTTTAACGTATTCACAATTAAGCGCCATATTAGACAGGCAACATATAATTGCAGTGTACCGTGGATGTCACTCTGCGTTAGACTAATTGAAGGTGTTCCAAAAAGCAGTTATCTGTAATCTACTAGAACGCGAAACAACATACTACTTTCAGAAAGCTATTAATAGTATATTACATATCAGCTCTTCGTATGTCAAAATCTTTTGCTTTGTTTGTCTCTTTTTTTCTCTGACTTGTCTATCCACTAATATGCTATCTATTGGCCCCTTATTGGATACGGTCATTTGATAACTGAGTTAAAATATCATTCAGGTGTCAGTATCTGTCAACTATGGCATCACGTGGAAACGTCAGTGTAAAAAATATCTCGGAAAAAAACATCATACGTCTTTGATTTGAGGCTTTGACAGAAAGTAGGTCCTGCTGTACGTAAAAGGGATATCTCGAAACACTAATAGTCTACTTGTAGCGTTCTAACACTTCAGTTACTTATTTCTGCCACTCTTAGTCATCCTTGATAAACATTTTATATTTATTGCTGATTTTTTTATCGTTGCAATTTTTTCTCAGGTAGTCCACATATGTTTCGTTCGCATAAGAGAAGTCACAGACTTGTGCCTTCGTTTTGAAGGGTGTTCATTTTGTCTTAGGATGCTGAGAGGCAGATCACCTCCTACGTCCTGATTGAATGTTCTCTGAGAAATCACAAGAAGCGATCCGTTTTACTTGGTAGCAACTTTCTAAGGCCAAGCGCACAAATATTTCTTTATTCACAACATTTTCTGACTTTTTATCTGAATTTGTATCTCGTGTTAAGAATGCGTTCACACTTACAAGACGCGTCAGATGTTTACTCGTATTTATTGACGAAACGATGCTGGATTGTTGATTTCATCTTTACAGTTGTAGGCGATTGACGTTGCAGATTTACATTTTATCGTTTCCAACCTGTTGTAGCAAAGTTGGAACATTTTTTCGCCGATTCTGTGTTTCTCAAGCCTTTTAGAAATCTTAGGTCGTACGTCCTCAGCGATGCGTCGCAGTTTTTGTCACGTGTCATGAGTGAGAGAACTGCCAACTCTTTCTATTTTTTCTGGCAGAGTTCCCTGTGGTGATTGCACCAAGTTACGCTTTTACGATCCGCTGACACGCTCGGCGACCGATGCAAGGCCAAACGCTCACCTGCCCGCAGATCTTCATTGTGTACTGTCGCCACATGTTACAACTGGCGCCAGTATGTTCGTTCTGAAACTGTTTGGAGAAACTGCGCAGTCTTTTAACTAATGACAAGCTGTCTGACTGTACAGCCACAAGTCTTTGGACCTAGGCTCGGTGATCATTGTCATTTTGATTAACCTTAATGTAACGATACCTTCCAGCTACTGCTTGCTTAAAAACAGAATGCTAGTGGGCCAAGTCAGGAGAACATCTAATTGCTCCTGACTGAGCGAGGTGGTACAAATCCTGTCACCAGAATGTGGGGAACTGATTTCATCTAACCTCTCGTCCAACCTGTTTTAGTTTTCTTGTTGTTTACGTGACGCACCTAGGGTCACAAACAATTCCAGTCCCTCCTCCGCCCGCCCCTATTGTTATTCACCCGAGCTATTTCACAATATCTAGCAGTTTACATGCCCACGGGACTTCGTATTCTGTACATCTTCTCGTCCCAGAAAAAACAAAGAAAATTGTATCCTGTTAAATACACTGACGCAAAAGTACTAATCAGTGATATGTAAGTGTTTCAACACAGCTTCCTAAAAATTTTTCGCTGGTTTGAATTGCAGTTTTAGTGTCGTTCCACTGCGACTTCATTTTACAACTGTTGCTGTTGTGGCGTGAGTCTTTCCGATCCCAAGTAATTATTCTCTACGTGGAAATCTCCAACATTATTTCGTTAAAATTCAGCTACGAATGTTTTTTAGGAGGTAAGTGTTTTTGGACTAGTTGGACTTCCTTATCTGCATTCCATCATTTCCTCAGAACATTGCTTTCTACCTGTCTTGGGACAGAGAGCAACAAGGTAACCACGGTTTTAGCCTCGGCGTGAGCGAGCGTGAGCCTTCGGCAACATTCAAACTTCGTGAGCTACAGCATACTTTTCCATTCAATTCACAAATAGTGTGAGAGAAGACAGATGATGTGTAGACTTTTGTAAATGTCCTAATCTTCCTACCTTTTCTCTCATTACAGTCTTTGCAAGATACATACGTAGCGTGTCCTTTAAATTTCCTGTTTCCGCAGAAACAGGTTGAGGGGCACCCACTTGCCTTTCTCATACTGTGGCATCAAGCAGTCAGGCCTGCAAGATGGGTGGTTTGCCAAGCGAGTGGATTCTTCCTTAATTTATTGAACAACATGAATTCTCGTATCTTACTATTTAGTTACAAATTATCCTCCTGCATGAATAATACGCAACGGAAACACGCATCTGACTATCAGTGATTTATAGAACTCTGACTGCACACTACGCACTGGCAATACCACACTTACTTTTTGTCTTTGATTTAACGGCTTTTATATAAATTCGGGACATTATGATAACATACAATTTAATGAAAAAGGCCACCAATCTCTTTCTATTCACTATTTGATTTATTCCTAAACACACAAATTCTACAACCTAGAACAAAATCACAAGAGAAATTCCGCCCAGTGGGCATGGCTTTACTTTAGTGAATCTCTATACTATGGTCTCGTAATCTATTTGCCCCAACAGTGCACTCCCTGGATCGGATGGTGGATCTTTTATTATACCTCACACTTCGCCTCTCACATTCATCCTCACGAAACTTTCCTCCAGATCGAGCGATACAGAAGGAACAAGCATAACCCACAAATCTTTCGAAACTACCTTGCTACTCCCATGCAAAACACACATACCCAAATTACAAGACATACACAACACAACAATATGAAATATTACACAACGAACGGTTACAACTTCATCACTTTCCGCTTTCCCACTTCAATCAATATCCATCCCAGTTTCACACGACACTGCCCCACTTTGTAATTTTACTTTCCTACTGTGAACTCTGGAGATAAACGCACATCTTCCTGTGCAATGCAAGCCAAGTGGCGTTGCTGGAAAAACGGCCGACTCACCTTGATTCTCTCTCAGAGTTTAAATTTAGTGTCACACGGAATGATATTTCTTAAATACTTCAACTTATGATACACACGCTATTTCTTAAATATTTCAGCTTATTGTACACACGCTATTAATTCTTAAATATTTCAGCTTATTGTACACACGCTAGTATCTCAACTTATAACTACACGTGGTCTCATTGTGACCGTTGGTTTACTACAATCCCCTTAAAATTACCTGCCTCACTTTGTAATTTTCCCCACAAAAGTTCCTAGGAAAGAGAAATGATTAGTTCTAACTACTCTTAAATATTCCACATCCATACCATGCCTCCACACTTTCATTACGGAGCACAACAAAAAGCAGGTCTTTACAGCAGAAGGTTCAGCGCCAGAGTGCCGAAAACATGGCCGTATTCCGGTTCTCTCGCACCTCTGTCGAAGTGGGAGAAGCACCTTGCTACCTTATTGGTCAGCCCCATTTCAGACGCTCAAAAGCTCTGGTAACTTCCATCTCTTTGGTCTCACCAAAGGTAGCCAAAGGATCGACTCAAAGATGATCATATATTCCGATTCACTATCTGTGGTTAGCAGACGACCATACATTTATTCATTTCACAGATCTCACCAAACTGGATGTAGGGATTTATTTTGAGGGAGTGCACATGTGATCAATTAAATAAATAAATTGTCATTCTTTCCCACACTGGTATCCGGCTTCGCTGTATTAATTGAAATTGAGTTACTTTTACACAAAAAATGTGTTGTTCTGACAAGATTTTCGTACCTATTTTCAATGTTGGGCGGTACTGTACCCTTTCAAGGTGTCTAAATTGTATGAGACAGGCTCCATGTGCTATAGGAAGTCCCTCTTGCAGGATCTCGCAATAGATTTAACTGCGCCTCTCCATAACGCGCCCTAGACACCCAATAAACCAGTTATATGTCACGCCGATTTTTTCCTTAACATTTTCCAGTCAATCCAACATGATTTCGTTTCCATAAAGAGGCGATGTTCACAATCATAGTACAAGACACGAAAATAAATTTCACTTAGGTTTTGTTTAGATCAGAGATGTGGATTCTGTTGGAAATGCATTCGACAAGCTAAAATGTTTATTGAGAATGTTTATTGAGTTGCCACACACACCAAAATCGCCATTATGAAATAAGTCAATCCAGTAACAGTCCTGGAGGAACATGTTATCGTTTCTGGAATATTGTAGGAATTTGCACTAAAATAAACAGAAAATAAAGCAAAAAATTGGGAATCCCTACCAGTCCCAAAGAAAATAGACACATACCTCCTTAGTCACTCGTTCTAAAAATTATACTGTTGTCTGGATTCAACAACGAAAAACTTCTGGAAACTACATGGCAAATGCTAGTTTTCATTGTGTAGCTACAAAATACGCAGTACTGTTACAGATGTAGGTAAACATTTTCGTTGAATAATACCGGTGTATTCAAGTAAATATTAAACTGCCACTAGGAGGTAAAGAGCCGCTATTCAGTATAACTGAAGGCCCAGTAACGTTTCTTACAATACGGGGTTTTATCGTTTTTACTGTACTGGTTGTATTTATAGTAGCTAGTGTAAGCAGGAATAGTTATAGTTTTTAGTAAAACAGAGTATAAAGAAAGTTTCTACGAGTCGCCTCTTTTTGTTAATGTATACTTTGGATCGTTCCACATCCTGAATGTTGGTGGGGTACACGAAACACGATCAGTTTATGAATGAGTGAGTGAATGTGATAGTTTTATAAGCTCTGTTTTTCCTAAAGATGCTAACACTTTCGCAAAATAATGAAACCACCTCGTTTTTTTCCCAGCACTCAACAATGCGATCAGTCTCCTTTATATCATCGTGAAATGTCGCAATGAGATTCAAACCACGTCGTTGGCTATTGTTATATACACAGAGACAGTGTGTGTGTGTGTGTGTGTGTGTGTGTGTGTGAGAGAGAGAGAGAGAGAGAGAGAGAGAGAGAAACGGAATGCACCAATGACGGAAGAGCTTCGTGTGCTGGCAGTTTCAAATTGAAAATATTTAATTTATCATAATTTTACATAAACGGAATTTTATGTTTTTTTTCCGACCGTGTGATAGATGCTCACTTGGGTTTCATGCGGCCCGAGGGCCGCGGGTTGGACACCCCTGATTTACACATTTGAGTGTTTGTGATTTCTCGAGACTGTGACACTAGCTGTTGTTTTTTTTACCATCTACTAGAAATGGCTGGAGAAAACCTTCGACGTAAAAAAATGGGTTTGTTTATAAAATAACTTTTGGTGCTGTCAGTCACGATTGTCCTTTATCTATTTTTTGTACAACGTGTTTGGTAAAATGATCCCAATTTAAATTGCATTGTTTCGTGTACCATGGAATTTATATGTGGTGACTTCGACGTATAAGATGCTCCACTATTCTGTTACCTGTACTGTAACATACGAACACGCGCAAGTTTGTCATTCATAGTGGAGTATACAGCATGTATAGTTATCCCAAGAGCATTAAATTGAGGAAAATGTTACACTGTTACTAAACCATGGTACATTTTACTACTCTAGCATATATTCAAAGGAAATTTATAGTTACAGTTAATGCACTAGTTAATTTCAATTATGATTGGTCAGCGTGACGGAATGTCAATCCTAAGGTCCCGGGTTCGATTCCCGACTGGGTCGGAGATTTTCTCCGCTCAGGGACTGGGTGTTGTGTTGTCCTAATCATCCTCATTTCATCCCCATCGACGCGCAGGTCGCCGAAATGGCGTCAACTCGAAAGACCTGCACCAGGCGAATGGTCTACCCGACGGGAGGCCCTAGCCACACGTATTTTTTATAACGTCTTGAGTAGTATGTCACGTACAAAATAAGTATAAAATGTCTTGCTTTACATCCTATACTGATAATACGAGACTGACGGGAACAGAAATCGTAGATTTTAAGACGCAATAGTACTAATCTGAGGTTAGTGACGAATTTCGAAAAAAACTTTTAACGTACTATTTTCTTGTATCCGACGTATGCAGAAACTCACAGAATCTACATCGCATAGTACACGATAAAATAGAAAATGTACAATAGCAACGTCACAAAGGTATTTCGCATACAGTCAACAAAGACAACGTTTCAGACCGCCCAGTGAGTATGTCTGCTATTCTTTAGTGCACAAGATAGTTTTTGTTTGTAATCTGAATCATTATTTGAATATATATTACTTACAAACGTACTTATTTCTATGTATCACTATTGTAATTGATTATTTGATACCATAGAATCATCAGAAAAACTTCACTGAGGCACTTTGCAGTGTAGCCATGTATGGAAGTGAAACATGGACGATAAATAGTTTGGACAAGAATAAAATAGAAGCTTTTGAAATGTGGTGCTACAGAAGAATGCTGAAGATTAGATGGGTAGATCACGTAACTAATCAGGAGGTATTGAATAGAATTTGGGAGAATAGGAGTTTGTGGCACATCTTGACTAGAAGAAGGGATCGGTTGGTAGGACATGTTCTGAGGCATCAAGGGATCACAAATTTAGTATTGGAGGGCAGAGTGTAGGGTAAAAATCGTAGAGGAAGACCAAGAGATGAATACACTAAGCAGATTCAGAAGGATGTAGGTTGCAGTAAGTACTGGGAGATGAAGAAGCTTGCACAGGATAGAGTAGCATGGAGAGCTGCATCAAACCAGTCTCAGGACTGAAGACCACAACAACAACTTTGCAGTTTTTCAAAAAAATGGTTCAAATGGCTCTGAGCACTATGGGACTTAACATCTATGGTCATCAGTCCCCTAGAACTTAGAACTACTTAAACCTAACTAACCTAAGGACATCACACAACACCCAGTCATCACGAGGCAGAGAAAATCCCTGACCCCGCCGGGAATCGAACCCGGGAACCCGGGAGCGGGAAGCGAGAACGCTAACGCACGACCAAGAGCTGCGGACCTGCAGTTTTTCATTCATTATTTTGTCTTCATGTTTCTTGCGATGTGAATGCATCTCCAGCTCTTCAAAAGACCCATTTTACGACCTTTATTTTGTCGTGGCAGTACTCTTCATGTGTGTGATTATTTCTGATGAAAAATGAGAGGGTCGTATGGCATCTTCTTATTTGAAGCCCCTTCGGCGACTTGCCCGCCGATGATGATGACAATTCGTACACGCTGTCCAAAGTGGAGAAATTCCACGACCTGCCCGGGAATGGAACCCAGCCACCTTGATCGCGAGTCAGCGACACTAACTACGAGGTGGTTACGATATTACTTTGAGTATCTGTTCTGTCTACAGGCTCTAACGTGCTTTGTATATCTATTGCAGAAATTTCGTTCCGTTTTTCCTAGATAACACATAGACCATTCCTGTTATTTTGTACATTTCTGAATCTGAATTCACGTCATGATTACACTTCGCACCCTCTATAGGCTCCTGTTGTCGGTTTTTATATGTAAGATACCACTTTTTAGCTTGTGTATTTTGAAGATACATTGTATCTTTTGTGATATTTTTTCAGTGTATCTGATGCTAGGCGTACATTATGAAGTTCCAGGTATTGTGTTGTTGGTCATTGTATCTTTCCTGTAAATATTTAAACGTGGATGTGTCCTTGTATCGTGTTATAATTACCTCCAGGTAACTGATACAAATAACTTTGGAAAAATATTACATCCCATAACAGCCAAACAAAATACCGTACGCTATAATCCTTTGCATGGGCTGGACAACATAGCATACGCCTTTCGTAAGACAAAAGAAAATATTAATTTTCTTACTGATAACCACTGAATTCGTGGCTTGTACATAAAATGGATAAAGTCGCTAAATAAGACGAATTTGGCATGTACAGGATGACCCAGACGAGTCGAAGGTTTACCATAAGCTACAGAGATCTTCGTCATCTTCCTCTTTGCACTTACGAGAGAAAGTTGTACAATTTAAGTACAGAGGACAACCTCACCATCTTTCATAGAAATTAAAAGGGCAGTTGTATGAATGTATTAGAAGATCTTGAAACATACGCACACTTATAGAAACCAGAAGTCATGTGCGTAAGATGAAATAATTATTGTTACATATTATAATCTGTAATTGTCATAATTGAGCAATTTTTGTACTATTTTTGTGTATACATGTTTAGTTACTAAGCAAGTACTGTAAAAGTCATTTCATGTTTGTGGTTTGCGTTTATCTCATAATGGCATTGTAACAGAATTTCTATCCACCTCTCTGTTATCCCGGTTTTGTATACAAGCCTCGCAGAAAGAAGTAATAATTGCGTTGCTGTTTTGCTCTTTTCAGTAGTGTCTTAGAACTTATTACTGTTATTAACTTACTTTTCCTGTTTGTAAGCTCTATAATACATGATTTAAAGTAATACTGTGTAATCTATTTTTCATTCATTACTGTGATGGGTGGTTGTTTTTATATTATCTAGCTTTTGTGGCAAAGCACACTTTCGTGCTCGCCAGCAGCATTTTCATTTTATTCCGATAGCTAGCTTTGTTACGAAACCTCTGATTTTTCTTAATACTAACTAAGTTGTCCTTACAAGACCCATTATGCAATACACTTTTGTACGTAAATTATGCCATATTAGGTAGACTGGAAGTTGCTCTCCCGCAGTGTGTGCTATCTTATGTTACAAGTACTTGAAAATCGATGTAATGCAATCGACAGTGAGACCCGCTTTAAATTATGCCTACATCTACATCTACATACATACTCGGCAAGCACCGTATAGTGCATGGTGGAGGGTACCTCGCACCACTACTAGTAATTTTGTCTCCTATTGCACTCGCAAATAAAGTAAGGGAAAAACGACTCTCTAAAACCCTCCAAGGAGTCCTAATTTCTCGCATTTTATCTCCATGATTCTTACGCGAAATGTAATTTGGTGGCAGCAGGATCGTTCCGCAGTTGGCCTCAAATCCCATTTCTCTAAATTTGCGCGATAATGTCGTGTGGAAAGAGCATCGTCTTCCCTCCAGGGATTCCCATTTGAGTTCACGAAGTATCTCCGCAGTACTTGTGTGCTGATCGAACCTACCAGTAAAGTATCTAGCAGCTCGCTTCTGAATTACTTCGATGTCTTCCTTTAATTCGACCTGGTGAGGATCCCAAATACTCGAGCAGTACTTAAGAATGGGCAGTGTCTTATATGCGGTCTCTTTTACAGGTGACTCACACTTTCCCAAAATTCTCCCAATAAACCGAAGTCGCCCATTTGCTTTCCGTACAACCAAACTGACGTGCTCATTCCATTTTATATCGCTTTGTAAAGTTACGACTAGATATTTAATCGAAGTGACTGTGTCACGTTGCACTCTCCTAAATCTGTATTCGAACGTTACAGAACTGTTTTTCCTAGTCATCCGCATTAACTTGCGTTCTCCTACTTATCCGCGCTAACTTGCGTTCTTCTACGTTTAAGTAGTCTGCGATTCATGACACCAACTAGAAATTTTTTCTAAGTGATGTTGTGTATTCCCACAGTCACTCCGTGACGACAGCTTCCCATACACCACACCGTCATCAGTAAACAGCCGTAAATTGCTGCTGACTCTGTTGGTGAGGTCATTTATGTATGCACTTCCCAGGGGCAGTCTTGACGATACCTTTGTTTGTCTCTGATGAATGTCCGCCGTCTAGAACCACAGACTGGGTTCTGTTACCTAAAACTTTTCAAGCCACACATATCTGGGAATCTAAACCGTGCACTCCGACCTTCGTCAACAACTGCCTGTATAAAGCGTACTCTCCTGTTGAGACCCGCCCACTGTTCCGCTGTGTATCACTCTCTTCTGGATGGTTACTGTGTATAACTGGTCTACTTCAACTTGGTTCTCCCTTAAGCCGGGTTTTTCTTGGAGCAGGAATTTTGTCCCGCGCGAACAGGGAAGGGCGTTTTGCGAGGACAGGGATGCAAAACTTAAATACGTTACACATTTGTGTTTTCCCAGAAAGTGAATGCGAGGACATTAACTTTTCAGTCTACATGCGCTATCTGGGAACAGCGTTCAGACAAAGCGTTCTTACTTTAAACGAAATGCTAATATACTGTACAGTATTGATGAATAACGTGTGAAAAAGGAAACTCCTGGATTGGACAATGGACGGTGGATGATGGAAAAGATAATTATTTACTCCACACTTATGCAAAGCGCAGAACAGGCAACAATATACGAGAGTGGTTTGATATGTCTGGTAAAAAATCAAGAAAATGGGTTTGTTTCGTAAAGAACTCACCTTATTTCTCGGCACAGTCTCCATTGAGGGATACTCACCTAGTCCAGCGATCCTCCAGCTCTTTCATCCGATCGGAATAATAGATGCTAAACTATGCAAAATACTCTTGACTGCAACTATGACTTCCTCATTTGATGAAAAGTTCTTCCATGCAAGCCAGAGTTAGGGAACAGGAAGAAGTCGCTTGGAACTAAATCTGGTGAATAAGGTGCATGAGGAATCAATTCAAAGCTCAACTCATGCACCTTTGCATTGTTATCGCTGATGTGTAGAATAGTGCATTATCTTAGTGAAAGGGTACCTTTTTGCGTGCCAACCTTGGTTTTTTTTAGCCAACCTAAGTTTCAAACGATCCAAGAATGAAGCAGAATAAGGTACAGTTATGGTTCTGCCTTCTTCCAAGTAATCTAGGAGAATTATTCCGAATTAGATTAGGAAATGAGACGCTTAAAGTAGTAAATGAGTTTAGCTATTTGGGGATCAAAATAACTGATGATGGTCGAAGTAGAGAGGATATAAAACGTAGACTAGCAATGGCAAGGAAAGCGTTTCTGAAGAAGAGAAATTTGTTAACATCGAGTATAGATTTAAGTGTCAGGAAGTCATTTCTGAAAGTATTTGTATGGAGTGTAGCCATGTATGGAAGTGAAACATGGACGGTAAATAGTTTGGACAAGAAGAGAATAGAAGCTTTCGAAATGTGGTGCTACAGAAGAATGCTGAAGATTAGATGGGTAGATCACATAACTAATGAGGAGGTATTGAATAGAACTGGAGAGAAGAGAAATTTGTGGCACAACTTGACCAGAAGAAGGGATAGGTTGGTAGGGCATATTCTGAGGCATCAAGGGATCACCAATTTAGTATTGGAGGGCAGCGTGGTGGGTAAAAATCGCAGAGGGGTACCAATAGATGAATACACTAAGCAGATTCAGAAGGATGTAGGTTGCAGTAGGTACTGGGAGATGAAGAGTAGCATGGAGAGCTGCATCAAACCAGTCTCAGGACTGAAGACCACAACAACGACAACCGTCCATGAAAACGCAACAAAAGTGTTGTATTCTTTCAGGGAAATTTACCAAACTTATCAACCCATCGCAGTATTTTTAACACAGTTCATCTTCATCGGCACTGAAACGCATTCTTGAGCCACCCCGGTTCGTGATGTACCAGTGTCCGGTTAATGGCTGACGCTACAGATCAGTTTGCATACAGATGAATTTATTTATGAAAATACAAAGTACAGTCACCAACAAACTTTACATATTCACATACTCCTTTACCTTTAACCCAAATGAATACAGACTCATTTACAGATATTTTTCTCTTATTACAAGTATACAAAGACAATGCAGAAGACGATGAAAGATTGTAACTCTAATTTGCTTTGCTGAATAGCGTAAGATTGTGACTTGAATTTGGTATGCTGAAATCGGGTGCTAATTAGACCATGAAAGCGGTTTAAAACTGTGAGCTGTCTTGGGAGGTTAACCGTGCGTTTACTGGGCCACTGTTTCAGCAGGTAACTAGTCTAAGTTTACCATATTACCAATCAGTCTATCATTGATTATAATCTTTTACAGTCATACAACAACCGGTAATATATCTATATAAAAGGAGAATTTAAATAAAAAGAAAGAAATCAGTTTATATTTGCAAATTTATTTTAAAGATTGTTCATTGAAATTTCAGCATATTATACGTGAGTTATAACTGAGCTGGTGCCTTATTTACGATTGTGAGACTGTGAGATTGGAATATTACGGAACACATAAAATATGGAGTCAAGATTGGGAGACTGGATACAACACTGCATTCATAAAACAACACACAAAGAACATTGAAACGCATGCAAGAGAAAGTTAATCACTACAAACAGATTCAGAAATTACTTTCATAGCACAATCCTGTCCGTCTTGTAATTACCCTTCACGTGGTCAACTTGGTTTACAGAAAGCGTATAACTCCGCAATAATTTAGATAATAAAAATAAATTAGATCAAAAAGCAAATTACAAAACAAAAACCTCGAACTGGTTACTAACGTCTTACTATTAACCTGATGGGTCAAACAGTTATATAAGCACGTGGTACTGGTCTCACAAAGTACACGCCACGTGGGTTGAACATAAAGAAAAGTTGGTATATTCAAAATCTTTTCAAGACGATACGTTATAATCACACAAGCATTTGCATTTAAGATTGATCTTACTTAGAGTTACTGACCAACACGTGGTTCCACTTTACTCACAAAGTAGTAACAAAGCAACTACCGCCAAATAATCTGAACTGGACACGAGAATCACACTCCGCTGCAATTAAAGATAACCTTAGCCATTTTAAAGCTAACCCGAAATAAAATGATTAAATTCTCAGTTAAGCTGAACTTAACAAATCCATTGTCCTATGGACTTAACAGACACGCGCTTAGCCGGAGATCTTACCACTTCAGACGCTCGCTACCGCCAGACTGCTACTGCTGGACTGCCCTGCGCTACTACTGGACTCCAACTGCCTACTGCTCGGCTGCAACTCTCCAACTTCCAGACTCCCACTGAACTACCCAGCGTGCTCCCGAGAGTCGCTCACAAAGACCAACGGAAGGCGCCAGAGGGGCAGCTTCCTATACCAACATGACAGGGGACGGACCGGACCATACTAAGAATGGAAACCTCTCTGCTTTTAGGAACCGTAGCTACCTGTTTCAACGTTGGTCCTACTGTTCTCTAGCAGACAGCCTTGTCTGCTACCCTCAAGCATGCAGCTACAAACACATTTGATCATTCATCCTCTCACACAGAAGGGAAGGGGGATGACAGTATCTTATCATACACAGTATATAAAAGAAAGCGGATGTAGGTTCCGTATGAGACTGTGTGACATGAATTACATATAAGAATTACATATAAACTGTGCTTTAAAGTGTAGTAGTGTGAGAGATCGTTCTTGTTTACGTGTAAAAGTAACACGTTCCACTACTCAGTCTCCTCCCAGATAGTCAGAAACGCCACAGTAAATTTAGAAGAGGAATTTATTCCTTAAAAGACAACAAATTTGAGAAATTAAACATGAAAGGAATCCAACAGAGACCTTTCATAACCCCAACGCTCCGGGAAAAGACTGTGCAGGGAATTTTCTGGCCATGCTAGGACATTCCCAAGCAGGCTTCTCACACCCTACTTAAACCAAAAGTGTAAAGAAAAAGGCAAAAGGTCACCAGCTACTTGCTAAAACACAATAATTTCAAACATCTTTACAATCTACCAATTTCAAAGAGAGAAAAAAAAAACACACAATCTGTGACACCTATTTAAAAGATGATGTAGACCTAAATCGGTCAGCAAGTAAAAACAATGGTTCCTGTGTCATTAATATGAAAACAATTTCTGGTTGTTACCCTTATGGAGTTCACCAGTATTTGCTCATTGCAAGAGCCAACTGATCACAGGCAAATTTATGACTGTTTATTAACAAGCAAAATTTATGAAAATAGCAAAGGTGCCACAGCAATTAAAAAGCAACAGGAAATAACATCAGTATTACAAGGCAGAACATTACAATCCACAATCGGCAAAAGCAAAAAAATGATAAGAGAAAAAACATGTTTTACAAAGTGGTTATCGCAAAAAAATTCTATATCTTATAAAACTAATAATTTGTAGAATTAAAATAACTATGTGGCACTAATTTAATCACTCTACTATATTTCAATTAGCTAGCAAACAATGAGCACTGTGTCATTATACTGAAACTACAATAATTGTGTGATTGTTACCCTTAAGGGGTTCCTTACAATAAATATGCCCCATGCAAAGGCTAATCGATCACAGTCCAATGAGAATGAAAAGCTATCTGACTGATAAAGGAAGCAGTGCCACAGCAATGAATTTACAAAACAAAATATCACAAATCTAATACCTAACACAAGAACAAACATTGATCAATAAGACAGTACAATAGTCAACATCTCAAACAAAACACCAATAAATAAAACACCTGCAAACTACAAGAGTCAAAGTTTCAAAACAAAACAAAAATATAGAACACCTGCAAAATACAAGAGTCAGAGTTTAATAAACACCAATAAATCGAGTCCCTGCAAAACACACGAGTCAAAGTTTCTGTGACAGAAACACACGTATATGCATTGAATTAAGAATCGTATAATCACTGTTCACTGATACACTCACTAGTTCCACTGTTCCGAGGCACAATATAAGGGGAGGGGGAGGGGGTTCGTCGCCGCAGCTGTCAGTAGGGATTTTTGTCCATCTGTTGCGTGCAATCCCGCCGTCTCTGCCCTCTCATGAAGTCTCTCCCGTGTCACGTACATCTCGATTTTGTTCCATGTTTGTATTGTCAAATTCGTGCAGTATCCTCGATTGACATGCCAGGTTGATATTCCTGGGCAAGGATGACACTTCAATGGCTCTTCTTCGTGTCACCCTTAGCGACCAGAGAACATCTAACCATGAATTACTGTCGCTTGACAGTAGGCATCCGTCAGGAAATGTCGATAGGCGTCGTTGACGTCTGCAAGTTTCTTTGGACAGTACCTGTCAAAAGGCTCCACGCCCCTTGTTTTGTTTCACCGCGGCCGTCTCGTCACGGTCGCGTGCGTGAGGTGCGTTGCCAGGAGATGGATTTCCGCGCGGTGGACCGCTCGCCCATCTCAGGTCATTCCCTTCAGGAAGGGTCGCGCGGGGCGGCCCTCCATTAGCTGCAGGTATACGGGAAAGTGTTTGCGGCGTAGGGTCTTTTGTTGTCGGCCGCGCTCCCGAAGTGGCCTGGCTGACAGCGTGTCCCGCTGGGAAACCCGCCAGTTTACAACTAGCTGGCTGCTCCCGCTGTCTCTTAAGAGTTTTGCCGGTTCGCTTTCACGTTCTCAACTGCATTCACAGAAATTTTTCATCATCCTTATGTGATTACACAATGTCATACATAATATCACTTAGTATTGTCTTTCACAATTTTTAAGAACAAAGTTATATGAATCGACAATATAAAACTAAAAGTTAAATGACTTGACAATATAAAAAATAAAAGTGAAATGACTTTACAATGTAAAAATAAAAATTAAATGAATTGACAACATAATATTTAAATCCACATCACTAATGTGGTTCACTTGTGTTTTAATATCAAATGCCACTTATTAATTCACTAAAATGAATAGGGTTATGCCTTGCGCAAGTATAGGTTAGGAGAGCATGGGGTTCACATGTTATTTACACACACACATGCACACCTGTTGTCTATTCTACAAACTAACTACCCATAAACATGCATTACTCAAAATTCTACTTCTATCCACTACTAATTAATCCAACAAGCTACTTCAATGCTATTTCAACACCGTGTTTATACCACTACAACATTTTTTTATACTTCGTACTCTTCTTGACGCTCGCGGCATACGTCTTGTCACATGATAAATATGTAGAAACTTTCCTTAAACATACACAGTAAAAAGAACAATGGTTATTTACACGCAAAAACATTTATACCAGTTTGCACACCTGAAAAGAGACTCGCAATTATACATTTATCATACTCATAGATTCATACATAAAACAGTAAGAAAATTTCATCTAAAATTATGTTATTACAAGACTTAATCACACAGATGGCTCTGAGAAGGTAAAATATTTTAATTATACAGGTTATATTACATTTTCTTACCCATTTTGCTTCGATTTCGTTCCTTCTTTACGTTACCTTTCGCCTTCAAATCAGTTATTTCGCCTGTGGTGGTTATTCTGGATTCATTTCTCATGAATGGCAAAATTGTGGTCACCTCTATTCTGTAAAACAGTTTCATCTTTTACATATTTGAACTTACAACAGACACAAAAGATCCGAATCCTCCTGTGGTTTAAATGACAAATGTTTTGCTTCATCCTTATTACCTTAAACCAAGCTTTCCTTCGTTCCCATAATCAAAATTATTTAATCATCCTCTACCTTCAAGAGGGAAATTTCCTCAGTACAAATCCTATAGGCTGCAGTGCATCCCGCACCAGCGAAAACAGTAAGCTGCAATGCTCACAGCATCAGCAAAATACAAAACACATAAACGTCGCTTTTCTAGGACAAGTATTCACGCAGAATAATTTTTCGGGCTTTGGCTCAACATCAATCAAGACTACAAAAAAGGATCTATATTTCCGTTCCATTCTCCATTTGCTGAAAAACTGCTCGTATTTGACTACCACAATAATATTTCAGAGCCACGTAAATTACACAAACCACAATTCTTCTTTCACCTTGAAGGGAATCAATATACTTACGAAATCCACAGACAGCACTTTACGTACTCAGCTATAAAGAACAAAAAAGACATATATCATCAATATTAACATATCATCGCATATTGGGAAGCCAATGGTTAAACAATCGTATTATCGCATCCTGTTTTCAAGATTCCAAACTTACTCATTCCTTTCTCAGAGTTCTCCTATCTTAAAATATTCATACAGCACGCATACTATAGTAAGAGATCCTCATTTATACCGACAGATATAGAATAGTAATAGATAGATAGTAGCACTGAAAACAGAAAATCGGAAACAAGGCTACTAACAGCTGGGGACCTGGGTTTGCCAGACCCATAATACCCACAGATCGGATATTCCCCTGAGTTTTTGCAATTTCAGCAACGATCTTGCTTCTCTCAGGAGCAACTCTTTTCAATTGACACAAAAAAAAGCATTTCACTTGTTCACAAGGAAACCTTTTATCTTTACGTTTGAATCAAACTAAATCCTAATTGCACAAGGAAAGAAAACAAATTAACAACATCACTTCAATCAATCACATAAAAATATCTTTATCACTATATTTACCATCATATTATTCAAAATGCCTACGCCATAAATTTAAACTAATCAATTCTCTCTCCTCACCGTCCTCTCTACTTCTCACTGTCCTTTCTACTCAATGTATGGTTTTACGTTTGACACGTGGTGTAGCCCTTTTGATTTCTTCGATCGAAGAGTTTCCACTTCTATGGCGTTTTCATGGGGAATCCTCCTTATCCGATACGGGCCGCTAAAGAGATTAAAAAATTTCTTGCAGACACCTGACCGTTTGTTAGACAGCTTGTGTGATCTGATAAGAACTTTTTGTCCTACATGAAACACTGTTTTTCTCACGTGTTTCTTATACGCCTTGACTCTGGCTTCTGCTGCACGTTTGATGTTGCGTAAAGCTAAGTCAACAATTGCGTTCCGGCGTAGTCTCGGCTCTAGTGGCCAAGGCACCACCTCTTTGATTTTGCTTGGGGGCTCCTTGTTTTTTAGCACAGTGATTGGCGGAAGCTTTGTTGACGTATTAGGCAACTCATTAATTATATTCTGAAACCCTTTTAGGTGTATGTCCCACGATCGGTGATCACGACTGCAGTATAACCTACATAATTTTCCTAATTCACGCATAATACGCTCACTGGGGTTCGAGCTGGGGTGAAACAGAGATATATATATAGGTTTAATTCTTCTTCTTCGAAGCATCCGCTGCCAGTATTGCGATCTAAATTGTGGTCCATTATCTGAGATAACTCTTTTCACTCTCCCAACTTCATGCAGAAACTGCTTTGCAAATGCAGTTGCCACGGCCCTTCCTGTGGCTCGCTTCAACGGAGTCAGACACACAAACTTGGAGGTTAGCTCTACCGCTACGAAAACATATGCAAAACCTGATTTAGATCGTATTAGTGGCCCAAATAGATCCACGGCCGCGAGGTCACAAAGTCTGCTAGGTATTATCGGGTGCAAAGATGCAGCATAGGTCACTGTGGCCGCCTTTGCTCGCTGACAAGGTCCGCACACTCTAAGTACACCACGAATACGCCGTAGCATGTTATTAAAATAGCATGTCTCTTTCAGTTTTTCACAACATTTCTGTGCTCCGAAGTGACCATAACTCAAGTGTATGTACCATATAATTTTGTTTACGAGTTCCTCCGGAATCACCAACACCCATCTGGAGTCGTCCGGGGCTCGTTTCTTGAATAATATTCTGTTGCGGACTAAGTAGTACTGGCGTATTCCTACATTCTCCTTGTCCTCCCACTTCTTCTTTATATCTTTCAATACTGCGTCCTTATCCTGTTCGTCCGCTATACTCCCTAAAGAGGTGGTAACAAAATTCTCGAACGCTACATTCTGTAAGTATAGGATGCTAAAATTATTTTCACCGAGTTCCCTTTCTTCTGTGTGAACCAAACCTATAGGAATGCGCGATAAAGCGTCAGCAATTACATTTTTCTGTCCAGGAATGTATTCTACAGTGAAGTTATATTCCTGTAGGTATAGTGCCCAGCGTCCTAGTCTCCCATGCGTGATTTTTGTGCTCATCAGAAATTGGAGTGCACGATGGTCAGTGTACACCTTGGTGGTCCTTCCAAATAAGAAATACCTAAATTTTGAGAATGCCCAAACTATCGCGAGTGCTTCGAGTTCCGTCACGGAATAATTTTTTTCACATCGTGAGAGTACCCTGCTCCCAAACGAGATTGTTTTCCAAGTTGTAATATCATCATTTCCTTCCGTTTGAAACAGTACCGCACCTAATCCTGACAAGGAACTGTCCGTCATTAAACAGAATTCTTGTGTCAGGTCGGGATGCACGAGGATGGGAGCCTCTACCAATGCCTTTTTTAATTTATAAAATTCATCCTGTGCCTCTTGATCCCAGACCCACAAAGCGTTCTTCCCTGTTAGTCCACATAGACGGGGTGTACCAAGTACACTAAAATTTATAAATCGCTTATAAAAATTACACAGGCCTAAGAATGCTCGCAACTGTTTTTTATTTGTCGGCATTGCACACTCCGCTATCGCCGCAATTTTCTCCGGGTCAGGTTGTATTCCATTTGCTGAGACAATATGGCCTAAGAATTTTATGTTCTCTCGTCCGAACTGTGACTTATCTAAGTTGACTGTTACACCTGCCTTCTCAAAAACATCCAGTAGTCTGTTCAGAACGTCATTATGGTCCTCCCACGACTTTTCCGCAATTAATATGTCATCCACGTAAATTGTCACTCGCTGTTTCAAATCATCAGGTAAAATGCTATTTAATCCCCTTATAAAAGCAGCTGATGAGACGTTTAGTCCGAACGGGAGACGCCGGAATTGGAAACAATTTCCGTAACACAGGAACGCTGTATATAATCTGCAAGATGGGTGTAGCACGATTTGCCAAAAACTCGAACGGAGGTCGACAGATGATAGTACCTTTACCCCGTGGAAACGTTGTAAGAGTTCCTCAAGGCTCTCAGGCCTGTCCGTTTCCGACATGATAATTGTGTTTATCTGTCTCGAGTCTAGCACCAAACGAACTGAGTTGTCGCGTTTTGGCACGACAAGCAAAGGTGAGTTGTACGAGCTTACTGCCCGCTCAATTATTCCTTGTTCTAACATCTTGTTTATTTCCTCCTCCACCTGTGCTTTATACGCCACGGGAATAGGGTATGGTCTAACAGAAAACTTCTGATGGTCACGTACTCTGAATTGGTACATAAAACCCTTAATGGCCCCCGGAGTCTCAGAAAATACCCGTTCATGATTCCTAAGTAGGCAATACAATTTCTCCTTTTCCCTGTCCGTGGTTCTGACACCCGCGATGCTCTTTCTCAGTGCATCAGCAAAAGCAACATCTTTCCCCTGCTCACCAGACATAGAGCACGACTCACTTACATAGTTCACGAGTAGCTCCAGTTTGGGTTGCGACTCGGTTTGAGCTTGAAATTTTAGGCAACTAATTTCTGATTCGGCACGTAATATGCATTCATCAAATACTAAATTAATTTGCTGATCCCCAACTTGAACTGTCATTACTCCTCCACCCATGTCAATTACCGCATGGTGGGTATTCATGAAGTCATTGCCTAAAATCATTGCCACATTCAGCATTGGGAGCACATAGAAATTGTACTCAAACTCTCTTCCCTGGCAGGTAAAATTAAGCCGAGTCTGCCTTCGGATTTCTACGCTCTTACCGTAGATTGCGCCCTTCACCTTTATTCCTCGCACTTGAAAAACGGGCCAAGTCCCAGTCCCTTCGCATTTTTGAAATGCTGCCTCGCTCACTATCGAGAAAGGGCTTCCAGTGTCAATGATACACTTAAAACATATTTCGTTTACTGCAACTGTCACGACTGGATTTATTCCCGAAATTTTAGCACTCGTAGTTTCTTGCAACAGATCCTCTCTAATATCTTCCCTCTCTATATACCGTATGCACTCCTTTGCCATGTCGTTCATTGGTTCCGATTGGGCGCCTTCTGCGCTGATCGTTTGTCATTGCCGGTTTTGTTCATTTCCATTTGCTGGATTATGTCTAGGGTTAGCTGGCCGAATTTCAACATCATGAGGTGCTCCGCCTATAGTCCTATTCCCACCGTGTTCACCGTAGTATCGATTCTGGTTGCCGTAACTGTTCCGTTCACGATTCTGTCCACGTCCTCGATCATTTCTGTTGCTCCATCTGTGTTCGCGACTGTTACCCCAGTTTCTATACGGCCTGTCCCGATTATTGTTTCGTTCGCGTCGCGACGACCAGTCACGCCGTTGATTAGTAATACGGCCACGACTGCGATCGCGCTGCTGTGCCCCGTAATAACTTTGTGCCTGATTAGGCGGACATTCTGCTGTATTGTATTCCATCTCTTGGAGAAGCGTTTTAAACGTTTCCACGTCCTCTTTGCATCGTCCCGCAAGAATGACGTGCCGCAAGTGCATCGGCAATTTGGTGATGCATATCCTAATTAGTTCCGCAGGTCCGTATGGGTCGTACAAAAATTGATTTGCCTGCAGCATGTGGTCGAATAGGCGTGCAGGGCTGCCGAAACCAGACTGGTTCAAATTTGGCAGCATAATTATGCCATGTTTGACCCTATCTTGTGCCGCTTCCGACCAATAGGCGGAGAGAAAGGCTTGTCGAAACTCCCGAGTGGAGTTGCAGTGACGCGCTGCCGACCTCATACGACTCGCCGGTTCGCCTTCCAAATAGCCACACATATACTCTATTTTATGTGAACTTGCCCAGTCGGGAGGAAGACAGAACTCAAATTGCTCGAGCCATGCTCGTGGATGTATGCCTTTTTGAGAATTACGGAATATCTCAAAT
This sequence comes from Schistocerca nitens, assembly GCF_023898315.1. NCBI lineage: Eukaryota > Metazoa > Arthropoda > Insecta > Orthoptera > Acrididae > Schistocerca > Schistocerca nitens. The sequence continues at coordinate 1,163,926,524 of NC_064615.1, read as the reverse complement.
TTTCTTACCGTAAGGAAATGTTTGAAATCAAATCCCCGCATTTCCTCCTGGCGAGGCCCTTGAATGTTTCTATTTGTTTCATGTCTGCCCCTTAAATTACATTCTTCCCTGTCGTCACAATCTCCCTCGTGGCCGGAGTCCCTCTCTGCACTGTTCGTACGGCTATTTTTATTGCTATTGGCGAGTTCGGAATCACACGCCATGCGGTTTTCCAGATGCGCCACGCGTTCTTGTAAATCGCCTGTTACAGCTTTGTGCTGTCTGTTCACTTCAAACTGTCCCTTCTGGAATTTAAGAAGCGAACGCACTTCTTCGGTCTCTGCGGCCGCTACCTGTGTGATATTGTTCTCGCTTTCCGTCAGCTTCATCGTGCCTACAATGTCCGCTAATGCCGCGATCTTCTCATCTATTTGTCTCTTGTCCTCCGCCCCAGTCTGCTTCAATTGTTCGACCTGCAGTTCCAACGCGTGGATCGCTAAACTGTTGTCCGCTATTGTGTTGCTAACGACCGTGGGACAATGCGTTTCAGCCTCTTGGACCCTCGAGAGTACCTGCTGACGATGTCTTTGGCATTGTTCTCTCAGCTCTTGGAAATTCCTAAGTAGCCGTTCTTCGCTTTCTTTAGATTCGGCCTCGCCACTGCGCTTGCTCTGTTCTAACGCTTGCAGACGGTCATCGATCTGTTCAAATGTACGGCCTAATTCTTTCATAATATCGCTTTTTATTTCACTTGCCAGATTGTTTATTCTTTGTGAGATATCATCGGACACTCTCTGCATCGACTTGTCGACTTTATTTGTCTGCTGGATTAGTTTTTCGTCTATTTGTTCGCCTAGCTCTCGGATCGATTTCTCAGATTTTTGCGTCATTTGTTCGCCTAGCTCGCGGATCGATTTTTCGGATGATTCTTTTTGTTCTCGGAACAATTCTTTATTTTGTTGCAATAAGGCTTTCATGAATTCCGCCAAATCAATTTGGTTAGTTGGAGGCGAATTAATTTCTGGCTCTGATGTGAGCCCGTTCGTGCTGTTTTGCATTTCGTCTGAAGTATTCCCCATTGCATTTTCGGAACCGCCCGACGCGTTAATATTGGAAATCAAATTATCCCCTTGGTCCATGTTGCTTAAGTTGTCGGACCGCTTACTTTTAGCTTGGTTACGTGTCAGCATTAGTGCAATTTACACCCAGTACGTAACACACTAATCACAATAAATGTGTCCCCCAAAAATTACGACAGTCACAAGAAAGATACCCAACCTAGTACGCAATTTTTCATACGCAAAACAAATTTTTATCTTTGTTCGAAACCGTGGAATTTACAAGCGAAGAGAAAAAAAAAAAACACACATATATAGAACAAACAAATATAGAAAACAAAACAAGACAAACAACACAACGCCGCTCAACAACGCCGTGAATCTTTTGAACGTCTGCTCAGAAACAACGCAAAAGTTGTTTGAGCGCTGTAGGGAAAAAAAATTAAGATTATACAACGCTTGCAATCTAACGTCTCAGAGATTCCAGAGTCTAGCGGAATCACAGAACAGGGTCGCCATGTGAAAGATTGTAACTCTAATTTGCTTTGCTGAATAGCGTAAGATTGTGACTTGAATTTGGTATGCTGAAATCGGGTGCTAATTAGACCATGAAAGCGGTTTAAAACTGTGAGCTGTCTTGGGAGGTTAACCGTGCGTTTACTGGGCCACTGTTTCAGCAGGTAACTAGTCTAAGTTTACCATATTACCAATCAGTCTATCATTGATTATAATCTTTTACAGTCATACAACAACCGGTAATATATCTATATAAAAGGAGAATTTAAATAAAAAGAAAGAAATCAGTTTATATTTGCAAATTTATTTTAAAGATTGTTCATTGAAATTTCAGCATATTATACGTGAGTTATAACTGAGCTGGTGCCTTATTTACGATTGTGAGACTGTGAGATTGGAATATTACGGAACACATAAAATATGGAGTCAAGATTGGGAGACTGGATACAACACTGCATTCATAAAACAACACACAAAGAACATTGAAACGCATGCAAGAGAAAGTTAATCACTACAAACAGATTCAGAAATTACTTTCATAGCACAATCCTGTCCGTCTTGTAATTACCCTTCACGTGGTCAACTTGGTTTACAGAAAGCGTATAACTCCGCAATAATTTAGATAATAAAAATAAATTAGATCAAAAAGCAAATTACAAAACAAAAACCTCGAACTGGTTACTAACGTCTTACTATTAACCTGATGGGTCAAACAGTTATATAAGCACGTGGTACTGGTCTCACAAAGTACACGCCACGTGGGTTGAACATAAAGAAAAGTTGGTATATTCAAAATCTTTTCAAGACGATACGTTATAATCACACAAGCATTTGCATTTAAGATTGATCTTACTTAGAGTTACTGACCAACACGTGGTTCCACTTTACTCACAAAGTAGTAACAAAGCAACTACCGCCAAATAATCTGAACTGGACACGAGAATCACACTCCGCTGCAATTAAAGATAACCTTAGCCATTTTAAAGCTAACCCGAAATAAAATGATTAAATTCTCAGTTAAGCTGAACTTAACAAATCCATTGTCCTATGGACTTAACAGACACGCGCTTAGCCGGAGATCTTACCACTTCAGACGCTCGCTACCGCCAGACTGCTACTGCTGGACTGCCCTGCGCTACTACTGGACTCCAACTGCCTACTGCTCGGCTGCAACTCTCCAACTTCCAGACTCCCACTGAACTACCCAGCGTGCTCCCGAGAGTCGCTCACAAAGACCAACGGAAGGCGCCAGAGGGGCAGCTTCCTATACCAACATGACAGGGGACGGACCGGACCATACTAAGAATGGAAACCTCTCTGCTTTTAGGAACCGTAGCTACCTGTTTCAACGTTGGTCCTACTGTTCTCTAGCAGACAGCCTTGTCTGCTACCCTCAAGCATGCAGCTACAAACACATTTGATCATTCATCCTCTCACACAGAAGGGAAGGGGGATGACAGTATCTTATCATACACAGTATATAAAAGAAAGCGGATGTAGGTTCCGTATGAGACTGTGTGACATGAATTACATATAAGAATTACATATAAACTGTGCTTTAAAGTGTAGTAGTGTGAGAGATCGTTCTTGTTTACGTGTAAAAGTAACACGTTCCACTACTCAGTCTCCTCCCAGATAGTCAGAAACGCCACAGTAAATTTAGAAGAGGAATTTATTCCTTAAAAGACAACAAATTTGAGAAATTAAACATGAAAGGAATCCAACAGAGACCTTTCAACGACATATAAGCTATGGGACTTAACATCTGTGGTCATCAGTCCCCTAGAACTTAGAACTTCTTAAACCTAACTAACCGAAGGACATCACACACATCCATGCCCGAGGCAGGATTCGAACCTGCGACCGTAGCGGTCACGCGGTTCCAGACTGAAGCGCCTAGAACCGCACAGCCACACTGGCCGGCTTTTTAACACTTAATTACTGTTAAATGATTGCATCTTCTACAAACAATCTAACATGGTTTTTCAGATTATCTTATAAATCACCGATACAGATTGGGAGCTGTAGAGGGCCTATAACACTGCCTTGCGGGGCGCCAGATGTCACTTCCTTTTAACTCGATGTTTCTCCGTCAGTTACTACGGACTGTGATCTTTTTGGCATGAAATCACGAAATCAGTGGCACAACTTGGTTAGAAGTTGAGAGGAACGGTATCAAAAGCCTTCTGGAACTCTACAAATATGGAATCAGTATGCTATCCCTATCGATACTACTCATTACTTCACGAGAAAAAAGGGCTAGTTATGTTGCACAAGAACGATATTTTCTGAATCCATGTTAACTATGTGACGAGAGATCGTTTTCTTCGAGGTAATTTATAATGTTTCAAAATTTATAATGTTTCAAAATCCTACTGCAAATCTACGTTAGTGATATGCGTCGGTAATTCAGTGGGTTACTCTTCTTTCCTTTCTTGGGTATCGGTGTGACCTATGCAACTTTCCAGTTTTTAGGTACGGATCTTTCGACGAGCGATGATATGATATAATGTGATGCTAATATGATTGCTAAGTATGGAGTTATTGTATCAGCATACTCTGAAAGAAACCTAATGGTACACAAGCTGGACTAGTGACCTTGCCTTTATTATGTGATTTAAGCTGCTTCGCTACACCGACGATATCTGCTTCTAAGTTTATCGCGTTGGCTGTTCCTCTTGATTCGAATTCTGAAATATTTACAAGTGCTTCGTCTTCTTTGATGAAGGAATTTTGGAAAGAATTATTTAGTAGCCCCGCTTTAGTGGCACTGTCATCAGTAACGTCATCATCGCTATCGCGCAGTGACATGCGTGCTGTCTGAATGACATTTCATGGTAATACACGGACTCTATGGAATACAGACATGGCAAAATTGTATTACACTCCATGATAGGCCAAAATGGCAATAATACTGTAGCACTCTCTCCATGCGCAGGAATGACGTAATGTGTGCGAACACTAAGGGTCGTGGACACAGTTACTTACCGGGGTTTGGATCAGTTTAGAAGGTGTGCACGGATGGCCGAAGTGGTTAAGTCGACCGCTCGGGTTAAGCGGGAAATCCGGGTTCGAGTCCCAACTGGGGTCAATTTTCATGTCACTAAAAATTGTAAAGCTCATGTACAATCATATTCGGAGTCTGCGAAGGCATCCCTTTTATGTCTGTGGATTTATAGACATATCGGAACGCGTTACTGACAATACCTTTTGAGTTATGGGCTTGACTTTTCTTTTGTTACTTTCAGCTGAGCAGACATTTCGTGAATAGTAATGGCTCTGCTATTATTACTTGAGATACGCTGGATGTCACCTTTTTTTTTTTTTCGAGAGTTATCCATCGTCGCCGGCCGAAGTGGCCGTGCGGTTAAAGGCGCTGCAGTCTGGAACCGCAAGACCGCTACGGTCGCAGGTTCGAATCCTGCCTCGGGCATGGATGTTTGTGATGTCCTTACGTTAGTTAGGTTTAACTAGTTCTAAGTTCTAGGGAACTAATGACCTCAGCAGTTGAGTCCCATAGTGCTCAGAGCCATTTGAACCATTTATCCATCGTCGAGAACCACAAATTAAGTTTTACCTGTTAGGAAGTCGTCTAGCTCGTCGCGTGTCCCAGAGAATATTACGTAAGCGCATTCCTCATTGATTATCCGATAATGCGGAAAAGTATCAAGAGCCTTTCTTAAGTCCAGAAACGCGACTTCCACTTCGTTCCAGTTACCCATCGACTCCTATGAATAAAGAGGCCGATTGTAGTTCTTCAGTGCATGTGCGAAGTGCAACACAATAGACGATTTGATTCAACAAAAGCCATCAAACAATGTTCCAAAAATTGCAGTAAACTGACATTAACGATTTACGAAGTTGTAGTTCTACCACTTCTTGTTGAAGACAGGCGAAACATACAGGCACATCAGGTAGCGAGAGACAACGCATGGAGGTGGGGTCAGCATGGCCTCAGACGTATGGCGTAGAAAACTGCGATTACGACAAAGCAGTTACTTGGCGTTGACCGTGAACGAAATAACATCTTGCTTGTAACTTTCACATTGGGTACCATACGGTTTCTGAAACCGCTTTGCCTATATAACTTAAAATGCTAATGTATTAAATGTATTGGCAGTTACGAATATGGACAACCATCAACTGTAGAATGGAATGACTCGAACCCGGGTTTCTCGCTTATCGCGAGCGGTCGACTTCCATTTGGCTATCCGTGCAAGACTCACGGCCAAACCCAAACTTGCACATGTCATCAATCATGCTCCTACAACCTGTACTCGTACATCCATTAGGTATGTTCCATCAGGTGAGACACTTCACTTGAAAGTCGCTTGCCCAGTGACAGCGGATAAATACGATATTGCAGTGCCTGCGCTACTCTGAATGCGATGAAGGAACTTTGTATCGTAATTCAGAAGAACACAAGCACTGCAGTGTCGTATAATGCCTAAGTCCTGTATTATTCCACTGACCTTCGTTTCTTGGACTTCGACAACGTAGCTTCCCTCAACGGTAATTAATCACTCAAGACCTGATTAGAACCTCGAATAAGTGACACGATTTATCTGCATCAAACGAGATTGTAATGACTAATGATATAAATCCACTGCCAACTATCCCTCTGATTCGGTCGAACCCAAGCATATTCTTAGTCACTTCCTCGTAGTCTAGAAAAACAAAGCAATACAAGATGTTAGGGAGAGCGGACAACTGTGAGGATCGTGAAAATGATTCTTTAGATAATAAACTCGGCAAGCAGTCTTTGTGGCAAATAAGCAGGAATGTGACAGGCTGTAGCTGCGTCGACGTCAAAATCATTGGAGAGAGAACGCCAGCCCACTCGTACATGTACGTGAGGAGATACCAGTCCTCCCCATGTCTGGTGGAGCAACCAGGCAGTTGCCAGAGGTTACGTGGGGAAACCGGGGAAAGCCTAAAATAGAATGGCGGCACGCGAATTCAAACGTCGCTCCTTCCCAATACGAGTCCAATGGATCACTTCGCTCTGTTTTGGGGGGAAAAAAAAGAATGCCATGCGATGGAAACGACACCTAGGAACGCTCTAGTCGCCGATAAATTTGCTTTTAGTGAAGTGTTTCTCTGATAAACAAAGTCTGTAACTTCATAAAGCAGATTCATTATTGTATGAGTGATGCACAACTCTGTCTTACTATAAAATGTCGTCACTACATTGCTACAAATAACCGAGGCTGAACTTAGAGCGACGTGTGATAAGATTGTAGACTGACAGGAACATGTAATGGAGTAGCCATTCCGGTATTGTCTGAAGTACAGGACAGAACACAGGTGATCATCATTAATGTGATTAGGAGTGGGAGAGGACCTAGCGGTTCTTAAAAAAGTATTAAAGTACTATTCCCGTCTTGGTCGAGAAGCTCTGTAACATAACACGCGTGTACTTGGGTAATGTTTTGTGTAGACACAGTGGAGGACGACTTGCAGGCTGTGCAGAAACGAGTTAGTTTGCAGGAACCCTGACTGCTTTTCCCGTGCTGCAGCCTTTGTTTCCAGACTGGTAGTTCAATCAATACGTTGAGTTTCCTCTCATTTCCTTTCGACACAGTTCTAATGGTTCCCATAAGATAGAGCCCATAATAGAATAAGTAAGTTCAAATGGCTCTGAGCACTATGGGGCTTAACATCTGTGGTCATCAGTCCCCTAGAACTTAGAACTACTTAAACCTAACTAACCTAAGGACATCACACACATCCATGCCCGAGGCAGGATTCGAACCTGCGACCGTAGCAGTCGCGCGGTTCCGGACTGAGCGCCTAGAACCGCTAGACCACCGCGGCCGGCAGAATAAGTAAGAGTAGGGTGTAACGTGCCATTAGAGACGCAACACAAACTCAGATCGCTTCAAGGATGCGAAAGCATATCAGCCGCGCCCTCTCATAGGAACCATGCCGGCATTCGCCTGGAGGGATTTAGAGAAATCACTGAAATCTAAATCTGGATGACTGGACGTGGATTTTAATCGTCATCCTCCCGAACGCGAGTCCAGTGTGCTAACTACACCGCCATCTCGCTCCTTCCCATGCTGTAGAAGCCATCAGGCAACATCACGTTTATGGTCAAGCGCAGGGAAATAAATTTGTTTTCCATTTCGCAGAACTCATAAAAGTGTTTTCTTCACAAAGAAACATAACAGGCAACAACACGTCCGAACATAACGGAACAACATAATTTGCGGAAAACTGTTGCAGCTCTGCATAACTGACAAGGGAACCTCCCCATCGCACCCCCCTCAGATTTAGTTATAAGTTGTCATAATGGATAGGCCTTGAAAAACGGAACACAGATCAATCGAGAAAACAGGAAGAAGTTGTGTGGAACTATGAAAAAATAAGCAAAATATACAAACTGAGTAGTCCATGCGCAACATAGGCAACATCACGGACAGTGTGCGGTACGAGAGGTCCTTGGTTCAAGTCCACCCTCGAGTGAAAAGTTTACTTTTTTATCTTCGCAAAGTTATGATCTGTCCGTTCGTTCATTGACGTCTCTATTCACTGTAATAAGTTTAGTGTCTGTGTTTCGCGACCGCACCGCAAAACCGTGCGATTAGTAGACGAAAGGACGTGCCTCTCCAATGGGAACCGAAAACGTTTTTCGCAAGGTCATAGGTCGACCGATTCCTCCACAGGAAAACACGTCTGATATATTCTATACCACACTGGTGACGGCATGTGCGTCACATGACAGGAATATGTTGTTGACCCACCTCACTTGGCGAATGGGTAAAAAGATTCTTCTACCTTGCCCGATTTAGGTTTTCTTGTGGATGTGATAATCACTCCCAAAAAGTGATGAAAACATAACGGACGGCCAGATAATAATTGTCTGAAAACAAAAAATTAAATTTTTCACTGGAGGGAAGACTTGAACCAAGGACCTCTCGTTGCGCAGCCGCTCACGCTAACCACGGGACCACGGCGCTCCTTAGTTCACATTCTCCTTGATATTGTATATCTTGCGCATGAACTACTCAGTTTGTATATTTTTGCTAATTTTTTTCATAGTTCCACACAACTTCTTCCTGTTTTCTCGATTGATCTGTGTTCCGTTTTTCAAGGCCTATCCACTGTGCCAACTTATAACTAAATCTGAGGGGGGGTGCGATGGGGAGGTTCCCTTGTGAGAAGACACATAAAGAACTCACCGCGAGTAAAGAAACACTTAAAATTTCTAAGAAAATATCCTTCAAACTAAAAAGGTAATTATTGAATTGTTCACACTCCATCACTGGCGTTAGCTGATGTGATGTAATTGTTGTTTGAACGCAACACACATGTGTGGACCTGCTTTCTAGACTGTAGTCGATTCGCTTAAAATCGTGTTCACTTCGTCTTTAAATTTAGTTTTTACTTGCCGTTCAACTTATCTCACCTATTCATCAAGTGTTCTTGGGTATGCAACGGTTTGTTTCATTCTATATGTGTCTGTGCTAACTGTACAGGAAAAATCTGGGATTTTGTAAGGTATACATTTTGTGGTGTGGGGCGATCTGTATGGGTGGAAATGAAGCACACACTTCCTACGCCGCGGTCACAGAATAGGAACTTTTATTGTTCCAAGAAAACCGTTTCAACGTCTTATGCTGCCATCATCTGATCTCAGGAACTTGTTATTAGAGCGCCAAGTTACGTCAAATGAAGTCAAGGCACGAAGGGTACTCCACACATAGACATATTATATCTTGACAAAAAACGCACAGCTGATAAAATGCACACACTTGATATCCTCGACTGTTCAAACTTGTCATCTTGGACCAATAAAAGTTTCTATGCTGCGTTCGCGGCTTACGAAGTGTGGGCTTCATTTCCAGAATTATGGGAATCTAGTCAGTGAGCATTAATTCGTAGTGGTTTGGGAACACAGTAGAAGCCGATTTTTGTCGACATATTTTCAATGCCTCCGCCGCACAGCGTTCGTGAGAATATGACGAAGAATTCGGTGCAAGACTATTAGTAAATGCTTTCCAAAACTAAATTCAGTGATACCACGTACTACCTTCCATATTATATAATATGACCACGGGTCGAAAGATTACATTCTACTGCTTAATGCTGAGCGGTAAACACTCGCTAGTTACGTCACTGCCCTTTTGTCTTGGATTTGGCAGTCAGTTCGACGGCAGCAGTAGAGAAGCGGTACAAGGCGCCAGGGGCAGGCGTGCCAACCTTTATATCGCCACGGTGCATATATTCCCTGCCAGCTGTCAACAGAATTAGAGTTGTACCGGGCGCGCGTGCTGCTATTTCCAGAGCTGCGCGGCCTGACGTCGGTGGGTGGAGTGTCCTCTGCCGTAACTCTCTCTCTCTGCTCGCTTATTTCTCCCGTGTGACGTCAGAACTTGGGGGCTCGCGCACCGGGCCGAAAACAAAACAACAGAAGCTAACGCGATAGGGCGCAGGTAGTCTTCTCGTGAAAACAACCAAGTTCTCTCCCTGTCTCCCGCAGAAGGAGTTACTCTATGTCGTCAAACATATACACACATTTTCCGTGCAAGTTTTCTGTGTAATACTGGGCTATGGTCCCGGAGTATACAAACACAGGCACAAAATATTAACATCATGTTCTTGCTTGTATGAAGTCATTAGTGAACTACAGCGTTCCGAGAGGAGCAAAATCACATGTTGAGCGTTTCAACAAAGAGTTTTCACGTAAGCACCCCGAGCAGACGATTAGTCTAACCAGAAGCCACCACGCTAATAGTGTGCAATGCTGCCTCTGATCTTCACAGTGGTCCCAGATCAGCGAAGAAGACAGACCACAAGGTTTACTGAGGTATGCCATATACTGCTGAGGCCACTCATTGGTTCCCAACCTCAGGTTAATACACCCCAAGAGAGGTAAAATGAAATTTTCTGAAGGGTTCAATTGTGTTTCAGCCACAAAACTATTTTTAAAAGATTGTTACTACTGTTACTATTTCGTAAGAATGGAATACTGATTACGTAAGTTACTAATAGTTGAATTTTATTTAAACACTAGTATTACCGTGTGAACCAATGTGGTGGAGATTACAGCTTGTAAAACATCGGCCCAAAAAGTTTCGACACTGGATTAATAAAAAAAATAGGGAACTATTAAGATGGTGGTTTTAATGCTTCAGGTGTTCTACACAGCATCCCCTCATTTGCTTACAATGCACGGTACGTCCATACGACCATATGAAATTGGAAATTGTTAGAAAGTCCTTCTTTGGGACTTTCTTCAACTCGCGCGTCACTTTTGCTTGAATGTCCATTATGACGTCAAAGCGTTGGCCCTTCACGTGAATTGCTGCATTTTGCTGTTTCGTTTTAGGTGCGAGTTGATAATACCTAGCCTCGTCCCCGAGGTGATATTTTCTTAAAAAAATTGTGCCCGACTTGCATTTCAGAAATAGCGGCAGATGTCCAGAAGCCATCGTTTTCGTTCGGGAGTCAAGGTGTGCGGGATAAACCTTGCACACACTTCCTTGTTCTTCAAAAAATTCTGGAGAATATCTTAAACACTTTATTCAGAGATGTCACTCCATTGCGATATGTGACACAACAACATTGACACACTACGGTCGCACGTCCTTTACTTAACTCTGCCTACCCCAACTGGCGGCAGCTTGAACTGACAACTTGAGCAACAGATGTGTATTCGACTCTTGGCAGCAATAAATGAAAAAATTGACACCACAACACGGCAGTTTTAATGGCTATTACACTTCTGCAGGACCTACACAGTGTTATTGTTGTTAGTAACAGACAAACTGAAGTCTTCCAGTTCCTGCCGTCAAGTTATTTACAAATAGTAAGTGCAGTGCACAAATTTTAGCTTGGTTGACTTTAAGTTGGTGAAGCAAGTGTCCTTGGGAGAGGAGTGGTACACAGGAATCATGCTTTGAAACAAGTCTCAACCCTCTACGTGGATCGTAAGCGTTCTTTACTGAGAAGGAGTTGCAGGTAATTATTAAGATTCACTGAGAACTGCTTCATCATTCTATGAGTTCTGGCCGATCAGTTGCAGTTTCAACTCTTGCCACTTGAAAGTCGAATTGATGACATTATTCGTGCCGACCGCCGTGTGACTGTGGAAATGATATTTGATAAGGTTCAAGTTAGTACTGGTACAGTTCATAACATTATCTGTAAAAAGCTGAAGTACCGCAAAACATGTGCAAGATGGGTACCAAAGGAGTTGACGAGGCTACACAAGGAAACAGGTTGAGAATGTGCAAAGAACTAAAGGAACATTATGAAAGAGAAGGTGAGCACTTCCTCAACAAAATTTTAACTTGTGATGAAACTTGGGTTCACTATTATGAGCCAGAAACAAAAAGACAAAGCATGGAGCGGAAGCACACCAACTCACTGGTCAAGAAAAAAATCAAAACCCAAGCATCAGCAGGAAAAGTCATGTTGACGGTGTTTTGGCATGCTGAAGGTCCAGTTTTTTGTGATTAGCTCGAAGAGCAGCGTACAATGAACAGCTAATACCACTCGAATTTGTTTTTAAACGAGGTGAAGAGAGACGTCGTGTATCTCAGAGGAGATGTGTGATTCTCCAGCGAAACACACGTCCTTATACTGCTCAACTAACCCGTGAAACCATCGACAAAATGGACTGGGAAGTACTGCCTCATCCCCCTTACAGTCCTGATTTGGCACCTGGTGATTTCCATTTGTTTGGTACACTGAAGGAGGCATTACACAGTAAGAGGTTCCAGAACAATGAGGACGTGAACAAGTTTGTGGGAGATTGGTTCAAACATCAAGATAAAGTGTTCTTTGCAGTCGGAATAAAAAAGCTTGTAGCCCGTTGGAACAAGTGCATTATGTTGAAAAGTAGAAAAAGTATTGTTTTGTAAAAATAAACGCTTTTTTCTCCAGGCCAATTTGTGTCTTTAATTATTGAATGATCCTCGTATAAAAAAGGACTTGTTAGAAGTAGGTGGTGCCAACTGTGTCACTGACTCATTAATTTGTGGTTTAACAAAACACCTACAAAAACTGAATATCATGTACCTCACTCATTTTAAAATTAAAAGCGTCTAGAGAAAATTCTATTGAAACAGAAGTTTAGTAAGGCGCTAATTTTGATAATGGGAGAGAGGGGGGAGGTACTAACTAATATATGAGTAAAAAAAAAATGTTCAAATGTGTGTCAGTTCCTAAGGGACCAAACTGCTGAGGTCATCGGTCTCTAGACTTCACACTACTTAAACTAACTTACGCTAAAGACAAGACACACACCCATGCCCGAGGGAGGACTTGAACGTCTGGCGGGAGTGGCCGCCCGTTTCGTGACATTGCGCCTCTAACCGCGCGGCCACTCCGAGCGGCGCAGGAGTAAAGGTCTCAGAAAGTTTGCGAACCGCTGATGTAGAGCTAAGAATTTGGGGAGGGGGGGATGTTGATTGCTACATTCGATCTGCTGTTCCAAACAGTCCCAGACATTTTGTATGGGATTAATCTCGTATGATTTAGCGGGATAGTAATAGGTTGGTCTATAAGTTCGTATCTTTATTTTGCATGTTGATATTCCAGTTCCTATGGTTTTATTTATCGCGTGTCATTTGTTATTTGTAGTTCACTGTTGTTATTTGAGTTTACATATTGTCATTTTGTCATCTGGAGATACTGAGTGGAACTATAGACGCTCGAAAGTAGAATGCCAAATGGAGAAATCGGAACATTTCCGACATATTCTTCTGCCTGAGTTCAATAGAGGGTTGACAGCAGCGGAGGTAGCCAGAAACATTTGCACCATCTGTTGGGATAGTGTTATTGGACAGAGCACAAGAATATGATATTGTAGTTTTAAGGAGGATCGTTTTGGCATTAATGACTCTACAGGTTCAGGAGGACCTTCGGGGTTTGACGAAGATCGTTCAAAAGCATTTATCCACAATATCCCCTTCAGTGTACACGATAACTGGTAAATGTGGTGAACTGCTATCATTCCATTATCGTACGACATTTGCATGCAGTGTCGAGATTCAAAAATCAAGTGTTTGGGTACTGCCAGCTCTAAACCAAAATCCCAACATTCTGTGGGTGGCCATATGCTCGCTCGCCATCAATTTGCTCGTGTACAACACCGGTCATACTTACCCAGTATCGTCACTGGTGACGAGAAATGGTGTCTTTACCCAAATAAAGCAGCAACACTCCGTAAGAAGACCTACGCGCATCCACAGAAGATAATGTCATTCATCTGGTGGAACAGCAACCCTGTGGAGTACTAAAAATTGCTTACGCGCAGAGAAGACGTGAGTGCTGACATTTACTGTGAACAACAATGACGTCTTGCAGACGCAGTCCAGGAAAACTGTGTGAAGTGATGCTACTCCACAGTAACTTCCGCCCGCATTCTGATAGACTGACAAAAACGCTATATAGGAGATGGGTTGGGAAGTCATTCCGCACCCATGTTATTCACTCGGTCTTCCGCCCTCACGTTTTCACCTTTGCCGCTCTCTATCGAACAGGCTTGAAGGAACTTCCATTCTGGATGAACACGCACTCCCAACATGGCTCGACGAGTTTTTCGCGTCAAAGTCACGTGATTTCTACAGTCGCAGCGTCGAAAGTTACTCCAGCGTGCCCAGACTGTTGTACATAGTGAAGGAGAATATATTATTGATAGCTAAAATCTCTGTTATGTGTATCTGTTGTGTTTATTAAACTTACGGAAAAACTCTACGAACTTACGCACGAATCCAACAGTTGTACGGTGCAGAGCCTGAGTGTTTGTCAAACGAAGAAAGTATTCACGCAGCCTTGTGAACGCGTTTTTTGTCACCTTGGAAATGTCCACAACATAGTCATTATGAACATGTAGAAAAAAAGTGCAACATTCGCTCAAAGACAGTGTTTAAATAATCATCCCGCTTCGTATTCACAGAAACCAGAATCAGTGGACCCAAGTCATAGCACAAAAAAAAAAGGTTATAGGCTTGTATCATTTGAAAAGAGACAAAATCGCGAGATGTCATGTCACATACCACATCTCCAATCAGTTGTTGTCCAATTCCTATATTACGCAGTCCAGAAATATTAAAGTGACGATCGCCTATATTCGACGTCAACGTGGAATAATCATTCACAGTTGCAGGGGGCAGCACTTGCAGTGGAGGAAGTACAGGGTGTTCGGAAAAAAAACTCCCTACTTAACAACAAATTTAATGGGGAAATTAATGAAAAATCACATCAATGAGTACCTATCACGAAAGAGAATTCATTCAAGTTTTGTTTAATGTTAGTAGAATTCAACGTGGGATCCATCTGTTGCCCTGTACAAGTCGAGGCGATACTCCTCTTTTCGCCACGTATTGACCAACATTTCAGGTGTAACTGTCCCAATCGCCACGACGATTCTGTCCCATAAATGATTGATGTCTCTGATCTTTTCACTTTACATAACATTTTTTACATTGAACCAAAAGAAAAAGTCCAATGGGGTTAAGTCTGGGCTTCGTGGTGGCCAAGGTATTGGGCCAGCCCTGCCTATCCACCTTCCTGGAAAGCGAGTATGAAGAGCCACACGCATGTGGCTACTGTAATGAGGTGGGGCGCCATCTTGTCAGATAAACACAAGCCCTTTTTCCGCCTCAATATTGTCAACTGGGGGAAAGACGAACTTTGTCAACATGTCACAGTAAACTTCCCCATTTATTGTTTTTTGTACAAAAATGAAAGGACCAATCACACGATCTTCCCTCGAATTGTGCCAGACATTTACTTTGGCAGAATCACGTTGATGCTGAATAACTTCATGTGGATGCTCTGCCCCCCCCCCCCCCCCCAAATTCTGGAGTTATGGCGATTAACTGTTCCACTGACATGAAATGTAACCTCATCAGAAAAGAGAATGTTTTTTTTAAAAAAAAGACATCATCATCAATTCTGTGTAGAAACTCAACAGCAAGCTCATAGGTTTCGATTTTATCAGTAGGTTTTATTTCATGTAACAGTTACAATTTGTAGGCACACAATTTAAGTCTTCTATGCACATCATACACAGTACCTTTAGCCACTCCTAATTGTAGACTATGCTGGCCAATGACGAACACATGGAACATGGATCTGTTTAACATCTTCAGAAGTTCTCGGTCTACCTGGTGAGAAAAACACTACCAGTTTCTTTCAGTCTTTAGCCAATGACAGATACTTTTTGCTGTAGGTGGTTCATCACCGTACTGATGTCTAAAATTACATTGCACTGTTATAGCTGACTCAGTTTTCACAAGCCAAATAACACACTGGACTTATGTTGCGGAGTACACATTGTTGCTGAGCTGCTCTGCACTGCACTGCATGTACGCCTGGACTGAAACGGAACAGAGAAAAAAACAGCACTGGTGCCGTCTCAAGGTCAAGCAGACCTGCCAACTGCAGGGGAGCCAAACTTGGAGAATTGATGAATCAAACACGACAAACTAGAATAGTGTATGTCACTTTGTACACGTTCTAGCTCACATTAAAACTAGGGAGTTCTTTTTCAAACGCACTGTATAAAGCTTATCATGGTGGGTACAGGAAACAGTGCAGTCATTGCCGTAACGTGGAAACTGAGTGATTTATTTGATGTTCAAAGGGATTCCGTGTCAAGGGTGGAAGCATTTCCGAAACGGCTACGTTTTTAAACTCTTCCCGTGCCGCTGTAGTTGAAGTATACTTTTCACGGCAAAATGGGGCTATTCGAAACTGGTACTAAGGCAGGCGTGGTGCACTACAGTCAATAGATGGCAGGGGTGAACGAATGCTGCGGAGGAGTACGGGCAAACAGACGTGTAACTGTTGAGCTACTGACCGGCCAGATGAATCAAGGGGCTATCAACACTGTATCTTCAACGACCATTCAGCGAACGTTGCTGCGTGTAGGCATCCACAGCAGGCACCTCGTACAAGCGTCCAGACTGACGCGTTCACCGACGACGAAGGGTGGAATTCGCACGCCAGTTCTGCGACTGCACGTCCACTGACTGGCGACAGATGAACCACGTTTTATGCTCCATCGGACAAAAAATGGCTCTGAGTACAATGGGACTTAACTTCTGAGGTCATCAGTCCCCTAGAACTTAGAACTACTTAAACCTAACTAACCTAAGGACATCACACACGTCCATGCCAGAGGCAGGATTCGAACCTGCGACCGCAGCGGTTCCAGACTGTAGCGCCTAGAACCGCTCGGCAACACCGGCCGGCTCCATTGGACAGCAGGCCCTCGGCGTGTAAGGTGTGACATATCTGAAACCAAATAACCTACGGAAGCGCCCAGGCCGGAGGAGGGAGCTTTATGGTGTGGAGAATGTTTTTGCGGCATTCCGCGAGTGACTTCGTCATTCCAGAAGACACAGTGGACCAACACAAGTATGCATCTACCCTTGAGCATCATATTCAGGCCTTTCGACAAGAGGTCACATTAATGTGACTGGACAATGTATTTGACCCAGTGAAGACGTAGCAGCTGGTGGTGCTGTGAGCAACGGCGATATGCGAGGCACCGTAGTCCAAGTGCCTGTCACACGCAGTTCGCTTTTGCAGTGTTTGCTCGAAAACTGGTTGTGATGTGTCTGTATTCACTGACAGCAGATGAAACCGATTTCATTGACATGGTGCCGGTTAGGACCTATTAACACTCTCTGTTGTACTCCAGGCCACGTGACTGACTCCATTCGTTGTAGGCATGTTGGATAGTCAACATTTCTACGCAAACAAATGGTGTGTTCATGGGCAAGTCCAAACACGATAACTCTTTTCTGCCATACTTTGACGTCTCCACACCGACACATCTTACTGGACTGTTTCTACATAACCGACTGACACATACACGTCAGTTCACTGCGATTACTTGCGTCAGTGTTGGAGGATTACCATCCGGTACCAGCTCTACACCATCTACATAGCTTCAAAAAGGCTCGTATTTTTAACGGAGTTACTGTTATATTGTAGTGTGATCTTACGACAGATTCATCATTGAAAACACACAAAACCATTAAAGGCCATCATTTATTTTATTAGCTTAATAAATTAACTAACAAGACCCGGCAATCTTTAAGGTTCAACATGTAGTTGAATCATCTGACGCCCCATACGTTCCAGCTGCACAGAGATAAGTTACACAACAGTTCGTCAAGAGACGCCAGGGACTCGGTTTTTATGATCGTGTATCTAGCGCTTATGATAGAATAGAATGCGTGGCCTCTCTTGCATAGCTGCAAAAACCTCCATCATTTTATTAAACTTCAGTGGAGCAGTGACAGGAATGTTTATGGACCGTTGAATCATATTGCCAGGTACCTGAAATAGTTGTGCTGTATCTGATGAATTCCTTGTTGTGTTGGCAGAAGAGCCAACACCGTGTTATGAATGGAGGCCGAAATGCACGCGTTTTAGCTCACGCAGGCTGGCGTGAAGAGGGAAGAACTATACTGACGTGAGGTCTGGAACATGACTAGGAATTAGAATTCAGAAAGTGGACGGAATTAGTTTGATACTTAACTTTAATCCATTAATGATGAACGTCGCTCTTGACGGTACATGATTCACAATATTATCTGTTAGTAACTGAATATGGCGACTTGCTAGGTCGTAGCAAATGACGTAGCTGAAGGCTATGCTAAACTGTCGTCTCTGCAAATGAGAGCGTATGTAGTCAGTGAACCATCGCTAGCAAAGTCGGCTGTACAACTGGGGCGAGTGCTAGGGAGTCTCTCTAGACTAGACCTGCCGTGTGGCGGCGCTCGGTCTGCAATCACTGATAGTGGCGACACGCGGGTCCGACGTATACTAACGGACCGCGGCCGATTTAAAGGCACCTAGCAAGTGTGGTGTCTGGCGGTGACACCACATTCCTGAGTACCAGTATTAAGGTGAGTCTGTTATGGCAACAATGAAGTTCGGTGGAGGTTGCCGTTAATTGTTTTACCATACTTTTTTTTCTATGGTATAGTTTCTCAAACATTAGACAATACAGAAATAACCATCCACGTAGCCAGAAAGAACAACAGTTTTTATGGTATAGTTTCTAGAATTTTAGACAATGGAGATATAATCATCCAGGTAATCAGAGAGAACAGCAAATCCCAACTACCTCTCTTTCTCGATGACTGGTGGCAGCAGAAAGTAGGATCGTAGCTTATAATGATGGCAAACGCAATCAAATACCCCGTTAATTCATGCAGTGCATCTACGGGTGTTGTGTGCAGTATACTTTCACCAACTCGGCACATGGCCAGTTTAAAAATTTAGCCGTTTCGGATATGCTTCCACCCTTGGAACGAAAGCCAACGATCACGCACTTTTAGACGTCATAAAACACTTCGTTTCTGCATTACCGCAACGACTGCTCTTTTCCACGTCCCTCATGCACGCTTCATATGCCCTGTACAGCCGTCCGTGAGTATTTATTGCACGTTTACGTGGAACATAGTTGGTGCTCATATTAATGTAACTGGACAGTGTATAAGGCAGTCGTTGTGCTTTCTCTGTCACCACCTTCATCAGACCTAGCCGCACTTGCTCTCCTGAGCCCACAGCTCGTGATGTAGTGGCTAGCATTGCTGCCTCTGGATCGCGGTGTCCCGGTTCGATTCCCGGCCGGATTGGGAATTTTTTCTGCCCATGGGACTGGGTATTTGTGTTGTCCTCATCATTTCACCATCATCATCATCATCATCATTCTTGACAGTGGCTAGTTTGGACTGTGCAAAAAAACTGAACTGTGTAATAATTGGGATTCGAACGGGAGCTGATGACTGTTCAATTGGGCACCCCCAAAGCAAACATCACCGTCATTGGTCTCCTGATCAGAGGTGCGTTAATACTTAAAGCCCGTCTGCCCAGTCCGCTGGCAAAGATAATGGGAGACAGTAGGGGAAAAAGCTTTCCTACCATTCAGGGCGTCACAGAGCTGGCTAATCTCAACCCTACTGAAGTGCCGCTTGTATCGATACTTCGTTCTCTAACGAGTGTTTCATCTCTACACCGATGTGTTATAATATTCGGCAAGTTCTCCACATCATTTATAAAAAAATTCCAGTGTTTGTGACGCTGTGACATGTTCGTACAGGACATGTTGCTGCGAAAGTGACGCTTGTGATACAGAAAGGGATTATAGAAATGGATCCCACGCAGTAATGGCGGCCACTGAGCCGCGCATTGTGAGAACAGCACGATGTATCTTCTATCCTGCATGGGCAGCAGAAACTCCATTCTCTTCCATACCAGTACACTTACAGGCTCTGAGGGCAGAGCATACAGGCCTCATACCTCAGGAAAATCTCAAACTCTGATTTCATACACAATTTTGTAATCACAATCATTTGCGCATTGCCATATGCTTGGCAAAATTCATATCAGCCTCACGTACCATAAGAAAGTATGAAGTTCCCGCAAGTGTTAATATAGTTCTAATGCTGAATGTGACAATTACATTTTTTTTCCTTGTAGACATTCTCTGTTTTGCTCCTACTTGGACTACTGAGATGACTTTCTTGGCGAAAAAGATGAACGTGTCTCACCATTTCGCAGCGACATGGAGAGCTAGACATCCTCCTCCACTGTGGGTTCCTCAGTATTTGTACAGCTAACATCTTACGGGAAGGAACAGTGCCTCTATATGAATCAGAAAGAGTTCGTGTGAAACTGAAATTGCACTGTTCGTCCACGAGAGCAGGTAGCGCCCAGCTTTATGTCATATTTCTTGACTCCTGTAAATTCCTGTGGACTAGGGAAAAAAGGTCTGAAGACTTCATACTAAACAGAATATTATATATAATATTTACCTTTTTTTATCGAATTTTGCCCTGCTTCTACTGCGTGATCTTTGCTTATTTGTTTCTCGAAGCGTCTTAATCTAATATTCGAGTTCGTCAGTACCTAAAAGCAGATGTTGCACTGAGAGGGACGACAGTGTTGACGGAATGGACTGAACTGATGCAGTTTGAACCTCCTCAACAGCGTGCCATTTCGACTATAGAATCTGCCATTTGAGCTTTCTTATCCACTGTTTCGTCAGAATACTTCGACTACTACTAGAATGTTTGTCAAGGAAAAGTGTTTTTAAGATCTTGTTCGACACGTTAGTACCTGCAAAGCCACATATTTTCATAATAATTGTCTACGCTTCGTATTGACGACTTCTGAACCCTTCAAAACTTGTTTTATTATTTTAATTTGACGCTCTTCACTTTCCTTAAATAAGCTCAGAAGTCGTTCTTTCGCAAGAGAATGTTTATTGTTCTCGTCACTTGTAACTAGGTCCCACATATTTTCAACAAATTTTGGCTCCAGCTGACTGAGGAAATTCAGTCGCCTGCATAGCTATACCAGGAGTCGTAAATTGCTCTTCCGTTTGACAAAACCAAATGACTGGCTTCTCAGTCCAAAAAGGCGATAGCTTAACGTTTACTTTGTCAATTTCCAGTTTACATTCAGGATTATTCCATTCACGTCCATTTTCTCTTGACGATTTGGGTATTTTTAAACATTATATACAACGAATCCAGGTTAAAACTCGGTCGTCGCAAATTGCGTTGCAAATGTCTCGCCAATCACGTCGGGTTCACCAGTTTGTTACACACTATAACACTCAATATAACACGGACGTTTCCAGTTATTTACTTTTTATCTCTCACACAATGAAGATTGAATTACAGCAACAGAGGAACAATCTTCTTCTTTTCTTAAGTTCCCAAGATTATAACACTATTACGCCGACATTACCAGGCAAACGTTCTACAGGCATATAAAAAAATAGTAATTTGTTATGTTCCCACAGATTCATTGCTTTCGAAGTTATGGGTTTCTAGAACGACAGCTTAACCTCCAGCCTCCAACCTGGACGGTACGTTCCAGTTTTAAGGCGCCGGAAAGTCGCCTTTCTCCCTCTTCCGCGATCTACATAACGCACACGCACGGTATGCCATGCATTCCCCGGAATATACGACAGGGACCTGGAGGTACGGCTTGTTAGCAGAGTTGATAATTTAGTCGGTATTTCTTGAGGTTTTTATGGTATGCAGATATCGGCAAGCTACATACTCCCGAGAACTCCTACTAACCTTTATCCACCAAATGTGTTTCAATGATCTACTTCCATCGAAATTCGAATATTCTAATATTCGAATATTTGAATGATCTACTTATTTGTATATTTATCCAGGTAGAAATGTATCCGAATAACGCCCGTCTCTGCTTACCCCTAGACCTTTCACTTCCTTCCTTCATCCATTCATTGCAGTTAATATTATCAACGACCGCGAGTACTGTTAGTTCATTTGCTTGATTTAAGTACGAGAGCCTACAGCGCGTACTGAAGTTTTTCGTTAGTCATAAATGAAGTTGACAGTTATAATCTATTGCCATACTCCTCAACATAATTCTTCTTCGTTTGTTCAGTTCAAATTATGTTTCAATGTTCAAAAATGGTTCAAATGGCTCTGAGCACTATGGGACTTAACAGCTATGGTCATCAGTCCCCTAGAACTTAGAACTACTTAAACCTAACTAACCTAAGGACAGTACACAACACCCAGCCATCACGAGGCAGAGAAAATCCCTGACCCCGCCGGGAATCGAACCCGGGAACCCGGGCGTGGGAAGCGAGAACGCTACCACACGACCACGAGATGCGGGCATGTTTCAATGTCAGTGCGATTTTAGCAACTGGTTGATTGCGAGTATTGTTTCATCGGCTGTTCCTTCATGCACATTTATAACTGCTGAACTAAAACAATGACATTCAGTAACTTTGAGGATCCGATTATCAGCTTAATTTTCGTTAAACATGTTTGTATTCAATCAGTGTGATAATACTTGATGAATTTCAGGTATACAACATACACTTCCACCATAGAAAACAGAAAATCGACAGCTATGAGGGCGTGCTGAAAAGTAATGCCTCAGAATTTTTGTGTGGAAACCTCTGAAGCTTTTTAAATAAAACAAACGTTGTTAACATTCTACGTCTTTATTCTTCATGTCTACATATTTATTTCTCAACATCGATACCCTGCGACGAAAATATTACTCCTAACGAGAGACCAGTTTGTTGATAACGCCGCTGTAGAATCTTTGACTTTGGTAGTAGAGCCATAATGTGATCTCTGGCCGTGCCGCTTCATTACTATCAAGAAGAAGCCCTCGAAGGTGTTCTTTAAGATTCAGAAACAGATGAAAATCGGTTTTGGAAAAGTCAGGACTGTATGGAGGATGATCGATGACACTTTTCAACACACTCTTGTAAAAAGAAATTCTAAGTGCATTACAACGATTGCTGGGCCAATTAGAGCCGCTACATTGTGGCGAAGCTGTATACTGTCTATGCTTACGTAGCCATATGGCAAAGACATTCCGTGACTGCGTCACATGATACCGAGTGCTGAAACTGCTGCCATCGTGCTTCAAAGCGCTAACAGCAGAAAGATGTGAATACATTTTACAGCATTCTGTATTGCGCACAATAAAGGAATAGTTCGGTGACGACGATTGTTTGTATTGACATGACAATGGACCGAGTCATGTAGCAGTATCTGTGAGACAATGGCTTGACGACAATGATATTCCTGAAATTGACCTGAACCCACTGGAAATCAATTGGTTTGAGTTAGAATGTCAGCTGCGCTCCACCCCCCAGCATCCAAAATCACTACATTTTATTGTTTCGGCACTTTAGGAAGACTGGACTTCCATTCCTCTGCAGACATTCACACCTCACTGAAAGTTTCCGCATCACAGTTCAAGCCACCATAAAGCTGAATGTTGCACACACCACATTGATGTCCACTAACAGGTGTCTTCTCTGCTTCACTGATCGGCATATACAAAGGAGACACTAGCTGGAAGCTGCAGTTTACCCTCCCGCTAACCGAATTCGCACACTACCAATACGCCGGTCAAGTGACAGCCCTCTCCATCTGCTTCTTTTGGGCTCCGACTGCTCGTCAGCTGCTACAGTAGCACCGGAAGTAACCGAAGGGAGCGCACTGCTGGTAACTCTGGCGTACTCGCCGGTTGTCTATATCGCCTGACCTACTCTCCTGTGTGGTGTCGACGTTCAGCCTTCAGATTTTCGTGCCAATCAACCCGAACTGAATTTAAGTCCAGGAGGCGAGCTGCTTACATTACATACGATATGTCATCATATTGCAGGTACCGTCCACTAGGCTCTGTCTGGTCGGGCAATGTCACCCATCAGATGGTCGCCAGATTCCGTTGTATGCGAAAATGCTTCATGTATCGTTGCATCCATACAAAACACAGTTTCCCTAAGAAACACATGCAGTGGCGTACATGCGCTTAACATAATGCCGCCACAGATGAGAACGCTGAAGTTACCATGCTGGTCATTTTCTGCAATGTTGCAGCATCTTTATTTATTTGTTTCTTTATTTATCTGAGTCATCATTTTCTGATTGTTTGATGCTTGCCCTTTCTGCCAGTGCTAGTCTGGTTTTGATGTCCTCCTTGCTCCGTCTGTCATGGCTTATTTTGCTGCCTAGAAAGCAGAATTCCTTAACTTAATCCGTTTCGTTATCAACAAGCCTGATGTTAAAATTCACGCTGTTCTCATTTCTGCTGCTTCTCGTGAATTTCGTCTTTCTTCGATTCACTCTCAATCCGTGTTCTGTACTCATTAGACTGTCGTGCCATAGAGCATATCCTGTTATTCTTCTTCATTTTCACCGAGGTCAGCAGTATCATGATCGAATCTTATCACTGATATCCTTTCACCTTGAATTTTAATCCCATTCTTGAACTTTTATATTATTTCCGTCATTGCTTCTTCGATGTATAGGAGGGGCGAAAGACTTCATCCCTGTCTTACGCCATTTTTAACCCCAGCACTTCGTTCTTGGTCTTCCACTCTGATTGTAACCTCTTGGTTGTTGTATACATTGTATAGCACCTGTCTTTTCCTATAGCTTATCCCAATTTTTCTCAGAATTTCGAATATCTTGCACCATTTGATGTTGTCGGACGCTTTTTCCAAGGCCGACAAATCCTATGAACGGGTCTTGATTTTTCTTTAGTCTTGTTTCCATTATCAACTGCAACGTCAAAACAGCCTCCCTGGTGCCTTTGCCTTTCCCACAGCCAAACTGATCATCATACAACACAACCTCAATTTTCTTTTCCATTCTTCACTATATTATTCTTGTCAACAAGTTGGATGCATGTGCCTTTAAGCTGATTTTTCGATAATTCTCACACTCGTCGGCTCTTGCAATCTTCGAAAGTATGTGGTTAATGTTTCTCCGGAAGTCAGATGGTATATCGCCAAACTCATACATTCTACATACCAACGTGAATAGTCGTTTTGTTGCCATTCCCCCCAATGATTTTGGAAATTCTGACTGAATGTTATCCATCCCTTCTGCCTTATTCGATTTTCAATCTTCCAAATCTCTTTTCAGTTCCGATTCTAATACTGGATCCTCTGTCTCTTCTATATAGATTTCTGTCTCTCCTCGTATCACGTCATGAGACACGTCTTCCCCCTCATAGCTCTCTCCTCTGCGTTCAACAGTCGAATTCCCATTTCACTCTTAATGTTACCACCCTTGCTTTTAATTTGACTTTTCTGTATACCGAGTCGGTCCTTCTGACAATCTTTTCTTTCTAGATTTCTTCACGTTTTTGATGCAGCAATTTCACCTTAGCTTCTCTGCATTTCCTTTCCTGAGTGAAATATTTCTGTATTCCTGAATTTCCCTAAACATTTTTTCACTTCTTTCTTCCATCAATCGACAGAAGTAGTTCTTCTGTTACCCACGGTAAGCCCTCTTCAACTGAACTGCCTACTGAGCTACTTCTTATCGCATTCTCCATAGCCTCAGAGAACTTCAACCGTATCTCTCCATTTCCTATATCATTCGTATCCCATTTATTTTTGCACTGACTCTTCCTCTCTAGTTTCATAAACTTCAACCTGTTCTTCATCACCACCAAATTGTGCACCTGATAACGTCTTAAAATTAAGTATCTGATTCGGAATCTCTGCGTGGCCTTAATGTAATCTAACAAATCTTCGTGCATCCCCCAGGCTTTTCCAAGCATACCTCCTCCTCTTGTGATTCTTGAACAGATTGTTCGCTATTACAAGCTGAAATTTATTGCAGAAGCCAATTGGTATGTCTCCTTTCTCATTCCTAGTAAAAAGCCCATATTCTCTCGTAACCCTTTCTTTTATTCCTTTCCCCACTATTGCATTCCAGTCCCCCATGACTATTAGATTTTCATCCCCCTTTATGTACTGAACTACCCCTTCAATATCCTCATATACCTTCTCTATCTCTTCATCTTCAGCTTGCGACATCGGCATGTATACCTGAACTATTGTTGTCGGTATTGGTTTGTTGTCGATTATGATGAGAGCAACCCTATCACTGAACTGTTCACTGTAACTCACTCTCTGCCCCACCTTTCTATTCACAACAAATCCTACTCCCTTTGGTATTACACTATACTCATCTGACCAGAATCCGTGTCTTCTTTCCATTTCACTTCACTGACCTCCACTATACCCAGGGTCTTCTGGCTTCCCTATTACATTCAAACTTATTCCATGCCCGAACTCGTAGCCTGTTATTATCCATTCGTTAGTTACTCAATCTTTTTCTCAAGGTCACCTCCCTCTTGGCAGTCCCCTCCCAGAGATCCGAAAAGAGGACTAGTCCGGAATCTTTTGCCAATGGAGAGATTATCATGATACATTTTCAGTTACAGGCCACGTGTGCTGTGGATACACATTATGTATCTTTAATGCCTTCTGCATCCTCACGCCATTGATCATGCTGATTATTCTGCCTTTAGGGGCTCTTTCCCACCCCAAGGGCAAGAAAGTGTCCTGAACCAAAAATGGTTCAAATGGCTCTGAGCACTATGGGACTTTACATCTATAGTCATCAGTCCCCTAGAACTTAGAACTACTTAAACCTAACTAACCTAAGGACACCACACAACACCCAGTCATCACGAGGCAGAGAAAATCCCTGACCCCGCCGGGAATCGAACCCGGGAACCCGGGCGTGGGAAGCGAGAACGCTACCGCACGACCACGAGCTGCGAACTGTCCTGAACCTCTGTCCACTCCTCCGCTATCTTTGATAAGGCCATTTTCTGAACGAGGGAGACTTTCTATGCCGGAAGTCTTCGGCCACCATTGTTGATGATTGATTGTTCACAACTGAAGCTGTGGCGGAGTTCGAACCCGGGACCGAGGACATTGCAATCACTACACGCTACCCCTACACCACAGGTGCAAGGTCATAAGATGTCCAAAGTGTGCAGCAAATAAAGAGACATTGATAATCGTTCTCTAAGCTAATCCGTGTCTCGCCCATCAATAGGGCACTATCCTACTATCCATCCTCAGTAGCAAGACACCACACACATCGGGTCAAAATGCGCCTTGGAACTCTTCTGACATGTGGATCAATCTCTCGGTGGTGACAAAGCACAGTCTGACAGCAGATATGTGACCCAGAGCCTGCTGCGAAGTCTCTAGCCAGCTGGTTGTGAGATATTGCAAGGCACTCTCACTTCTGATTGGGTGTAGGTAATACGATCTACTGCGATTTAACTTCATACATTGTGATAAAATGGTGGGCGGCACTTTATGGTTTTGTTTGTGTGCTCTAGGGAAAGAAATACGGTAAGCTTTACCTGCGTTCAAAGGAACAGGGTGCCTACTTAAACAACTGCAGTAAGAGCACGGCGTTGGTGGGCCGACAAAGCGCGTTTTCTCTGGGAAACTATGAGGAGACATTTCCAGACGGCCACGTGCAGTGATCGCATTGTGCAAAACACATTAGCTTGGCGCCAGAGAGGGGGCAGACGTCCAGGTTCTACGGCCTAGGGCCGAAAAGTCGCCGACATCGCATTGTAGGCCTTGTTAGCGAGCAAGCCGCCAAAAGAAATGTAAACGTTCTGCAAATGTCCGTGGGACAGGGAAACTGGCGCCCAGACGTCCAGACTCTGTTGCAAAACATGTTTTGTCAATGCGAGTTTATGGCCGTTCTTTGCAAACTTTGCAACAAGGGAGATAACAAGCTTTTTATGGAGGGCTGTGCTTCCACACTGCATTGTGTTAGCAAAAAACAAGGAAAACGTGTGGGAAAGAGGCTGCGAAGCTGAATTTTTTCCGTTTTCTGCCAATTAACTTTAAAGTCCCTGGTTGGTCAAATCGGTTAGCGGTGCAAAGACCATTCTCTGAGCTTAGAATGCTCCAGCTCATGACTGGCTTACGTGAAAGGGGGGGAAGTCTTGCTAGTGTGCGACTTAGAGCCTGTGCCAGTCACCTTCTGAAATGTCAGAGGTACTGCTTATACCATCATGGTCACAATGAGTGACGCGTGCATGTACTTATTTGTCTTGAGTCAGCCGTCTAAACATTTCACGTATTCCGACATGCACAGTCGTGACACGGAGTCAAATTGGTTTGGCAGACCAGCAAATGGGTCCACCTGCACACTTGAATCCATCGGGGTTTCAGAGGCTCTTAGGGAAGTACCTGCATTCTGAATTAACCGAACGTGAGACCGCGAACTTGCATTTTTCGGGAACGCGCATTTGATAACAGATTGCCGCCGTCCATGACTTCAGTCGCTGAATGCATCGTGGAGTGCCGCCTTGACCAGTAGGTTGGTAAAGTATTCGTTGCGGCGACGTAGGGCTATATTCTGTTTATCAGCATCCTGTTCTTTCGAACCATATTTTTCCTTTTCTTGTTTGTTTGTTTGTATGGTAGGATACAGGTGCTTGGTGGTGGCGTAGTTTGATGCCATAACCTGGATTCACGTATATGAAGTGAGATAGAGCGAGTAGTGTTCTGATTAGTGTCGTGTGTCGATCCCCAGCAGGTCACTTTGTCCACCATAGATCCCATTTTAGTAAGGCTTTTGTTACATAAATATTTTTTGTATGATGGTTCTTTAATAATTTTGTTGTCATGTTTAAGATCAATAAATCGATTGTGAATTAGACTACAACTTGAAACTTCCTGGCAGATTAAAACTGTGTGCCCGACCGAGACTCGAACTCGGGACCTTTGCCCTAGTTTTAATCTGCCAGGAAGTTTCATATCAGCGCACACTCCGCTGCAGAGTGAAAATCTCATTCTGGAAACATGCCCCAGGCTGTGGCTAAGCCATGTCTCCACAATATCCTTTCTTTCAGGAGTGCTAGTTCTGCAAGGTTCGCAGGAGAGCTTCTGTAAAGTTTGGAAGGTAGGAGACGAGATACTGGCAGAAGTAAAGCTGTGAGGACCGGGCGTGAGTCGTGCTTGGGTAGCTCAGATGGTAGAGCACTTGCCCGCGAAAGGCAAAGGTCCCGAGTTCGAGTCTCGGTCGGGCACACAGTTTTAATCTGCCAGGAAGTTTCATATCAGCGCACACTCCGCTGCAGAGTGAAAATCTCATTCTGGAGACTGCAACTTCTCCCTGAGTTCGGATTAACAGTTCCTTCGCATGTTTATGGCAGTCTAGAGCAGAAACATAAGGAGTAGCTTTTTTCACTAGGTGTCCACTGCGTGGATCTTGATTAACATTAACCTTTTTTCAGTTGCAGGCGTTTAACATTTAAAACACTATAATGGTCCTAGCCTTTGGTACTAGCATGTGGCCGACTTTACCTGTATTTCCATCCCTCGCGTAACCTTCTTCATAACCGCGAAACAATATTTAAATGGCAGGTCACTGACGCTTATTACGACCAGGGTCTAATCTGCTAACAATAATAATAATCATTCAACTACACGTAAAGCTAAACAGTTGTATTCGCTGTGGAATCCTGAGTTCTTGTTACGTGATTGCCGTGTCTCAAATGCACGTACCACGCAGACAGAACCACCGTCTGCAAGACCTACTTCCACCTCTACATGCACATATATACCTACTCTGCAAGCCTCTGTACAAGCGTGTGGCAGAGGGCAAGTCGTATCCATATTATCGATTTTTTTTCCATTCCATTTACGTACTGAGCAAGGGAGAAATGACTTTATGCAGGCTTCTGCATGTTCCTTAATCTTTCTTATCCTATACACATGATCTCTAGGCGAGATATGCGACAGTGGCACAACTTCCCTAAATCTACCCAACAAGGATTCGTGAGGTCTGCATCGTCTTTCGTCCCAAACATTTCTGTTATAAAGGATATCCAGTGAAGATGAAAGGGTACAGTACCGCCCAACATTGAAGATAGGTACGAAATTCTTGTCAGAACAACACATTTTTTGTGTAAAAGTAACTCAATTTCAATTAATACAGCGAAGCCGGATACCAGTGTGGGAAAGAATGACAATTTATTTATTTAATTGATCAAATGTGCACTTCCTCAACATAAATCCCTACATCCAGGTTGGTGAGATCTGTGTGGTGTAAATGAATGAATGTATGGTCGTCTGCTAACCACAGATAGTGAATCGGAATATATGAACATCTTTGAGTCGATCCTTTGGCTACCTTTGGTGAGATCAAAGATATGGAAGTTACCAGAGCTTTGGAGCGTCTGAAATGTGGCTGACCAATAAGGTAGCAAGGTGCTTCTCCCACTTCGACAGAGGTGCGAGAGAACCGGAAGACGGCCATGTTTCGGCACTCTGGCGCTGAACCTTCTGCTGGCCACCTGCATCAGCAACCGTAGTAGTTGAGCGCCTCAGAGAGAACCTGCAGAACGTCGTGAAGAAGTTTCGTGATCATACTATTGTAATAGGGGGAGACTTCAATCTACCAGGTATAGAATGGGATAGTCACACAATCAGAACTGGAGCCAGGGACAGAGACTCTTGTGACATTATCCTGACTGCCTTGTCCGAGAATTACTTCGAGCAGATAGTTAGAGAACCAACTCGTGAAGCTAACGTTTTAGACCTCATAGCAACAAATAGACCGGAACTTTTCGACTCCGTGAATGTAGAAGAGGGTATCAGTGATCATAAGTCAGTGGTTGCATCAATGACTACAAGTGTAATAAGAAATGCCAAGAAAGGAAGGAAAATCTATTTGCTTAACAAGAGTGATAGGGCACAAATCGCAGAATATCTGAGTGACCACCATCAAACGTTCATTTCTGAGGAAGAGGATGTGGAACAAAAATGGAAAAAATTCAGAAACATCGTCCAGTACGCCTTAGATAAGTTCGTACCGACTAAGGTCCAAAGCGAGGGGAAAGATCCACCGTGGTATAACAATCATGTACGAAAGGTACTACGGAAACAAAGAAAGCTTCACCATAGGTTTAAGAGTAGTCGAATCATAGCTGATAAGGAAAAGCTGAACGAAGCGAAAAAGAGCGTAAAGAGAGCAATGAGAGAAGCATTCAACGAATTCGAACATAAAACATTGGCAAACAATCTAAACAAGAACCCTAAAAAGTTTTGGTCATATGTAAAATCGGTAAGCGGATCTAAATTCCCTATTCAGTCACTCGTTGACCACGATGGCACCGAAACAGAGGACGACCGAAGAAAGGCAGAAATACTGAATTCAGTGTTCCGAAACTGTTTCACTGCGGAAAATCGTAACACGGTCCCTGACTTCAGCCGTCGCACGGACGCCAAAATGGAAAATATTGAAATAAACGATATCGGAATTGAAAAACAACTGCTATCACTTAGTAGCGGAAAAGCATCCGGACCAGACGAGATACCCTTAAGATTCTACAGTGATTATGCTAAAGAACTTGCCCCCTTTCTATCAGCAATTTATCGTAGATCTCTGGAAGAACGTAAAGTACCTAGCGACTGGAAGAAAGCACAGGTCGTTCCCATTTTCAAGAAGGGTCATAAATCAGATGCGAATAATTATAGGCCTATTTCACTTACGACAATCTGTTGTAGAATAATGGAACATGTTTTGTGTTCTCGTATTATGACGTTCTTAGATAATACAAATCTCCTTCATCATAACCAACATGGATTCCGCAAACAGAGATCATGTGAAACCCAGCTCGCCCTATTTGCCCAAGAAATTCACAGTGCCGTAGACACTGGCGAGCAGATTGATGCCGTATTCCTGGACTTCAGGAAGGCATTTGATACGGTTCCGCACTTACGTTTAGTGAAAAAAATACGTGCTTACGGAATATCGGACCAGGTTTGTGATTGGATTCAGGATTTCCTAGAAGAAAGAACACAACATGTCATTCTTAACGGTTCAAAATCTGCAGATGTAGAGGTAATTTCGGGAGTACCGCAAGGAAGCGTGATAGGACCTTTATTGTTTACAATATACATAAATGACTTAGTTGACAACATCGGTAGCTCCGTGAGGCTATTGGCAGATGACACGGTTGTCTACAAGAAAGTAGCAACATCAGAAGACTCGTACGTACTCCAGGAAGACCTGCAGAGGATTAATGAATGGTGCGACAGCTGGCAGCTTTCCCTAAATGTAGATAAATGTAATATAATGCGCATACATAGGGGCAGAAATCCATTCCAGTACGATTATGCCATAGGTGGTAAATCATTGGAAGCGGTAACGACCGTAAAATACTTAGGAGTTACTATCCGGAGCGATCTGAAGTGGAATGATCACATAAAACAAATAGTGGGAAAAGCAGGCGCCAGGTTGAGATTCATAGGAAGAATTCTAAGAAAATGTGACTCATCGACGAAAGAAGTAGCTTACAAAACGCTTGTTCGTCCGATTCTTGAGTATTGCTCATCAGTATGGGACCCTTACCAGGTTGGATTAATAGAAGAGATAGACATGATCCAGCGAAAAGCAGCGCGATTCGTCATGGGGACATTTAGTCAGCGCGAGAGCGTTACGGAGATGCTGAACAAGCTCCAGTGGCAGACACTTCAAGAAAGGCGTTACGCAATACGGAGAGGTTTATTATCGAAATTACGAGAGAGCACATTCCGGGAAGAGATGGGCAACATATTACTACCGCCCACATATATCTCGCGTAATGATCACAACGAAAAGATCCGAGAAATTAGAGCAAATACGGAGACTTACAAGCAGTCGTTCTTCCCACGCACAATTCGTGAATGGAACAGGGAAGGGGGGATCAGATAGTGGTACAATAAGTACCCTCCGCCACACACCGTAAGGTGGCTCGCGGAGTATAGATGTAGATGTAGATGTAAAGACCTGTTTTTTGTTGTGCTCCGTAATGAAAGTGTGGAGGCATGGTATGGATGTGGAATATTTAAGAGTAGTTAGAACTAATCATTTCTCTTTCCTAGGAACTTTTGTGGGGAAAATTACAAGGTGAGGCAGGTAATTTTAAGGGGATTGTAGTAAACCAACGGTCACAAT
Organism: Schistocerca nitens; assembly: GCF_023898315.1. NCBI lineage: Eukaryota > Metazoa > Arthropoda > Insecta > Orthoptera > Acrididae > Schistocerca > Schistocerca nitens. Next base: position 1,163,893,691 of record NC_064615.1, on the reverse strand, counting down.
GAGACCACGTGTAGTTATAAGTTGAGATACTAGCGTGTGTACAATAAGCTGAAATATTTAAGAATTAATAGCGTGTGTACAATAAGCTGAAATATTTAAGAAATAGCGTGTGTATCATAAGTTGAAGTATTTAAGAAATATCATTCCGTGTGACACTAAATTTAAACTCTGAGAGAGAATCAAGGTGAGTCGGCCGTTTTTCCAGCAACGCCACTTGGCTTGCATTGCACAGGAAGATGTGCGTTTATCTCCAGAGTTCACAGTAGGAAAGTAAAATTACAAAGTGGGGCAGTGTAGTGTGAAACTGGGATGGATATTGATTGAAGTGGGAAAGCGGAAAGTGATGAAGTTGTAACCGTTCGTTGTGTAATATTTCATATTGTTGTGTTGTGTATGTCTTGTAATTTGGGTATGTGTGTTTTGCATGGGAGTAGCAAGGTAGTTTCGAAAGATTTGTGGGTTATGCTTGTTCCTTCTGTATCGCTCGATCTGGAGGAAAGTTTCGTGAGGATGAATGTGAGAGGCGAAGTGTGAGGTATAATAAAAGATCCACCATCCGATCCAGGGAGTGCACTGTTGGGGCAAATAGATTACGAGACCATAGTATAGAGATTCACTAAAGTAAAGCCATGCCCACTGGGCGGAATTTCTCTTGTGATTTTGTTCTAGGTTGTAGAATTTGTGTGTTTAGGAATAAATCAAATAGTGAATAGAAAGAGATTGGTGGCCTTTTTCATTAAATTGTATGTTATCATAATGTCCCGAATATATATAAAAGCTGTTAAACCAAAGACAAAAAGTAAGTGTGGTATTGCCAGTGCGTAGTGTGCAGTCAGAGTTCTATAAATCACTGATAGTCAGATGCGTGTTTCCGTTGCGTATTATTCATGCAGGAGGATAATTGGTAACTAAATAGTAAGATACGAGAATTCATGTTGCTCAATAAATTAAGGAAGAATCCACTCGCTTGGCAAACCACCCATCTTGCAGGCCTGACTGCTTGATGCCACAGTATGAGAAAGGCAAGTGGGTGCCTCTCAAAGAACGCACCTTTTTGGAATGCCCACCATCTGTGTTATGGTAAGTTGCCTACACTGGCCGATGACCGATTTTTCTCTGTTTTCTTTATGTTTAGTAACGGGGCGGTTATGACGGAACAATGTGTTGTCAGAGTTAAAACTTATATATTCATATACGTGTTGAATGTCGTAAAGAGATCGGAGACAAACTCCGTGGAATATTTTGTCAACTTAATGCACCGAATAGCTCATTTCTGGTATGACTGATTGCTAAATTTGTGAAAACTACCTCAGTTATGGATATTAAACCCTACAGGCGTCCTCGGGTTAGCCGTTCTCTGAAAAACATCTCCGTGGTGAGTGATAACGTTGCTGTAAGTCCGATGAAATCTATTCACTGACGTTCATAACAACTTGATATTACCAGAACCAGTAACCAACAATTTCATAAAGAAACTAATGTTCACTGATGACGCACACTTTCTACTGAATGGCTCGGTGAACAAGCAAATTTATAGTATTTGGGGCACACAAAACCCTCGAGTAATTATAGAGAAGCCATTACAAAACGAATCACCGTGTGGTATGGAATTTGGGTTGAGGGCATAACTGCGCTGTACTACTTCGAAGTTGGTGACGCATAAGCATTAATAGTGGGAGGCGGGTGCTACCGCAATATGCGAAGGACATTCAATAATTAAAGAGACAAATCGACGTAGGAAAAAAAATGTGTATTTTTACAAAATGAGACTTCACTACTTCTCAACATAATACCAGTACTAATACATTTGTCCCAACAATGAACTAGTTTTTTTTTAATACCTGATGGAAATAAGTCTTTGTCTTATTGTTTGAACTACCTTCCCACAAATTCTTTGACCTTGTTATTGCTGAACTTTTTTCCTCATAATGCCTCCTTGAGTGGATCAAACAAACGAAAATCCTGGGGAGCCAAATATGGACTGTACGTAGGGTTAGGAAGTGTCCCCCAACCAATTTTTTCAATGGTTTCTTGGGTCAACTGGGCGATGTGAGGGCGACCATTGTCGTACAGCAGTGTCATGCCTTTTCTTTGAGATCTGCGATGTTTTTCTCTCATCGATGACTTTACTTTCTTCATCGACATGTCTGAGTAGTAGGCACTCTTGATCTTCCAAATAATCACAGTCACCTTGGGCATCGTACAAAAACGTCAGCATGACTTTTCGCGTTGATGGTTGCGTTCTGAATTTCTTTGGGAGAGGTAGCTGCTGTGCTTCCATTCCTTGCTTTGTCATTTGGACTCTGGCTCAAAATTGTGAGCCCAAGTTTCATGCCACGTTAAAATCGTGTTCCCCTTCATAGAGATCTTTCAGGTCTGTACACGCTTTGAGTCTTGTTTTCTTGTGTTGCTATGTTAATTCCTTTAGGACTCACCTTGCACTTCTTTTGCTGTATCTTAGCTTTTTACTGATTACATTATGGACTGTGTCCATAGTTAGTGCAGCTGCTTTTGCTATACGCTCAACTGTAGCACGTTGGTCTTCGCGAATATGTCATCACTGCGGGTTGACACTTCAATTGGCTGGCTACGTCGTAGCTCTCCAGTCACAGAGGTTCGACCATTTTGGAACTGATCTACCAACTTTCACCATACTATAAAACCATTAGAAAAAAGATTTTAGGCATTTTTTCACCTTCAGAAAGAAAAAAATGGGTTACTGAACGTTGTTGAACTAATATGGAAACTTCAAGAGCACACACAACTGTTACATGCAATATTCTGGTTACAAACAAAGCAATTTTCATCCATCAGCTGTTCCTAGCTCAACTCACTGATTCCAACCTAAACTCATTAAAGTACAAAACTCCTCCTACAAACTGTTTCATTTCTATATCAATTTGTCTCTTTAATTATTGAATGTCCCTCGTATTAAGAGAGCTTTCGCGTCCTGAACTGGGTCGCGCGAATGCTGAAGCGGTTTGTTTTCAACAAAATGAAAAGCAACCTGACACACACCAATTGCGTCAATGGACTTGTTACGACAGAGGTTCCCTAAATATGTAATTTTTTGCAGCGGTAACGTGATTCGGCCATCCAGATCGGTGACGACACCATGTGTTTTTTTCTGCAGGGGTATTTGAAATATCGTGTGTACGCAGAGCCTGTTCAAGAACGTGTTTCCACACGAGTTACTTATCATTTTGTGCCTATTTTTCCCTTTTTTCCTTCGTACGCAATTATCCTTGTAATTTCACCGCTACTACTTGTGATACGAAATGTATAAAAATCTTGCACTTGGCACCCGTTGCTCTTTCTAAGCGGAGGCTTGTGTCGTTTGTGCCTTAAACGTACGCCAGCAAACCACAGTCACTTCCGGATCTAAGGCCGAGATTGAGCGTGTAATTTCGGAACTGGAGGAGTAAATAATCCGAGAAATTAAGGAAAAAAATGGTAACGAGCGTATGGCATCGTTGGCCGGGAGGCCCCTAATCGTGGAAGCTCGACAGCCAAGTGCAAGTCTTATTTCATTCGACGCCACACTGGGCGATTTGCGCGCCGGTGATGGGGATGAAATGATGAGGAGGACAACACAACACCCAATCCCTGAGCGGAGAAAATCTTCAATCCAGCCGGGAATCGAACCCGGACCCACTTGCATGGCACGTTACCAGCCAGCTAAGCAGGCGGACAATTAAGGAAAGTTACATCGAAAGAACGAGAGAGCCTGCCGTGCAGTGGAGGATATTTGAGTAACATCATTAATTCGTACCTAATCACTGGCAGTGTACATTGCAGTAATATGTAAATTACTTAATTTCACCAATAAAGCTGTATTTTATTAATCAATAAAAAGTTAGGTTCTTTACAGGATATCCTTCATTTTCGTATGGGCTATACCGATCCTAGCAGTGCGTTCACGAATGCGTAATGCCTACTTGATAAGGACTCCAAGAAATTGTCGTACTAGTCTTATATGCGGTTTCCTTACAGATGCATGGTATTTTCCCAGAATCCAAACCTTTCCTAATACTAATTTCACATTGCTTCTTAGTGTTACCTCTAAATACTTACATGGTGTGACGTACCCAAGACTTTCACTGGTAATCTTCTAATCAGATGTTATCGTGTTCATTCTCTCTCTTATGGGCAATAACTTACATTTAAAGAAGGCTGTCACTCACTTCACCAAGTGGAAATTTTGTCCAATTTGTAGACTCTGCTCGCTGGAGTGGGGAAATATGTTGCCTATCACTGTTTCCGTACCAGACAAGAAGCTACGCTCTCCTCTTAGTCTTCTATTCCTAGACCGTGAAGTCATCGGGCTTCTTCCCTTTAAAGGAGTTTCGTCGCCAAATTGTTACTTTTAGTTGAAGAAGAAGGGACAGTGGGGAAGTTGGCGGATACGGTTAGCTTTGAATATGTTGTAAACAAGACACAAATGCAAGGTAGCCTTATTACATTGTTTTATGACATGCTCTCATAACTGTGACTGTATGGATGTGTGTACGATGACTGTATCTTAATAGTCGTATAATTGATAAATTGATCGTATAATTGTCCGGCTTAACTCCTCAGTTACGTACGATGAATGGTGTGCTCCGTAACAGCTGCGCGTGCAGCAGCACTGTGCTCTTTCTGCAGAGCTATCCTACTATACAGAGCAGACAATCCTCCGCCTAGTAGTAGTTTCACTCTCCTTCTACCTCTTTCCATAGCTGCTCACAGCAGTATCGCATCAACATTCGGCCAGCTTCGCCATTTTCGAGATACTTGTTCACAGGGTCTGCGTAACTATAATCCACCCTTTGTAAAAGTCCCTTATCTCGACGGATTTCCCCATTAGCAGCCCGTATCTTCCCTATAGTAATCCCCCCTGTGTCTGCTCCGCTTAGATGCTTGTGTTATTATGTCACGTGCCCGCGACGCCAACTTTGCGGTGGGCCGTGGTCATAATGTTTTGGCTTATCAGAGTACTTTGTCTTTCTTACTGTATTTGTAAAATTGAGCCCGCACCTGAACCACACTCCACCCAAATCCTACGCTTAAAGTTCCATCTTGCAAATGTTGCCTTCCTAAGGAACGAAAACATCACCCTCCCAGTTTCCACATCACTAAGTGCACACACATTCATAAACCTCAAATGGCTATTGGCACAACAAAACACATTCGACAAAAGTTTACAACTTCAAAATTCAGATAGTGGTTAGCAAATGTCAGGCGATAATTGGAAATAACGGTTTTTGTTATATTTCTTTCCATTTGCTGAGGGGGTGTATTTATACTGTGTGGCCGCTGATCGTTACTTGTCGGGAGAAGTAGGAAGTCATCGTCTTTGGAAATGCAGCCAACCTATGCGATCTAACAGTGGAAGCACTCATGGAGTAATTGTTGTACAACAGCCTCCTCCAGCGCGGGGCAGCCGTGCGGTCTCAGGCGCCTTGCCACGGTTCGCACGGCCCGTCCCCGTCGGAGGTTCGAGTCCGCCCTCGGGCATGTGTGTGTGTGTGTGTGTGTGTGTGTGTGTGTGTGTGTGTGTGTATGTGTGTGTCGTCCTTAGCGTAAGATAGTTTAAGTTGGATTCAGTAGTGTGTGAGGCTATGGACCGATGACCTCAGCAGTTCGGTCCCATAGTAACTTACTATAAATTTCCAAAATTTCCAAATTTAATTAATTTTACTATCACTACTGCAAATAAGCACGTCTGAACATGAGCTTCTGTATAATGCGCTGTCACGAAACCAAGCTGAATAAAAGCATAGCAGTCTCGTTGTCAGTATTTCCGATGCCGGAATCACCTTAAAACAAGAAGGAGATTAACGATTCCGTGGAGTATAAGATTTTATTCAATACATTGGAAGCTGACTCATAATTTTAAAAACGACGTAGGCTACATAAAGACAGCATTTCGATTGAACTAGCTGTCATTACACCGACGTTCGGTTTATTCGTAAACAGTTACACGAGAGCTCAGTAAATTGTGTGTGCTTTTCTGGCCAGACATAACGCATCTTAGTCATCATGGTGCATTCGTTGGCCACCCATTCACCAATTTCAGAAAGATTCACAAATGTAAAAAAATGCATAATAATTTCGAACTCCGTAACGAAAGGCAAGCAACTTTGTTAATATTGTTACAAATAAAACTAAGAATGTGGAAGGACTCGTCAAGGAGAATCTTGCGAAATTAGTACAAACCAAATCGCAGTAACAAAGTAAATTGTTTCTTGTGTAAAAAAATGGTTCAAATGGCTCTGAGCACTATGGGACTCAACTGCTGTGGTCATCAGTCCCCTAGACTTAGAACTACTTAAACCTAACTAACCTAAGGACATCACATACATCCATGCCCGAGGCAGGCTTCGAACCTGCGACCGTAGCGGTCACGCGGTACCAGACTGAAGCGCCTAGAACCGCACGGCCACAACGGCCGGCCGACGGGAACAGCCGCGTGAACCGTGACAAGCCGCCCTCAGACCGCACGGCTACCCCGCGCGGCGGAAATATTTTGAAAGGACCTCTAAAAAATGCCACCTATATTTCTCGTAGCACACAAAGCGATTTAGATTTTGAAACAAGCTGTACAGTTTTATGTTATGCATTATTCTACACTTCTACAGGTTGTGGATGAGCGAGTAGTTTCAACACAAGCCGATGCTGGAGCTTGTGCTCGTGGTTCGAAAGTGCAAAGTGTGGAAAAGTTATCCGTACGAAATGTTTAATGATATGAAAACAATTAATTGAGAGAGTAGGGGTTAACGACAGGACCAACGGAAAAGAACTTAAATGACAGGAAAATGGGAATGTAAAAAATGACTGGTTTTTCTACTGTTATGCTACTAGCTTATTTCTATTTATAACCTCTACCAGCTATTAAAAGTGCAGTGTAGACGCCAAGAGAGAATAATGCACAGGTAACATTGTCCTCAAAATTTCTTTATTACTTTCATGGGAAAAATGTTTTGCCCCCACTGATAAGAAAACACGTGGGCGCGACTGCTTCCAGTTCCCCCATCACGCACATATTCATAAACCTCAATTGGAAAACGCCTGTTGGTGTGTAAAACAGTTGCACGTCAAAACACACTTAAGGCTTACTCCTTCAAAATTTATCTAATGATTAACAACTGTCAGACGCTAATTTAAAGTGTGTTATATTTCTTCTCATTTGCTGAGGAGGTGTTTATTTATTGCCTTTGGCCGCCGATCGATACTTGCCGGTAAAGTAGGAAGTCGCCGTCATTGGAACTGTTTCCCACATACGAGACCTAACAATGGGAGGCACTCATTGAGTAATTGTTGTTCTACTGCCTTCATTTAATTAATTTCATCCTCTCTGCTTCAAATAAGCACCACATGTGAGCAGGATCGTCTCTGTTATGCACTGTCACGAAACTCAGCTGACAGGTAGCATGCCAGATTGTTGTCGGCAGTTAATGAAGCTACCTCTCAGTTTTTTTTTATTGTCAACAATGAGTTGTATGTGAGCAGTGTTACATGAATATGGTTTACTTGCAATTTTGTGCAGTGTGAGGTGTAAAAGCATAGTGAAGAGGGTGACACATTCCTAAGCATTTTGTACTTCACAAACGAATGAAAACCGGAAATTAAAGTGAGGGAATAGAAAAATATCCTACCTGACACGAAATAACACAATAAAAGGATAAGTAAAAGTCAGCCATCTCTATCAAAAATCCCAGTGGTTGTGCTAATAGAGAAAATTTAGTTCTAGCCACTACCTCTACCGGCTTCAAGTTCTTGGATGAAAAGGACAGCAGTCCCCTGGTCAGTATATCCAGTTTCGGAAATTACGTTGAAGAAAAGGAGAGTAATGATCGCCTGAAGTATAAGGTTTTATTGAATCTATATTCACCTTCAAGGACATTTCGATAGGAATGGCTGTCATTATATCCACAGTTGGTTTACACTGATTCATATGAAAAGGTTTCCGACCTGATTATTGGCGCACAACGGGAATTAACAGACTCTGAATGCGATTGGAACTAGGGGAATGGGGCATTCCATTTCAGAAACAGTTAGGGACTACAATGTTCCGAGATCCACAGTGTGTTGAGAATACCGAATTTCAATCATTACCTCCCACCACGGACAACGCAGTGGTCGGAGGCCTCCACTTAACGTCCGAGAGCAGCGGCGTTTGCGTGGAGTTGTCAGTGCTAACAGACAAGCAACACGGTGTGAAATAACCACAAAAATCAACGTGGGACGTACGACAAACGTATCCGTTAGGACAGTGCTGCGAAATTTGGGGTTTATGGGCAACGGCAGCAGATGACCGACTCGAGTGCCTGTGCTAACAGCACGACATCGCGTGCGAGGCCTCTCCTGGACTAGTGTTCGTATCGGAGGCGCCTAGACTACAGGAAAACCTTGACCGGGTCAGATAAGCCTCGATTTCAGTTGGTAAGAGCTATGGTAGCGTTCGAGTGTGGCGCAGACCCCACGAAGCCATGAACCCAAGTTGTCAACAAGGCACTGTGGAAGCTGGTGGTAGCTTATAAAGATGCGGACTGAGTTAACATGAAATGGACTGCGTCCTTAGGTCCAGCTAAACTGATCATTGACTGGAAGTGGTTATGTTCAGCTACATGGAGACCATCTGCAGCCATTCATGGGCTTCGTGTTCCCAAACAACCATGTCACATCACAGTAGGTTTGAAAACATTCTGTACAATTCGAGCGAATGATTTGGCCACCCAGATCGCCCGACATGAATCCCATCGAATATTTATGAAACATTATCGAGAGGTCCGGTAACACTTCCGCAGTTATGGACGGCTATAGAGGCAGAATGGTGGAGGACTTCCAATGACCTGTTGAGCCCATACCAAGTCTGGTTGCTGCGTTGCGCCGGGAAATAGATACCTGGCACGACATTGGGAGGTATCTCAAGATAGTAGTAGGTTTTGGATTTTAAAGTAGTTAAAGGTAGAGTATCCAAGTTTGCGTGCTTTTCTGACTACGTATAACGCATGGCAGTCATCATGGAACATTCATTAACCGTCCATTCACCAATTTCAAAAAGTAATTCTTCAGGCTTTCTCGGCGAGGCGTTGTCATGTTGATTTACCGGGTTTCTGCAGATTATTCGACTCTTTCCTGCGCGATATTTCAACTGCGTGACTCGAAGTCTTCTTCAGGTGCTGTCCGATACTGATTCTAGTGTGGAACGAGTCCGGTATTTATCCCTACGTTGTGCTAGGCGTACCCTCTGCGGTCCGCGCCGCGTCTGGCGCTCTGTCCGTGGTGTGCAATAGCAGTGGCTGCAGCGTTTTCTTCTAGCAGCGACTGTTCGAACGCTGTGCGCGTACTTTGTGGCTATTATCCGTTGTCAGTATAGCTGAATTAAGTTCTGGATGGCGTCCAAGCTGTGCTAGACGTTTTATCTGCCGATTGTCGTCATTTCAGTCCGTCTGTGAATTGAGACGTTCTGTTAAGATGGTGTGCCGTGTTAGTTGTTGCCTCATATGAATAACAAACTTATGAAAACTCCTAACTTTATGGTCGAGATCTTTTAGTAGTTTCTGTAGAACTTTTTTTTTCTGCCTGTTACCAGATTTTTTTCTGTTCATGAAACGACTGCTCCAACTTACTGTCGCTTTAAATTCTTTCTCGTGCTCTGGATTGGCTCGTGCCCACTTCAGTGCGTAAGCCTTGATCATATTTCTAGTAACAACGGAACAAATCTGCCTCTGTTCTCGAACCATTCCGCAACGCTATTTTCTAAATCTGGTCAGCAAGCTATTCTTCTCGTCAAGAGAATACTTTATATTTTCATGTTTTAATTGCATCTTTATTAATCGCAAATCTCTTATCATCTTCTCCGTTATATCGAAAGCCCTTGCTGCAACACAGTTGTTCGATTATTTAGCCTTTTTAGGACCTTTAACTTGTATGTTCCTTCGCTTTTCCTTCTTTTTGTAGGTTCCATCATTAGACACACATTTTGCAAATTTTACGCCGATTACGCTTACAGTACAAACTGTTTGAACACAACTTGCATATGAGTTCATTATTCGGCAAGTGCTTCTGCAGGAAAAACCGTAAAAATACTGAAGGAAGCTTCTGATTTATGATATGTGCAACCGTACCTATTGTTTAGTAATACAGAGCGGATATGTCCGCAAAACTGAATAGACAGTACGACGCTTTTATAAATACTCGAGGTCACTACTCGACTCACTGTGCGTATTCATATGATCGCTGTTGTGAAATAAATTTACAGGTCGTTGATAATTTGGGGATCGACTTGTAGGCAAACGATAAAACTTGTATCTTTCGAGAAATTTTATACCTCTCCTTACCTGAAGGTCGCCTTATACGGCGAAATACTGTAGCAGATATTCCAACTGTCTATGTTACATCTCGTTCCCTTAAAGAGCAGCCCTCTGTATTACCTACATTTATCGTGAATTAACTCTGTTTTTGAGTTTGTTAACAACTGCACTTAATTTCAAAACGTTTTAGGAAACTAGTAGTTATTACCAAAGGTTTTGTGTCGTTTAAGGCAACTCGTTTTGTGTGTCTGCTTCAGTTCTTATAGGAAATTAGCAATTTTTTTAGCTCGACAGATTAAATGGTAATAAGTAGACTTGAATTAAAGTTATTTTTTCACTGTCCTTTAATACATGGGGGCACCAGCCAAAATGCAGTCCCACTAAGAATGCTGTTCTCAAACATGGGATGAGTTGGTTGACGTCCGTAGCGGTTGGAAATCGACATGACTACTGTCAAACTATTCGCAGCTGCTGCCAATCGGTGTGTTGGAAGAGCTCCCGAGAGTCATGTACGTGTGATACCCGTACCAGAGGCACCTCAAGTACTATCCTCTTCTATGGATCCTGTCTCCTCTGCAGAAAGTTCAGAATCTGTCATTACTTGTCCATCTGTGTGCGAGTGGCGCCTCAGTGGCAGATCTAGGCGTCCTGTATAGGATGGACAGGGACCAGGGAGGACTCGGGGTTTTGTACCGATCCCCCTAACCAACAAGTTTGAGGTGCAATCTTTCACTGAAACTGAGTCAGTGGGACTGACTCATTTCACCTGTTTTGGAGGCATATGTTGTGACCGGTGTGAAGAGGAGGCAAACGCGAATGGGTAGGGATTTATTAATCGCTGGCAGTTCAAACGTACAGCGAACGGTGGTACCCCTTAGGGACAGGAAAGGACACCATGTGCACTCGGTGTGTATGCCTTGGGACCTCATTCAACATGCTGAAAAGGCTACTCCAGCAGCCACTGATGGAACAGGGTGCAACCAACTGCAGATTGTGGCGCACTTGGAAAAAATTATGCCTGTTGTCTGGATTACGAGGTCATCCTTGGGTCATTCCAGCGAATAGCAGATAATGTGGAGAAGACCAGTCTTGTGCATGGAGTTTCTACGAAGCTGACAATTTGCAGCATTGTCCCCAGAACTGATCGTGGCCCTTAGGTTCTGAGTCGAGTGGATGGACTGAACTTCAAAGATTCTGTGACAAGCTAGACTTCGACTTCCTGGACTTGCGCCATAGGGTTGAGAACTGTAGGTTTCCCCTAAATGGGTTAGGTGTGCAGTAAAAATCAGAGGCTGTTACTTAGGTAGCTAACTGCGTGCGGGGTGCACAGAAGGGTTTTTCAGATTAGGCGACTCTCCATCCAATTCAGATAACGATAGCTGTAGGAAACCTGAAAGAGGCAATGTGAGATCGAAAGAAATACTCCCACAGACGAGCGTATTAAAATTGTAACTGTTAACTGCCGAAGTCTTCGCAACAAAGTGTCAGAGTTACCAACGCTCCTGAAAAGCAGTGAAGCTCACATAATACAAGGTACAGAAAGCTGGCTGAAACCTGACATTGGTAGCAGTGAGATTTCTGGGGAATATTTAAGTGTGTATCGAAAGGGTAGGCTAATATGAAATGGAGGTCTTGTGTTTGTAACGGCGTACAAGACGCCCAGATCCACCGAAGTAGAAACTGAGGCTGCATGTAAAATTGTTTGGGCAAGACTCAATGTCAGGGGTGAGCACACAGTGGTACCTGGATCCTTCAATCAGCCACCACACTCATCTCCTGATGTAACAGAGAACTGTACGTACAGAACACATCAGTTAGCTTGTACTTTAGTTCCCCAATCATACTGTAACCATTGGTTGAGTCTTTAATCATCCAACAACTAATTGGGAAAATTACAGTTTTGTTAGTGGTGGGTGTGATAAGACGTCGCGTACAACATAACTAAACGCCTTCTCTGAAAACTACCTAAACAGATAGTTAGGAACCCTACTCAAGTTGTTGTTGTGGTCTTCAGTCCTGAGACTGGTTTGATGCAGCTCTCCATGCTACTCTATCCTGTGCAAGCTTCTTCATCTCCCAGTACCTACTGCAACCTAAATCCTTCTGAATCTGCTTGGTGTATTCATCTCTTGGTCTCCCTCTATGATTTTTACCCTCCACGCTGCCCTCCAATACTAAACTGGTGATCCCTTAATGCCTCAGAACATGTCCTACCAACCGATCCCTTCTTCTAGTCAAGTTGTGCCACAAACTTCTCTTCTCCCCAATCCTATTCAACACCTCCTCATTAGTTATGTGATCTACCTACCTAATCTTCAGCATTCTTCTGTAGCACCACATTTCGAAAGCTTCTATTCTCTTCTTGTCTAAACTATTTATCGTCCATGTTTCACTTCCATACATGGCTACACTCCATACAAATACTTTCAGAAACGACTTCCTAACACTTAGATCAATACTCGATGTTAACAAATTTCTCTTCTTCAGAAACGCTTTTCTTGCCATTGCCACTCCACATTTTATATCCTCTCTACTTCGACCATCATCAGTTATTTTGCTCCCCAAATAGCAAAACTCCTTTACTACTTTAAGTGTCTCATTTCCTAATCTAATTCCCTCAGCATCGCCCGATTTAATTCGGCTACATTCCATAATCCTCGTTTTGCTTTTGTTGATGTTCATCTTATACCCTCCTTTCAAGACACTGTCCATTCCGCTCAACTGCTCTTCCAAGTCCTTTGCTGTCTCTGACAGAATTACAATGTCATCGGCGAACCTCAAAGTTTTTATTTCTTCTCCATGGATTTTAATACCTACTCCGAATTTTTCTTTTGTTTCCTTCACTGCTTGCTCAATATACAGATTGAATAACATCGGGGAGAGGCTACAACCCTGTCTCACTCCCTTCCCAACCACTGCTTCCCTTTCATGCCCCTCAACTCTTATAACTGCCATTTGGTTTCTATACAAATTGTAAATAGCCTTTCGCTCCCTATATTTTACCCCTGCCACCTTCAGAATTTGAAAGAGAGTATTCCAGTCAACATTGTCAAAAGCTTTCTGTAAGTCTACAAATGCTGGAAACGTAGGTTTGACTTTCCTTAATCTTTCTTCTAAGATAAATTGTAAGGTCAGTATTGCCTCACGTGTTCCAATATTTTTACGGAATCCAAACTGATCTTCCCCAAGGTCGGCTTCTACTAGTTTTTCCATTCGTCTGTAAAGTATTCGCGTTAGTATTTTGCAGCCGTGACTTATTAAAATGATAGTTCGGTAATTTTCACATCTGTCAACACCTGCTTTCTTTGGGATTGGGATTATTATATTCTTCTTGAAGTCTGTGGGTATTTCGCCTGTCTTATACATCTTGCTCACCAGATGGTAGAGTTTTGTCAGGACTGGCTCTCCCAAGGCCACTGACGGCCTTCTAATGGAATGTTGTCTACTCCCGGGGCCTTGTTTCGACTCAGGTCTTTCAGTGCTCTGTCGAACTCTTCACGCAGTATTATATCTCCCATTTCATCTTCATCTACATCCTCTTCCATTTCCATAATATTGTCCTCAAGTACATCGCCCTTGTATAGACCCTCTATATACTCCTTCCACCTTTCTGCTTTCCCTTCTTTACTTAGAACTGGGTTTCCATCTGAGCTCTCGATATTCATACAAGTGGTTCTCTTTTCTCCAAAGGTCACTTTAATTTTCCTGTAGGCAGTATCTATATTACCCCTAGTGAGATAAGCCTCTACATCCTTACATTTATCCTCTAGCCATCCCTGATTAGCCATTTTGCACTTCCTGTCGATCTCATTTTTGAGACGTTTTTATTCGTTTTTGCCTGCTTCATTTACTGCGTTTTTATATTTTCTCCTTTCATCAATTAAATTCAGTATTTCTTCTGTTACCCAAGGATTTCTATTAGCCCTCGTCTTTTTACCTACTTGATCGTCTGCTGCCTTCACTACTTCATCCCTCAGAGCTACCCATTCTTCTTGTACTGTATTTCTTTCCCCCATTCCTGTCAATTGTTCCCTTATGTTCTCCCTGAAACTCTGTACAACCTCTGGTTTAGTCAGTTTATCCAGGTCCCGTCTCCTTAAATTCCCACCTTTTTGCAGTTTCTTCAGTTTTAATCTACAGTTCATAACCAATAGAATCTGTTCAGAGTCCACATCTGCCCCTGGAAATGTCTTACAATTTAAAACCTGGTTCCTAAATCTCTGTCTTACCATTATATAATCTATATGATACCTTTTAGTATCTCCAGGGCTCTTCCATGTATACAACCTTCTTTCATGATTCTTGAACCAAGTGTTAGCTATGATTAATTTATGCTCTGCACAAAATTGTACCAGACGGCTTCCTCTTTCATTTCTTACCCCCAATCCATATTCGCCTACTACGTTTCCTTCTCTGCCTTTTCCTACTACCGAATTCCAGTCACCCATGACTATTAAATTTTCGTCTCCCTTCACTATCTGAATAATTTCTTTTATTTCATCATACATTTCTTCAATTTCTTCGTCATCTGCAGAGCTAGTTGGCATATAAGCTTGTACTACTGTAGTAGGCGTGGGCTTCGTGTCTATCTTGGCCACAATAATGCTTTCACTATGCTGTTTGTAGTAGCTTAACCGCATTCCTATTTTTTGATTCATTATTAAACCTACTCCTGCATTACCACTCTTTGACTTTGTATTTACAACCCTGTATTCGCCTGACCAAAAGTCTTGTTCCTCCTGCCACCGAACTTCACTAATTCCCATTATATCTAACTTTAACCTATCCATTTCCCTTTTTAAATTTTCTAACCTACCTGCCCGATTAAGGGATCTGACATTCCACGCTCCGATCCGTAGAACGCCAGTTTTCTTTCTCCTGATAACGACGTCCTCTTGAGTAGTCCCCGCCCGGAGATCCGAATGGGGGACTATTTTATCTCCGGAATATTTTACCCAAGAGGACACCATCATCATTAACCACACAGTAAAGCTGCATGCCCTCGGGAAAAATTACGGCTGTAGTTTCACCTTGCTTTCAACCGTTCGCAGTACCAGCACAGCAAGGCCGTTTTGGTTAGTGTTACAGGACCGGATCAGTCAATCATCCAGACTGTTGCCCCTGCAACTACTGAAAAGGCTGCTGCCCCTCTTCAGAAACCACGCGTTTGTCTGGCCTCTCAACAGATACCCCTCTGTTGTGGTTGCACCTACGGTACGGCTATCTGTGTCGCTGAGGCACGCAAGCCTCTCCACCAACGGCAAGGTCCATGGTTCATGGGGGAGGCCCCTACTCAAGATAAAAATATATTCTATCTAATGGCAACAAATAGACCCAACCTCTTTGAAGCTGTCCACATCGAAACTGGTGCCAGTGACCATGACTCGGTTGTGGAATCACCCCAAGAAACTAACTTTGCCAAATTCGTTCTAACCACGCCGATCCTGCGATCGCTGCGGGACTATGGTGTTAGCGAAAGAAGAAGAATATATAGGCTCAGTAAAATAGATAAAAAAATCAGTAGTGCCATAACTCAATGAGGAACTTGAAACTTTCAGCACAGGGTAGGAGCATGTAGAGGAACTATGGTTCAATATAAAAGAATATTTGACCATGCAATGGATAGATATGTACCCAATAATCCATCGTAGATCCCTCGAACAAAAAACCACGAGTAGTTCTTAGGAAAAAAAGCACAGGCCATACCCGTCTACAAGAAGGGTAATTGAAGTGATCCACGAAACTGCCGTCCAATATTCTTGACACTGATTTGTTGTAGAATTTTAGGATGTATTCTGAGCTCAAACATGATGGGGTATCTCGAATAGAATAACCTCCTCAATGCCAAACTGTATGGATTCCGAAAACGCCGAACAAGTGAAACACAACTCGCGCTTTTCTCACATGACATACTGAAAGCTTTGGATCAAGGCAGTCGGGTATATGCAGCATTCCTTGATTTCCGAAAAGAATTCTGCACCACACCTACGCTTATTGTCGAAAGTATAATCATACGGGGCATCAAGTGAAATTTGTGACTGCATTGGGGACTTTTTGATGGGGAGGACACAGCATGTTATCTTGGATGGACAGGCATCGTCAGATGTAGAAGTAACTGCAGTTGTGCCCCAGGTAAGTGTTTTAGGATCCTTCTTGTTCGTGTTTTATATTAATGCCGTTGCAGGCAATATTAATAGCAACTTCAGACTTTTTGCAGATAATGCATTTATCTATAATGAAGTATTGTCGAAAGAAGCTGTTTAAATATTCAGTCGGATCTTGATAAGATTTCAAAGTGGTGCAAAAATTGGCAACTTGCTTTAAATGTTCAGAAATGGAAAATTGTGCACTTCATAAAACGAAAGAACGTATAATATCAATGAGTCACAGTTGGAATAGGCCAACTCATACAAATACGTGGGTGTAACTTTTCGTAGGGATATGAAATGGAATGATCACACAGACTCTGTCGAAGGTAAAGCAGGTGGTAGACATCGTTTTATTGGTAGATTACTGGGGAAGTGCAATCGGTCTACAAAGGAGATTGCTTACAAATCACTCGTGCGGCTAGTTCCAGAAATTATTCACGTGTGTGGGACCTATGCCAAAGAGGACTAACAGGCGATATTGAACATATACGGACAAGGGCAGCACAAATGGTCACAGGTTTGTTTGATCCGTGGCAGAGGGTCACAGAGATAGTGAAGGAGCTGAACTGGAAGACTCTTGATGATAGACGTAAACCATCCCTAGAAAGTCTGTTACCAAAGGTTTAAGAACCGTCTTTAAATGATGACTCTAGGAATATACTACAACCCTCTACGTATCACATACAGGTACATACGGATCGTGAGGATATGGTCAGAATAATTACTGCACTCATATAGGCATTCAAGCAATTATTCTTTCCGCACTCCATACATGAATGGAAGAAACCCTAGTAACTGGCACAATAAGAGTACCCTCTGCAATGCACTTCACGGTGGTTTGTAGAGTATAAATGTAGATGTAGACTATTGACACATGCGTTTATCGAACAATAGCCATTTGCTTGTGGGGCTGTTTTCTGTAATTTTGGGATATCTGTCAGCGGGACCAGATTTCGAAGATTTAAATTTTGTGTCTTGCATTGCACTTCGTACGTCACCCACCAATGTCAAAATATTTCGCAACACCTTACGTATAGTGTGAAAGTTACTCCAAAACTGAGGTTCAGTTTGATCAATTGGTTTGCACGTGTGCACACTTGTTTGACAAACCAGTAGACATCAAACATCAATTTTGACAAACACATTTGATCGCTTGCAGTATCCTTTATCCTGATATCCTTTCAGCCTGACAAGCGACGGGAATGTGGAACTGCATCAAACCAATCTTGGGTTTGTTAACCGAAGCGTGTGTGCCACTTGTGTTTATTTAATTCAAAAAAACTAACCAATAATACCGAGAAGACACATCAAGTTGCTGACAGGCACGACAAAAAACACTCACGAATGCTTTTGGCCACAGCCTTCGTCAGTAAAAGAGACTCTCTCCCTCACACACACACACACACACACACACACAAGAAAGTACACCTCAAACATACACGACCACCGATTCCGGCATCTCGGGCCGGATGGTTTAAATTGTCTGTTAATTGCGTCTTTTAATTGTGCCTGTGTGCAACTTGACGTGTCGTCTTTACGGTAAGTAGCAATATGTCTTTTCCTACATTGTTGATATTCCTACTTGGAGTTTTCATTGTTCAGGAATACAAAGAATAGTTCCCACGCAAAGGTTAGCGAAGAACTAACGGAATTGGTAGAAAACTGCTGTCGTATTACTCGTATCTACAGTTGTACTCTTTCTTGTTCTTTCTGATTCAACTTTCCTCACCTAAATACATACTCCGGAAGCCACCGTGGTGAATGGCGGAGGACACTTCTAGTCATTTCCTTTCCTGTACACTCACAAATGGAGCGAGGGATAAACGAATGTCCTCCGTACGAGCCCTGATTTCTGTATCTTGTCTTCACGGTCCTTACGCGATATATACGTTAGTGGCAGTAGAATCGGTTTGCAGTCAGCTTTGAATTCCGGTTCTCTCTGTTGGTTGCACAAGACAACACAGACCTTATTATACTTCCTTAACGATCTCTCTATCGTCTGGGTGCTAACCGTAAAGAATAATGAAAAGACGCTCTTCAAGACACGCCAAACTGCCAGAGAACGGATTATTGTGCGTGACAGTATACACTCATTGCATTTTAAGGAATTCGATTGTAACTGTGCTTCAAGCAAGATGTCACAGTGTTTCAAGAATCACTAACCTTTCGGGAACGGAGAGCTTCATGTTGAAATTCTGCCGTACGGGTTAAACTTTTCCGTGATTTCGAAAAGAAAGAACTCCATGCGAAAGCCATGGTGGATTTAATAAAGTCCTGGTGAATTCCTCATTATGTCCTTTTCCGCATCGATCTCTATATGGAGATGCTTTTAGCCCTAACCTTCATTTCTCCTTTGCATATTTAATGCTGCGTCGATTCATTTAACGATGGTCATCACTGAACTACAAGGCTAAGGATTTTTGTTATAAAATAAAAGGTTAAGGCACGATTCGATCTGTGTGAGACACTGAACGCTGACTCCACGTGTATAAGGAAGAATGAATGTTGAATTTCATAATAAGTTCAAATGTGTGTGAAATCTTATGGGACTTAACTGCTAAGGTCATCAGTCCCTAAGCTTACGCACTACTTAATCTAAATTATCCTAAGGACAAACACACACACACACATGCCCGAGGGAGGACTCGAACATCCACCGGGACCGGTCTTAATAAGTCCTTTCGATGAAATTTTAAAATTTATTCGGTTTTGGATGTTTTTTATTGCACTTTGCCCATCGTTCATGAATGGAATTCTGTTTATTTATCAATTTTCATCTTAAGTATTCTTTTGAGGGAAATGTTTGCTGAAAATTTTACTTTTCTGAATTACATATTTCCAGAACGGATTGCTGTTACCAAGGGTTTCAGGCACTTGTACAACGAATCGAGACAGTTGTAAGTACCGACACGAAAGTAATTGTATTTACTCGATCATTCTTCCAAAATAAATAGTTTTCAAATCACGAAACTGAAACAACAATGTAAAAAATATCATCACTGGCATTAACAAAGTAAAAAAAAAAATCGTTTCACAAGGAATTCTGAAACGTAGGCTAGCAGATGAGTTTACAGCTAATTTCTGAAGTGACATTAGTATGGCATTATGAACGTACTTTGATACAAACGAGGGAAAAAAAAGACTTCATTCAGTTACAGAAATCAGACATGACATGTAACTGAACAATTCCTTAGTGCTTTTTGCGATTCTCATGGATTTCTGGTTTTCTACAAAAGATTTTATAGCGTGTGGCAGACGTTTAGAAGAAATATTAACAACAGTTACATTAGCGTAGCTGCGGTAGATCTCTCACTTTACGACCTGGTGGTCTCACAAAAGCCAAAATGAAAGGCGAAGAGTAAAAGATGTGGTGTCGTGAAGTACGAGGATTCCAAGTGTTGCCCATATGATACAGTTTTGGTTTTCGGATTTTTCCGTAGAAGCCTGATTTGGAACATTAAAGTAAATTTTTCCATTTATTGTGAATTGACAAACGACAGCAATGTTGGGACACAATAATTAAACCGTTGTGTACAGAGTCTTCGGCTACAATTCCATGTAAAACTACATTATTGGATAAAGGTTCTTGTCTACACTGAATCCGGAACTGACTTCGACAATGCGAGGAATATAATCTTTATGTATACGATGCTGCTTATTTGATTCCGACAGCCACATCGTAGGTTTCAGATCCAGCATGATTCATTGCTTTGCATTCCCAATTTCTCAGTCTGCTACAGATGGAGAAGAAAATTAAACTGCAGCGCATTATTTCGTCGCGCGCCTGTAATCGAAGAATTAGTTCCGCAAGTCACCGCAGAGGCTCCTACGCCAGCGATAGTACCGCCACGGCGACTTTTGCTAGCCGTCAGTCGTAACAACTGACACTGCTGCGTGAGTGACACTTCGTTGCTAGTTTCGAAGATAGGTGAGTGGTCTTTCACAAGAAAAACCGTCCTTAGCGTCAAGGGCAGCACACCTGCAGTTTGTGGATGAGCCACGTAAGTTATTGCCATCTTCATTAGCCTAAACTTAATTGTAGCAGTGTTTGAATGCTCCTGTGTGACTGCAACCCGCCTAGCCAACAACTGTAACCTCTTGATATGTGGTGTCTTTGAGTAAGGCTTTATGTGCATTCTTCTATAGCGAAAATTAGTGCTTTGTACGGTAATGAGTGTGTTGAGAAACGTCAACAATGAAATGTTGCAGGTAAATTTGCTTGAATCTATGAAGACTATCTCAAGACATATTTTTTCGGTTTTGTTAACATATCAACAATCTTGTGCTCTTACGAAACTAAGTCTCGAATCACCCTGTTATTGTTGTTGATCTGTACTCTGAGATGCGCTGCGAAATATTTTGAATAGTACGCCCAGTATAGCTTTTCTTTCCACATAGGAAATAAATATTGCATCAGTAAGTAGGAAATACATATTGCATCAGTAAGTAGCTAACATTTTATTCGAACTCTACGAAACTGACAGTGTATTAATCTAACGTTTGTGATGTTGAGTTCCTCAGTGATGTCAGGACGGTAGACAAAACTGTTCGTGAAAAGAAACTCAGCAGAGGAAAATGTGAGAAACTAAGTGACAGACATTATTTACACAAGCCCACAAAACGTCCAGGTTTTTAATAGTACCGTAGCAATGTTTATGTTAGTGGCTGTTCGGACGGATCTCGGCTCGGCTCTGACACCTTTGTCAGGCTGACATACATTATTTTGCAATAACTATTTTTATTGTCAGTGATAACTCCCTGTCTTGAATGGAGAATCCGGAGTATAATTTCGGAGTGTATGCTACTTTTAATGAACAATTGATTTGTGTACTATTGTGATTATTCTTTGAATTAGTTAATAATTTTCAGTTTCCCATTTTCTTTCATAATGCTTCATCTTATAATTTGAAAGTAGTGCAATGCAACCGTGAAGTGTCGAGTGTGCTGAGAATTTCAACTTTCAAAGAGAATGCAACTGTCATTGATATCCTTCATGCTTCATTTGTGTACTCATAAATTGAAATAACTCTTGAGAATTAGTCTCTCTCTCTCTCTCTCTCTCTCTCTCTGTGTGTGTGTGTGTGTGTGTGTGTGTGTGTGTGTGTGTGTGTGTGAAATGAACATATTAATCTGTGTATGTTAGCTTTTATAAGAATGTTTATTTGGAAGTGTACCGTGCACGTACTGTGAGCTGTGTGTTTATAATGATAATACAAAGTTCTAACTTAATTCAGTCTACCAATGGTTTCTTTGGTTAGCCCATTTGTGTAAGGCTGGATCTCTGCAATGATGGGTATTGGATAGGTAATTAGTTAATGTTGTATGTAAATTTGGTTGTTACATAAATAGTAATGTTTGTATTTTGTACTTGCGATGCTTGCTGTTGTTTATGCAATACAAAATTGACAAATGATCTCAACTTTTGGCTAAAAAATGTCCATTATTTTTAAGGATATGTGCACATAAGATAGCGAGCATGTTGGAATGATATTCATTAGGGTGATTTTCAGTTGTGGACTGGGGGAATTAGACATTGGAGCATAACCCATCATCGCAGTTGAGTATAGTACAAATTACTAAATAATTGGAAGCTAGTAATGTGTGGGCGTTAGTACAAACTTTCAACGTAGTTGTGTAGTGAATGTCAATCACTGCTGCAAGTACCAGTATAAATGCATATGCTGTGTTGCTTTTATGCATGATTACATAGGAAAGATGGGATAATAAGGTAGTATAGATTTCTAATAATATAGAATACATATGATGCACCTTACTGGTAATGACATTAATGGGATCACCAGGTGATGGTAGTAGGTTGCCCAAGTATGTTGTGCTTCTGAAATTACCTTTTGGTGCTCTATATTGAATATTTGCTTACCGACGCTTTTTTAACAAATTCCTGGGGGTTAGTGAACAGCAGCCCATATTACTTGTTATCTACTCTCCTGCTGTTTATGGTCTTCCATCTACTTTGTTACTACTACTACTTTCTTTTTACTATTTTTCCAACTTTCAAATTCAGTTATATGCCACTCATTCATGTCTCTTAATTTGTTTTTGTGCAACAGATTTCAAAAATATAAGCTAATAACCTATCCACTATAATGCATTCCCTCTATTATTCTACAGTACTGAAAACTTTGGCATGTGGTGGTATGTGGTCAGCTGAACCTACAAATGCCAGGTATTGGCTTTGTCTCATAATTTGATTATTTTGCTATGTGGTGTCATATGCTTACAAATAAAAAGAGAATAACACACTATAAATATTTGTTTTGTGTCTGTGTTAGTTTTTGGCAAGTTAACAGCAATACTGATCTATACCATAGCCTGAGGTCTAGATTAGGTTGAAAAGCAAATGGTCAGTTATGAGTAGTTGAAGTGGTATCAAACACTTCAGCTAATCTGTGCTGTGTGTGTACTTCAGATGTGTGTCTCTGTATTACTGAGTTTCTTCATAGTCCTGCTTTTTCTTCTATTCTTCTGATTTATTTCCTTTATGCAAAGGTTTATCCTCTTGCTGTAAGTGCAGTACCCTCTCATAGAAACTTACTGTATTCAGTTTCTCAGATAAAATTTGTTGTTCATTAGTTCATGTAGGATAACTGTGTGGACTTCTCAAGTATGAGTTAGCAACTTGCAGAATGGCTTGAACAAAAATTGTCTTGTTTTAATTCCCGTAGCTCTGAAAAGATGATAGAAGTAGGTATGTGTTGTAGGTGTTGAAAAACAGCTGAAATCGTTAAAACTGAACAACGCCCCAAGGCTCGATGGAATCCCTGTCAGTGTCTGTATACCATTTTTTCCACTGATTTAGCCCTTTTGTTAACTTTAATCGCCTATGGATTTCTTGAACAAAAAACCCTGCCTAATAGTGGGGAAAAAAGCACAGGTCACACCTATGTACAAGAACAACAGCAGAAGTGATCCTCAAAGCTACCATCCAGTATCTTTGAAATCAATTTGTTGTAGGATCTTAGAACATATTCTGAGTTCAAGCATAGTGAGGTATCTGTAACACAATTACCTTCTCCATACCAACCAGAATGGATTCCAAAAATGTCGATCATATAAAACCTGACTTGCATTTTTCTCATATGATACACAGAAAGCCATGGATCAAGACAATCGGGTAGATTCAATATTTCTTGATTTCTGGGGAAAAAGAAAACATGACTCAGTACAACACCTACGGTTCCTTTAAAAAATGATTATATGGGGTATCAAGTGAAATTTGTGACTGGATTGAAATATTTTGGTCGAGAGGATGCAACAAATTATCTTGGATAGAAAATCATGGATAGTTGTTGATGTAACTTTGGGTGTACCCACGGAAGTGTGTTGGATCCATTGCTGAGCCTCAGAACTTTTCACAGATGACACATTTATCTACAATGAAGTACATTCTGAAAATTGCACAGATATTCAGTCAGATTTGGTAGTCTTTCAAAGTGGTGCACAAATTGACAGTTTGCTTTAAATATTCAAAAGTGTAAAATTGTGCAATTCATCAATTCATAAAGAAAGAAAAAAAAAAATCCTGTCACTACAGTATCATCATGTCAGTTGGAATTGGCAAATACGTACAAGTACCCGGGTGTAACACTTTGTAGGACATGAAATGGAATGTTGATGTAGTCCATCGTGGGTGGAGCAGATAGCACAGGTTTCGTTGTAGAATACTAGGGAAATGCAATCAGTCTACAGAGGAGACTGCTTAAGATTCATTTGTGTGACAAATCCAGGAATGTAGTTAATGTGGGGGACTGACAGGGGTATGGAATGTATATAGAGAAGAGCAGCCTGGAAGGTCACAGGTTTGTCTGACTTGTTGGAGAATGTTGCAGAGATGTTGAAGTACTAAAATGGCACACAGTTGTACATAGATGTAAACTGTCCCGACAAAGCCTACTTAACAAAGTTTCAAGAACCGACCTTAACCAATGGTTCTACAAATATACTACTACCCTCCTACAAGTCACTTCATACGGATCATGAGGACAAGATTGTGTTATTTACAGCACACACAGAGGCATTTTTCCAGTATTCCGTAAGTGAGTGGAACAGGGCAGGGGAACCTTATGATTAGTTCTATGGGACATAAGGTACCCTCTGCCATGCACTTCAGTGGTCTGTAGAGTATAGATGTAGATGTAGAATGCTTTATAATGCAGAGTGGTATGAAATAAAATGCTTTGCTATGGAGGGTTCTATTATAGGAGATTTGCTGTTGTCATTCTCCAATTTGTAGGACCTTATTGATTATGAACAATCACTGGAAGGAACCACATATATTAAAAATAGGCAGTTGTGCATGCAAAGTGATTTAAAATGGAACGACGACATAAAACTACTTACGGGTAAAGAAAATGTCAGACTAAGATTTGTTGAAAGGATCTTCAGGAAGTGTAGTCCCATGACAAAAGGGGTAGGTCTAGGTTACAAAACCTTTCAACCAATTGCTTGCCGGTTTGGAGTCCACACCATATAGCACTGAAAGAGGAAACAGGGAAGATCCAAAGAAGTGCTGCAAGTTCTGTCCCAGTTTCATGTTGTAAGTGTGGAGTCAGGGAGGTGCTCTGCCAACTCTAGTGGCAGACGCTACAAGGGAGGTGAATCATGGTGTGGTTTACTGTTAAAATTCTTAGAACATAAGTTTATAGAAGAGTCAGCCAATATATTGCTCCCTTCAGTGTATATCTCTCAAAAAGAGAGTGAATGTAAAATTAGAGATATTAGAGGTCACACAAAGGGTTTACCAACATTTATTCTTCACTTGGACGGTTTTGGACTGGAACAGAAAAAGGGACGGTAACAGTAGTACACAAAGTACACTCCACTATACTCCATAATACAGCTTGTGGTGTATCTACGTAGGTGATAGCATACTCGACAAATTATTAGAAATTGCGTGAGTTTAAGATAGTGTCTGAACAGTTTGCAGGCTTTGCAATAAATGATCCTGTGCACAAGCAGGGTCAGTGCATTGGCAAATTATACACTATTGAATTTTTTTTTTTTTTAAACCTGCATTTGTGATGCAGCAGTACGCACCACTTATAATGTTTATATATGACAACTTTTCGGTGCGTATCATTCATTAGTTACGTCTACATTAAAATAGTGGAAATCTAACAATGGAAAATCCAGGATGGAATGTAGCAATATTAGAGAAGGAAAGTTGCTGGAGATGCTGAGTCGCAGATAGGCTCAACAAACATATTCTCACAATTATAGCTTTTGGCCATTAAGGCCTTTGTCAACAACATCAATAACCCCCCGCCCCACACACACACACACACACACACACACACACACACACACTTGGGTGCTAGCTTCTATCTTCTGCATCCCTCATCACTGTTGAAAGTGTATGCATTCATGATACGTGTCATCACAGAGGAAATGTTCCTCCCTGTTAGGAAACTGTATCTGTAATGAACATGTATGCCATATTGAAACTGTGCTGTAGTTTGACTACAACAAAATGTTGTGGCTGTGAGCTGTTAAGCACATTTAGTATATGTTATGGCTTGACTGAATGTTTTACCTTTTCACTGTCTCCCTTAAGTACCATTTAGTCACCACAGGGATTCAACCACAATGATGGAGGACTAGCACTGTGGGGCAAAAGGTGTAATTGATATAATTCGGCCCAAAATAACATTGTGTTGAAGTTAAATTTACAGTGTTTTCCTTTCTCTCTGTGTATGAAGTCTTAACAGTGAGACAGAAGATCCTCTGCAGACCTTGGAGGGTATGAGAGAAAAGTGACAAGTTGAAATTTGTCAGTCCATGAGACATGCACCTGTTATGTAATTGGTAGTGCACTACCTCCGAAAGTTTTGAGTTCTGCTCAAATCCTAGTATGGAAAAAATAAAATATAAATAAGTAAAATAAGTCATAAATTATTCAGAGTTCAAGTAAATGAGACAGACAGGGATGGAAGACATATCTCTACTATTCTCGAGAATGTAAGCCTTAGGTGTGACAAGTTTCGCTATTCCAGCAATGTTATGGTGCTGATTGCTACAAATTATGCACCACTACTCGAAAACAGTACTTTCCCTGTACCTCAGTCAAAACAACAAAGTGATTGACAGCCAAGCGTGGTAGTGGTCGATGTTGTTGGTTTATATTTGTGTGCTGTATTAGCGGCCGATTGTCTTGTTCTGGTTACATTCATGCATAGTGTGTTTACGTGCAGTGTTGAATTTGCTTTGAAGAGTAGTAATGGTCTTAAAACTTCTCTGCACACTATTGCAACTAGTATAGGACATCCATACTGCAAAATAGAGGTGTGAGCTTATAATGCCGAGAAATGGAGAAATTGTAAGGGAAATGTTGAAAGGAAACTATATTATTTTAAGACAAGGGGAAGACAAAGATGATAAATAACTTGAGAAAAAGCATTGCAAAGTTGGGAATAAACATCAGGGGGAAAAGCAACTGAAGCTCTGTTGATGATACAAAAGACTGACTTACAGTGACATCCATTAATTAAATTGGTGTTCATGCAATGGTATGAATAACATTTGTGTTCCGTGACTATCTTGATTCCGTGACTATCTTGATTCCGTGACTATCTTGATTCCGTGACTATCTTGATTCCGTGACTATCTTGATTCCGTGACTATCTTGATTCCGTGACTATCTTGATTCCGTGACTATCTTGATTCCGTGACTATCTTGATTCCGTGACTATCTTGATTCCGTGACTATCTTGATTCCGTGACTATCTTGATTCCGTGACTATCTTGATTCCGTGACTATCTGACTTGAAGTAAAATTTTGAGACACTGTCAGTAGAACATAACCCTCTGGAGGAATAGTCAGAAAATTTAAAATTTCAAAATTTACCTTTTATATCAAGCAAAAATTATTATTTCAGAATTATTTTACCATTGGCATAGGTTCATTACATTGTGAAATTGCCATGAGGTGTGATACACTAAGTTACGGTGCTGCATTTCATCAGTGGGATGTTGGAAGTGTTTAGGTGCTGCATACTGCTTTCATAATAGCTCAGTGACAGTCGGTGCTGCTCAGCATTGATGCTTCAGTGGCCAAATCTGCACATTGCATATGTGCTGGGGACAAAATTGGGAAATTAGTAGCCCAAAGTTGCAATAATTGCTGTGCTGAAGATTAGCACCCACTTCCATAGACCATCTGAACATTATCTAAGTGTACTTTGTGATGGTGGCTATAACTTCATTTTGGCAATGATTATTGGAATATTTGCTTTTAGCACCTGCCAGTAAATTTATGGACTATAATTAGGTGTGCATGAGATACTTACCGTCTCTAACTAGACCTTCAGGACGATGGCTGGCATCAGTGGACAGTGTGTGACCTCCAGTAATCTGTGGCAATAGTTGGTTAAAATTGACACTACATTCTACAGATGTAGAGCCATCACCACCTCAATGAGAACACACACACATACACACACACACACTCACACACACACACACATATATATATATATATATATATATATATATATATATATATATATATATATATATATATATATATATAAAGATGATGTGACTTACCAAACGAAAGTGCTGGCAGGTCTTTAAATATGTCTGCTTGTGTCTGTATATGTGTGGATGGATATGTGTGTGTGTGTGCGAGTGTATACCTGTCCTTTTTTCCCCCTAAGGTAAGTCTTTCCGCTCCCGGGATTGGAATGACTCCTTACCCTCTCCCTTAAAACCCACTTTCTTTCGTCTTTCCCTCTCTTTCCTGATGAAGCAACCGTTGGTTGCGAAAGCTTGAATTTTGTGTGTTTGTTTGTGTGTCTATCAACATGCCAGTGCTTTCGTTTGGTAAGTTACATCATCTTTGTTTTTAGATATATTTTTCCCACGTGGAATGTTTCCCTCTATTTTTATATATTTTTATTCGGGGAGGGGGGTGGGGAGTCGTTCTGGTCCTGGGAGTGGGGGGACTTGCCTGGGGGGGGGGGGAAGAAGGTCGGGTATACACTCGCGCGCACGCACATACACACACGTGTCCATCCACACATATACGGACACAGGCAGACATATTCAAGGACGAAGAGTTTGGGCAAAGAAGAGTTTGCCGAAACTCTGCCTTTACAAATGTCTGCTTGTGTCTGTATATGTGTGTGTGTGTGTGTGTGTGTGTGTGTGTGTGTGTGTGTGTGTGTGTGTGTGCGCGCGCGAGTGTATACTCGACCTTTTTTCCCTCCTAAGGTGAGTCTTTCCGCTCCCGGGATTGGAATGACTCCTTACCCTCTCCCTTAAAACCCACATCCTTTCGTCTTTCCCTCTCCTTCCCTCTTTCCTGATGAGGCAACAGTTTGTTGCGAAAGCTTGAATTTTGTGTGTGTGTTTGTGTTTGTTTGTGTGTCTATCGACCTGCCAGCACTTTCGTTCGGTAAGTCACATCATCTTTGTTTTTAGATATATTTTTCCCACGTGGAATGTTTCCCTCTATTATATATATCTATTTTGCGTTTCTTCTTATGGTACAGAACTTGCTTAACTTTTGGTTTTGTAATGTTAGGTAGTCAGTTCATCAGCCGTTCTATGTGACACCAATGGAAAGGCAATTTTTATTTGCGTTACAGATTCTTACATTTTCAGTTACTAATGCAACCTTGAGTAAGCATGTTGTGCTATTTAATTTAAGGACACTTCTGTGTTCCAGCAATGATTGAGGGTCTGTGTAACTATATTTTGAAAGTAGTTCCATCGGCAAATCTGGCTTATTCCATGTTCAGTCCTTACCGTCTGTAGATGAACTTGAATTAAATATTGCTGTGCTACACCAATTTGTGCCAGTTATGGAAAACCATTGACATAAAATCACACTTTAATAAGAACTAAAATTATTTTTTCTGTTGACACTGGGTGTTGGATAAAACAAGCCTCTATTCAGGCTGAGTCCATACAAATTGCAAAAATAAATCCAAGAATTTCTTCTGTAACACTAGTGGAATGCCATGTGACCACACATGGAGGAAACCTGGTGAAGAGTTACAATGTTCGTAATTATACTACTTTGTGTAAGCATTTACACGTTAGTTTAAAAATTTCACAGTTTAATGAAGATTGCTTTGTTCTTGCAGGTGTTGCCATTCAGACACACACCGCATGGTGGCCACCAAAACTGTGAATTGCTCGCCTCACGTGCTCCTTGGACCACGCCAGTGGTCCTTTATGTGCTCTTGGCCACAGTTATTGGGCAAATGTTATCCTATTACGAAGTTACTGCAGGGCTGGCCCAGACAATGGACAGAAATGGTGTTCAAAATCCCTCTAAATTGACTTGGTGCTCCAATGGTGGAAACATTAGGGAATGGATTTAAACAAGAACATAGAATTACCATGATGCTACAAGTTACCAATAACTGATCTTATTTATTTGCTATTTCAAAATTCCTTATTTTTAGTGCATTGAGAAATAAGTGTACAAACAACCCGCTTCGTTATGGTGACTCCACCATCAGAGGAAACACCTACAGATGCATCACACCAGAAACGGTTGTCAGTGGATTTGTCATTGCCAGCCCGTTGCCATGGTGTAGATATTGCTTTCGATGTGAGAGAAATAATTCCTCGTGACAAACTAAAACAGGAATTTAATGGTAAACTGGCTCAATATGGCAACTTTCCAGATTTCAAAAACGATTGTAGAAATTCTTACCCATCTCAAGTGTCAGATACATCTCCAATCTTGGAGCCCATCTCCACCATTTCGTTACACACTGACCAGAAAGCAATCAGTGACGTAGCAAATTGTGCTGTTAAATTTGAAGAAGGTACAAAAACATCAGCAGACAAAAATTCAGAAAAGGATAGCATCTGCAGCAGTAGCCCCTCCAGCAAGGATCATTCAGAGAAGACCAAAGTGCCGGATGGAGGTTGGGGCTGGGTGGTTGTGATTGCATCACTTGTCATCAGCATGATTGCTGATGGTGTAAGTTTCTCCTTTGGGTTATTATTCATACAGTTGCTGGATCATTTTGGTGAGAGCAAGAGCAAAACATCTTGGATTGGAAGTCTGTTCATGGCAGTCCCACTTTTATCTGGACCGGTTGGAAGTGCTTTGGTAGACAGGTGAGCACAAATAAATTTCTTGAATATTGTTGGTACTATTCAGATATTATTTTCATCTCAATATTAATAGATTTTGAACAGTTAAAACACCTGGATCAGAATAACAGTGACAGCTAGTTGTTTATGGGACAGCTACCGTGGCAGCAACAGTGTGTTCCTACCTCCTTCTGTCCCATGCACAGTAACGTCATTGCTCTGCTATCTCAGCTGCAAGTTAAGTCAGTCATTGACAACAGTTGCGATTCATTACGTAATTGTTGTTTTGTTCTTGCATGCTTTGCTTTTGTGTGATATTTTTGTACTATAGAGTGTATGAAACTACCTACAAAATTTCTTTAGAAAGTGATAAGACCTGCAAAGTAAACTCAGTACGACACATTAACAGAAAACATATGAACGTGCTCAGTATGGAACTGCACAGCTGCTGCTACCGGAGCAATATTGCTCTTGCATGCTACGGCGAACCATAATCGTCTCCTGCCACCCTTTTCTGTGCTTATGTCAGTCATTCATTATTCTGATCCTGTTATAGTGTAAATATTTAATCTGAAATGTATGTGTGTGGAACTTAAATGTCTTAAAAGAAAGACCCCAGATGAATATCATCTAGAGAGTAATGACAGAAATTAATTGCGAGACTGGCAGTGTGTTTGTTATATTGAATAATTTGTAGTCAGTTCTGGCATTAATTTGCCGGTATCTTCTCACTACTCAGTACATTTTGTTCCCATCTCTCAGAAGAAGCTTTGATTTTTAACATCCACTTAACAGTGTGGTCAAATCTATGTTTAATTCTGTTGGAATTCTGTGGCATTTGCTAATTTTGGAAAAAAGTAGCTCTTTTTCAGGGAATGTTATTTAAAAGTTTTCATCCGACATGGCAGCTATCACCACTTATTCTCTAGTTCTTTCACAGGAGCTGCAGAAAAGGCAATCATATGCCAAATTGTTAAATGTTACTGTATGGTTTTGGAAGACAATTGTAGACTCATTAACAGTTAAGGAAAGAACAAAAAAAGTCTTAAATAAATGGAATTGTAGCTTGTTTTTGTGTAATAGTAATAATGAAATAATGTTTGGGAGGAGGTCAGGAGGGATATGTTATTTTTGTTGAGTGTTATTCTCTCAGCTTCTCCAGTGCCAATGTAGGAATTCAATGTAGCAGACTGCAATTATTGCTTTTTGATTTCTAAATGTTTCTTAATTTCAGCCTTTGTAACCTTTCATTTTTTTAAATTCTTGAAAGAGGACATTTGGCTGCCTGAACTTAGAGTTCATTTTACTGTTTTTCCTCTGAAGCAAGTGACTTAAGATACTTGCAGAAGCCCTTTCAGTTACAAAATTTGTCTAATTTTGCTGGAAGTATGTTGTAAAAAATATTTTTATAGACTAAATAAACTTACTTTTAATAACAGTAACAATACATTTTCTTATTCTGACAATTCCAATAATTTGTAAAATGTTTCTCATTGGCTGTTAACTTTTTAGGTATGGCTGCCGTTGGATGACCATTATAGGAGGCATTGTTTCTGGCATAGGTCTTACATTGAGTGCGTTTGCTGATTCTGTGGAAATGTTGTACATTACATTTGGTCTGATTGCTGGCTTGGGATTAGGACTGTGTTACGTGACAGCAATTGTTAGCATTGCTTACTGGTTTGATAAGAAGAGGACTTTGGCGACTGGTCTGGGCTCATGTGGCACTGGAATTGGTACCTTCATCTATGCACCAATGACGACTTACTTTATTGAAGAGTATGGATGGCGTGGGACGACGTTGCTCCTAGCTGGTACATTCTTCAACATGTGTGTATGTGGAGCACTGATGCGTGATCCAGATTGGTTGGTGCTTGAGCAGAGAAAGCAAGCCACAAGCCACTTGTACAAATCTGGACGAGCATCTTCAAGTTGTGCCTCTGTATCTGGCCGATCAGATAATGCTGGTGACTTCCCGGGTGTAGATGGGATCCGCAAAATGCTCTCAAGTGGCCATTCGCCAGAATATGTGCTGACGACATTAGCTGCTAATTTGCAGGACACAGACTTACCCCCAGGAGAATCGGAGGTGGATGGTACAAAAACTCCAGCTTATAGTTCAGTTGTAAATCTCCCCACATTCATTCATAGAAGTGAGAAGGTATGTACTGAAACACTAATATGCAATCTTTCAAAAAATTGCCATAGTCGATAGGTTGCATGTGAACATGGAATAAATTCTTGTTACAAGGGCTAGTGCCATAATAATGGTGTTATTGGTTGTGTTAAAACATCCAATTAGCGTTTTAACTGAAAGAGACAATTCACCATCATTATGTTTTAGAAATGACTTGAATTAGTGTACCAGAGAATTGTCGGAAAAACAGTATTAAAATTTAATAATTATAGAGATATCTTTCTACAATGTACAATCATGTGTGGTTATTTCACAAGTTTTCATCTTCTTAAAACATAACTTTGTGGGACAAGTATTTAGTTCTGCATATAACTTTATTTAAAAGTGTAGCTGTACCAACTGTATAGGAGAAAAATATTGGCAGAGGGAGCCAGGGGTTTCTGTTTTCGTAAGTTGTGCGATATCACTCTATAGAATGAAATTTAATGTGACATGCTGAGAATCCATTGAACATGTTTCGAAAGTTGATACCATATCAGTGAATGTTGAGTCTGTGTTTTGCGCTGCTCTAATAGAATGAGCTGCATTTTTACATTGTAAAGCAGCTACATTTTGATATTAAAATGGTTACACATTTTTAAAAATTACTTGCCATAAAAAACAAACACGTAATTCTGAAGAATTTTTGTAGTTAGAAACACACATAATCCATGGCGCCGCCCCCCCCACCCCCCCTCCCACACTCACTCACTCACTCACTCACTTTCTGGGGAAAATAAAATAATACTTTCGCAGAAAGAAAGGCTATTGGGCTGCTAACATGTAGAATTTAAGGGGAGAAAGAAAGAATGAGAATGTTTAATACTGTCACCACATAAATACAGTAGAACCCCGCTTTTACGTTCCCAGAATTAACATTTTCCCATTGTTTATGACATTTTTTATCGGTCCCGACAAATTTCCTATGCCCACAATATTAATTTGCTCTGATTTTGCGTCAACATATTTATAATTTTCCCACGATTTACGCATTACGAAAAAATGTTTGTGGAGAAAATATGATGCTGGCATAATGTTGGCTGTCCAGTACGGTAGTGTTTACAAATATTATGTGGTTAAGTTTCTTGACACCAGGGCACTTGATTCAGCGGATTTTAATGGGTAAACAAGTAAAAGTTGTAACAATTTGTGCTGTATCTCCCGCCGCTGCCAAGCTCTGTGGCGTGGTGGCTGATGGGAGTATATAACGAGGTTCGTTCGAATGAAGATATCATGACCAATTACAAACATTTCCAAACTGTCTCTACTGCACAAATGCAGTTTCGTGATTGTTGTGATCATTGTGACACCTTTGTCAAACCGTATTTAGCGGTTTCGGCATGTGGCCACGTGGAGCACTAGTTGACACGGTCATTAACTTTGTGTTGCTGAAATGTTTTTAGCGTAAACACAGCGCTGGTTATGTATTGTATTCATGTGTTCCAAGAATTTTTTCTTGTTGTCAAGTGCAGTATTTGCTATTTTTTGTGATGTTACATAAACCAACAATGTGATAGATTGTGTGTGTGTGTGTGTGTGTGTGTGTGTGTGTGTGCTTCTACATAACTGATGAGGCACAGTACCTGGTAACCTTAAAAGTCGAGTACAGTGCAAGAGACGCAGAATAACACATATTTAAACACAATACAAAATACTTATTTACATATTTGCACTTGACAATGAGAAAAAAATTCCCAAAACACATCGTGCTAAGCATGAAAAAATACATAACTAGTGCAGTATTTCATTTAAATAATGCATGACAGATGCAGGCTTTCCAAAAACATTGATTATGAGGCTTGAAATTAAAAATTCTCGAAACGCGTCGTTAAGCATGACAAAATACGTAACCAGTGCAGTATTTCATTATTTAAATAATAAATGGGAGCTTCAAGCTTTCCAAAAACATCAATTATGTTGTTTGAAATTAAGTCAAACGTTTCCACTTCCCAGACAGTTATCAATTCCAGTTACATCAGCAGTTTTTATTAGCTAATAGACCTTTATTAGATGATAAAAAAGTCACTGACAAATCTTTTGATGCCTGCTATGTACATACATCATACATAAAGTGCAAGGGGGTTGTTTATGGTGTCTGTAGAAAATAATTCTTATATTTACTATTTATTCTTGGATAGCTGATCAGTCGTGGATATGTCCTCTCTGGGCTTAACAAAAGTGCCATAAGCTCATGGAAATGATTTGTTCTGGTGTATTGTGCTTGCCAATATAAATTAAATTGTCTGTGGCTATGCAGCATTTCTTGAACAGCTCTTCCATTGTATGTCAACCCATAAGTGTTTGCTTCAGTCAATCATATCTGCAGAACTTATGCAAAATAACAATTGGACTGCTAACATGATTAACCAGAGGTATGTCACATATGTAACTTCACTAATCAAAAATAGCCTTTGGCTAGCTCAGTTGTTAGCAGTTGATTGAATTTTACATTGCTCATATATTGATGAGCTCTTCTATACGAGACCTCACTTACACATGTGGTGTACTCATAAATTTATGACCATGTGCCTGCATTTCTGCCATCTTTCTGTAGTTCAAATGTTCTCCATATCAGACTCCAAAGGCTATCCTCAGATGCTACAATAGAGAATAGAAAAGCTTAAATTAATACCTAAAACAAGTGCAATTATTTTTGGTAGACCTCTACTGGTAAAGTTAGGAAAGTGGTACTAAAATGCACATGGTTCTTACCTGTGGATGGTATTTGATGAATAAGAGTTCATGCATTCTTAACTAAATATAAAATCAGAAATCAGGAAATTATGACATACAACCATGTATACTTTCCTTTCCCCACTCTTTGCACTAGTTGCATGTGTCCTTATAAAAAAAATCTCAGCAGTTTTACTGACAGTTACAAGAATATTTCATTCAGTTATTCACAAATTGTGAAAGTAAATACATGTCATTAAAACAGTAAAATCTATTTAGGACAAAATGAGGCCTTTTGAAGTAAGAATAGCAATCTTTATGGTGTATTTTTTGGTCGTGGTGATGCTGTGCTTCAGGCTGCTAGATGTGTACACCACTGCACATAGGACGATCAGGACAGTTTCTTATTGCAGCTCCCTGACACTCTTCTTCCAGCTGCACAGTGTTCATATTGGGTGGGTAGATGTTAGGAAGCGCAGACGTGACCCAGACAGCACAGTGTGGCACTCGTTCACAAGGTGGCTCGTGACCAGCTGGAGGATGTGTGCAGGAATCGGCAACTAACTTGACTAAGTAAATTGTTACAGATGTTAAAATAGGCATTAGGTACAAACACAGTTCATACATTGAGGAGTTTATCCAGTTCTTTGTGTTACATGGTGTAAATCTCCAGTTGTTCTAAAAGGTTGTGGAGGAGGAAGAGGGGACGACAATGACGACTTGGGTTAAGGCTCCTCAAGTGCCCCTGCAGGTGCCAGATCCCCTCACACATTTGGATTCTTAACTGATGTTTGTGGATGTGATTCCCTCCCCGCTGGTGGCGGGCAGTGAGCCTCTAGCGTGGCTCGTGACTCATGTGTAACCTGCTTCAGTCAGGGTCATTCGGTGGAATTGTAATGGGTACTACTATCACCTCATGGACCACCACCACCTTATTTCCTCTTCACCAGTTTTCATTGCTCTCCAGAAAAACATTTCACTGATGACCATTCTCCTATGCTCTGTGGTTATTGTGTGTTCTGTTGAAACTGTGTTGGTCCCTAGAGGGCATCTGGAGGGTCTGTACTTTTCATACAGATGGCGTCAGTGATTGGATTCCCCTTCATACCTTGTTGGAGGCAGTAGTGGTGCAGGTGCAAACAAGCTTAATGTTACCTTTTAAATGTTTACATACCTCCAAGTGGGCTACTTATGTTGAATTGACTACATAAATCCAACAGCTTTTCTCCCATTTCTCCTGCTTGGGGACTTAAACACACACCACTGCGTGTGGCAGAGTACCACTTTGTCTGAGAGGGGCCTTCTAATTTACCAACGAGCCATCCCTCTTACGCCGTCTCAACTCCATCCATCATCAGGGGTTACGTCTTGCGACCGGAGCATTCTATACTAGTCCCGTCGAGAGTCTTTATGCTGAAGCTGCCGAATTACCATTGACCTACTGGCGCGACATACTGCTTTGTCGGTATGCCTGCCGGCTGTTGTCAATGCCCGACCACCCCTCTTATCAGTCCTTCTTCGACGATTCTCTCGACCGTCAGTATAGGTTGTATGTGTCTGCCCTGCTACCCCCTGGAGTCCACTTTCATCGCCTGCTTCGACAAATGGATTTTGCCCTCCCTACCACCTTCAAAGAGGGTGAGAGCCCGACACCATCTTGGCTCCAGGCTCCGGTTCACATTCATCGTGACCTCAGCACGCCCCCGAAGGAGGGTACTCCGGATGCAGTGTATTGCTCACAGTTTGTCGAACTTCGTGTGCGACTCTCCAGTAACACCTTTATTTACACTGATGGCTCCAAAACTGACGATGGTGTCGGCTGTGCCTTTGTCGTCGGGGACGTCACCTTTAAATACCGGCTCCTCAACCAGTGTTTCAGCTTTACGGCTGAGCTTTTTGCTCTCTATCAGCCCGTACAGTATGTCTACTGCCATCGCCATTTTCCGTGTGTACTCTGCTCTGATTCACTCAGTGCTCTTCAGAGCCTTGGAGCTCCATATTCAGTCCACCCCTTGGTGCAATGGATCCAGCAATCCCTCCATTATTTTGCTGCTGATGGCTCTCCTGTTAGCTTTATGTGGGTTCCAGGCCATGTAGGAGTGCCTGGGAATGAAGCTGCGGCCAAGGCTGCAGTCCTCCTGCCTCGGCCAGCCTCCCTTTGTGTCCCATCGTCTGACATTAGTGGGGTTGTTTGTAAGAGGTTTGTGTAATTATGGTGGGATACTTGGTCGTCACTTCAAGAAAATAAGCTCCTGGCCATAAAACCGTTCCCAACAGCTTGGACAAACTCCTCCTGACCATCTTGGCGAGAGGAGGTCATTTTGGTCAGGTTGCGGATTGGGCATTGCCGGTTTAGGCACCGCTACCTGCTATCCGGTAACCCCGCCCCGCAGTGCCCTTGTGGTCATGCATTGACAGTGCGCCAGGTTTTATTGTCGTGTCCCCGTTTTAATCAATCTCGTGTTTTCCTGTCTCTGCCATCTGCCTTACAGGAAATTTTAGCTGATGACGCTCGAGCAGCTGCTAGTGTTCTTCGTTTTATTACTTTGACGGACTTGTCCAAAGACATCTAACTCTTTTAATTATTTTATCTGCGTCTTTGTAAGAACTTTCTGGTGCCCCACCCCCCGTTTTACCAGATTATATGTGCACTTAACATTTGTGACTGGGCGCTAATGACCTTAGTAGTAGTAGTTGTTGTTGTTGTTCTGGTCTTCAGTCCTGAGACTGGTTTGATGCAGCTCTCCATGCTACTCTATCCTGTGCAAGCTTCTTCATCTCCCAGTACCTACTGCAACCTACATCCTTCTGAATCTGCTTAGTGTATTCATCTCTTGGTCTCCCTCTACGATTTTTTCCCTCCACGCTGCCCTCCAATGCTAAATTTGTGATCCCTTGGTGCCTCAAAACATGTCCTACCAACCGATCCCTTCTTCTAGTCAAGTTGTGCCACAAACTTCTCTTCTCCCCAATCCTATTTAATACCTCCTCATTAGTTACATGATCTACCCACCTTACCTTCAGCATTCTTCTGTAGCACCACATTTCGAAAGCTTCTATTCTCTTCTTGTCCAAACTGGTTATCGTCCATGTTTCACTTCCATACATGGCTACACTCCATACAAATACCTTCAGAAACGACTTCCTGACCCTTAAATCTATACTCGATGTTAACAAATTTCTCTTCTTCAGAAACGATTTCCTTGCCATTGCCAGTCTACATTTTATATCCTCTCTACTTGGACCATCATCAGTTATTTTACTCCCTAAATAGCAAAACTCCTTTACTATTTTAAGTGTCTCATTTCCTAATCTAATCCCCTCAGCATCACCCGATTTAATTTGACTACATTCCATTATCCTCGTTTTGCTTTTGTTGATGTTCATCTTATATCCTCCTTTCAAGACACTGTCCATTCCATTCAACTGCTCTTCCAAGTCCTTTGCTGTCTCTGACAGAATTACAATGTCATCAGCGAACCTCAAAGTTTTTACTTCTTCTCCATGAATTTTAATACCTACTCCGAATTTTTGTTTTGTTTCCTTTACTGCTTGCTCAATATACAGATTGAATAACATCGGGGAGAGGCTACAACCCTGTCTCACTCCTTTCCCAACCACTGCTTCCCTTTCATGCCCCTCGACTCTTATAACTGCCATCTGGTTTCTGTACAAATTGTAAATAGCCTTTCGCTCCCTGTATTTTACCCCTGCCACCTTCAGAATTTGAAAGAGAGTATTCCAGTTAACGTTGTCAAAAGCTTTCTCTAAGTCTACAAATGCTAGAAACGTAGGTTTGCCTTTTCTTAATCTTTCTTCTAAGATAAGTCGTAAGGTTAGTATTGCCTCACGTGTTCCAACATTTCTATGGAATCCAAACTGATCTTCCCCGAGGTCCGCTCCTACCAGTTTTTCCATTCGTCTGTAAAGAATTCGCGTTAGTATTTTGCAGCTGTGATTTATTAAACTGATAGTTCGGTAATTTTCACATCTGTCAACACCTGCTTTCTTTGGTATTGGAATTATTATATTCTTCTTGAAGTCTGTGGG
The DNA here is from genome assembly GCF_023898315.1 of Schistocerca nitens. Lineage (NCBI taxonomy): Eukaryota > Metazoa > Arthropoda > Insecta > Orthoptera > Acrididae > Schistocerca > Schistocerca nitens. The sequence goes on along the minus strand of NC_064615.1, from coordinate 1,163,854,272 downwards.
TATTTCGCCTGTCTCATACATCTTGCTCACCAGATGGTAGAGTTTTGTCATGACTGGCTCTCCCAAGGCCATCAGTAGTTCTAATGGAATGTTGTCTACTCCCGGGGCCTTGTTTCGACTCAGGTCTTTCAGTGCTCTGTCAAACTCCTCACGCAGTATCTTATCTCCCTTTTCATCTTCATCTACATCCTCTTCCATTTCCATAATACTGTCCTCAAGTACATCGCCCTTGTATAAACCCTCTATATACTCCTTCCACCTTTCTGCCTTCCCTTCTTTGCTTAGAACTGGGTTTCCATCTGAGCTCTTGATATTCATACAAGTGGTTCTCTTCTCTCCAAAGGTCTCTTTAATTTTCCTGTAGGCAGTATCTACCTTACCCCTAGTGAGACAAGCCTCTACATCCTTACATTTGTCCTCTAGCCATTCCTGCTTAGCCATTTTGCACTTTCTGTCGATCTCATTTTTGAGACGTTTGTATTCCCTTTTGCCTGCTTCATTTACTGCATTTTTATATTTTCTCCTTTCATCAATTAAATTCAATATTTCTTCTGTTACCCAAGGATTTCTATTAGCCCTCGTCTTTTTACCTACTTGATCCTCTGCTGCCTTCACTACTTCATCCCTCAGAGCTACCCATTCTTCTTCTACTGTATTTCTTTCCCCCATTCCTGTCAATTGTTCCCTTATGCTCTCCCTGAAACTCTCTACAACCTCTGGTTCTTTCAGTTTATCCAGGTCCCATCTCCTTAAATTCCCACCTTTTTGCAGTTTCTTCAGTTTCAATCTGCAGTTCATAACCAATAGATTGTGGTCAGAATCCACATCTGCCCCTGGAAATGTCTTACAATTTAAAACCTGGTTCCTAAATCCCTGTCTTACCATTATATAATCTATGTGATACCTATTAGTATCTTCAGGATTCTTCCATGTATACAACCTTCTTTTATGATTCTTGAACCAAGTGTTAGCTATGATTAAGTTATGCTCTGTGCAAAATTCTACAAGGCGGCTTCCTCTTTCATTTCTTCCCCCAAATCCATATTCACCTACTATGTTTCCTTCTCTCCCTTTTCCTACTGACGAATTCCAGTCACACATGACTATTAAATTTTCGTCTCCCTTCACTACCTGAATAATTTCTTTTATCTCGTCATACATTTCATCAATTTCTTCATCATCTGCAGAGCTAGTTGGCATATAAACTTATACTACTCTAGTAGGCATGGGCTTTGTGTCTATCTTGGCCACAATAATGCGTTCACTATGCTGTTTGTAGTAGCTAACCCACACTCCTATTTTTTTATTCATTATTAAACCTACTCCTGCATTACCCCTATTTGATTTTGTATTTATAACCCTGTAATCACCTGACCAAAAGTCTTGTTCCTCCTGCCACCGAACTTCACTAATTCCCACTATATCTAACTTTAACCTATCCATTTCCCTTTTTAAATTTTCTAACCTACCTGCCCGATTAAGGGATCTGACATTCCACGCGCCGATCCGTAGAATGCCAGTTTTCTTTCTCCTGATAACGACGTCCTCTTGAGTAGTCCCCGCCCGGAGGTCCGAATGGGGGACTATTTTACCTCCGGAATATTTTACCCAAGAGGACGCCATCATCATTTAATCATACAGTAAAGCTGCATGTCCTCGGGAAAAATTACGGCTGTAGTTTCCCCTTGCTTTCAGCCGTTCGCAGTACCAGCACAGCAAGGCCGTTTTGGTTAATGTTACAAGGCCATATCAGTCAATCATCCAGACTGTTGCCCCTGCAACGACTGAAAAGGCTGCTGCCCCTCTTCAGGAACCACATGTTTGTCTGGCCTCTCAACAGATACCCCTCCGTTGTGGTTGCACCTACGGTACGGCCATCTGTATCGCTGAGGCACGCAAGCCTCCCCACCAACGGCAAGGTCCATGGTTCATGGGGGAAGTTGAGCGCCCTAAAACCCCACAAATAATAATAATAATAATAATAATAATAATTTACCAACATCTCACAGACCATGATCTGTGACTCCTAGGTGATAGTTCTACCCATTTCAGTGCTGTGCATGGCACCTTTTCAACTATAGATCAAGTGATAGCCTCTCCTAATCTTGCAGATTCACTATATTGTTCAATTCGTGATAACCTGTGTGACAGGGACCATTTTCTGGCACTTCAGAGCAAACTGGTTTTTGTATGCCTCTGCTGTTACATTCGCCACCTCTATCGTTTGATCGTATTGATGAGATGTGCAATGCATCTGATGTGATCACTCGGCCCGCTGGAACTACTTTTCCCCTTTCTACAAGTCCCCCTTAATGTCGTCCAGTGCTTTGGCATACAAGAGACATTGCTGTAGCTATTTAGGATCGCTGCCGAGCCCTGCAACAATTCAAACAATATCTTTTGCAGACCAACCTTATCACTTTTAATTGACTTAATGCTAAGGCACAATGTTTAATCAAATGTAATAAGAAGGAATGCTGAGAGAAGTGTATCTTCTCCTTGGGAACGTCAACCTCTTCATCTCAGATGTGGGTCAACCTCCAGGGTCTTATGAGCCACCAGTGATGAACTACTGTTCTGGGTCTTGTCCCACAGGGTGGTTTCTGTACAGATTCATCAGTTCTTGCAGAACACCTGGCGGCCCATTTTACGCCAGCATAGGCATCCTCTTCCTATCCTGCTACATTTCTACTGTTTAACTCTTCACCAGCTGATTCCGTAATGAACCATTCACTGACTGAGAACTACTTCAGGCTTGTGCCTCGACACATGACACAGCCCCAGGCTCTGATTAAATTCATAATCAGGTGATCCCTGAATGTTGCTAAAGTCAGCATCTCTGCTAGGTCTTAAACTGTATGTGGATCCAATGTACCTTCCCCCTGCAGTGGCGAGATTGCATAGTTGTCCCAGTCCTTGAGCCAGGCAAGAACCAAATGTCTCTTGACAGTTACTGGTTGATTAGCATGACAAGTGTATTCTATAAGGTGTTAGAAAGGATGTTTTGCTCACACATTATGCTGGGTTCTTGAATGTCTGGGCCTTTTGTCCCCCTATAAGTGTGGTTTGTGGAAGGGGCGATCAACAACTTTCCATCTGCTTACGTTTGAAGAAGCAATCTGATAGTCTCCTTCTAAATGCCAACATCTGTCACAGTCTTCTTTTTGATCTGTTGACCTGCCTAAGGTGTACAAGATTGCTTGGAGTCATCACATTTTACTTACTCTCAATGCCCTCCATGACTGGTGTATTTGAGGCCCCCTACTGAATTTTATTAGTTACTTTTTATCCCACCGGTTGTTCCAGTTTAGAATTGGCACTTCACTGACCCCCTCGTGGGTCCAAGAGAAAGGGGTCCCACAGGGCTGTGTGTTGAGTGTTATCTCTTCCTAATTGCCTTTTATAGGCTTGTGACCTCAGTTGGGTGATTGGTCATCCCCTGCGTAGTACGTCGACTTTTGCGTTTAGTTCAGCTCCCAGTCCATAGCATCTGCAGCACCACCTTCAAAGCACAGTCTGGTGGACATCTTCAAAGTTCTTTCCCATCTATTCCATGTTTGTTAAGTCTGGCACCCCCATGAACTTCAGCTTCTGTTACATTCAGTTCTTAGAGTTACAGGGTGCTACTGTCTTTTACACTGATGGCTCTAAAACAGTGTATCAGACCAAATACATTTTTACGTCTGCTACTGGTATGGAACTACTGGGAACATGGAGTGTGTTCACGGAAGAGCAGACAGCCGTTAGCACAGCACTCTATTTTTTAAGCATGCTGCCGTTGACAATGTTTTACTGTGTACTGATGTAGCGTAGTCTTTCCCCAAATGGACGATATTGAGGCGGAAAAGTGGCTTGTGTGTTTCCAACAAGATGGCGCCCTACCTCATTGCAATAACCATGTGCGTGCAGTTCTTGATGCTCGCTTTCCGTGAAGGTGGATGGGCAGGGCTGGCCCAAAACTTTGGCCACCACGAAGCCCCGACTTAACCCCAGTGGACTTTCTCTTTTAGGGCCACATAAAAAATGTTGTGTACAGTGAAAATATCAGAGACATCAATCATTTACAGGAAAGAATCATCACAGTGGTTGGGACAGTTAAACCTGAAATGTTGGTGAGTATGTGGCGACAAGTGGAATACTATCTCAAGAGCAACAAATGGATCCCACATCGATACTCATTGATGTATTTTTTCGTTAATTTCCCCATTAAATTTATACTTAAAACCAGGGAGTTCTTTATCAAACACCCTGTATAACACATTAGAAATTGCCGCTCGTGGAAGTTGAACAGTGTACGCAAAGAACTAGAAGTGGGAATTTGATAAAAGCTTTGAAATTGAGTGACCAGAGATGAATGCAATGAATGGAATGGACAATAGCTCACTACTGGATAAAGTATGATGGAAATAGAAGAGTAATGAGTGACCACTGTAAAAAAGAACGAGGCAGAGTGAATTAGACCAAAGGAGGAATAAGGAATGCCAGAACTAAACGGGAAATTGTTGACCACCTGAAAAAGTATGATACCAATCAAAAGAGACCAGTCTGAAGAGAACAGTGGAAAACAGTTCCGTAGATGTCATTCCTTGGCCTTTGCTCTGTTTTTACTAAACCTGTTGCTTTGGACCTGTTTCTTTGTAAATGACTGATCTCTAATGTGATGTGGACATTTACTTGCCATAGAACTGAGTAAAAACAGTGTTTAGCCAATTTGTAAGTAGGTTAAGGCTGTTTCTTAAGTCATCAATCTTCTGACTGGTTTGGTGCGGCCCGTCCCGAATTCCTCTCCTGTGCCAACCTTTTCATCTCAATAGTAGCAGTTGCAACCAAAGTCCACACCACATCTGAGGCTTCAATTCTATTCAGCTCTGGTTTTCTCACAGTCAATGTTTCACTACCATACAATACTATGCTCCAAACGTACATTCTCATAAATTTCTTCCAGAAATTAATAGCTATGTTTCATACTAGTTGACTCTTGGCAAGGAATGCTCTTTTTGCCAGTGCTAGTCTGCTTTTGATGTCCTCCTTGCTCCGTCCGTCATTGGTTAGTTTTCTGCCTAGGTAGCTGAATTCTTTAACTTCATCTACTTCGTGACCATCAATCCTGACGTTAAGTTTCTCGCTGTTGTCATTTCTGCTACTTCTCATTACTTTAGTGTTTCTTCGATTTACTCTGCCCATATTCTGTACTCATTAGACTGTTCTTTCCATTCAGCTTATTCTTGTTAGCAATGCGTGAGCTGTTAAGCTGATTGTTCAATAATTCTCTCACTTGTCAGCTCTTGCAGTCTTCAGAATTTTGTGGATGATATTTTTCTGTTAGTCAGATAGTATTTCGCCAGGCGCATACATTCTACACACCAATGTGAATAGTCGTTTCGTTGCCACTTCCGCCCAATGATTCTTGAAATTCTGATGGGATGTTACCTATCCTTTCTGCTTTACTTGATCTTAAGTCCTCCAAAGCACTCGCAAATTCTGATTCTAATAGTGCTCCCATCTCTTCTAAATAGACTTTCGTTCCTTCTTCTGTCATATCAGACAAATCTTCCCCCTCATAGTCGTCCAATGTACTCTTTCCACCCATCCGCTCTCTCCTCCACATTTAACAGTGGAATTCCCATTGCATTCGTAATGTTACCCCCTTGCTTTTAATTTCACCTAATGTTGTTTTAACTTTCCTATTTGCTGAATCAGTCCTTCTGACAAAGATTTCTTTTTTGATTTCTTCACATTTTTCATGCAGCCATTTCACCTTAGCTTTCCTGCACTTCATTACTCAGCGACTTGTATTTCTGTTTTCCTGAATTTCCCTGAACATTTTTGTACTTTCTTCTTTCATTGATCAACTGATGTATTTCTTATGTTACCCATGGTTTCTTCGCAGTTACCCTCTGTGATCGTCTTTCCAACTTCTGTGATTGCCCCTTGTATAGATGTTTATTCCTCTTCAACTGTACTGCCTACTGAGTGACTCCTTATTGCTGTATCTCTAGCCTTAGAGAACTTAAGTGTATATAGTCATTCCTTAGTACTTCTTTGCATATTGATTGTTCCTTTCTAATCTCTTAAACTTGAGCCTAATCTTAATCACTACTGCATAGTGATTTGAGTCTGTATCTGCTCCTGTGGACAACTTACAATCCAGTATCTGATTTTGGAATCTATCTCACCATGTTGTAATGTAACTGAAATCTTCGTGTATCACTCAGCCTTTTCCAAGTATTCCTTCTCTTCTTGTGATTCTTGAACAGAGTATTTGCTATTACTAGCTGAAATTTATTACAGAACTCGATTAGTCTTTCTCCTCTCTCATTCCTTGTCCCAAGCCCATATTCTCCTATGACTTTTTCTTCTATTCCTTCCCCTACAATTGCATTCCAGTCTCCCATGACTATTAGATTTTCGTCTCCATTTATGTACTGTATTACCCTTTCAATATCCTCTTATACTTTCTCTGTCTCATCTTCAGTTTGTGATGTCGGCACGTATATCTGAACTATCATTGTCGGTGTTAGTTTACTGTTGATTCTGATAACAAAGTAACCCTATCACTGAACTGTTCACAGTAATACTCTTCTGCCCAACCTTCCTATTCATAACGAATCTTACTCCCATTATACCATTGTCTGCTGGTGTTAATATTACCCTATACTCATTTGACCAGAAAACCTTGTCTTCTTTCCATTTCACTTCACTGACCCCTACTATACCCAGATTGAGCCTCTGCATTTCACTTTTCAGATTTTCTAGCTTCTGTACCACAACCAAGCTTCTGATGTTCCATACACCAACTCGTAGAATGTTATCCTTTTGTTGGTTGTAGAATCTTCTCATAGTCGGCTCTCCCTTGGCAACCCCCTCCCAGAGATCCAAATGGAGACTATTCTGGAATATTTTACCGATGGAGAGATGATCATGACATGTTTTCAGTTACAGGCTACATGTCCGATGGATACAGTTTGTGTGTGTAATGCTCCAGTAGTGCTCTGAATAGATCATATAGACATGAATTCCATGTGAATCATGGTCAGTTTGTACAACCTAAGTGGAACTAATTTCTGTGGTCTCATTCTCTTGGTTACCTCCTTTAATAGTGTTAGGAGTGAAAAGTGTTAGTGTTTCATAATGTCACATAATAATACTGTATAGACCTCCCTCGGCCACAGCTTTGTATTGATCTATCACAAGGTCGAAAAGACTTGGTTCAGCCCGAGGCCCTCCAACAGCAATTTTTTTCCATCCCAGGGTTCAGAAGTAGTCTATACTGATAGCTCGATGGTTGTTGGTCATGTAGTCTTTGCTTGTGCTGAATTGTGCTCCTTGCCAGATACCGTGGCTGTAGTATTTTCCCTGTTGGGTTGGTAGTCATCTCTTGTGCTTTTGAGCATATCCATTTCTGCACCGGTGAGTCCTTTCTCATCTTCTGCAACTCCTTGAACAGTTTTCAAGCTCTCAACTGGTGTTACCACCGCCATCCCTTGGTCATGCTAATTTAGGATTCCCTATGTGCCCTTGAACAATGTGGATATCAGTGACCTGTGTCTGTTACCTGGGCCACATTTGGATCCTGGGGAATAAACTCACTGATAGCAAAATTGGCTACCAGTAAGCCGACTCTTGAGGTCAGTATTCTGTAAACAGACCTCCAGTCGGTATTACGCCATCAAGTTTTAGGAAATTGGAATGGCTCATTCCGACTTCACCAAACTAACTACGGGCGATAAAGGAGACTACGAATCTGTGGAGGTCCTGCAGCAGGCATCTTGGGAAGACTGTCCTTTGCTGGCTCAGCATTGGCCACACTTTGATTACTCGTCATCTCCTCCATCATGAGGACCCACCCCACTGTTGTGGTGGTTCTCATTTGATGGTGGTCCACGTTTTGCTGGTCTTTTCCAACATAGTCGCCCTGCGGCAGACTCTAGATCTCCCTTACTCACTACCCCTGTGATAGGAGATGATGCCTCAGCTGCTGACTTACTTTTACATCTTATTAATTGGCAGAAAACTCTGTTGCCTCCTCTGCCTATACCACGCTGTGGCTGTCTGGGCTTAGTGATCCACCCCAGCCATCACCCTACCTGCTCTTCTGCTCTTCCTTCCCTCCTCTCGCATGATCTGTTCAACTTGTTCGTCTCATGTCTGTATGTGCTTCTCTTGCCCTGTTTGTGTTGCTAGTCTTTCCTAGGCAATTACCCCCTGCGGGTTCGGGGGTACGAATAGACCCGCGGTATTCCTGCCTGTCGTTTTTCCAAATTTCCGTTGTTAGTGCGTGCCATTTGGGGAAGGACACCTTACATGGTGTTTTTCTATTGGTCCATCATGCACCACCATCTTGCATGTTACCTCTTGTCGTGTGGCGGGATTTACGCCCACCGTCTCCTGGGTTGCCTCCTTCTCGCCTTGTGCACAATACCATTCTTAGCACCCACGACAACTGTGGACCCTTTCAACACCTAAAATCCAGCACGGTAGCCAGTCCGTTGTTGTGGGGTCGTCATGTACCCTCTTGGTGGTAGCCCCCTGACCACGCAGGGATCGCACTACAGATGCCAGAGCTGTTTCCTCCCCATGCATGCCAAGGAGTATGTGCCCATCTTGTCTGGGGCACGGGGACTCCGGGCAACGGGATATCGGCCAGGTACCCGTTGCTTTGGCTGGGTGGCGCCCTTGGGGAGAGCCCTCGTTCGGAGTAGGTGGCATCTGGGCGGATGTGGCGCAATGAAGCGCAATAAATCACACCAAGCTGGTGGTCGCACGGCCACCAGCGTCTCTAAGCGAGGTAGAGTCGACTTTGTTGCTGCGCAATATGACCCTCAGACGTTCCCCTCGTTGGCTGCGCCATGGGAGGGACGCCGATCTAGTGCCAAGTGGGAGCCTTACGTACTGCAATACCTTGTTTGCAGCAGGACTGATGGTGACTCCTTTCTTACGACGAAGCCTCTGGTTTTTGTGGAACACCTGGAGGCTAAGTTTGGGGAAGTGGCGGGGTTGTCAAAAATGAGGAATGGGTCCATCCTCCTCAAGGCGTCCTCCCCAGCCCAGTCACGAGCGTTGCTCTTGTGTGATAAGCTGGGTGACGTCCCTGTTACCGTCACTCCCCACAGTAGCTCAAATATGGTCCAGGGGATTATTTACCATCGTGACCTCTTGTTGCAATCCGATGACGAGCTGAGAGCCGACTTGGAACGACGTGGTGTGCATTTTGTCCGTCGTGTACATAGAGGACCCAAGACAAACAGGGTGGCCACCGGTGCCTTTATCTTGGCCTTCGAGGGTGATGTCTTGCCCGAGAAGGTCAAGGTGATGGTTTACCGTTGCGACGTCAAGCCATACGTCCATACGTCCCTCCCCCGATGCGGTGCTTCCAGTGCTGGAAGTTTGGGCATATGTCCTCCCGTTGCCCATCCAGCGCTACATGTCGAGATTGCGGACGCCCCTCTCATCCCGACTCTCCATGTGCGCCTCCGCCTGTATGTGTCAACTGTGGGGAGCACCACTCTCCATGCTCGCCGGATTGCCCCGTTCTTCATAAGGAGCGGAAGATAATGGAATTTAAGACCCTGGACCAGCTTACTTATCGGGAGGCTAAACAGAAATATGAAAGGTTGTATCCTGCTTCCATTCGAACATCTTATGCTGCAGCCACATTATCGTCGCCCACGCGAGCGACGGTTGTCGCCTCATCTATGCCGCCTTCAGTGGGCCCTCGGGGCCGTGTATCTCTGTCTGCCCCCCTCGTGCCTGGGGGCAAGCCTTCCTCTGTTGCCCCCTTAGCAAACCCTCTTCTGTCGCTCCCCCCACTCGTACTTCGGGAGTGACATCTGCTCCACAACCGGGAGGCTCGATCCCTCCCCCTCCTTCTCCGCCGGCGTTGCCTCCGCCGGTTCCTCTCTCGCGGAAGGGGTCCCTCAGGGCTCTCCCTTCCTCCGTTTCTTCTCCTACCCAGCCGGATGTCAGCCAGTGGCTGAAGGTTCCGCCACCTGCTGGTCGTAGGGCTTCTGCGTCGTCGTCAGCCTCCGACGCTCCTTTAGAGAAGCTCTCCCAGCCCTCTCACCCTAAGGGCCGACGTGAGAAGAAGGAACGGCATCTGTCCAAGAAGAAGGACGTTCCGGCGGTTTCAGCACCGCCTGCTGTACATAGTCCTGGCTCCGGGGATGAGGTGGAGATCCTCGCCTCTGTCGCGGATCTCGCCCTCACGGAACCCTTGGGGGCCTCTCCTATGGTCTCAGCTGACTCTCCCCCGGTGGCGGCAGTTGGCTCTGAGGCGCTGTCTGCCTCTTAGTCGCATTCACGCCCTCCCAGTCCCTTCCTGCTTCCATTCTCCAATGGAACTGCGGTGGTTATTTCCGCCACCTGCCTGAGCTCCGGATGCTTCTGAGCGATTACCCTGTTCTCTGCATTGCTCTGCAGGAAACTTGGTTTCTGGCACTGCGGACCCCCGCCCTTCGCGGTTATCGGGGATACTATAAGAACCTCGCTGCCTGTCAACGAGCATCAGGTGGGGTTTGTCTTTTTGTTCACCACTCTGTCTGTAGCTCGCCAGTACCCCTTCAGACGCCTTTAGAGGCAGTCGCTGTCAGGGTTGAGCTCTCGCCGGCTATTACTGTTTGCTCTGTTTACATTCCTCCGGATGGGGAGCTCCCCCGACATGTCTTGGCTGCGCTGCTGGCTCAACTCCCGCCACCTTTGCTGCTTCTGGGCGATTTCAATGCCCACAACCCTCTATGTGGTGGGACTGTCTCCGATGTCCGCGGTCGGGCCGTGGAGCATGTGTTGGCTCAGCTCGACCTTAGCCTCTTGAATACTGGTGCTCCCACGCATTTCAGTGTGGCCCATGGCTCGTTCTCGGCCATCGATCTCTCTCTCTGCAGCCCCGGACTTGTCCCATCCCTCCACTGGAGAGTGCACCCTGACGTGTGTGGTAGTGACCATTTTCCCATCTATTTGTCACTGCCCCAGCGTCATTCTTCTGGGCGCCTGCCCCGCTGGGCTCTCCACAGGGCTGACTGGCCGGCTTTTACTTCTGCTGCAACCATTAACTCTCCCCCCCCAGGGTGACATTGACGGGGTGGTCCGTGTCTTAACCACATCCATCATTTTGGCGGCCGAGGCTGCCATCCCCCGCTCTTCTAGACTCCCTCAGAGGAAGGCTGTACCCTGGTGGTCGCCGGAGATTGCTGAGGCTCTTCGCGACCGTAGGCGGGCTCTCCAGCGTCATAGGCGGCACCCGTCTCTGGAGACCCTCGTCGCCTTTAAGAGGCTCCGTGCCTTGGCCCGCCGTCTTATTGCACGGCGTAAGCAGGAGTGCTGGGAGCGGTATGTCTCCTCCTTAGGCTCCCGTGTCTCCCCCTCGCTCATGTGGTCCCGGATCCGGCGGATTTATGGATACCAGACCCCTATGGGTGTACCTGGGCTCTCCTTGGACGGCGCTGTCTGCACGGACGCTGCCGCCATTGCTGAACAGCTTGCCGCGCACTTTGCGAAGAGCTCGGCGACTGCATCTTATCCCCCCGCCTTTCGCTCTCTCAAGGAGCGAGCCGAGCGGACGCAGTTCTCATTTCACACGCGTCGTTCTGAAAAATACAATGCTCCTTTCAGCGAGAGGGAATTCCTCGCTGCCCTCGCCGATTGCCCTGATACAGCACCAGGACCGGACTGCATCCACGCGCAGATGCTGAAGCATCTCTCCCGGGACTGCCAGAGACACATTCTCACGGTATTTAACCGCATTTGGAGCGAAGGCGTGTTCCCGTCACAATGGCGAGAGGGTGTTATTGTCCCCATCTTGAAGCCCGGTGCGGACCCACTGGCGGTGGACAGCTATCGTCCCATTACCCTCACCAACATTTTGTGCAAATTGCTCGAACGTATGGTGGGGCGGCGTTTGTGTTGGGTCCTTGAGTCGCGCGGTCTCCTCGCTCCATCCCAGGGTGGCTTCCGTTGGGGCCGGTCTGCCACGGACAATTTGGTGCGGCTGGAATCTGCTATCCGTACGGCCTTTGCCCGACGTCAGCATCTCGTTGCTGTATTTTTCGATCTGCGGAAGGCGTATGACACCACATGGAGGCATCACATCCTCGCCACGTTGTATGAGTGGGGTCCTCGTGGTCGGCTCCCGGCTTTTCTTCAAACCTTTTTATTGCGCCGCTCTTTCCGGGTGCAAGTCGGTGCCGCCTCTAGTTCATCTTATATACAGGAAAATGGGGTCCCGCAGGGCTCGGTGTTGAGCGTCTCCTTATTTCTCGTGGCCATTAATGGTCGGGCTGCAGCTGTGGGGTCGTCGGTGTCTCCTTCTTTGTATGCCGACGACTTCTGCATCTCCTTTAGCTCCACGACCTCGGGAGTCGCCGAACGCAGGCTGCAAGTAGCCATTCGCAAGGCAGCATCATGGGCTCTGACTCACGGTTTTCAGTTCTCTGCAGCCAAGACTCGAGTTATGCACTTCTGCAGGCGTCGGACGGTCCACCCTCATCCTGAACTTTACCTCGACGGCCACCTGCTTGAAGTGGTGGACACTTGCCGCTTCTTAGGTCTCGTGTTTGATGCCCGGCTCACATGGGTTCCTCATATTACTCAGCTGAAACAAAAGTGCTGGCGGCACCTCAACGCCCTCTGCTGCCTCAGCCACACATCTTGGGGTGCGGATCGCTGCACGCTGTTGCGATTGTACAGGGCCCTTGTGCAGTCCAGGCTTGATTATGGGAGCCTGGCCTATGGGTCTGCATCACCCTCAGTGTTGAAGTTAGACCCCATCCATCACTGTGGGGTTCGGCTTGCAACTGGCGCATTTCGTACGAGCCCCGTGGATAGTCTACTGGTCGAGGCCGGGGTTCCCCCGCTGCGGATTCGCCGTCGTCGACTGCTCGCCGACTATGCTGTCCATGTTCATTGCTCGCCAGGCCATCCCAATCGTCGCCTGCTTTTCCCTGTCACGGTCCTCCATCTGCCCGAACGGCGACCTCGGTCTGGGCTTTCCATAGCTGTCCGCGTCCAGTCCCTGCTGTCCGAACTGGGGTCATTCCCTCTTCTGCCTCCCTTCCGGGTCCGTGCACCTACGCCTCCCTGGTGTTTGCCCCGGCCGGCCGTCCGTCTGGACTTGGCACAGGGACCCAAGGACTCGGTTCCGCCTGTGGCCCTTTGTCGCCGTTTTCTTGCGCTCCTCGCCTCATTTCCGGGCTGTGAGCCTGTCTACACCGATGGTTCCCTGGTTGATGGTTGCACTGCCTACGCTTTTGCTCACGCTGCCCATGTTGAACAGCGCTCCTTGCCAGCTGGCTGTAGTGTTTTTACTGCAGAGATGGTGGCCATCTTGTGCACTCTTGAGCATATGCGTTCCTGCTCAGGTACGCCCATCGTCATCTGCAGTGACTCCCTGAGCAGCCTCCAGGCCATCGACCGCTGCTACCCCTCTTCTCCTCTGGTGTCCTCTTTTCGGGAGTCTGTTTCCACCGTTACCCGCTCTGGTCGTTCGGTGGTTTTTGTTTGGACGCCAGGTCACGTTGGCATCCCGGGGAACGAACGTGTTGACAGGCTGGCCAAAGGGGCGATAGACGCCCCAGCTTTGGAGATCGGCCTTACGGCTCGCGACCCGCAGCTGGTGTTGCGCCGTCAGGTGCTTGGGATGTGGGCTGCTGAGTGGCGTGGCATGACAGCCCCGAATTAACTGCGGGCTGTCAAGGAGACGACCGACGTGTGGCGTTCCTCCCTGCGGGCTTCTCGCAGGGACTCGGTGGTCCTGTGTTGGCTGCGCATCGTCCATACATACCTGACGCACGGCCATCTGTTGTGTCAGGAGGATCCCCCCCCTGTGTCGGTGTGGGTCCCGGCTGACGGTCGGCCACATTTTGCTGGAGTGTCCTCGACTGCGCACACTCCGGCAATCTTTTAATCTCCAGGGCACTTTGGCTTTGGTTTTATCCGACTATGCCTCCATGGCTGACAATGTTTTACATTTTATCCGTGGTAGTCCTTTTTATGGTTCGATTTAGGGAGGTCCTGCACCTTTCCCTTTCTGTGTCTTTTGTCCTCGTGTCTCTCAATATTTGTTGCTGTTTTGTTGTGTCGTCGGATGGTTGACTCTTTCCCCCCCCCCCCCCCCCCCCTTTTTTTTTTTTTTTTTTTTTTTGTCAGTCAACCAGTCTCCGGCCATTTTCTTTTCTTCTGTTTCTTTCTGTTTGGTGTTCGTCTGTACTCTTCTTTTCTGTAGTGTACGTTGGCTAATTTGTGTTCTTTAGTGCCTGGGGGGGGAGTCTCCTTCCCCTTGGGGTTTTATCTGCTCCGCGCCTTTGTCTCGTCTGTTTTTGGAATGGGGGACTGATGACCTTAGCTGTTTAGTCCCCCTTAAACATCCCAACAACCACCATCCTAGGCAATTTCTGAGTGCTGTACCTCTGGTAAGTGATGGGTGATGTATGTTCTCTCATTGCAGTCTGCTTTCGAGGGCTTCCAGCTGCTTCCTAGATAGGACACTTTGCTGCCTTTCTTCCTGTATCCCTCCTTTCCTCATTTTTTTCCCCCTTACCTAGCCTTTTTTGACCTTTGGTAGACCTTGGGGTTTTCTTCTCATTGGTTTTGCACAGTAGGCCATCTCTGATGTAGAGACACGTTGACCTCTCTGTTCAAGGAAAAAGGGACTGATGACCTAGTAGTGTGCTCCCTTTAATCAACCAACCAACCTCCCGTGGCTTGATCATAATGTTAACTTTATCTGCTTTGAGTATGTGGTATCCACATCTGCTCATAAGTCAAGGGTGGCTGCTCTCTCCATACGTGAAATGTTATTGTAGGGTGTACCCATGTAAACACTTGACAAAATTACCTACAAATTTTCTCTGATGCATCTGCTGTTATTAAATTACAAGAGAATTGCTGGATGTCAGAAATTGCCTACCATATTTCAGCAAAGTCTTCTGTTCACTGATAAAGTATTGTTAAGTTCCTCTATTAAGGCCCTACTGGTACGTGTGTAGGGGGCCTACTTGTACCTGTGTTGGGTACTTCTAAATCACTGCAGGAGTGTACTTGGGGAAAGTTCTCCTTATCAATATCAGGTGAATCAGATTCTGCAAAATCACAGCAAAACATTAGTGATGTGGAACGTGAAGTTTCCCAGTGACGGCATTCTAGGTTGTGTTCAGGTGGTAGTCATAATTTTGATGAATACAGGTTTTCCGGCAGTTGTATTACCACTGATTCAACAACATTGGAATTGCACAAATTTGTTATATGTGCCACAATGTTTGTTCCATTATAATCCATTGAATGACAAGAAACAGAAAATGTCTGGTACTTGAGAATTTGCTGCCTTGTGAAGGAATTGAATAGCTTCCAGTTGCCTGTTTGACTTATATAACACAGTATTTGTACAGTAATATTACATTCCTGTGCACATTTCCTGCTGAAGGACGCTTGTGTGTCAGATATATCAGTAGATAAATATTTTAATCATGTTAGCAGCGACATAAAGTAGATAATGAAAACTGTAGAACTTAATTGTGAGCTAGTTAGCTGCAAAGTTTTATGTGCACTATTTATGAGGTACGTCTCATATTTAATGATTTGTTAAAATATTCTTTACATCATGTATCTTTTTTGAAAACATGAGTTGTCACTATCTGAAACTGTTGTAGCCATAAATAATTGCGCAGCCAATCTTCTTCTGTTGCTACATAGTTTTTCAGTTGAGGAATTTATCTTGAATTGAAGTAATCATAAATAACACTGTTAACCGTTTTACAGGTTCCACTGGAAGTGCTGGAATCACTCTGCACTAAGAGGAGAGTGTTCAGTGTAATAATGGAAAATTATCCAAGCCTACTTTCGTGCAGAAGTATGTCAGATAAAGGTATCAACAAGCTTCCTGTAACATCACACTCAGTTTCTCACCGTATCCCAGTGTCAATGGAGGTGCACATTCCCAAGAAAGAAGAATTAATTCCAGCTTGCGAGTACGAAGGAAACGATGCAGAAAAACCTACTCAGCAGGCTACATCACCACTGCTGCCTAATGGAGGAGTGACACAGCCAATAAATATAATTCCACTGGCTACAGGGCCATCAAACTACCTGAAAGGCATCCGTATGCACAGGTGATAAGTGTATGATTGCACAGATATAAGTTTTCTTGTTGTATATGAATGCAGGTGTGTGTGTGTGTGTGTGTGTGTGTGTGTGTGTGTGTGTGTGTGTAAATTCTGTAATGTTATATCCATATTAGTTGTATCAGAAATATGAGAATAGGCAAATGGGGAACCACATTATGTTTCCTGAATACATGCATTTCTCTCTTACTGGGAGTGAATGGCTATTTACGATCTGTACAGAAACCAGATGGCAGCTATAAGAGTCGAGGGGCAAACAGTGATTGGGAAGGGAGTGAGACAGGGTTGTAACGTATCCCCGATGATATTCAATCTATATATTGAGCAAGCAGTAAAGGAAACAAAAGAAAAATTTGGAGTAGGGATTAAAATCCATGGAAAGAAATAAAAACTTTGAAGTTTGCCGATGCCATTGTAATTCTGTCAGTCAGCAAAGGGCCTGGAAGAGCAGTTGAATGGAATGGACAGAGTCTTGGAAGGAGGATATAAGATGAACATCACAAAAGGAAAATTAGGCTAATGGAATGTAGTCGAATTAAATCAGGTGATGCTGAGGGAATTGTATCAGGTAACGAGACACTTAAAAGTAGTAAATTAGTTTTGCTATCTGAGGTGCAAACTAACTGATAATGGTCAAAGTAGAGACGATATGAAATGTAGACTGCCAATTGCAAGGAAAGCGTTTTTGAAGAAGAGAAATTTGTTAACATCGAGTATAGATTTAAGTGTCAGGAAGTCGTTTCTGAAAGTATTTGTATGGAGTGTAGCCATGTATGGAAGTGAAACTTGGACGATAAATAGTTTATACAAGAAGAGCATAGAAGCTTTTGAAATGTGGTGCTACAGAAGAATGCTGAAGATCGGATGGGTAGATCACATAACTAATGAGGAGGTACTGAACAGAATTGGGGAGAAGAGGAATTTGTGGGACAACTTCACTGGAAGGGATAGGTTGATAGGACATATTCTGAGGCATCAAGGGATCACCAATTTAGTACTGGAGGGAAGAGTGGAGCGTAAAAATTGTAGAGGGAGACTAAACAGATGAATACACTTCACAGATTCAGAAGGCTGTAGGTTGCAGTAGGTACATGGAGATGAAGCTTGCACAGGATAGAGTAGCATGGAGAGCTGCATCAAACCAGTCTCTCAACTGAAGACAACAGCAAAACAAATATCTACATACCAACCAAGGGTGTGGATGATGGGGACATTGAAGAAACTCGTGATAATATCATTGACCTAACAAAATATGTTTAAGATCTGATGGAATAGCCTTAAATTTGTTGAAAATGCAGCAGTAAGGGTACTAGTATTCAAAACAACATTACGAATTATAGTTGAGATACTAGATTTAATATGTAATGAAAAAGTAAAAATGTTGAAAGTGAACGGGAAGAAGTCACCCGGAAATGAAATTAGCTGTATATATATAGACATTCTAGAGAAGAACTGATGGCAAGTAGTTGTCAAAGATAAATACTTACATTAAAACATGGAACTGTAGATGCTTCACATAGGCTATTTAATAATAACCACAGGGATCACAGAATAAGGAGCATAATGATGAAAAAACAGTTAAGGTAATTGGGTAGTGGAAATAGAAGAAACACTGGGGTAAACTTTAGAGTTGACCAGAAGAAATTCTTGATAGAAAAAGTTTGCTAAAATAATATGCAACTCTTATGGGCATCAGGCCATAGAACAAAGGAAGAATTATTGACTGGTAAGTTTTGGTAGAATTTAAATACTTTTAGGCATAAAGACCACTCACCAAAAAGCAGAAGTATTGCCTTAGACATACAAAACAAAGACAACTTCCGAGCTTGCAGAGTAAATCCTTTCTTGAGCTAGAGTAAGAGTACAAACGAAGAGAGAGAGAGAGAGAGAGAGAGAGAGAGAGAGAGAGAGAGCACACGCGCACACACACACACACGTACATACGTACACACGGTCCCCTACATCGTGTTGACTGGATGCACAATGCCAGGACTGCAGGTACATGAAATAGTGTAGGGGTGGGGAGGATTGTGCTAGGTGGGGTGGGTAGAGAGGGGGAGGTGTAGAAGGCAGGAAGAGGGGTTGGGGTGGGTAGCTAGTGGCTCTGGGGGAGGTAGCTAGTTGGCTGGTAGGAGTGTGGGAGAGACAGGTGCCAGGTCCATAGGCTATGCATTTGATGCATAGATGTTGAAATCAGAGGGGAGGGGGCACAAAATGAAGGTGACCAGGGGCATGAACTAAGAGGGTGCGACAGGATGGAGGAAGGGGAAACTATTGGGTGAAGGGTGGGGACAATGGACAGGTTGTATATGCCCTGAGATGACTGGAAAATCTGGGAAAACCCAGGAACTTTTTCGTCTGAACTGTGAAAAACGTGGTAATTTTTTGGAATTCTGGGAATTTTACACTGTTTCAGCCTTCAGTCAATTTTTTTTGTAATTTTGACTGGTAAGAACTGGTACTCTAGCAAAGAATATTACTGTATCCTGCTACTGCAGAATAATACTGCAGCAGTAAAACATAAATGAGAAAAAACCAAAATATAACTTGAATTGCAATGGAAATGCACCATTTACAACAAGGAAACACAGTGCACAAACGAGTGTGTGCTAACAGCAAAAAATGTCAAAGGCTTTAGGATGAAGACTATGCAATACTTCCAATGAGTGTGATGACCCAACTGTTTACATTAGGTTCGTTTGAGCAGTTGCCAGCGGGCTTATGTGCTTGTGCTGTAGAGTCGTGTATGAGCAGCACCTTCTTCTGCTTCTGGCTGCTTGAAGTGTTGCTGTTTGCTGTATTGGTAGTAGCAGCAAGCAGCTGGATGCTAACAGGAAAAAATTTTATGGTGTGCCCAAGCTGCCAGATTTGTGTATGCGCAGAGCAAGTTGTTGTTTGGAGGGGGGGGGGGTGGTAAGTCAGTTGGTCTCCATGTGATCCATGCTTACATTTAGTGATTTTGCTGTTTCCTCTTTGTTTACAGGTCTCATGTCAAATGAAAACAAAATAAATTTTTGTGGCTGGGAGCTATCAAGTGAATTATAATACATTCGCATAATTATGGAAGTTTAAATATGTTATTAGTTCAGTTTTCTGATTTTATTTTATTTATAATTGCCTTGCAAAACAATGAAGTTATTTATGTTTGTTGCTAAAGAAATTTGGCTGTTATTAATCTTTCTCACTGAGGCAATTAATTTATTTGAAACGAAGTGTTTCATTCAACAATATTGGCTAGTGTCAACTGTTGGCTGAATTTCAAATACATGCTTTCATGTTCTTGCATGTATAGCATTATGCCATAATAAAGAGCCAAACATGAGATGATAAAGTACTTCTACTCCAAGAAAATTTACATCCTGAAAACCGCAATGGAAAACTTAATATCAGGTTGGGGTGTACTTCATTGGGAATCTGGACATACAACTGTGCACTGAAAACCAAATTGTGCATTTTTCTTTTAGACATAATGTAAGATCTCTTACTGCTTTATACTCGTAAACATATATGCTTCCTCCCTCATTGTAGCTGTGAACACACAGCAACGCCTGTGTTTTCTTCCTCCGGCAACTGCTGAAATGAACCTATTTCTAACAGGTCACGGGGAAATATTGTGAATGGTGGTTTGAGAAGCATTACTGTAAAGTGAATTTTCTTTTACACAACATGAATTATGTTATGTATGAGAATTTGCGATGAATTTTTTATATCACAGAGCATTTGACTCTCGTTTAAGACTTAATACTTTGAGGACCACCGACTTAGACGAATTTCGATCCCAGAAGACCAGACATTTATGTTAATCATTTTAAATTTCGTGGCACATTCTTGTGATCCATTTTAACCCATTGAGTGCTGCACCGACGTGTGAGGCTGGCCGTGTCAAGCCTGCCCTTGGGGCCGCCTAATTCGTGTACCTGCGGGGGGGAACTTTTTGTACCATTTAACAGATTTACACACAGATGCAACAGAGCTTAATAGGATATTGTAGTGGTCTACTGCTCCCATATTCGCATTGTAATCAACAACACATTGCAGCTTCATTACTTTTTCGCCAGTCATCCTGTTTCTTTCCCGTGTCACGCATTTCTGTAGCGTCGCAGGTAGTCAGCATGAATACTTCTCTTGTCGCACCACTTGAAGGCAAGCATTGCGTCAGTTGACATAAGCTCAACTCCTCCTCGTTTCAGTTTCTTTTGTAGCTTTGGAAAGTTGTGCCTGTTCTTACGTACAGTACCGCATGCTGCTGTTCTCTGGTTGTGAAGCCAGAGGAACAAGGCTGGACTTGTATACCAATTGTCGACATACAGGGTAAGTCCACGTTCAAGGTATTGCTTCATTAGTGTTGCCACAATATCACCAGATTTCCCCAAATTATGGACTTCAATTTCTGTTGTTGTGCCTGTGAATACAATGAAATCAAAGATGTATCCAGTTCTACAGTCGCACAACGCGAATGTTTTGATTCTAAATCTACTTCGTTTTGAAGGAAAGCATTGTTTAAAAAGATGAGACCTTTGAACAATAATAGGCTTTCATCGACAAGAGTGTTTTGTATGGATTAAATGCAGTGTGGAACGCCACATGAACTGTATCAGTTATTTTCCTAATTTTAAACAAACTGTCATCTCCATGATTGACAGTTTGTCACTAAAATGCAACATTCTCAAAAGTAACATAAAACAGTCAAGAGACATAACTTCACCAAAAATTTGAGTACTCAGAAGTACATCTCTGGACCAGTATTCCTTTATTCTCAACTTTTTGACACGAGCCATGAGAAGTCAAATACCAATGAAGCTATACATTTCCTCAAAACCTGTATCTTTCCAGGTGGATAGACAAGAACGAACGGATTCAAACGAATTTGCCATGGTGAAAGTGAAAAATCGCTTCGTTTAAAGTGCTACAAATACAACAGATCTTTTGATAGAAATAGCATGAAAAAGGATAGAACGCTTGAATCAGGCGCTAGTTGGCAATTACGTCCTGAAGATGAGTCATCAAATGCATGAAGTACTGGACTGAAATCACGTTTGTGCCCATCAGACTTCTCATTTTCACTGTAGATTGGCCTTTTACGTATTGATTTGTCTTCACTCTAAAGAAGAACTGTCCTGGCGAGTTCTGCTAGGTGAAGTACGAGGGGCATTTGAAAAGTCCGCGCAAAAATAAAAACTACTTACGTGCTTGGGGTAAATCTTTTTTATTTTTCGACATAGTCTCCTTTTAGACTTATACTCTTCGTCCAGCGCTGTTCTAATTTGTTGATCCCTTCCGAATAATAGGAATTGTCCAAGTCTGCAAAATAGCTATTAGTTGCTGCAGTCACCTCCTCGTTTGAATAAAATCTTTGTCCCGCCAGCCATTTCTTCAAATTGGGGAGCAAATAGTAGTCAGAGGGAGCAAAGTCTGGAGAATAGGGGGGACGTGAAATGAGTTGCAATCCTGTTTCCAATAATTTTGCGACCACAACTGCTGAGGTGTGTGCTGGTGCATTGTGATGGAAAAGGACTTTTTTGTGGTCCAATTGCTGGCGTTTTTCTTGCAGCTCGGTTTTCAGATGGTTCAGTAACAATGAATAATATGCACCTGTAATAGTTTTACCCTTTTCCAGATAATGGATGAGGATTATCCCTTGCGAATCCTAAAAGACAGTTGCCATAACCTTTCCGGCCGAAGGAATGGTCTTCGCCTTTTCTGGTGCAGAGTCTCCCTTGGTAACCCATTGTTTAGACACTTGCTTGCTCTTAGTATAGTAATATATCCATGTTTCATCCACAGTGAAGAAACGATGCTTAAAGTCCTGTGTATTCTTCCTGAGCAGCTGCAAACCATCCTTGAAACATGTCACACGATTCCGTTTTTGGTGAAGCGTGAGCAATCGTGGAACCCATCTTGAGGATAGCTTTCTCGTGTCCAAATGTGTATGCAAAATATTATGTACCCTTTCATTCGAGATGCCCACTGCACTGGCAATCTCACGCACCTTAACTCTTCTGTCATCCATCTTCATATCATGGATTTTATCAATGATTTCTGGAGTCATAACCTCCACCGGTTGCCCAGAACGTTCAGCATCACATGGGCCCATATGGCCATTCCTAAAATTTTGAAACAACTTATAAACTGTTCTAATCAAAGGTGCAGAGTCTCTGCAATGTTTATCAAGCTTCTCTTTAGTCTCCTGAGGCATTTGCCTTTCATAAAGTAATGTTTAATCACCACACGATATTCTTTTTCGTCCATTTTTTGACACTGACTCGACTTCCTTGATTCACACGAACACCAAATATAAAGAAATAAACCAATATGGCTGAAACTTGGTGTGTCATCTTACCAAAGATGGTACTAACTAAACATGGCCTCGATACGCGCCGGTGGTGCCATTTCTCGGATGCCCCTCGTATGTGGAGGTTTATTACTACGAGATTCTTCTGATGAATCTTCATTGTCACTACATTCATTGAAGATGCTACACTCACTCTCACTCCTTGTCAGTATCTCCAGTATCTATTCGTCAGTGCCACAACGCTGATGTGCCATTTGTCTATGGAACTCAAAAGTGACAGCACTCTAAAAATCCTGATGAAATGGCAGATAGCTAAACGACACCCCAGAAGAAGAATGCAGAAGATCACATGAATCCGCTAGCACGAATGTCGAATAGCAACTGCGGAATCCGTAGCAGTGTTTCTTATATAGCAGGGACAGTGGCACAGAACAACAAATAGGGTAAATCCATCCCAGGGAGTGCACGGGACAAAAGAACTTGCGACGGGCTGGCATGTAGCCCTGAGCGGCCATTGACATCAGCAGGCCCACAGCCAGTGGAACCGGCTGCGGTATAAGCCGTCATTAGGACTCAAGTACTGGCCAGGCTGCGTGGCGAATGCCGTCTGCAGGGCCCATGGGAAAGCCCATTTCAGCAGCAAACAACGTCCACAAGCCCCGCGGCAAGGTGGAGTGCCACAGCATATCACGTCTGCAGTACTCAAAGGGTTAAAGTACAACACATGCACAAAAAAACAAAAAAATAAAAATATTACATGTGAAAGCTTAGCATTTCTTGTAGGTACATTGTGTACATTGATTTAAATCATTAACTTTTCGTTTTTGTGTGTTCATGTTACTTAACAGTTATGTTGATATTGGCTGAGGCTAACTACATCATGTCATATGCGCTGAATATCTGCTGTCATTGGCAGAGAGGATCACGTGACATGAGCTATGATTGGCTTACAAAAGGGCATCACAATCTCAATATGAATGCTTCGGAAAGTAACGTGCTGTGTTTGGAATCAAATTTGTACTTTTGTAATACCAAAATATGCAGCGTATCGTAATACAAAAATATGCAGCATACATGTTGCTGAACATCAAATATCTTCCCAGATCATATTTTTTGCAGGGTTTTGTTTCCTACAGTGCCGGAAAGTTCTGTGCCTCTGTATAAAACTGTAGCCATTCATAGGATTGATAAAATTCCAAGGGAAAGTATACTTTCTCTTAACACGGAAAAAGTGTATTTTGAACTGGGAAATCTGGAAAAAATCTGATTTTTTTTTCCATTTTTTGTTAATTACTGAAGGTATAGGCTAAGAAATGTTGTGGGGGCAAAGGATACATTGCCAGGGTAATTCCCATCCGTGTAGCTCAGGAAAGATAGTGGTGGAGGGAGGACTCCAAATGGCCTGGGTTGTGAAGCAGCCACTGAAATTCAGCATGTTATGCTCAGCTGCATGTTGTGTGTGCAACCAGATGGTCAGCTTTGTTCTTCGCCATAGTTTGGCAGCGTGCATTTATCCCGGTGCGTAGCTGTTTGGTTGTCTTACAGACATAAAAGCTGTGCAGTGATTGCACAGAGTTGGTATACAACATGTCTGCTTTAACAAGTGTCCTGGCCTCCAGTAGGACAGGATAAGCCTATTAAAGGATGGCAGTGGGTTGTTGTGAGTGGGTGGATTGGGCAGGTACTGCATCAGTCTTTCACTGGGATGTGATCCCTATTGAAAGGGGTTGTGGATCAGAGTGGCTTAGGAATGGACTAGGATGTTATGTAGGTTGGGTGGACCACAAAACACCACTTCAGAAGGGGTGGAAGGATCTTTGGTAAGATGTCTCTCATTTTGTGGTGTGATGACAGATATGTAGGCACCCCGGTGGTCCCGGTCGCCTACGGTGGACTGGATGGCCGAGTGGTGACCTCTCCAGTTGTCAGGATGCTAGGAAATGGCTGTAGAAGCGCCAGAAATGCCAAAGAAACATTATTAATTCATAACACCTTTATTCCTGCCGAGTACAACGTGACTTGGTGATATCAATGATTTTCCCCGAGTCCTCGCTGACTCGTAGCGATGACACCAGATCCGGGCCGCGCAGTCTTGCTAGTGCAGCGCCTTGTGCTGTGACGTAGTGGAGGAATGTCCTTACTTCGGCCGCGCGTGGCTGGCGGTGCCCAACACTAAATTGTGATCCCTAGATGCCTCGGAATGTATCCTATCAACCGATGATCCCTTCTTCTAGTCTGGTTGTGCCACAAATTTCTTTTCTCCCCAATTATGTTCAGTTCCTCCTTGTTAGTTACATGGGCAACCCACCTAATCTTCAGCATTCTTCTGTAGCACCACATTTGAAAAGCTTCTGTTCTCCTCTTGTCCAAGCTGTTTCTCACCCACATTTGACTTCCATACAAGGCCATCACAGAAATACTTTCAGGAAAGACTTCCAGCATGATGTTAACAAATTTCTCTTCAGAAACACTTACCTTGCCATTGGTAGTGTACCTTTGATATCCTCTCTACATCGCCCATCATCAGTTATTTTGCTGCACAAATAGCAACACTTATCTACTACTTTGTATCTTGTTTCCTAATTTAATTCTGCACTTTAAGGTCCTTTGCTGTCTCTGACAGAATGAAGTCAACGCCAGTCCCTCACAAACCTGACACTTCAGAATCACTTCCTCACTACATACATAAAGTCTCCAAAATGGAAACCCTTGCGCTGGCTGCTGTGACCGAGCGGTTCTAGGCACTTCAGTCCGGAACCGCGCTGCTGCTATGGTCACAGGTTCAAATCCTGCCTCGGACATGGATGTGTGTGATGTCCTTAGGGTAGATAGGTTTAAGTAGTTCTAAGTCTAGGGGACTGATGACCTCAGATGTTAAGTTCCATAGTGCATAGAGCCATTTGAACCATTTGAAACCCTTGCTCTCCAGTACCTGGAAGAGAATGCCAGATACCATTCCCATAAATTGTCCAACCTGTTGACATCCTGCTCCACCACTCATAGGATACAGATCTTGCTTAGCTGACCTTTTCCAGTTTACCACATCCTCCAAAACTCCCTCTCGACACTCCAAAAAATCCAGAACCCAGTCAGACCCACAAGACACTGTTGTTAATCTTTCCACAAAAAACCTCAATCCTACATAATTCTCAGTCCTCTCCATAGGCTTCACTTTCAGATCCACACGGAAGTATAACCGTGATGGACTTGCCAAAGACCCACTTTCCTTCTGCCATTCTGTACAGTGGAAATACTTGCCACCAACTCCTCCAACCAAAGCTAACGTGAAGCCTCACACAGTTCATATCACCATCCAACTTTAATCTTTCCATCTAACCATGCCGTAATCACCTTCCAGAAACTCCTTACATCCAACTTGGTGTCGTCATCCTTCCCCAAGTCCATTCCAAAGAACAAAAACCTTTCAGCAGACAAAAAGACAACCATACACAACCTCTCAACAGATCCTGACCTAATAATGCTCCTTTGCAGACAAAGGCTCCACAACTGTCTTGATGTGCACGACAGAAGGCTTCTGCCAACTGTCTTGACTCCTTCAAATAAGTTCTACCATAATGATTCCATCCCTACTGAAATACTTCAGCCCATCCCAGAACCTCTTATCTCCTTGCCCTGATGACATCCTACACACTCACCTTCTAGTTGCTCCCAAATGTGCAGACCAACACTCCTTGATGCCCCACTGTAGCTGGTTATTGTGCTCCTCTAGAATTTTAGCTCTTGTTGACCAACACCTCCAACCAGTTCTCCAAACCCTAGCTACCCACGTCAGAGGTATTAACCACATCCTTTATCCCCTAAATCACTCCAGGCAAATGCCGGGATGGTTCCTCTGTAAGGGCACGGCCGACTTCCTTCCCCATCCTTCCCTAATCCGATGAGACCGATGACCACGCTGTCTGGTCTCCTTCCCCAAAACCAACCAACCAACCACATCCTTTATCAACTCCCCACCATCCCTACCCCTGTTATCTCCTGTATCCCACCTTGTCACTGCAGTAGTAGTCACATTTCTATTCACAAACATCCCTCATGCCTGTAGCCTCACTGCTACCGAACACTCCCCTCTCGTATTGTGCTTCAGGTTTCAAATCCCCTCATACAAACTGTAGCCTGGCCCAAAACTACTACTTCTTTGAAGTGAAGGTATATAAACAAATCTGGCACAGCCATGGGCACCTGCATGATGCCCTCCTTGGTCAATCTATTTGTGGGCCATCCAGAGGGAAACTTCCTAGCCTTCCAAAACTCCAAATCCTGGTCTGGTTGAAGTTCAGTGATGATATCTTCATGATTTAGATTGAAAAGCAAGACACACTATCCTCCTTCCTTTGCAACTTCAACATGTACTCTCCCATCTGTTTCACCAGGTCCTCCTCAAGTCGAGGTGTCAACCTCCAGGAGTTGTGATGACTCCATCCACACCTCTGTCCACATTAAAACCCGCCAAGCACCAACAGTTCCTGCATCTTGACAGCTGCCATATGAAAAAATCCCTCCCATGGACAGTGTATTTGCAGTGACAAGAACTCCCTTGCCCAGTACACTGAAGGCCTCAAGAGGGTGTTCACAGACAAGCACTACCCCATAAACCCACTCTGCAAACGAGATTTCCCATGCCATATTCTCGTACATCATCTTCACACAGTATGACCCTCGGCTGGAACTACTGAACCCTATCTTCCCAAGATCCTTCCCACTTCGCCTAAAGTGGTGTTTTGTTACCTACCCAACATGCACAACATCCTAGTCCATCTCTATGGCACTTCTGCACCCAACCCTTTGCCACAGGGACCAGATACCTGTTGAAGACCCAGGTGCAAGACCTGTCCAGTTCAGGCACCCAAAACTGTGTGCTCCAGTTCTGTAACAGTCTTATCATGTCCTATTGGAGGTCGGGACACATGTGAAAGCAGCCATGTCGTATAGCAACTCTTGGAAATCTCTGCACAGCTTTTCATGTTGGTATCACAACCAAACAGGTGTTGACTAGGATGAATGGTAAACTGCCGAACAGGCAAAGAACAAAGTTGACTACATTACTGCACAACATACAGCTTGATCATAACTTGCTAGACTTAAGTGGTTGCTTCATAGCCCAGGTCACCTGGATTCTTCTCTCCACCACAACAAGCTTTACTGAACTACACAGATGTGATTTATTCTTGCAGTATATCCTTCACTGTCACAACCCTTCAGGCCTCTATCTCAGGTAACCCACTGTCCCCACAACCTGCATCCATTAGTTTCCCCTTCCTCTGTCCTATCATCCCCTCCCAGTCCACATCTCCTGGTCTCCTTCATTGTGCACCCCTTCCCAGTGGCTTCAACATCAGTGCATCACAGGCTTCGCCCTAGCACTTGCCACATGTCCCTGTTGCATTACCCTCAACCCCTCTCACTGCCTCCCACCTTTTCCTCTCTGTCCACCCCACCCGACACAGCCCCCACCTCAACTTGCTCCACATGTCAGTCTGCAGTTGTGGCATTGTGTGTCCAGGTGACACAGGTGTGTGTGTGTGTGTGTGTGTGTAACAGAATAACTGACATGTGATTCTGAAAAGAATGTAACTGTTACACTTACAAAGAAAGCTTAAGTGGATCGATACAAATACTACCACATAATATGTCTAGTGCGTATAACAAGTGTTAAAAATTCTCAAACACAGTTCTATCCAATGAATGGATGCAAAAATGATTGTATGGAGAGCTGCAGTGTAGTTCCATGAGAAGTAGGAGACAAAAATACTGGGCGTAATGACAGAACAGACTTAGGAAAAACAAGAAAATATACAGTACATTATTGGTTTAGAGAAGGCGATTATATTGAACAAAGTAAAATATCTTCCATTCGTAGGCAGTGGGGTATCTACTGTAAGGCTGTAAGTATACTCCCATCTCCTTATGTGAAGGAGATTGGATTAATTAGCACTGATGGAATGATAAGAGACCAGAATCAGTAAAAGTATGAGGCTCATCTTGCCGTTGACAGAAAAGATGCAGTTTGCTGCTGAAATATGGCAGTAGTTTGTTTGGAATGAATAGGAACTTAGTTGGAGACTTAATGAAATGGAGTAGAGTGCTAACAAGTGAATGGTCCGTCTTGTAATGTTTTCAACCCAGTTTGATTTTTTTTTTTTGTTTCACTGTTAGTCAGCCTTGCAAACTTCTATGTGCCAACATGATCTAGGTGTTTGCTATGGAAAGTGTGAATTAGAACATCTTTCTCATGGCTTCCACACTTGAAACTACCTGCAATTTGCTAGTGCTTTCATGTTACTACATACATTGCTTTGTGAGGAGACTGTTGTATCACATCTTGAAAGATAATTGTATATTTGTGGAGAAATATCTCAAATTTTACCCATTATGTTCTTTTCAAAGTAGTAAGGAGTAGAGACAAACACAAGATTTCTATAATCTCAGCATTATTTTATTTCTCAAAACTACTGCAAAAGTGTGAAATATTGATGCAGTTAACTGATGGAGAGCTGCATCAAACCAGTCTCAGGACTGAAGACCACAACAACAACGACAACAACAACAAAAAACTGTGAACATGCAGTGAAAGAAATCCGACAATAATTTTAGCTGCAGACTGACTTTAATCGTTTACTGTGCCACAGTTAACAATGAATGTAGTCTAATGTACACACATTTAAAGGACTAGCACATACACATTTAATCAGGTTTTGAAACTGAGTAGAGGAAAACCTCTAATGTACTAGTGGAGCCTTAAGGATATTATAGACTGGAAATTGCAGTGATATATCCACAAACTTGTCTTTTAAGATTCTGTGAAATGCCTTACAATGTTGGAAAAATTCTCAAGCTAACCGTTGAAATACAGTAGTTTTATCAGATGGAATCCATTATTCTACTAAGTTGTCAGGATAAGTTTGAAATATATCTGATGGCTCAATTTTTAAGACCTGGCAAAGAATCTATGAAAAGAAGATATGCTCCTACAAAACAGATGCAGAGCTTGGTGTATGAAAAAGATGAAGTGTTGCTTTGCCATTTTACGAGCCTTCAGCGAGATCACAACAGTTAAAGTACGGAATATGTGCTCCAAAGTTCCCCATCGCTTCTTGAAGACAAACACGTAACACAGATAACAATGAAATATGCAGATTGATTACAGGCATCATAGTAATAATGGGTCAGTGCAGGTATGGAATGCACTGTCACCACTGTATGTTCATTCCCTTTGAATGCAGGCATACTTTTAGTGTGTATTTCTGCTTCAAGGTTACACTGATCTGCATTGCACTTGCAGAATTTAATAAAATTAGTGATCTTGTTACTTGCAGTTGTTACAAAAGCTATGGTTACTTCAGTTTCTGTCACTTCTTTACCAACACATTTCTTTTAAAAAAATCTTATTGCCTTTCCAAGATGCATTTCCATGAGATTTAGCGGTATACGAAGCTTAATCAAACATCTTGGTGTCGCCTCCACAATGACTTTGGTCTAGCTTCAGAGGAAAGTTCAAAAAGTCAGGCATATGATGTCACCAGTAGCGTACAAAACACTTAGCAGAAATTAAAGGCCAGAGCTGCGAAGGAATTAATATTAACTACCATTTTTAACAAAGCCTTGAAGTGAAAGTTCTCATAGATGTCCACAGTGCTGATAACAAGGCAATAACACTCCACATATCACATGCACATTTCCCTCCATAATGGCTAGTGCCATGCAGAGGTGCCCACACCCTCCCCTCCTTATTTGCAAGTGCCAAGCCACGAAATAAAACACTTCCAGTAGTGGCAGCAGCTCTCTCTTCTTTCTCTTTCCACGTTGTAAATGATAGGAAGATTTGGGGCATTCCATTTTGCAAACAGTGCTACTCATACAGGTCGTTTTTAAAGACAGATCAAATGGGAGCATTGTTTACATAATGGCATGATTTCCTTTTCTTCTTTGTAAATTTCAGTTTATAAGGTGACTTAAGTGATAGGAGATTTGGAAATGATAATTTGAGATACTGCTAAATAAAAGTTAATTATTTTTATTGGTTTGAGCATATAAATGAATATTTGAGAAATTAAATTAGTTGTGCAACAATGAAATTCTCATTTTCCTCGTTGATTGTTGCAGGAATTCTGTAATGTACAGAGGTGCCATGTTGAAAATACACAAGTATCGGTTGAGAGCGTCGTCCTGCCCTGATATCTATCGTAACTCTATGACCACCATAGCAAAGGAAACAGAGGAGGTGAGTGTTTTGTACTGATATTGTAATATTGTATGCTCCTGGTTAGAATGCTTCCATAGGGATGTAGCTTTTTGTAGTTATTACTGCTGCCCTCCTCCTGGTTCTTTCATGAGTTTGTGCATGGGTCCCCAAGCTATTGTAGCTCAGTCTTCCTTCCTGGGCTACTTTTCCTTCCCTGTGCCCCTCCCTTCCCATCCTCATTCCTTCCCCACTGCCCCCTCCTCCTACTCTCTCGGTGTTCTTGCTTATGTTGACCTAGCTATCCACTTGGCTTCCTCTTCCTTCCTTCCTTTTTGATATTTCTGATCCCTGTGGGGTTTGACCTCCATTTCTAAATTTTTTGTTGGTAGTGTGAGCTATCTGGGGAAGAACTCCCTCTCTTAGTGTCCCTCCCTCCCTCCCTGCCATAGCCCCTCTCTACCCGCTAGGTCACCAGCATGTGTAGAGGTTGTTAGGCACCCATCTGGCTGAGCCTCTTGACAACACAGGAATCACACTTCTGATACCTGAGCTGTCCCTGGACAAGCCCCAGTGCCCCTGGAGGTGCCATCTCCCCCCCTCACAACCTGAGTCTGACATTTATGGATATCACCATGTCGTCTTTGGTAATGGATGGTGACCCAGCAGTGTGACTGGCTCCATCCCTTTCGCCTGCCATTCGGATATCTGCTCCATTGTCATTCAATGGAACTGTAATCTCCATTGTCATTCAATGGAACTGTAATGGATGCTACCATCAGCTCCCAGTGTTGCAATCCTGTATTGCCTTTTACTCAATAGCTTGTGTCTTTCTCCAGGAATGTCATTTCACTGATGCTCACTCACAGACCCTACGTGATTTCTGTGCTTTGTCGGAACCGGGTCACCCTTCTAGCACTTCCAGTGATGTCTGCACCTTGGTCCCTACAGATATTATTAGTACTACACAGATCCCACTTCATACCCCATTGGAAGCAAATGCTGTTTGCGTCTACATAGACTCTGCCATCACAGTTAGCAATCTGTCTTCCCCCTGGTAGCCACCTACATCTGCTCCCCTAACTGCCCCCTTCAGCGACTCCCACTTCCCTTCCTACTCCTTGGAGAGTTTAGTGCCTATCATCTTTTGTAGGACAGAGCCTCTTCATCTAGTCGGGGGCTCTTCATTGATCAATTTCTTGCAGCCTGTGACCTGTTCTTTCGTAGTGATAGTTCCCCTACTCATTTTAATGCTGCATATGGCACTTTTTCTGCTACTGATCTTTCACTCTCTTCCCCTCACCTTTCTTCCTTCTGTACACTAGTCGCCACACCATGACCTCCGTGATAGTGACCACTTCCTGTTGATTTCTCATGTTCCCTTCCTGCCTCTCGCAGACAAGGTTAACCCGCTGGGCTTTCCATCATGCTGATTGGCCTCTATGTACCTCCCAGGTCATGTTTCCACCTTCTTTGTCAGGTTGTGAAGTCATCAGTGATTGGTGTGCTAAAATAATCCGCACTGCCAGCCTTGCCATTGCCCACTTGATGGGCCCCTTTTGCCTTCTGCCAGTTCCGTGATGGGGCATGGCCATTGCCACTGCTATCTGTGATCGTTGTCATCGTGACTAGTAACATCTGAAACGGCACCTGTTCTCTGCCGGTCTTATTACCATTTAACATCTTCTTGCCAAAGCCTGTTAACTTAATCAGACAGGGCAAATGGTTGTGTTGACAATGCTTTGTCTCCTCTCCAGTTTCTTGTGTCCCTTCCTCGGGTGTGGGCTACACACCACTCCCTCCAAAGTTGTCAGCGGCGGCCTTCCGTTCCAGGCCTTGCCTCCAGTTGGCA
The DNA here is from genome assembly GCF_023898315.1 of Schistocerca nitens. Taxonomy (NCBI): domain Eukaryota; kingdom Metazoa; phylum Arthropoda; class Insecta; order Orthoptera; family Acrididae; genus Schistocerca; species Schistocerca nitens. The sequence continues at coordinate 1,163,821,822 of NC_064615.1, read as the reverse complement.
TTTGTACAGATCCACCAGATGCTGCAGAACACTTGGTGGCATCAGCTTCAGGCCCCTATCCAGCTGCCTTCCACCCCCAGAAACAGCGAGCTGAACCTACCTGCCTATGTTTCACCCCATGTCAGGTGGAATCCTACAGTGAACCTCTTACTGAGTAGGAGCTTCTTCTGGCCCTCTCTTCTTCCAGCGATTCAGCTCCTGGCTCTGATTCCATCCATAACAAATTGCTTCAACACCTCAATCATTCACAGTACCAATATCCCCTCCAGATGTTTAACTGTATTAGTCTCAGAGGCAATTTTCCCTCTCAATTGGGAATGATTTGTGTATTTGGGCTAGCTCCCACTTGGTGGCCCCTGCAGAACGACATCTCCAGGATGCCATCCAAAATGCTTCCATGTCGACACTCTTGCATGGTTTTCAGTTCTCTCCCCTTAAGTCGAGGGTGGTGCATTTTTGTTGCTGTACTACAGTCCACCCTGATTTTGGAGCTATTTGGAGCTCTACCTCGATGCCCAACACCTGACCTTGGTCCCCCAGTTCTTTTTCTTGGTTCTTCTTTTTGACAACAAGCTTACTTGGTTGCCCCATATCTGTTATCCGAAGATTGGCTGTTTGCGTAAATTCAGTGCCCTTAGCTTCCTCTTGGGGTGTGGATCATTCTATCCTTCTCAGTCATTACCGGCCATTAATTCTGTCTCACCTGGGCTGTCGCTGTCAAGTTTATGGATCAGCTACCTCTTCCATGCTGCTCCTCTTGGACCCAGTTCACCATCATGTTGCCCATTTAGCCACCAGTGCATTTCACACTAGTCCTGTCTATATTCTTCTGGGGGACTCTGGGATCCCTCCACTTTAGATTTGGCAGTCCCAGCTCCTAGTTTCCTGTGCCCTCACTATCCACTCTTACGCTGTTCACCTTTCCTATTCTTTTGCAGCTTTGAGCTGTCAACCACCTACTGCCTGTCCTTGAGTGGGTTAATGGGTTGGGCTCCATCTCCCTTCTTTCCACCTTGATTTCCATCTCTCCTCCTAGTCCTCATCCCCTCGTTCTCTTCCTGCCAACCCCCCTCCCCCCCCTCCCTCTCCACAACCCTATGATCAGTTCCTCACCACAGATTCAGATGGATCTCTGCTGGGGTCCGAAAGCCTCCATCTCTCCAGTGCTGTTCCGTTGTTTGTTTTGAATGATCTTAGAGGAGTTTAGGATGTTTCTTCTTCTTTCGCATATGCCTTTGTCCCACAATTCCAGCAGGGTCAGTGTTGTTGCAATCGATTTGACATGGTTAGTTTGAAGGAGTGGCCGGATGTCTTCCTGCTGCCACCCAATACCCACTGGGATGGAATCAGTGTACCTCAACTGTCTGCGTCTAGTGTAAATCGTGAAATAGTGCAAACGTGTGTCAAATGTCTGCGAGTTATGTAACTGAGGCTGAATGTGGGGACCAGCCCGGTATTCACGTACGGGATGTGGAAAACTGCATAAAAACCACATCCAGGCTGGCCGGCACACTGCTCCTCTTTGTTAATCTGCAGGGCGTCAATCCGGGGCCGATGCGCCTACCTGAGTCCAGGAAGCAGCTCATTAATGCTGTCTGCTAACCTCTCAGGCACAGGAGTTGAGGGTGACATTGTTTTTTACATTGATTGCTCTGAATGTGCTAATCATGTGGCACAGGCCTTCATATCTTCTTTTGGCATTCCTGCCATGTGTGGGTGGTCACTGCGGAATTAATGTCCATCTGCCGGGTCCTCTGTTTTATTAAACGGTTGTCCCTCACATGAGTGTTGTTATGAACAGATTCAATCAGTGGCCTTTAGGCTATCGCTTGGTGCTTTCCCTGCCATCCCTTAGTCTCTGCCATCCACGAGCTTCTGGCTGATCATAATGATGCTACTTATTCGGTTGACTTTTTTTGGGTTCCTGGCCATGTAAGTATCGCAGGTAATGAACTTGCTCATCATCTGCTGGGTTGGTGCCATCTAACCCTGTTATCTGTAAACCCTTCCGGGGCCAGATTTGTGGCTTTACATCAAATCCCTTCTTGCCCAGTTGTGGGCCTACTCCTAGGAGGCTCCCACGATGTGGCGTTCTTCCCCCTGCCTCTCCCAGTGGGAATTTACCATCCTTTACTGTCTTTATATTGACCATACTAGGTTGGCCCATGGGGGGGGGGGGGGGTACTGCACAATGAGTCCCCCACCCTCCACTCTTGTAGTTGCAGGGCTCTGCTAGTGGTGATCCATATTTTGCTGGACTGCCTTGCGTTTTGGCCCTTCACACTAAATATGCTCTCCCACCTTGTCTCGGGTCCTAGAAGACGACCCTCACATGGTTGTCTGTCCTTGGTTTTCTTTGTGAAAGTGGTTTGTACTCTCAGGTATAAGTTCTTGAATTTCCCCCTGGAATTTAAGTCCCTCAGTTAGTGTAGGTGTTAGTTAAGGAGGCCCTGACTTGCCTTCGCACCCACTGGGTTCTCTCTACTTTTCCCTACATTTTTATCTGTTCTGTTATGCTGCTTTGTCTCCCCTTTTTCTTGTATTTTCTCCCCCTGGTGTGGTGTGGTGTGGTGTCAGGACAGTTCAGGGGTGGTGGTGCTGGTGCTGTGCCACACACAGTGTGGCTGGGGCATCCCTGCTCTCCCCATTTCCACCCACACCGCTCCTGTTCTTTTGTCTTCTTGCTAACCTTACGTCCCTTTTCCCTCTTTGTTTCGCATATTATCCTTCCCTCTTGAGTGGACTGTGCTGTTTGTGGTGTTTGTCCCTCGGTTTCTGCCATCCTAGATCGTGGGAGTGATGACCTTGCTGTTTGTTCCCCTCCCATATACCACCACCACCACCACCACCACCACTGGTATACTTCCTAACGGAAGATTGAAGTAGCATCATGAAGTTGCCTTCTTTGGCGACTCGAGAGTCCAATGTGAGAACCTACTTGGTGCCCACAGGTGGGGCAAGTGTATACCCCACCGAAGAAATGGTTCATCAGAGGCCGCTTCTTGTCTACACACTTGTTTTGCAGCAATTTGTCAAACCAGACCCTATCGTGGAACTTGCTACCATCTTTGACGAGTTTCTTCTGTCTACTGAGGTCTTTGGCTAGCTTCTCCCATTTGTCACAATTGATATTAAATACATGCATATCATGCTTACCACGATCTTCAAAGCACAAAATAGGTCTTCCAAGGGGTTTCTTAGCATGTGCTGCCATGCTACCACACTAAGTAGTGAGCGTCGGGAAAACGGAGTAGTCTGTACAACGTAAATGTCCTAACCACCACAGGCAACATCCCCTGAGAGTGGTGGTGATTTTTGATACATTCACAACATTCAGGACCATCTCATTTGCCACATAGTCCTTCCATGTTAGGCCTAGAATGTTTTGTAAGCACCACAGGTGGAAGGTGTTGAGCTTACGCTCTTGTTTCGTGTAAGATGCCCAGGCATCAGCACTATACATGAGGGTGCCCAGCATGCATGCTTGATAAGCAGGCATTTTTGTGGTGACTGTAAGGTGCTTGTGTCCCATATTCTTTTGTGGAGCTTTCCAAAAGTATTTGCACATTGCCAGTTCTTGCACCTCTTTCGTTATGTAGAGAAACAACTGTAATGTAGTCTAAATTCACCAAATCACCTTTCATTGTGTGACAGAGTACTCCTGGTAATACTGTTACACCCTTCCATGTTCCAGATCTAAATAATAGATGAGGGTTGACTTTCAGTAAGTCTCCTTATGTGCTTGCTTGAGTTCTCTGATTTTTTTTCTCTCATAGTCATTTGGGAGATATACATGTGAGAAAGTAATATGGTTTTAGTTTCCTCTTCAAACATACACTTTGAGGAATTTAACAGCAAACCTTTCTGCCATGTACCATGCCTCTTTTGTAGAGTCTGCCTTTAGAGATGGATGAGCATTTGTGCGATGTTCTCTCTCTTACTAAACGATGCTGCAACAGAAAGTTGTCGCCTTTTTGGGCTCTTCTGTCACTTCATATTACCTGTAATGGGGTCAGATTGAGGAGCAGTACCAAAGATCTGCTTAACAAGCTGCTATGTTCATGGATAAATTAAATTTCCTTAGCATTCTTCCAATGGATGTGTGTGGCTTCTGTGTTTATTCCTCCCCTCTGCCACCCCATTCTCCATCTCATCTCCCTTATGTCTCACTCCCCATCCTTCAAAACAAATCTTAACTGTCGTGAATGATACACTTCCAGTAACAGATGAAAGTTAAGAAATTGTGGTTTTTAACAGATTGCTACTTGCTTAGACATGTTAAGTTGCAGAAAGGCACAATTAAGATACTTGTTTAAAACTTTCGGCCACAGTCTTCATCAGTAAAAGAGAAACACACCATTCCAGGCAAGCAAACCTCATGCACATGTGACCATCAACTCCAGCACCTCGTTCCGAGGCGCTGGAGTTGGCGGTCATGTACGCATGAGGTGGGCTTGCTTGTGTGTATAAACGCTGTTTTTCTTTTACTGATGAAGACTGTGGGCAAAAGCTTTCTGTAAGCACGTTTTACAGTATCTGATGAGCATAATTTTTCTAAATCATAATGTGTGTCAGAATAGATTACTTCTAAGATAGGGATGGTCTCCCTCAGACTCAAGAATACTGAAGCACCGAGGATTTAAGAAATGTGTTTTAAGTTTCTCCTTCCATATAATTTCTTTTACTTAGTATAGTTAAGTCAGTCTGTAACAGCAGAGCTTTTTTTAAACCCTGCAGGCCATGAGTTATGTTACATGCCATTAATTCTGTACATTGTCTTGAAAGAGTCTGTCTGTCACTGAATAATCACGTGAAATGTGACACAGTCAATAGCTAGCTGCGTGCACAGTATCACTGACATATTGTCTGTTGCTCAACCTGTTCCTGTTCTGTACCTCTTTGAACAAATCCCATAGCTATTTTGGATTCAATGGGTTACATGTTGTTAGGAGTATGGCAAGTAAGTCTCCCATTTGTTCTCACCTGAGGCTGTGAGTGAAGCTTCGTAATGTCACAGAAGAAGCCGAGTAGCGTAGACCCTGTAGTGTAGTGTAGTGTAGTGTAGTGGTTATGATACTAGATTGTTGCATGGAGGGTCGTGAATTCAAAACTCAACTGAACTGAAACATTTTAACTTCTATCTTTGGTTCGAGTACATTCGAGAAGTATGCACAAATGGCAAGAATCATTGTACTGGAATGTTCTGTAGCTGTATATATACTATATATGTTCTGGCCAGAGGCAGTGCGCTCCGCGCTCTTGTATGTCCAAGTGCTGAATAATCCTTTTAGTGAAGTTAATGTTTGTCATTCATTTGCTTACACCTTCCTCTACGTGACATTATTCTGGTGGAGACGCTGGGTATTGGAACTTATGATACCGCACATTATCGACGACACAGGGTCTCCCATTAGCCCATGACAGAGCTGCCGTTTATGTGGCGAGAAACCCGAGTTCTAGCCATATTCAACAGATAGCAATCTATCAGAGACAGAAGACGATGAGATCACGATAACAGCAGTTGTGTGCCACCACGTGAGACATCCTTCTGGGTTCTCTGGTGACGATGGCCAAGATCAAAAAAAGTAGCTGAAGGTATGAGCGTATAGGAGAAGTTCACAAACTGGGAAGTATTCTAGGTGGAACTGTGCAAGTATTTCGGCAACACGACGACAAAAGTGTAAGGCTGAAGATAAAGTGCAGGGCACAGTGACCAGGAGAAACTACAGCATCCTACATTCAAGACGTCTTGGAGCTGTGTAAAATAGTAAATCCTTGAATGAAGGAGGAAGATAAGGTTGCACATCTCATGAAGGGTGTTAGTGAGGACATCTATCAAGTCCTACTCCTGTAGGTGGTTTAGACAGCAGACTAATTCATAAAATGGTGCCAGTATATCGAGACAATGCATCAAAAACTAATTACACACAAGAAGTTTGAACGGCTTCCAAACATCATATCTATGCCTATGATGGAGGCAGAAACTGATTTCACAAGTGTTCTTCGTCAGATTGTGAGATAGGAAGTTCAGTAGACACTTAGATTGCACGGCAAGCAAAAAACAAAACGCTTCAAGAGGTCATAAGGGAGGAAGTGGAGCAGACATTGAACCCAGTCTCTCGTCCTTCATTTCCCTTTAAAATGGTGAAAAAGTAGAGACCCAGGCGAAGTTATGTTCCTACAATGCCTCATGAGGAACCTGTTCGGGCACCAGGGAAGACTGATGTCTGGAGGACCCATGATAACCAACCAGTATGTTTCCACTGCAGACAACCGAGATATGTGGTGCGCTATTGTCGAGAAAGGCTGTAAGTATTTGATGACGCCCGTGCCAGAAGGCAGCAGACCGATCTTAGCTGATGCCAACTCTGGGATGACGAAGATGAACATGAAGATATGGGTACAGCACGACATAGGCGGTCATCGCCGCTAACTAGCCACTGGAGAGGACGCTCACCAACATGCTGATCAAGGTCTCCATCGCCATTTAGAAGCTCCAACCGATCACCTAGCCACCGCCACCTGGAAAACTAAAGGGTGTGACCTTCCTTGGAGATGAGGCCACCGAAGGGAAAAATCCTCCGTCGTCGATCACTACAAAAATGATAGGAAACTTCGTCGATATCCTCATGGAAGGCTGACCAGCCCAAGCTCTTGTGGATTCTGGAGCATCATATTCAGTCATATCGGAGAAGTACCGTCGCCAGTTGCAGAAAACCGTATTCGTCGACAGCAAAACATCTCTGCTGAAAGTGGCTATGTGAAACCTACAGGAAGATGTCATTCGTGTGGGTATAAGTGGCCATACACAGCCCTTGGAATTAATCAAGAGTGTAGTCATGATGTCATTCTCGGATGGGACTTTTTGAAAGCTTCTCAAGCAATTATACATTGTGGTTGCTCGAAGATTGTGCTAGACGAGATGAGATACTGTGGATGGAAATATGCGCATCCGATTGTGTGAAGACTATGTGTGCTTGATGAAGTGATCATTCCTGCAGTTAGCGCTGTCATGTGTCATGCCATGCATCAACCCATGGATCTTGTAGTGGAATGTAAGAGAAGCATAACACTGAAGAATAACTTGGCCATCCCAGCCTCTGTTGTCTCGTTTAAGAACGGATTCAGTGTGGCCGAGAACTGCAGATCCTTGACACATGTGCTTAGCAAACACTGAGCTGTTAATTGCAGAACAGCTGAGCGTCATACAAACCTCCCATGCCGAGTCTGTGGGCGAAATTAGCACTACCACTAAGAGACAAGATGTTTTAACTCGGCTATCACCAGATCTCACTAAGGAACAACAGAAGCTACTTGCCATTCTTCAAGAGTTCTCTGAACGCTTCAATCCATGGGTGAAGAGGAAATTAGACAATTCGATGGTGAAGCACCGGATTAGCACTGGAGACCATCTACCAGTAAGCCAGAGAGCATACCGTGTGTCAGCAATGGAGCGCTGAATAATTCGCAGTGAGGTAGAGAAAATGATGTCATCCTTCATCATTCAGCCTTTGCAGGGCCCATGGTCGTCACCAGTGGTTATAGTCAGGAAGAATGATGGCAGTTGGCACTTTTGTGTTGATTACAGGAAGCTTAATAAGATAACTAAAAAGGACGTTTACCCTCTCCCACGAATTGATGATACATTAGATTGTCTGAAGGGGGCTAAGTTTTTCTCAACCATGGACATGTACTCGGGATACTGGCAAATTGAAGTAGATGAGGCTGATTGTGAGAAAACTGCACTTATCACCACTGAGGGCCTGTATGAATTTAAGGTAATGCTGTTTGGTTTGTTTAATGCACCAGCAACTTTTGAACGAATGATGGATAATCTTCTAAGGCACCTGAAGTGGACAATGTGTCTCCGTTATTTAGATGACATTATAGTGTTCTGAGACACATTTGATGAACACACAAAATGACTGGGGGCCGTTCTTAAGTGCCTTGAACAAGCCGGACTGAAACTTAATCCAAGAAAGTGTCTCTTTGGAACAAAATAATTCAAAATACTTGGACACCTTGTGTCAAACGAAGGTGTGCAGCCAGACCTAGAAAACATGGAGCTCTAACGGAATTTCCTGTTCCTAAAAGTATAAGAGATGTGAGAAGCTTCCTCGGAAGGTGTTCTTATTACTGTCATTTTATCAAAGACTTCTGTATCAAAGCCAGGCCACTCCAAGAGTTGTTTAAAGTCGGTGCTAAATTTATCTGGGATGGTGCTCAACTATATTCTTTCGATGTGCTGCGAAAAGCTCTGATGATTGACCCTGTACTTGGTCTGTATGATGAGAGAGCACTTACAGAACTACACACAGATACCAGTGGGTATGGGATCGGTGCTGTTCTGGTGCAGATTTCAGATGTAAAAGAGAAGGTTATAATCTATGCTTCTTGGACACATACAAAAGCTGAAACTACTCACCTACAGAAAGAGAATGTCTTGCTGTGATCTGTGCCATGTGCAGATTTAGACAGTATATCTATGGAAGGCCATTCACAGTTGTTACAGACCATCATTCACTTCGTTGGTTGACGGGTCTTGAGGATTAGACAGGACGACTCGCCAGGAGGGCACTAAGTTTTCAATAGTATGACATTACCATAGTGTACAAAAGTGGAAGAAAACACCAAGATGCTGACTGTCTCTCAAGAAACTCTGTGCAAGAACATCAAGACTTTGAAGAAGATAGTGACTGTCTCGCTGCACTCCAGGATCTCTCTGCTGAGCAGAAGGATGCCAAGATATCTCAAATTATGCTTGCCTGAAATCGATCAGAGGACAATTTAAGGTAGTTAATTCATTACTTTGCAAGGAAAATCTTTGATCCGTTTGGAAAGAGGTGGCTACTAGTGATTTCTAAACACATGCGCTTAGATGTTCTACAGAAATTCTATGACACATCTGAGGCCGGACATTTAGGATTTATTAAGACATATGATAGGATCCGCAAGAGATTTTTCTGGCCAGGTTTATTGAGGGTTGTCAGTCACTGTGTGTCGCACTGTCGAGAGTGCCAGACGAGAAGGGCAGTTTCCTCAGAAACCACCTGGCCAACTCTTACCAATTCCACCAGCCGAAACGCATTTCCAGTGTGTTGGGATTGACCTCCTTGGACAGTTTCCAACGTCTGCTAGTGGCAATAGGTGTATTATTGTTTGCACTGATTATCTGACGTGCTATGCTATTACAAAAGCTGTAGAAACAGCTGAAGCATTTGAGGTAACCCAATTCATCGTAGAAGACATTGCATTAAAACCCGGGGCCCCAAGGTCGTTAATTACGGATAGAGGGAAAGTTTTTCAATTGAATCTTGTGACAGAGATAAACCGTTGCTGCAACATTATTCATCACATGACGACTGCCTTCCATCCGCAAACTAACGGATGTACTGAATGCCTTAATAAGACCTTGGCCGACATGCTATCGATGTTCGTCATTGTTGAGCAGAGCAACTGGGATGAGGTGCTACCTTTTCTGATGTTTGTCTACAACACCACCAAACAAGACTCCACAGGATTTATGCCATTTTTCCTGGTGCATGGGTGGGAGGTGACGACGACAATGGAACTGTATTTCTGTTACATCCTGATGACGTGGACGACTATATCGGCCAGATGTCAACCAGAACTGAGGAAGCTTGGCAGTTAGCTCGACTCCACACACCGCAGGCTGAAGAAAATGATTGCTGAAGGTATGATGCAAGCCACTGCTCTATTGTCTACCAGCTTGGTGACCTCGTCTGGATCTTCACTCCTATTCGGAAGGTTGGTCTCTCTGAGAACCTCCTCAGGCGCTACTTTGAACCTTACAGGTTGTAAGACAGTTGCCTAATGTTACTTATCAAGTCGAAGATTTCGACCCCGACACAAGATGACGAGATATAGTCCATGTCCTTCGAATGAAGCCCTATAAGGATCCTGCAACCCAGGGTAAGTTTGAAGGTCCAGCGACAGGCAACAAGCGGAAAGGTAATGAAGAACGTAGTGGCAAGGGAAGTACTAAGATGATCACCGCCAGGGCGAACATCAGTCATTGGAAGTTGGAGTATGCAGGACCAATGTCTCGTTCTTGGACTAGGAGGATGTAACACGGAGACGCTGTTCTCTTAAGGAGGGAGCAGTGTCACAGAAGAAGCCGAGTAGCGCAGTCGCTGTAGTGTAGTGGTTATGATTCTAGATTTTTGCATGTAGGGTCGTGAGTTCAAAACTCACCTGAACTGAGACATTTTAATTTCTGTCTTCGGTTTGAGTACATTCGAGAAGTATCCACAAATGGCAAGAATCATTGTACTGGAATGTTCTGTAGCTGTATATGTACTGTATATGTTCGGGCCAGAAGCAGTTCGCTCCACACTCTTGTATGTGCAAGTGCTGAATAAACCTTTGTTAAGTGAAGTTAATGTTCGTCATTCATCTGCTTACACCTTCCTTTACGTGACAATATAGTGTTAATTCGCAGTAGTCCTAACCATTGGCATGCTTCTCTGTACGTCTGGCTTAGCTAACCATCAATTATCTTGAGATATGTGAAACTTGTTGGTCCCTGTATTTTGTGTAGCAACATCCGGAGATAGAAACATTTAGCATTGTTCGGATGTACCAAATCTGACATGCTCATCCTGAACTGACCATTGAATTTGATGATGATGTCTTCAATGAAACATTCATTCGCCTAGAAGATAAATGTTTAGCAATAAACAAACAGCTCTTAGTACAACTTGGGATGCAAGCACCCGAAAAGAAGCTATCAGTGGAGTAAACTTTGAAATAACAAAGGAAAAACCCAAATCATCAACAAACTGCTTCAGTACATTGCTCACAACAAACCATTCCTCAGTGACAATCAAAAGGATATTTGCAACGTTATCAGGGAGCGGATCGACAACAGCACTGGCGGAATTATTTACTTGTACACACCAGACGGCACCAGGAAAATGTTTCTAATAAATCTATTCCTGGCAGGTATACGAGCCAAACAACCCATCACTCTAGCACCGGCATCATGCGACATTGCAGCCACACTTATGGAAGAACGACGAACTGCCCATTCCGCCCTGCAACTACCATTGAATATAGCCGAATAACAATTCCCAGTATGCAAAATCTCAAGAGCATCTGGATTGGGGTGAACTTCTAAAGTGAGCTGAAATTATTGTCTGGGATGAAAGCATAATGGCACATAAAAAATCACTCGAAGCCATAGACAGAACATTAAGACTTGCGGGGGAAACAATGAAGTGATGGGAGGAGCTCTACTCATACTCTCAGGAGATTTTAGACAAACACTTCCACTTATCCCAAAGTCAACACTAGCAGATGGGACCAATGCTTGCTTAAAAAAATCACATCTCTGGTGACACATTCAAATACTTTGACTAACAGAAATTATGAAAGTTCTAACTATCAAAAGATGAAACAGCACATATCCTGTGGACAAGACAACTGTTAAATACTTGACAGCTATTTCTGCAACATAGCCACTGCTGAAAATGAACTCGTCTACCAAATTTATCTGAACATTGTTAACAACTATGCCAATCCAGACTGGCTATTTGAAAGGGCAAGTTTGGCAACTAAAAATAATATTGGCGACTATATCAACTTTAATATTCAAAAGAAAATTACCAGTGAAGAGAGAATGTACAAAAAGATTGACACAGTGGTAAACATTGAAGAAAGTGTGAACTTACCTACTACAGAATTTCTAATCTCTTTGCAAATACCAGGAATGCCATTACACTGCCTTCGACTTATATCTCCAATAATGATACTTGGAAATTTCAACTTATCAAAACTGTGTAATGGAACAAGGATGATTGTCAAACAGCTATCAAATAACATCATCGAAGCTGAACTTGCGACTGGAAATTACAAAGGACACATACTATTTATTCCCAGAATACCACTGATGTCTACTAAACTGCCATTCCAATTTAAAAGACTGCAATTTCCAGTCACATTAGCGTTTTAAAACTGACAAAAGCACAAGGACAAACTTTGAAATGTTGTGGCATCAACCTCAAAGACTCCTGCTTCTCTCATGGTCGTATCTTGCTCTTGAGTAAGAGATTCGAAAAATTTGTACATATATACTCCTGATAACAAAATGAAAAATGTTGTTTGTAAACAAATATTGTAAATAATTACAATATGTTTAGAGTAAAAATTTATCTTTTAAGCTTTTTAAGTGTATCCTCTTACTCCTACTACCACACAATCTCTTATCAACTCCCCGAGTGAGTGAAGCCGGGTACCTCAGCTAATTCATAAAAAGAAGGGGTGTGAAATTTTTGGTAAAGGCACTTCAGCCCAACATGAAGTGAATTTCTTCATGTAACACCGTTCTTGGGCTACTTACATGGAGTTCTTATTTTTGTCTCATTATGTTGGTGCAGGTCACAGTCTAACTTGGTTGCATTGTTTTTGCAAGGAACATTACTTTAAAATATATACACTTGGGTTGGTGACCACACCTGATTTTGGAAAAAGGTTAAGTGTACACCTCCTATTTCTATGGCACAGGTGAAATTGGATGACAGCAGTTTTTAACGCATACATATCTTTACAATGTTTGTTGATCACATTTTTGGCAATTTGTTTTCAGGTTTTTTACAGGTAAAGGAGTCTGTGTTGCTATTTCTCAGTTCAGATTATCTTTGATTGTGGTTCCCTGTAATTTTGTTCAGTTCTTTTTTGCAGTATCATTTCCTATGGATAAAAATATATATTGAACTCCATTATTGCAGTCTTTGTAGTACAAATTTAGATATCATTTATTAAAATCTGCAGCATTCCATTGGTAATACATCAAAGTACCTCAAGACTGCCTTAGCTTTTTTGTCATAATAAATGTATTATTTGCATACAGTATTTTTAAGAGCCTGGAGAACAGTGTATTACATTATAAAGAAATAAACAAGGGAAAGTGTCCCAACATAGAACCTTAGGGTATTCCATATTTGGAATGGCCCACTGTTAGTTTTAAGCAATACATATTTGTCCCTTGTTTGCATAACATTTTGTGAATTGTAAACTGTTCCTCTAACAACCTGGTTCCATAGCTTGTGAAGCAATTTGGTAATGTTAACACTAAAGCTTCATGATCTGGACCTAGGCCCAAGACCCTATCCTTGTTCCTTCAGACTCAACACCTTTTGACATGAATTTTCTCGTGTTGAGGAATAGAAGGAATGATCTGTTTTACTCGGTAGCACACTTAACAGTAACAAGAACACACAAATTTGTCTTTATTTCGGTTTCGACTTGTATAACTTCCATCTTCTGGTTTTCGGAAAATGTTTATTACTAAATATGTTCATTGCGACTTAAAGCCTCATGTGATGTCATTATGGTGGGAAAAATATAGTGCTTCATACAAAGGTTTGTCAAAAATAAAACATTTACTGTTAGGAAGCACCTTGTGCCCATGGCCATGTCTGTGTAAGTAGTGCTCATAGATGATTGTTATTTCTAAAGAGCCACATAGTTGCATCATATACCTCATCGAAGGTGGATCCTCAGTGTGTGGAACAAGTCAAACAAACCTAAACAGAAGGGCAAATATGCATCTTTCTGTATATTGTGATTATTGAGAATTAACAAGTGTCTGCAAGTGCTAAGTATAAGAACATGGCCATGCGCACAAGGAGCCTTTTAATTGCAAATGTTTTATTCCTGACAAGCCTATGTATGAAGTGCTGTATTTTAACTGCTGTAATGAGAGCATGGCATGAGGCTCTATCTTGCAATGAATACTTTTAGTAACAAACAATTTTTGAAGGCCAGAAGATGACAGTGATATCCATTGAAATTGTCAAAAATAAAAGATGAATTTGTGCTACCTTGGCTACTGAAAGTTTATCAACACCTTTTCTCTCGTTTGCTTCACCTGTGCTGCCTCTGCCAAATGTGCAACAGTCCTAGATATTGACTCTATTGACTCCCTCTCTGATGGACCCATCCATACCTCTGTCCATATCAAACTCACTCAACCAACAGTACCTACGTTTTTATAGCTGCCATCCCTTACACCAAAAATTCACTCCCTTACAATCTGACCACCTGTGGACACCACATCTGCATTGGCAAAAATTCCCTTGCCCAACAAACTGTAAATATTTCTAAGACCTTCACAGACAGGTACTATACTCCAAAATTAGCCTGCAGATAAATTTCCTGCAATGTATCTTCACACCCCTTTAATTGTCTGCGTACCGCCAAGGATCAGTTGCAAAGGAGCACCCCATCATCACTCTGTTTCATTCCAGACTAGAACAAATGGACCATCTCTCTCTCTCTCTCTCTCTCTCTCTCTCTCTCTCTCTCTCTCTCTCTCTATTCGTTTAGTCGGTTCCGACTCTTCGTGACCCCATGAACCAAATCACGCCACTTTTTCCTGTCTTGCACTTTCTCCCGTAGACCTTCCAGGTTGGAACACATTGCTTCTGTGATGCCATCGATCCATCTCATCCTCTGACGTCCTCTTCTTCTAGTTCCTTCAATCTTCCCCAGCATTAATGTTTTTTCCAGTGAGGCATGCCTTCGCATTGTGTGTCCAAAGTAGGTCAGCTTTTGTTTTAAGATTAGACCTTCCAGGGAGAAATCTGGTTTAATTTGCTCCAATATTGATCTGTTGGTTCTCTTTGCCGTCCATGGAACTCTAAGAAGTTTCCTCCAACACCACAATTCGAAGGAGTCAATTCTTCGCCGTTCAGCCTTTCTAATGGTCCAGGTCTCACATCCATACATCACAACTGGAAAGACCATAGCCCTCACAATACGGATCTTTGTTGCTAGTGTTATATCTCTGGACCTTATAACCTTGTCGAGGTTTGACATCGCCTGTCTACCGAGCAACAGGCGTCTCCGGATTTCATGGCTGCAGTCACCGTCAGCAGCGATCTGGGAACCGAGATAACTGAATGTGGTCACTACCTCCATGGTTTCTCCTGCTATATCCCATGAATTGGTAGGTGTAGTTGCCATAATTTTCGTTTTCTTCACATTCAGCATAAGACCAGCCTTTTCACTTTCGTCTTTCACCTTCAGTAAGAGTGTTCTCAATTCTTCTTCACTTTCTGCCAACAGGATCGTATCATCCGCGTACCTGAGGTTGTTTACATTTATTCCAGCTATTTTAATTCCTGTTTCTCCTTCATCTAGCCTCGCATTCCTCATGACATGTTCTGCATACAGATTAAATAAGTACGGTGACAGTATGCAGCCTTGCCGGACCCCTTTCTGAATCTTTATCCATTTCGTTGCTCCATACATAGTTCTCACCGTGGCTTCTTGGTCAAGGTATAAACTCCGTATCAGATGAATGAGGTGATCTGGTACACCCATGTTTTTCAGTACGTTCCATAATTTGTTGTGATCGACGCAGTCAAAGGCTTTGGCGTAGTCAATAAAGCAGAGGTACACATCTTTCTGGAATTCTCTCGCTTTTTCCATAATCCACCGAATGTTAGCAATTTGATCTCTAGTTCCTCTTCCTTTCCTAAATCCAGCTTGTTCTTCTGGCAGCTCTCGATCTAGATATTGGCGAAGTCTATTTTGTAAGATTTTCAACATAACTTTGCTAGCATGTGAAATAAGTGCGATTGTTCGGTAATCTGTGCATTCTTTAGAACTTTTCTTCTTTGGAATGGGGATGAATACTGATCTTTTCCAGTCTTCTGGCCACTGCTGCGTGATCCATATTTTTTGACATATTGAGTGCAGCACTTTCACTGCATCCTTTCCAGTGACTTTAAACAATTCTGCTGGTATTTCATCATGTCCACTAGTTTTGTTATCAGCCATATTTTCGAGGGCCCACTGGATTTCGCTCTCCAAAATATCTGGCTCTAGTTCAAAATTAACATTAACATCAGCAGTAGGAGCCCTGTCATGACGCAGTTCTTTCTTGTATAGGTCTTCTACATATTCTGCCCATCTTTCCTTAACATCCTCTGCTTCACTCAGATCTTTCCCGTTTCTATCTTTTATCATTCCAATTTTTGCCTGGAATTTTCCTTTAATTTCTCTAATTTTCTTATAAAGATCTCTTGTCTTCCCCATTACGTTACTATCTTCAACTTCCTTGCACTGTTCATTAAAGAATATATTTTTATCTCTTCTAGCTAATTTCTGAAAATCTTTATTTAATTCAAACATAGCTGATCTATCTCCCTTGATTTTTGCTTTCCTTCGTTCTTCTGCAACTTGCAGTGCCTCAACTGATAGCCATCTAGCCTTCTTACTGTTCCTTTTCTTGGGAATGTGTTTCTCTGCGGCCTCCTTGACAGTATTAGCTACTTCTGTCCACATCTCTTGCGAGCTTTTGTCCTCCAGCTGTAATACATTAAATCTGTTTTGTACCTCTACAGCATAGTCGGAGGGTATAGAGTTAAGGTCGTATCTGCAAGTTGGGATACTTTTTGCTACATTCTGAAGTTTCAGCCGAAATTTCGCAATCAGGAGCTCATGATCTGATCCGCAGTCAGCCCCAGGTCTTGTTGTAGCTGACTGAACCGCGCTCTTCCACCTCTGATTACAAAGTATGTAATCAATTTGGTTCCGGTGTTGGCCATCTGGCGAGGTCCAGGTATATAGGCGTCGTTTTGGTAGTTGAAACAGTGTATTAGTAATTATCAATGAATTTTCTTGGCAGAATTCTAGGAGTCTCTGTCCAGCTTCATTTGTTGTACCAAGACCATATTTCCCTGTTATACCTTCTACAGCTTCATTTCCCACTTTTGCATTCCAATCTCCAACTATGAAGACGATATCCTTTTTTGGTGTTGACAGTAGTAATTCTTGTAAATCTCCATAGAACTGGTCAATAATTTCCTTTTCAGCATCGGTTGTTGGTGCATAAACTTGAATTACTGTGATGTTGAGGGGCTGACCTTGAAGTCTGATGGACATCATTCTATCATTTTTATATTTGCATCCCATCACAGCTTTTCTCACTTTATCACTAACTATGAATGCTACTCCATTACTTCTGTAGTTATCGTGCCCAGAATAATACACCATATGGCCATCCGAAGCAAATTCTCCCATGCCAGTCCACCTCATTTCACTTATTCCCAATATGTCGATATTAATTTTCTCCATTTCTCTTTTCACTATGTCTAGTTTTCCTTGGTACATGGACCTTACATTCCATGTTCCTATGCAGTGCTTCTCTTTGCACCATTTTACTCTTCGTGAAGCTCCTCTCAACCTGGTTCCCCCCCGGAGATCCGATCGGGGAACTTGAAACTCCGGAACATTTTGAGCTGAGCGAAGCCATGGGGTTTTCTTGGGATAGTTCAGTGGTGGTTTCCCGTTGCCTTCCACTGTCCTCCAACTCCTATCTGCTCACCGACTCAGTTTCCCGCTGGGGTTGGCTACCCAACCTTCCGCTGAGTTGCTCGGCTTAACAGGGGCACCACGTGTAGGTAGGAAGTTGGAGAATTGAGGTGACAGAGGCTGTGAGAACTCTCTTGCTGAGTTCTTGTAATCGCGTATCACCCCCATTTTATGCCAGAGTCTCATGATGTCTGCAGAGACCCCCCCAGGTCATTTCCTGGGCCCAAATGGACCATATTGTTTAACTATTTACCATTTGCTTAGAGATCAGGAATGTCCTACCTACAACCCTTCCCACTCCTTCCAAAGTGGTGTGGCATTGCCCTCCCAACTTGTGCAGTATCCTAGTCCATATGCCACACTCACTCCCAGCCCCATGCTACGTGGGTGATACAGTTCAATATTCCTGTGGAAGACCCATGTGAAAGATGTCCAGTTCACCAAATGAGCACATTCTGCTCCAGTCCTGTCAAAGGTTTATCTTATCCCATCAGGGGCCTGGCCATATATGAAAGCAGTGTTGTCACATACCAACTCTGGTGCAGTTTCTGTCCATCAGAATAAATTGCTTCTGTCAAATGTGACCAAGATAATAGTTGACCACAGGCTGCTGAACACAACATGCTAGGTTTCAGTTGCAGCATCACAACCTGTGCCATCTATGTCCTTTGCCCTAATGCCAGCTTCTCTGAACTATGAATAGATACATGTCCTTCCAGAATATTCTGTCATGAATAATCCTCCAGCCCTGAATCTGTTAGCCTCCTGCCCCAGGACTCCCCCTCCCCCCTCTCACCCCCTCCCCCCCCCAATTTGTGTGTGTGTGGGGGGCGGGGGGGGGGGGGGGAGAGGGGCCCTCACATTAAACATATTCCCTTTAGCGGAGATATTTAATTTTCTTTATTCACTTGAGGACTGCTTGTGTGCAAGCAGATGTCTGCTTGTGTCTGTATATGTGTGGATGTATATGTGCGTGTGTGCGAGTGTATACCTGTCCTTTTTTCCCCCTAAGGTAAGTCTTTCCGCTCCCGGGATTGGAATGACTCCTTACCCTCTCCCTTAAAACCCACATCCTTTCGTCTTTCCCTCTCCTTCCCCTCTTTCCTGATGAGGCAACAGTTTGTTGCGAAAGCTTGAATTTTGTGTGTGTGTGTGTGTGTGTGTTTGTGTTTGTTTGTGTGTCTATCGACCTGCCAGCGCTTTCGTTCGGTAAGTCACATCATCTTTGTTTTTACATATATTTTTCCCACGTGGAATGTTTCCCTCTATTATATTTATCAATATTTACATATAAATAAATTTGATGTTACTTTACCATCTGCCATAATCCATATTTGTTTTATGTTTTACAGAAATGGTATTCTGATATACTGGACCTTTTGAGGGACATTGTGGACTTCTCAATGTTCTTGGAACTGCATTTCCTATTTACATCACTTTCAACTATCCTGCTTTTTACATGGTTTATCGTCCCATACTTCTATTTGGCTGATTACATGATGCTCTATGGATACACTGAAAATGAAGCATCACTTCTGCTCAGTATTATTGGCCTCACTAACTGCATTGGAATGGTACGTCAGTTGAAAGTAAAATAAATGTGTTTGGGGTAAGAAAAGTTGTATCAACATGTAAATAATTTAGGAGTAAAGGAGGCAACTCAACTCATTGAACAATAGAAGTGTGGAAACATCGACAACCACATAAAAAGAATAAATTGGCTACCCTTTAGATAAACCCTTTGAACTCTAGGTGCCAAAAAAAAAAAAGGGGGGGGGTGGGAGAGAGAGAGAGAGAGAGAGAGAGAGAGAGAGAGAGAGAGAGAAAACTGCCCGTTCAGCTGCAAAATGTGGCTGTAGGATTTGTCCAAAAGCTAGCAAAGTCCAAAGTCTTCATTCTTTTGTGTACCTGTCGGCAACTCAGTGCTTCCAGTGCTTCTACCGTAGGATATGTTGTCTCTTTTACACCTAAATTATTTAAATATATTTGTAAATTTCATAGAGCTTTGCATACCAGTTGACTGAGAGTTTTGGGCTGTGAATGGACAGGTCATTGTAGCTCAAAGAGTGGAATGTCCAGTTGTCTGTCTGCCTCCTACCCATCTCTCTCCTCCCTGTCTCCCTCCTGCCCCTTCACTTCCATCTCCCCTTCCCCTATGAATATCCACTTTGAAGTAAAGTATGATAATGGCTAAATAATGTGGTTCTGAAGTAGCTAGAGTAAGTTTGTTGATTTCCAGATTTGATTATTGTTTTGTGAAAGTACTTTACTGAAATAGGTCGAAAGCATTTTGAATGGAAATTACCTACTATAAGTGCTGTCTGTTAAAACTTTTAAAATTAGGAGTAGAAGTTTTGTTACTGTTAATGTGGCCTTCTGTACATCAATTTCTCTGATGCTTGCCTTTTTCAGATTGCTCTTGGATGGGCTGGTGACAAACCCTGGGTGAATGTAACCAAGTCATATGCTTTGTGCTTAGTGATGTGTGGTGTGGCAACTGGATTAATGCCACTAGTCATTACTTCATACTGGATGTTGGCATTACTTTCAGCTCTATTTGGTTTATTTTTTGCATCTTCATTTTCATTTACTCCAGCCATTTTGGTGCAGCTAATACCTCTTGACCGTTTCACAACAGCATATGGACTGATGCTGCTTTGTGAAGGAATTGGAAATCTTCTTGGCCCACCATTAGGAGGTAAGTGTAAAAGTACAGTCTGTAGGGTTGCTGCAGTCATTTGACAGTGTCCATAAAGTTCTGCGATTTACACTAAACTTAATTATGTAATAAGTTTACTTAAAGTATACTTAGTCAGTCACTTCACAATTTTTAGCAACAAATTTGCTTTGTGGTTTAAAGTGAAGCTCACTTTTGTACCATTTCAATTTTTTGGACACATTTATTTAGCCTAATTTGTTCAATATTAATTTTATATGAATGTGAATTCTTTTCCAGTATTTCATATTTTGCTTACCTATCTTCCCATTGTAATAAAAAGGAAAGACTATCACATTTTTGTGCAGAAAGAAAGAAAAATCACAATTAAAGTTACATTTAGGGAGGCTGATGCACAGAAAAATTTGAAACCTTTCTAAAGTTAATGATTTTTTTTTCCTAGGGAACTCTTAGATTGTTCAGAAGTTCTAACACAAATCATTTATGTTAATACATACTTATCGTAATGGCAGTCAAATTAAGAAACTTCTCAGTAGAAGTCATGAGTGAAATGGTGAAGTAAATGATCCAGATGAAGTGAATACCAGAATGAATTAGGGGGTAGTGATTTTCTCCAAAAATGTTGACTTGCGTAGTGAATGCAGTGAAGTGCTGGCACACTGGTGAAAGTTGCATGGAATAGTGATAATATTGACATACTAAACAAATTTCCCTGTTTTGCATGTGGTTCTTCGTTGCAAAAAATTGCACAAAAAATTGGACAACATGCTGACCATTGTGTGTGGAATGATTGAAGAAATGAATGTAAAGGCATTGCTAACAGTTTTGTGGTTGACTGTGAATGTGATTGTCACTCCAAAACTTATTCATATTCACACAGATATGTTACATAGAAGTATTGTTTTGGCAAATGAACTGCAGAAGAAACACTGACTTGATAGAACCTGTGCAAAGCAATTTGTCTGTTGCACTTTGGTAGATAAGGAAATAATATGAAAATAAAAGGAAAGTTAAATATGTACTTATCACTAAGACAAATCAGTAATGTTATCTGGGTGCCAGGTAGACATTTTTAGTGTTGAGTATACATTATGATGCTGATGGCAGGCAACACACACCACAGTGTCTGTGTAATGACTCATAGACAGAGTAGCTGCAGCATACACGAGAAGAATGGATATTCTTAACAGAGCTGATCATTTAGTCAGTCATATCACTGAAATAGTGGAGTTTTTTTTTGTTGCATGCTGTGCAAAAAGTACCAAAAGACAAGGAATTAATACCCACACCTCCAATACAGAAAGAGAAAAAAAAAAAATTAGAACCTTGTTTCTCAGATTTAAAGCTACACGCTGAAAAGAACTGACAGTGTACAACGTACAGATACTGAAGCAAGACTCTGAACCAGCAAGCAGCACTTCATTACTGCTTTTGACGACAAGATCAAACATTGTATGGGATGCTGTGATGCGAAGATTAGAGGAACATTCAAACATTTTCTGAAAGATACACTCATGAAATAGAGGATTTTGTATTTTTGACTGTTCTAAAATGTTGTACATGCAATAAAACAATGGAAAACCCAGACTGGAATATCAACAACCCAGACTGGAATATCAACAATATTATGAAAAGGGTAGAATGCTACTCACTGTAAAGGTAACACTTCTGAGTTGCAGACAGGCAAAATAGAAAGATGGTTACATATACGTTTTCAGCCAAATCCTTCTTCAGAAAAGAGGAAACACACACACACACACACACACACACACACACACACACAAGCCCACCTCACACACACTGCCAGATTGCAACAGAAATGCATTGAATGGCAGCAACAATCCAGAGAAGGGTTGTTCAAGGAAAGGAGAGGAACAGCAGACTGAGGAACAAGAATCAGTGCTGCCTGGTGAAGCATGTGGGGATTAAGGGTGACAGGATAGGGCTGACAAGCACAGCGCCAGGAGGCTGTGGGTAATGGAGAGGAGGTGGAAGAACGGGGAGCGGAAAGGAGACGAGCAGAATAGAAAAAGACACAGGTGGATGTACTGGCAGAGAGCAGCGGACAACGAGGGTGATGGGAGGTGAATGGTGAGAAGGTGACAGGACAAAGGGAGGCAAGAATGGTTGGATGCAGGATGTGAGGAAGTAGGTTATCATAGGTTGAGGCCAGGTGGATTTTGGGAGTGGAGAATGTGTTGCAACAGTAACTCCTATCTGTGCAGTTCAGAAAAGCTGCTGGTGGAGAGGAGGATCCAGATGACTCAGATTGTGAGGTAGCCATTGAAAAAATGTATGAGCAGCTGCATGATGTGCCAAAGGTGGTGCACATTGCTCTTGGCGACTGTTTGATGGTGGGCATTCAGTCTCGTGTGCAGCTGGTTGGGAGTCATACCAACATAAAAGGCTGAACTATGATTGCAGCAGAGCTGGAGTATACCATGGCTGCTTTCACAGGTGGCCCAACCTCTGATGATATTGGATAACCTTGTGACAGGACTAGAGTAGAAAGTGTTGGATTGAGGGATTGGGCAGGTCTTGCTGCTGGGTCTTTGATGGGGGAGATGATCCCTGTGACAAGGGGTTTGGATATGGAGTGGTATGGGGATAGACTAGGACTTTGTGGAGGTTAAGTGGGCAATGGATCACCACTTTTGGAGGGGTGGGAAGAATCCTGTATAGGATGTTTCTAATTTCAGCTGTTGAAATGCAAATACTGTTGGTGGTTGTTGGGTTAAATGTTGAGACAGGTGTGGATGGAGCCATTGGAGAGGTGGTGATAAATGTTTGAGAGAAGGGTTGAGAAGGCCCAAGTGAAGAGGTTGGAAACAAGGTGCTAAGGTTGTGAAAGAATGAGGACAGGGTGTCCTGGCCATGGGTCCAGATCCTGAAGATATTGTCAATGAACCCAAACCAGACCAGGGTTTTGGGTTTTTGGAGGCTAGCAAGGTTTCCTCTCAGGTTGGCATAGGAGGGCAGCATGTTTGTGCCCATGGCTGTGCTGCAGATTTGTTTGTATACCTTTCCTACAAAGAAATAGTTGGGGTGTATCAGGGTATATTTAATAAGGTGTGTCAGGAATGAAGGTACTGGGTTTGGAGTCCGAAGGACATTGGGAGAAGTAGTGTTCCATGGTGCAAGACCATGAGCATGAGGGATGTTGGCGTAAGATGGTGTAAGGGGAAGTAGCGTCAACAGTAATGAGCAGGGATATAGGAGGTAAAAGTTGTGGAGTTGGAGGAGCCAGTGGCGGAAATGGTTGGTATCATTGATGTGGGAGGCTAGGTTTTTTTCAACAGTAGGTTGGAGGTGGTGTTCAATTAAGACTGTAATTATTTCAGTGTTAGAACAATAACCAGCTGCAGTGGGATGCCCAGTGTAGTTAGTTTGTGGATTTTGGGAGCATGTAGAAGGTGGGTGTGCAGAGTGTCATAGGAGGGAAATGTATTCAGGGAGGGGTTCTTTGAAGTACGTAAGGCTTTTAAGCAGGGATTGGAGGTTAAGTTTGACTTATGGTAAGGGGTCACTGGCAGAGTTTTTAGGTCGAGGTGTCAGACAATTGGTGGAGGCCTTCCACCAATTAGTCACTGCAGTTCATAATGACAGTTGTGGAACCTTTGTCTGCAGCTAGGATAAGGTCGGGATCTGTTTTGAGGTTGTGTATGATTATCTTTTCTTCTGCTGGGTAGTTGATGTACTAAGGAATGGACATGGAGAATGATCATGAGGCCAAGTTGGAGTTAAGAAATTCTTGGAAAGTTATCAGGGGGTGGTTGGGGGAGAAGAGGGGGTGGGAGAGGGACGATACTAGCTGGATGGTGGTGTGAAGTGGGAGAGGCAGGGTTCAATGTTGGAATTAAGTTGGCTTTGGTTGGAAGGATTGATGGCAAATAAGTTTAGTTTGGAGGAGTCAGGAGAAGGAGAGTAGGTCTTTTAAGTCCAATATTGTTAAATTTGGGTGAAGGGGTGAAGGTGAGGCCTTTGGACACAACTGAAACTTCTCTGAGACTGGATTTTGGTAGAAAGGTTAACAGCAGTGTTTAGGCTTTGGATTTAGTGGTGTGTTGGAAGGAAATTTAGGGGGATGTGGCAAGGCGACGTCATCTAGGCATCTCCTCCACCTCCACCCCTCCCATCTGACCACCGTCTGGTTACCTTCCAGTAATTCCTTAATTACAACTTGGCCTCATCATCCTTCCCTAGGTCTCTTTCTAAGAACACTAACCTTTCAACAGACACAAGGACAACTGTACACAACCTCAAAACAGATCCTGACCTTATCATCCTAGCTGCAGATAAAGGTTCCACCACTGTCGTTACGAATCGTACTGACCAACTGCTGGAAGACCTGTGCTAATTGTCTGACAGCTCCACCTATAAACACTACCCCCTTCCCAGAATTTCTTTCCTGAGTTCATTTCCCTTCTCAGTCCTCTGACACACCAGATACCCACCTTATACATGCTCCCCAAAATCCACAGACAGACTGCCCTGGATGCCCCATTGTAGCTGGATATAGTGCTATCACTGAAAGAATTTTGGTCCTCATTGATCAATACCGCCAACCTATTGCCCAAAACAGAACCTCCCACATCGAAGATACGAACCAACTCCCCACTATCCCCACCTCTTTACTTCCTGGATACGTACTTGTCACTGTTGATGCCACTTCCCGATACACCAACATTGCACTTGTCCATGGTCTTGATGCTATTCAACACCACTTCTCCCAATGTCCTTCAGACTCCAAACACACTACCTGATTCATCATATGTCATACTATTTCCTAACACTCTACTAATTCTCTATGAAAAGAAGGTATACAAAGAAATTAGCAGCATAGCCATAGGCACCCGCATTACACCCTCCTGTGCCTACCTGTTTGTGGGCTATTTAGAGGAAAATCTTGGTGCAAGACCTGCCCAATCCACACACACAGTGCTTCGTGTGGGCCACCTATTAAAGCAGCTATGGTATACACCAGCTCTGCTGCAATCATTGTTCAGCTTTTTATACTGGTATGACTACGAAATAGCAGTCCAGGCAAAGTCAGGACATGCGGGGACCAAGCAGCAGTCGGTATTGTAATTGTAAACTGTCAAAGCCGCATCGGTAAAGTATCGGAACTTCAAGTGCTGATAGAAAGCACCGAAGCTGAAATCATTATAGGTACGGAAAGCTGGCTGAAGCCAGAGATCAATTCTGCCGAAATTTTTACAAAGGCACAGACGGTATTTAGAAAGGATAGATTGCATGCAATCGGTGGTGGCCTGTTTGTCACTGTTAGTAGCAGTTTATCCTGTAGTGAATAAAAGTGGATAGTTCCTGTGAATTATTATGGGTGGAGGTTATACTCAACAACCGAGCTAGGTTAATAATTGGCACCTTTTACTGACCTCCCAACTCAGCAACATTAGTGGCAGAACAACTGAGACAAAATCTGGAATACATTTCACATAAATTTCCTCAGCATGTTATAGTCTTTGGTGGAGATTTCAATTTACTAGATGTAGACTGGGACACTCGGATGTTTAGGGCGGGTGGTAGGGACAGAGCATCAAGTGACATTATACTGATTGCACTATCCGAAAATTACCTCGAGCAATTAAACAGAGAACCGACTTGTGGAGATAACATCTTGGACCTGCTGATAACAAACAGACCCGAACTTTTCGACTCTGTAAGCGCAGAACAGGGAATCAGTGATCATAAGGCCGTTGCAGCATCCCTGAATATGGAAGTAAATAGGAATATAAAAAAAGGGAGGGAGGTTTACCTATTTACCAAGAGTAATAGAAGGCAGATTTCAGACTACCTAACAGATCAAAACGAAAATTTCTCTTCCGACACTGACAATGTGGAGTGTTTATGGAAAAAGTTCAAGGCAATCGTAAAATCCGTATTAGACAGGTACGTGCCAAGTAAAACTGTGAGGGACGGGAAAAACCCACCGTGGTTCAACAACAAAGTTAGGAAACTACTGTGGAAGCAAAGAGAGCTTCACTGCAAGTTTAAACACAGCCAAAATTCCTCAGACAAACAGAAAATAAATGATGTCAAAGTTAGTGTAAGGAGGGCTATGCATGAAGCGTCAGTGAATTCAAAAGTAAAATTTTATGTACCAACTTGACAGAAAATCCTAGGAAGTTCTGGTCTTATGTTAAATCAGTAAGTGGATCGAAACAGCATATCCAGATACTCGGGGATGATGATGGCATTGAAACAGAGGATGACACGCGTAAATCTGAAATACTGAACACCTTTTTCCAAAGCTGTTTCACAGAGGAAGATTGCACTGCAGTTCCTTCTCTAAATCACCGGACGAACGAAAAAGTGGCCGACATCGAAATAAGTGTCCAAGGAATAGAAAAGCAACTGAAATCACTCAACAGAGGGATACCAATTTGATTTTACACAGAGTACGCGAAAGAACTTGCCCCCCTTCTAACAGCCGTGTACCTTAAGTCTCTAAAGGAACTGAAGGTTCGAAATGATTGGAAAAGAGCACAGGTAGTTCCAGGTTTCAAGAAGGGTCATCGAGCAGATGCGCAAAACTATAGGCCTATATCTCTGACATCAATCTGTTGTAGAATTTTAGAACATGTTTTTTGCTCGCGCATCATGTCATTTCTGGAAACCCGGAATCTACTCTGTAGGAATTAACATGGATTCCGGAAACAGCAATCGTGTGAGACCCAACTCACTTTATTTGTTCATGCGACCCAGAAAATATTAGATACAGGCTCTCAGGTAGATGACATTTTCCTAGACTTCCGGAAGGCGTTTGATACAGTTCCGCACTGTCGCCTGATAAACAAAGTAAGAGCCTATGGAATATCAGACCAGCTGTGTGGCTGGAATGAAGAGTTTTTAGCAAACAGAACACAGCATGTTGTTATCAATGGAGAGATGTCTACAGACATTAAAGTAACCTCTGGCATATCACAGGCGAGTGTTATGGGACCATTGAGGGAAACATTCCACGTGGGAAAAATATATCTAAAAACACAGATGATGTGACTTGCCGAACGAAACTGATGGCAGGTCGATAGACACACAAACATACACACGAAATTCAAGCTTTCGCAACAAACTGTTGCCTCATCAGGAAAGAGGGAAGGAGAGGGAAAGACGAAAGGATGTGGGTTTTAAGGGAGAGGGTAAGGAGTCATTCCAATCCCGGGAGCGGAAAGACTTACCTTAGGGGGAAAAAAGGACAGGTATACACTCGCATGTATACCTGTCCTTTTTTCCCACTAAGGTAAGTCTTTCCGCTCCCGGGATTGGAATGACTCCTTACCCTCTCCCTTAAAACCCACATCATTTCGTCTTTCCCTCTCCTTCCCTCTTTCCTGATGAGGCAACAGTTTGTTGCGAAAGCTTGAATTTCGTGTATATGTTTGTGTTTGTGTGTGTGTGTCTATCGATCTGCCAGCACTTCCGTTCGGTAAATCACATCATCTGTGTTTTATATATATAAAACTAGCAGATAGTGTTGGAAGTTCCATGCGGCTTTTCGCAGATGATGCTGTAGTATACAGAGAAGTTGCAGCATTAGAAAATTGCAGAGAAATACAGAAAGATCTGCAGCGGATAGGCACTTGGTGCAGGGAGTGGCAACTGACCCTTAACATAGACAAATGTAATGTATTGCAAATACATAGAAAGAAGGATCCTTTTTTGTATGATTATATGATAGCGGAACAAACACTGGTAGCAGTTACTTCTGTAAAATATCTGGGAGTACGCGTGCGGAACGATTTGAAGTGGAATGATCATATAAAATTAGTTGTTGGTAAGGTGGGTGCCAGGTTGAGATTCGTTGGGAGAGTCCTTAGAAAATGTAGTCCATCAACAAAGGAGGTGGCTTACAAAACACTCGTTCGACCTATACTTGAGTATTGCTCATCAGTGTGGGATCCGTACCAGATCGGGTTCACGAAGGAGATAGAGAATATCCAAAGAAGAGCGGCGTGTTTCGTCACAGGGTTATTTGGTAAGCGTGATAGCGTTACGGAGATGTTTAGCAAACTGAAGTGGCAGACTTTGCAAGAGAGGCGCTCTGCATCGCGGTGTAGCTTGCTGTCCAGGTTTCGAGAGGGTGCGTTTCTGTATGAGGTATCAAATATATTGCTTCCCCCTACTTATACTTCCCGAGGAGATCACAAATGTAAAATTAGAGAGATTCGAGCGTGCACGGAGGCTTTCTGGCAGTCGTTCTTCCCGCGAACCATACGCGGCTAGAACAGGAAAGGGAGGTAATGACAGTGGCACGTAAAGTGCCCTCCGCCACACACAGTTGGATGGCTTGCAGAGTATAAATGTAGATGTAGATGTAGACGTCATCATAGTGACTATGGTTATGAAAGTTAATAAATCTGCCAAGAGGGCTAGGAGAGTTTCTAGTAGAAAGAGCAGAGAAGCAGTTGTTAGCATCTCACTTAGACAGTGAACTTCAGTTATTCAGTTCCAGAATGATGGCCATTGAGGAATTATGGATTAAGTTTCAACAGATTGTAAATTGTGCTCTGGACAAGTATATGCCTAGTAAGTGGATAAAGGATGGAAAGGACTCACCGTGGTTTAATAACGAAATTCGTAAAATGGTGAGGAAGCAAAGGCTGCCACACTCTCTGTTCAGAAGAGAATGAGCAAATGACGACAGACAAAGATTAGCAGATATTCATGTGTCTGTGAAAAGATCTATGCACAAAGCATCCAACAGCTGCCAGTGTCGTACGTTGGCTAAAGATCTGGCGGATAACCTAAACAATTCTTATCCTATGTAAAGTCAGTAAACGGATGTAAGGCTTCCATCCAGTCACTCGTTGCCCAGTCAGGTTTAGCAATAAAAGATAGTGAAAGGAAGGCTGAAGTTTTAAATTCCACATTTAAGAAATCATTCGTGCAAGAGAATTGTTCAAATATAGTCATTGACAATCACGCAGCGTCCCTTATGGATGACATAGTAATAAGTAGAGACTGGATTATGTGCATCATGAAAACCTTAAAATATGCATGAAAAGTGTTGAAATATGCAAGATCAAATAGTAAAAAAACGTGGTAGTTAGTCCGTGCATTTTATCTGACAAAGCCGAACCTGTGCATATCAGTTACGAGGAAGAGCGCCGGCCATGCGAAAAATCGATACATTTAAAACACTGTTATCATGTTCTGAATACTTTCTGTTAGAGGTTAGGAATGGAGCATTTCTGGGATTATTTTCTAAAAAACTGCAAAATGGGGACGCATACCATGTTTCAAGAATTGTTCTTTCTTTGCTATTGTCAGAAACAAGCAGGAGCGATGCGAGTGAGTCGCAGCTTAACAAAAAATAGGTACAGGACCAACTTCAAGATACATTTATTTAGAAAACAGCATACAGCCATGAATTTTTTCGAACAGCATTAACTTTTAATTAATACTATAGGCCCAAAGCATCATTTACAATTTATTTTACATTTTTCTGCTATTGTAAACATAAACTACCAAGTACTATTCCAAATGTTCGGTAGTAAGATTGTGTCTTCGATCACTCAAAACATTTTTATAAGCAGAAAAGAACAATTCTAAATCAGCTGTGAGGTACCTGGGCGGTATTTGAATTTGAGTACTATGTTGGCACTTATTGTTTCTGGTTAAAGTTCACCCGTCCCATTAATAAAACTGTCAATTTGGCAGAAGGATTGAAAGCTTGGGTTATGGTTTAAAATGTTTTCAAACTTTTAATTTTTCTTAGTAATGAGGAGTTCACGGGAATAATTTTATTCA
Organism: Schistocerca nitens; assembly: GCF_023898315.1. Lineage (NCBI taxonomy): Eukaryota > Metazoa > Arthropoda > Insecta > Orthoptera > Acrididae > Schistocerca > Schistocerca nitens. The sequence goes on along the minus strand of NC_064615.1, from coordinate 1,163,792,031 downwards.
TTAACTGAAAAGATTCATTCTACGCCAAACCTAGGGTTTCAATCTTTTTAATACTTGCAGGTATATTGAAAAAAATGAATACTAATCACAGCAATGTCTTTTTTTAATACCGGAATCACCAAAAGCTTCCTTGCACTGACAAACTGCCAAAGCCTCTGCACTATTGAAGTCGTTTACTACCCCTCTTAATGGCCTCGGAATGTTCTTTGTAAAACACAACTTTGACCCACATACCCCAACGAGTTACCACTGGTTCTGGAGCTAAAGGCACATTTGGTAGTTTTTCTTCGTAGGTCTTGATGCGAGCAGAAGCCTTTAGAAACACTTTCTTTGTGGATGAAATCAGTTTATTTACATTCACAAACATGAGACATACTTCTTCAGCAAGGTGATGTAATCCATGAGCAAAGCATATCACATGAATCAAATTGGGATAAAATGCTCAGAGGGTTTTTCCTGCTTTGGTCATATAGGGAGCAACATCTGAAATAAACACAAACACCCTTTCGTCTGCAGAAGATTCTGGAAATATTTTCTAATACCCTCATTCACAAATCTGGCAATCGTAGAATGATTTACTTAAAGTTCTTTGCAGGCTGCTAAATAGGAAGAAGAAGGCTTTTCTTGTAAAGCACCAACAATTGAATTTGCAATGTAACAGCCACATGTGTTTGTAGTTTCGTCAACTGAAATCCAGATAATGCTGTCCTTGAGTTCATTGCGTATTTCTTCCACAGCATTTGCATAAATTGTCGGTATGTAATTTTAATGCAATTTTGATTCATCTGGTACATTTTGATTTAAGCAATATTTGCGCAGGAAGCCTTTGAGGATAGGGTTTGTAAGTTTGTGAAGAAGAATGTTGCTTGCAATGAATACTTCATAGATCCATGTTAAACTTGTGTTTTTGGATACTTTAGGACAGATCCCTGCTACTGCAACTTGCTGTTGTCAAAAGTTGTTGTTGTGGTCCTGTCTTCTGCATTCCTGCGATATGAAGACTTGTCTTGACATGCTGGTTTATTTGAAACTTTTTTCTCGGAAACTCGACAGTATAAAACAATTAAGTCATATGTAAATGTTCAAAGATGGTCAGCTATCCATGAAATGACATTTCTCTTTTTATTTTATTTTTTTTTTTTTATGGCATGGCACACGACACATTATGCACTACATGTCGTAAACATGTTTAACTGTGTACAAGCTAAATTTAAATAATGGACATGCGACTAATAGCTCGCGTAGTTTAATTTAATTGTTGCCGATGTGTATGGCGTGACAGCAGAGGGGATTAACTGGGGATGCAGATGCAAGAGCATTGACTGACTGCCTGTTCGTGTTGCTCTCCTGTAATGATTTCGCTAGGCAATGGCCTCTTGGTTAGCAATTGCACACCATTCTAGGTTGTGGTCAATCTGTGAGACATCAAAACTAGATCGAGTTAGATACTGCCTATCTATTTTTTTAAAATATTGTAAACATAGAGCAAAAATATGCATTGTCATTAGTTTTTAGTTAAAATATGCAATAACCGGTGAAAAGTAGCCAAATATGCAAATGCATGTGCAACGTGCAAATGCATATAATCCGGTTTCTAAAAATAAGCATCCCTGGCATAGAGAAGCAACTGAAAGAGTTCAAAACAAATAAGTCACCATGTCCAGATGGAATCCTAGTTCGGTTTTACAAAGAGTACTCACATAATTGGACCCTTATTTAGTTCGAATTTATTGCAAATCTCGTGACCAGTGCCAAGTGACTGAAAAGAGTGCAGGTGGCTGCTTTACATAACAAGGTGAAAAATGGATCCACAGAATTACAGACCAGTATCCTTAACATCTCATGATGCAGAATTCTAATAGCATATTCTGAGTTCAAAAATAATAAATTTCCTAGAGACCGAAAAGCTGATTCCCACAAATCAGCATGGTTTTAGAAAGAATCACTAGTGCAAAACCTAGCTTGCTCTTTTTTCACATGATATACTGTGAACTGTGGATGAAAAGCAACAGGCAGATTCCATATTTCTAGATTTCCAAAAAGCATTCGACGGAGTACCTGTTGACTGTTAATGAAGGAAGGTACATGCATATGAGATAGGCTCCCACATACGTGATTGGGTCGAAGACTTCTTAAGTAATAGAACACAGTATATAGTCCTCTACAGCGAGTGTTCATCAGAGGCAGGCATGACGTCAGGAGTGTCTTAGGCAAGTGTTATAGAACTGTTACTATTTTCTGTATACATAAATAATCTGGCAGACAGGGTGGGAAACAATCTACAGTTGTTAGCTGATGGTGCTGTTGTGTACAGGAAGGTGTCAAAGATAAGTGACTGAAGGTTGATACAAGATGATCTAGACAAAATTTCTAATAAGTATGATGAATGGCAGCTGGCTCTTAATGTTGAAAAATGTGAGTTAATGCGGATGAGTAGGAAAAACAAACCCTTAATGTTGAGGTGCAGCATTAGTAGTGTCCTGCTTGACACAGTCATGTTGATTAAATATCTGGGTGTAACATTGCAAAGTGATACGCAATGGAACGAGCATGAGAGTATTGTGGTAGGGAAGGTGAATAGTCTTCTTTGATTTGTTGGGAGAATTTTAGGAAAGTGTGGTTCATCTGTAAAGGAGACTGCTTGTAGGACACTGGTGCAACCAATTCTTGAGTACTGCTCAAGTGTTTGGGATTTGCACCAGGTTAGATTGAAAGAAGTGTTGTGACTTGGAAAGACAGCCAAGCCACTAGGAGATAGCCGAAAGGCACACGTTTAAGCTCATGCAGGCTGGCGTGAGGTCTGGAACAGGTAAAGTAATTATACTAGAAAAAAAGGTACGTAGCTTCTGGAATAATTAACTTTAATCCATAATTGGTAAACATCGGTCTGACGGTACATGCATCACAAGATAATTAGCAAATGATAATGGCGCCTTGCTAGGTCATAGCGAATGACGTAGCTGAAGGCTATGCTAACAATCATCTCGGCAAATGAGAGCGTATTTTGTCAGTGAACCATCGCTAGCAAAGTCGGCTGTACAACTGGGGCGAGTGCTAGGAAGTGTCTCTAGACCTACCGTGTGGCGGCGCTCGGTCTGCAATCACTGATAGTGGTGACACGCGGGTCCGACGTGTACTGACGGACCGCGGCCGATTTAAAGGCTACCACCTAGCAAGTGTGGTGTCTGGCGGTGACACCACAAGAAGACCTGGAAGCAATTCCGTGGAGAGTTGCTAGATTTGTTACTGGTAGGTTCGATCAGCATGCAAGTGTTAGACATGCTTCGGGAGCTCAAATGGGAATCACTGGAGGGAAGAAGACACCGGATTTAGAAAGACCAGACTGTGGCCAAGAGCAAGGTGGACCACTCTGTGGCACATACTTTGTCAGTGGCTGCTTCGTAATCTGGGCCATCTGGATCCTTCCCTCCACCACCAGCTTTTCTGAATTGCACAGATGGGAGTTGCTGTTACACTACATTCTCTGCTCCCAAAATTATCGTGGCCTCAACGTATGATAACCTGCTGTCCTCACATCCTCCATCCAACCACCATTGCCTCCCTGTTCTGTCACCACCTCACAATCCACCTCTACTCACCCTCATGTGGGCTGCTCTTTGCCAGCACATCCACTGTACTTTTCCCCTTCTCTGCTGCCCTGCATCTGATTACCCTGTATTGCCCCTGACCCCCCTCCCTCACAACCCTCCCCCCACCCCCCCTGCGGGTCCGGGGGATAGAAGAGTCCTGCGTGTCGTATGAGGCGACTAAAAGGAGTTTCACATTTTGTGGCCTTTATATGATGGTCCCCTGTGGGGTTTGATCTCCATTCTTCAAAATTGTTCCTAGGAGCAAGCCAGTTGGGGAAGGGCACCTTACAAGGTGCATCGTGTCCATCGTGCATTGAGATCTTTAGCCCACTTTCTCGTTGTTGCATTGCAGTCCTGCCCATTCTCCATCTCTCAGGCGAGGACACCTTCCTGGGTGCGTTTTCCACGATGCACTATGCAGTATTGATTTCTGCATCGATGATGACCATGGTCTTCTTTGCACCTGATATCCAGCACGGTAGCCAGTCCGTTGTGGTGGGGCCACCATGTACCCTGTTGGTTGTAGCCTGCTGACCACACAGGGATCGCTCTGCTGATGCCTACGCCGTTAAATCCCCATGTATGCCAAGCGGTAGATGCCCATCCCCTGGGGCATCGGGACTCCCGGCAATGGCCATCCTGCCAGGTGGCCTTTGCTGCAGCTGGGGGACACCTGTGGAGGGGGGGGGGGGGGGGGTGTCTGGTCGTGGCGGGTGGGTGGGTGGGTGGGTGGGTGGCACGATGAAGTGTAGTCCATCATCTCTTGCTGGTGGTGTAACACCAGCAGTCTCTAAGTGTTCACGAGCTCAATTCAATGCTCAGAAGTACGACCCCAAATCGTTCCCTCCCTGGCTACACCTTGGGAGGAACGTCAGGCTAAGGATGGCAGCAGATCTTATTCGCCCTGGTACCTTGTATGTTACAGAGCTGATGGGGAATCTTTCATGTTGATGAAGCCTCACTTTTTTGTTTAGCATTTAGAGGACAAATTCGGGGAGGTGGAGGGCTTGTCCAAAATGAGATCTGGGCCACTCTTGATCAAAACAGCATCCTCTGTCCAGTCACGGGAGTTACTCACTTGTGACAAGCTGGGGGATGTTTCTGTAACCATCACACCCCATAAGAGCTTAAGTATGGTCCAGGGTGTCATATTTCACAGAGACCTCCTTTTGCAGTCCAACGATGGTCTCGCGCCAATTTAGAGCAGCGAGGTGTACATTTCGTCTGGCATGTCCACTAGGGTCCAAAGGATAATCAGGTTACCACCAGTGCCTTCATCTTGGCCTTTGAGGCTGATACACTGCACGAGAAGGTCAAGGTGATGGTGCGATGTAAAACCCTATATCCCTCCCCCGATGCGGTGCTTTAGGTGCCGGAAGTTCGGCCATGTGTCTTCCCGCTGTATTTCCAGCATCACTTGCCAAGATTGTGGATGCCCATAACATCCCAATACTCCATGTGCCCCGGCTCCCATCTGTGTCAACTGCGGAGAGCACCATTCGCCTTGCTCACCTGACTGCAGGATTCTCCAGAAAGAAAGGAAAATCATGGAGGACAAGACCCTGGACAGACTGACCTACACTAAGGCTAAGAGAAAATTTTAACGCCGGCATCCTGTGCGCATGACATCGTCTTATGCCGCCGCAACAGCAGTTCTGGCACCATCAGCTCCGCCAACCCAGCTCACCTCTCAGAGCCAGAAGACTACACCTGCCCCCTTGATGGTGGGGGGGCATTTCCCTCCCTGTTGCTCCTGCACCACCTACTTTGGGAGCAACACCCTCCCCCTCCCCCCCCACCCTCCCCCCCAAATAATCGGTGACGTCTGTCCCCACTTCTAAGCTGGAGAAGCGTAAGTATTCTTCGGCTTCTCTCGCTAGGAAGGGGTCCCTTGGGTCACTCCCTTCCCAGGTTTCTTCTAGTGGGAGAGACGACACCCGCCATTTGCTGAAGAGCCCAAAAGCAGCTGGTCATAGGGCTTCACGCTCGTCCTCTGTTTCGCAGACAGAGCCAGTGAAGTCCTTCCAGTCAGGGAAACCCAAGGAGCAGCGAGAGAAATGCATAAAGAAAACCCCTAAGACCAAGGAAATTGCGATGGCACCAAAGTCACCTCTACCTACAACCTCTGTGGCTGAGGATGGGGTGGAGATTTTGGCGACCGCCAAGGACCTAGATCTTGCCAGACCCTCAGGCACAATGGATATAGACTGCTCAGGCAACAAATCGGTGGCAGCAGGTGACTCTGAGGCATAAACTGCCTTATCGTGAGACTGAGAAGGCACGGAACATTCAATGTCATCCTCCAGTGGCATTGCGGTGTTTTTTTCCACCGCCTGGCTGAGCTACGGCAACTGTTAAGCTTTACACCTGCTATCTGCATTGCCCTCCAGGAAACCTGGTTCGCGGCAGTGTGGTCCCCTGCCCTCTGCGCCCATAAGCGATATTACAGGAACTGTAGCGACTATAATAGAGTGTTAGATGGAGTTTGCGTTTATGTCCTAAACTCGGTCTGTAGTGAACATGTGCACCTTCAAACCCCTCTTGAATGTACTAGCTGCACTGATAGATCAACTCCCTGAACCTTTCCTACATCTGGGAGATTTTAATGCCCATATCCCCTTGTGGGGTGGTACCGTGCTTACTGGCCAAGGCAGAGATGTCGAAACTTCACTGTCTCAGTTTGACCTCTGCCTCTTAAATATTGGGGCTGCCACACAATTCGGTGTGGCTCATGGTAGTTATTTGGATATTGATTTATCACTTTGCAGCCCCGGACTTCTCCCATCTATCCACCGGAGAGCACATGACTACCTGTCTGGTAGTGACCACTTCCACATCTTCCTGTCACTGCCCCAGCTTCAGGCCTGCGGACACCATCCAAGATGGGCTTTGGACAAGGGGAACTGAGGAACTTTCACCTCTGCTGTCACCACTGAATCTCCCCCACATGGTAACATTGATGTGATGGTTGAGCATGTGACTAGCACAATTGTTTCTGTGGCAGAAAACGCGATCCCTCACTCTTTAGGGTGTCAGAGGCTTAAGGCAGTCCCTTGGTGGTCGCTGGAAGTCGCTGAAGCAATTAAGGAGCGTCGGCAAGCTCTGCGGCGGCATAAGCGGCACCCTTTCCTGGAGCGCTTCATAGCCTTTAAACGGCTCCGTGCCCGTGTTCGTTACCTTATCAAACAACGGCAGGAGGAGTGTTGGGAGAGACATGTCTCCACCATTGGGTGCCACACGGAACTTTCCCAAGTCTGGGCAAAGATCAACGTCTTTTCGGGTACCAGTCCCCAACAGCTGCCCCTGGTGTTACCATAAATGGTGAGTTATGTACTGACGTAAATACGATTGCTGAGCACTTTGCTCGAGCCTCTGCATCGGAGAATTAACCCCCAGCCTTTCGCACACTCAACACGGCAGCCGGAAGGGAATGTCCTTTCATTCACTACACGCTGCAGTGAATCCTATAACACCCCATTTACAGAGTGGTTTACAGCGACAGCTCAGTGGCTGATGGTCATGTAGGCTTCGCATATGTTCAGGGAGGACATATTGAGCAGCACTCATGCCAGTTGGCTGCAGTGTTTTCACTGCAAAGCTGGCGGCCATATCTCGTGCTCTTGAGTACATCCACTCATGCCCTGGCCAGTCGTATCTCCTGTGTACTGACTCATTGAGCAGCCTACAAGTTATCGACCAGTGCTACCCTCGCCACCCTCTGGTAGCGTCCATTCAGGAGTCCATCTATGCCCTGGAACAGTCCTTGGCAATCTGTGGTGTTTGTGTGGACCCCAGGACGCATCGTAATCCCCGGCAATGAACTTGCCGACAGGCTGGCCAAACAGGCGATGCGGAAACCGTTTCTGGAGATAGGCATCTCCGAAACTGACCTGCGTTCTGTCTTACACCGCAGGGTTTTCCAGCTTTAGGAGACGGAATGGCACAACAGCACGCACAACAATCTGCGTGTCATTAAGGAGACTATGAATGTGTGGAAATCTTCCATGCAGGCCTCTTGCAGGGAATCAGTGCCAGCTCGGCATTGGCAATACGTGGCTAACGCACGGTTACCTACTCCATCACGAGGGCCCACCTCAGAGTCACTGTGGCTCCCAAATGACAGTCGTCCATCTCTTCCTATACTGCCCACTTTCAGCTGCTCTCCGGCAGATTTTTAACTTTCTCAGCACCCTGCCTTCGGTGTTGGGCAACAATGCCTCCACAGCATCTTTAGTTTTACGTTTTATGCGTGAGAGAGTGGGTTTTATACTACTATCTAGGTTTTAGCACATGTCCTTTGTCCCTCTGTGTCCTCCACCTTAGTGCTTTTAGGGTGGAGGTTTTAATGTATTGCGTTGTGGCTGGCTTTCCCTTTTTATTCTCGTGGTTGGCCAGCCACTGTAATCTGCTTTCATGTTCTACTCTCTTCTGTTTCTAGCATCTCTCTGTTGTTTTATTGTCTTCTTTTGTTCCTTTTAGTATTTGTTGCCTTCCCTCCACTCTTGTGGCTTTTCCTTTTTTTCCGTTTTGTGTTATATGTTTCGTCCGTTTTATTCTCACCCTTGGGGCATTGTTTTATTAGGACCAAGAGACCGATGACCTTGTAGTTTGGTCCCTTCTCCCGCCTCTAAACCAACCAACCATCCAACCATAACCTCCTAACACTGTGCTTGTCATACCCATGCTGTCACCTCTAGTATCTGCATGTTCCACCAAGCTATGCTGATTCCTCTTCTCCAACCTGCTATCCCTCCCCTTTCCCTGCCTCACTGCCTCACCCTGCTTTGAATTGTTGCTCCTGTTACATGTGTTTCTGTTGCAGTCTGGCTTGAGGTAGCAGTCATTTGCATGTGATGTGTGCTTATCTGTGTGTGTGTGTGTGTGTTTCCTATTTTTTGAAGGAAGCTTTGGCCGAAACTGTATATGTAAATGTCTCTTCATTGTGTGTCTCTGTAACTCACAGTGTCGTCCTTACGGTGAGTAGCGTTCTACCCTTTTCATGATATTGTACGTACCATAAATGTAAATGGAACATCTTCAGTTTTCTAACTTTATTTTAGCAATACCTTAAGAGACCTAGAGGCTTGCATTTGTGGATGTAACTACATCTTTGTGCTGGAAAATAGGTCAGAAAAGGTTAAGGAAAAATATAAAGCTAGTAAAATCAGTTGTTTTCAAACAGGTAAAAGCTTAAGATCTTCCTTTGTGGGGATGTGGATGTATTCCAGTCTCATGTCTTCCTCTACAGTTTTTGCTCTCTACAGCCCCCTCTAGTACCATGGAAGTCATTCCCTAATGTCTTAACAGATGTCCTATCATCCTGTCCCTTCTCCTTGTCAGTGTTTTCTAAATATTCCTTTCTTCTCTGATTCTGTGCAGAACCTTGTCATTCCTTATCTTCTCAGTCCACCTAATATTAAACATTTGTCTGTAGCACCACATCTCAAATGCTTCGATTATCTTCTGTTTCGGGTTTCCCACAGTCCATGTTCCACTGCCATACTATGCTGTACTCCATACATACAGTCTCAGAAATTTATTCCTTAAATTGAGGCCTATATTTAATACTAGCCAATTTCTCTTGGCCAGGAAAGTCCTTTCTGCCAGTACTAGTCTGCTTTTGATGATGTCCTTTATCCGTCCATCATGGGCTAACTTGTTGCCTAGGTAGTAGAATTCCTTAACTTCATCTGCTTCGTGACCATCAATCGTGATGTTAAGATTCTCACTGTTCTCATTTCTGCTAATTCTCATTACTTTCGTCCTCCTTCGATTTACTCTCAATCCATACTCCGTATACATTAGACCAGGGGCAGCCAACTACAACGCCTTCACGATCTCCTATTCCGTACCAGCATATCGAAGTAATCTACTTTTAATATTCAGTTGTTACATTTTTAATTTTTGGATACTGGTACTGTAAAACAACTGTTTAAAATAGAAGTTTTAAATCTTCGCTATTTATTTGAAACATAATAATTTTATTTCATAATATTCTCAAGTATATTCTTACATTAATAACACAAGAATTATTTTACATTTAATGTGAAATCTGAGTAGCAGTTTTGTGAACAGTGTCCATCATATTTAGTGTATAACTTATGAATACAATAGAGGGAAACATTCCACATGGGAAAAATATATCTAAAAACAAAGAAGATATAACGTACCAAATGAAAGCATTGTTATGTTGATAGACACTCAAACACAAACACACACACAAAATTCAAGCTTTCGCAACCCACGATTGCTTCATCAGGAAAGAGGGAAGGAGAGGGAAAGACGAAAGGATGTGGGTTTTAAGGGAGAGGGTAAGGAGTCATCCCAATCCCGGGAGCGGAAAGACTTACCTTGGGTGAAAAAAGGACAGGTATACACTCGTGCGCGCGCACGCGCGCGCGCGCGCGCGCGCGCACACGCACGCACGCACGCACACACGCACACACGCACACACACACACACACACACACACACACACACAACCATCTGCACATATACAAACACAAGCAGACATATGTAAAAGCAAAGAGTTTGGGCAGAGATGTCAGTCTAGGCGGAAGTATAGAGGCAAAGAAGTTGTTGAATGACAGGTGAGGTATGAGCGGCGGCAACTTTAAATTAGTGGAGGTTGAGGCCTGGTGGGTAATGGGAAGAGAGGATATATTGAAGGGCAAGTTCCCATCTCCGGAGTTCTGATAGGTTGGTGTTAGTGGGAAGTATCCAGATAACCCGGACGGTGTAACACTGTGCCAAAATGTGCTGGCCGTGCACCAAGGCGTGTTTAGCTGCAGGGTGATCCTCATTACCAACAAACACTGTCTGCCTGTGTCCATTCATGCAAGTGGACAGTTTGTTGCTGGTCATTCCCACATAGAAAGCTTCACAGTGTAGGCAGGTCAGTTGGTAAATCACGTGGGTGCTTTCACACGTGGCTCTGCCTTTGATCGTGTACACCTTCCGGGTTACAGGACTGGAGTAGGTGGTGGTGCTGGGAGGGTGCATGGGACAGGTTTTACACCGGGGGCAGTTACAAGGGTAGGAGCCAGAGGGTAGGGAAGGTGGTTTGGGGATTTCATAGGGATGTACCAAGAGGTTACAAAGGTTAGGTGGACAGCGGAAAGACACTCTCGGTGGAGTGAGGAGGATTTCATGAAGGATGGATCTCATTTCAGGGCAGGATTTGAGGAAGTCGTATCCCTGCTGGAGAGCCACATTCAGAGTCTGATCCAGTCCCGGAAAGTATACTGTTACAAGTGGGGCACTTTTGGGGTTCTTCTGTGGGAGGTTCTGGGTTTGAGGGGATGAGGAAGTGGCACTGGTAATTTGCTTCTGTACCAGGTCGGGAGGGTAGTTGCGGGATGCGAAAGCTGTTTTCAGGTTGTTGGTGTAATGGTTCAGGGATTCCGGACTGTAGCAAATTCGTTTGCCACGAAGACCTAGGCTATAGGGAAGGGTCCGTTTGATATGGAATGGGTGACTGCTGTCATAATGGAGGTACTGTTGCTTCTTGGTGGGTTTGATGTGGACGGATGTGTGAAGCTGGCCATTGGACAGATGGAAGTCAACGTCAAGGAAAGTGGCATGGGATTTGGAGTAGGACCAGGTGAATCTGCTGGAACCAAAGGAGTTGAGGTTGGGGAGGAAAGAACTCCAGAATTTCCTCTCCACAGTTTGATAGCCAGTAAAAGCTTGTGGTAATGTTGCAGCACTTTTCCCTTGCTGAGCCAATTCACTTCAATGTGGAACAGTAAATCTCCATACTGTAGTTCTAGTTCATTTGCCAAATCTTTGAAAAGTCTTCTTTAAAGTGATTGGGAGCTAATTTTGTTGATTATCTTTACAACCGTATTCATAGTTTCATTCAAGTTTAAAAACTTTCCACACAGAGACTGCTGGCGTGAAATACAGTTATAAGTTACAAACAGTGAAAAACTTTCATCTCTTTCGCACTGAGCAATAAAACCACTTTTAGAACCTCTAAAGGCTTGGGCTCCATCTGTGGTCATGCTTACAAGCATAGGTATTTCCTCTGATAGAATGAGTTGCTTCATGGCAAAAAATATATCTTCTCTTATATGGCCTAAATACTGAAAGGTGTCAGATAGATTATATAATGGTAAGACAGAGATTTAGGAACCAGATTTTAAATTGTAAGACTTTCCAAGGGCAGATGTGGACTCTGACCACAATCTATTGGTTATGAACTGTAGATTAAAACCGAAGAAACTGCAAAAAGGTGGGAATTTAAGGAGATGGGACCTGGATAAACTGAAATACCTGAGGTTCTACAGAATTTCAGGAAGAGAATAAGGGAACAATTGACAGGAATGGGGCAAAGAAATACAATAGAAGAAGAATGGGTAGCTTTGAGAGATGAAATAGTGAAGGCAGCAGAGGATCAAGTAGGTGAAAAGACGAGAGCTAGTAGAAATCCTTGGGTAACAGAAGAGGTACTGAATTTAATTGATGAAAGGAGAAAATACAAAAATGCAGTAAATGAAGCAGGCAAAAAGGAATACAAAAGTCTCAAAAATGAGATTGACAGGAAGTGCAAAATGGCTAAGCAGGGATTGCTAGAGGACAAATGTAAGGCTGTAGAGGCTTATCTCACGAGAGGTAAGAGAGATACTGCCTACAGGAAAATTAAAGAGACCTTTGGAGAAAAGAGAACCACTTGCACGAATATCAAGAGCGCAGATGGAAACAGAGTTCTAAGCAAAGAAGGGAAAGCGGAAAGGTGGAAGGAGTATATATAGGGTCTATACATGAGCGATGTTCTTGAGGACAATATTATGGAAATGGAAGAGGAGGTAGGTGAAGATGAAATGGGAGATATGATACTGCGTGAAGAGTTTGACAGAGCACTGAAAGACCTGAGTCGAAACAAGGCCCCGGGAGTAGACAACATTCCATTAGAACTACTGATAGCCTTGGGAGAGCCAGGCCTAACAAAACTCTGTCATCTGGTGAGCATGATGTAAGAGACAGGCGAAATACCCTCAGACTTCAAAAAGAATATAGTAATTCCAATCGGGGAAGATCAGTTTGGATTCCATAGAAATGTTGGAACACGTGAGTCAATACTGACCCTATGACTTATCTTAGAAGAAAGATTAAGGAAAGGCAAACCTACGTTTCTAGCATTTGTAGACGTAGAGAAAGCTTTTGACAATGTTGACTGGAATACTCTCTTTCAAATTCTGAAGGTGGCAGGGGTAAAATACAGGGAGCGAAAGGCTATTTACAGTTTGTACAGAAACCAGATGGCAGTTATTAGGGTCGAGGGACATGAAAGGGAAGCAGTGGTTGGGAAGGGAGTGAGACAGGGTTGTAGCCTCTCCCCAATGCTATTCAATCTGTATATTGAGCAAGCAGTAAAGGAAACAAAAGAAAAGTTCGGAGTAGGTATTAAAATCCATGGAGAAGAAATAAAAACTTTGAGGTTTGCCGATGACATTGTAATTCTGTCACAGACAGTAAAGGACTTGGAAGAGCAGTTGAGCGGAATGGACAGTGTCTTGAAAGGAGGGTATAAGATGATCATCAACCAAAGCAAAACGAGGATAATGGAATGTAGCCAAATTAAATCGGGCGATGCTGAGGGAATTAGATTAGGAAATGAGACACGTAAAGTGGTAAAGGAGGTTTGCTATTTGAGGAGCAAAATAACTGATGATGGTTGAAGTAGAGAGGATATAAAATGTAGACCGGCAATGGCAAGGAAAGCGTTTCTGAAGAAGAGAAATTTGTTAACATTGAGTATTGATTTAAGTGTCAGGAAGTCGTTTCTGAAAGTATTTGTATGGAGTGTTACAATGTATGGAAGTGAAACATGGACGATAAATAGTTTAGACAAGAAGAGAATAGAAGCTTTTGAAATGTGGTGCTACAGAAGAATGCTGAAGATTAGATGGGTAGATCACGTAACTAATGATGAGGTATTGATTAGAATTGGGGAGAAGAGAAGTTTGTGACACGACTTGACTAGAAGAAGGGATCTGTTGGTAGGACATGTTCTGAGATATCAAGGGATCACCAATTTGGTACTGGAGGGCAGCGTGGAGGATAAAAATCGTAGAGGGAGACCAAGAGATGAATACACTAAGCAGATTCAGAAGGATGTAGGTTGCAGTAGGTACTTGGAGATGAAGAAACTTGCACAGGATAGAGTAGCATGGAGAGCTGCATCAAACCAGTCTCAGGATTGAAGACCACAAAAACAACAATATGGCCTTTCAAAGAAATTACTTTCAAAAATTCTTCCTTGACAGTAAAGTTATTAAAAATCATCCTTACAAAAACTGGCACCTGAGCAGTACCTGTTGCATCAATGGACTCATCTAATTGCATCGAAAAATAACAGCACTCATCTAAATCTGTTTTCAGCTGAGAGAAAACATCATTAGACATATTTTCAACTCTCCTTGTGACCGTTCTTGATGAAAGTTGAAGGGATTCTATGGCAGCAACTATTTCAGACTTGTTCATGAAATTATGAAACAGCTCGTCAGCAGCATCTCGAAATGCTTCTTTTACGAATTCACCATCTTCGAAGGGTTTCTTCCTTTTCGCCAATACATTCGAAACACCAACAAGCAACAGTACCTCCAATACGATAGCTGTCACCCATTCCATATCAAATGGTCCCTTCTCTACAGTCTAGGTCTTTGTGGCAAACGAATCTGCTACAGTCCGGAATCCCTGAACCATTACACCAACAACCTGAAAACAGCTTTCACATCCCGCAACTACCCTCCCGACCTGGTACAGAAGCAAATTACCAGTGCCACTTCCTCATCCCCTCAAACCCAGAACCTCCCACAGAAGAACCCCAAAAGTGCCCCACTTGTGACAGGATACTTTCCAGGACTGGATCAGACTCTGAATGTGGCTCTCCAGCAGGGATAAGACTTCCTCAAATCCTGCCCTGAAATGAGATCCATCCTTCATAAAATCCTCCCCACTCCACCAAGAGTGTCTTTCCGCCGTCCACCTAACCTTCGTAACCTCTTGGTACATCGCTGTGAAATCCCCAAACCACCTTCCCTACCCTCTGGCTCCTACCCTTGTAACTGCTCCCGGTGTAAAACCTGTCCCATGCACCCTCCCACCACCACCACCTACCCCAGTCCTGTAACCCGGAAGGTATACACGATCAAAGGCAGAGCCACGTGTGAAAGCACCCACGTGATTTACCAACTGACCTGCCTACACTGTGAAGCTTTCTATGTGGGAATGACCAGCAACAAACTGTCCACTTGCATGAATGGACACAAGCAGACAGTGTTTGTTGGTAATGAGGATCACCCTGTAGCTAAACATGCCGTGGTGCACGGCCAGCACATCTTGGCACAGTGTTACACCGTCCGGGTTATCTGGATACTTCCCACTAACACCAACCTATCAGAACTCCGGAGATGGGAACTTGCCCTTCAATATATCCTCTCTTCCAGTTACCCACCAGGCCTGAACCTCCACTAATTTAAAGTTGCCGCCGCTCATACCTCACCTGTCATTCAACAACTTCTTTGCCTATATACTTCCGCCTCGACTGACATCTCTGCCCAAACTCTTTGCTTTTACATATGTCTGCTTGTGTTTGTATATGTGCAGATGGTTGTCTGTGTGTGTCCGCGCGCGCGCACGAGTGTATACCTGTCCTTTTTTCCCCCAAGGTAAGTCTTTCCGCTCCCGGGATTGGGATGACTCCTTACCCTCTCCCTTAAAACCCACATCCTTTCGTCTTTCCCTCTCCTTCCCTCTTCCCTGATGAAGCAACCGTGGGTTGCGAAAGCTTGAATTTTGTGTGTGTGTTTGTGTTTGTTTGTTTGCGTGTCTATCAACATAACAATGCTTTCGTTTGGTAAGTAAGTGAGGCAGCAACAATTTTGTCTACTGGTTTCGTAAACATGCTTTGTTGAACACTTAATTGATATAAAGCTTCTTGATTTTCTCTTTTCTCAGTTCAGAATTTCCTGTAAACTCGGTGTGTTTTTCACAAATGCAATCTTTGCGTCACACAATAAACAAATGCATGTGCCATTTTTTTCTGCTAAAAAAAATCGTGTTCCCATTCAGAATGAAAATGATAAATTATACTGTATATATAGACACACACACACACACACACACACACACACACACACACACACAACTCATTATGCATTAAGTCGCTGAGCTACTCGTACATTCTCAAAAAGTGTCAACAAGGTATGCAACTACGCATGCTCAATGCTGACTACTGACGGCACAGAAAAGTTCTACCTACGTCCTTTCCACACTCTGTTACATCACAGAAGTGGGGAGTACACGGCACAAAACTCACTACCTTCTCCTGACATGTATTGAACTCATTTCACAAAGATGAGTGACACAGTGCAGCAACGAGTGGCGCGCAGGTGGCGGCTGATGTAATTAATGAGGCAAAAAATTTTAGAGGTTCAAGGTAGATGTTGGCACCAGTTCCACACTGTTATTAACAAAGGAAACAACTTGTGTCGAACGAGCACGCATTTTTACTGCTACGGAAAACAATTGAAGATTTTATTCAACAATTTGTCTTTTGCACTCTCAGTATTCACACAATCTACCAAATAAGCACTCGCGATCTACCAGTAGATCGCGATCGACGTGTTGCCAACCCCTGCATTAGACTGTTCATTCCATTCAGGAGATCAAGTAATTTTTCTTCACTTTCACTCAGAATAGCAATGTTGTCAGTAAAAACAAACAATGGAAAATCCAGGATGGAATGTAACAATATTAGAGAGGAAAGTTGCTTCTCACCATATAGCAGAGATGCTGAATCGCGATAGGCACAACAAAAAGATTCACTCAACTATAGCTTTCGGCCATTAAGGCCTTTTTCAACAACACACACACACACACACACACACACACACACACACACGCACGTCTGCAGTATCAGATAACTGGTTGCATCTGTGTGTGTTGATGAAGGCCTTTGTGGCCGAAAGCTTTATTTGTGACAGTCTTTATGCTGTGCCTAACCTGTGGCTCAGCATCTCCGCTATATGGTGAGTAGCAACTTATCTTTTATGTAATGTATAGGACATTACTGGAGGCTTTACTGCATAATATTAGGATTGTGATGGTTAATAGTCAGTACAAACATGCTTCACATTCCTCTCAAAGGTCAGGCACTACGCAATATGAACTACACTATGGCTAATACACAGACCACTAAAAACCTGAAATCCACCAACTTCTAATTCAGTACTAGGTAACCCAGTACTCAAGGAAATATTTACAAAGAGTAAAATTATGTAGCCATCTTTGTACGTGTTTTTCAGAGAGGTAAGAGAATCATTTGTTTGATTGTGGGGTACCTAGCTAGTCACATACCTGAAATACAGTGTGACACCGAGTAAAGGGAATGTTTGAAATGAGAAGTGGCAGCCATGGACTGGTGGCAGCACTGCAGGTTCGTGACAGTGAGTAAACAGTCCGCCATTTCAGTAATCGTGGATCAATGGAACAGACAACAGTGTGCGTTAGCCGTAAAAAAAAAGTTTTATAAAAATAATGATAGTTTGGTAGTGGCGCATAGGGAGTTTCAACGTTTTTATAATTTAGGACGGCATGATGCTGTTGCATCAAAACACAGACAAAATGTTGGATTAATAACTTAAGAGACCAACAGGACGACTAAGAAGTGTGCATTCTCCAGCGAACGTTGATGTTGTACCCGAGTCTGCCTTACGGAGCCCATGACATACAATTTGTAAGCAAGCAGCAGTGCTTGGAATGTCTCTGGAGAGTGTTCGTAGAATTCTTCATCTTGATCTAAAATTTCATCCGTACAAACTGCAGATGGTGCAACAATTGAAGGACAACGATTACCAGTTACGATTAGGATTCTGTCAACAAATGATAGCAAAAGTAAACAATGGCAATGAATTTCTAAACAAGTTGTGGATGTCAGATGAGGCATATTTTCATCTCGTAGGTTATGTGAATAAACAGAACTACCCTTACTGGGCAGACGCAAATCCTAGTGACGTTCATGAGCACCCTTTAGACGCTAGTAAAGTGACAGTATGGTGAGGTGTTTCTTCACATGGGATTATTGGACCGTATTTCTTCGCAAATGAACAGGGAAACACAATAACTGTCAATGCTGATCTTTACGTGGAGATGTTACGAACTTTCGTTACACCTGCATTGAACTGCTTTTCCAGTCGTTCAAGAAGCCTTGTTTCAACAGAACGGAGTGAAATTACCCACTGCATGGCAATCGATGGCATATGTGCGAGAATTGTTTGGCAACCGTGTGATCTCAAGATTTGGTAACATTTCCTGGCCCCCTAGATTGCCAGATTTATCTGTGTGATTTTTTTTTCTTGTGAGGCTACTTCAAAAGAAAAGTCTACAAGACTCAACCAAGATCCCAGATGAGTTAAAATGGAGAATTTGGGATGCAGTTCACAGTATCCCAGCTTAGATGTTGCAGTGTTCAATGGGGAATCTCAACAGCAGATTTCACGAATGTGTTTGTGCAGGACGACGCCATCTAAAGAACGTAATTTAAAAAATATGGTAAATGCCATCAGTGTTTTGTTAATGGCAAAGATGTAAGGTTTCAATTACTATGAATGCAATTTCTTTCCTCCGTCACGTCTTGTTGTATTGGATTGTGGAAATTTTCCTGTTTTTCTGTGTCACTTTGTATTTGATATCAGCTGAATCAAAAATAAGCTGAGCTTAAGTTAACTATTGCTTAACTTTTAGGAAAGCAAAGTTATTGGTAGAAGAGGAATGAGTTAATGTTCCAGAAAATAATGCGACACTGATATTCAAAAGCATCTGACAAGTTCTACATCTACATACGTACCCTGCAAACTACCGTACCACTACTAGTCATTTCCTTCTCTGTTTCACTTGCAAATAGAGCGAGGGAAAGACTACTGTATGCTTCCATATGAGCCCTCATCTCTCTAATCTTACGTTTATGGTCCTTACATGAAATGTATGTTGGCTGTAGTAGAATCACTCTCCAGTCAGCCTCAAATAACAGTTCTCTAAATTTTCTCAGTAGTGCTCCTCGAAAAGAATGTCACCGTCCCACCAGTGCTTCCCATTTAAGTCCCTGAAGCGTCTCCATAATACTTGGGTGTTGTTTGAACCTACTGGTAACAAATGCAGCAGCACACCTCTGAATTGCCTGTGTTCCCATTGATGTCATCTGGACTTAAGTCTTTTAATGTGGATTTTAGAATTACACAAAACAAAACTCTATAAACTCGACTGACTGGCTGAGAGAGAGAGAGAGAGAGAGAGAGAGAGAGAGAGAGAGAGAGAGCACATTTTTATGAACCTGTTGTAACTCACCAATTTGGTCTGAGGTCACAGAATTTGAAAAATATTTTAGGAACAATTGGTATTAATCTGCGTGGCATTAGTCACATTCGCTTTGGAACCCATACCCTATCAATTCCAAAACCATTCATCTTTGGATAAAACTTTTTCTGACTTTTTTGACCATCGTTTTAGAAACTCCTTACTGTGCAGCTGAATTTTTGATGGACAACTGTTCAGTGTCAGTATTAGTGGAATATTTTGCAATGACTTTGTGATGTCCTTCATTAATCCTTACTGAATTTTCTGAAATTTTATGAAAGTTAATAAATGATGTCACTTCAAACCTTATTAAAAGTGGGGTCTGGTTTATGTTCTTTAGTGTTAATCGAACGGAAAAATATAATAGAAGAGTAGTTAAAATTCATTTGTTGAAGTGAATTAACATCACTTACCTTTGCTCTCATTGTCCATTGTAGGTCCTTTGTCGTTTAGGTAGCTGTGTCAGTAACAAAGTGAAATCAGAATTGCATTCTAAGGTCCACTTAAGTTCCGTTTATGTGATTTATCTCAACATATTTGTCAAAGTTGCTCATAAAACAATTATTCAGTTTTGCAGTAGCCCAACACCTAGTATAACAACTTCACATTTACATAGTACAGTAAAACCCCTTTTTAACGGATCTGTAGGGACCCAAATATTTTCTCCTTAAATATGGGTTATTCTTAATTGGGGATTTTGTCAGAGTACATGGAAAGAGTTACCCAGAATCATAATTAAAGCATGTTTGAGTGACACAGTTGCTATTTAATTACAAATTATCAATATCCTGTGCGACAAATTTAAATGCAGTAAATATACAATTACTACACTTCTGACAGAACACAGCCTTTATTTAAAAAAAAAAAAAAAAAAAAATCAAGAAGTTTTGTTTGTTTCGTCTTCTTGCCAAACATTGGTTTACCTTTTATAAATACCAATAACTGTCATGGAGACAGAGCAATTGCAAAAGAAGACTGTTTGCTGCTCTCATTTTGACTTGGAACTGATAAGTGGATGGAAATGGTCATTCATTTGATGTGTTTACCAATTCTTTACGGACACATGTCTCACGATATGGTCCACATCTTACGGCTTGTCCTTAGTTGAATTGTTTGCTGTAGCTTCTTTCACTGAGTGAGTGGAATCATTTTATTACTACTAGCTGCATTATTTGCACTGTCCAGATTGAAATTGGTGTGGTATGGAGGAGGCAGTATTGTTGTTGTTGTTGTTGTTGTGGTCTTCAGTCCTGAGACTGGTTTGATGCAGCTCTCCATGCTACTCTATCCTGTGCAATCTTCTCCATCTCCCAGTACCTACTGCAGCCTACATCCTTCTGAATCTGCTTAGTGTATTCATCTCTTGGTCTCCCTCTAAGACTTTTACCCTGCACACTGCCCTCCAATGCTAAATTTGTGATCCCTTGATGCCTCAAAACATGTCCTACCAACCGATCTCTTCTTCTAGTCCAGTTGTGCCACAAACTTCTCTTCTCCCCTATTCTATTCAATACCTCCTCATTAGTTACGTGATCTACCCACCTTATCTTCAGCATTCTTCTGTAGCACCACATTTCGAAAGCTTCTATTCTCTTCTTGTCCAAACTAGTTATCGTCCATGTTTCACTTCCATACATGGCTACACTCCATACAAATACTTTCAGAAACGACTTCCTGACACTTAAATCTATACTCGATGTTAACAAATTTCTCTTCTTCAGAAACGATTTCCTTGCCATTGCCAGTCTACATTTTATATCCTCTCTACTTGGACCATCATCAGTTATTTTACTCCCCAAATAGCAAAACTCCTTTACTACTTTAAGTGTCTCATTTCCTAATCTAATCCCCTCAGCATCACCCGATTTAATTTGACTACATTCCATTATCCTCGTTTTGCTTTTGTTGATGTTCATCTTATATCCTCCTTTCAAGACACTGTCCATTCCATTCAACTGCTCTTCCAAGTCCTTTGCTGTCTGTGACAGAATTACAATGTCATCGGCGAACCTCAAAGTTTTTACTTCTTCTCCATGAATTTTAATACCTACTCCGAATTTTTGTTTTGTTTCCTTTACTGCTTGCTCAATATACAGATTGAATAACATCGGGGAGAGGCTACAACCCTGTCTCACTCCTTTCCCAACCACTGCTTCCCTTTCATGCCCCTCGACTCTTATAACTGCCATCTGGTTTCTGTACAAATTGTAAATAGCCTTTCGCTCCCTGTATTTTACCCCTGCCACCTTCAGAATTTGAAAGAGAGTATTCCAGTCAACATTGTCAAAAGCTTTCTCTAAGTCTACAAATGCTAGAAACGTAGGTTTGCCTTTTCTTAATCTTTCTTTTAAGATAAGTCATAAGGTTAGTATTGCCTCACATGTTCCAACATTTCTACGGAATCCAACTGATCTTCCCCGAGGTCCGCTTCTACCAGTTTTTCGATTCGTTTATAAAGAATTCGCGTTAGTATTTTGCAGCTGTGATTTATTAAACTGATAGTTCGGTAATTTTCACATCTGTCAACACCTGCTTTCTTTGGGATTGGAATTATTATATTCTTCTTGAAGTCTGAGGGTATTTCGCCTGTCTCATACATCTTGCTCACCAGATGGTAGAGTTTTGTCATGACTGGCTCTCCCAAGGCCATCAGTGGTTCTAATGGAATGTTGTCTACTCCCGGGGCCTTGTTTCGACTCAGGTCTTTCAGTGCTCTGTCAAACTCTTCACGCAGTATCTTATCTCCCATTTCATCTTCATCTACGTCCTCTTCCATTTCCATAATATTGTCCTCAAGTACATTGCCCTTGTATAAACCCTCTATATACTCCTTCCACCTTTCTGCCTTCCCTTCTTTGCTTAGAACTGGGTTGCCACCTGAGCTCTTGATATTCATACAAGTGGTTCTCTTCTCTCCAAAGGTCTCTTTAATTTTCCTGTAGGCAGTATCTATCTTACCCCTAGTGAGACAAGCCTCTATATCCTTACATTTGCCCTCTAGCCATCCCTGCTTTTGCACTTCCTGTCGATCTCATTTTTGAGACGTTTGTATTCCTTTTTGCCTGCTTCATTCACTGCATTTTTATATTTTCTCCTTTCATCAATTAAATTCAATATTTCTTCTGTTGCCCAAGGATTTCTGTTAGCCCTCGCCTTTTTACCTACTTGATCGTCTGCTGCATTCACTACTTCATCCCTCAGAGCTACCCATTCTTCTTCTACTGTATTTCTTTCCCCCATTCCTGTCAATTGTTCCCTTATGCTCTCCCTGAAACTCTCTACAACCTCTGGTTCTTTCACTTTATCCAGGTCCCATCTCCTTAAATTCCCAACTTTTTGCAGTTTCTTCAGTTTCAATCTGCAGTTCATAACCAATAGATTGTGGTCAGAATCCACATCTGCCCCTGGAAATGTCTTACAATTTAAAACCTGGTTCCTAAATCTCTGTCTTACCATTATATAATCTATCTGATACCTTTTAGTATCTCCAGGATTCTTCCAGGTATACAACCTTCTTTTATGATTCTTGAACCAAGTGTTAGCTATGATGAAGTTATGCTCTGTGCAAAATTCTACAAGGCGGCTTCCTCTTCCATTTCGTCCCCCCAGGCCATATTCACCTACTATGTTTCCTTCTCTCCCTTTTCCTACTGACGAATTCCAGTCACCCATGACTATTAAATTTTCGTCTCCCTTCACTACCTGAATAATTTCTTTTATCTCGTCATACATTTCATCTATTTCTTCATCATCTGCAGAGCTAGTTGGCATATAAACTTGTACTACTGTAGTAGGCATGGGCTTTGTGTCTATCTTGGCCACAATAATGCGTTCACTATGCTGCTTGCAGTAGCTAACCCGCACTCCTATTTTTTATTCCTTATGAAACCTACTCCTGCATTACCCCTATTTGATTTTGTATTGATAACCCTGTAATCACCTGACCAAGAGTCTTGTTCCTCCTGCCACCGAACTTCACTAATTCCCACTATATCTAACTTTAACCTATCCATTTCCCTTTTTAAATTTTCTAACCTACCTGCCCGATTAAGGGATCTGACATTCCACGCTCCGATCCGTAGAACGCCAGTTTTCTTTCTCATGATAATGGCGTCCCCTTGAGTAGTCCCCGCCCGTAGATCCGAATGGGGGACTATTTTACCTCCGAAATATTTTACCCAAGAGGACACCATCATCATTTAATCATACAGTAAAGCTGCATGTCCTCGGGAAAAATTACGGCTGTAGTTTCCCTTTGCTTTCAGCCGTTCGCAGTACCAGCACAGCAAGGCCGTTTTGGTTAATGTTACAAGGCCAGATCAGTCAATCATCCAGTCTGTTGCCCCTGCAACTACTGGAAAGGCTGCTGCCCCTCTTCAGGAACCACACGTTTGTCTGGCCTCTCAACAGATACCACTCCGTTGTGGTTGCACCTGCGGTACGGCCATCTGTATCGCTGAGGCACGCAAGCCTCCCCACCGACGGCAAGGTCCATGGTTCATGGGGGGGCAGTATTACACTGTGCCTTTCTGCTTCAGCCAGTTTTATTTAGGGTCTATTGGGTGCTACAGCATCAGAGTTCCAGTAAATCATACCACGTCTGATTTTGATCATTAATAACATTGTCTCTATGTGCTGTTGTGCACAGCATTGACATTGCTTTAACTAATGCAGTGGATTCTTTGGCGTGTTGTCAATCACTGCAGTTTAATTTGGACAGATATTTTGGAATAGAAAATCAGAAAATCATTCTCGGAAAACTCTGGCATGGATTTTTTTCTATGATAGTCCCATTACTTACGGGAACAAAACAGTTTGGAATGAAGCCATAAACAAAGCCAACAAGGAGGACTGTGATTTTGTTGTTGTTGTGCTGTACTGGTATACTCGGCGTAAGCCAACATGTGAAACGTACTAACCCATGTCTCATTGAGGGTAATAATAATAATAATAATAACAATAATAACAATAATAATGCCTTGAAATTAAATGTGGCACTCAAGGCAGGCATCTAGTGGGACCTCCTGGGCTGTACATCACACCACTTGGTGATAAATGCCAATGACATAATTCCTGTAATGGAAATAGCACGTGAAGACAAATTTGAAGTGTCGGCTGATATCCATTTAATAACTTCATATCTATGAGACTGAGAGAAAGTTTCTTTAATGTAATGTATTCATTGCATTGATAATACCCACATGTATCGACATATTGTGTTCTGCTGAAATGTGTCCATCTTTTATACTCATTATTCTTGACTAAGGACTGGACAATATGGCGTCTATTTCTGGCAAAATTTGCATGTATTTTGTGCAAAATTCACATCTGTGCCATGTGCTGCAAATTTAAATACAGTATACACAAACGGGGACAATTATTGAACTATATGAAACAAAATTGTCACGACTTCTGAACGGTTTGCATTAGAACATTCAAACTGCATGGTTGGCCGTGGGGCATTACGGGAATTAGTATGCACATTCATGGTTGGGTTTAGTGACGATTTCCACTTTCATATGGATGGGTTCCCCAATAAGAAAAATTTGCACATTTGGGAGACTGGGAATCCGCCGTTTGTGCTGTAGTAGTCCCTTCACCCCCAATGGGTCATTGCGTGGTGTGCAGTGTCCAGTCACGGAATAATCTGTGCATTATTCCTTGATGCCACAGAAACTACCGAACAGAACATGAAGGTTTTGGAAGATGAATTCATCTCCATTATCCAGGGTAACCCCGATTTCGAGAAGATGTGGTTCATGAAAGATGGAACTCAATCCCGACGAAGCAGGAGAGTGTTTGATGTCCTGGAGGAGCACTTTAGGGACCACATTCTAGCTCTGGGGTACCCAGAGGCCACTGGCATGGGCCTCAATTGGCTGCCGTATTCTCCGGGTCTGAACACAAGTGACTCCTTTTTGTGTGACCATATTAAAGAAAAGATGTACAGCAATAACCCTAAAACCATTGTCGAGCCGAAACCAGCCATTCAGGAGGTTATCGATGGCATCTATGTTCTGACACTTCGGCAGGTTATGCAGAATTATCAATTCGTGTGCACCACATTACCGCCAATGATGGCAGACATATCAAACTATCATAAGTCCAAATATCTGTAGTGACGTTTACATGCTGAATAAAGTGTGTGCACACTGCAGTTTGTAACTAATTTGTTTTTTGTGTAGTTAAATAATTGTTACCCTGTATATCACATTTTTGCAGAACACACTCTTTGTGTTTTAGGAAAATTCAAGATGACTTGTTTGCTTTCTCCTGCCATCACACTGTAATGACAGAAGTTGTCACTCCACTTGGTTGATGTCGGTTGTAATGGACTAGTCTACAGTAAAAGACAAAATGTCGTCCCTGACAGTCTCAGGTCCCTGTACAGCACCTGTGAAACTTGATACAACAGCCGCCTTCTCCTCCTCTTACTTCTCTAGTACATGATCGTTGGTGCCACCATCACTTCCTACCTCACAGTGTTCCTTCACTAGAATTTCACACCTCAGTCACGTTAATCTCAAGTGTAGAAGTGAAGACATCATTGTCACAAATACAAAGTCCTGGAATGTCACATTTTTAAGAACATTTGTGATTTCCTGTGGAACAATGTCATCTTCATCAGCAACTGATGTACCACAGCTAGCCTTTGCAAAACAATTTAACACAGTCTTTGCATTACACAATTCAGTGCAGCAACAAACATGTGCATGGCCCGCAAAATGTTAAGTCTAATCACTTCCTTTCTCTCAAGGAATGTAATTAATTTGTAGATGGTTGTTATCTTGTATTTGGCATTACTGGAGTGTATTATGCCCAGGTCCAGAGGCTGCAGATGATTTCTGCAGTCTGGTGGAAGAAACACAGCATTAATATTTCTCATAAATGTAGTTTCCTTCGCATGTACAGGCATCGGTCAGTCAGTAGTACTATTTTCCTACCTGCTGTACTCATTTTGGCATCTAAATGCCTGAGAAATCTTGTAAATATTCGTGATGTCATCTAGGCATTGCTGATATACTTGTTAAGTACAAAGTATGTTTTAAAACACATGAGAGTTTTTAAAACAAGAGTTTTAATTTCCTTATTATCAATAGTGGTAACTTCTCACTCCCATCGCTATTTGCAGCATTATACTGTTTCTCCAGTGGCTTAAATTTTCTATGTCCAGGGCCTCACTGTCTCCTCTTACACACTGAAATGAAAGACTGACATTTCTCAGAATGATCAAACTATTCGTTTGACACACTGAAATTTTCAACACAGGTCTTCAGGGAATTTTTCTGAGCTTTCAGTTGTTGAATTGTTCTGCTTACAGGAATGCTGCCATTTTGCATCCTTGAAACCATTTTAAAAGAATAGTTTCCACATCACTGATTGTAGAGCTGCAAATGTTCCTCTTTTTGCAGCCAGAGGAACTGCAAGCTTTGATATTTAATACTGCTTAGTCCCCCCCCTCCGTCTGAAAGTTTTATGTTGCGATTGACTTTGACATCGTTGATGAACATCAGGTTTTGCTCAATTGTAAGCTTCCTGTGTTTGCAGGCCATAATTCCACAAAAGCATAAAACCTATGAACTCAACTACAACAAAGATAACACTTAAAAAAACAGTATTTGGCTAATATTGACTCACAAGAAGTTCAGGATGAGAAAGGAAAATGAGCATTATCATTTGTGATATGTTATGTTGAGACTGTCTTACTTAATATTTGTTCTTGTATTTATGAACTATTTAAGTTAGAGAATGATGCATTTGTTTTAACAAGTCAGAGCTGTATTTTGTATTGCAGTGTCATTACGTTTATGGTACTGCTGAAGCTTTATGTGAAATGAAAATTAATTAGTACATAGAGCACAGTTAAAATTAATTAGTGTTTTGCTTCTCATTGTACTGCTTTATTTATGTGTTTTGTAATGTCTACAGGTTTGGTTTTTGATCTGACTGGTTATTGGGATCTTTCCTTCTACTTAGCTGGTGTTTGGATTGTTTTATCAGGCATTCTCATTGCCCTGATACCCATAACGAAGAATCAAGTTATATGTGGCAAAGGAACACTTGAATTGGAAAAAGAACAAGATCAGGACTCTGTTGATGTACCATAAAACTTCTTAAGGAAAAAAAAATCATTTTCATCGAAAATGAGCTATCTTGATTCATGTTTGAGGCACATAAGAACCTCAGCGTCCTGTAATACTCTTATTAGGTTGTGACACCAATCTAAAAAAAAGCTGTTGGGTAAATGTTATGTATGTGAAACTTGTTTGTTGCAACTGTAATAAATAGCTTTAATCTCTTCAGTGACTGACGACCTAATGATAAACTGGCTTAATATACACAATTTCCATCAGAGGAACTTCACTTTAATAGATTTTCACAGCCTGATTATCAGTAGGGAATAACGCTAAATAGGTTATGTTCAATTATTAATTGTATATTTGTGTATAATGTTTGTCTTATAATAAGCACAATCAATATGAACAGAGACTGACCATAACTGGAGAGGTTCTTACTGGATTTGATAGTATTTCGTTTCTCTTAAGGATAAGAACACTTACAACCACGTTTATGATTGCAGAGCTCCAGGATTGTCAAAATAGCTATTTTGTAGCCAATAAGTTAGTGTAAAGTGTCAGAGGTTGATGTTCACAAGAGGATAACTTGCTAACAGCTCTGATTATAATATGCAGTTATGGTCTGGGCAACACCAAAACACCGACAGTAATTTAGTAGTGACAACACAAATTCTTTGAATCATTTTAGTATTTGAAATCATAATCACAGAAATAAAAACAAAATCTTTTGACATACCGTGTCTAGTTGAGTAGAATGTATTGGATATTATTGTGTTCATACAACATGTGAAACACATTTGACAATTATACAGAGTGTCTTAAACAGATTGAGGCTATGCTCTTATAAATGCAGGTAGCATTAATATTAATCCTTTAAATTGCTTGCCTATAATTAAAAAATTAATATGCTCCTTCTTTTTACAAAGAAAGAATTATAGAAGCTCCTGAACTTTTTGTGAATGTTGTAGTTGCGCAATTAAGTGGAAAAAATTCGTAGCAGATCTACTTCTCTCCTACACACATTCTTAGCTTTGCATAGCATAACAGTTATTGCTCCAAGTTTGACAGTTATTTTATTTTCATTGATAAAAAGTTATTGTTATCTAAATTAGTTGCACTTAAGTGTTAGATATGAGCAGTTAAAGTTAAAATGATCTGAGTGAGGAACAATTCCATAAATTCCCCAGAAAATGTGTGCAAGCCTTAAATAAAAGGAGTGACTTCCTTAATTGGTTTAATTACATATACAGTTGTCACACCATAACCTACCGGAATCAGTTTTCTATTCTATGACTACTTATACCACATATATGTGAATAATATATTTCACCAAATTATCTGCGCACCCAAATTTCAAGGGGGGGGAGAGACTGGTTTTAATTTGTCTTTGTTTATACATTGTGTATCTTGCTGTTTAAGTGCAGCTTTGAGTGGCTAAAATACACACACACACACACACACACACACACACACACACACACACACACACACACATATCGAGTTGTTGGAGGATGGATGTTATGCCTCCAGGGGTAATAACAGCTAATTTTCCCTTTTTGTAACTTGTCTCGCACTTCCTCAATTATGTCTGTAAAAGTTGCCCAGGACTGACATGGTACATAAATTCAGTAACGCTACAAGGTGACATTGCCAAACATGGCACCCAGTCAACCGCAAGGTCATTGTCCATCCGCCCCTTCAGGGTCACTGTCACCGATATGGCTTTCAGTGATCTTTTTGCAATAGTTTCTTTTACATTTTACGTTAGGTGGTAGCTTTCATCCATTGCCAGTTACACACATCACTGTACACCTTTGCCACTCATTGCTGCCAGTTCGTATCATGACGCTGGAGTCCCCTTGGATCTGTAGTAACAACTAGCAATAATATAAAGGAATGTTTGCAGTGAAAATTTATCTTTTAGTGATGAAAATTCACTACTTTTCCTCCAGTCATCTGGCAGCTGTTGAGCAATGGTAGTTTTGCTCTGGAAAAATCTTGATAGCAGCTAGCCCTAGCTAACATTGAAACCGGTGATGCTTAGTTCTTTGGCTGAAGCCAATGCTTTGATTTGGCACCTTTCACTTGTCACTGGGCATCCACATTGTCACTTCTCGCCCACATAATTGCAGAGCCTTTTTTCGAGGTCCGTATGCTTTGCTTTTTGGTTGTGAAATCCCTGGTGATTACGGTTTGTTGCTTGAAGGCGCATTTTGTTTTTTCACCATTCGCAAATAAAACACTTGCTCACATCCTACTTTATTCCCACTGCACTGTTTCCAATGTTCTCTGCTCCTTCAATAATTTCAAGTTTTTTTTTAGCTGTGTATGAGCAGTATCGAGAACATCCATAATTAATTAGTGGTTAATATGTCACTTCTAATGTGCTATTGATGTCACAGACTGAGGCCACGACAACACTATAGTATAATGGGATCTATTGTTAGAGGTGGACAGTACCAACCTTATTACAATTAATCTACACAACCCAGCATTTCATCCGTAAATTCGGGGTAAAAACGAAGCACAGACTATTCATGTCTGTACGGTATTTGAACTCTTTGATTTTGTGCTGAGATTGATTTCTAGATTCCTTATTCTAGTGAACATATAGCAGTAAGAGTACAAAGTGTATTTGGAATGGGATGTTGCATTCATTTGTCGTAGATAATTTTCTGAACGTTTTCCATTTGAGAATCCCTAACACAGTACTTGAAAGTCTGCTACAGTTTTTCTATAATATCTTCTGTTTTCATCAGTGTGGAAGCAAACTATTCTTTACCCAAGTCTTTTTCGTATGTAAGGATGATTTTTATCTTAGAATCAGTAAAAGACTCATCCTAGGGCTGTGAAGAAAAATCTGTTAGAACAACCATTACAGTGGTAGAAAATTATTTATTTCATTGGACTGTTGTTGCAATTTGAAATGCAGCAGCTGCTTCTCAATTAGTTGGTTTGGCATTGTTATACTTTTTCTTTGGTTCTTTTTTACTTATGGAGAAAATTTTAAATTATCCATAGAAAAATATTTTAAAACATTGTGTTTGGAATATAATGTGACTTGTGGCTCCCAGTTTTGCAATAGAATTGAGAAAGATGTAATAGGATCTGTCTGCTTAATTGATTTTTCCCTCCTCTGCATTTCCGGAAATGGTTGATTGTATTAAAAGTGTGACATTTAAGACTGTGAGCTATCAGTGAGTTATTGAGTTATCAAGTGAGTTATTGAGTTATCAAGACAATGAAAATCTCAAATGCACATACTCATCAGTGGAAATTCACTTGAGAAACTGAATTAGTGGAAATAAGAGGTGAAATGAGCTTCATGTATGATAACAATATCTTAATGTTCATGAGTAAGGCATATGTTGAACAGAAGTAGTAGCTAACTGGTGGCTACTTGTCTCTAAATTACTGATGTAGTAAAATATGAATTTAACAATTGGATGTCGATGTTAACCATTGTGATTAGAACTTCACAAGTGTATAGTAAATGCTGAAGCCACGTCTACAATAAATCCTTTTGGATCTTCTTACTCTGTAACAACATTTTGATTTCTTTTCTTAGGACACGAAATTTGAAGGATGTAGCAAAGAATTCTGCATCTTTGTCAATCATCCAGTTGAAAATTTGCCTCCTGCGTAGGAGGCTTTTAGCAAGTTAGACGTTTCTGGATGTGATGTTTCTGGGTGTCCAGTCATATACTTCATTTAACTCATTTTTGAATGTCCTGTTGTAAGCATAATAAATTTGTTGTTAACTTTTGCATACAATAATTATTACACGCCATGCTGAATGACAGAATAGTGGTTTGCATCCTTGTGGCCTACAACGAACCACCCCAGTATATTGATGCCCTTTTTCTGTGCAGTACAGGTGTAACAATTTGTACATACATAATTGTACACAATGACAATGTATTCATTCCAGCCTTTGCTGGAGATAATGAATGTGAATTTCCACATCATTAGAATTTCAAACTTTCTACAGAAAGTTATAATCATGCATGAAGTTTCTGATACAATTCATAAGTACTCCTATTTGACAGGGCAGATTTTTTTAAACATCACATAATTTTGGACTAATGATAAATGGTAGTATTGCACAAAATGATTTTTTTGAAATCTGGAGATGATCAGAATTCCTTTAGACTGGTTACTCTCCTTCCTTGTGCTTCTAAAATTATTAGTCTGTGGTAGCCTTAATTTCAGTTTATTGTGATCTTAACAGATTAATATATTAGCATTTATACAAGGAAATTTGTAATTTTGATAGCATAGTTTGTCAAGCTGGTTATTGAAAGTGCATGAAGAAGTTCACAGAGAAAGTTTGATGCTGTATTGAAGAAATAGATCTTGTGCCTTTTCTTGTCTATATAGTGTATTGATTGATCTGTCTTCGCCAGTCATCATTCACATTTCATTGTTAAAATTAAAATTAATGTATTTACATAAGCAAATTGTTGTTTGTAGTATTCTCAGGACCATAATTGTATTCATTAGCTTTTTCATAGTGTCCTCAATTTATATGAAATGAGACATTACTTTTACAAATTTATTCTCAGAACTGTTCTAAAATTATTGCACTCAAATGTAGTGCTTCGTTGAATTTTGTAAAGTCTAAACTAAAGCAATAATGTTTATTCTACTAGCTATAATTATTTTTGTGTGTAATGTCTTTCATATGCTGTTATGGCATGTGATACATAGTGGTATTAATTAGGAAAGCTCAGAAAAAGTAATTACTTTTAAAGATTTCATTTGATTTCCCAACTCTGTTTGAAATTACACATGACATGTACATAATCTGTGTCTTTCAAGTGAAGTGCTATATCTTTTAATTGTATTTATCTTGCTACAGTTTATCTCACTTTCACGTTAAGAGTAGAGGAAGAGAGAAATTGAGATGAGGAAACCTTCATGCATGGAAATAAGATTCTCTCTCCCCTACATTACGGGTTATCAGACTGTTTATTTTTGGTAATCGTGCAGTTATATTCTCTGCATTTGGTTAATACTGATCAGATGCTGTAAAGCCAAAGTGATATTATTTTACAGACGACATATTTCTTTATTTGATGAAGAGTCAGTGAAGTATCTATGATCAAACATTATTACGCCTACTTTGAAATGTAAATACATACTGAAATTTTGTTCTGATACAAAATTCAGCGACTGAAAATATTGTGGTTGTAATAATTATATATATCACTGAAATCATTTTTTTTTAATTGTTCATATCATCTGCCGTGTTCCTCTCACTAAGTGTTAGGCAGACTAGGCTGTGATTGTGAAGTATTGTTTGGTTTGTTGTAGAAAGTTTCTCTTTATTTCTGTCAAAGTACAACTTACATTACCAAAGTCCTGCTCAGTATTTTAAGTAGATTCTATTGAAAGTACTAATGTAAGTACTCACAATTTAAAGACTGTAGTAGTATCATAATTATACATTTATTATTAATTCATTTAGTAAAAAAGAATTTATCTTGTAATTTGTTAAACACAAATTAAAGGGGGCTGTCAAGTTTATTGGGTGTAATGTAGTGCCTTTCAAAATGAAAATTTTAGAAATACAGGTTTATTGTGAGACTGATCTCTTGTCTTTTTTTGTGAAATAGTATTCATTGGTATTGACTTGTTTAAAATTACAAGAACGCTGATTGTGTATGTCGCATTTTTGCCAAGACATAAATTTCTCAAATGTAAGTAGTTATAGTAAATGACTGGTAAAATTACTGACAACAGGTTTCATTGTCTCAGAGATCATTATAGTTACAAATGAAGTAATAATGTTACAAATTTACATATCAAAAATTTTTGAGGGCCAGTTTGTACATACTTTTCTGTCCTCAGTGGAGCAGATGTGTTGAGTCCACAAGTAAAACAAGCATCTACTGCAGGCCAGTTGCCTGGCCTCATTGAGTTTAATCGTACCTTCTGGGCATTTTATTTCTATTCCATTCAAAATTCCAAACAGTATGTTAAATTTTAAACCCTTTCCCTGAGGCCAAAAAGCACTATGAAGCATTGTCTGTTGGTCCATTATGGCTTGAGGAACTTCGGCTGGTACGTATTTCTTGATTCAAAAACCTTTACCAACATGGAGTAAGGTAGTATCTTTGACCACGTTTCGAGTACTGTATGTAGGCTCAGTCAGTGTCACCCATTCACAGGAATCTGTTGTGTAATGATCAGATTTATAATACCAGTTTTAAGGCACCATTCGATAAGATTGATAATACGATAATAGGGTATGGGGCCTGAAGGTGGCAATATTGAGCTGCCGAAACTGGTGGCATATAAAATAAAATAAACGAAAACATACAGCTGTTGGTAAAGTTTTTTGAATCAAGAAATAAAGCATTGTGGTTTTATTAACTCTATTTTGCATTAATAGGTGCATCATAATTATGAATTGGCTACAGTTACACAATCACATTATTTTCTGTGTGGCATGAAGGCATTTAGTTAAAACTCTGTAATGGGTAATTGGAAATCTGTGAAAGTTAGCAATATTGAAGAAATTGTAAAAGAAATTTATTGCCTGCATAGGTATTTAAGACTGCGACCTGCCTTTTGCAGACAGAACTTTTACATTGGACTTCCAGCAATATGTGGAGCAGAGATTTTGTTAAATTTGGAAAGTAGGAATGAGGTACTGGCAGAATTGAAGCTGTGATAGTGGAATACTTAGTAAGTAAAAGTACTGCCTGCAAAAATCAAGGTGAAAATAATTTACTCAGAACCAGAAAACTGATGTTATTGAAGTCTCTTCAGTTATCCAGATGATGTTCTTAAATTTCTCTTCCGTCCCACTCTCAAATAGTGCATTTAAATCTTTCCAGTTCAGCTCCAATTTTTCTTATTTAATTACAGTGAGCAACTCTCCCTTTGTATGTGGGCTCACCCTTTGTAGATGGGCACCAACAAAATATTTTCGCATTCAGAAGTGAAAGTTAGAGGTTGATATTCCTTGAGAAGTCCTGCCACAATGAGTAGTGTCAACATTTAATGGGTGCCACATTAACTTGCATATTATTATCCACAGTGCTCCACCCCACCCCACCCCACACCGCCACCCGGACAGATAAGCGTATAGTGTAGACAGTCTCTTTAGTAGTCTGTTGCATCTTCTAAGTGTTCTGTCAATAAATTGCAATCTTAGCTAGCTTCCCTCAACAGCATTATCTATATGATTGTTCCAGTTTAAGTTGCTCGTAATTTTAATCCCTATGAATTCTGTTGACTTCACAGCCTTCAGATTTGTGTGGTTTGTTGTGTAACAGAAATTTAGCAGATTCCTTCTATTACTCACATAAATGACTTCACAATTTCATTGTTTAGAGTCAATTGCCACTGTTCATCATACAGATATTTTGTCTGAATTATTTTGCAATCGCTTTTGATCATCTGATGATTTTACGAGATAGTAAATGACAGCATCATCTGCAACAGTCCTAAGAGAGCTGCTCAGATTGCCTCCCAAATCATTTATATAGATCAGGAACAGCAGAGGACCTATATCACTTCCTGGGAGAGCACCATATATTACTTCTGATATACTCGATTATTTTCTGTCGGGTACTGTAAACTCCAATGTTTTGACAGGAAATTATGACTCTAGTCACACAACTGAGATGATACCTTGTAGACACACAATTTGATCAGAAGTTGCTTGTCAGGGACGGGGAAGAGGTGTCCTGAAAACATAAAAATATATCAGTTTGAGATCCCTTACTTCGCGAGAATAAAGAGCTAATTTTATTTCAGAAGAAAGATATTTTCTGAATGCATATTGGCTATTTATCAGTAATCTGTTTTCTTCAAAGTAATGCATAATGTTCAAACGCAGTATACGTTCCAAAGTCGTACTGCAAATGTAGGTTAGTGATGTGTAATTAAGTGGATTACTCCTATTTCCCTTCTTGAGTATTAATGTGATCTGTGCAGCTTTCCAGTCATGATCCATGAACCTTCTTTTGAGTTAGTGGATGTATATGATTGTCCAGTATGGAGCTATTGCATCAATGTACTCTGAAAGGAACCTAAGTGGTTTACAATCTGGATGAGAGACGTTTATTTTTTTGACCCTTTCCAGCCCAGTGGTTTCAACCTGAAAGTGTATTTTTACTTTGCTTCTATATGTGGACCACTGCTTTTATCTCGAAGACAGCGCACACACTGATTATTCACACCTAGCGTCAGTGCTGACAGCTACTTGCAGCAGAAAAGTGATTATTGAAGGTTACCTGTGTTTTTAGTGTAGTGTTGCACAGATTACTGGGACATGCAGCCCAAACTTACTTACACACTCAATTTGTGACGTCTCTACAGCAGACTTTGGAATTTCAGGTAGTGCTTTGTTATTATGCTTCATTTAACAGTCTTTGGAAGATGTTTTAGTAATAAATTATTAGTAGTAGTTTCATTTCTCACAAAAATACTGATGGTTTCAGTTTGAAATCTCCGGGATGTAACAACTTTCATATGGTAAGTCTGTATGCAGACATTTTTCTTTATAGAGCGTCAGTATGGATAGTAAACCACCGCCAAGAGGAAACCAATGATTTATAATTCATTACCTCAGCACTGGTGTGCTAACGAACATACTGAAATTCCAGGTGATCCAGAGTCAGCTGCTGTGGCTATCAAAAGTGGATGTGACAAAATTGATCAGCAGTCACAACTTCACCTGAAAAGAACATAGTTGAACTTTGAGCGGATGTGGGTGAAAGTGTTGGTGTCGAAAGTGAAGGTGATGTGTGTAATGACAACAGAGAACTACTGGAGCATATTGAATGGGTGCAAGAGATACTTACATAAGAAACTATTGAATTTTCACATAATTATGGCCCAAATATACTTCCTGACAAACCCAACTCCATCGACATATTTGGCTGCTTACTTGGTGATGATTTACTGGACAGACCCACAACTTGGCAAAATGAAGAAATTTAATGCCATCAATTTATTAATGGTTGTCAAGAAATATCCTCCATATAGGGATTATTGGTCTTCTTACCCAGCTCTTTGTAATCACTATATTTCAGTTCTCATGCCTTGGAACAGATTTTTGTGGTTGCTGGGGCATATAAATGTGGATAATGATCAGCTGCCGAAAACAGGGGAGAAAGGCTACGATAAACTGTTAAAGGTGCCCCTGCTACTGGATTATCTTAGCAAGAGCTATTCTGAAAGTTAGAAGCCAAGTTTCAGCCCTGTACTGGGAAAATTGGCCAGGATATAGAAAAGTGTTTCAATTCCCGAGTTGTAAAACACTTCAGTTTATAATTTGCAGGAAAATATCACAAGATGTACATGATAATTAATTTGCTCCTGTACCCCTCATGCTCGATCTGAGGAAAAGGAGAGCTGAGAGTTGGGTTCCCAAAATACTTTGAGAATCAAAAGAACGTGTTTTGGGGAGAATTCCAGTTTTGATGTAGCAGCCAGGGTATCACAGCAATCAGTAAAGTTTCTTTCAAATTTCCACTGTGTTGAAAACAAGCACATCTCTGAAATGTAAAGTTCCTGTGTAGAAAGTTGTCCAGAAATTGTAAAGGATTACAATGCCTATATTAGACTTGTAAGACAAATCAGAGTGGTAGAAAAAGGAAAAAGTGGTGACAGAATTTTCTGGCACTTTTGTCACTGTTGCAAATGTCTTAATCATTTATAAGGAACATTGCAGTCACATGCAAATATCCTTAAGACAGTTTAGACTCACTGTAACTGCTGACCTAGTTGGTGCATCTTTATCTTCTAACCTCAAGAGGTCTCGGATCGAGCAGAACAGATTCAAGCCATTCGTTGCACCGGATAAGTGCTTTGACACTGCATCTCATTAGCCAGGAAGAGGACTGTCTCAAAGATCTGCACACTGTAATATTGCCAAAATACCGATCAAATTAGATCAACCTGGTATGTGGATGCATGTTTTAATGAAAACAAAGAACTGTTTCACTGAATTTTACAAAAAAAAAAAAAAAAATAATCTAGCCATGAAAATCATGACTCGGTGGTTTCACTGTGAAACTCCCAAAAATGTTTTATTGTGAAATTCAAATTTATTATATTATTGGTTTTTGTAATTCTAACAGAAACCTTCCTGATAGACAACTGGCAACACAAAGATTTCTACAATTTTCACCTAATGGCAGAGAAGGGAGAAAGAGGACGACCCATGTGAGGAATATCTATCTTACTGAAACCCTGGATGACCCCCCCCCCCAAAAAAAAAAAGCTAGAAAATAGTATGCTAGTAGAAGCAGCAAACATAAATGTAATTGCAGCCTATTTTAAACTGCACACAAATGCTGTAGAAATATTGACGAAATAGTCACACTCATCAAACAATATGACAGCAAACCCACCATTACTGCAGGCGATCTCGACTGCAGAATAGACACGGAGACTATAAAACAAGACTAGTCATTGAAACCCTAGAAGAAGATGGTTTCACCCTACTGAACGATAGACGGATACCTACATATATATATACCGCAATGGGAAAAGCAGCATTGACATCGCATTAACAAGAGGAGAAATAAAAGGACGTATTAAACCAATGGCATGACTCCATCACTCCTATAGGAAAGCTCATTCCAGTGAAGATAAAAATAATGTCACGTCACCACCAGCAAGAAAGACCCACCAAATCACACAAAGAAAAATAGATAAAGAAAAATTAACAAACCAGCAAGAACAAACAAGAAACTTTAATAAAGGAAGAAGACCTTGAAAAAGCAACAGGCAAAATAGGAGACCAGTGATACAAACAAACCCAAAAACAAGGACAGCCAAAAGATGGTTTGATGCTGAATGCTACAGCAAAAGGAACACTGTTCTAAGAACAGATTAAGAAACCAGCGTGACGAGGAAATATGCAAACTATACGCAGAAGAGAGGAGAATCTACAAAAAAACTAATAGAAGAGAAAAAAAGAATACATAGAAAGAGAGGTAAAAAAGAGAAGCGGATGAAGCAGAGAAAGACCCATACACAGCTGCAAGACCAAGAATACTGGCTCATACACCAAATATAGACACGAAGGAATGGGAAGACCACTTCAGTAAGATACTGAACAAACGAGGAATCAAAACACCCCCAAAGAAAGAGAAACATCAGACAAAGGTAAAAGACAATGTGTGGGAACCTCTAAACGAAGAAGATGTAAAAACAGGACCCGATAATATATGTAATGAACAAATAAAAGATGTGAAAGAGGCTCTCCAACACACATGGATCAAACCATTCAACACATGCCTGGAACTTTGAAGAATTTCAACCCAACAGACACAAACAAGTACAGAGGCATAGCTCTGGAAAATATTCAGTTCAAGATGTTTTTGAAGATAATTACACAAAAAATCAAAGCCTGTGTGGACAGTCACCTCCCAGAACGACAAATGGGCTTCAGATCTGGAAGATCAACACTACAGCAGTCAAGCTGCTTCTAAACAACATCGACAAAGTGCTACAAAAGAAACAAATATTCTACACAGTGTTCATAGACTTTACCAAAGCCTTTGACCTATTGGAAAGAGATCTCATAGTCCGAAAACACAATGGGAGAAGATAGCGTATGGGCAAGAATAATCAAGTCAATCCTTGAACACAACTTAATCACAATATCAGACAACCTCTCTTTTTCGAATCTCATTCTGCAATTGAATGGGGTCTTACAGGATGACCCAATGAGCCCCTTGCTGTACATTCTTGCCACTGAAGAAGTACTGCAAACTGGAGAAAATGAAGATGATGTATACATATACACTGACATCATAGCCTTACGTTCAACACACATACAGAAGCTGCAGGAAATCATTGAGAAAATAGACAAATGGCGCAGTAAACACAAACTACACATAAACATAACAGAAATTGTGATTTTCAGAAAAGGAGACAAAACACCCAAGATTGCGGAAATCAACTGTAGAGGACAAAAAATAAAAATGTCATCAGACTTTAAATACCTAGGGGTGATGTTGCAACCAACAGCCAAATGCTTCACAAAACATACAACAGAACCAACAGCCCAATGCTTCACAAAACACAACAGAATGTGCAGCCCAAGCAATAATAGCAATACATGACATCAGAAACATCCGCCTACTCAGTCTGGAAACGGCCATGAAATTATTCAGCACAAAAATATTGCAAATCCTGGCCTATGGGATGGAAGTTATATGGGACCAACTGACAGAAAAAATCTAGATACACTAGAAAAGGTTAAATCGACTTATCTAAAAAGAGCACTAGATGTCTCAAAGACGACAAGATCTAGTCTAGTGTACCTGCTAGTGAGAGAGACATTCCTAATTGAAGACATCAAACTTTGATATATGATGCCACACACCAAGGCTTCCAGAAATCAACTGAAGATCATGGGAGGATAAACGAGAAAAAGTATGGCCGGAGTTCTGTGGTACCGAAGCAATGATGAACCGCTCGTGGACAGCACCAAACTTCGAACTGTGACATGTAACTAGATTTTCTACTCACAGTTTTCATCATCTAATTTGCAAAAACAAAACTTATCATGACCCGACCACAACATGTGTGTGTGAAATGTGTAACGAAGCCTGGTAACGATATCACATAGAACTGTGCAGTAAAAGAGTGAAATCTATAAATGAATACGTAAATGTAAAATGTTGAGCGAAGTAACTGCATATGGCTATTTGGCTGCAATTTTGTTAAATAATTTTTGTGATAGAAAGGATAGGTTTATAAAGAAATATTTATTCGTGGGCTGCAAAGCATGATTTAAGCTGCTTTTCTACACACATCATCTCACATTGACAGTTCTCGATTTGAATTGTGGAATATGTACTTGAACTTCTGTGGTGGAGTAATTTGAGAAAGCCATGTTTACTAACTCTGCTTTAGTGGCACTGTTATCATTAACTTTACCTTTGCTGTTGCACAGTTAGGCAATGATTGTGTTTCACCGTTGGTGTATTTTACATACAACCAAACTCTTTTATTTTCTGCTGGATTTCATTTTGTGAACTGTTGGAAGCATCTCACACTGAAGTTAGCACTAAGTTTCGAGCTATGGTGAAATGTTGCCAGCTTTGATTTTGTATTTTTTTAAATTTGGCATGCCTTTCTTGTTGCTTCCACAACAGTGTTCTGACCTGTTTTGTACCATGGTGTATCAGCACCATCTCTTAATTTATTTGGTATATACCTCTCAATTGCTGTGAATAGTATTTCTTTAAATGTAAACATTTGGTCTGCACTTACACAGTCAGATAGGGAGTGGAGAGTGTCTCACAGGAAGGTGTCTACCAAATTTTTTCTCTCTTTCAAACCACATTTATTTTGTGTTTATTTTTGGTCAATTTGAATCTTAAGGTATTCAACCTTGTTACAACAACCACGGGGTCACTACTGGTAATCCCCACATGCATCAAGATGCCCTGTGTTTGTCCAGGATTATTTGTTGCTAAGGGATAAAGTATGTTTTTGAAACCATTTACACTTCAAATGGTCTCCACTCCTGAACTGATTATTCAAAATATGTTTTGGAGAAACCATTTAATAAGATTTTGGATGATGTTTTATGCCTACCACAGCCTTTAAACATGTATTTTTGCCAACATATTGAGAATAGAGTGAAGTCGTCACTAGCTGTATCTGTATGAGCGGGTTACCTATTTGAAATGAGACTCAAGTTTTCTTTAAACTATTGAGCAACTGAATTTATCAGGCAGGGGATAAGTAAACTGAATCAGTTATTAATTTATTCCAGTTGTTAAGTATAACCACCATCAGTACTAACAGGATCTATCTACTTCAATTTCAATACAAAGTAAACTGTTTCTGATAGTAATAAACGCTCCACTACCAACTGCGTAATATCAAATTGTAGTATTGGCTGCCAGACATGAATACTGTCAACTTGCATGACATTGAGGAATGAAAATAGGGGTGCCACTTGATCGGGTAGGGATCTTCTGCTTGACCAACTTACTACATACTTAGATTTGTCTCTCCTCAATGACTGTTTCCCTACACACATCAGTGCCGCTAATGGAACCTTTACTGCTATTGACCTCACAATCTCCACCCCTGCTCTTGTGGCTTGCCTGTAGTCATCTTTGTGATAGTGACCACTTTCCGTTGATTCTGTCATTCCCCTGCAGCCACCAGGCAAACAGGCCCTCATGCTGGGCATTCCACAAGGCCACTTGGCATTTATATGCGTCTGCTGTGCACTTTGACACACCTCTTTTGAATTGCATTGATGTGGTCATACAGGGCATCTGTGCCACTATTTTTCATGCTGCTGGCACTACTGTCTCCCTATCCACACGTCACCCTCTTCGTCGACTGGTACCATGGTAGACCAAGGATGTAGCAGTCGCTGTACAGCCAACGTGTGCTGCAGTGATTAAAATGACATGCTTCACAGACCAGCCTCCTTGCTTTTGAGCATCTCCATGCTAAGGCTCATTACCTTATTAAGTGCAGTAAAAAGGAATACTGAGAGTGCTATGTTTTCTCCCTGGAGATGTATGGCTCTTCATCGCAGGTTTGTTCTGAGCTCTGTAATCTTCTGGGCCGCCAGCGACAGTCAACTCTCCAGGGCCTTATCCTGCAAGATGCTGTGTCTACTGATCCATTGGTCCAACACATCGCGACATGCTTTGCAACAGCATCGGCATCCCCTTCCTATTCTGCAATCTGTCTCCAGCACAAACACAGATCGAACAGACCCCCCCCCCCCCACTCCCATCCCTCTGTTTCAACCCTCACCGATCTGAACCCTATAATGAACCCGACACTGAATAGGAATTCTTGCAGGCTCCTACCTCTTTACATGACACTGCCCCAGGCCCGGATACCATCCAGAGCCAGATGATCCAACACTTGGAAATTACACAAGGGCACTATCTACTCAGGGTCTTCAGCTGCATTTGGCTCAAGGGTGCCTTCCCCTCACAATGGCGAGACAGTATAGTTATCCCCGTCCTTAAGCCTGGGAAGAACCCAATGTCTCTCTACAGCTACCACCCAATTAGCCTGATGAATGTATTTTGTAAATTGCTTGAGGGGGTGGTAGCTTTCAATTATGTTGGGTACTCGAATCTCAGGGCCTTTTGTCCCTGTATCAGTGTGGCTTCTGGGAAGGACGATCTCTAACTGACTACTTAGATTGGAAACTACAATCCGACAGGCTTTTACTAAGCATCAGCAACATGTCATGATCTTCTTTGACCTACATAAGGCATACGACATGGCCTGGCACCATCACATTTTAGTACACCCCGATCCAGAACTTTATGTAGGCAACCAGCTCCTCAATGTTGCAGCACAGTCCCATTTCTTGCGTGTTATTTTTGATAAAAACCTGACATGCTTACCACACATTCACCACCTACAGACTACATGCATGTGGAAGCTTAATGCTCTCTACCTCCTGGCTCACACATCTTGGGGTGCAGACCATGCTACTCGTCCATCTTTTCTGTACACTCTGGCCTTGTTCAGACTAGAATATGGAATCACAAGCAGCGACATCGTCGCGAAGAAAAACAATCTTTTTTGTTTAACAGGTCATTAAAGACTGAAACCGGTAATCTGCTAAACAAAAAAGATTGTGACCATAGACGTAAACTAAAGAAACTTTGAATATGGAAGTCAGGTTTATGGCACAGCGACTCCTTCCACTCTGAAAATACTTTATCCCATTCACCATTGTTGGGTGCGTCTGGGTATTAGTGCCTTTCACACTAGTCCTGTTGAAAGACTCCTCACAGAAGCAGGGATTCCCGCTCTACAAATATGTTGAAGCTAATTCCTGGTTTCTTATGCAGTCGCCATTCGCAGATTCCGTGACCATCCCATTTATCCTGTCCTCTTTACAAGTGAGGGACGTCTCCCTCCTGATCACTGCCCACAGGTGGGATCGCCGGTTGGAATGTGGAATGTGTCTCACTTCCTTCTGTTGGGATCTCTATCGCCACTCACTGAAATGGCTCCATGTATTTCCTCTCATCCCCCCCCCCTCCCCCTGTATGGTGCCTTGACCACGAATTAGGACCGACCTATTCCAGTGTCCTAAGGTCTCTGTCCCCCTATGGTCTTCCAGTATCTTGTACATTCTATCCTTGCTATCATCTTCTACATTGATGGTTCTAAGATGATAGATAAATTGGGATACACTTTCAGGTCTCCTACTGGCTTAGAGCACAATTTATTGCTGGAATCATGTAGCATGTTCACAGCAGAGCTGCTAGCTGTTACCAGGACCCTCCATTTTGTTACCCAGGCCTTCCTCCACAGTGTCTTAATATATACTGAGTGAAGAACCCCAGGAACGTTTAGCAATTAATACAGACACACTTATCAAGAAACCACCTGATCTCATAAATCCTCCAACAATCCAAGAGGTGAAAATGGCACTCAGAGAGATGAAAAATTATCAGGCATGTGGAGAAGACCAAATTTGTGCAGAAATGTGGAAATATGCCAGTGATACAGTTCAAACATTCTTACACATAGCCCTAACAAAAATCTGGATATCAGATAAGTTTCTCGAACTTTGGACCACAGCCATAATCCACCCACTCCACAAAAAGGAGATAAAAGTAACCCAGATAATTACAGAGGTATCTCTCTCTTAGACTACACATACAAGATTTTCTCCAGAATCCTATACAAGAGGATCAAAGAGCAACTAGAGGAAGAATTAGGTGCATATCAAGGAGGCTTCAGGCCTTGGAGAAGCTGAGCAGAACAGATCATCACTTTAAAATTAGCCATAGCTTATTATGAGGGTGTGTCAAATGAAAACATTAAATT
Source organism: Schistocerca nitens (assembly GCF_023898315.1). Classification (NCBI taxonomy): domain Eukaryota; kingdom Metazoa; phylum Arthropoda; class Insecta; order Orthoptera; family Acrididae; genus Schistocerca; species Schistocerca nitens. Next base: position 1,163,748,188 of record NC_064615.1, on the reverse strand, counting down.
TGTAATAACAAATAGAAATTTCGCGCCATTATCCTGTAAGTTGGTAAGCGTGCTACAAACAGCGTGCAGAATGGCCCGTAGGTGGCAGCATAGTGCAGATGCACGCATACCGTCACAGTATCAATATAAAGATGGCTGCCCCACTTGCGACATGCACCAGGGAAGAACAGCGTTCTGTTATTCAGTTTTTGCGTAGTGAAGGTGTAAAACCTATTGAAATTCATCAACAAATGAAGGTTCAGTATGGTGATGCATGTTTGTCACAGCAGCAAGTCTACGAATGGAGTAGGAAGTTCGCAAATGGTGTGACTTCAGTGGAAGATGATCCTCGTCCAGATCAGGCACAACGAGTTGTGACTCCACGGAACATTGCAGCAGTTGAAGCCATAGTGAAGGAAAACTGCCGAGTGACACTGAATGACATTGCAGCATGTTTACAGATTAGTCATGGGTCAGCACACCAGATTGTGCACGATGTGCTCCAGTTTCACAAAGAGTCTGCAAGATGGGTGCCACGGCAACTGACTCCTGAAATCAGAGAATGACATGTTTATGCTTGTGAAGAGCTTCTTTGCCATTCTGAACAAGAAGGTGATGGCTTCCTTGCAAGAATCGTTACTGGGGACGAAACCTGGGTTCACTTCCACCAACTGGAAACGAAGAGAGCGAGCAAAGAATGGTGGGGAAGGTTATATTGACTCTCTTTTGGGATAAAAGGGCATCATTTTGGAGCATTACATGCCTAGAGGGACCACTGCCACCAGTGCCTCATACACAGATCTAAAAAATCATCTCCCAAAAAATCATCTGTGGCCTGCAATCAAATCAAAGCGACGTGGATTGCTGTCAGTAGGTGTCCTTTTGCAACATGCCAATGCAAGGCCCCACACTGCCCATACAACAGTTGCAGCAATCACATACCTGCATTTTGAGTGTCTTCCTCATCCACCATATGCACCAGACCTTGCCCCCAAGTCATTTCCATATGTCTGGACCACTCAAAGACGCAATGGGAGGAAAGAATTTCAGTTCTGATGAAGAGGTACGCCATGTGGTGCATGAGTGGTTGCGCAGACTACCAAAAGAATTTTTTTCTAAAGGAATTTATGCACTTTTTAAGCACTGGAGGACTCGCATTGAGCGTGGGGGAGATTATGTTGAAAAGTGATACAGCTTTATACCACTTCTGCAAAAATAAATAGTATTTTTTAAAAAAAATTTAAGGTTTTCATTTGACTCACCCTCGTACAAGAAACGAAATAAACCTCTTGTAATAACCTTTGCGGACGTTAAAAAGCATATGACTGTATTCGTAGACCTTCAGTGTTGAAAAGCTTAAGAAATTTCAGGCTCCACACAAAATTAATCAAATTGATAGTACTCACCTTAAACAACACTGTATCAAAAGTCAAGTTCAGGGGGAGAACTCTCTGAGCCATTCACCATAAAAACAGGTTTAGGACAAGGAGATTGCTTGGCACCCCTGCTGTTCAACTGTGCTTTAGAATACATAATGAGGGAATGGTACAAGGCTAACCCAAAGAACATCCAAATTGGAAGATCCAAAGACAACATATGTTTAAATTGTCTAGGATTTGCTGATGACCTTGCTCTCTTGTCCAACAGTATTCAGGAAACCAAACAAAAACTACAGGAAATAGCACAGAAAATTGGTCTTGGAATATCCTTTGAAAAAACAGTCATGTTAACTTACCCACCACTTATAAACAAAATTGCCATAGGAACCCAAGAAATGAAAATTGTACATAAATGTAAATATCTGGGAGAAATCATAACATATAACCTCAATGAAAAGCCAACATGGAATAACAGAATAAACAAATTGACTAGAGCAAGGTATATCACCAAGAACACCTACAACAAAAAGAGCCTGTCAATAGCAACAAAATTAAAACACTACAAAAGAGTCAATCAACCAGAAATAACAAACACAAGTGAAACCATCTTCAAAACAAACACTGCACAAATAGACAAAATACTCAAAATAGAGAGAAGAATAATCAGAAAGTGCAAGAACAAATTGTATCAGAAAGATGAACACTGGAGAGTAGCTACAAATGTAACAGTGTAAAAGAAATAGAACCAGTAATGAGTGCAATCAGGAAGAAATGCATTTCATTTTTTGGATGTCTAATCAGGACACCAGAGAACAAGATCACCAGGAGAATAATAGAAAAATTGTGGAATAGTAAGTGCAACATTAAGTGGATAACAGAAATCACGGAAGATATGGATGAGCTACAGATTACGTTGGAAGACCTAAGAAACGAAATGCAAAATCAGGAAACTCACAGACAAACAAACCAGAATGCAAATAAGAATCAACAAACAGACAATAGGAAGGGTGGTTTCCGATGAAGAAAGAAGGATGAGATCTGAGAGAGTGAAGAAGTACTGGGCTGACAGGAAACTGAATAATTCTTTTTATGAAGTTGGCTAGAGTGATCCAATGAAGGCCATAAAATGTAAATAATAATAATAATAATAATAATAATAATAATAATAATAATAATATACTGACTTAACAGGCAGCCTGCTACTCTCGTCATCCTTTGGTCTCTGCTACCCACGACCTAATGTCCTCCCTTGGCTGTGGTGCTTGCTCAGTCTTCTTTCTCTGGGTCCTGGCTGACTGTTTGGCTAGAGAAACTGATACTCACCCTCCATTCCCTTTCATAACTCCAGCTGTAGATATGCAGATTTATGTCAAATCTTTCTTTGCCAGGGGAATATCATGAGGGAACTTGAGCTTACTCCTGCATTACAACATGTGGCAGATACTTGTTGAACTCATAAAGACCAAAAGGCAAGTGCTGCAGTCGCATGTTTGCAAGAGAACCGAACAACGCCACTACTGGTACATCTCCATTGGAAGGGGGTGCACTTAGACACTGAGAATAAGCATGCCACAGGACCAAGCAAGATTCTCACCAAGCAAATCCACGTGTGTCCGCTGCTCCATTCCTTCCATATACCCATGGACCAAACACAAAGGCAGACCAGGGCTGTGTTGGAACTTGTGTGTCATGTCTCTTAGAGAAGTGAGCTTAGCAATCCGAGACCCGCTTACAAGATGGGAGAATACCTTGAAACCTTTGACAGTTTGCACAGAATGACCAGTTATAGCTGCTGAGGAACTTCCTTCTCCAGCTAGCAGCAAGATGGAACTGACAAAGAGCCCAAGCAGTTCAGTGTCAAGTCACTGTGGTTGGTTGAGCATGCCCTCTTGCAAGACACCAGGAAAGGTTGCTTAGTGACTGCCCAAGGTGTAGCCCTGCGCTGTCAGTGAGGAATTGATCATGTACATGGCTCAATCCTTCTCACTCCCCCCCCCCCCCCCTCCTCACATGTAAAAGTCAAAATGGGTGGGGGGATACACAGAAAGGTACCCTTCCTTTTCAACCACCTTTGATTGCCAGGCAACTCTCACCCAAGGCGCTCATCTTCACTCGTCTAACATGCAATTGATGTATTTTACTGTTAGTGACATTTTTAACCATGAGACATATTTGAGTGTGCATCTCCAGAACCTCATATGGATCAACAAAGTGGACAGGAGTGTAGCAGTGAGCTCAGTGGCACCCTTGCTGTGAGCCCAAAAATCCTATATAAAAACCCAGTCACGGACCCTTAATGAGACAGACTGCCTACCCTCTTCATATCTATGAGCCTCTTTCCTGTGTCAGAAGAGAATGTGTGTATCACCTTGCTCCAGTTGTTCTCAGTGATATCAGCATCAATATTCTTTGCCAAGAGATCGTTGATGGACCAAAGATTGGAAATTGGAAAGTTAATTAGATAAGGAATCACCAGTTTCGCAAGAGTAGTCTTATCAGCTTCATACACCACAGAATTGACAACAAAATTGAGCCAGAGACTTGTCCCAGCCACTCTGAGAGTGACTGCGATAGATAATAAGAGCTGATTTAAGATTCTGATTAACATGTTTGGCAAACAGATAACAGATAAAAGTAGCAGCATTGTTGCTGGCTGGTACCTGTGCGGCACCATAGAACGAGAATATTTTATCCAATTGATCAATGGTTAGAGAGGTTGTTGTTCCCCTACTTTGGACAAGCCAGATAAAGCAAGTAAGTGCATCCACTACCAAGATGTACTTATTGCCACCCTTAGTTTGAGGAAGCGGCCCTAAATAGTTCACAAAAAATTTATCCACTGGCCTCTCTTTCCAACTAGAGTGCAATAACCATGAATGAATATTGGGGTTTATCTTTGCTGACTGGCATTCCTGACACTGGTGGATCAACTTCCTATCACTGGAATTTAGAGATGGCCTTATCAGGTGCTCTTTGATTTTCATAGTAGTCTTAGCACTGTGGCATATGATTTTCACTGCAGTGGACATCTTTCAGTGGTCACTTCTGTGACCTTTTTCAATAACTCATGAGGCCACAAATGCATGTGAGATACAACACCAGTAGGTATTGCCCACTGCAGTGGACTGTGCACGTTTTCAGCCTCAAGACTGATTGAAAATGCCAAAGAAATGACCATTAGCAGCTGTCCACTATACTGTGTAGGTAGCCAAAGGTTTTGACTCTTTGGGTAAAAGCTTTTGATGGTAAGCTTGGTTAAGGTCCAAAACAGTGAAATAGCACACTCTACATACCACATAAAATGTGTGAAGATAAGGAAAGGGCACCAACTCCAGAATGACCTCCTGATTTAAAACACTGTAGTCAATCAGAGGCCTATCCCCTTCACCGTTCCCCTTTGGAAGCAAAAACATTGGTGAGACGTACAGTGATGGTCCAATTTCTCCTTCTGCAAGCAACTTGTCAACAATTTGCGTAGTTCTAGGATCTTGGGTGGCAACGAATGGTAGGGAGACAGGTGCACTGGGGTCTGGTCAGTGAGTTGGATCTTGTACTCAACCTTATCCGTAACTCCCAACTGGCCTGTCAGCACTTCGGGAAACTGATCTAGCCAATGTAATAACAACTAGGGTACATTTGCCTGAATGTCCAATATCAAACAGGAAATCAGTTGAGTCCACATTATTAATGGCAGAATGTTGGCCATGACCACACAACTGACACTCTCCTTTAGGATGAACTTTCTCAGAGTAGTCTAAAGCACAACCTGACTCGTCTATAAAATCACAACCCGACGATAATTCATCAGACAGCTGTTTGGCAACAGTATCCTGACCAAACATGAGAATTGCCGAACTCTTAAATTATTTTGTTCCTCGCCTAACAAGGGCAAGGTCTGGCCATTAATTTTGAAGTTTAGAAATATGCTGATTCATGTTATACCAAGAGTAATTCAATAAGGAATATTACTGCCGGAATCCAGCAGTCCACAAACCAGTTCATGCTTCAAGCAGCACAAATAAAGGGGAGAGAGGAGTTATTAACTCTGCGTAACTCTTTGCAAGCCACATGCGGTCAACCTGCTCAACTTCTCCAACCCCACTTACGAAAGCACCATCTTCCGTTAACTTTTCCGTGACCTAGCAGACACTGTCTAGCAAAATAACATGATTTATTACACATGAAGCAGCTCTTGAAATTTTTCCAGATTGCTTACTCCCATGAGTTTTGAGTCATTGGTCTTCTAACTAGTTTGATGCAGCCCACCACGATTTCCTCATCTCGGAGTAGCACTTGCAACCTACATCCTCCTCAATTATTTGCTAGAGGTATTTCAATCTCTTTCTCCCTCTACCATTTTTACCTCCTACAGCTCCCTCTGGTATCAAATAAGTTATTCCCTGATGTCTTAGATGTTCTACCACCCTGTCCCTTCTACTTTTTAGTGTTTTCCATATATTCCTTTCCCCGCTGATTCTCTGGAGAATGCCCTCATTCCTTACCTTATCAGTCCACCTAATTTTCAACATTCTTCCATAGCTCCACATCTCAAATGCTTTGATTCTCTTGTTTTCTGGTTTTCCCACGGTCCATGTTTCACTACCATACAGTGCTGATCCCCAAATGTACATTCTCAGAAATTTCTTTCTCAAATTAAGGCTTATGTTTGATACTAGTATACTTCGCTTGGGCAGGATGCCCTTTTTGCCAGTGCTAGTCTGCTTTTGATGTCATCATTGCTCTGACCCCAGCCACATTTCCATGTGGCTGGAAAGCGGCATTGACCACTTCTTGAGGTATCTAGAATGGGAGCTCAAACAGCGGCAGAGTTTGGAGATCGAATCCCGCAAGGCCCACATGTCATTGCACCCACATGTCCATCAGAGTGTTTTAAGTTTTAGTTAAGTGGCATGTCGCTGGACAACTTCAGCACAAAGCGCTTCCATTGACGTCTTGATGTATACAACACTTCCTGTGATGGGAAAATGAATTCCGATCACATCCAGAGGGTTGAAACCAAACCCTCTCTTATAAACTGTTCAACTACAAAGGCTCTGGGTCGTAAATGTTCGGCCTGAAACGTTACTTTGATCGTAGCACAGCGGTAAGTGTGCGCCATGATGTACGGTAGTAGCGCACTCTTAAAAACAATACTGCGACGCGGAAGTAAACAACGCCGAGAGCGGAGCGCAGGCTGGCGCGCGGGGCAGTTCCGCACGCTGCCACGGCTGAGAGCCGACTATCCATGATAATTTGCATTCAAAATTTTAGCGGTGGCGGTATTCGAACCATCAATAATCAAAGACGCAATCCCTCCCCCCTTTTTTTTGTTCTCACTATATTCGTTCGGGGCGGACGTCCCGTGACGCTTGTTCAAGTTTATCGTTGATCCATTAACTCAGTTTTTTTATTACAGAGGGCAGCTAACCCTATGCCCGAACATGCTGAGCTACTGTGCTAGACTATAGGTGCAGCTCACATCATATTCATGAGAAAAGGATCCAGATTAAGTGTTTTCAGAGTCAATAAGAAATCTTCTCTTATCAGCAAAACTCATACGATGTATTTCTCATGACACTTGACCTAAGTCGCCAAAGGTGCTAGGTGTAATAGAGACAATCTCTTGCGAATGGTCTTCCATCCAGGTACAGGATGAGTCAAAACAACTTTGGAATGATATAGTTAATTATTAAGATAACTTACAGAGTCCGTAGATGTGTCATTTTGTGGCAAACAACTTCAACATTCCAGAATGAGATTTTCACTCTGCAGCGGAGTGTGCGCTGATATGAAACTTCCTGGCAGATTAAAACTGTGTGCCCGACCGAGACTCGAACTCGGGACCTTTGCCTTTCGCGGGCAAGCGCTCTACCAATTGAGCTACCGAAGCACGACTCACGCCCGGCACTCACAGCTTTACTTCTGGTAGAGCGCTTGCCCGCGAAAGGCAAAGGTCCCGAGTTCGAGTCTCGGTCGGGCACACAGTTTTAATCTGCCAGGAAGTTTCAACTTCAACATTGTTTCACATAGTGAACGGTATCCCATTCTGACACCAGGAGCGCCAGTGTAGTGCACACCTAAAATGGCTACTTTCACTGGTGTGTTTTGATTTCAAGAAAGGAACTCTGCAACAACTGTTCGACATAAATTTTTCACCAAATATGCTAAAGAACCTCCAAGCAGGCCTACAATTTACTCTTGACACAAGAACTTCGATGAGACTGACTGTTTACAGGCTATGCCCGATTTGCTGCAACGAGTGTGGGAACAAATTGATTATCGGTGGGATGTTTGCCACATCACAAATGGTAGTCACGTGGAACCAAAATGACACTTGACACTTTTGTGGTTGTTCGCATGAAAATGACTAACAATCTTCTAACCCTATCGGTTCATCATGACTTTCTTTCTACTACAGTAAATTAGCGCGACACTGAAGTTCCCTAGCTCTATCTTGCAACTATCTAAAATTCTGCGCCTTGCTTAGTATCGGCGTAAACTTTACACAAGTCTTGTATCCGATTGCTTAAATGATCAAGATGGACCTGCACTCAAAATAACTGTAACTAGGTAAGAACACTAACACACACACACACACACACACACACACACACACACACACACACACACACCAAACGCAACTCATACACACATGATTACATTCTCTGGCTGCTGAGGCCTCAGCAACATCTCCGCTGTATGGCGAGTAGCAACTATCCTTCTCATAATATTGTCACATTCCCTCATGGATTTTGCATTGTTTAATGTATTAAGAAGATTTATAAAGAAGATGTTCCTTCTTGAGCACGTCTTGGGTCTCCATTGACACAAAATGTATTACCTGGGAGCCGGTCGAAGTGGCCGTGCGGTTAAAGGCGCTGCAGTCTGGAACCGCCAGACCGCTACGGTCGCAGGTTCGAATCCTGCCTCGGGCATGGATGTTTGTGATGTCCTTAGGTTAGGTTTAACTAGTTCTAAGTTCTAGGGGACTAATGACCTCAGCAGTTGAGTCCCATAGTGCTCAGAGCCATTTCTATTACCTGGGAACAGAGAACCATTTGAACAGTATACAAGAGCAGACACAAGACGCAAACAACTTTATAACTAAAATTTTCATCTCAAATGCCTCTTTTGGTGTAAAAGCACGCTCCCCCTATCACACAATCAGATTGTGCTATCACTAAAATGGGGCAGCTAGTGGGCAGCTGAGAACAGTAAGGTGCTGGGAAGCACAACTTAACATTTGCACCAGAAAAGGTATTTGTTTGAAAACATCAGTTAAAATTAATTACTACAAATATTCAGATATTCTACTTCGCGTTTTATTACAAAACTCTTGCTTGTGGCAGCAGGGTGAATGGCTCTTACAGCTCAGAGAATTATACAAAAGAACTGAAAGATTGATAATGCTAGTTAGTGAGTAATAATAATTTAGCAAAAAAGACCTCTCTGTTCAAGCAGTATTTAAACAACTGTTGCCGCGCGGTCTAGGGGGGGTCTTGCCACGGTCCGCGCGGCTCCCCCCGTCGGACGTTCGAGCCCTCCCTCGGGCATGGGTGTGTGTGTGTGTGTATGTTGTCCTTAGCATAAGTTAGTTTAAGTTAGATTAAGTAGTGTGTAAGCTTAGGGACCGATGACCTCAGCAGTTTGGTCCCATAAGACCTTACCACAAATTTCCAATTTAAGCAACTGAGGAAAAATTTAAATACCATTGAGGTATCAATAACATATTTACAGGACCACGAAAATGTGAAATTTACTTAGTCGTAATCTTTTCTGCCTCTGGTTTAATCTATATCAGACACACAAGGCAGCTATGGGCAAATAAAACACACTCAAAAGTGTGTTTCTCAGTTTAAACAATATTTAAACAAATGAACAACAGATTAAAAAGAGGGTACCAATGACTTAGAGCCTGAAAGGCTCAACGGGCTCATGCCTAACAAAACCACTTCACCTCGCTCAGCACACATAAATACGGCCAACTAAGAGCAGTTAGGGATTGGGGGGGGGGGGGGGGAGGGAGGAATATAATTAGGAAATATGAGCTTGTCCGTGCTGTGTATTACACACATGTGGCAGGCACTTTTTCAAGACACATGCGCCAAAAGGCAAACGCTGGAAGCACACAGTGGCAAAAGAACCCAATAACGCCACTACTGGCACACCTCCCTTGGAAGCATGTAGCCTTAACCAACGAGCACAGACACACCACAGTAAGATGCTCACAAAGCAAATCCATATGCCTCCGCTGCTCCACTCTGTCCGTATACCCATGGATCAAACAGCAAATCCATGCTTCTTTTAATTCACATTTCCTCTCTGCTTCACACTGTAAACACGAAGCACATCCAATTTTCTCCTCACCTCGTTTCTCATCTCTAATGATTGAAGACTAGAGTCAGCGTCTTGCCTGGTAAAAAGTACTGCGCTTTCCAAATGCTGATCTCACAGTGCCCGCACTCCACCTTAGGTGAGGCAGTGAAGCACCGCCAGAACTATGGTCAGCTTCATCCTCACTGCCACCCTCTTCCTTGGCGTACAGCAGTCTGAGAACAGGAGGCCGCACTTACTCTCCGTCCTCTTTCAGAAAGATCTGCTGTCACCTGACATACTTCTTATACGTTATTCATAAAACGCAGGCATAAAACTACAATAACTGTACACCCTTCTCATAAGACAAAGTTGCTTCCCGTCTCCCTGTAATGCTACCAGGCTTCATAATTACACTTAAACATAACAAAAAATACACCCAATATTAGTCCTTGTTTCCTCGGCCTTAATCCATAATTATGCCATTTCCCACACAAGGTCATGCAAAATCTTCATGATCACCCTTGCTGAGCCGTGGTAAAAATTGCTGTTTTGAAGAGCGCGCTGCAGCGCGTAGTGTGAAGCAGTCGCCCTCCGTTTCTGGCGGTGGCGCCGCTGTAGCAATCACAGCTTTGGTGTCTCCCTCTGGTGGCAAAGGGGAAAGGTTGCCTGTTCACGTGCATTTAAGGGGCGCTATGAGCTCGCCAGCGGGTCAGTCTGGATCACTCTCTCTTCCCCAGCTTGCTAGTCTGTCTCTCGTCCGCATTTGTTAAGCAGTTAGTATCTGTCTGTCGTCCGGAGAGCTAGTACGTCTGTCGTTCGGATCACCCTTAAGGCCAGCAAATGAGAGTCATTCCACTCCGCCAGTAAGAGAACTCAGCGAGTGGTCGGCCGGTCGGGGCTTAGTTCCTGCATCTGAGTCTGCTCGTTAGGCCGCCAGGCTGCTCGAGTTTGCTAGGGCAATGGTCATTGGCGGTTGGATCGATCGGTTGGTCGGTCGCGCGCTGAGACACAAGATGACTTGTCCGTCTTGAGCGTCGGCGCATGTGAGATCGCCACGTGAGTCCAGTGGGCCACGCCGTCCAGCGAGGGGCAGTGGCTTCGCGGTCGACGCGAGAGCAACAGGAGTCAACCCACGACATCGGTTTGGCCGGTGCGAGCTGCGACACCGTGAGATGGGAGATCGGCGCGCCTTCCTGTTGAAGCGGCTGGCAGCGCACAGTTCGGGAGAACGATTTGGGGGTGCTGCGCCAGGTCTTCTCGAGAAATCGCAGTTTATTAGAAGTTAAGTGATTGGTGATATGTTGTTTGATTTACTCTTGTTAAATTCTACTTGTTTTCTTGATGAGGTCACCAGCCGTTTTGCTTTGGGGTAGTCCCACCATTATTCTCCGTTTGCCCGCCCGCGGGAAGGTGATTGTTTATAAATTGGGTGGTCCGTTTCTCCCTTGTGGAATAGGGGCGGGTTAGAGCAACCTGCGGTTCGGGTTGTTTGTTAATCTCCCTATCAATCTACCGTACGTTAGTAGCTGCCTCTGTCATGTTTGTCGGATTTGGTGTGTTAATGAATTTATTGCTTGGAGGGTAACGGCCTAATTCCTGAAACAAGTTTTGATCTTGCCTATCATCTTGAGAGGCGGTATCTCTGTACTGTAGAGCATCTTAACTTGTTTGACCAACCCTGTAGAATTTTATAAAAGATTGCATTTCATGGGCTTTCATTTAAATGATCATTTTAGTATATAAAGTTGCCACCCTTTCACCGTAAGACTTTCTTAGAAGTTAAAATCAAGTTGCACCTTCGGTGGCAAAGTTAATATTTTAATTTTTAGTGTTTTGTACCATTTCCATCCCTCCTACGGGGGTGCATAGTTTGTGTGGTTGTGTAAATTGTTAAAACTTTTAGTTTAAAGTAATCTGGTATGTTGCAGATTTGCACCAGTGTAGTCTTTCAGAGGCTGTTGTGAGCGGTCGTAACTACGGCCGTATCAAAAGGGAGCGGCAAGGTTCTCTGCCCGAAAGCTCATACAGTCAAAACTTGTTTCTTTCTGCCTCCGAATAAATTGTAACTTTGAAATTTAGAGGGTGCTTTCTGATTATAATTTTAAATCTGTTTCTTTTAAAAAATGCTTTTAGGCACTATTAAAGTGAATAAAATTCCCATTTGTTAAAAGGAATTTGGTTATGATTTCATCAGTTACTTCCTGGCAACTACTTCCATGCTTACATAGTGTGATTAAATGTGTTAATGTTCTTGATGAATCGCTAGTAAATAAAATAAATTCTTAAGAATATTCTTTGAAAATAAATCACGGTTCACTTGCTCTCACTTATTTTCTCTTTTCTCTTTGCTGAGGATGTTGATCCGAGAGGAAATGAATCTGGAGTGCCTTGAAATGTTCGTAAACATCCAACATGAACTATCGTTGTTCTAATTGGCAACAGAAGCTTGACACTGACTGGTGACATTGACTCTTTCAATTAGTATGGTCCTTGGTACTTTGTTACAAACATTTTTGTTTTACCCTTTGCGGTATAAGGGGCTGATAACATTATCCATCGCCCTACCTTATACTGTGGTAGCTTCACTGTGAAGTTAGGTCGTGAAACTCCCCAGCTGGTTAGAGGGCCCTTCCTGTAATGCCCCAAACGTTCTCAATTGGGAAGAGGTCTGGCAACCTTGCTGGCCAAGATAGGATTTTGGCAGGCAGGAAGATAAATAGTAGAAACTCTTGCGATGTGCAGGTGGGCATACATTGCTGAAATGTAAGGCCAGGATGGGTTGCCTTGAAGGAAAGGAAAAGGGACATAGAATATTGTTGGCATACCGCATCGCAGTAAGGGTGTCGCTCATGACAATCGAAGGGGTCCTTCTATGAAATGAAATGACGCTGCACTCCATCGGTCCTGGCTGTCGGGCCATATGGCGAGAGACAGACAGGTTGGTATCCCGCCGCTGCCGAGACGTCTCTAGATACGTCTTGGATGCTCCTCGGTGCCCATAACGAAGTGGGACTCATACTGAAGACAACTGGACACCACTCCGTGAGATTCCAGACGAAGACCAGACAGTGGTGAGATACCCACCTATCAGCCACCATACGATCTGACAGCCAGGGGTGATGATCTGCGTGCCATTTCACTTCAACCCCTTTGGTCGCCATCAGCGGCTTCCTTTCAGCACAGCGGTGTGTGGACGATATTCTACGCTTCGTTTTGTTGCCATCCTGGGCTTCCATTTCAGCGTAGCCAGCCTGCACACAGCGGTAGTTTCTACTGGTTGTTTTCGTGCTTACCAAATCCTACCTTTGCCACCAAGGTGCCGGATCCCTCCCCATTTGAGTACGTTTGGAGCATTGAGGGCAGGGTGCTCCAACTAGTTCGGAATTTTGACAATCTAACACGCCAATTGGGCAAAATTTATAACTTACACATATTGTTGGGACGATCTCTGTTTATGTACGAGTACATATATATTTTTAAAGCCAAGATCGCGTGATTTTAAGACCTTTATTCCAATTACTAGGTTCGACAGAATCGTGCTGTCATCTTCAGACTGGCACTACACTGTGTTAAAGGAAAAAAGGTAATCAATAATCTACACAAGATATATTCTTTTTTTCGGAACTATCCAAATCTTACAAAAACTTTTACAGGTGTCATTGACAAAGTGGAAATATATTAAAAACACATAATTTGTCATTGTCCCCGATGGGTACTTAAATGAATAAAAGGTAAAAATACAACAGCCATAGCACCCATAGTGTTAGAACTACACGCCATGTCGACGACCACACGTGGACTAAACTGAGGCGCCGCAGAGCCTTTGTGAGTTGTTGTGTAGACGTCACGTGGCGATACATTGAAATGTTTTGAAAATAGTCTCATGAAAATTTTACGCAATTTAAAAAGCATTGTTCCAGCGCAACGAGAAGCTCCTGCACGACGAAGAAGGACAGAAGAGCAGAGAGGGCTGTGAGACGACGTGAGCGAATAGTACGCTGACGAGGGCGACACCACGGCAGGAGTGGCATCTGTACGAAGAGAACGTAAGCGCCGCGTCACATAGCCGCATAGCCGCGGCCGCAGTAGGAGACAAACCGGCACTCAAACGCCACCGCAATGATTTGTGGACTACATTGTTTTATTTGCATTGAAATTGTATATACCGAAGGACACTAATTATTAGCATGTCACTATTTATTTGTGGCACATCCTTGTGAATATGCGAAGTATTGTTAATTTAACTTACTGTAATAAACTCCATTAATATAATTTGCTTGAATTGTTGTCTAGCGATCGGAGAGAACAGCTTCCTAGGCACCCTATATTAGACGACTGGTCAGGATACTAGAAGCATATTATATTCTCTAGGAATCTCAAAGGTAAATCTTTACACCTGATTCATATACACAAATGGCGCATTTCACCAATATAAATTAAATGTACCGTATGGGAAAACGTAATGGTAACAAACATTTTTAATAATTAATTTATCTGTGGTAAGATCTTATGGGACCAAACTGCTGAGGTCATCGGTTCCTAAGCCTACACTCTACTTCTACATCTACATCCATACTCCGCAAGCCACCTCACGGTGTGTGACGGAGGATTCCTTGAGTACCTCTATCGGTTCTCCCCTCTATTCCAGTCTCGTATTGTTCGTGGAAAGAAGGATTGTCGGTATGCCTCTGTGTGGGCTCTAATCTCTCTGATTTTATCCTCATGGTCTCTTCGCGACATATACGTAAGAGGGAGCAATATACTGCTTGACTCCTCGGTGAAAGTAGGCCTATGATCTCGAAACTTCAACAAAAGCCCGTACCGAGCTACTGAGCGTCTCTCTTGCAGAGTCTTCCACTGGAGTTTATCTATCATCTCCGTAACGCTTTTGCGATTACTAAATGATCCTATAACGAACTGCGCTGCTCTCTGTTGGATCTTCTCTATCTCTCCTATCAACCCCATCTGGTACGGATCCCACACCGGTGAGCACTATTCAAGCAGTGGGCGAACAAGTGTAGGCCTACTGTAACCTACTTCCTTTGTTTTCGGACTGCATTTCCTTAGGATTCTTCCAATGACTCAGTCTGGCATCTGCTTTATCGACAATTAATTTGATATGGTGATTCCATTTTAAATCACTCCTAATGACTACTCCCAGATAATTTATGCAATTAACAGCTTCGAGTTGCTGACCTGCCATATTGTAGCTAAATGATGTATTCGCAGCACATTACACTTGTCTACACTGAGATTCAATTGCCTTTCCCTGCACCATGCGTCAATTAATTGCAGATCCTCCTGCATTTCAGTACAATTTTCCACTGTCACAACCTCTCGATATACTACAGCATCATCCGCAAAAAGCCTCGGTGAGCTTCCGATGTTATCCACAACGTCATTTACATATATTGTGAATAGCAACGGTCCTACGACACTCCCCTGCGGCACACCTGAAATCACTCTTACTTCGGAAGACTTCTCTCCATTGAGAATGACATGCTGTGTTCTTAAGCTAACTTAAACTAACTTACGCTATCGGCAACACGCACACCCATGTCGGAGGAAGGACTCGAACCTCTGAAGGGGGGAGCCGCACGGACCGTGACAGGGCGCCCGAGACCGCGCGGCTACCCCGCGCGGCAACAAATATTTGTAATCCTCCTAGACTGTCCTAACTTTGTATCCCCCTTATTTAGGTAATATAAATTCTGATGAAGACTCCCTTAGTTTAGGAGTCGAAACCATGGTCAATTCGACTATAAAATCCATTGCAACCAGTGGGCTGTCTTAACTACAAAAAATATTTTCACGGTTGCTGCACACAGCTATGTTTAAAGTTGTAAAATGTTCGGTTGTTCCTCTATTTTAAATTAAAAATCATAGACAGACAGCTAAAAAACCAAAATACACGTATTTTAAAAACACTTCAGTATGCCGTTTGGTCTCCTCGCCCGGCAATTTGGAATTCGCTCCGTCGCGCCGCCTTGTGTAGTTCCTCCACATCCCACGCGCGCGCTTTACAGTGCGGTTGCGCTAGCGGCGCCGGCGGTGGTCGCGAAGAGTGGTACACTCTTGGGTCGCCTCTCCTTTCCTGACTGCTCGTGTTTACGAGCGCAGCGCTGTAGAGTCAAAATGTTGTTGCTCGCTGTTTCTGGTTATTGCATTGGCTACAGTCCAGGTACAGGCTTGAGTAATTTGTAGCGCAAACTAAACTAAAATCCGCCCGAACACGCCATGAATGCCCAACAGTACCGACCGGCCGCCGTGTCTTCCTCAACCCACAGGCGTCACTCTATGCGGATATGGAGAGGCATGTGGTCAGCACAACGCTCTCCCGGCCGTAAGTAAGTTTACGATACCGAATTTTTAGCCAAGAGTGATGGTCATTCAGTGGTAGGTCGCTCTCTGTTGTATGTAGCTTCATTGTTTCAGCAATGTGGTTAGCGGTATCTTAAAGTGGTGAACAACGACTCAAAAACGTCTACTTTAAGTTTTAAGAAGGGAATCTCGATATAACACGCCGCCGTCAAGAATTTGTGTGGTGCTGCCGTTGTGGACTACTGTAAGGAGTGGCTACCACAGCAACGATATCCTCCCCTCCCCCACGGCCCCTCCTTCACCTCCTCTCATCCCGTCCTCCGACCCCTCTCCCTGTTTTTGGATTTATTGCTCTATGGAGCGTACAATATTTTTTTTGTATGACTAGGGTTGGGTTGGGTTGTTTGGTGGAAGAGACCAAACAGCGAGGTCATCGGTCTCATTGGATTAGGGAAGGATGGGGAAGGAAGTCGGCCGTGCCCTTTCAAAGGAACCATCCCGGCATTTGCCTGGAGCGATTTAGGGAAATCACGGTAAACCTAAATCAGGATGGCCGGACGCGGGATTGAACCATCGTCCTTACGAATGCGAGTCCAGTGTGGCAACCATTGCGCCACCTCGCTCGCTGTGTATGACTAGGTTTGGATGGATTAATGAAGGGTATGTATAGGGTATAAATAAAAAGATCGTTGTCTGTAGCGGGCGAGCCCATCGTCAGTTGTGGTGCAATGGATTTTATAGTCGAATTGACCATGGTTTCGACTCCTAAACTAAGGGAGTCTTCATCAGAATTTATATTACCTAAATAAGGGGGATACAAAGTTAGTCATTAATAAGAAAAATAATTTTGTTTCTCAGTCTATATTTTCTATAATACGCTTGGCTGAAGAGCGGAAAATTATACCGCTGAGAGTTCCCCCCCCCCCCCCCCCTCCCACGTCCCTCTTGCTCCCCACCCCTCCGCCCATCTTAGGAAAGCGGGATGAAATAAAATAAATTAAAGAAAAAAGAACGCTGCTATAGAGGGCTCGCCAGATGTAGTCGTGGCATGCCGCACCGTCCAGCGGAGGACGCCGAATTCGCATCGCCTCGCTGCCTGCAATTGACTGATCAGCGCGCCCTTTCATGAGCTCCGCCTTAGAATATCGTCAGATTATCATCAAGCTGAGCCAAAACCAACTCTGTCTCGTTGCCTTAGTGCCCCTATCGAACGCCGTGCTCGTAAACACGAGCAGTCAGGCTGAGAACTTTAATACCGTAACTGATATGTGTACCAGATTTGATTAATATCGTTTCAGAGGTTTAGGACGAATTTTTTTTTTTTTTAACCATGGCTTTGTCCGTCTGCATGCATGGAAAAATATTTTTTTTTATACATTTAACGTATTTCACAAGTGCTGCGATAAAAAGTAGTTTTCAGGGGGCGTGATGACAACTGCTTTAATTATGTACCAATTCTAAAACGACAATTAATACCTGAGATATTTCTGTTTTCATGAAAAGTAATAAATTGCTTTGATCATTTTTCACTAGCAATGCAAACTAAGGACATTCTCGTTATTAGCCGCTAAGCGGCCAATCGAAAATTTACTTAACTCAATGCAACGAAAATATTAATGATTGTAGCTTTAATTTAATTTTACTGGCTTCAGAATATTGAATGAGAAAAATAGAGAACTCTCCTGCATTTACATTTACATTTAATAAATGATTTAATAGGAATAATTGTTTTTCCGGCGTAATGGCCGACCTAGGTGTGACGGTACAAAAAGTAGATGTTATCACATGGAAATATTATTTATATTCTGATTACTTTTACAGAACTTACACACAGTAATATCCAGCGTACAATGGCGCCTTTCATCCATACAAAAATCGAAGACAAGAGACTCAGTAACATGATACAATGCCTCTGGTTCTGTTTCACTGACCAACACAGATAAAACAAAAAAGGTTCGATATCATTATTTTTAGTTGTCCTGAAATAATTTCTTTTCCTTGCAAATGTTAATGTTCGTAGCACAAAACACATCGCACTTTAACACTTCTAGCGTCACATGACGAATTATTCATGAGAATAGAAAAACTCCATTTTTTTTAGTAAATATATGTAGCGTTCCGCCACAATCTCAAACGAATCTCGCCGTGCAGTTTCATTATCATATAGTCCAATGTTTACGACGTCAGATATCCTGAACTATGAGCCTGTACATTGATACAATTTTGCAGGTACATCTAGTGGCTACAGCCTGCGAAACGTGTTAATAGGACAGAAGTAATGAATTAAAACGAGATGCATGATGCGGCAGTTTTTGACGCATCTCAACATTTGATGTTTTATCTCCTGAACTATGTGTTGCACAATGACATATTTTTGAAGGTACATTCATGTGTTGCGAATGGAGTCGCTAGTAAGGAAGTAATAAACGTCATGCTTCGTGTGGCAGTTTTAGATGAACAGTAAAAATGTAGTTAACGATAAACTTTTTTCCTTCCATGATTTTGTGGTTCAAAATGGCTCTGAGCACTATGGGACTTAACTTCTGAGGACATCAGTCCCCTAGAACTTAGAACTACTTAAACCTAACTAACCTAAGGACATCACACACATCCATGCCCGAGGCAGGATTCGAACCTGCGACCGTAGCGGTCGCGCCGTTCCAGACTGTAGCGCCTAGAACCGCTAGGCCACGCCATGATTTTGTGGGAGTTATCAACGAGAACATGTTTCGTAAAGATTTGAAATCATGTGTAAAGTTTTCTGCAAGGTACTTTGTCGCTGGCAATGGCCTTACCGCAGTGGATACACCGGTTCCCGTCACATCACCGAAGTTAAGCGCCGTCGGGCGTGGCCAGCACTTGGATGGGTGACCATCCGGGCCGCCATGCGCCGTTGCCATTTTCCGGGGTGCACTCGGCCTCGTGATGCCAACTGAGGAGCTACTCGACCGAATACTAGCGGCTCCGGTGAAAGAAAACCATCGTAACTACCGGGAGAGCGGTGTGCTGACCACACGCCCTCCTATCCACATCCTCAGCTGAGGATGAGACGGCGGTCGGATGGTCCCGATGGGCCACTTGTGGTCTGAAGACGGAGTTCCCTGCCTACTATGTGTACTGGCGTACTCTGGCAACAGCACTCCATGCGGCATAGAGCTGTGGTGTCACTGCCAGACACCACACTTGCTAGGTGGTAGCCTTTAAATCGGCTGCGGTCCATTAGTATACGTCGGACCCGCGTGTCGCCACTGTCAGTGATTGCAGACCGAGCGCCACCACACGGCAGGTCTAGAGAGACTTACTAGCACTCGCCCCAGTTGTACAGCCGACGTTCATAGCAAGGGTTCACTGACAAATACGCTCTCATTTGCCGAGACGATAGTTAGCATAGCCTTCAGCTACGTCATTTGCTACGACCTAGCAAGGCGCCATTACCAGTTATATTGAGCTTATTATAAAACCTGTACCGTCAAGAGCGATGTACACCAATTATGGATTAAAGTTAAGTATTACATCATCTACGTACTTTATTTGCAATTCTCAAGACATTGTACTGTTCCAGACCTCACGCCAGTCTGCGTGTAATTAAACGCGTGCATTTCGGCCTCCTCTAGCAACATGGTGTTGGCACTTCTGCCAACACTTCAAGAGCAGTATTGACAGAGGCCAACAACAAGACTCGCTGTAAACGTGCCGCCAACGCGCTCTCAGCCGCTAGTATGTACGATCGCCGGAGGACCAGTTCAGCCAGTTAGTTCGAGTTTGTACGCCGTGAGGTTTCCAGCATGTCACCGAGGCGGAGCCACAGACTTAGCCTCTAGCACAGGGACAGGCGGCACATAGTGGACTTCTAACTCAACGGCATTGAGGCTATGTGGACTATACAGAAGAGAGCTTGTACCACAGCACATGAAAACCTCAAATATTTTTTAAAATATTATTTATTGTGCAAAAGTGATACAAAGCTGTATCACTTTTCAACATAATCTCCCCCACGCTCAATGCCAGTCCTCCAGTGCTTAAAAAGTGCATAAATTCCTTTAGAAAAAGGTTCTTTTGGTAGTCCGTGCAACCACTCATGCACTGCGTGGCGTACCTCTTCATCCGAACGGAACTTCTTTCCTCCCATTGCGTCTGTGAGTGGTCCAAACATATGGAAATCACTTGGGGCAAGGTCTGGTGAGTATGGTGGATGAGGAAGACTCAAAATGCAGGTCTGTGATTGTTGCAACTGTTGTACGGGCAGTGTGGGGCCTTGCATTGTCTTGTTGCAAAAGGACACCTGCTGACAGCAATCCACGTCGCTTTGATTTGATTGGAGGCCGCGGATGACTTTTTAGGAGATCTGTGTATGATGCACTGGTGACAGTGGTCCCTCTAGGCATGTAATGCTCCAAAATGACCCCTTTTTCACCTCAAAACAGAGTCAGCATAATTTTCCGTGCTGATGGTTCTGTTCGAAAATTCTTTGGTTTTGGTGATGAGGAATGGCGCCATTCCTTGCTCGCTCTCTTCGTTTCCGGTTGGTGGAAATGAACCCAGGTTTTGTCCACAGTAACGATTCTTGCAAGGAAGCCATCACCTTCTCGCTCAAAGCGCCGAAGAAGTTCTTCACAAACATCAACACGTCGTTCTCTCATTTCAGGAGTCAGCTGCCGTGGCACCCATCATGCAGACACTTTGTGAAACTGCACTTCATGCACAGTGTGGTGTGCTGACCCATGACTAATCTGTAAACATGCTGCAATGTCATTCAGTGTCACTCGCCGGTTTTCCTTCACTATGGCTCCAACTGCTGCAATGTTCTGTGGACTCACAACTCGTTGTGCCTGATGTGGACGAGAAGCATCTTCCACTGAAGTCACACCATTTGCGAACTTCCTACTCCATTCTTAGACTTACTGCTGTGACACACGTGCATCACCGTACTGAACCTTCATTCGTCGATAAATTTCAATAGGTTTCACACCTTCACTACGCAAAAACCGAATAACAGAACGCTGTTTTTCTCTGGTGGAAGTCGCAATGGAGTGGCCATCTTTATACTGATACTGCGACGGTATGTGTGCATCTGCACTATGCTGCCACCTACAGGCCATTCTGCACGCTGTTTGTAGCACACTTACCAACTTACAGGACAAAGGCGCGAAATTTCGATTTTTTATTACAAATTTATGGTTTTCATTTGACTCACTCTCGCAGCTCTTTTTTTACGAATAAAGAACCCAGTTATTAATTGTGTGCAGTTTGTGTTATGGAACGAGGATACCGGTCACCATCCAACAACATCCTCTCCTAGCTTCCTAAGGTACAGCTCTACAGAGACAACGGGACTACATAAAGGCGGCTATGAATACAACAGTGGCGACGAGAAAACTTCAGTGAAGCATACTTTGCTTGTTTCTCTTGTGTTCCAGACTGCAGGGCTTTCTAATTGCAAATTTGTTGCTGTGTTCGTGCAGGTATTCCAGCAGGGGAGCCGCAGAACTAATCAAATTTCTCGTTTCAGAAGCTTTACTTGCTTGTTTTGCTATAACGTATTTGTGTAAACCATGGCTACCCTGACCCCCCCCCCCCCCCCCCCCAGCGCCCAAGCCTCGACGGCCAATGTAATGGATAATGGATCCAACATAAGCTTTTTCAATTTCAGAACCAACAAATTGCTGCCGTGCTGACTTCTGGCTGCACAAGCAACGGCGGTCGCGCAACAGACAGATCAACACGCCCAAGTGCTGCAGCCTGACATACCTACGTTCCGGCAATTTAACGACATGGAAGGGGATGGCACGAATACCTGACACAGTTGCAAGCACATTGTCAAGTTCATCGCGTTAAAGCTACTGTCAAGCTACAGTACTTTCTTTCGACTACGGAGTCCCCAGTGTTGGTAAATACAAAAACTATTCTTAACTGCGTCTCCAGAGGAACTCAGTTATGGCGAAGTAATTGGCTGCTCCCGGTAGCTGAGTGGTCAGCGCGAGAGAATGTCTGTCGTAATGGCCCGGGATCGATTCCCGGCTGGGTCGGAGACTTTCTCCGCTCAGGGACTGGGTGTTGTGTTGTCATAATCATCATCATTTCATCCCCATCGACGCGCAAGTCGTCGAAGTGGCGTCAGATCGAAAGCCTGGCACCTGGCGAATGGTCTACCTGACGGGAGGCCCTAGTCACACGACATTCACATTTTTACCAAGTACTATGACCAGCAAGTTCAAGTAGCTGCAGCCAGATACCAGTTTCTTCGTTTCCAGAAAAAGCCGGAACAGACCTATCGTCAGTCGACCGGAGTGGCCGAGCGGTTCTATGATCTACAGTCTGGAACCGCGCGACCGCTACGGTCGCAGGTTCGAATCCTGCCTCGGGCATGGATGTTTGTGATGTCCTTAGGTTAGTTAGGTTTAAGTAGTTCTAAGTTCTAGGGGACTGGTGACCTCAGAAGTTAAGTCCCATAGTGCTCAGAGCCATTTGAACCATTTGAACCTATCGTCAGTGGTAAACGGAACTGACGGGCATGACTAGGAAGTGTATTCTCAAATGGCTCTAAGCACTATGGGACTTAACATCTGAGGTGATCAGTCCCCAGGACTTAGAACTACTTAAACCTTACTAGCCTAAGAACATCACATACGTCAGTGCCCGAGGCAGGATTCGAACCTGCGACCGTAGCAGCAGCGTGACTCCGGACTGAAGCGCCTAGAACCGCTCGGCCACAGCGACCGGTTTGCAAGTGTATATTTAAGTGTAGTTGTGACAACTTTTACAGTGACCTTGTGATTCTAGATGCTATAACATTCAATGTCCCCGACAGTAGAATATGGGAACAGATCCTAAAGTACTCTGATCCTTCACTCGCTCGAGTTTTGCAAATCTTTGACCAGGCCCCGATCTGTCGGGTGGAGTGGCCCGTTGTTCACGACCGTCCCAAGCAGCCAGAACAGTGAGTGCGTACACAGCCACGCAGTTTGGTGAAGTTGGTGAAGTCTTGCCCTAGATGTTTTGCTCGCCGTAAAAGACAAGACTGCTCATCACGTAACGCAACTTGTTTCACGTGTTGAAAAAAAAAAAGCCATGTCCAAGCAGTTTGTTTGCAATGGCACAACAAAATGTCAGTTTTGCCCGCTCTCAGAAATAACAGGCTCGCGCACATGCAGTGAACGTTGGTTTTCCAAACCTACAACAGGTTCTGACAAAAGTAAGATTACGGTTGTGCCTCATTCTCTCTCTCCCTAGTGCTGTGTCTCATTACGCATTGCTGGCCGTCGTGTGAGCTTTCAGTTAAACACAGATGCCTTTGATTTTTTGGGCTTGGCATCCACGACAATGTGCTGTCAGTCTCTACATTTGCTCCCAAAGATAATGAAGACAATGTAACTAGCTTGCTTAAAGAATTTCCTGAACTATTTTCCGAAGGAATGGAAAAAGCTAATAACTTTGTAGTGCACGTTACATTGAAACACAATACACAGCCTACGTTTTTCCGGGCCCGCTCCGTTCCAATTGTTTTAAGAGACAAAGTAGCTAGTGAATTGAAAGAATTGCAAGATAATGGGGCAATTGCTCCTATTCAAACCAGTCAATGGGAAAGTCTACTAGATTTGTTGCCTAAGCCTTCTGGTCGCATTCGCATTTGTGTTGACTTCAAGTCTACAGTCAAGCCGCAGACAGTAGTAGACACTTATCCGTTACCTCGCCATGAGGAAGTCATGGACAGGCTTGGTGCAGGACGTTACTTTCCTAAGATAGATTTGTGTGATGCCTTCTTGCAAATTCAGTTGGATGAAGAATCTCAGAAAGTGTTTGTTGTAAATACACAGGACTGTTCAAGTATTTGTGTTTGCCCTTCGGTAGTGATTCCGCAACCGCCATTTTTCAACGTTACTTGAAACATCTGACTGCAAACGTCCCATTTTGTTCAAACTACCTTGACGATATTGTTGTCGCAGGTCGTACACAAGAGGAACACATTGCCAATAAGCGTACTCTTTCTCGACCGTTGGCACAGGCAGGACTCAAGTGTCGTCTCGAAATGTGACTTTTTTCAAACTGTACTTAGGTCATATTGAGAGGTGGACATTGTCTTCGGCAATGACAACTCTCATTTATATTTCTAACAATGTAACAATAAACTGATCGTCGTGTTCTTCTAAGAACACTAGTTTGATCGAAATAATATCATTTTTTTGATCGTAATAACATCATTTAATTTACTAAGCACAGACTTACTGCCGGCCTGTGCAAACCAACACCAAGTTGTAAAAGAATGACCAGAGGAATCGAATTGTTTTTATTGATTGAATAAGTTAAGAATGCCCACTGTTCCTTATCCTTTTGAGTCCACAGCAGGAGGGAGAATGTATGAAAATAATTGCAGGAAGAATGTTTGGGGAGAGAATAAGGATCGAACGATATTTAGCGATTGTGGGTGTACGATAGGGAACAACTAGTAGATAGGCAGCGATTATGGAAGCTCTGAAACTTCAGCCTTTGGCTGTAGCGAGGCGTAGGAAGGTTGGATAGTCTGAGAAACTCACGTTTCAGTCTTTGGGAAGAAAAGCGCGGGATCTTTCCCCAGCGAGGTTTGACCGGCAACTTTAAACCGGAAATTTTCTGAGCTGGTGATTGGTTGGGAGCCGCCCCCACCATGAGCGGTCAGGCGAGCAACACCGTAGCGTGGGTGCGTTCTTTGCTGCTGAAGACTTGGACGAGAGAGGACGATTTTCTGAGATGGGTCGAGCTATGCTCGATTTAAGTGTGGGAAATGTGCTGTATTTATGATTAATGTTTTCACATTAGATGAACAACCTTTTCTTGCAGCTAATGGTTTCACATTAAGTGAACAACCTCTTTTTGCAGCTAGACGTAAAGTAATATTAATATTTTGGGGGAACGAAATTTACTTAGGTAGGTAATGTGCAATAGTAGATGATATAAAATTGTTGCTTTCCTTTGTGATAGTACTTTGCAACTTTTGGGTTTTATAACAATTTCGCGGTGAATAATTTAATCTAATTTGTCTGAGCGAGAAAGTTCATTAGGGAAAATGAAATATTTAAGTGCGTATGGCAATTTATTTAGTTTTACACTTGGCAATCACCACGTGGGGCTGATCAAGAATTTTATAACTAGTGGATGCACGAGTGCTAGGGGCCTATAGCATGTAAGCAGGAAGTGTGCTGTTATATGAAATATGCGTGTGAGATGAAGTACTGTTGTAAATTTTCAATTTTGTTACATATCTGCAATCTTGAAAGATTTAGTAACGTGGATCCTTTGTTAAGGACACGTGGTATCTCGTATGAAAGCGTGTGTCAAATTTTAGCAAACCAAGTGGAGCTAATGCTTGCTTAATTCATGTTTATTGGGATGGTGGGTCACGTGGGGAGATTTTCTGAATAATTAAAACTGGAAAGCGGGGAAAGAGATTAGTAAACTGATAACGTAGCCATCCATGAAGTTTGGCTGCAACAAAGTAAGTAGTTCATCTTAGAGTATGTATTTTGTATGTGTAATTTTGGAAGGTTTTTCATATTTCAGTGGGTGAATTTGTGTCGGGAGTAGGCAGCAATACAATAATGGCTATTAAAGTGAATGTAATTATTCTGGTTTTCGGTGGGATAATTTTGAGTAGAGATAGTTACTGTATGATGAACATCGGAACTGCTAACGGCCCGATCCTTGCGTTTCTCCTGTGCGTATGTTGTTGCAGTAACTGTGCGTGCAGCTTGATTAATGGATACAGTTGTGGAATATCCTTTTCTTCCGATCCAAAAGTGGGAACTTGAGGTAATGAGAGATACCATTCTGTAGGAGACCATAGTTTTAGTAAAAAAGATGCGTTAACGATAAATTTAAATACAAAGTCAGATGCGTTAAATTTTACATTGTTAATAAGAAAGTCAGATGCGTTTAATTTACATTGTGGAATCTGATGCAAATTTCATGCTGTGTAAAGATCAGACGCGTTAAGATTTGTTTAAAGAAGTGAATTTTTTTTTGTTCTTATGATTATCTGAAATGCTTAATGAGTAAATCAATTTGTGCTATAAAAATTCAAATTTGAGACGGAACATTCTTTCCATAACAATAGACAAACCTTTCTTTAATTTGTTTTATTATGAGTTGAAAAAGAAATTTTATTTAATAATTTCACTAAATGTTTGAATGTGAATCATTGGGCCAAGCAGAATTGTCATAGCTTTCAAGTTAGGGCATTTATGCAAAGGTCCCGCAAACCAATCCGTTGCGCTTAGTGTTAAAACTGAAGCAGTAGTGGGTACCTTGCAATGTGATAAGCAGTCAGGGTGTGCACCCCATCTAGACTCATTTGCTTGCAATCCGTGACTTGCCTGTTCCTCGCAATGTGTCTGAATTCCAAGACGACATACTACATGCGGTTCATACCGAAAGCCGCTCATATCGCGTCTCTATTGCATCACTTGCGTCGCAAAATTGTGCCATTTGTGAGGTCTGAAGATTGTGAAGATGCATTTCGGAAACTCAGAAATGCTTTACTTACTGATAGATGTTTAGTGCATTTTGATCCTGCCACGCCAGTAGTTTTGCAAGTTGACGCTTCTTCCTACGGTATCGACGCTGTGCTTTCGCACAGAATAGGTGCACAAAACAGACCTATTGCTTTTGTTTCAAAATTGCTCACTCAAACTCAGTGCAATTATTCTCAAATTGAAAAAGAAGCTATCGCCATCGTGTATGACGTGACAAAATTCCATCATTATTTGTGTTGAGTACATAGTTCCGCGTAGTCAGCGCGTACACAACTTTTCCACTAGAGCGCGCCCCGCTAAGCACAACAGCGCAGGCGCAGCGCTCGTCCGTCTCCGCACTACGAGAAGACGCTGTCTTAGAGACGGACCAAATTCTGCTTCCGCCGATCCGCGTATTAATATGCAACGCAGCCAATGTGATTGCTGCTAACGTAGAACCTTTTTTCCTCGCGGATCACACTCGCGCAGTGATACCTGAACACGCGAGCTATTATAACGAGTGTACAGACCTCCGATCAGTCAGTCTGCATTTGTCTGCATTAGTCTGCATTTGTCTGTACCTGTCTATAGTCAAGTTTCAGTCTGCGCCTAATAATATTATCATATTCCTGTACATAGCCATGAAGAGAAATGTATAGACACTTTTGTCAAGTATCAGAGATAGATGTGAGAATAAGATTAACGTACCAAGACCAATTGTAAACAGCATCCAGATCAAGTTACGTAATATCTATGATTTTTATTATTTTAATAAATGTGTGTGAAAATTAATCAAGTTCTGTTTAAAGTTGGTCACCGTCAATCTGCTACTCTAAGCGTGCAAGTGACATTTCTATCGTCTGACCTACCGGCAGAAGATAAACACGCCGCGATAAGACCACGAGACATATTGCTGACACTCGCCTACTTCGTTAGAGCGACAAGTCAAATAATCCGACGGTGTGTGTACCAAAGGTCTTACAGTACGCACACCACAATTTGTATGGTTCTAAAAGCCGGTTCCTATGCGCACTGCTAAAAATTGCAACGATGGCTTTGTTGCTTTGGCAGTGTCTGTATGAAACTGTGTACAGACCTACAGCAAAGCATAGCAATGCAGACGCCCTATCTCGCCTTCTGATAGGCCCAGACTCTGATTTTGATGCATCTGCCACATCTTATTGCCAAATCGATGCGCAAGACTCTGAATTGCTGGAATCTTTTCACTTGAACCACAGAAAAATTGCACAGGCCACGGAAGCAGATCCAGTCATCAAGTCTTTGTTGCATTATGCTTGTACGTCTTTGCCTCGTTCACTGAACAGTATACGGAGCTCAGTTGTGCTCCGATATTTCAGTTCAACAAGGTGTAATTCTGGTTCAAAATGAGTAGTGGACAACAGCGTGTACTTATTCTAAGAGGGTTGCAGAAGGACGTGTTGAGATTGCTCCATCAAAGACCTTGGCGAATTGCTCGCACTAAACAATTAGCGCGCCGACACTGTACCTGGAAGGGCATGGAAGCCCACATTCAACAGATGACGTCAGCGTCGCACATGCGCGGAGCACCAATCTGCTCGCCACAGACACTTGCAGCTTGGCCTAAGATTCAATCGCCATGGCAACGAGTACACGTAGACTTTGCAGGACCATTTTGGGGCACTCGTTGGCTCATCGTGGTAGACTCTTTTAGCAGGTTCCCATTTGCAGTGCCTATGGCTTCTAACGTCACGTAGCACCATTCAATCGTCGTCCCCAATATTTTGCATGTAAGGTTTGCTAGAAGTACTTGTGTCGGACAACGGACCATAGTTCACTTCGCGTGACTTTGAAAAGCTTTGTGGATGCAATGGCATTCGTCATTTAGCAAGTCCTCCGTTTCCCCTGCAGTCCAACAGAGAAGCAGAACGCCTCTTACGCACTTTTAAGCAACAGATGGCCAAGCTTCGCACCACGCACACCTGGGAACAGACCTTGCAACTCTTTCTCGGCTCCTATCGCTCCCACCCAAGAGACGGACCATCAGCGGCGGAACTTCTGCAGGGCAGCCGCCATCGCACGCTACTACACTCGTTAAACTCTCCGTAGCATCTGGCGCCGCCAGTGGTCCGCAAGTGTCGCTTTGCGCCACATAATCTCATTCTTTTCAGCGTTTATGGCAACCGTTGGCGCTGGGAAAGAAACATAATCCAGGAACGCATTGGCTCATATATGTACTTAATTGCAGGTCCCGATGGTTTGCAGCGCCGCCACTAGAACCAAATTTGTGCGTGTCATTTGCTCCGTGCTTCTGCTGCTGTTCTCCCACCAGATTCACAGCTTCGACGGACCACGCAGCCTTCGCAGCCGCCCGCTGGTGGCTCCAGGAGACCCCAGGAGGAGCGGAGGGACGATGGCCCCTCGCCCCCGCCATCCTCGGTCACCGACCCCATGGACCCGCACGCGTCCTCAGTCCTGGACGTGTGCCCTGGCAGCAGTTTTTCGGAGGACGTTTCTGTTGCTTCGCAAGCCAGATGGCGGGGTTTGGTCGGGAGTCCACCGTCCTCCAGCAACACCGACTCAAAGGAAGGCCTCGGCGCTTGTTGGTGACGTCACGTCGGCTAGGCACGGCGAACGCCAGGTCTGTGGCAGGCAGAAACGCGTGGTCGTGCTTATCACTATAAATCTCTTATTTTTGGACAAAATGTTTGGTATTGTTTTGGATTCTGCAGTTTTATTTAGATGAAAGATTTTCTTACTATCGTAAAACTACAAATGAAGATCATAGTTCTGTACTACTGAATCCTGTCGAAACAAACGTAGATCAATATGAGAAGATGCTTTGCCCCATTGCAAGCTTCGGAAATTTTACAATCAAGTAACTATATTTACTTGATCCCTTTTGCTATCAAAACTTATCCCAACCCCCTTACAATGAACTCGTTTCTTTTATTTATTTATTTTCGTTTGACATCGTCACTGGAAATGTGAACTAATTTACATGTGTAAATGTCCAACTGTTGCCAGTCATTAGATTAGAGTCGTTTTCAACGAAAGGAATTCTAAACAGGAAACAAAATAGCTTCATACATCGAAAATACTGCTGAGCTTAAACTTTTTTAAACATGCACATTACAAAAGATAAATATTCCCCTCTTGCAACTGAAAGGAGAAACTTTATAAGATAAAAAAATTTTATTTGATAAAACAAGTATCTCTCTTTTGCCTCTTCTTCTGTCTCCCACCCCCTCCCCCAGCGTGTACAATCGCAAGATATTTCATTAACATTCAGAGCTCCTCACCCCATAGTCAACCAAGATAGCTAAAGAAGAGTACCAATATGTTCACAGTTTCTTGTAAAAGCAACCCAGTACAAACGTAATTTCCTCAGATTTGCAAATAAGGTAAAGAAGCACGAATTCTGTTGGTTCTGAACCATGAAGTTGTTTTTGTATGTCAACCCTTAATACAGGTGGAAATTAAGTTCAGGAGTACACTATTTGTTAAGAAGTGCAATGAATTGCACAATTAATTGATTGCAGAAATCTCTCAGAACAACGTGTACTGGTCAACTACCGTCAATAGTTTCACATTTTCCTGTGTCAGATAGGGAGATACCACCATTACGAGTATGCCTGCAACAGACCTGGCGTTCGCCATGCCTAGCTGACGTGACGTCACGAGCAAGCGCCGAGGCCTTCCTTTGAGTCGGCGTTGCCTCCAGTCACGGCAACTGGCTCATCACGACGTCCAGTGTCCTGCCCCACTTCCAGTTGTCGTTTGCAGCCTCACTACAAGACAACCGTGCAGCATTTCGGGGGGGAGGGGGAGGGGGAGGAATGGGCGGGGTAGGAAAGTGCTGGCGTCCGCTGGCGCCAGCACATGGAGCATTGAGGTTACGAGAGTATCAATAGAGGCCAACGACAAGACTCGCCAACGGCCTGTCAGCCGCCAATATTTAGGATCGTGCCGCGCACTGGATGGCCAGTTTAGCCAGTTAGTTCGAGCCTGTTACTTTAGTCGTTCCAGTCTGTACGCTGTGAGAGTTCCAGTGTGTCACCGAGACGGAGCCGCAGACTTAGCCTCTAGCACAGAGACAGGCAGCACATAGCAACCGTGTAGTGAACGTAGCGAGCTTCTACTTCAACAGCACTGAGGCTACGAGGACTACAAAGAAGAGAGCTACTACCACACCACATGGAAACTTAAGTAGCTCTTTGTTTATGAATAAAGAACCCAGTTATTAATCGCATGCAGTTTCTGTTATAGAACGAGGATACCGGCCACTAATCAACATCCCAAGGTACAGCTCTACAGAGACAACGAGACAACATAAAAGTGGTTAAAGAGAATACAACACTATGTGCTCTCAATCTGGAATAATGATATAATAAAGTACAGGTACGCGCGCGTTATGAGCTACACTGCATTTTCATCTGCACTCCCATCCCTTTGATAGGTAGGTGGTTTTTAAACCCACAGCTGTACAACAAGTGATGTGTGTACGATGTCTCGTTGAAATCGGGCCACTGGTTTAGGAGGAGATTTTTTACATACATACACACATTTTGTGTATGAACTTTCTGCCAATATTCTACTTGGCTGCTTGCAGTTCGATTAAACAAGCGGGAAAATACTGATGCAGCGTACTAGTCGTTCATGCAGATAGGAACCGAAATCTGATGCAACCTTGGCATGAGAGGGTGGCATCGATCTACATCGACATGGGTTCTCTGCAATTCATACTGCTGGCAGAGGGTTCATCGAACCATCTTCATACTACTTCTCTATCATTCCACTCTCAAAATGGCGCGTGGGAAAAAGGAACACCTAAATCTTCCCGTTCGAGCTCTGATTTCTATTATTTTATTTATCATTTCTCCGTACGTAGGTGGGTGTCAACAAAATATTTTCGCATTCGGAAGAGAAAGCTAGTGACAGAAATTTCGTAAATAGATCTCGCCGCAAAGAAAACCGCCTTTCTTTCAGTGACTGCCACCCCAGCTGGCACATCGTATCAGTGACACTCTCACCCCTATTGCGCGATAACACGAAACGAGCTTCGCTTCTTTGCGCTTTTTCGATGTCCTCCGTCAATCCTACCTGGTAAGGATCCCACACCGCGCAGCAGTATTCCAGCAGAGGACGGACAAGTGTAATGTAGGTTGTCTCTGTAGTGGTTTTGTCGCATCCTCTGTGTTCTGCTGCCGGCCGCGGTGGTCTCGCGGTTCTAGGCGCGCAGTCCGGAACCGTGCGACTGCTCCGGTCGCAGGTTCGAATCCTGCCTCGGGCATGGATGTGTCTGATGTCCTTAGGTTAGTTAGGTTTAAGTAGTTCTTCTAGGGGACTTATGACCACAGCAGTTGAGTCCCATAGTGCTCAGAGTCATTCGAACCATTTTTTTGTGTTCTGCTAACAAAGCGCAGTCTTTGTTTCGCCTTCCCCACAATATTATCTACGTGGTCTTTCCAATTTAAAATGCCCGTAATTGTAATTCCTAGGTATTTAGTCGAATTGACAGCCCTTAGATTTGTGCTATTTATCGTATAGCAGAAATTTATCGGATTTCTTTCAGTACCCATGTGGATGACCTCTCACTTTTCTTTGTTTAGTGCCAATTGTCACTTTCGCGCCATACAGATTCTCTCTAGATCATTTTGTAATTGGAATTGATCGACTGATGATTTTACTGGACGGTAAAATACAGCATCATTTATGTAAATCAGGACGAGCAGAGGGCCTATGACACTGCCTTGCGGAACGACAGATATCACTTCTATTCTACTCGATGATTTACCGTCTATCACTACGAACTGTGACCTCCCCCCTGAATCCGTACACAACAGGCGCAGTCCCTATCCATCCCTAACATTTTTTCCTCTCTTTTATCTCACAAGCCGTTCAAAAACAAACAGATGACTGACGACTTCGCGAATTTACACTATTCAGGTACTAAAACGCGATGCTACAACCCTCAAATACTATAAAAACCCCCGAAATTTGTAAAATAAACTATGCAAGTACCCAAAAACACGCAACGAAATTAAGAATTAAACTATAAAACAAATAAGTGAGCTAGGAGTACGACTTGCTGCTGGCTGCTGCTTGTCCAACGGCTGCAGGGAGCTGACTGATAGCACTGTGTTCACGCTGTCTCAATGCCGCAGTGACGCGTAGAACAGATATTTCGCAACGCAGATGCGATTAGTTGTAACTTGTGCGTGGAACGACTTTCCTGGAATCAAAACCTTACATTTACTAACTCGATGTGACACCGTTAGTGAGAGTTAGCCAGAATACTGCACTGAAGTAATGTGAAATTATCAAGTGAATTAGAAGGGTATTTCCACGCCATTCCAGGACGTAAATCGATCACATATTTTGTAAACATTTTCTGCGATGTTGTGCAGTCTTAATTCTACTAGTGAGAGGCAAAATAGAAATCCACAGCCGATCTGATTCATGACTAGGCCTTAACTGTCTCATAGTTCGCACTACAGCCTGTGCTACAGTACATTTTTCGGTGGTCGCTGTGCACATGAAAATCCATAGTGAAAGTAGCTTTCATATCGAACAACAGAGGGGAAACTCTGGAGGGGGAGTGGGCGTCTTTCCGTCTCTTTGCTCCCTGCTCTCTTAGAGACGCCAAAGAAGAAACATACACTACTGACCATTAAGATTGCTACTCCAACAAGAAATGCAGATGATAAACGGGTATTCATGGACAAATATATTATACTACAACTGACATGTGATTACATTTTCACACAATTTGGGTGCATAGATCCTCATAAATCAGTATCCAGAACAACCACCTCTGGCCGTAATAACGGCCTTGATACGTCTGGGCATTGAGTCAAACAGAGCTTGAATGGAGTCTACAGGTACAGCTGCCCATGCAGCTACAAACACGATACCACAGTTCATCAAGAGTAGTGACTGGCGTATTGTGACGAACCAGTTGCTCGGCCACCATTGACCAGACGTTTTCAATTGTTGAGAGATCTGGAGAATGTGCTGGCCAGAGCAGCATTCGAACATTTTCTGTATCCAGAAAGGCCCGTACAGGACCTGGAACATGCGGTCATGCATTATCCTGCTGAAATGTAGGGTTTCGCAGGGATCGAATGAAGGGTAGAGCCACGGGTCGTAACACATGTGAAATGTAACGTCCACTGTTCAAAGTGCCGTCAATGCGAACAAGAGGTGACCGAGACGTGTAACCAATGGCACCCCATACCATCACACCGTGTGATACGCCAGTATGGCAATGACGAATACACGCTTCCAATGAGAGTTCATCGCGATGTCGCCAAACTCGGATGCGACCATCATGATGCTGTAAACAGAACCTGGATTCATCCGAAAGAATGACGTTTTGCCATTCGTGCACCCAGGTTCGTCGTTGAGTACACCATCGCAGGCGCTCCTGTCTGTGATGCAGCGTCAAGTGTAACCGCAGCCATGATCTCCGATCTGACAGTCCATGCTGCTGCAAACGTCGTCGAACTGTTCGTGCAGATGGTTGTTGTCTTGCAAACGTCCCCATCTCTTGACTCAGGGATCGAGACGTGGCTGCACGATCCGTTACAGCCATACGGATAAGATGCCTGTCATCTCGACTGCTAGTGATACGAGGCCGTTGGAATCCAGCACGGCGTTCCGTATTACCCTCCTGAACCCACCGATTCCATATTCTGCTAACAGTCATTGGATCTCGACCAACGCGAGCAGCAATGTCGCGATACGATAAACCGCAAACGTGATGGTACGCATTTCTCCTCCTTACACGAGGCATCACAACAACGTTTCACCAGGCAACGCCGGTCAACTGCTGTTTGTGTATGGGAAATCGGTTGGAAACTTTCCTCACGTCAGCACGTTGTAGGTGTCGCCACCGGTGCCAACCTTGCGTGAATGCTTTGAAAAGCTAATCATTTACATATAACAGCATCTTCTTCCTGTCGGTTAAATTTCGCATCTGTAGCACGTAAAATTCGTGGTGTACTAATTTTAATGGCCTTTAGTGCATTTACCCTAATCACAAACACACTGCGATCTTCCCCAGAAATGAACTCTGGGTACCCGTCTGTTCTTACTTCAGCCTTCCTGTGTATACTTATTACCTCTACAGGAGTATTCTACGAGTACATCCAAAATTGCTTACATTGTTGTTATCACTGTATAACATCATCTGTATGAAATAAGACGCTGTTATTTAAAAGGATATTTTAGGCTCGGGAACGGGCGGTTCGGGCAATAAGTGGTGTAAGTTCACGAACCTCTTGTCGACCCCTGTTCTCGAGACTGGGTATTTTGATATATATATATATATATATATATATATATATATATATATATATATATATATATATATATATATATATATATATATATATATGCCTGCCTTACTGCCATTTCTTGTTAACAATATTAGCTTT
Source organism: Schistocerca nitens (assembly GCF_023898315.1). NCBI lineage: Eukaryota > Metazoa > Arthropoda > Insecta > Orthoptera > Acrididae > Schistocerca > Schistocerca nitens. The sequence goes on along the minus strand of NC_064615.1, from coordinate 1,163,713,289 downwards.
CACTCAGTTAGTACTCGGCAGAAATCAGACCTGCATTTGGACCGGAATTCCCTAACTCTTGTGCAGAAAGGTGTGCAGTATACTACTGCATCCATTTTCAAGAAGCTACCGCTCGAATTCAAAAATCTTAGCTGTAATCCACGCGCTTTCCTCATGGGTCACTCCTTCTATTCTGTCGAGGAGTTCCTTGAAAAATTAAGCTGATTCTTGTAGTATTGTTGATTGCGTTACTGTACTTTTTTCGGATTGATAAACATTTTATTTTTATCTGTAATTACTTTTATGTTGTAATTTCATGTGCTGACATGTTTCATGGCCTTGGAGATTTGCTCGTCAATTTGGTCAAACGGAACTTGACGTGTAAATAAAAAAAATAAAAATAAAAACACATGTTTACAAGGACTTGCACAGTTACCTAATAGTTACTCCAATCGGCGCCATTATCGGTTATAGCTTGGGACCTTTCTGGCATGCTTTTCACTAGATTTTCTGCATATTCTTTCGGTAACGATCTCCATATCGTTCTGTTTTTATAAGACAGCTGCTTCAAAGTATATATACTACTGGCCACTAAAATTGCTACACCAAGAAGAAATGCAGATGATAAACGGGTATTTATTGGACAAATATATTATACTAGAACTGACATGTGATTACATTTTCACGTAATTAGAGTGCATAGATCCTGAGAAATCAGTACGCAGAACAACCGCCTCTGCCCGTTATAACGGCCTTGATACGCCTGGGATTGAGTCAAACAGAGCTTGGATGGCGTGTACAGGTACAGCTGACCATGCAGCTTCAACACGATACCACAGTTCAGCAAGAATAGTGACTGGCGTATTATGACGAGCCAGTTGCTCGGCCACCATTAACCAGACATTTTCCATTGGTGAGAGATCTGGAGAATGTGCTGACCAGCTCAGCATTCGAACATTTTCTCTATCCAGAAAGGCCCGTACAGAACCTGCAACATGCGGTCGTGCATTATCGTGCTGATATGGGTTTCGCAGGGATCGAATGAGGGGTACAGCCACGGGTCGTAACACATCTGAAATGTAACGTCCGCTGCTCAAAGTGCCGTCAATGCGAACAAGAGGTGACCGAGACGTATAACCATTGGCACCCCATACCATCACGCCGAGTGATACGCCAGTATGGCAATGACGAATACACGCTTCCAATGTGCGTTCACCGCGATGTCGCCAAACACGGATGCGACCATCATGATGCTGTAAACAGAACCTGGATTCATCCGAAAAAATGACGTTTTGCCATTCGTGCACCCAGGGTCGTCGTTGAGTACACCATCGCAGGCGGTCCTGTCTGCGATGCAGCGTCAAGTGTAACCGCAGCCATGGTCTCCGAGCTGACAGTCCTTGCTGCTGCAAACGTCGTCAAACTGTTCGTGCAGATGGTTGTTGTCTTGCAAACGTCCCCATCTCTTGACTCAGGGATCGAGACGTGGCTGCACGATCCGTTACAGCCATGCGGATAAGATGCCTGTCATCTCGACCGCTAGTGATGCGAGACAGTTGGGATCCAGCACAGCGTTCCGTATTGCCCTCCTGAACCCACCGATTCCATATTCTGCTAACAGTCATTGGATCTCGACCAACGCGAGCAGCAATGTTCCCATATGATAAACCGCAATCGCTATAGGCTAGAATACGACGAGGCATTACAACAACGTTTCACCAGGCAACGCCGGTCAACTGCTGTTTATGTATGAGAAATCGGTTGGAAACTTTCCTCATGTCAGCACGTTTTAGGCGTCGCCACCGGCGCCAACCTTGTGTGAATGCTCTGAAAAGCTAATCATTTGCATATCACAGTATCTTCTTCCTGTTGGTTAAATTTCGCATCTGTAGGACGTAATCTTCATGATGTAGCAATTTTAATGGCCAGTAGTGCATTTACCCTAATCACAAACACACTGCAATCTTCCCCAGAACTGAACCCTGGATACCCGCCAGTTCTTACTTCAGCCTCCCTGTGTATACTTATTACCTCTACAGGAGTATTCTACGAGTACATCCAAAATTGCTTGCATTGTTGTTATCAAATTTCGGGACACCGAAAACATCACTCTATAACATCAAATGCCGTCTTCTGTATGAAATAAGACGCTATTATTTAAAAGGATATTTTAGGCTCAGGAACGGGCGGTTCGGGCAATAAGTGGTGTAAGTTCACGAACCTCTTGTCGACCCCTGTTCACGAGACTGGGTATTTTGACATTGGCCTCTCGATATATGTGCAGTATACTGCTACACCCATTTTCAAGAAGCTACCACTCGAATTAAAAAACATTAGCTGTAATCCATGCGCTTTCAAATCGAAACTGAAGAGTTTCCTCATGGGTCACTCCTTCTATTCTGCCGAGGAGTTCCTTGAAAAATTAAGCTGATTCTTGTAGTATTGTTGATTGCGTTTGCTTTACTTTTTTCGGGTTGATGAACATTTTATTTTTATCTGTAATTGCTTTTATGTCGTTATTTCATGTACTGGCATGTTCCATGACCTCCTCAATTTGGTCCAATGGAACTTGACGTATAAATAAAAATAAAAACACATGTTTACATGAAAATACATGTTACTACGACTTGCACTATTACCTGATAGTTACTTGTGGTCCAATCGGCGCCAATATTGATTATAGCTTGGGACCTTTCTGGCATGCTTTTCACTAGATTTTCTGCATATTCTCTCGCTAATGATCTCCATATCGCTCTGATTTTATATGACAGCTGCTTCAAAGTATATATTTATCTATACACTCCTCAAAAGCGCATTGCCTACAGATTCGAGACCACTACCAGAGGTGACGCTGCGGGCGTTACATTTAAAATTATGCCGTACACTTTATCGTGAAACTGTGTGCTGTCAATTACTTTCAACAACCTGTTATCATTCAACTTGTACTTCTTTCCTGATATATGCTTTCGTTTCTTTCACTGTTTCTTTGATGTACAAGTTAAACAACACTGGTGATACACAACAGTTCTGTCTCAAACTGTTCCTGAGGTGAAATTGTCTTTCTTGACCTTCGACATTTATTATTCCCACTTGGGTGTTGTAGATGTCGTAGATCAGGCCTGGCCAAGATTTGCACTTCCGGAACACGCTCGTACTCTGCGAGCGCAGCCGGTTCGGCTCAGCGCTCTGGTTTCCCCAACAAATGCGCTGTTCCGAGAAGATGTGTGAACAAGACGGCAATATGGCGTAGGCTAAACACGCGAGAAACGTAGGAAGACGTGTTTGCAGCACAGAGTGAGCGTTTCTAACAGGCGAATATGGCAGCGTACTTTTATAAACAGGATTTTATCAGTAGCTTTCAGCTTTTTATTTTTCTGCCAAAACAATAGCTTTATTACTTAAGTTAGTGCATTAGATAGTTCTAGTTTAATGAGCAGAACTACAAAAAACTTTACAAACGTTGTGATGTTTATAAGTTTTTACAAAATGGCTCTGAGCACTATGGGACTTAACTTCTAGGGTCACCAGTCCCCTAGAACTTAGAACTACTTAAACCTAACTAACCTAAGGACATCGCACACATCCATGCCCGAGGCAGGATTCTAACCTGCGACCATAGCGGTCGCGCGGTACCAGACTGTAGCGCCCAGAACCGCTCGGCCATCCCGGCCGGCAAGTTTTTACACATTTCGGTTTTAGAATATGTAGTATACCTAGAATTATTGCTTGTGATACACTCAAACACACGTAGTTACACAGATTGAAAGCTGTCATACACCAATGTTGCTGAGACTGTGCCAATTTCATAACAGATACAGAAAAATGCTTGTACACATATGCTGAACCAAACACTGAAATAATTTTAGGGGCTTCTCTGTGCAATGGAGGCTCTTGCCCTTGGGGTACATCTACATCCAAACTCCACAACCCGCCTTACGGTGTGTGGCAGAGGGTATTTCATGTATCACTGTCACTTATCCCTTTGTCTATTTCAGTCGCGAATGGTTCGCGTGAAGAACGATTGCTGGTGTGCCTGTTGCCTCGAATCCCTCTAAACTTACCTTCATGATGTTTTCACGAGATATCGTAGGAGGAAATAACACATTGGTTGTCTCCTCCAGGAACGAACGCTCTCGGAACTTTAACAGTAAACCACACCATTGTGCAGAACGCTTCTCTTTCAACGTCTGCCACTGGCTGAGAATCTCCGTGACGATTTCCTGCTTACTAAATAAGCCTGTAACGCAGCGCGCTGCTCTTCTTTGGATCTCCTCTATTTCTTCTACCAATCATATTTGCTACAGATGCCAAACTGACGAGCAGTATTCAAGTATTGATCGAACGACGGTTTTGTAACCTGATTTCTTAGTGTGCGGACGGCATTTCCTGAGGATTCCTCCGTTGAGTCTCTGTTCGGCATCTGCTGTAAGTACGGTTAATTTTATGTGGTAGTTCCACTTTAAATCGTTTCCCACGCAGTAACTGCTTCCAGTGATCGTTCCGCAATTGGTAATCAGTAACTAATCGTTCCTTCTGTAACACTTATGAAAGTGTTGCAGATTCCTCATCGGACAAACAGGTCGTTGATCCGCGTGCCACACAATTCGTCTATCAGGTCAAGTTTGAAGTAAGGAGGTACATCAGCAGGGATAATTGAGAATGATCTGACAAATAAATCCAAATCCAAGTCGTAAAAAGTCTTGGAAGCTCATTGAAAACTTATGATGAAATGTTTGAATTACTGAAACGTAGTCAGTTGTTAAATATCTTCAACATTTCGCGGCCCTGTCAGCAACTGTATAAATATTAATTTTAATTTTAATAATCAACAGCCTCAGTTGCACCGTTTACCTACAATTTACCTAGGTTTCAGTCGGAATAACCGAACCTTCTTCAGAATAACAGTAACTACCGTTTGAGTTCCAGTACAGCACTCGTGGCTGCCGCATCGCGGTCGCGAAGTGGGGCCGAGGCAGCTTCAGATAAGTTTTTACAGTCTGACGATAATTTATGGATTTGCAGTTTTAGCTTGACGATGTCCACTATGGACAAACGGTAGTTACTGTTATTCTCAAGAAGGCTGGGTTATCCCGACTGAAACCTAGGTAAATGGTGCAACTGAGGCTGTTGATTATTAAAATTAAAATTAGTAGTCAGTTGTGTCTGGCCCACAAATTACTGCCTTGAGTTTCAGGAAATGTCACGCATAGGATTAATATTTGTTTGGTAGCCCAGTTTTGTCTGCCATATATGTTACTAAATGATACTCCCTTTGCACTAAGAAACTTAATGAATTCAGATAACTGGTGATGTCGACCATAAAAGAATTTGCAACTCTGCTGTTTACTCTTAGCTCAGTTTTTCCGTAGTGGATACCTTCAGTTCAGCCAGCATTCATTTTCGTACGTCAGAAGACAAATGCGTCACATCGTCTTTGTGGTTGGCCTTGTAAAGACGTTTCAGTGCGCGCGATTCAAGCTCGCGGCATATAAGCACCAAACGACACGAAAATTAAAGCAATTCCCATTCCGTGTTGAAGGATGTGGCTTCTACACTATTACTTTTTTTGGGACAAGTGCTTAGACGCTACATTACTCCAAATGCAGAACGTAAGTTTGATTTAACACAAGTAGTACTGGCAGGAATCCTATCGGTTTAACTTGGAGGAAAGAAAGTATCCCAGCAGAATGGAAGCAGTCCGCATATGTCCAATATTAAATAAAGGACACCCGATGAGATGCATCAAATGTAGAGAAATTACGTTACTATGCACATCTTATAAGATCCTCAACATACTGTTGCTCAAGCGACTAACACATACGTTGAAGTGGTACTTGGATTTCAATAAACAGGGTTTAGAAAGGGAAAATGACCGTTGACCAACTACATATAATAAGGTAAATGCAGTCAAACGGGAATTTTTCTCAGAGACGATCTCTACCTCCCAAAAAGCGTATGATAGTGTGAACAATCAAGCAATTTGACAAGAACTCGAAACCTAATAAAAGTAAGACAAGCATGTGTGCAAGAGGCAACACGCATGGCGAAAATGAATGCAAAGATGTCAGAGAAATTCAAGCTGAAGACTGCAGGGGTAAAATACAGGGAGCGAAAGGCTATTTACAATTTGTACAGAAACCAGATGGCAATTATAAGAGTCGAGGGACATGAAAGGGAAGCAGTGGTTGGGAAGGGAGTAAGACAGGGTTGTAGCCTCTCCCCGATGTTATTCAATCTGTATATTGAGCAAGCAGTAAAGGAAACAAAAGAAAAATTCGGAGTAGGTATTAAAATCCATGGAGAAGAAATAAAAAGTTTGAGGTTCGCCGATGACATTGTAATTCTGTCAGAGACAGCAAAGGACTTGGAAGAGCAGTTGAATGGAATGGACAGGGTCTTGAATGGAGGATATAAGATGAACATCAACAAAAGCAAAACGAGGATAATGGAATGTAGTCGAATTAAGTCGGGTGATGTTGAGGGTATTAGATTAGGAAATGAGACACTTTAAGTACTAAAGGAGGTTTGCTATTTGGGGAGCAAAATAACTGATGATGGTCGAAGTAGAGAAGATATAAAATGTAGACTGGCAATGGCAAGGAAAGCGTTTCTGAAGAAGAGAAATTTGTTAACATCGAGTATAGATTTGTCAGGAAGTCATTTCTGAAAGTATTTGTATGGAGTGTAGCCATGTATTGAAGTGAAACATGGACGGTAAATAGTTTGGACAAGAAGAGAATAGAAGCTTTCGAAATGTGGTGCTACAGAAGAATGCTGAAGATTGGATGGGTAGATCACATAACTAATGAGGAAGTACTGAATAGGATTGGGGAGAAGAGAAGTTTGTGGCACAACTTGACCAGAAGAAGGGATCGGTTAGTAGGGCATGCTCTGAGGCATCAAGGGATCACCAATTTAGTATTGGAGGGCAGCGTGGAGGGTAAAAATCGTAGGGGGAGACCAAGAGATGAATACACTAAGCAGATTCAGAAGGATGTAGGTTGCAGTAGGTACTGGGAGATGAAGAAGCTTGCACAGGATAGAGTAGCATGGAGAGCTGCATCAAACCAGTCTCAGGACTGAAGACCACAACAACAACAACATTATGAAAGTACTCTTGGAAGAATCTCGCTAAGATGCAGGTACGAATTTGCACCCTAATGAAAGTGATGCTTATCCGTCTCAATTATAAGACCTTTGTGATAGGAACTTAAATATGTCACATACTATAATAAGTAATAATTTTTTTCTGGACAAGTGGAAAATTGTTTTGCATAATAAATACTAATTTCATCGACTGACGTCTCCTTCCGAATAGTGAACAATGACTTAGGAATCTCAATTATTAATAACAGTTACTCAGTGAGTACGATACAAATACATTTAATTCAGTCATCCACGGGGAAAAAACAGACAGAACAGGGATTAAAAATGGCCAGATTATTCTTTCATAATTTCTTGTAACTAGTGAGTAGAACCGAAAAACGACGGAGGGTTGAAATTAATGGAATGACCTGTGGTCGCTAACAGAGATAAGAAAACCACCGCGAATCACATGAATACGATACGATACTTATCATAGTTCGCAAATAGTCGAAGATAATGACGCAACAACGTGATGCAGAGTATGACTCTCCACAGTAATAAATCATTGCAATGTGATACATCATGGAGATTTAACTGCAGTTTAGAACCCTGTGCAAAGAACATACCGAATCAAGAATTATGGACGTTTTCAGAAATCGGTGAGAATACTTCGATCTTGTACTCGTACTTAGTCAATTCAATAAATACAGACTGCTTGGCATTTTCTGGTACGCCAGTACTGTTTGCCACCATATACAAAACTCAAAGCATTATAGTATTGCAGAACGGACGGAATATAGATCTCCACTGGTAAATAACTATATTAATATAAACGAACTGTGAGACGCACCGAAGTCTAAAAGTCAAAACACAGATTGGTGTCGGCTTTCTTAACGTTTCCCCTTTCACATTTGATATTTCACTGCAATGTCTTCACAACATGCAATTTCAGTAAGCAGTTGTCCCTCTGTTATCAAGGTTTCTACATTGCTTGTGATACCCTGTTCAGTAGTAATTTGAATAACGAGCTACATTCCAACACAATAAGCTTGCTAGGAGCCATAAGATTTATGCTGACTACGTTCTCGTCTTTGGTTTCTACAAATAAAGTAAAAGGATCTTCGTCTTTAGATGCGTACAAGCTGACAGTGCGAACACTTACATATTGCTAAGATGCTCTGGAATATTTTGGGTGGCGTCTTTGCCAGCAGTTGCTCTGTTTTATGTTGTTGGCTTCTAGGCCTTTCTCCGCCGTATTGTCCTGCTGTCGCTCCTGCGAATCCTGCAGGTCTCTGACTGTCGTGGTCTCGACGTACTGAATTTATTGTGACGTCTGACCTGTCTGGTGACGCAGTTCGATAGTTGGTTCACGTGGTGATTCTGTACCCATTGTTACACCACATGCTAGACAACTGCAACCACGAAATATTCTTTCAAAAGAATGTTACTTGCAATACCGTCAAAAAAGAAGAAAAAAAGAAAAGAACATTATGCTTATCAGATGAGCATCTTCCGGACACGATTGCCATCACAGTCCTAGTGGTGAACCTTATCACTGGCTCACCACCGCCCGCTATAACATATACTTCAACCACTCCTTAAGCACAAGTGTTTTCCCTGTGGACTGGGAACGGTGACTAGTTAAACCAATGCAGTCGAAATTTCTCGCCAAATGCAGTGCAATGGTTTAGCTCATACTTGACATTCCGCCATAAATGCGTCTTGTCCAGCACCATAAAGTCACAATGGAGGGAGGTAGTACAGGTGATCCCAGGGTTCGTTATTTTAAATTGCGGGCAACCGCAGCCAAATTTCTACGTTTTGAATGAGATGATCCGCAGTGGTGGCCGGAAAATACTTTTATTCAAAGTCACGACCCGTTTCGCGTTGATTGAAGGCGCATCCTTAGGTGACAGAGGTTCTGTTTAACAACTCATAGAGGAACAGTAACTGCTTTGAGCCACTCCCCATCGCTCACGTTAAATTATAAACAAACAGCGCGTTAATAGTGGTAAGCCATAGTTAAAATGAAGGGAATAGCATAGAACCGTGCCACGAGAAGGTGGTTGACAGGCAGCATACGAGGCGATACTGACCGCCCTGCCGCTTTTCGTTGTATGTCAATGATGTGTCATCAGTCTTGTCCTTCTGAAAATACCGCATGTACGCTGATGACCTGCAGTTGCATCCAAGTGCAAAACCAATAAATCTGAAGACAGCTATAGAGAATCTCAATACCGACCCGTGTGCACTGTCAAACTGGGCGCAAGATTTAAGGTTAAACCTCAATCCATCCAAATCGCATTACCTCGACTTATCGGAAATTCCTACCATCTTCAACCCTAATTGGGACAAATATCAACTTGTCTACTTCAGCAAAGAGTGTAGGAGTAATGACAGATGAAAATCTAAATTAGACTGAACACGTGACTGCTGTGTGCATGACGGCACTAGCATCTCTCCAGTCCCTACAAAAATATGAAAAGCCCTTCCCTCTTGAAGATGGAAAGAAATTTGTACGAGTACTTATTCTTCCAATTACTGACTACAGTGACGTTGTGCTGCAAGACCTTTCTCAGGAAAGCGCAGGACGTCTGTAACTGGTCTGAATGCCTATGTTCGTTATATCTCTGATGTTCGACTCTTTGATCAGATTTCACCGTCATATGTACAGCTGTACTGACTGCGTGCAAACAAGCGCAGAGATTTCCATACCCTCCGTCTTCTCTACTGTCTTATCAACGTAAATTTTCCGCCATGTCTCTCCTCGGCCGTAATGCTCTTGTCTGAAGAACATGTCAGAAAAAGCCTATCAGAGGAAAATCCTTCTGTCCCACTCCACCGTTCTCGAAGTCCTTCTCCATAACAGGAAACCGACTCTGAAATCAATCCCACATTATATTAGAGAACTGAATAACATCTCCAGCTTCATAAGACAGTTAATATCGTATCTACTAAAGGATTAATAATGATTACCATTGTCCCTCTAGACACTCGTTTCACTTGCACATCCTTTTTTCCAACCAGTACTCTTATTTTGATGCCACCTCCGTTAATTTCGTTTCTTCAGAACTCGCTGTACCAAAAAACATCTATTTTGTGCACCCATAATTATTTTTATATCAGCCACTAACATTATTGTTGTTATTATGATTATTATTATTTTTGCTGTTATCACTACTAGTGGGTGCAGTAGGAGTAGTACAAGCTCTGCCACTATTAACGTTGTTTGTCCATAGTCAGTATTATTTACTCATATTGTCACCATAGACACTGACATCATTTTAATACTGTTTATCATATCAAAATTGGCCTGTCTTACGTAATTAAGGTGGGAAAAGGGTACTGTGTGTGTGCAAACCTGGTCCTATATAGGAGACGGCCTGTTGGTCCTAATCAGATCAGGTGAAAATCACTGACTGACTCATTACTGCCAGCCCGAACCGCTAAGCATTTTTTTTTTTTCATCAGTCTACTGACTGGTTTGATGCGGCCTGCCACGAATTCCTTTCCTGTGCTAACCTCTTCATCTCAGAGTAGCACTTGCGACCTACGTCCTCAATTATTTGCTTGACGTATTCCAATCTCTGTCTTCCTCTACAGTGTTTGCCCTCTACAGCTCCCTCTAGTACCATGGAAGTCATTCCCTCATGTCTTAGCAGATGTCCTATCATCCTGTCCCTTCTCCTTATCAGTGTTTTCCACATATTCCTTTCCTCTCCGATTCTGCGTAGAACCTCCTCATTCCTTACCTTATCAGTCCACCTAATTTTCAACATTCGTCTATAGCACCACATCTCAAATGCTTCGATTCTCTTCTCTTCCGGTTTTCCCACAGTCCATGTTTCACTACCATACAATGCTGTACTCCAGATGTACATCCTCAGAAATTTCTTCCTCAAATTAAGGCCGGTATTTGATATTAGTAGACTTCTCTTGGCCAGAAATGCCTTTTTTGCCATAGCGAGTCTGCTTTTGATGTCCTCCTTGCTCCGTCCGTCATTGGTTATTTTACTGCCTAGGTAGCAGAATTCCTTAACTTCATTGACTTCGTGACCATCAATCCTGATGTTAAGTTTCTCGCTGTTCTCATTTCTACTACTTCTCATTACCTTCGTCTTTCTCCGATATACTCTCAAACCATACTGTGTATTTATTAGACTGTTCATTCCGTTCAGCAGATCATTTAATTCTTCTTCACTTTCACTCAGGATAGCAATGTCATCAGCGAATCGTATCATTGATATCCTTTCACCTTGTATTTTAATTCCACTCCTGAACCTTTCTTTTATTTCCATCATTGCTTCCTCGATGTACAGATTGAAGAGTAGGGGCGAAAGGCTACAGCCCTGTCTTACACCCTTCTTAATACGAGCACTTCGTTCTTGATCGTCCACTCTTATTATTCCCTCTTGGTTGTTGTACATATTGTATGTGACCCGTCTCTCCCTATAGCTTACCCCTACTGTTTTCAGAATCTCGAACAGCTTGCACCATTTTATATTGTCGAACGCTTTTTCCAGGTCGACAAATCCTATGAAAGTGTCTTGATTTTTCTTTAGCCTTGCTTCCATTATTAGCCGTAACGTCAGAATTGCCTTTCTCGTCCCTTTACTTTTCCTAAAGCCAAACTGATCGTCACCTAGCGCATTCTCAATTTTCTTTTCCATTCTTCTGTATATTATTCTTGTAAGCAGCTTCGATGCATGAGCTGTTAAGCTGATTGTGCGATAATTCTCGCACTTGTCAGCTCTTGCCGTTTTCGGAATTGTGTGGATGATGCTTTTCCGAAAGTCAGATGGTATATCGCCAGACTCATATATTCTACACACCAACGTGAATAGTCGTTTTGTTGCCACTTCCCCCAATGATTTTAGAAATTCTGATGGAATGTTATCTATCCCTTCTGCCTTATTTGACCGTAAGTCCTCCAAAGCTCTTTTAAATTCCGACTCTAATACTGGATCCCCTATCTCTTCTAAATCGACTCCTGTTTCTTCCTCTATCGCATCAGACAAATCTTCACCCTCATAGAGGCTTTCAATGTATTCTTTCCACCTATCTGCTCTCTCCTCTGCATTTAACAGTGGAATTCCCGTTGCACTCTTAATGTTACCACGTTGCTTTTAATGTCACCAAAGGTTGTTTTGACTTTCCTGTATGCTGAGTCTGTCCTTCCGACAATCATATCTTTTTCGATGTCTTCACATTTTTCCTGCAGCCATTTCGTCTTAGCTTCCCTGCACTTCCTGTTTATTTCATTCCTCAGTGACTTGTATTTCTGTATTCCTGATTTTCCCGGAACATGTTTGTACTTCCTCCTTTCATCAATCAACTGAAGTATTTCTTCTGTTACCCATGGTTTCTTCGCAGCTATCTTCTTTGTACCTATGTTTTCCTTCCCAACTTCTGTGATGGCCCTTTTTAGAGATGTCCATTCCTCTTCAACTGTACTGCCTACTGCGCTATTCCTTATTGCTGTATCTATAGCGTTAGAGAACTTCAAACGTATCTCGTCATTCCTTAGTACTTCCGTATCCCACTTCTTTGCGTATTGATTCTTCCTGACTAATGTCTTGAACTTCAGCCTACTCTTCATCACTACTATATTGTGATCTGAGTCTATATCTGCCCCTGGGTACGCCTTACAATCCAATATCTGATTTCGGAATCTCTGTCTGACCATGATGTAATCTAATTGAAATCTTCCCGTATCTCCCGGCCTTTTCCAAGTATACCTCCTCCTCTTGTGATTCTTGAACAGGGTATTCGCTATTACTAGCTGAAACTTGTTACAGAACTCAATTAGTCTTTCTCCTCTTTCATTCCTTGTCCCAAGCCCATATTCTCCTGTAACCTTTTCTTCTACTCCTTCCCCTACAACTGCATTCCAGTCACCCATGACTGTTAAATTTTCGTCCCCCTTTACATACTGCATTACCCTTTCAATATCCTCATACACTTTCTCTATCTGTTCCTCTTCAGCTTGCGACGTCGGCATGTATACCTGAACTATCGTTGTCGGTGATGGTCTGCTGTCGATTGTGATTAGAACAACCCGGTCACTGAACTGTTCACAGTAACATGCCCTCTGCCCTACCTTCCTATTCATAACGAATCCTACACCTGTTATACCATTTTCTGCTGCTGTTGATATTACCCGATACTCATGTGACCAGTAATCCTTGTCTACCTTCGACTTCACTTCACTGACCCCTACTATATCTAGATTGAGCCTTTGCATTTCCCTTTTCAGATTTTCTAGTTTCCCTACCATGTTCAAGCTTCTTACATTCCACGCCACGACTCGTAGGACGTTATCCTTTCGTTGATTATTCAATCTTTTTCTCATGGTAACCTCCCCCTTGGTAGTCCCCTCCCGGAGATCCGAATGGGGGACTATTCCGGAATCTTTTGCCAATGGAGAGATCATCATGACACTTCTTCAAATACAGGCCACATGTCCTGTGGATACACGTTACGTGTCTTTAATGCAGTGGTTTCCATTGCCTTCTGCATCCTCATGTCGTTGATCATTGCTAATTCTTGCGCCTTTAGGGGCAATTTCCCACCCCTAGGACAAGAGAGTGCCCTGAACCTCTATCCGCTCCTCCGCCCTCTTTGACAAGGCCGTTGGCAGAATGAGGCTGACTTCTTATGTCGGAAGTCTTCGGCCGCCAATGCTAATTATTTATCAAAATTTAGGCAGTGGCGGGGATCGAACCCAGGACTGAAGACGTTTTTGATTATGAATCAAAGACGCTACCCCTAAACCACGCGTACTTCTAAGCATAGAAACTTGAAATCAGGAGAAGCTGTTGATCTTTAAGAACGTTTTCCTTTTTCCGAAATTGTGCCTCTAAGGTGCTGAAGTAGGGGAGGAAAGATATTTTTAAAGTAGACGCTATTATGGCAACTTTGAAGCTAGAACTACGAGAATTTGTTTGGTTTCTCAGTTAGAAATGAAGAAACACCTGTTTCAGCATTCTTGGAAACTATCACTTTTGGGGATGAACTAGTAGGTGGAAGTTTATCTTAAAAATAAATCAATATGAAAGTACTACTAAAGCATTTTTAAAGCTTCGTATCTAAAAACTGGTGTCTGACTTCTTGATTAGAAATTTAAAAAAAATACATGTTTCATCGTTTTTTGAAATTCAAGCACTAACGGTATAAAATAGGGGATGTAAAGTTTTATGAAAATATTTATTATGAAAGCATTTTTAAAGTTAAATCTAACAAAAGATATGTTGTTGAGTGTTTTTGAAAATTCAAATAGGGGATGAAAATTTTTACGTAAATATTTCATCAGGAAATATTTTTTGAAGCTAAATGTCCGAAAATTTGTATTTGGTTTCTGGGATGGAAATAAAAAAATACACATTTCCGTGTTTTCGGGAAATTCAACCCATAAGGGGTCGATATAGGGAATGAAACTTTTTCTGAAAATATTTTGCCACATTAAAACATTTTTAAAATTAATTGTATGAAAATTGGTATTTGAATTCTGAAGAGATATGTGGTCGGAGATGGAAGTTTTTCTGGAAATATCACCTCAAGAACTCCAAAGGCAGGGTTACCAAAGAAGTCTGACTTCAGCTTGTAACCTCCCCACGGAAAAATATTAATGACAAAGACAATTAAACGAAAATTAGCAATCTGACGCAAGTATAAGTTCGCATAAAATAATGAAACATGATCCCATGACAATGGAACTACAGTGACAATCAAAACTCAGCTTAACCGAAATGTCGGTCTTTGGCCCTGGGCAAAAATCAGAATTAATTTCTTACCTTAATATAACTGCATGTCAAAATTCTGCTCTTATTCTGCGCCACAGCTTGCAGCACATGCATCGCAATAACTAAATTTTTTGAAGTTAATTGAAAATTTTTTTGTTTAAAGGAAATGGAAGGAAATCGAATGATTCTTTGTTAAAAATTGCTTTTAAATCAAAATTATTATTGGGGGCGATTCTTTAAAGTTCATTACATTTAATTTACATTACTAGCTGAGCGCGATGCTGCTTAATAATATACCTTGTCCTGAATCTCGACCATTGCGGTGCCGACGCCCGCCGACTGCTCTGCGCTAACACTACTGACAGACTGCCATTCGCAACTGCACTCGACTACTACTTCCAACAGACTGCTGTACTGCACTGCGCTTCGAGCGCAACTGCTCTTGTCAGAGATTCTACAATGCCTCATCATCGCTGCCAACGAGTACATACGCCTTTCATAACCCTCCACTGGGGGGCAAAAAATTTGGCAGCGATGGTGAGTCATTTGGACTTGCCATCGAAACAAATTTTTCTGTTAATTAATTAACATTTACAAAATATTTGGATGTAATACATGAATTAAATGTTGTGCGCATGCACCGATTACAAAACATTACAGACAAGACAAAATATAAGTACAATGAGTAGAGAGCGTATCAGCAAATCAGAAAAATGTATTTACAAATTATTTGACAAATAACAAAGTGCACACGCACTGTAAGATTCTGTAGCATTTTTTTTTTGTTGAACAAAATCATGTTGACAAGGGACATGAGTGCACATGCACTGCAGTGGAGAACATATCAGCAAAAGACGAAATGTATATACAATGAGTAACAAATGACATAAATCATAAAAAGTATACAGAATGAACACAAATCATATCGAAAATTGAGAAGAGTGCACAGGCACTGGAGTTCAGTTGAAAACATATTCACATAAGTGCACATGCACTGAAAACTTTTGAACATTTTTATAACAAATAAACGCAAGGGTAGAAAAATCATCAAATCACAAAAAGTATATACAATATAGATGACAAGAGTGCACACATACTGCACTTCAGAACAAATCAAAAAATGTCTTTAGTATTTTCACAATAAATAAACATAATAGCAAAAAATCATGTCGACAGGTGACATAAGTGTACTCGCACTGGAGTTCAACAAATCGAGAAAAAATGTATAGGCCATGAACATAAATGGTGTTAGTTAAAAATGATTTTCACTATTAGGATAGGAAAGGAAAGGATTGCATCATGGTTGTAGCACTTTAGTTTGCACACAGCTGCACTGAAAGTCCATATCTTTCCACAGAATCACAACACTAAGTGATACAATCTGCAGTTCCGTTCCCAGAAGTATTTATCAGCGTATCTAGACACTGAAACGTCGTAGTAATATTCCATGCTATCATTTGGCAGTATGCCAGGTACACCAAACAGTGGGACCATAATAACGTCTTCATCGCTTACGGTGGTGGACAACATGTCGTGTCAACACCACGCTCTTAAGAGGCACACCAACGTAGAATTAGTGCAAAAACCAAATATAGTGCTCCATGATAATGAGGATGGACAAGACAAATGGATGTTACAATATTTTCAGGTAGTTAGGTCAGAAGGTGAAGGACATTAACTAACACACAAGTCTTGAGTAGTGATTACATAAGTAGTTTGCGGCATCCATACTCTAGTTATTGAACATTTCTGTACCAAGTATTTTAGTATTACAGAATAATGTTCATAAAATTAAATTATTGCCATCATGGGTAGTCGTATTACAATAAACAGCGGCAATCTTTGTTCAGTTACACAATTACAATCATAGCATTGATAATCATGGGCATAATAAGTAGTCTCATTACAATAGACAGTGGCAATTTTTAGCCAGTTACACAATTACAATCATAACATTAATAATCATGGGCATTATAAGTAGTCTCATTACAATAGACAATGGCAATTACTAGCCAGTTATAAAATTACAATCATAGCATTAATAATCATGGGCATAATAAGTAGTCTCATTACAATAAACAGTGGCAGTTATTAACCGGTTACAAAGTATTATTATTCAGATAATTAAGAAGTCATTATTAAAGTGACATACTATTCAGAGCTGATCAGTATTATTCAGAATTGTCATAAACTAGTGACATTATATGAGACTGGTAATACATTTTGTTTTTGTGCTAGCAATGCATTGCTTTGGGTAATTATAAGGGAAAGCAAGAAGAAATAAGAGAAAAAATTGCTTCTAGGTTGTTCCTATAAATGAAAAATGTGTAACGTCATTCGTCATGAGTCAGCTGTAGCAAGGTTATGCGACAAGGCAGTATATGTGATCACATGTGTAAATGATATACACAAATGGGTAAAAAAAATTGCAAGTATTAGAACAGGTATAATAAGTAACAAGTTTAGTAAGTATCATGAAAAGCTTCTCCTGGAAAAAATACAAAATGGATTATTGGGCTGAAAGAAGAAACGCAGACTATGCTGAAAAGTAGTGAACTTCGAATTAACAGGTAGTGAAATGTGTATAAAAATGTGTTCCATAGCTGTCCTTTCCAAAACCTTCAGTCATCCTACTATGCAATATAACACCTGCTGTCAAAGCAAACTGCAACAAATACTTAAATAACTACATAGCATAAATACATAACTTCAACATTATCCTCATCTGTAAAGAAAAAAAACTTCATTATCCATATTATCATAACTTCATTATCATCATCATCTGTAAAGAAAAAAACTTCATTATTCATAGTAGCATATTCTTCATCATTATTCTTCATCAGCATTCATTATCATCTGCAAAAATCACTTCATTATTCATCACACAACTATTCCTTATCTCTAGCATATTTCATCACTTAAAACTAAGATGTGTAGTTCTGTCTGACAGCTTGCATCAATCGCCATGTATTCTGAAAGAAAAAATTAGTTAAGACTACTATTCTGCGATGTGTATAGTATATTCTTGTTAATACTTGTTAATCCTAATCCATTTACTCTTCTTCATAAAGTTATTGCATCTTCTTTCGTTTATTCCGTAGGTGAAATTCCCATTTCTGTTGAATTTATTTCCTTTACGCATCATTTCTTTCTGAAATTGATGAACAAAGATTAATGTCTTGCATTTAAATCATATACCCTTTAAATAATGACTGGTTAATGGTGACACAATTAAGCATACAGCATAACATGACAGAAAACGTAATATGTCAAAAGCATAGACAGTGTTTAAAGGCAAAAAGTGTACAGAGAATATCATAATGCAGCAGCAAAAAGAAGAAAAATGTAAAACAGTCACGATGTTGAGATATCATAGGGCAGAAAAAAAGTCAAAGTCAACTGGTGTGTGTTATACCTTAGCTATTTCATAATGTATACAAACAAAACGGGAAAACAATTATACACAAAAAAAATGAAAAATGTCCACAGTCTGATGTGTAACGACAAGAAAAGCGACCTGTTAACCTTACCTTGCCGGGCACTCGCCAAGAAAAAATACGATAGTCATCATCAGTAATTAGTCATATAATTATAATTTCATAAGTGGTCATAAAAATGTGTAAGTTCATCTGGAAAATATGCACGGTCTGAAGTGTAACGACAAGAAGAGCGACCTGCTAACCTTACCTTGCCGGGCACTTGCCAAGAAAAAATACGATAATCATCAATAATTGTTCACATAAATATCTGGAAAATGTATTACAGTGTGATAAATCATAAAGTATGTTCATTCAATAAACGGTTTAACATTGGAGATATGGTGATTGCCTTTCGATTTTCTGGTTCTCAAAGTTTCGACGTGTACAACATTGGGGTGAGGAATGCTGCGAATCCGATATGGACCTGCGTATAGAAGTTCAAATTTACTGCACTTACCTTTTAATTTGCTGGATAAATAGTGTGTACGTACTAATATCTTCTGTCCAACGTGAAAGTCTCGGCGTCTACAAACCTGTTTTTGTTGTCTTCTCCGGCGCTCTGCGGCACGTTTGATATTGGTCAGCGCAATGTCAATTATTTCGTGGTGTCGTAATCGACGAGATGTAGGAAATGTTACTAATTCTTTAATTTTGTTTGATGGTTCAACGTTTTTCAGTATTACAGACGGAGATAGCATAGTGGATTCATTTGGAATGGAATTAATTACATCTTGGAATGAGTGTATGTGTGTGTCCCAATTAACATGTCTTTTGTGGCAGTATATTCTACACAGTTTACCAATTTCTTTCATTAATCGTTCACAAGGGTTCGAAGAAGCGTGGTACTTGGATATATAAATCGGAGAAATGTTTCTAGCTCGTAACATGCGTGTCCATATAGCAGAACGAAATTGTGATCCATTGTCAGAAATTACTTTCATCACATGCCCTACATGAAATAGAAAATGTTTTACAAATGCTTTCGAAACAGTTTTGGCAGTAGCTTTACGAAACGGAGTGAAAGTAACAAATTTTGAAGTGAGTTCAACAGCGACAAAGATGTAGCAAAAACCTCTATTAGTTCTCGGAATTGGACCAAAAATGTCTACTTCAGCCATATGTCTTAATTTAACAGGTATAATGGGATATAATGGAGGAATGTGTGAAGTGGTGTCTGATTTAGCTTTCTGGCAAATTTTACATGACGCTAAAACTCGTCGTATACGTTTTTCCATATTTGTAGAATAACAGTTCTGTCTCAGTATAAGAAAACATTTTCTCGCTCCGTAATGTGCATAACTTAAATGAGTGTACCAGATTAATTTGTTAACAAGTTCGTCAGGAATGCATAATAACCAATTGTTGCTGTCTGGATGAGAGCGGCGAAACAGAATGTCATTGCGTACAGTGTAGTGGTTCCTAATTGTAACATTATTCTTATCGTGCCAAAGGTGTTTAATTTCTTTCCACACATTGTCTTTACTTTGCTCTTTTGCTATGTCCTGTAATGACGACGAAATAAAATTTTCAAATGCTACTTGCTGAATGTACATAACGCTGAAATTTGCTTTGCAGAAGTTGGTTGCTACGTCTTTCTGATTGTTGCTGAGAGAACGGGATAATGCGTCTGCTATAACATTTTGTGTGCCGGGAATGTGAACAATCGTAAAATTAAATTCCTGCAAATAAAGTTTCCATCTACTTAACCTGTCGTGAGTGAATTTAGCCGAAAGTAAGAATTGAATAGCTCTGTGATCTGTGTAAACGGTCGTGTGTCTGCCATAAAGAAAGTGCCGAAATCTCGTAAAAGCCCATACAACACATAATGTTTCTAGTTCAGTAACGGAATAATTTCGTTCAGCAGGTGACAAAATGCGGCTTGCAAATGCGATGTTTTTAATTACTGTTGAGCCATCTTCTTCAATTTCCTGAAAAATGTGTACGCCTAAAGCTGTGTTAGAACTGTCGGTGGCAATAGAAAAATTTCGAGTAAGATCTGGGTGCGATAAAAGTGGAGCATTCAACAAAGCATGTTTCAGGTTCACGAATTCAGAATGTGCTTGCTTATCCCATGACCAAATAGTATTTTTACCTGTTAACTGGCATAATCTAGGTGTGTCTAAAGCAGAGTGATGAATAAATTTGCGAAAAAAGTTAATTAAGCCCAAAAAACTGCGTAATTGTTTCTTCGTCGTAGGAACAGTAATGTCACGTAGAGCTTGAAGTTTTTCCGGATCAGGCGCGATGCCTTCTGCTGAAATTACGTGTCCAAGAAATTTTATAGAAGTTTTGCCAAAATGCGATTTACTGAGATTAATTGTAAGTCCTTGTGCATGAACGGTTTGCAACAGTTGTTCTAAAATCATATTGTGTTCAGTCCAGTTAGCTTCTGCGATAAGAATGTCATCTACGTAAGTCGTGATTCTGTCTTTAAGTTCTGTCGGAAGTATTGTGTTCAAACCGCGAATAAAAGCTGCAGAAGAAATAGTTAAGCCGAATGGTAATTTGCAAAATTGATAACAGTCACCAAAACAGAGAAAAGCTGTATATTTTCTGCGATTTGGATGAAGTTGAATTTGCCAAAATCCCGATTTCAAATCTAACGTAGAATAAATAGCAGTACCATGAAATTTCTGTAGTAGTTCTTCTAATGTCTGTGGTCGATCTGTTTCATTAATAATAATGTCATTAATGTGACGTGAATCAAGTACAAGGCGAAGTGAGCCATCTTTTTTCTTAACAATATGTAGCGGGTTTATGTACGGACTAACTGCTGGTTCAATAATTCCTTGATCGAGCATATCCTGCAATTCTCTTTTAACTTGTTCTCTATGAATATTCGGAATAGGATAATGCTTTGCTTTAAATGTGTCGTGCTGTTTGACTTGAAATTCATACATAAAGCCGGACATAGTACCAGGAATGTTGTCGAAAACTGGAGCTTGTTGTAAAAGAATTTTGTGTAATTGCGTTCGCTCGTCGTCTGTATTTGCACTGCTCTCTTTAACCTTATCAGTAATCATCTGCATTACGTCGTAGTCATCTTCGTCTGGAGTATTATAGTTATGTACGTACGTGTCTGTGAACAATGGGGAATTACAGTCTATGTTACGTGTTGCAGAAATGACCTCTGTGCGGTTAATTGTTTGTTCTTCCGCAGATAATGAATGCTGAAACTCTAAAGCCAATTGCACATTTTCATCTTTTAACATTAAATAGGAATTCTGAAAATCAACCACTGCATCGTGTTGTACGAGAAAATTCGTACCTAAAATTACGTCTGTTGTCAATAAAGGAACAATCCAAAAATTTGAGTGAAAAGTATGACCTCCAATACAAAATGATAAATGTGTCTGTAATTTAACGTCTACTCCTTTACTCGATACTGCTCCTTTTACTTTCGTTTTGCCTAATGGTAATGTGGGATAAGTATTCTCTTTGTTGCACTCATTAAAAGTTTCCTCATTTATTACTGACATAGTTGAGCCGGAATCGATTACTGCCGAAAATTTCGATGAACCAATTTTAATTTCGATAACAGGATGTGAAATGATTTTCTGAATAACTGGTTTTTCCTGTAAAAGAGTGTCTCGAATGTCGTCGAAAGTAATAACATTTTCGTGAACAACATTTTGCGTGTCAAAAGTAGTGCTTGTGTTATTGGAAGATGCGTCCTGTACAGTATCTAGTCAGATTCTATCCGACGTGTTATTATTATCAGGAGGATGTTGTGGCATTTGTACAATTTGAACAGTTCTATTACTTCTTCCAGACGCATTACGCTCTGGATGATACCTACTGTCGGGTTCATTCATGAGAATAGGTTCTTGTGGACAATTTTGCTGTTGGTATGACCGACTGTTATTAAACGTACGCTGATAATTGTGCTCATCATTTTTACGTCTGTCGTGATACTCATTCCTATACGGTGCATTGCGATAGGAATTGAAATACTGTCTTCTCTGTACGTAGTTATTTCCTTGCTGCCGTGCGTTACTATTTGTTGTATCAGGGACTACACGTGCACGCGGCGAAACATTAAAGCCTGGTTGACCTTGTGCATTCCATTGTTGGTTAGGTATGCTAACCGGCTGACTTTCATGTTGTTGTGGCGGAAAACGTCTATTGTTACCAAAATGTGGTTCCTGTTGCTCATAATTTTGACGGTACCGATAATTAGAATTTTGTCTCTTACCAAAGTTCTGGTGGTTGTCAGTCCTAAAGCGTCTATCACTTCTACCATTGAAATTACGTGTCTGATCATAATTGCTGTACGTTTGTTGGCCTTGGTTGTTATACGAAAAATTTCTGTTTACAAAGGAATAATCAGATTGCTGCACTTCTAAAAGCTGCAACAGATCCCTGAATGCCGAAATATTTTCCTTTTGTTGACCTGTTAAAAGTGACACTCTTAATGACCGCGGTAATTTAGAGATACATAATTGTATAAGTGCAGATTCACTGTACGGTTCACTTAAATACTGATTTTGCTGGACCATGTGCTCAAAAAATTGCGTCACACTGGGAAAATTTGTGTTTTCATAATTTGGCAAACTAATTAGCTGATCTTTAATTCCGCGCTGTGTCGTCTTCGACCAGTACGCTGACAGAAAAGCATTCTGAAATTCCTCATACGAGTTGCCGGTTCGCCTTCCAAAAAGCTGCAAATAAATTCCAGTTTGTGCGTTACAGGCCAAGTCGGTGGAAAAGCAAAGCTAAATTGTTGGATCCAATCTAGCGGGTGAATCTGCGTTCTGTCGTTTTTAAACACTTTAAACTTTCTCACTGACAGAAAATGTTTGTAATCGAAATTATCGTCTCTGTGTGATGGAACAGGTTCAGGATTGTAAGAGAATCTATTGAACTGTGGTTGTTCGGAATCTAAGTCCCGCACTCTCTGTAGATTACCCAAATTATACGCGTTGCGCGAGTCTGACAAATGTTCGCAAAGTGGCGTCTGCTGTGATGTGTTATTAACCGAAATATTTTTTATCTCTGCTACCTCTTGCTGTAAACTTGACAACTTTCTGCGCAACGTGTTATTAGACGAATCGATCTCATTAATTGTTTGCTGCAAATTTTGAAATTCAGGTGTTTGGTTAAATGAAACCGGTGAAGTATCATCTGATTTGCTATCATTACTACTTTCGATAGCATCAATACGACTGGCCAATTCATCATATTTTTCAGTCAGTATTTTTGCCTGATCATCGGTTTTAGAATCAGACGCATTAATCTGTTTTTGCAAATTACGTTTAGTTTCGTTCAGTTTTCTAACGTCAGCTTTGACAACATCGGAATCCTGTGTTAGTTCTAATTGTTCGAGTCTGTCGGTCACTGTTTGAAAATCTGTTATGTATGTGTCTGTTTTCGATTTCAGATCAGAAATTTCGTCACGTAATTCTGTGTTTGACTGTTCGATGGTATTAATTTTGTCGGACACTGTAGCAATATTGTTGTCCACGTATGTTTTTGCTTTCGCAAACATCTTACGTTTGTCTTCCTGTCTCTGAGCAGTGATTGTTTCCATTACTTGACGTTTTACTTTATTTTGATCATCAATAAATTTGCGGAAACGCGTATCACTGTTCTGTATGTGAAGACTAAGACGTTCGTTAATCTGTGTGTTCTGTTGATCGAATTTCGCATCTATCTTAGCATCCATTGTCCGCGGAAGTTCTGTAGTCATTGCTTTAAACTCGTCGCGCAGTTGTGTAGCCTTTTCAGAGCATTGTTTAGCGACTCCGCTAATTTCGTCTCTGAGTGTTTCTGTTGCAGCTGTTTGTAATTCCCTTAATTCCTGAGCAACAGACTTAATTTCTTCGCTACTTTTTTTTGAACAAGCCTCGATTTCCTCGCGTAACTGTTCCTTAGTGTCATGGCACAGCGCAGCAACGGCTCTAATTTGTTCACTTAGCTGTCTGGAATTGTTATCTAATTTTTCACTCTGTTTGTCTAATTTTTCATTAAACTGTTTGCTATCTTCACTCTGTTGTCTGACCTGTTCACTAAGTTGTCTGAAATCTTCACTAAGTTTATCTTGTTTTTCATTATTAATGTCTAATTTTTCATTTAACTGTTGTTTGAGATTTTCATTCTGTTGTTTGGAATTTGCAGTAAGGTCGTTCTTAAACTGTAGCATTATTGCCATAAATTGATCCAAACCCAAAGTAGCTGTTGCATTCTCAGTGCTCTGTGATGGAGAACATGCAATTGTCACGTTTTGTGTGACCATTTGGTCATTCTGTAATTTACAAAAAGGGTCATCAGTCGGATGTACACTGTCAGACACTATTTCGGAATTAAATAAATACGTCGTACTTTGTGTATCCTGCTCATTTTCATTAGAGAAATTTGTCTGTATGTTATTTGAATTTTCCAAACCGGGTGTGTTAGGCTGGGCAGCGCTCATTACAATAGGGCGCCCCGCGTCATCGATTGTCGTCAAATCAACAGAAGACACAATCGAGTTCGTTTGTTCATCAGTAAGATAAAAATCGTCATTAGTGGTTAGAACGCATTGATTGTCAGTGAACGCAGCATTGTCATCATTACACTGCGTGTTACAAGTACTATCGGTCACATTGTTTAGGTCGGTAATTTCGTTCAAAATACCTCGCGATACACTATTCACAGTCTTTCGCGGCATTTTTTACAATAGTCACAATTAATCACAAAAAAGGGAAATAAGCACAATGCAAAATCAACACACAAATACAACAGAGCAACGAATTGCCGATGATCTGAGGAAAGAAAGTCACAAATTAGTAAAAGCGTTGCGCCAAATTCTAATTATATTTAAGCAAATAAGAGCAGATATCTGACTGTTTTACAAAAGATTCTCACGAAATACGATCCTGGACTGGGTGTCGCCAAGTGTAACCTCCCCACGGAAAAATATTAATGACAAAGACAATTAAACGAAAATTAGCAATCTGACGCAAGTATAAGTTCGCATAAAATAATGAAACATGATCCCATGACAATGGAACTACAGTGACAATCAAAACTCAGCTTAACCGAAATGTCGGTCTTTGGCCCTGTGCAAAAATCAGAATTAATTTATTACCTTAATATAACTGCATGTCAAAATTCTGCTCTTATTCTGCGCCACAGCTTGCAGCACATGCATCGCAATAACTAAATTTTTTGAAGTTAATTGAAAATTTTTTTGTTTAAAGGAAATGGAAGGAAATCGAATGATTCTTTGTTAAAAATTGCTTTTAAATCAAAATTATTATTGGGGGCGATTCTTTAAAGTTCATTACATTTAATTTACATTACTAGCTGAGCGCGATGCTGCTTAATAATATACCTTGTCCTGAATCTCGACCATTGCGGTGCCGACGCCCGCCGACTGCTCTGCGCTAACACTACTGACAGACTGCCATTCGCAACTGCACTCGACTACTACTTCCAACAGACTGCTGTACTGCACTGCGCTTCGAGCGCAACTGCTCTGGTCAGAGATTCTACAATGCCTCATCATCGCTGCCAACGAGTACATACGCCTTTCAAGCTATCAAAACTGCTTTTTGGTCAGATGCGCATTCTGGATAGACCACGCTTGTATGGCCTTAATTATCGAGAAAATTTTAAAAGGTGTTGCAATGTGTGAAAGCTATTTAACAGTCACCACGACAAGGAAAAAAATCTCTGTAGGCTAGCGAAACAGCGGGCGTTAAGCTAATAAATAAATACTCGGTTATGCAAAATTTATGTATCATTGCTGCTACTTACTCTTTGAATGTTTATTGATTTAGATCGAGAGACTCAGATGAATCGTTCGCTCAGCGTTGGCTCCTTCATTTACATTTTTTCGACGAAATATCTATATCGATCGTGTATGTCTATCGATTATGCATGGTAAAGAAATGTATTAAAGTGGTCGTCAATTTTGATTTTATCGATACCGGTGATATTTCGCAAAAAATGGCTAACATTTTCAAACCTTTTAAAGTTGATACCGCTTTTCAGACCAATAATACGCTGCGGTTTAAACTAAGAAATAATTTACAGCAGAAAGCGATAAATATGAGAGAGCTGGTGTCTATAAAATTCATTGTAACACGTGCAAGGCAAGCTATGTAGGCCAAACTGGTAAGTCCTTTAAAGTACGTTACAAAGAACATAGCGATGCTTTCCGGCTTAATAATTTCGAAAAGTCAGCTGTAGCCACGCATATTTGGGAAACGGGACACCCCATGTTGGGAATAAATCAGGATCTCGTTATTTTACATAGAAAGGACAAAGGCAAAAAGCTGGATCTACTAGAACAGCTGGAAATTACGATACATAGCGTGGATAATCAGAACACACTGAATGAACAGCTAACTGGCGATACAAATAACTTTTTCAAACATTTCACTGGTTTCTTTTAGTGACTATATTTTTAGCAATTGGCAGGATGCCATCATTTCATGAGGTCCTTGGAACATGTATACGTTATCTATTTGTTCAAAATGGTTCAAATGGCTCTGAGCACTATGGGACTTAACTGCTGAGGTGATCAGTCCCCTACAACTTAGGACTACTTAAACCTAACTAACCTAAGGACACCACACACATCCATGCCCGAGGCAGGATTCGAGCCTGCGGCCGTAGCAGCAGCGCGGTTCCAGACTGTAGCGCCTAGAACCGCTCGGCCACTCCGGCCGGTTTATCTGTTTGTATAGACATCTCTGTGACTTCCTTGTTTACTTGCGCGTGAGCTCACTCTCGTTTCAGTGTCGTGTTTGGCGACGTGGTGTGTGTGGTATCAACGAAGACGCACGGGTGGTTTACGACGATAGAGGAGAGAGCCATGTGGTTAGATGTTGAACACCATAGGCGACACCATTTTAGAGTTTTTTATATTTTGACGGCTATGTGGAGATGCACCTTGGAAGACACGGCTGCAACAGGGGAAGTAGCCACGAAGTTTTAATTTTGTTGACAATTTTATTGTGCCTGGTGCATGTTCCATTTTAGCGAGTTTTAACAGGTTCTTTTACTTTTTATTATTCTGATGATGCAAGCTCGACTTCCGAAACGCGTCAGTCTTAGTGTTTTACACTATAAACAAGTGGTTGAGCCGATATATTTTTTAACGTTTTGATCGTCAACTTTCGATACTCCACAGGTATAACATCTGTAATCTCTGCGCGAACGCAGCAGCCGTTAGCCGTGGGAGCGCCGCAGCTGCCGCGCCCATCTGTCGTCTGCTCTCGATTTACACCGGAACCACCGAAACTAACTCGGCTCGCTGATGGAACTCGGCCAAGTTCGCTCCCTAAATACACTTCCTAGTATGCGCAGGCGTGTCCCTGCCCAGAGCACAAAGTTCGCGTCGCAGCTTTCGAAAACGATCGTTTGATGACCAACTCCAAGCAAGTTCAACTGTTGACTACGACCAGTGGCATGCGCTTCAGCGAAAGCTACCGTGTCGCAACTTGCCGCGAGTACCTTTAATTCTCCTTACAAGGGAAACTCCCCAACGCACCCCCCTCAGATTTAGTTATAAGTTGGCACAGTGGATAGGCCTTGAAAAACTAAACACAGATCAATCGAGAAAACAGGAAGAAGTTGTGTGGAACTTTGAAAAAAATAAGCAAAATAAACCCACTGAGTAGTCCATGTGCAAGATAAGCAACATAAAGGAGGGTGTGAGCTCTCGAGCGCCGTGGTCCCGTGGGTAGCGTGAGCAGCTGCGGAATAAGGGGTCCTTAGTTCAAGTCTACCCTTGGGAGAAAATTTTATTTATTTTATTTTCGCAAAGTTATGATCTGTCCGTTCGTTCATTGAGGTCTCTGTTCACTGTAATAAGTTTAGTGTCTGTGTTTTGCGACCGCACCGCAAAACCGTGCGATTGGTAGACGAAAGGACGTGCCTCTCCAGTGGGAACCGAAAACATTTGATCGCAAGGTCGTAGGTCAACCGATTCCTCCACAGGAAAACACGTCTGATATATCCTATACGGCACTGGTGACGGCATGTGCGTCACATGACAGGAATATGTTGTCGACCCACCTAACTTGTACACTTGGCGAATGGGTAAAAAGATTCTTCTACCTTGCCCGATTTAGGTTTTCTTGTGGATGTGATAATCACTACCAAAAAAGTGATGAAAACATAAGCGTTTGTCACATAAAGTGAAAATAAAAAGTTAAACTTTTCACCCGAGGGGAGGCTTGAACCAAGGACCTCTCCTTCCGCAACTGCTCACGCTAACCACGGGACCACGGCACTCCTATGCTTGTACTTTCTTTGTTCTTGCCTATCTTGGGCATCGACTACTCAGTTTGTATATTTTGCTTATTTTTTCATAGTTTCACACAACTTCTTCCTGTTTTCTCGATTGATCTGTGTTCAGTTTTTCAAGGCATATCCACTGCGCCAACTTATAACTAAATCTGAGGGTGGTGCGATGGGGAGGTTCCCTTGTTAGAACATTAGCCTTAAGGAGCCGAGTTAATCATCAGAGCTTCCTTTCACAATGGTTACATAAAAGACGAACTCCTCTGCAGGTCTTGAATGGCCGGGGGATGCCTACCGGCCGCCGTGTCGACCTGTGCCTTGTGGCGTGACGCAGCGTTACGGACGGGCATGTGGTCAGCACACTGCTCTCCCGGCCGTTTTGCAGCCTTCCCAGAACGTGGAGCCGCTACTTCTCCTTCAAGTAGCTTCTCAACTGGCGTCACGGGGCAGCGTGCACCCCATACCATTCCTCCTACCGCGGAGAAATCCTTTACAGTACTGGGAATCGAACCCAGATAGCCATCTACGCTGACCACGCAGCTACGGAGGCAGACACATAATGGTTATATGCACTCCGTCTCCAGGCCACAAGTGGCTCACGGGACCATCCGACCGCCGTGTCATCCTCAGCTCTGACGATGCGGATAGGAGGGGTGTGTGGTCAGCACACCGCACTCCCGGTCGTTAAGATGGTTTTCTTTGACCGGAGCCGCTACTATTCGGTCGAGTAGCTCCTGCGTTGGTATCACGAGGCTGAGTGCACCCCGAAAAATGGCAACAGCGCATGGCGGCCTCGATGGTCACCCATACAAGGGCCGGCCACGCCCGACAGCGCTTAACTTCGGTGATACGACGGGAACCGGTGTATCCACTTTGTTAGACTATAATTTCCGATTGTACGCTCCTGGAAATTGAAATAAGAACACCGTGAATTCATTGTCCCGGGAGGGGAAACTTTATTGACACATTCCTGAGGTCAGATACATCACATGATCACACTGACAGAACCACAGGCACATAGACACAGGCAACAGAGCATGCACAATGTCGGCACTAGTACAGTGTATATCCACCTTTCGCAGCAATGCAGGCTGCTATTCTCCCATGGAGACGATCGTAGAGATGCTGGATGTAGTCCTGTGGAACGGCTTGCCATGCCATTTCCACCTGGCGCCTCAGTTGGACCAGCGTTCGTGCTGGACGTGCAGACCGCGTGAGACGACGCTTCATCCAGTCCCAAACATGCTCAATGGGGGACACATCCGGAGATCTTGCTGGCCAGGGTAGTTGACTTACACCTTCTAGAGCACGTTGGGTGGCACGGGATACATGCCGACGTGCATTGTCCTGTTGGAACAGCAAGTTCCCTTGCCGGTCTAGGAATGGTAGAACGATGGGTTCGATGACGGTTTGGATGTACCGTGCACTATTCAGTCTCCCCTCGACGATCACCAGTGGTGTACGGTCAGTGTAGGAGATCGCTCCCCACACCATGATGCCGGGTGTTGGCCCTGTGTGCGTCGGTCGTATGCAGTCCTGATTGTGGCGCTCACCTGCACGGCGCCAAACACGCATACGACCATCATTGGCACCAAGGCAGAAGCGACTCTCATCGCTGAAGACGACACGTCTCCATTCGTCCCTCCATTCACGCCTGTCGCGACACCACTGGAGGCGGGCTGCACGATGTTGGGGCGTGAGCGGAAGACGGCCTAACGGTGTGCGGGACTGTGGCCCAGCTTCATGGAGACGGTTGCGAATGGTCCTCGCCGATACCCCAGGAGCAACAGTGTCCCTAATTTGCTGGGAAGTGGCGGTGCGGTCCCCTACGGCACTGCGTAGGATCCTACGGTCTTGGCGTGCATCCGTGCGTCGCTGCGGTCCGGTCCCAGGTCGACGGGCACGTGCACCTTCCGCCGACCACTGGCGACAACATCGATGTACTGTGGAGACCTCACGCCCCACGTGTTGAGCAATTCGGCGGTACGTCCACCCGGCCTCCCGCATGCCCACTATACGCCCTCGCTCAAAGTCCGTCAACTGCACATACGGTTCACGTCCACGCTGTCGCGGCGTGCTACCAGTGTTAAAGACTGCGATGGAGCTCCGTATGCCACGGCAAACTGGCTGACACTGACGGCGGTGGTGCACAAATGCTGCGCAGCTAGCGCCATTCGACGGCCAACACCGCGGTTCCTGGTGTGTCCGCTGTGCCGTGCGTGGGTTCATTGCTTGTACAGCCCTCTCGCAGTGTCCGGAGCAAGTATGGTGGGTCTGACACACCGGTGTCAATGTGTTCTTTTTTCCATTTCCAGGAGTGTATTTAGACCATACAGTCACATCATCTATCATTTCAAATTCAATGCGGAATAGAGTGCTCCTTACGCCATATGCCTCCACGGTGCTGCCACACATCTGCTGATACCCGTCAAGTAGTTACAGCTCACTTCTTGATCGTGTTTGCCTTCAAATACACTGCCTGAGAAGGAAATGAAGCATGCGGAAAGGGAGGAGGATACTGTGGTGTCACAGCCAGACACCACACTTGCTAGGTGGTAACTTAAATCGGCGGCGGTCCTGTAGTACATGTTGGACCCGCGTGTCGCCACTGTGTGACCGCAAACCTAGCGCCACCACATGGCAGGTCACAAGACACGGAATAGACCTCGCCCCAGTTGTACGGACTACATAGCTTGCGACCAGACGTACGAAGCCTTCCTCTCATTTGCCGAGAGACAGATTGAATAGCCTTCAGCTTAATCCATGGCTGCTACCTAGCAAGGCGCCATTTGTGTCAGTGCTTATAGCTAACGAATATTCAAGAGAGATGTATTCCAAGGATTCATTAAAGTTAAGTAACAAACCTATATGTACTTTTCTTCTTATTCATTAATAAGTCTCATGTTCCAGAACTTCAAGCCCGTCTGCGTTAGTTTAGCGTGCACCTAGCTACCTCGTTGTGTCTGGACGGTAGGACCTGGACACAACATTATTTGGCGACGAGTAAAAGAGTTTGTATTAATTCGTTTGTGTCATGGCTTCGCCACAATCTCCAGATGTACTGTCCGAATTTTTTCGCTTGCAGAATCAGCAGACGCAGGCGTTATTGGAAGCCGTCGGTCAGCTCGTCCAGGGTCAACGTGCACTGCAAAACGATGCGGCAGCCGCCGCTTCTTCGCTACCGCTGCCACAAAACGCTGTTGCACCTCCCTTTCGGCCATACGTGGCGGCCGACGAGACCTGGCAAGAGTGGTCTCGCCAGTTCAACTTTCACCTCGCAGCATACAGAATACAAGGTAATGAGCGGCAGCCGTTTTTGCTTTCTTGTGTCGGTGTGTCTACCTACCGTGTGATAGTGAAATTGTTTCCCCGACGCGACGTAGCCACTCTGTCCTACGACGAAATTTTGTCTGCTTTAGATGCCTATTTCAAAGAAACAGTAAATGTAGTTGCCAAACGGTATACGTTCTTTCGTACAAAACGTACGGCCGGTCAGACTAATAGGGAGTGGGTTGCAACTTTGCAAGGACTTACGAGGGAGTGTGCCTTTGAATGTGACTGTGGCCTCCCGTATTCAGACACTATGGTGCGTGATGCAATAGCACGGAACGTTTCTGATGTTCGCATACGGGAACAGATTTTGAAACTCGTAAATCCCTCCCTTCAACAAGTGATAGACATATTGGATAGGCAAGACACACTTGACTTTGCTCAGGACTCATTTGAAACTTCGCCAGCAGTGTGTCACATTAACGGGCCCGCCGGGCCCGCTGCACGGGACGCTACACGGCCCTCGCGCCCGTCCGCACAGCAGCGGCGGCCTAGCTCGCAAACACGTGCGCCGCGTAAGCAAGCAACTGTAGTGAAATCATGCCCGCGGTGTGCTACGAGACATTCGCGTGAAAATTGCCCGTCACGCCAAGCTATTTGCTTTTACTGTCACAAGAAGGGACATGTTCAAAGTGTTTGCCAGAAAAAGCTTAGATCGGACAATCACACAAATTCCAGGCCTTTTGCTTCGCGCCGGAATCGAACCCAGGACAATCGGGCTCGTGGACCTTTGCCCATGGACATTCATGTAGTTCATTCCCACCCGTCCAGTGACACTTTAGCTAACAGTGACTGTATTCGTCCCACCAAAAGTGTGCGTCGACGTCGCCGGAAATCCCGTAAAGTCGCAAGTGCTTCTGTACCTGTATCAGTTCAAATTGCACGTGACAGTCGCTCTTGTCGTCAGCAGGACAATAAACTTTTTGTGGACTTAGACTTTGAAGGCAAAGTGATACCATTCCAGCTCGATACCGGAGCTGCAGTTTCATTGCTCAATCACGACACATACAAACAACTGGGCAAACCGCCATTGCGTGCCGCAAATGTTAAGTTAACTAGTTACTCAGGACAACAGATCCCTGTGTTAGGCCAGTGCAGCCTTCTTGCCACATACAAGGGACAAACAAAACTTGTGTCATTTTACGTTCTTCGTTCTTCTACTGCAGTGAACTTGTTTGGTTTAGATTTGTTTAAATTGTTTAATATGTCTATAGTAAATCAGGTCCTATCAGTGAATCAGACTGTGCCTTCCGCCAGTGTTTCTAGTCTTTGTGAAGAATTTGCAGACATTTTTGCACCGGGCCTGGGTTGCGCTAAGAACTATGCAGCACATTTGGAACTGAAAGACAACGCGCAACCAAAATTTTTCAGAGCGCGCAATGTTCCCCACGCATTGCGTGATGAGGTCGCAAGAACATTGCACGATTTAGAATCTCAGGGTGTAATTGAACGTGTGCAGGCTTCTCTCTGGGCCTCACCCTTAGTAATTTTGCCAAAACCTTCCGGTAAACTGAGCCTTTGTGTGGACTTCAAGGCAACTGTGAATCCTCAACTTGTGACTGCTACTTTTCCTTTGCCCCGCCCGGAAGATCTTTTTGACAAACTGTGCCCGGGAAAATATTTTTCCAAATTGGACCTAGCAGATGCGTACTTGCAGATACCTGTGGACGAAGAATCCCAGCGCGTCTTGGTGGTAAACACGCATCTTGGCTTGTATCGCTTCAAAAGACTGCCATTCGGGTGTGCATCCGCCCCTGCTTTGTTTCAGCAATATTTACAAACTCTTTGTGCGTCGGTCCCTACTGCTGCGAACTATCTGGACGACATTGTGATCTCAGGAAAGACAGAAGCCGAACATTTGCAAAATCTCCGAACATTATTTCAGGTCTTGCGTCAAAATGGTCTTCGCTTGAGGGAGGACAAATGTGTGTTTTTTGCTCGGGACTTACCCTACCTGGGGCATGTCATAAATGCCCAAGGTATACATCCGAGTCCAGAGCACCTCCGTGCCATACAGGACTTACCTGCTCCGCAAGATTTGAAACAGCTACAGAGTGTGTTGGGTAAAATTAATTATTATAACAAATTTCTGCGAAATGCTTCTTCCATTTCAGCTCCGCTTCATCGCTTACGCCGTAAAGGTGTTCCGTTCGTCTGGACGACGGAATGCGAACGCGCCTTTCGCCAGTTGAAATCGGCGT
Source organism: Schistocerca nitens (assembly GCF_023898315.1). Lineage (NCBI taxonomy): Eukaryota > Metazoa > Arthropoda > Insecta > Orthoptera > Acrididae > Schistocerca > Schistocerca nitens. Next base: position 1,163,679,236 of record NC_064615.1, on the reverse strand, counting down.
TACTTTCAAATACTTGCCTTACGCCATTCGATCCCCGAAAACCTCTTTTGTTGATGGTAGATGCATCGGATTTCGGGATCGGTGCTGTGCTTGCGCACAAAGATGGCTCGCATGATCGCCCTATTGCCTTTGCGTCAAAATTGCTCTCATCTGCGCAAAGAAATTATTCACAAATAGAGAAAGACGCTTTAGCTCTCGTGTTTGGTGTTACCAAGTTCCATGACTTCTTGTATGGTCGTCCCTTTACCATCATCACGGACCACAAACCTTTGACATCGCTTTTTCATCCGAACAAGCCTGTCCCTCCACGTACAGCGCAGAAATTCATTCGCTGGTCACTTTTTCTCTCGCAGTACCGCTACGATATCTTGTATCGGTCCACTGCTAAGCACGGAAACGCTGATGCGTTGTCCCGTTTGCCTGTTGCTGAGGATAAAGCATTCGATTCTTCCGAACTTGCTTGCATGTTCATTGATTCGGAAGCCGATGACGTGGTCGCATCGTTTCCGATTGATTTTCGTCGTGTAGCTACAGCCACAGCTGCTGACCCTGTCCTTGCTACTGTTCTGCGTTTTGTTGCTACGCAATGGCCCACAATTCATGTCCGCAGAATTTCAGTCATTCTGCAAAGCCAATGGTATTCAACATCTGACTTCCGCGCCGTTTTCGCCTCAGTCAAACGGTGCCGCTGAACGATTGGTCCGGACTTTCAAGTCCCAGATGTTGAAATTGAAAGAGTCGCATTCTCGGGAGGACGCTTTGTTGCTCTTTTTGTCTTCGTATCGCTCTCAGCCCCGCGATGGCCGCTCGCCGGCTGACTTGCTCCATGGTCGATCTCATCGCACCCTGATGTCCTTGCTGCATCCGCCGCATCAGGTTCCTGTGCAGCGGCAGACTCCGGTTTTTGCTCCTGGCGACGTTGTCTATTATCGCCACTATCGCGGTTCACAGCGTTGGCTCGCAGGGCGCATTCTTCGCTGCCTCGGCCGCGCGATGTATTTGGTTTTGGGGGCCTCTGGTGAGGTGCGTCGGCATCTCAATCAGCTGCGCCTCTGTCGTCGCCTGGGTTCTGCCGCTCCCCGTCTGCTTTCAGCGACGGAGCCGTCCGGTCAGCGCCCTGGGGACCCATCTACTGGCTCGCCTCATCCCCAGGTGTTACCGACGCTGCCTTCCATTTTGCCTCATGGCGTCGCGCCGCCGCCGCAGCCGCCGCCGGCGCCGCCCGCAGCGGACGCTTCGCTGCAGCCGCCTGGCGCCTCCCTGGGTCCCGCGCCGCCGCTCGCTTCCCGTGACCAGCCGTCCTCCGCCATGGACCTCTTGCCCGCTCCGGACCCGATGTCGTCTTCGCCCGTCGGGTGCTCCGACCGCATGGAGGTCGACCCATCGGCCCCTCCTGTCTTATTACGGGCGCATACACCGCATGTTGACGTGCACCCTGGACTAGGTTTGCAGGCGTTTCCTAGCTCCCCTCGGACCGAATGGCCGGGTGCGGGTGGCACAGCCTCGCCTGTTGTTAGGCTCCCCACCTCATCGCATACGTCAACATGGGGTCCTCCCCACGGCGGGCGGAAGCCTTATCTCACGACCGTTCGCCGATTTGCGGGGGAGGAATGTGGTGTCACAGCCAGACACCACACTTGCTAGGTGGTAACTTAAATCGGCCGCGGTCCTGTAGTACATGTCGGACCCGCGTGTCGCCACTGTGTGACCGCAAACCTAGCGCCACCACATGGCAGGTCACAAGACACGGAATAGACCTCGCCCCAGTTGTACGGACTACATAGCTTGCGACCAGACGTACGAAGCCTTCCTCTCATTTGCCGAGAGACAGATTGAATAGCCTTCAGCTTAATCCATGGCTGCTACCTAGCAAGGCGCCATTTGTGTCAGTGCTTATAGCTAACGAATATTCAAGAGAGATGTATTCCAAGGATTCATTAAAGTTAAGTAACAAACCTATATGTACTTTTCTTCTTATTCATTAATAAGTCTCATGTTCCAGAACTTCAAGCCCGTCTGCGTTAGTTTAGCGTGCACCTAGCTACCTCGTTGTGTCTGGACGGTAGGACCTGGACACAACAGATACGATATGAAACTTCACGGGATGACAGGATATGTGATGTTATTTCAGTGATTACAAATCTAAATTAATAAAGAAATTGGCAGTAATAGTTCACTTACAAATATAACGTTTTACTGCACCTCCTGTGGTCTGATTTGGTTAAGAAGAGACTCGTAAAGTCGTTGTATCCTCTCCTGAGGCAAGCCATGCCACGGTTGTTGTAACTGGCCACTGATATCCTGCATGTTGCAAACTGGCAGTGGCACAAGCTGACATCCAAGCTGGTGCCACACATGTTCTATCATGGACAGATTTGCGGATCCTGCTGATCACTAGATTTCATAGAGACACTTTCCGTTTCTGGACTACTGCATGCTGCAAACTGGCAGTGGCACAAGCTGACATCCAAGCTGGTGCCACACATGTTCTATCATGGACAGATTTGGGGATCCTGCTGATCACTAGATTTCATAGAGACACTTTCCGTTTCTGGACTACTGCATGCTGCAAACTGGCAGTGGCACAAGCTGACATCCAAGCTGGTGCCACACATGTTCTATCATGGACAGATTTGGGGATCCTGCTGATCACTAGATTTCATAGAGACACTTTCCGTTTCTGGACTACTGCATGCTGCAAACTGGCAGTGGCACAAGCTGACATCCAAGCTGGTGCCACACATGTTCTATCATGGACAGATTTGGGGATCCTGCTGATCACTAGATTTCATAGAGACACTTTCCGTTTCTGGACTACTGCATGCTGCAAACTGGCAGTGGCACAAGCTGACATCCAAGCTGGTGCCACACATGTTCTATCATGGACAGATTTGCGGATCCTGCTGATCACTAGATTTCATAGAGACACTTTCCGTTTCTGGACTACTGCATGCTGCAAACTGGCAGTGGCACAAGCTGACATCCAAGCTGGTGCCACACATGTTCTATCATGGACAGATTTGGGGATCCTGCTGATCACTAGATTTCATAGAGACACTTTCCGTTTCTGGACTACTGCATGCTGCAAACTGGCAGTGGCACAAGCTGACATCCAAGCTGTTGCCACACATGTTCTATCATGGACAGATTTGGGGATCCTGCTGATCACTAGATTTCATAGAGACACTTTCCGTTTCTGGACTACTGCATGCTGCAAACTGGCAGTGGCACAAGCTGACATCCAAGCTGGTGCCACACATGTTCTATCATGGACAGATTTGGGGATCCTGCTGATCACTAGATTTCATAGAGACACTTTCCGTTTCTGGACGACTGCATGCTGCAAACTGGCAGTGGCACAAGCTGACATCCAAGCTGGTGCCACACATGTTCTATCATGGACAGATTTGGGGATCCTGCTGATCACTAGATTTCATAGAGACACTTTCCGTTTCTGGACTACTGCATGCTGCAAACTGGCAGTGGCACAAGCTGACATCCAAGCTGGTGCCACACATGTTCTATCATGGACAGATTTGGGGATCCTGCTGATCACTAGATTTCATAGAGACACTTTCCGTTTCTGGACTACTGCATGCTGCAAACTGGCAGTGGCACAAGCTGACATCCAAGCTGGTGCCACACATGTTCTATCATGGACAGATTTGCGGATCCTGCTGATCACTAGATTTCATAGAGACACTTTCCGTTTCTGGACTACTGCATGCTGCAAACTGGCAGTGGCACAAGCTGACATCCAAGCTGGTGCCACACATGTTCTATCATGGACAGATTTGGGGATCCTGCTGATCACTAGATTTCATAGAGACACTTTCCGTTTCTGGACTACTGCATGCTGCAAACTGGCAGTGGCACAAGCTGACATCCAAGCTGTTGCCACACATGTTCTATCATGGACAGATTTGGGGATCCTGCTGATCACTAGATTTCATAGAGACACTTTCCGTTTCTGGACTACTGCATGCTGCAAACTGGCAGTGGCACAAGCTGACATCCAAGCTGGTGCCACACATGTTCTATCATGGACAGATTTGGGGATCCTGCTGATCACTAGATTTCATAGAGACACTTTCCGTTTCTGGACTACTGCATGCTGCAAACTGGCAGTGGCACAAGCTGACATCCAAGCTGGTGCCACACATGTTCTATCATGGACAGATTTGCGGATCCTGCTGATCACTAGATTTCATAGAGACACTTTCCGTTTCTGGACTACTGCATGCTGCAAACTGGCAGTGGCACAAGCTGACATCCAAGCTGGTGCCACACATGTTCTATCATGGACAGATTTGGGGATCCTGCTGATCACTAGATTTCATAGAGACACTTTCCGTTTCTGGACTACTGCATGCTGCAAACTGGCAGTGGCACAAGCTGACATCCAAGCTGGTGCCACACATGTTCTATCATGGACAGATTTGGGGATCCTGCTGATCACTAGATTTCATAGAGACACTTTCCGTTTCTGGACGACTGCATGCTGCAAACTGGCAGTGGCACAAGCTGACATCCAAGCTGGTGCCACACATGTTCTATCATGGACAGATTTGGGGATCCTGCTGATCACTAGATTTCATAGAGACACTTTCCGTTTCTGGACTACTGCATGCTGCAAACTGGCAGTGGCACAAGCTGACATCCAAGCTGGTGCCACACATGTTCTATCATGGACAGATTTGGGGATCCTGCTGATCACTAGATTTCATAGAGACACTTTCCGTTTCTGGACTACTGCATGCTGCAAACTGGCAGTGGCACAAGCTGACATCCAAGCTGGTGCCACACATGTTCTATCATGGACAGATTTGGGGATCCTGCTGATCACTAGATTTCATAGAGACACTTTCCGTTTCTGGACTACTGCATGCTGCAAACTGGCAGTGGCACAAGCTGACATCCAAGCTGGTGCCACACATGTTCTATCATGGACAGATTTGGGGATCCTGCTGATCACTAGATTTCATAGAGACACTTTCCGTTTCTGGACTACTGCATGCTGCAAACTGGCAGTGGCACAAGCTGACATCCAAGCTGGTGCCACACATGTTCTATCATGGACAGATTTGGGGATCCTGCTGATCACTAGATTTCATAGAGACACTTTCCGTTTCTGGACTACTGCATGCTGCAAACTGGCAGTGGCACAAGCTGACATCCAAGCTGGTGCCACACATGTTCTATCATGGACAGATTTGGGGATCCTGCTGATCACTAGATTTCATAGAGACACTTTCCGTTTCTGGACGACTGCATGCTGCAAACTGGCAGTGGTACAAGCTGACATCCAAGCTGTTGCCACACATGTTCTATCATGGACAGATTTGGGGATCCTGCTGATCACTAGATTTCATAGAGACACTTTCCGTTTCTGGACTACTGCATGCTGCAAACTGGCAGTGGCACAAGCTGACATCCAAGCTGGTGCCACACATGTTCTATCATGGACAGATTTGGGGATCCTGCTGATCACTAGATTTCATAGAGACACTTTCCGTTTCTGGACTACTGCATGCTGCAAACTGGCAGTGGCACAAGCTGACATCCAAGCTGTTGCCACACATGTTCTATCATGGACAGATTTGGGGATCCTGCTGATCACTAGATTTCATAGAGACACTTTCCGTTTCTGGACTACTGCATGCTGCAAACTGGCAGTGGCACAAGCTGACATCCAAGCTGGTGCCACACATGTTCTATCATGGACAGATTTGGGGATCCTGCTGATCACTAGATTTCATAGAGACACTTTCCGTTTCTGGACGACTGCATGCTGCAAACTGGCAGTGGCACAAGCTGACATCCAAGCTGGTGCCACACATGTTCTATCATGGACAGATTTGGGGATCCTGCTGATCACTAGATTTCATAGAGACACTTTCCGTTTCTGGACTACTGCATGCTGCAAACTGGCAGTGGCACAAGCTGACATCCAAGCTGGTGCCACACATGTTCTATCATGGACAGATTTGGGGATCCTGCTGATCACTAGATTTCATAGAGACACTTTCCGTTTCTGGACTACTGCATGCTGCAAACTGGCAGTGGCACAAGCTGACATCCAAGCTGTTGCCACACATGTTCTATCATGGACAGATTTGGGGATCCTGCTGATCACTAGATTTCATAGAGACACTTTCCGTTTCTGGACTACTGCATGCTGCAAACTGGCAGTGGCACAAGCTGACATCCAAGCTGGTGCCACACATGTTCTATCATGGACAGATTTGGGGATCCTGCTGATCACTAGATTTCATAGAGACACTTTCCGTTTCTGGACGACTGCATGCTGCAAACTGGCAGTGGCACAAGCTGACATCCAAGCTGGTGCCACACATGTTCTATCATGGACAGATTTGGGGATCCTGCTGATCACTAGATTTCATAGAGACACTTTCCGTTTCTGGACTACTGCATGCTGCAAACTGGCAGTGGCACAAGCTGACATCCAAGCTGTTGCCACACATGTTCTATCATGGACAGATTTGGGGATCCTGCTGATCACTAGATTTCATAGAGACACTTTCCGTTTCTGGACTACTGCATGCTGCAAACTGGCAGTGGCACAAGCTGACATCCAAGCTGGTGCCACACATGTTCTATCATGGACAGATTTGGGGATCCTGCTGATCACTAGATTTCATAGAGACACTTTCCGTTTCTGGACGACTGCATGCTGCAAACTGGCAGTGGCACAAGCTGACATCCAAGCTGGTGCCACACATGTTCTATCATGGACAGATTTGGGGATCCTGCTGATCACTAGATTTCATAGAGACACTTTCCGTTTCTGGACTACTGCATGCTGCAAACTGGCAGTGGCACAAGCTGACATCCAAGCTGGTGCCACACATGTTCTATCATGGACAGATTTGGGGATCCTGCTGATCACTAGATTTCATAGAGACACTTTCCGTTTCTGGACTACTGCATGCTGCAAACTGGCAGTGGCACAAGCTGACATCCAAGCTGGTGCCACACATGTTCTATCATGGACAGATTTGGGGATCCTGCTGATCACTAGATTTCATAGAGACACTTTCCGTTTCTGGACGACTGCATGCTGCAAACTGGCAGTGGCACAAGCTGACATCCAAGCTGGTGCCACACATGTTCTATCATGGACAGATTTGGGGATCCTGCTGATCACTAGATTTCATAGAGACACTTTCCGTTTCTGGACTACTGCATGCTGCAAACTGGCAGTGGCACAAGCTGACATCCAAGCTGTTGCCACACATGTTCTATCATGGACAGATTTGGGGATCCTGCTGATCACTAGATTTCATAGAGACACTTTCCGTTTCTGGACTACTGCATGCTGCAAACTGGCAGTGGCACAAGCTGACATCCAAGCTGGTGCCACACATGTTCTATCATGGACAGATTTGGGGATCTTGCTGATCACTAGATTTCATAGAGACACTTTCCGTTTCTGGACGACTGCATGCTGCAAACTGGCAGTGGCACAAGCTGACATCCAAGCTGGTGCCACACATGTTCTATCATGGACAGATTTGGGGATCCTGCTGATCACTAGATTTCATAGAGACACTTTCCGTTTCTGGACTACTGCATGCTGCAAACTGGCAGTGGCACAAGCTGACATCCAAGCTGTTGCCACACATGTTCTATCATGGACAGATTTGGGGATCCTGCTGATCACTAGATTTCATAGAGACACTTTCCGTTTCTGGACTACTGCATGCTGCAAACTGGCAGTGGCACAAGCTGACATCCAAGCTGGTGCCACACATGTTCTATCATGGACAGATTTGGGGATCCTGCTGATCACTAGATTTCATAGAGACACTTTCCGTTTCTGGACGACTGCATGCTGCAAACTGGCAGTGGCACAAGCTGACATCCAAGCTGGTGCCACACATGTTCTATCATGGACAGATTTGGGGATCCTGCTGATCACTAGATTTCATAGAGACACTTTCCGTTTCTGGACTACTGCATGCTGCAAACTGGCAGTGGCACAAGCTGACATCCAAGCTGGTGCCACACATGTTCTATCATGGACAGATTTGGGGATCCTGCTGATCACTAGATTTCATAGAGACACTTTCCGTTTCTGGACTACTGCATGCTGCAAACTGGCAGTGGCACAAGCTGACATCCAAGCTGGTGCCACACATGTTCTATCATGGACAGATTTGGGGATCCTGCTGATCACTAGATTTCATAGAGACACTTTCCGTTTCTGGACTACTGCATGCTGCAAACTGGCAGTGGCACAAGCTGACATCCAAGCTGGTGCCACACATGTTCTATCATGGACAGATTTGGGGATCCTGCTGATCACTAGATTTCATAGAGACACTTTCCGTTTCTGGACTACTGCATGCTGCAAACTGGCAGTGGCACCAGCTGACATCCAAGCTGGTGCCACACATGTTCTATCATGGACAGATTTGGGGATCCTGCTGATCACTAGATTTCATAGAGACACTTTCCGTTTCTGGACGACTGCATGCTGCAAACTGGCAGTGGCACAAGCTGACATCCAAGCTGGTGCCACACATGTTCTATCATGGACAGATTTGGGGATCCTGCTGATCACTAGATTTCATAGAGACACTTTCCGTTTCTGGACTACTGCATGCTGCAAACTGGCAGTGGCACAAGCTGACATCCAAGCTGTTGCCACACATGTTCTATCATGGACAGATTTGGGGATCCTGCTGATCACTAGATTTCATAGAGACACTTTCCGTTTCTGGACTACTGCATGCTGCAAACTGGCAGTGGCACAAGCTGACATCCAAGCTGGTGCCACACATGTTCTATCATGGACAGATTTGGGGATCCTGCTGATCACTAGATTTCATAGAGACACTTTCCGTTTCTGGACGACTGCATGCTGCAAACTGGCAGTGGCACAAGCTGACATCCAAGCTGGTGCCACACATGTTCTATCATGGACAGATTTGGGGATCCTGCTGATCACTAGATTTCATAGAGACACTTTCCGTTTCTGGACTACTGCATGCTGCAAACTGGCAGTGGCACAAGCTGACATCCAAGCTGGTGCCACACATGTTCTATCATGGACAGATTTGGGGATCCTGCTGATCACTAGATTTCATAGAGACACTTTCCGTTTCTGGACTACTGCATGCTGCAAACTGGCAGTGGCACAAGCTGACATCCAAGCTGGTGCCACACATGTTCTATCATGGACAGATTTGGGGATCCTGCTGATCACTAGATTTCATAGAGACACTTTCCGTTTCTGGACTACTGCATGCTGCAAACTGGCAGTGGCACAAGCTGACATCCAAGCTGGTGCCACACATGTTCTATCATGGACAGATTTGGGGATCCTGCTGATCACTAGATTTCATAGAGACACTTTCCGTTTCTGGACTACTGCATGCTGCAAACTGGCAGTGGCACAAGCTGACATCCAAGCTGGTGCCACACATGTTCTATCATGGACAGATTTGGGGATCCTGCTGATCACTAGATTTCATAGAGACACTTTCCGTTTCTGGACGACTGCATGCTGCAAACTGGCAGTGGCACAAGCTGACATCCAAGCTGTTGCCACACATGTTCTATCATGGACAGATTTGGGGATCCTGCTGATCACTAGATTTCATAGAGACACTTTCCGTTTCTGGACGAGCATAGTCCTCTCGAAAAACAGGATCATGATACTATCGCATGAAACTGAACGCATGAGGATGCAAGATGCCCGTGACGTGCCGTTGTGTCGTCAGACTTAGCTCAGCCACTATCAGCTGTGACCTACTTCGTACCTGACGTCTTCGCACACTAAGACACCAGCAGTAACACCTCTGGGGCCTTCCAAAAGGTTCGAAGAGTTGGATTTCTTTCCAGGTCGCCACCATAATCGCTGACTCACTTGTCTACTTTGGATGGCAAATAACCCTTCGTCTCATGCTAGTCAGGTTCCAGCTGCGGGCAGCACACCAGCAGAACAGCAAGTTACATATTTAGCTATTTCTGTGTCTTCGTTTAATTTAACTCTTCAATTCCTTGAGCGTTTTTCTATTTAAGAAGTGGAATTTCGATTTTTAGTAACTGTAACCTGTAGATTCGCTCAGTCTGTAGCACAGCTGTCATTTCTTTTGAACGGTCAGTTACACACCGAAGTAACGCGTTATCCTCCGTTGGTGACGCACCAGAAAGGAGCAAGTTACGTACTTATCTTTCTCTGTGTGCTTTTATACACTGAAGCGATGACTCCCTGCAATCCGCAACGACGAATAGGACAGGATGAAGAACACATGACCTTTCTCTCAGCACATCAGCGCCCTCGCACGGACGTCAATACAGAGCCGTGTATGGTAGCGCGCTGCCCCAGATCGTGACCTCAGCTGAAACAGTGAACACCAATGACTAGGAATAAAGAGTTATTCAAATGTCAGATGGAAAACTACGTGTGTAAATGTTTACATTGCACTTAAAGAGAAGAGTTTATTACTTAGTGCATCATGTGATGCTTTATTAGTCACTAGCAGTTGTAAATTATCAAGCACTCCTCTAGGAAAGGACTGTATCTAGTTAAGTAAGTCTTTTTAATCATTCATGTAATAAAGAGAACTATTATTTCATATCTTGTACTTAGAATGAGTCATCTCCCAGAGCAATCAAAGAACCGTTATGGCCGGACGATTGTAGTTTCGTGTGGTCATAACACCAATTACACTGATTACAAGTTTTAGTCTCTACTACTATTGACACTACTACATCGCCACCGGTACTAGTGCCACAACTTCTTCTCACAAGTGTAAAGTACTTTTGAACAGGTTTTCCGAAAACAGCCTTGAGCAGCTAATTCGACAGCTCGCTCGCACTGGAAGTGTTTTGGACCTTGTAGCTACAAACAGGCTTGAGCTTATCGACGACTTCAGTACAGAGACGGGGATTGGAACCCAGTTTTACGTGGTCCTCGGCGGCAAGTGTTTACCAGAGGCACAGGTATAGTCGTAAGTGCCCAGGCAAGTCTGACAGGTCGCCTGTTATTTTCTGTCTGCATAACTGATCTGAAAGACAGGGTGAGGAGCAATCTGCAGTTCTCTGCTGGTGATGCTGTAGTGTATGGGATATTGTCGTCGTTTCTGTGACTGTACAAGGATACAAGATGACTTAACAAAATGCCTAGTTGATGTGATAAATAGTAGCTTGCTTTAAATGCAGACACATGTAAGTTAATCCAGATGAGTAGGAAAAACAATGCCGTAATGTTCGAATACAGCATTAATAGTGAGCAGCTTGATTCAGTCACTTCGATTAAATATCTAAGCGTGACGTTGCAGAGTGACATGAAATGGAACGAGGCACGTGAGAGTAGTGGTAGGGAAGGCGAATGGCTGTCTTGGGTTTACTTGGAGAATTTTAGGGAAGTGTGGTTCACCTGTAAAGGAGATTGCGTGTAGAATACTATTGCGACCCGTTCTTGAGTATTGCTAGAGTGTTTGGGATCACCACCAGGTGGGGTTGAAGGAAGACATGGAAGCAATTCAGGGGCAGGGTACTAGACATGTTGCGGTAGGTTCTATCAGCACGCGAGTTTAACAGAGATAGTTTGTGGATTCAAATGGCCGGCCGCTGTGGACGAGCGGCTCTAGCCACTTCATTCTGGAACCGCGCTGCTGCTACGGTCGCACGTTCGAATCCTGCCTCGGGCATGGATGTGTGTGATGTCCTTAGGTTAGTTAGGTTTAAGTAGTTCTAAGTCTCAGGGACTGATGACCTCAGAAGCTGAGTCCCATAGTGCTTAGAGCCGTTTGAACCATTTGATTCAAATGGGAATCCCTGGAGAGAAGACGACGTTCTTTTCGTGACACGCTGCTGATAAAATTTAGACTAGTGGAATTTGTAGTTGACTGCAGAACGATTCTACTGTCGCCAACGTATACTTCGCGTCAGAACCACGAAGGATAGGATAAGAGAAATTTGGGCAATGACTGAGGCATATAGGTATTCGATTTCGCCTCGCTTTATTTGCGAGTGGAGCAGGAACGGAAATGACTAGTAATGGTGCAACGGTACCCTCTGCACGCACTGGTCGGTGGCTTGCGGAACATGTATGTAGATGTAAATGTATGGTCGCCAGACGTAGTGCAGAACCACGATAACACTGGTCTAGATAGGCAAAATACTGTCTCAAGATGCGCTGTTATGTGCCTCCTGATATTGCCCGCCACCAGTACCGAACTATTATTTCACTTTCCACTCCCATTACCAAAATGCATTCATGGAGTCTAGCAGGATGTCCCACTGAAAATGAAGTTCTGTCAACCCTTCTGTGGCATAATGTCTCCAATTTCTGCATGGGGTTTATAATATTACCCCGGTTTCCGTCGTATACGTTTTAGCACTTGGATGCGAATCGACATTGTGTGGATGTTGCTATAATTGTTTACAAACAAATTAACAACAGAGTGATCTTCAAATGAAAAACGGGAAGGGGAAGGCGACTTTGATGATAATGAGATTAGTTGCAGTCATTTGGTGGTCCGTCATAGTGACAACAGGACTGGAGAACAGTGTAAGAGGTTGGCAGAGGCATTTGAACAATAGTGGGCGCTGATTGCTACTTACATAGATAAGAAACAAACGTAGACAGACAAACGCATAGACCTATGAATGTCATTAGCCATGCACTGCTCTTTAACTCTAACTGGCGACTTCCGGTTAACCGTAATGTGCTCGAGGTGCTGATTGACGACGGACGGCCATAATTAGGATGTTTTCAGGAGATTTTTGCCTAACGTCAGATACGGCGTTGAGCCGTAGTAAAAATTGCTGTTTTGAAGAGCGCGCCGCAGCGCGTTGTGTGAAGCAGTCGCCCTCCGTTTCTGGCGGTGGCGCCACTGTGGCAATCGCAGCTTTGGTGTCTCCCTCTGGTGGAAAAGGGGAAAGGTTGCCTGTTCACGTGCATTTAAGGGGCGCTATGAGCTCGCCAGTCGGCAATCCAAGCCAAGGCACGTTCCCACCTCCGTCTCCTCAAGCTCCTTTCCGGCCATACGTGGGGTCTGGACCCCTCCACAATCCTCCACACCTATGCATCCCTCATCCGCCCTATCCTTTGTTATGCTCATCTGGCCTGGATCTCCGCCCCCCCTACCTTTTATAAATCCCTCCAAATCCTTGAACGCCATGCTCTCCGCCTTGCCTATCGCATCCGTCTCCCCTCCCCCACGCGGATCCTGTATGAGCTCATCCCCTTCCCCCACCTCCTCCTTTTCCTCGAAAGGATACGGATCCTGTACACCTCCCGTAAACTCGATCCTCCTCACCCGCTCGTATCCCCGATCCTCTCCCACCCCCGCCCGCTGCCGCGCCTGTATTCCCACGTCCCGCCCGGTCTCCATCTCTCCACCCTCCTTACCCTCTCCCAAGGTGGCTTCCGCCAGCTCCCTCTCCCTGATGATGTCCTCGTCCCCTCCATCTACCCCTCCTATCAACTTTGACCCTGCCCCGCCCCCCACTTCCGGTGTCCTTTCCTTTCGGCACCCTCCCTCCCTTCTCTTCTCTTCCCTTCTTTTTCCTTTTCCCCGTCCCCTCCCTCCCCCCTCTTCCCCCGGGCTTACTCTCCCCCTTCCTCCCCCCCCTATCTCCCCTGCCCGTGGCATCTCTGCTCTCCCCTCTCGCTCTCCCACTCCCCTTCCTCCTCATCCTCTCTTGGCAGGTGCCCGGACTCGCACACGCATAGTGAACATTCGCGCGCCGGAGATCATCGCCTTCTGTGTCTCGTGTGTGTGACGTCGTTTAGTGTTTTTGGTGTCCGCCGTCCCACTACTACGTTCACTTGTGCCGTCGGATTCGTCAGTGTTCTGTGCGCCGTGCCAACGTGTTTTCAGTGTTGTTATCGTCACGTGTGAACGACTCCGTGTTTTTTTGTGTCTCTGTGACCTCTCTCTTTTGCCCGTCACTTTGTTCATTGTCATTCTCCGTTCTTATACTGTTGTAAACGCTGTGGCTGAAGAGCGGTGTAGTGTGCCGCTGCCAGCCTACCTGGTTTGTACAGGTTTTAAAATAACAATAAAGTAAAAAAAAAAAAATCGGTCAGTTGGTCAGCCGGGTCAGTGTGGGGCAGTCAGTGTCTGTCTGTCGTCGGAGTGTTAGTATGCCTGTCCTTTGGATCAAACTTTAAAGCCGGCAAATTAGAGTCTTGTCAGTCCGCCAGCAACAGAACTCAGCTAGTGGTCGCCCGGTCGGGGCTGAGTTCCTGCATCTGAGTCTGCGCGTTAGGCCGCCAGTCTGCTCGAGTTGCTCGGGCAACGGTCATTGGCGGTTGGATCGATCGGTTGGTCGGTCGCGCACTGAGACACTAGATGACTTGTCTGTCTTCAGCAGGGCCGGCCAGAAATTCTGCACGCGTGTGGTGCTCCTGCACATGTGCAACTTCCGGGTCATAGCGTGCACGCCGCAGCCGTCAGCGTTCATGTTGTGCATGTTTCTACGCACAGATGTCGCTTTATCCACTTGCTGGGATACTCTGTACCGGCGCATTCTAGTGCTCTTTCCACAGCTTGCAAGCCAACCATGGGAAGGTATTTCGCGTATTAAACATTTAAAATACTGTAACAGTCTACTCATTGAGACGTCTACTTTTATGTTAACAGTTTAACCCAGTAAGACAAGTAATAAAGTTAACAACCGTGGGTTTTTATTAAGGCAGCTTGACTGACGGAACGTAAATATGCGTAATGTTTTTGATCTAGTATTTAAGAAAGAGAGCACTTTGCGACTTCCAACGAACCTTATTCATGATTTCAAATAACATTAAACTAATGCAAGGTTTCCTATAACTAATTTTCGGTGCCCTCAGTTACTCCCACATAATTTCTGTCTCACTGACCTCTGAACAGAATGATAACCGCAGACCTCTCGATGATCACCCGCTATTTCAATACCATTATTGCTACATCTTTCATCAGTTCCGTCTGAAATCTGCATAATAACCGACAATTAGATGAATGTTACGTTTTATCGACTTCAGCTGGCGTACCCCTTCACACATTAAAAAAAAAAAACCCTAAATGTAAGTATACATTGGAACAATCGGTTTAATGACCAACTTTCCTGATAACAATGTAACATGGAGCAGAATGAGGCAATAATGCACAGTTAGTAAACAATAATTTTTAATTATGAAAGGAATAAATCCAAACGAGTTTATCACTGGTCATGAGAAATGATAATGAGTTGATGTGTCTCACCCATTATCTTAAGGACATTTAATTTTGCTTGCCGTTCTTCACTGTTGAGTACACTACACTCGTCTTTATAATATGTATTGTAGTGTCTTTCAATTGAAAACTTACGCTGGCCGCCTATTATTCGGCGGCATAGCAAACACTGTGAGTTTTCACCAACGGCTACAAAAAAGAATTGCAGTTCCCAGTAATTTTTAAACGACTGAGAACATAGATCTGCCGTCCTTTGCTTTCCCACAGTACCTGCCTTTTCTCAGTACTTCTCTGTTAAGGTTACGGTTACCAGGGGTAAACGAGACTGGGTATGTTGCGCTCTTGCTTGTACCACATAAACATGGAAGTGGAGCCGCCGTCGTTCATTTAGGACACATGTCTAATAACAGATGTCGCTGTCGCACACGGGCGCACATGTGCAGCACTTCCGAACGTCTGCACACTGTGCAGCGTTTGGCCGGCCCTGGTCTTGAGCGTCGGCGCGTGTGAGGTCGCCACGTCAGTCCAGTGGGCCGCGCCGTATAGCGAAGGGTAGTGGCTTCGCGGCCGACACGAGAGCAACAGGAGTCAACCCACGACATTGGTCTGACCGGTGCGAGCTGCGACGCCTTGAGACGGGAGATAGGCGCGCCTTCATGCGTCCGTTGAAGCGGCTGGCAGCGGACGGTTCGGGAGAGCGTTTTGGGGGTGCTGCGCCAGGTCTTCTCGAGGCATTGCGGTTTATTAGAAGTTAAGTGATTCGTGATATGTCGTTTCATTTACTCGTTAAATTCTACTTGTTTTCTTGGTTAGTCTCTCGTCCCCAGCTTGCTCGTCTGTCTCTCGTCCGCATTTGTTAGGCAGTTAGTGTCTGTCTGTCTGTCGGTCGGTCTGCCGTACGTTAATAGCTGCCTCTGTCATGTTTGTCGGATTCGGTGTTAACGAATTTATTGCTTGGAGTGTAACGGCCGAATTCCTGAAATGTGTTTTTATCTTGCCTATCATCTTGAGAGGCGGTATATGTTTAATGTAGAGCATGTTTGTATATTTAATGTAAGACTGCATTTCATGGGTTTTTATTTAAATGGTCATTTTAGTACATAAAGTTGCCACCCTTCCACCGTAAGAGTTTTTTTTTAAAAAATCAAGTTGCACCTTCGCTGACAAGTTAATCTTTTAATTTTAGTGTTTTGTACCATTTCCGTCGCTCCTACGGGGTGCATAGTTTGTGTGTTTGTGTGAGTTGTTAAAATTTTTAGTTTAAAGTAATCTCGTGTGTTGCAGATTTGCACCAGTGTAGTCTTTCAGAGGTTGTTGTGAGCGGTCGTGACTACGGCCGTGTCAAAAGGGAGCGGCAAGGTTCTCAGCCCGAAAGCTCATACTGTCAAAATTTGTTCTTTCTGCCTCTGAATAAATTGTAGCTTGATATTTAGAGGGTGCTTTCTGATTATAATTTTAAATCTGTTTTAAAAAAAGGGCTTTTAGGAATAAAATTTTCATTTACTGAAAGAAATTTAATTTGTTTTAATCAGTTATCCACTGGCAACTACTTCGACGCTCACGTAGTGTGATTAAATGTGTTAATGTTCTTGATGAATCGCCAGTAAATAAAGTAAATTCTTAAGAATAGGTTTTGAAAGTAAATTCACGGTTCAGGCGTATTGATCTGATGTTGAGTTATCTCCTCTGACATGCTTATGATGTCGCAAGTGTTTAATGTAATTCTTTTCAACCGCACGGGCTAACCTCTAATATCGACCAAGCTGCAACTGCGTGAGATTCCCCAAACGCTTGCAGAATGCAGGTAAAGTGATTTGCCTTGCAAGCGTGCTACAGCTCTGGGAAGTTTATGCGTATTTGGGTATCCAACATCCACTTGACAGGGATTAAGAGGCATAACATTAACTTTAAAAAACTGTATAAATTTGCCTTAAACTTGGCTACGTGAATGGAAAGACTAGAGCTCCGGACCAAATAAATGAGTGGTATTTGCGATAAACTGAAAGCCTGATATATGTTTGTGATGTCCTTAGGTTAGTTAGGTTTAACTAGTTCTAAGTTCTAGGGGACTAATGACCTCAGCAGTTGAGTCCCATAGTGCTCAGAGCCATTTTTTTTGAAAGCCTGATACACATTACATCTATTTCCTGTATACATGATTCCTTTTACTTTTTGTTTAAGAACTTTATGTTGGACACAAACATCTTGCAGTGGTTAACATTCTCGAAAGCGGCATTCGACAATTAGGCCGAACAAACATTCACTGTGTTCTGTCGTCATCATTATTATTCACTACGTACAACAGCCAGTGCCGGTCCCAAGCCCGGATAAAAGAGGAGGGTTCGGCGTTGGGCTAACAACCCAATACTGTAAAAAAATTCCTTGTTACGAAACACAAACTTGCCTCGGACATGGATGTATACAATGGAATACGAAAACTGCAAAGGAAAAACGGTATACGATTTAGAAATTTTAATTTTGGATCTTGGAATGTTCAGAGCCTGCATAGACCAGGAACCACCCAGACTAGGGTCTCAGAAATTAAGCGATATAAACTGGATCTGGTGGCGGTACAAGTGACAAGATGGCTGGGAGGGGGAACTCACAAAGAGGATGGATGCACACTGTTCTACGGCGGATGCGTAGATGAACACTAATTCGGCACTGGTTTTGTAAAACACAACAAAGCAGCAAATTCGGTGAAGGAATTCCAAGCTGTTAACAAGACAATACCCTACATAGTTTGGAAACCATGTGTCAGACATCACATTCATCAATGTTCATGGCCTAACTGAGGATCAAACAGATGAGGAAAAGGAAGAGTTCTGTGAGCAACTAGAACAAACAACTGAGAGTACACCAACCAGAAATATCAGGATAGTGCTGGCATATTTTAATGGAAAAGCAGGAGAAGAAAAATTCTACGTACTAACTATAGGAAGGCACAGTTTGCATGATGAGACTAGTGAGAACGGTCAGCGGATGATCAACTTAGCTATCTCAAAGAACCTGAGAGTAAGTTCGACTTACTTCGAACACAAAAGAATACATAAGGCAACATGGTGCTCACCAGGCAGATCACATCTTGGTGGACCAGCGCTACAGCCACAGAGTCATTGAACTTCAGGTCGTATAGAGAAGCCGACTGCGCGTCAGACCACTTCCACACTGTGTGCAGGCTTAGACTCATGTTCACCTACATGCATAAGAAGAAGGGGACACTAGAACCTGCTTTGAATGTTGAAAAACTACGAGAAGGTGCCTTTAAAGAACAATATGCTATAGAAATCAAAAACCGTTTTGAAGTCCTAGAGACCCTAGAAGCAAGAGAGAACGTGGAGGAAAGGCAGAAAGGAATAAAGACCATGGAACTAAGTGTAACGGAGGATATACTGGGAAGAAAGAAGATAATGAAGAAGAGGAAATAGTTCAACGAGACGTACCAGAAGGCTACAGAAAAGAGAAGGAAGACGAGGGAGAAGTGGCTAGCTGACAGGGAGAATGAGCAGAAGGGAGACAAAGCGAATTCTAAGAGCAGAGAAGAGATTATATCTAGCCAGTTTGCTAGAACAAGTTGAGACAGAGAGACAAAACAAGATATGCCTAATATACGAGAAGGGTAGCAAAATGGAATGCTTGTTGAATGTATCGTATAAGGTGCTGTCCATAATTATCCTCAGAAAATTGCAACCATTCGACCAAACCGATCGACAATAGATCACATTTTCACACTAAAATAATTTTTTGAAAAATACTGGGAGCATAATACAGATATCTACAGCCTGTTCATCGGTTTTCAACCTGCACATGACAGCATCCACAGGAATAACATATACAATGCTATGCGTGACTTCAGAATCCCTGAGAAGCTAGTGAGAATGGTGCAAGCTTGTATGGAAGGGTCAAAGGCAGCAGTACGTTTCCGAGGAGCCACATCAGAAACATTTGAGATTGAGACAGGCCTCAGACAAGGGGATGCTCTCTCATGTGTTCTGTTCAATGTCATCTTAGAGAAAGTAAGAAAAGAGTGTAGGCAACAGGAGTCGGCTGGAGTAGAGATGAACGCTAACTTGAACCGTCTCGCATATGCAGATGACATAGTACTATTAAGTGAATAAAAGCACGAGTTGAAAGAAATGTACCAGAAAATGGACAATTATGCACAGAAAGTAGGGCTCAAAGTGAATCGAGACAAAACAATTAGGAAGAAGACAAGAGCAGGAAGAATTTCTTGAGATAGATGGCAAGAGGTTCAAGAGAGCACACCAGTTCAAATACTTGGGATCTTGGTTTACCACGGACAACAACATAAAAATGGACATCAAGAAAAGAATAGCAGTGGGAACGAAATGCATGCATTCCCTCAGAGAGAGGCTCGGCTCTAAATCGATCTCAGTGAACACTAAGATGAAAATCTACAACACAGTGATATGCGCAGCAGTAATGTACGGTTCAGAAACATGAAGCATGACTAAGCGAGAAAAGGAAAAACTATTGATATTTGAAAGAAGAGTAATGAGGAGGATAGGGGGACCAGTTTTAGATAATGGAGGATGAGGAAAAACGAGGAAATCTACCTTCTGATACGACAACCAACTATCCTACAGAAGATAAGGAGCAAAAGTTTACAGTTGGTGGGCCATGTTGCCCGTATGCCAGATGGAAGACAGGCGAAGATGGCACTAGAGGGGAAACCAAACACCAAACGCCCCATTGGACGACCGAGGCAGCGCTGGATGGACGACGTGGCGAATGACCTAGCACCCCTGGGAATTGAAGACACCTGGAGGAACCGGGCACAAAACAGGAAGGAATGGAGGCAGTTTGTGGAAGCAGCGCCTGATCTGCAGGGCCTGTGATCGCTGGATATCTATCTAAGTACACAAAAAGACAACGCAAACGATATACGAAAATTGTTCCATGGACGTCTATCTTACCGCTTTAGTTCCATCAGCAACAGGAGGACGAGCAGACAGGCTTTTTACTGTTTATTTAGACAGACATATTTTTAAAGAATTCTGCCTCGGACACAAGCCTGTTATTGCCACCGGCCTCTTTTGCTATCTACACTCCTGGAAATTGAAATAAGAACACCGTGAATTCATTGTCCCAGGAAGGGGAAACTTTATTGACACATTCCTGGGGTCAGATACATCACATGATCACACTGACAGAACCACAGGCACATAGACACAGGCAACAGAGCATGCACAATGTCGCCACTAGTACAGTGTATATCCATCTTTTGCAGCAATGCAGGCTGCTATTCTCCCATGGAGACGATCGTAGAGATGCTGGATGTAGTCCTGTGGAACGGCTTGCCATGCCATTTCCACCTGGCGCCTCAGTTGGACCAGCGTTCGTGCTGGACGTGCAGACTGCGTGAGACGACGCTTCATCCAGTCCCAAACATGCTCAATGGGGGACAGATCCGGAGATCTTGCTGGCCAGGGTAGTTGACTTACATTTTCTAGAGCACGTTGGGTGGCAGGGGATACATGCGGACGTGCATTGTCCTGTTGGAACAGCAAGTTCCCTTGCCGGTCTAGGAATGGTAGAACGATGGGTTCGATGACGGTTTGGATGTACCGTGCACTATTCAGTGTCCCCTCGACGATCACCAGTGGTGTACGGCCAGTGTAGGAGATCGCTCCCCACACCATGATGCCGGGTGTTGGCCCTGTGTGCCTCGGTCGTATGCAGTCCTGATTGTGGCGCTCACCTGCACGGCGCCAAACACGCATACGACCATCATTGGCACCAAGGCAGAAGCGACTCTCATCGCTGAAGACGACACGTCTCCATTCGTCCCTCCATTCACGCCTGTCGCGACACCACTGGAGGCGGGCTGCACGATGTTGGGGCGTGAGCGGAAGACGGCCTAACGGTGTGCGGGACCGTAGCCCAGCTTCATGGAGACGGTTGCGAATGGTCCTCGCCGATACCCCAGGAGCAACAGTGTCCCTAATTTGCTGGGAAGTGGCGGTGCGGTCCCCTACGGCACTGCGTAGGATCCTACGGTCTTTGCGTCGCTGCGGTCCGGTCCCAGGTCGACGGGCACGTGCACCTTCCGCCGACCACTGGCGACAACATCGATGTACTGTGGAGACCTCACGCCCCACGTGTTGAGCAATTCGGCGGTACGTCCACCCGGCCTCCCGCATGCCCACTATACGCCCTCGCTCAAAGTCCGTCAACTGCACATACGGTTCACGTCCACGCTGTCGCGGCATGCTACCAGTGTTAAAGACTGCGATGGAGCTCCGTATGCCACGGCAAACTGGCTGACACTGACGGCGGCGGTGCACAAATGCTGCGCAGCTAGCGCCATTCGACGGCCAACACCGCGGTTCCTGGTGTGTCCGCTGTGCCGTGCGTGTGATCATTGCTTGTACAGCCCTCTCGCAGTGTCCGGAGCAAGTATGGTGGGTCAGACACACCGGTGTCAATGTGTTCTTTTTTCCATTTCCAGGAGTTTATATGGACTTAGTAACTTCACAGCACCACCAGCAATAGTCTGTTCATATTCGAGTAAGTATCTGAAGAAATAGTTCACACAGTCACGTATGAACTCTGCTGATAAATTTTTCATAGACTGATTGCCTCGTGTAGTGAGACCACACGCCGTATTGCAACCAGACTCCACTGACACTCGCCACTGCGATTAAGAGCAGCAACAGTAAGAATACATCTATGACACGTTCATCATTTAGGGACGAATCAATGTGGTAAAACAAAGAGACACAAAGAATTTGCTTTGATGCCTAAATGTTTAACATAAGAATTTTTAACATCGTGCAGCCCCATCACCAACTGTGGTAATTAAACATATGACACGTGAGCCTCAGTTGCAAATAGAAACCAATCTTTACCTAGGTTTCAGCCAAAGTAATTTGGCCTTCTTCAGAAGCTATTGACACTGAACTGGAAAATGAATCTTCTAATAGATCTATGAATTATTTAGACCTATATTTGGCAATAGAGGACAACGGTATTAGATTTAATATCTTTCGGAAAAATACCTTTTCCGATAATATCATCCCAGCCGACTCTACACAGCCCCAATCCCACAAAATGGCCTTCTTCCATTCTTGCATACACCGAGCGGTCGCCATTCCTCTTTCAGCAGACGCAATGGAGAACGAGTTACAAACCCTAGAAGTTATCGCCTATAATAATGGATAGAAACCAGAAATTTTGAGACAGCTCTTTAACAAGAAAACAGGTAAAAAAACTGCAACATCATCTAGACTAGGTGTCGCACCAGAGGATAACTCCACTAGCTTCATTTCTATTGCCTCCGTAGGCAAAGCATCTATGAAATAGGACGATTCTTAAAGAGCCACGACTTTAAGATTGCATATTCTACGAATAACAGCCTCAAAAAGAACTTGGTCCACTCGTTAAAGAATACTAATGACAAATTATCTCGTTCTGGGGCGTACAAAATCACCTGTAGTGACTGCCCGAGTTATTACATCGGCCAGACAGGGAGAGCGCTCTCAGCTGGCTATAAAGAACATACACCCACGAAAAGTGGTGATGGCACGCGTGGCTCGACTTTTGCCGAGCTCCTTGTTCAACTGGCCCATGCTCCCAATCCACCAAATAACACAGAGCTATTAAATCGCGAGGTTAAAGGCACTAGTCTTGACATCCTTGAGGAGTTGAAAATCTTTAAAACACGTGTTGCTTGCTAAAGAAAATCAACTTAATGACCAGCTACAACTCAGAAATAAGAAATTTTTCGAAGGTTTTCACCTTTGCTTTACCGGCCACGATGTTACGTTGCCTTTGCAGTCGCCGACGCCTGACTCTACTTTTAGTCGAATAGTAATGTATTCAAAATTGAGGAATAATTTTGCCGAGTAATAGCTAGTCTTTCTTATGGGCTCCGAATCCGTTTATAGGGTTCACATTCTCCTCAGAAGTAAGTTCGGTTACATATTGCGCCATTAACAGTTTCAATATTTATATTAATCCAATTCCTAACGTAAAGGTAGCTACTGTTAGGCATCTATACTTCCACGCGCACACGCGCATGACCATCAGCGGTGCTCGGTACACAGCTGCTCGCTGCGATTAGTTCCGGCGCAGCTGTCGCGGCCTACTAGTCTCGTCCTCGCAGTGGGGCCTGCTGTTTCTCTTCAGCTGAGTAATGTAGATTTATGACTGGGTACTACGGTGCTACAGTTGTGTACTTGACATGGCCAAACTTTGGCATGCAATAGTTTAGTGTCACTGGCTTCTGAAGAAGGCCAAATTATTTTGGCTGAAACGTAGGTAAAGATTGGTTTCTATTTGCAACTGAGGCTGATGTGTTATATGTTTAAATGTTTAATCTCTTCCACTTCCATATCATAAAAAACTGTAGCGTATCACTTCTTAACCATTTTAACGAGTTCTTCTATGCTGTGGGGTAGCAAGTCTCGTCTGCTTATGGCAGGCGAGCTGCGCGGACTTACGCTGCATGCATGTCCGAAGGGAGTCTGCATCATAATTCGTAACAACACAGTGTAATGTTATGTGAGCCACACTGCCCTTTTTTTAAACTAATTTGTGCCTGATTTTATTCCGAGAATCTTAGTAATGTATTTCAATACCGTAAATGTAAATGTGATTCAAAAAGTACTTGCAGTGAAGTGAAGAGCAGCTGGACAGCAAGAAACTCTTTAGCGCGCAATCCCGCAACGATAGTAGTTGTGAATCTTTGAGTACGGACTCTAAAAAAAAAGACGATTGATTTATTACAAAAAGAAAGAGGACTGTTAATCTGTATCTTGTGGAAAGAGGACGTGTTGCTAGGCCGTCGCTCAGAACGTATTGTTACATTTAATGAAAATTGATATTTTAGTGATAAAACCGAGTAAAGTACGTGTAAGAGTTGCCAAACATTTATGTATACAAATTTTCTGGAAGTGAAGAATAGAAATATATTGTTTTTGGAAAAGGAAGTGAACTTCATTGTCGTCGCCGTCTATTAATCGACAGAATTGTAAGGGTACGAAGTTCACTAAAATAAAGGAAAAGAAATGCATTCTCTATAGTTTTCATTCAATAAGTAACAACCTCTCATAATTTCTTAATTACAGTAATTGGATTATGTTCTTGTACAATAGTATGGTGTTGAAGTCCACTGATCAATTTTGATGTAGCAAGACGTGTAGTTTGAAGGAAGTTTGTGTGCCAAGCAATCTCCTTTTCTCACGAAAAGCAGATTGCTGTTTGATCTTATTTACTTACAGCAGTGGTCCCTTAGGTATGAAAAGCTACGAAAACTTAGGCTCAAAACTACCCGCAACACGGCCAAGTAACTAACAGAGTCGTATTTTAAACCCTAAAGAACAATAACTTCCTCCAAATTGTAATACGTCACCAACTGGTGCAGAAGCTGATCATTCAAGGAGGCAGCAACCAAAATTCAGGTACCAGTTACGACTTAAAGTAAAAATCTCAATCAAAAATCAATCTCCCTCTCTCTCCAAACACATATATACATATTCATATTATTAAGATAAAAGTCATTTTATAACAGGCTCTGCAATATTATATTTATCTGTCGACACCGTGCGCCGGCCGGCGTGGCCGAGCGGTTAAAGGCGCTACAGTCTGGAACCGCACGACCGCTACGGTCGCAGGTTCGAATCCTGCCTCGGGCATGGATGTGTGTGATGTCCTTAGGTTAGTTAGGTTTAAGTAGTTCTAAGTTCTAGGGGACTGATAACCTCAGATGTTAAGTCCCATAGTGCTCAGAGCCATTTTGTCGACACCGTGCAAGCAATTTTCAAATAAAATATCTTCCCTGTGTGGGAATATACACAGTGGATGTACGGTACTGGTTGTAGACTCATGGTTGACGGTATATGGAAATTTGGGTCTCGCCGTGAGTCGTGGTCGAATAGCCAAATGGTAGAGCGAGCGTCGTGGTAATCGGGACAGCAGGGTTCGAGTACGGATTCAGCACAAATTTTCATTGACGTCATTCCATTATACAGGAGATTGGTGAATAAACTTGGTGGAAAAGAAGTTGCTAGAACATGTTGTATATAACATTGATGTACCGATAGCATCCCAGTTCCGTAAGGACACTCTGAAATTTGCTTTTGATGACCACTATGCACGACCAATGCCTTTAGAAGTAGAGATGACTTTGCGAGATGTGGTAAAACTAAGCTTTCAGAAACGATCGGGATTCTCTTGTCGATAGTTAGTCGCACGGTCTACGTGAAGATGATAAGCACATAACGCTGTGAAAGAGCCGTAGCCTTAATGGAAGGACGTTTTAAATTCAAACACTGTAATGGAACGTGGGGGAGGTAACAGCAGAAACGACTGGATTCGAAATCAAGACTATAAGGATATCTGAACTTCTCTTCGGAGTGGCTATAGAGCAAATCAGTCAGTTTCAAACACATACGGCACCGCCCCGAGTAACACGTCGGAAAAATTGAGAAGTTTTCAAATCTTCCCTGTCCTAACGGTGTTATACAGGTTAAGATTGACCTCCAGTGACATGTACCCTCATATATTAACGTCTGTGGATGTAACGCGATAGTTTTTGTTTGAAGGGCAGCCACGAACGTGTTCAAGACGTGTGCGGTCTGAGTATGTGTGCAGAAGAGCGTGGCCCAGTTACCAGTGGGAGAAGCAGTCAGGGGGACGGCAACAAAACCTTTACAAGCCGAGGAAGAGGATATAGGAGTGAGAGCCACTGGAGGCCGCGTTGCACCGATGGACACGAATCACAAAGAGGCGACAGAATCATTCACTGAATCAGCGGACCGGCGGGCTACCAGCGATGGAGTAGAACAACTCAAAGGTCGCTGTTGAACATATCGGGCGACAGGAGTTGGAAGACCGAAGGCCCCTGAGCCGAGCACGCTCTCAGATGACGACGCGGGCAGACCGCAGCACTCACCACGAAAATAGAAAAAAAAAGCATCGGATACTGGCCCCGAAGACGTATCAAAAAGCAAGGGAAATGTCTGAAAGAGCAGAAAGGATCGTCCACACCCTGCGAGGAACATGGTACACGAAGACGAAACCCGCGACGTACCTTATCCGGCAGCCATCCCTGAGTCGGCCGAGAAAGAAAACCAGATAGAAGCGGACAGGAAACAAGGAACAACACTGAAGGGCTACCCGTGCAGCAATGCAGCGGCGAGAAGGCGCCGAGGTGCCTCAGAGCGACAGGCAGCTGGGCGGATGAAGTGGAATGTGGTCTGTCTGGTGAAGCCACGAATGAAGTAACGACAGTAGGTGTCAGAGGTTACATGGACGGGGCAATGACCTGCCGCTGTGAGAAAAACTAAACACCCGCTTCAGGAACACTCAGCCTCCCTCATGATGCCTGCACAAGCATACATCAATAATTACAGTAAAAGTAACAGCCTGAAACTCCAGACTTTATGTGACATGTCGTACGCCGCCGAGTTAGATGTTGTCCTACCGCAAGATGTGACGAACGTAGACCTCCGCAAGATTAATAGATATACAACTGTCACTCATCCAGAAACGGTACGAGACCTCGGGACAGCAGTACTTATACAAAGGAAGGAATAGTGGCGGAAGACGCGGAGTACTGACAACAGCCCGAGGTGTTGCGCTCATCGTACAGGACGCAAGCTTTACTAACATCTACGCCCTTTTCAATTTCTGCAGCAGGCGTAAACGGGTGGACGTTATGAAAGGAGAAATGTCCCCATTATTCGCTGGCAGTTACGACCACATTATCTTCGGGAATGACTACAATAGCGTCCTGGCCCGAAAGACCAGACGTCCCATTTTAACTACTGCCTGGAACTATAACGCGGGACCTGGGGGCACGTAAATGGCGCTGACCAGGATTTCCACACGTCACGAAGCACTCAGCAAGCACACTTGACCGCATTTACGTGACGCCAGCGTTAAGTCACAAACTTTTTCAGACAGAGATACGGACGACAGTTTTTTTTTTTTTGGCCACGTCGTGCACATTTGTACAATAAATCTCCAAAGACAAGGGACGTACTGTGGGATGGGATACTGGAAGTTGGATATCTTGCTCTTGGACGAACCGGAATGCCTTGAAACCTTTCACACGACATGGGCAGCTTATCAAAGAAAGTTTCCTCAAAATACCTCGGTGCTGGAGTGGTGCTTAAATTGTGCAAAACCGGCGATCAGGAAGGCCCTCATGATATACTCCAGTGAAAGAATGGAATGGTGCAACTGCGCGGTGAACTTCTATTTCCAGATCCTCCCTGACTCATTCCGGCCAGAGATCACTGTTCATCGACAGTAACCAGAAAATACAATGAGTAAAGGCCACGATTACGGCGTTAACAAGGAAAAATGTTACAAGGGTGACGGATTAGAGCACAACTTCCAAATAATGTCCAAAGTGAACAACCTTATGTGTATCAGGTGATTAGGGAGCGAAAGCGTAGCCGTAGGAAGCTCATCACTGAACTACCAACAGCGGTGACAGATGACTGCTGCTGCAACAGCAAGAGATTAAAGCTAAGCCGTAGAAATATTATGAGAAGCTTTACGCTCCTCCGCCTCATCAATGGGCAGCGATGGAAGAGCTACTGCTGGAAATAGCAGCAAGATCGACCACGTGGAGGAAATTAGCTTGCTGGCTGAATTGACGTAAGACAATGCACTAAAGAAAGGCCAGAATACAAATCTCCTGGCCCTGATGGATACCGGTGGAGCCATACCGCAGATTTAAACGTCAAATGTTACCGAAAGAAACATGCATATGC
Source organism: Schistocerca nitens (assembly GCF_023898315.1). Taxonomy (NCBI): domain Eukaryota; kingdom Metazoa; phylum Arthropoda; class Insecta; order Orthoptera; family Acrididae; genus Schistocerca; species Schistocerca nitens. The sequence continues at coordinate 1,163,651,293 of NC_064615.1, read as the reverse complement.
CAGGAATTGATGGACCCAGACCAAGGCATTGCATAAAAAGCGAAGGCATGATCATATCGCTTCCTAAAATGCCAAAGGGGGTATCGGCACAACATTACTGCCCAGTGACCCTCTTAAACAGTGTGGTCTAGGGGTAGCGTCTTTGATTCATGATCAAAAACGTTTTCGGTACGATTATCATCGGAGGCCGAAGACTTCCGGCAAAAGAAATCACCTTCTGCCAACGGCCTTGTCAAAGAAGGCGGACGAGCGAACAGGAAACTCTCTTGTCCTTGGGGTGGGAAACTTCCCCTAAATATGGAAGAATCAGCAATGATCACCGGCACGAGGATGCAGAAGGCAATGGAAACCACTGCATTTAAGACACGAACGTGTATACAGAGGACAGGTGGACTGCAATTGGAGAAGTGTCATGATGCTCACTCCATTGGCAAAAGATTCCGGAACAGTCCCCCATTCGGATCTCTGGGAGGGGACTGCCAAGTCGGAGGTCACCATGAGGAAAAGATTGAGTAATCAACGAAAAGATAACGTTCTACGAGTCGGAGCGTGGAATGTCAGAAGCTTGAATGTAGTAGGAACTAGAAAATCTGAAACGGGAAATGCAAAGTCTCAATCTAGATATAGTAGAGGTCAGTGAAGTGAAGTGGAAAGAAGACGAGAATTTCTGGTCAGATGAGGGTAGGGTAATATCAACAGCAGCAGAAAATGGTATAACGGGAGTAGGATTCGTTATGAGTAGGAAGCTAGGGCAGAGAGTGTGTTACTGTGAACAGTTGAATCACAGGGTTGTTCTTTTCTGATCTACATCAAACCAACACCGACATCGATAGTTCAGGTATACATGCCGACGTCGCAAGCTGAAGATGAACAGATAGAGAAAGTGTATGAGGATATTGAAAGGGTAATGCAGTATGTAAAGGGGGACGAAAATTTAACAGTCATGGGGGACTGGAATGCAGTTGTAGGGGAAGGAGTAGAAGAAAAGGTTGCAGTAGAATATGAGCTCAGGACAAGGAATGAGAGAGGAAAAAGAATAAATTGAGTTTGGTAACAAGTTTCAGCTAGTAATAGCGATTACTCTGTTCAAGAATCACAAGCGGAGGAGGTATACTTGGAAAAGGCCGGGTGATACGGGAAGATTTCAGATAGATTACATCGTGGTCAGATAGAGATTCCGATATCAGATACTGGATTGTAGGGTATAACCAGCATCAAATATAGACTCAGATCACAATGTAATAGTGATGAAGAGTAGGCTGAAGAATCAATATGCAAAGAAGTGGGATATGTAAGTACTCAGGAATGACGAGATACAGTTAAAGTTCTCTAAGGCTATAGATATAGTAATAAGGAATAACTCAGTAAGCAGTACAGTTGAAGAGGAATGGACATTTCTAAAAAGGGCCATCACAGAAGTTGGGAAGGAAAATATAGGTACAAAGAAGGTAACTGCGAAGAAACCATGGCTAACAGAAGAAATACGTACTTCAATTGATAGATGCTAGAAGTACAGAAATATTCTGGGAAACTCAGGAATACAGAAATACAAGTCGCTGAGGAATGAAATAAAGTGCACGGAAGCTAAGACGAAATGGCTGCAGGAAAAATATGAAGACATCGAAAAAGAAATTATTGTCTGTAGGACTGGCGCAGCATTCAAGAAAGTCAGAACCAACTTCGGTGTCATTAAAAGCAAGGGTGACAACATTAAGAGTGCAACGGGAATTCCACTGTTAAATGCAGGGAAGGGAGCCGATAAGTGGAAAGAATACATTGAAAGCCTCTATAAGGGGGAAGATTCGTCGTGATAGAAGAAGAAACAGATTTAGAAGACATAGCGGAGCCAGTATTAGAATCAAAATTTAAAAGAGCTTTGGAGGACTTAAGATCAAATGAGGCAGAAGGGATAGATAACATTCCACCAGGATTTCTAAAATCATTGAATGAAGTGGGAACAAAACGACTACTCACGTTGGTGAGTAGAATGTATGAGTCTGGCAACATAACATCTGACTTTCGGAAAAGCATCATTCACACAATTCCGAAGACGGCAAGAACTGACAAGTGCGAGCATTATCGCACAATCAGCTTCACAGCTCATGTATCCAAGTTGCTTACAAGAATAATATACAGAAGAATGGAAAAGAGAATTGAGGATGCGCTAGCTGAAGATCAGTTTGGATTTAGGAAAGGTAAAGGCACGAGAGAGGCAATTCTGATGTTACAGTTGATAATGGAAGCAAGACTAAAGAAAAATCAAGACACGTTCATAGGATTTGCCGACCAGTGTAAAATGGTTCAAGATGTTCGAAATTCTGAAAAAAGAAGGGGTAGGTTATAGGGAGAGAAGGGTAATATACAATATGTACAACAGCCAAGAGGGAATAGTAAGAGTGGACGACCAAGAACGAAGTGCTCGTTTTAAAAACGCCTTTCGCCCCTACTGTTTAATCTGTACATCGAGGAAGCAATGATGGAAATAAAAGAAAGGTTCAGGAGTGGAATTAAAATTCAAGGTGAAAGGATATCAATGATACGATTCGCTGATGACATTGCTATCCTGAGTTAAAGGAATTACGTGATCTGCTGAATGGTATGAACAGTCTAATGAGTACAGAGTATGGATTGAGAGTAAATCGAAGAAAGACGAAGGTACCGTAAACAAGGGCTAGTTTGGCCCACTTTTGAACAATTTCATACGATTTACCCTTCAAAGAAATCATTTTTTACTTAATTTAAGTTCTGGTAACCTTTTTATACAACTATAACATCTTGTATTTTAGATGCTGCACACTTTTTAAACTAAACTTTTTCTATTTTTTTAAATTTTTTGATTTTGGGTCAATGTTACCCTAAGGATAGGGTAACTTTGACCCAAGGTAGTTTTTCAGTAGAAAAAGTGTGGTATAAAGGCAAGTGACAAAGAAAGACCTGGGTATTTAAAAACACACGTTATTAATGATTATAGTAATATTTTACACCATGTTAAAAATACATAGCTAAGTCAAAGTGTAAAAAAATTTGTAAAAGTTCAAGTTTAAAAAAAAAAGGAATTTTAATGTTTAAATGAAATCAACCTTAAAAAGGCCTCTTTTTACGAGCTTTGGTGGCTGAATAACTTTTACAATGTCACAGCACTGGTAAAATAACGTATCCTTTTCTTGGGGCCACTTCCAAAATTTCTTGCTCGGCGCCATACAGTCCACTGTCGCTCCCTCCTCTGTCACAGAGAGCACCAACCTTGGGAATCGGAGTCCGTTCGAATGAACAACAACAAATTTGTCCTTTTCTACAAGTTCCTTCAAGTCTTCATTGCTTCCTTTGGGTCTTCAGCATTTGCAGTTGGGAAGGTTGTACTGGGTCTTGAATCGTCTAGGTTAATTGGTTTATCTGGTTCACTGACACTAAAAGAGTCTTCATCTCTGCTGGAAAGATCCAGGTCACTGTGATATGAGGAAACTAAGCTGAAATTGTAATCATCGTCAATTTTTGATGAAAGGCTTGGCGATCTTTTACCCCTTCTTTTCTTTTTGTTTCCATCTATTGTTTCCAGTTTCTTCTTTTCCTTACAATTTTTTCTGGTTTTTCAAAGCTTCTTTTACTTTCTTTCTCACGTCTGTTTCATTCTGCTGTTTTTGTTGATACTGAATGACTTCAAATGAAGATATTTTGTTGTTTGCGGCCGAACAACTTCTTGTATTTTTTCCTTAAGGTGTTTGATAAATGTTTGTCTTATTAAATCAAGGTTAACAGAAGCATTGTATGATGGCAATCGCTTGACAATCTCTTCTTTGCTTATTCCAGCCATTTTAAATCCAGCAAAAAGATTATCCAGTACATTCGACTCTATGCTGTGTAAGGCCTTTTTAACAATCTTGGGAAAATGTCTTTTGATAGCGTGGATGCAGCTTTGCCACTGTCTGATTGCTTCCACTCAGTAAGAACTTGTCTCCATTTCATTTTGAGAGGGCTGAAGTCAGCTAAATCAAGTGGCTGTCTTAAATGCGAAGAGTTCGGAGGCAGACAGACGAGTTGGATGTTGTTCTCTACACAAAGTTTAAGAACATTCACACTTATAGTTTCGACAAGAAGAGAATAGAAGCTTTCGAAATGTGGTGCTACAGAAGAATGCTGAAGATTAGATGGGTAGACCACATAACTAATGATGAAGTATTGAATAGAATTGGGGAGAAGAGGAGTATGTGGCACAACTTGACAAAAAGAAGGGACCGGTTAGTAGGACATGTTCTGAGGCATCAAGGGATCGCAAATTTAGCATTGGAGGGAAGCGTGGAGGGTAAAAATCGTAGAGGGAGACCAAGAGATGAATACACTAAGCAGATTCAGAAGGATGTGGGTTGCAGTAGGTACTGGGAGATGAAGAAGCTTGCACAGGATACAGTAGCATGGAGAGCTGCATGAAAACAGTCTCTGGACTGAAGACCACAACAACAACATGTGAACTGAGATTGTCACCGATTACTACTTTTTTGCCTTCTTATTTTTCTAGAACAGAAAGTAGATGTGTTGAAAACCAATCCTCAAAAGTTACACCATCAGCCCATCGTTGTTTTGTCCTGTTATATTGCGCCCCTTCAGGGCTGTTTTCAGTCCACATACTCCATAAATGCTCTCCTTTATATAGAACATAAGGAGGCAACGAGTCACCATTGGCATTACCACAGAACGTGACACCTATGTTAGATTTGGTGTGATTCATTATCCGTTCTGGGAACTTGCAGCGTCTCCTACAAATCACTTTTTTTCTTTCCAGGGTCATCTGACATACAAGTTTCGCCGTAGTTATAAATTTTATCTGGCGATACATCATTGACCGCCTCTTTCAAATTGTCAATGTACTCTGTTATTATTTTTTCATCAATCTGAGCTCGATTTCGTTTGATATTAGACGAAAACTTGACTGTCAATTGAGGGTGTCTCTTTAAGAATGACTTAACCCAGTCACGACCCGGAACATTGTTACAAAAACATTGTACAGTTTTCCCTTGTCTAGTTAGGAAGGATTTTACGACGTACCTCAAATCAGGTTCATCTAGTGGGAAACAATATTCACACATTTTTTCGATATAACTAGCAAAAGCTAATTCTTCTTCTTGCGAAAATACTTTAGGGTGGCCTGGGGAACGTGAAAATGCATTCTTCACCTTGTTTTAAATAGTGCTTTGGGGTATTCGGAAATGTTCAGCAGCCTGCCTTTGTGTCATTTCACCAGATCGGAAGGTTTCTAATTAAGTTTGAAGATGTTCGTTGCTGTAGTCAGCATATTTTCGGCTTCCAGGAAGATGTGTGTAGTTGTAGGGCATCCTGAACAAACTGAAACCAAACACATGCAACAGAAATACAGTATATGCACTACCAGTACCCAATTTGCAAGCTATTTGTAGAACTTTACTGCTAAATATAACGGGCTTATAAAAGTACTTTGGCCCCAAAAAAAAAAAAAAAAAAAAAAAAAAAAAAAACTGAGCCACAGTAGGTCATACTTTACAGTTTACCAGAACTGATTTACAGATATATGAAAATGGGAAGACATGTTGTGTTTTGCAGAGTTCTAACTACAGCACGACATAAACAACTAAAAAGAGTTCTAAAAAACGTACATTAGAAGTTCCTGACGTAATGTGTTTTCTGCAGAAAGAAGTATTTAAAGTTAAAATTCCACGTGTTTATACTAGACACACAACTTGTGTTGCTGCATCCTAGCGACAAACCAGGGAATCACTTGAACTATCAGGCAGCTTGATTGATGGTACCACCTAGCGGAATCAACACAAGCTATTTCAGATACTGCCACAAATCGCTCAATAGAACTTGTTTCATTTTATCTTGCTTTTGGGCCAAAGAAGGCCCCTAGTGTCAAAGTAGCCCGTGTTTACGGTAATGAGAAGTACTAGAAATGAGAACAGTGAGAAACTTAAAATCTAGATTGATGGGTACGAAGTAGATGAAGTTAAGTAATTCTGCTACCTAGGCAGTAAAATAAGCAGTGACGGATGGAGTAAGAAGGACATCAAAAGCAGACTAGCAATGGCAAAAAGGGCATTACTGGTCAAGAGAAGTCTACTAATATCAAATATCGGCCTTAATTTGAGGAAGAATGTGCGTCTGGAGTACACCATTGTATGGTAGTGAACCAAGGACCGTGGGAAAACCGGAACAGAAGAGAATCAAAGCATTTTAGATGTGGTGCTAGAGATGAATGTTGATAATTATGTGGACTGATAAGGTAAGGAATGAGGAGGTTCTGCGCAGAATCGGAAAGGAACATGTGGAAAACACTGACAAGGAGAGGGGACGGGATGATAGGACATCTGTTCAGACATGAGGGAATGACTTCCATGGTACTAGAGGGAGCTGTAGAGGGCAAAAACTGTAGAGTAAGACAGAGATTGGAATACATCCAGCAAGTAATTGAGGACGTAGCTTGCAAGTGTTATTCTGTGATGAAGAGGTTAGCACACGAGAGGAATTCGTGGTGGGATGCATCAAACTAGTCAGAGGATTGATGACAAAAATAAAAAAAATTAAAACATAAACAGTGGCTACCAGGTACTTGCTAGGATTGTATCTGGGAGTCTATAACTGGTTATGAACACAGTTACAGCCACAGTACAAACAAATGCCGGTAGAGACCGTCTCATTCACGAAACGCTGTATGATTATTGTGATATAATAGCTATAGCTGGCGCTTGTTGGATCCTGTGCACCGAGGTTACACTGTATGCTGCCCTGAATGGCAAGTGTGTCATGTTGTAGTAGTATTGGCCTATTTTATCGATCTTCTTTGGATGGAAACTTGTACTTAAGGGACAAACAAATGATTTTCAAGTCCCTATGTTTAGCCTGCTTCACATTACAGGTATGTCATGGGAGTAGTATCAGTCCACATTATTGAACTGTACTGCAGGAGCTCCATGTGCTGATGAAGATGGCTGAGGTGAGATTGAGGTGGTTAGAAGATGGGTAGGGTATGGACAGAGCGAGGAGGAGGGGAAAGCTGACAAAGGAGTGGGAGATGCACGAGGCTGGTGGAAGTTGTAGAGAGGTAGTAAGCAGGTGGAAAAGAAAGAGGGGATGTGGGGATGGAAAGGGTGGCATATATGCTCAGAGGGAGGGGGGAGGAAGATATGGTGAAAGAGAGAGGAAATAGACAAAGAGAGAGGGAGGAGGAGATGAAGAGACAGAGAAATGGGGAGTAAGAGGCAGATAGAGATTGGAAGATGAGGTGGACGGACGGAGGGAAGAATAGGTGGATACAGAGAGGGGAGGAGGACGTGTGTTCAGTATATGCGTCAAATGCATACAAGGGTGAAGCTACGGGGAAAAGGCTAGCTATTCTATAACAGTACGAAACAGACATAGCTCACTTATTGGCGCAGCTGTCGTAACTTGTGGGCTACTGCACGTTGGAGACTACGTGATACTTGGGTGAATCAATATACTAAACAGGTGATGTGTCGACATTAGTTACTACACATTAGCCGGCCGAAGTGGCCGTGCGGTTAAAGGCGCTGCAGTCTGGAACCGCAAGACCGCTACGGTCGCAGGTTCGAATCCTGCCTCGGGCATGGATGTTTGTGATGTCCTTAGGTTAGTTAGGTTTCACTAGTTCTAAGTTCTAGGGGACTAATGACCTCAGCAGTTGAGTCCCATAGTGCTCAGAGCCATTTGAACCATTTACTACACATTCATAAAGTAAGGAATGAAGTTTGCTATTCATAACGCGTAGGCTTTCACCTGCGGCGTCTTCAGTAGTTCCGGGAGGCCGTGGTCGATCTATAAAACTTCTTCTTCCTGGTGTTTCGTTACCAACTGCGGGCCACAGCCGGCCGCGATGGTCTAGCGATTCTAGGCGCTCAGTCCGGAGCTGCGCGACTGCTACGGTCGCAGGTTCGAACCCTGCCTCGGGCATGGACGTGTGTGATGTCCTTAGGTTAGTTAGGTTTAAGTAGTTCTAAGTTCTAGGGGACTGATGACCATAGATGTTAAGTCCCATAGTGCTCAGAGCCATTTGAACCATTTTTTTGCGGGCCACATCTTGCGAGGTGAGTCAACGACTGGCTGCCAGGCCGTAGAGGTCCCGTTTATATAGAGCGCATAGAGGGCACCACCATACGTCACGTGGGGCCGAGCGTAAGTCTATCTCTGACTAACGTCATTATTCTCGATTGAAGGTAACCTATTGTCACATCATTGGTGCAAACTCGACCGCCATATCTTATCTAACTTTAAACCTTCCTCTTTTCTACTAATTGTTGCATTTCTGAATGGAAAGGACAGTCAAATGAATACAGTATATGGATTGAGTGTAAATCGAAGAAAGACAAAAGTAATGAGAAGTAACAGAAATAATCACCATGATTGACGGTCACGAAGTAGATGAAGTTATGAAGTTAAGGAATTCTGCTACCTAGGCAGCAAAATAACTAATGACGGGTGGAGCAAGCAGGACACCAAAAGCAGACTAGCACTGGCAGAAAGGGCATTCCTGTCCAAGAGGAGGCTACTAGTGTCAAACATAGGCCTTAATTTGAGGAAGAACTTTTCTGAGGATATACGTTTGAAGCACAGCATTGTACGGTAGTGAAACATGGACTGTGGGAAAACCGGAACAGAAGAGAATCGAAACATTTGAGATGTGGTGCTACAGACGAATGTTGAAAATTAGGTGGACTGATAAGGTGAGGAATGAGTAGGTTCTCCGGGGACAGGGCGAGGAAAGGAGTATATGGATAACACTGACAAGGAGAAAGGACAGGATGATAGGACATTTGTTAAGACATTGGGGACTGACTTCCATGGTACTAGAGGGAGCTGTAGAGGGCGAAAGCTGTAGAGGAAGACAGAGATTGGAATACGTCAAGCAAATAATTGAGGACGTAGGTTGCAAGTGCTACTCCGAGATGAAGAGGTCGGCACAGGAGAGAAATTCGTGGCGGGCCGCATCAAAGCAGTCTGATGACTCAAAAAAATTGTTAAATCCGCCACACGTTTATTTCTGTATCATTACAGACTGTCTTTTGTCTAGTCATTCGTGGAAGTGCACTAGTACACGGCTGGCCTCCTCTAACAAACCTGACACATGTGCAGTTGTCATCACTATTGTATGAAAAATAAGACATGTGCAAGTGTGAATGCGTCAGCAAGTCTCAACAGGTGTGAGTCCTTGATCACTAATCGTTCATACGCGTCTTAACACGGTACTCCTGACGCCACGTGCGTATGACGAGGAGGGAAGGGTGGGAGTAGAGGGTGTATGGACGGTAGTAGGGAAGGTGAATTGGGAGAATTTTAGGAAAGTGTGGTTCATCTGTAAAGGAGACCGCGTACACGACACTGGTGCGACCCACTGTTGAATACCCTTCGAGTATTCGGAATCTGAAAGAGGTCGGAGCAAATCAGAGAAGGGCTGCCAGATATGTTAGTGGTAGGTTCGAACAAGATGCAAGTATTACGGAGATGTTTCCGGAACTCACTGGAGAGAAAGCGACATTCTTTTCGAGGAGCACTACCATATTGAGAAAATTTGGAGAACCGGAATTTGCAACTGACTGCAAAACGATTATAGTCACGCCGATGTACATTTTGCATAAGGAACACAAATATAAGATTAGAGAGATTAGTGCTCGAACGGAGGCATATACTGTAGATAGTCGCTTCCCCCTCGCTCTGTTTGCGAGTATTACGGGAAAGGAAATGACTGTTAGTTGTACTAGGTACCCTGCGCCACCCACCATACAGTGGCTTACACAGTATGTATGTAGATGTAGAAGTGTAGGTGCGGTCGAAACGTTTTGCGGTATCATCTAAGTGAGCCTCACCACTTTTTCCGTCTTCTGTGAGACGATTTTTCCTTCATTTTCACTACCGACTATGCGTTTCGTGTTAACTGCACAAGTTTCGAAGACTGGTTTTTGAAGTGAAATCTGTGTATACCATTTCATTTCACAAATAAGATTAAAAACTTTAATAAAGAGGATTTCACTGTAGTCCAGAGCGCAATAGAATCTGTGCTCTGTTTATACGGCACAGAAGGGACTTAATAAAAGGCGGGTCCAGATTTCGCGTATCGGCAACGCACACGCTCCTGCCTTGTATAAGCGCGTTACTGGCGGCCCTGAGGCTGCCAAAGTACGCCTCATATTGGTCTCACATTCCTTCAGCGGAGGAGCACTTCTCTCATTATGGGAGTAACGAGCAATGTTCATTCTGCGATGGAGTCTCCCAACAGCGTAGTGATGATACGGTGGTGATAGCAACTGTATGGTGGTACGACTGTTTTGGCTAATAGCGTGTACACCTATCTAGTAGACATCCCTTTGAAATCATAAAACGTAGAAGAAGAAGGAACGAAATTGGTGTGAATGTTCTTGTCTGGCCCGTCATTATTTATAAATAGCTTAAGGCTAGTGTAAGAGAAAAAATTAAATAAATGAATTATTACATAAGCATAAAACTTAAAAATAAAAAGAGACAACCGAACTACGAAACGCCGCAAATACATTTCACCTTTTTTATTCGGTTAATTTACTGTAAATAGACAGGTCTCGTAACGAGAATGAACATAATATAACACATCACGATGACCTTATGACCGAATAGGTCACTTAGTTCTTTTTTGTGGGAGCAGTGTCTTAGATTCTTAACAAAACATTGCAACCAGAAGTAACGGTATGACAGATGTAGCGAACCTTGTAAGCACAGATATACAAGGCACCAGAGACGTTAATCGGCGGCAAAGAGGTATGGCATGTGCATGGAAATATATCTATGGCTGCACAGTCGATCCACATGATGATATCGATGTATCAATGCACCGACGCAACGTCTTTGTCATTTTATTACAGAAATTGCGGATTCCATGGTTTATCCAAGCTGAAACCGGTACCCTACTCATACAATTATAATTGGCAGTGACTTCAATCTACCTTCCGTATCTTGACAAAAATACAGTTTCAGACCCTATTGTAGATAGAAAACCACTTCTGTAATTGTTCTAAATGCTTTTTTTAAAATTATTTTGAACAATTAGTTCACGAGGCCATTGAAATTGTAAATGGTTACGAAAACACACTTCACGTCTTAGCCACAAATAATCCTGAGCATCACGACGGATACAGGGATTAGTGAACACACAGTCATAGCGAGGCTCAATTCCGTAACAAAGAAATTCAACAAAACTACACACGAAATATATCTATTTATAAAAGCAGCTAAAAATTCGGTCGACGTCTTTCTAAGAGACACTCTACAATCATTCCAAACTATGTAAGTGAAGGCCGTATGTGGCTTCAGTTCAAAGAAATAGTACCAACAGCACTCAAGAGATTTATACCAAATAAATTAATAAGAGACGGAACTGATCCCCCATGGTACACAAAACACGACAGAAAGCTGCTGCAGGAGAACCGAAAAAGGCCCGTATAATTTAGACGAACGCATAATCTCCAAGATCGGCGAAGATTTACTGAGGTTCGAAATTTGGAGCGGATTTCAATGCGAGATGCATTTAATAGTTTCCACAACGAAATTCTCTCTAGAAATGTGGCGGAAAATCCAAAGAGATTCTGGTCCTATGTTAACTAAACCAGCGGAAAGGCTCAGTAAGTACATTTACTGCGCGACAGCGACGGTTATGTTACTGATGACAGTGCCACTGAAGTGGAGTTACAAATTGCAGTTTTCCAAAATTCCTTCACCAAAGAAGACGAAGTAAATATTCCAGAATTAGAAATGAGAACAGCTGCAAACATAATATAGAAGTAGATATTCCTGGTGTTGCAAAGCAACTCAAATTACACTATCAAATAACTGATGTTGCAGAGGTGTCTGAACTTTCAGTGGCAGAGGAGATGATCGAATATCTTTTCAAAAAGTCTCTAATGTATAATAAAAGTAGGTCTAATACATTGTTTCTGATGTTCTTTAGTAACAATTAATTTTCAATAGTAAGCTCCTTGCCTAGTTTCAGTTGCTTTTACTGGCCTGTTTAAAGATAATCAACAATTTAGTAAGGAATTTTAATTTTTAAAGGTCTATATCTAAATGTACTCAAGTAGATTTACATCTACTACAAATGTTTGCAGCTAAGCGTAAATAAAAAAAATATTTGAGGTGCCAAAGATGAGATCAATTTTGGGATGTCAATTTTAGGTGCAATTCAAAGGTTCAGTTCCCATTTTCTTTTACAAAAGCGTATACTATCAGTTTAACAAACCATGATATTGTAGGTGATAGTTCCGACTCTGAAGCTTCAGAAAATAATTTTAGAACTCGGAATTACTTAATAGTATGGCCATAATATTAGAAAGTAGAACAAAGTTATCTTAACGTGACAACAATAGGAGCTCTTACTTAAATAGGAAATTGCTATTGGATAAAGTTAGATGTACCTGTAAGTTCTGGTTACAGGAGGATCATTTGACTGGTGTTTAATGTTGGCTTCGTTAAGCTAAATTTCACTGCTTCCCGATTAGGCGCTAGTGAACCGAGCTGGGAACAGCTAGTTGGATCGTTAATCTATTTAGGAATACTTTTGTGAGGCTTGAAACACTCTTTAATTTTTGCAATAAAGGCTGATTCCTATCACACTTTGCACAGGCTGTGGACTGTCAAAATGATAAATGACCATTTACCATTTTGGCGTGTTTAAAATTAGCCTAAACAGGCTGAACTAATGTACACTCTATTTACAATTACAACTTAATATTAGCACCGATAATGCTGCTTCGATGTTTCAATAATTTTAACTCAGTAATCTGCGAGGACTCAGTCGTCTTCAGAGTTTTTTAATACATTATTCTTAACGTATTTTAGTCCAGTTTCTGAATATGGGCAATGGCTTTCAAGCAAGGCCTAATATTGCCAATCTCTTCATTCTTTGCGATTCTCTCTATCCTGTCGTCCAGCTTCAGGTACTTCTTTTTCCTCTTCTTACCTTCAAGATTCATTTCCAAATTGATGTACATGCAGTTTGTGAGCTCTGCTTCCTTTTTCAAGCACTCCACCAAATAGGTGATTCTAGGGTGAGGGTTTCCAGTAATACTATTTATTTTGTTGTGCCACCCTTCAACAGCATTCGTCGTTCGGTGCCTTTCTCGTAGCAGATAAACATTTCTATTTTGATATCCTCATTCTCCAGCCAGTTGTCCACAAAGTAGTCAAAAAATTGAGAGAGCCTTCCGTTATCAGGAGCTTCTGCATGAATCTCAATGCATCCATTGCTTACGTCCTCTGGTTTTACAAATGCCAGCGCTGCACACATGCTGACGTGAAGTCTTAAATCCTCGTTCTGGCGGTACTCCTCAGTTAGACCGAGAACTTGAATTCTTCTCCATAAACTCTTCTTCATAAGGAAATAACAACGATGTATTTCAATTGTGGGAAAAACTTGACGAATGGCCGATATCGCAGCTGCCTCAAAATCGACATTCACTTCTTTTTTATACCACTCAGGGCCTGCCTCTTTTATTAGACGAAACAGACGAACATATGTGTCTTTCTTCTTATTAGGGAGCAATGCAAATACAGTAGGAAGAATGTTTGTTTCTTTAGTCGGGCTTCCTAAGTCTACGTGTATGGTGTAGATTTGTGCAAACTGCTTGCTGCAGCTCTTAAATGTTCCATCCATAAAAAAAAAAATGGGAACATGTTTTTAAACTTTCTTTTCCTTTGCTGCCACTAAAAATCATTATTCTCTCCTCTAATCTATCGTCTTCTAGAAGAAAACTACTGCCACCTCCCATTTTAATAGATCTTCAGGAAGTTCAATTTCATAAGGGTTCATAGGCTCTTGTTGGTTCCCCCGCGCTTGACTCCGTCGACGACGCATGGTCCTCTTCATAGATTCTGAAGTAAGTATCACTGTAACAAAGTCATAACCTTTAGTTTGTAGATTTCCCATTTCATCCTCGTACATCTCCGATAACTGTAGTTTCTTCTCGAGACCTTCTCTTCATCCATACCACTTGCTTTCTTACTTCCAGAGCCGCATAGCCGGGTGGCCCACAGAGATGTTCTAATACCTCCAACACTTTTCTTCGAAAGCAGCTTTCCCTTGCAATGATCCGCTTTTCGGTGTAAACACATCCACGTAACACCACCTTCTTTAGATTCCTTCTGTTTAAGATACGCATAACGTTTGTAATGAGCAGGAGGCCTGCCCTTGTTCGTTGTAATAACTTCCATACTGATGGTCACGTTAGGAACTTCGAAAGCAAACAGCGTAAGGACTTTTGTTGCGACCAGTGTGCAGGTTCAGTGACTGGACACAGCCCACGGGGTCGAGCGGCGGGTGAGGAGGAGGAGGAGGAGGATGAGGGGGGAGGGGACACAAGGGGCCCAACCCTTCGGAGCAGGTAAAATCGTGGCAAATGTCCGGTGTGGCAAATGTCCGCGTGGCATAACCTCTGTAGCACCCACCCAACTTTTTGAAAATTTAAAAATGTACCTGTACAGACAGAACCCGTGACGTACTCTAGGCTGCTCGCAGAACGACAACCACTCTGAAACCGATTCCGGATGGCCGCACGAGCGACAGTATAGCGGAGAGAGAGAAGCAGCGTAGCCTGCCTGCCTGCAGCCGTGGGACTCTCATCAAGGCTATTAACGAATGGCGGCGTATGTGGGGTGGGGGACCTTACAGGGCCTCTTTACCGTTTTCTTCACGCATGTGTGAATGTCGCATCTCTCCGTGATCACGCAACAGGAGGACGCGAAATAGGACGGATGAAAAAGCGTAACACTCTTTGTTGCTTCTGATCACCTTCAAATTTCGTCGAATAGTTTTGAACGGCTCCTGGTGGATCCAGGCTATATACGATAGGAAAAATAGTGGTCTAGCTGCACTCCAAAGAGGTCCGATCACTTTCAATGGTGACGATGCAGCCCCACAATGTCTTTATAGAAGACTAAAACGTCCGGGGGTGTCTGCAGTGTCAGAGGTTGTCAGGGGCGTCTTGCTGTTGCCCATCGCACTGCCTACTGTTGTTTTCGACCGCGAAGTGTGTGCGAATCAACGCCGCAGAGAAAACGTGGTTTCACTGAGGTCCGTTATGCCAGCCATGAGGCCTTTTCGTGCCTGTTCTGACGAGGGAAATTCGCCACCACACTCTCTTTAGATTTAGCGGTAAGACGGCACGGTGGATGGCCCGTCAAAAAATGAACACAGCTCAAGCACGAAAACAGGAAGAAGGTGTACTGAAGTGTGAAAAAGAAGCATAGCAGAAACAGTGAACGGTTCAACTTGAAGATGGGCAACATAGAGCGAGTGTGAATAGCCACGACGTCGTGGTTGTCTCGTCATGGTGTTGGACTGCAAAGCGGGAGATACATGTTCAAGTCACCCCTGTGCCATATATATATATATATATATATATATATATATATATATATATATATATATATATATATATATATATATATGCAACTAAAATTCAACTTGAACGCATGATGGAAAAGACGACCACAGAGTCACTACCGCAGGCACCAGTCGATAGACTGGATTCACCTGATCATCGGATTCTGGGGGATCAGGGATACCATGCGGAGAAGAATCGGAGCTTCTCAAAAACTCCTCACACTCTCAAAACGAAACGTAAAAATTTTATTGGTACAATTAATGTGAACACCCTCACTAAAACAGGCAAATTAAAGCAACTTACCAACGCAATGGGAAAATTTAACCTGAAAATCACTGCACTGCAAGAGACAAGATTCACAGATGAAGGACACTTTAACACAGAGAATTACAGGATCTACAAGGGCAAACCTGCCATAAAAGTAAGAGACAAACTACCACTTTTCGGAACACGATTCGCCGTACACACTTCCGTACTCGACTCAGTTATTGACTTCACGTCTCCCAATGAAAGAGTCTCCCTGTTATCAGTAAAATCATCTAAAAAACCATACACTCTGATCAATGTGCACGCCCCCACAAATCATCACAATAAAATCTACCCTGAAACAGTGGACAATTTCTGGGAAACACTAGAAGAAACAAGCACCATGTGAAAATCTTAGTAGGCGATTTTAACGCACAATTAGGGAAGAAAAAAAAATCAGAGATACCACTGGACCCCACACCAAACACAAACGTACCAACAAGAATGGTGAAAAACTAATCGACTTCTGCAGGAACTTTGGACTTAAAATAATGAGTACCCAGTTTCAAAAACCTGCACATAAATTAACCACATGGAGATCACCCAGTCTTAGACAGGGTGAATACCAAATAGACCATGTCGCAATTTCCAAAGAATAACATAAAAGAAATTCAAAACATCAGAACCCGCAAAGGTGTCTTTGAATCAGATCATCTTCTCCAAATAAAAACAAAATTCCAACCCAACAGAATGCTAAAAAGGCCACCCAAAAGTACCAAACCAGATCCGGAATATCTGCAACTCAACAAAGAAAAAATAATCATGCAAATTAATCAAGAAAAATCAACAGACTGGAAGAAACTAACAGACAAAATTCAGGGAGCCCTTAAATTAGGCCAACCCCCTCGCAACAGGGAACATCGCTGGTGGAATGCAACCTGTAATGAGGCAATAACTGAATGGAAAAAATTTAGCAGTCACAAAACTGAAGAAAACTGGGAGAACTTTCTTAAAACTCAAAAACAGACCTCAAAAATAATTAGAAAAGAAAAACGGGGATATGACAACAACAGACTCTCTGAAATCCAGCAGGATTTCATCAAAAATAATACAAGAAATTTTTATAAGACTTTCAGAGAAAACTTACAGGGATACCAAGCGCCTAGCTTGTGCTTCAAGAAACCCGATGGCTCTTTGGAAACCAACACGAAAAATAACTGCAAAATCTTAGCCCAATATTTCAGTTCCCTCCTCAACTGCGAACCACCCCAAGAAAAACTTGTCTTCTCTTCTCCAGTATTCACACACCCAGACTCACATGCCCCGGATCTTGAAGAACTTATGGAGATAGTCAAGCAGTTGAAAAATAACAAAGCACCAGGAGAAGATGGGATCATTGCTGAGTTCTGGCAACTAAACGATCCTATACTTATGCAGAAATTACACCGTATAATATCAGACATATGGATAACGGAGCAGATACCAGAGGACTGGAAATGCGCTCTAATTCACCCGCTACACAAAAAGGGCGACAAGACAGACATGAACAATTACAGAGGAATTTCCCTGCTCCCAGTCGCTTACAAAATCCTTTCCAAAGCCCTTTTAAACAGGATAGAATCCCAAGCAGATACACTAATTGGTGAATACCAGGCCGGATTCAGAAAAGGACGCTCATGTGCGGAACAGATCTGGTGCTTAAAGACAATATTACAAATGAGGAAATGCAGAAACACAGTAGTTACATTCATCGACTTCAGGAAAGCATATGATTCAGTGGACCGTGGAACCCTGTTTAAAATCATGGAAGAATTTGGGATCGACCGAAAGACACGAAAAATCACAGAACAGACACTTACAGGAACAACGGCCAAAGTGAAATTCATGGGCGAAGTATCAGAACCCTTCGAAATCAAATCTGGAGTCCGACAGGGGGACGGACTATCCCCAATCCTTTTCAATATTGTTCTAGAAAAGATAATCAGGGAATGGGAACCTCACGTAAAGGGTATCCAAATTGGTATCAAGAAATAGAACGGAATTAAAGTCAAGTGCCTTGCTTTCGCTGACGATATTGCAATTATCACCAATAACAGAACAGAAGCGATTCACGCACTGGAAAAACTACATGAAATTTCACAAAAAACCGGACTACAGATATCTTATGAAAAAACCCAATATATGGAAAGTCAGCCAGAAAATAAATCCCCTTTAATAACAAAATATGGTAAAATTGCACGAGTCTGCCATTTTAAATACTTCGGTGAAACTATATAGTCCTCAGGATTAAACCGAATTGCCAATGAACAAAGAATCACCAAGCTGCAGAAGGCCTACAAGCTAACATGGACGCATTACAACAAGAAGTGCATTTCGACAGACGCAAAATTAAGGCACTATTCAACAGTGATTCTTCCAGAAGCAATCTATGCAGCTGAAACAATGGTGATTGATGGTCATTCAAAAATTAAGGAAATAGAAAAGCAGGAAAGAAAAATTCTCAGGAAGATTTACGGTCCAATCAACAAAAATGGCATTTGGATGAAGAGACCACAAAACGAACTCTATAGAAAGATCAACGTAGTAACAGATGAAATCAGAAAGCGCCGAGCCAAATTTTATACACACATCTACAGGATGGAAGACTCCAGAACAGCAAAGAAATTATTCAATATTATAACAAGGAGTAAATGTGGCACAGAATGGCTGAAAGAAGTCCAGAGGGATCTACAGCAGATCAACATAAAAAATCTCGAAGATCGCACCGAGTGCCGGCATAAAATCACAAGTGTGAAGTTTGGGGAAAGAACATCGCGTCAGCCTGGTAAAAAATGGACAGAGGAACGGAAGAAGGAGCATTCTGAGAGGATGAGGAGGTTTTGGGAAGCAAAGAAGGAAAACATCCGAAGATGAAATTATGAATTCAAGTTCAATCTCTCTCCTAAAGGGGAACAATTGTTATAATAATAATAATATATGTGTGTGTGTGTTTTATTCCTCTTTTCATGCTTGATTTGCGTTCAGTTTTTGACGGGCTGTCCTCTGGGCTATGGGGTGTCTCCCTTGTGAGCAGGGGTGTGTCTGGAATGGTTTCCTTGGCCACTCATAGGAAAATCACGTGATTTCGAAGCCGTGACTCGTAGTTCTCACCTACTACGCAGAGGCGTCAAAAGAAAGGGGGAAATGTGGGTAAAACGGGATCTGATGACGTTACGATTGTGTGACACGTGCACGGAGGTGTTGGTAGAATTTTGGTGAAGTGGTGCCAGTGTGACAAGGCTGTAGTTTTGTGCCCAAGGCTACATTTAGACAAATCGGGCCCACCATCTGATAAGTTTGCGAATGTGACTTCAATAACCCGCGTCACACCCCAAGTGAACTTCTGACCTGTGGCCCTCTCTTCCTATGTTTCGGCATTATTAACGTCTGAAGCGACGCCCAGCCTGTGGGTGACTTTGCAAGGCGCCACACTTTTGCACCATTATCTTTGAGCGAAATTTCAAACTTAAGCGTCGCAGTCGGTGCGAATTACGAGGTTCGAAAAAAAAAAATTCTGTTGCGCAGTGGATACAAACGGAGCAGAGACGAATGGGAAGTCATTCTAGCGACAGTAGGCTCGCAAATCCACTGACATAAGCTACTCTGACGTGTTGTTGTTGTGTTCTTCAGTCCTGAGACTGGTTTGATGCAGCTCTCCATGCCACTCTATCCTGTGCAAGCTTCTTCATCTCCCAGTACCTACTGCAATCTACATCCTCCTGAATCTGCTTACTGTATTCATCTCTTGGTCTCCCTCTACGATTTTTACCCTCCACGCTGCCCTCCAATGCTAAATTGGTGATCCCTTGATGCCTCAAAACATGTCCTACCAACCGATCCTTTCTTCTAGTCAAGTTGTGCCACAAACTTCTCTTCTCCCCAATCCTATTCAATACCTCCTCCTCATTAGTTACGTGATCTACCCACCTTATCTTCAGCATTCTTCTGTAGCACCACATTTCGAAAGCTTCTATTCTCTTCTTGTCCAAACTGGTTATCGTCCATGTTTCACTTCCATACATGGCTACACTCCATACAAATACTTTCAGAAACGACTTCCTGACACTTAAATCTATACTCGATGTTAACAAATTTCTCTTCTTCAGAAACGCTTTCCTTGCCATTGCCAGTCTACATTTTATATCCTCTCTACTTCGACCATCATCAGTTATTTTACTCCCAAAATAGCAAAACTCCTTTACTACTTTAAGTGTCTCATTTCCTAATCTAATCCCCTCAGCATCACCCGATTTAATTTGACTACATTCCATTATCCTCGTTTTGCTTTTGCTGATGTTCATCTTATATCCTCCTCTCAAGACACTGTCCATTCCGTTCAACTGCTCTTCCAAGTCCTTTGTTGTCTCTGACAGAATTACAATGTCATCGGCGAACCTCAAAGTTTTTACTTCTTCTCCATGAATTTTAATACCTACTCCGAAATTTTCTTTTGTTTCCTTTACTGCTTGTTCAATATACAGATTGAATAACATCGGGGAGAGGCTACAACCCTGTCTCACTCCTTTCCCAACCACTGCTTCCCTTTCATGCCCCTCGACTCTTATAACTGCCATCTGGTTTCTGTACAAAACTGTAAATAG
The DNA here is from genome assembly GCF_023898315.1 of Schistocerca nitens. Lineage (NCBI taxonomy): Eukaryota > Metazoa > Arthropoda > Insecta > Orthoptera > Acrididae > Schistocerca > Schistocerca nitens. Next base: position 1,163,631,024 of record NC_064615.1, on the reverse strand, counting down.
CCTTTCGCTCCCTGTATTTTACCCCTGCCACTTTCAGAATTTGAATGAGAGTATTCCAGTTAACGTTGTCAAAAGCTTTCTCTAAGTCTACAAATGCTAGAAACGTAGGTTTGCCTTTTCTTAATCTAGCTTCTAAGATAAGTCGTAAGGTTAGTATTGCCTCACGTGTTCCAACGTTTTTACGGAATCCAAACTGATCTTCCCCGAGGTCCGCTTCTACCAGTTTTTCCATTCGTCTGTACAGAATTCGCGTTAGTATTTTGCAGCCGTGACTTATTAAACTGACAGTACGGTAATTTTCACATCTGTTAACCCCTGCTTTCTTTGGGATTAGAATTATTACATTCTTCTTGAAGTCTGAGGGTATTTCGCCTGTCTCATACATTTTGCTCACCAGATGGTAGACTTTTGTCAGGACTGGCTCTCCCAAGGCCGTCAGTAGTTCTAATGGAATGTTGTCTACTCCCGGGGCCTTGTTTCGACTCAGGTCTTTCAGTGCTCTGTCAAACTCTTCACGCAGTATCTTATCTCCCATTTCATCTTCATCTACATCCTCTTCCATTTCCATAATATTGTCCTCAAGTACATCGCCCTTGTATAGATCCTCAATATACTCCTTCCACCTTTCTGCCTTCCCTTCTTTTCTTAGAACTGGGTTGCCATATGAGCTCTTGATATTCATACAAGTGGTTCTCTTCTCTCCAAAGGTCTCTTTAATTTTCCTGTAGGCAGTATCTATCTTACCCCTAGTGAGACAAGCCTCTACATCCTTACATTTGTCCTCTAGCCATCCCTGCTTAGCCATTTTGCACTTCCTGTCGATCTCATTTTTGAGACGTTTGTATTCCTTTTTGCCTGCTTCATTTACTGCATTTTTATATTTTCTCCTTTCATCAATTAAATTCAATATTTCTTCTGTTACCCAAGGATTTCTGACGTAGGGCGCGTTATTATGGGCTGGCGTCTGGAGCACTTCGGCAACGGCGAAGCACATTAGCTGTCTACGTATAGTTGCCTTGAGGAGCAATGGAAATACACTGAAGGACTGTGAGATCACGAGTACGCGAAAAGGTTTTGTTCGCCCACGCCTCATCGCAGAACGTGGCGGTTGGAGGCTTGCCCGTTTTGTAGTGCAGGATAGCCGGCGATCTGTGGCATATCTGGAGACAGAGGACAATGCTCGTGCACGCACAAGTGTTTCGGAGCATACCGTTCAGCACACATAGCTGAAAGGGGAGCCTTGCAATAGACGATGACGATACTTCGGTGTTCCTATGCTGTCCTGACAACATGGTCAGGTGCGATTGGAGCGGGCACTTAATGGTAGAGACTGGGACACAGATCGTTGGAGTTGTGCCACGTGGTCGTATTGTTCGTATTTCTTGTTATATCAGGTCGGTGGTCGTGTCATCTAGCAAAAGCATGCTCCAGATATACACTGCGTCACGATCCAAGGCCGGCACGGGCAGTATTATACTATGAGAGACGTTCACGTGGCATTCCGTGGGTCCTTTGGTAGGAACCAAGGGCACGATGACAGCTGTGCAGTACGTTAACATTATTGAAGACCATTTACATCCTTCATGCTTCATGTTTTCCCCGATAGCTATGCCATCTTGCAGCAGTATAGCTGTTAGTGCCCCACGGGCAGAAACCTGCTACAGTGGGTTGAAGAACATGATAATGAACTCATGTTGATATCAAGGTCGCCAAATTCGTGTAGTCTGATCCCGAAGGAATACATTTGGGACGCTATCGGGAACCAGCTGCACACCCAGTAATCCCCGACCATAATTTACAGGAATTGCGAAACTTGTGCTTGATCGTCTGCTGCCACAATCTCCGGCAATCTGCTGAGGTCTTGTTGAATCCTTGCCATGCTGAATCATTGCTGTATTGCGGTCCATAGCTGGACCAACATGCTGCTAGTGCTGCTATTGCGCTGGCCACGACTAGTTTCTGGTATCTGGAGGAAGTGGGTCTTCTCGAGCCTGGAGAGAATGCGTCAGTATTTACGTAATCCTTTATAACTTGATTGTGGTCTGAGCATTCTGCGATACGTGTTTTTCTAGTAAATGTTGGAAATAAACTTTTGAAGAATCCTGACAGAAAAGAGCACTTTGCAGAGAAGTGCTGTTAATGGGAGCAGAAAATAGTCACAGAAACTGCCTGCACTGGTGCGCCTTAGGGGATTAAATTAATGTCATGGAGCGGCTTGGAGATAGCAAAATCGAGGGATGTGGGAGACAAGTAGTAGGACCTGTGGAGTGAGCGTGATGTCTTCAGTGTTAAGTACATCAAGTCAGTGATCCTCAGTGATCAGGAGTGTAGCCAGTACAGAAAACTTGGAAAAACTTCACCTATGTGTTCCCGTACTTGTAAGTATTATTACGTTAAATCTTACGGTTTTCTCGGTGAATGTCGCAGCTTAGTGAGCGAGCACGTGGTCAGCAAGAAGAAGCCTCGTAGCACAAAGTGGAGCCATTAGGTAGGTGCACGTGGTGTGTAATGAAATTGACGGACTTGGAAGCCAACAGATTAAATTTGTTTCCATGGAGACTAGAATTGTAGTACTTGTATGTGACATTTTTGTACGGGGTATCCCAGAGGAATGGTCAATATTCAGGTATATGACAGGAAAGCTCATCTGAAGGAAAATCTTCATACTGACATATACCCTATTCCGAGAGGGAATGCATTGATTGTACATTGGTTTTTGGGCTAGTGGAACATCTGAGCCGCACTTACCCTAATCTCTAGATTGATCGTGGTAGAACAATTAACTTTACTCCATTAGATTTTCGTTTGTGGGGTTGGGTGTACAAAAGATAGGTGAACACGCGAGATGAGCTGCTTGAGCGCATCACGGTCACTGGTGCGCTCATTACGGAACGTGCAGAGGCACTCAGACAAGCAAGAACAACACGACTCCTCGGGTTGTCGGGTGTTCTGCCGGATATCAGTGTCGTACTTGCACGATATTTCGGTCACGTAGCTCGTGACCTTCATCAGGTGCGACCTGAGACTGCTCCTCGAGTGTTTTTTTTTTTTTTTTTTGCACTTTTCATTCCTTCTCCTGAGGGGAGAAGGCGGGCTGTTTTTGGGGCTTGTCTGTTTGCCCTTTATCAGCCATAGGGTACAATTTTTATTTTATTTATTTCCATTTTTCTTATAATCGGATTACATGCTATTATTTTATGTTGGGTATCTTTAATTTTACATTACTTTTTGGTGTATATAGTGTGGGAGAATATTGATTGATTTAGTTATGCATTAACTGAACATGTTTGACAATATAACTAACTTAATAAAACTAATTGTTTACTTAATTCAAACTAGTTTATAACTGGAAGTGACACATTATTCTAATGGGGGATTTCTTACAGCGCTTACACTTATTTTTTCCTCTGTAAAACTTCTACGTGATGGAGTATGTTGTGGGGCAATGTTGTTTTGGATGATATATTCTAGCTTAGACTAATCTTAATACTAATGTTTACAAGTTCTCCTTTCCTGTTTTGCAGTACTTGGAGCTGGTTGCTACAATGTTTTTTTTGCCTTATATCTAGTTTTACATATTATCCTTTCCCTTTGGTGGTACTTGGAGCTGGTTTTTCTCGTTAACAATAGTTCTTATCTTGTCTATGATTTCCTTAATGTTATTGTGTTTTGTTCTATGGGGTGTGTTGTGTGTTGAGTGTGAGGGGCTGCCGTGGTGCACTAGGTAATTTGTTGCTGTGCTATTGTCTTTTGTCTAGGTGGGGTAGGGTGGTTTCGCCTCCTCTCAGTTGTGTCATTGTGGGTGCTAAGTCGGGGAACTCAGTTGTTGTATTTTGTGCTACTGTACGCGCCGGGTAAATGTATTTCTTTTTCGGGCGTCTTGCTGTGCGTGGCTTGGTCGTCAGAATGTCTTCCATATCGGGTCGTTTGTGTAGGATGTGTGAGCCGTATCTTGCCCTGAGTTTTGTCAGTCTTGTTTGCAGTGGGGTTATTTCTGTCGCCTCGTATACTTCGTCGCTAGGGGTGCGGCATGGTAGTTTTGCTATGCTGCGTAGTAGTCGGCGTTCTGTCGAGTACAGTCTGTTTGCTATTGTCTTTGGTATTCCGCCTAGTGGTGCAGCGGCGTATTCGTATATTGGTCGTATATATGTCTTGTATGTGTGTATGGCTGTCCTGGTGGAGCAGCCATACAGTCGTCCTTGCACTTCTCGGATTAGCTGTTGTCGTTTCCTCGTTTTGTTGAGCAAGTATTGCAGGTGGGCTTGGTAGTTGAGGTGCTTGTCTAGGTAGACACCGAGGTATCTCGCATTGTCAGTCAGTTTTAGGGGTTCGTTCCATAGTCGGAGTGTTATGTCTTCTTGTTTTTGCTGTCGTTTTCTCGTCAGGTTGCGGTGTTGGAATAGGACTAGTTGTGTTTTCGTCGGGTTAGGTCGGATTCTCCATTTAGTCATCCATGTCTCTAGTTTGGTCAGGTATTTTGCAGCTTTTCTTTGTATTACGTCAGTTCTGAGTCCTGTGCACCAATATGCAGTGTCATCTGCATATAGGGCGATTTTTTCGTGTTGGTCTGTTGGGGTTGGTATGTCGTGTGTGTATAGCGCGTACAGTAGCGGGGATGATATTGCACTTTGCGGGACTCCTGCCTCTGGGGTGAATGGCTCAGAGGTGGCGTCTTGCACATGTACTCTGCTGTGTCGTCCGGTGATTTGAGTTTTTATTAGGCGTACGAATTTCGGTGGGATGCCGAGTTTGAGCAGTTTGAACAGGAGCCCATTGTGCCATAGACGGTCGAAGGCGCGCTCTATGTCCAGGAACATGGCTAGCGTACAGTGCGATCTGTTGAAGCCCTGGGTGATGTCACATGTCAATTTCAGAAGTGGGTCTGTGGTGGAGTGGTTGGGGCGGAAGCCGGCTTGGAGTAGGGGGAGTAGTTGTTTGTTGTCCACATATTTTCGCAGTCTGTCGGTCAGTATACGTTCATACGTTTTTCCTATAACGTCCAGTAGTGAGATAGGTCAGTAGGAGAGGGGGTCCGTTCGTGGTTTGTCGGCTTTGGCGATCATTATGGTCTTACTTGTCTTCCACGCAGTCGGGATTGTTTCTGTCGTTAGGCAGTAGTTGAACATCGATGAGAGGATTGGGGTTAAGGCAGGGAGTGGGGCGTTCTGCAGATGGATACGTTTGATGTTGTTTTGTCCTGGGGCTGAGTTTCGTCCGGTCCGTATTGCGTTGGTGATTTCAGCGTCTGTTATAGGTTTGGTCAGTTCGGAGGTGTCTTCTGTTTCTGCTGTTGGACTTGTTAGTAGGTCAGGGAGTTGGTTCTCTACGTGTCGGTAGAAGTCGTTGTCGAACTTGGCGTCTGTTGGGAAGGATTGGATGATTCGGAGGGCGTTCTGGAATGTGTCTGCTTGTGTTTTAGGGTCTGTGATTGGTTCGTTGTCTACTATTAGTGTCTGGTTGGGGGGTTTCTTTTGTGCAGTCAGCGTCTTGAATTTGTTCCAGAATTTTCTGCCTTCTTTGTAGTTGAGTTGGCGGCAGGTGTCGTCCCACTCTTTTTGTTTGTGCTGGGAGATTATGCGTTTCGCTTGTGCGTTTAGTCGGTTCCACTGCCGTCTTAAGTCTGGGTTATTTGTACGTCTAATTTCGCGCTGTAGTTGCCTTTTCCGTCTTAGGATCACTAGCGCCTCCGCCGGAATGGTGGGCCTCCAGTTCTCTATTGTCTTTTGTGGGATTGCCTCGTCTATTGCTGTTGTGAAGGTGGTTTCTAGTCGTTCGTTTAGATATTCCAAGTCGGCGTTGTCTGTCAGGGTAGCTGGCAGTGCTAGTTCGTCTTGTATGATGGTTTGGAATTTCCTCAAAAAAATGGCTCTGAGCACTATGGGACTCAACTGCCGAGGTCATTAGTCCCCTAGAACTTAGAACTAGTTAAACCGAACTAACCTAAGAACATCACAAACATCCATGCCCGAGGCAGGATTCGAACCTGCGACCGTAGCGGTCTTGCGGTTCCAGACTGCAGCGCCTTTAACCGCACGGCCACTTCGGCCGGCATGGAATTTCCTCCAGTCGGCTTTTGCATATAGGCGGATGTTGCGTTGTGTGGGATGAGGCGGTGGTGGGTTTATAGCGGTTGTGGCGAATATGATGGGGAGATGGTCGCTGGTTATGGGGTCTCCTAGGAAGGGATTGGAGAGGTTATTGGTTAGGATCGGGCTATGGAGGATATGGTCTGGGGTGGAGGAGCCACGGTGTCCGATGAACGTTGGTTGGTCGAGTGCAAGTCTGGATATCGGGTCGGTTGTTAGTATGTCAAAGAGTGCTCGTCCATTGTCGTTCGTTGCTGTGCAGCCTAGTTGCGTGTGGCGTGCGTTCAGGTCGGTCAGCAGGATGAATTTGTTGTGGTTCGTCATGAAGTACTGCAAGAAGTCTTGTGGGATGGGGTGTCCGGGTGGGTTGTACAAACATGCGACAGTCAGCTTGCATCTTTGTTGTGTCCTGATTTGCACCACGACAGCTTCCGTATCCTGTAATTGCTGCGGAAGGGGCACCTCTATGACTGGGATGTTTATATTGCTACGCCACCCCTGCCGTCGGGTCTGTTTTTGGAATGGCAGGTGTATCTGCTTAGTTTGCAGTATTGTGGGCGTAGCCATGTTTCGGCCACGCCAAGGATGTGTATCTTGTGTTGATGCATGCTGTGCGTAAGTGCATGTTTTCTGTTTCGCAGCCCTTGGACATTCACAAACATGATGTTGGCGCTGTCGTTCTCTGTCAGTCCCGCCATCGTGCTTCTGACCGTTGTAGGGGGGGGGGGGGGGAGTTGTTTACGCCGTGCCTGTAATTGTGACGTGGACCCTGTTGTTGCTTTGTGTCACTCCCAGATCTTTGTTTAGGAGTTGTCTAATAGTTTGGCGCAGGACAGTCTTAATTTCGTGTTTCCTGTCTTGGAAGACGTTGAGCAGGACGGTAGTAAGTGTGCGAATGAAGTCTTCCTTCATGACTGCCTCTTCTTTCAGTTCCGCTGTTGTTTGGGGGCGTGGGGCAGGTTCGTCAATCGTTTTTATGACGGCTTGTGCATATGTGCTAACTGCTTCTTTCGGTCGGCTCTGGCATTTCTGTGATAGTGCAGAGTGGCTCTCTCCGCAGTTCGCGCATTTTGTGTTGTGTGGAGGTGCGTTACACCTTGAGAGCGTGTGTTCGCCGCTGCACTGTGGGCATTTTGGCTTGGCCACGCAGCCGTGCGTTTTCTGGGGGGCAAAAGGTTTGATGGTTCTACCACTCGTACTTTGTAGTCAATCCTGACACCATCGTTTAACATTCTGTCGATGGTGTCAGGATCGTGAGTCAGTACTCGGAATTTCATCGTTGGCCCACCAGTTTCGCGGGAGGTGATTCGCCAGGTTTTGTGGACCTTCAATCCCTGCTCGATCAGCTGTTGTTTCACTTCTTCCTCATCCACCTCTTGCTCTACACCCTTGATTACTGCGCTAAGGGAGGGCTTGCTCAGCTGCCTGCGTTGGAGTGCTTCCATGGGTGGGAGCAGTTGCACTTTAACTGCTGGGGAGAGGTGGTTGCGGAAGAAGGTTTGCAGGGTTGGCGCAGCTTCCTCGGACGCGTATTTTATTATTGTGGAGAGGCCTCTCCTGACATTGATGTTTACAATGTTTTGCCTTCATATTTGAGCTGGCGAATTGTTTGAAGGTTGTTGCGATGGTGTTTTGTGTGGTTTCTCGAGGCAAGCTGAATACTTCATAGGTGGACACTGTGGGTCTTCGTGGCGGCGTGCTGCAGTAGGAGCTCGGTGAGGTGCCTGCTCCTCGAGTGGACCTGGTCCAGTATTTATGCCTGTGGCCTTCCCCCTGCACCAACGGCTGCAGGCGCTTCCTCTGTGCTCCGCGCCCATTCCCTGCGACCTGCTGGAGCGTTGCTGCTCCGTTTTCCGTCCGCTGCGGTTCTAGGCGCGGACCACAGAGGAAGCGCCTGCAGCCGTTGGTGGAGGGGGAAGGCCACAGGCATAAATACTGGACCAGGTCCACTCGAGGAGCAGTCTCAGGTCGCACCTGATGAAGGTTACGTGCTACGAGACCGAAATATCGTGCAAGTACGACGCTGATATCCGGCAGAACATCCGACAACCCAAGATGTCATTAGATCGCCGGGAAAGCCTGAAGAGTTACATTAAAAAACATGTTCTCCCAAGAATTCACAAATGCGTTGATGTTGACAGTGGGTTATTCGAACATTTATTGTGAACCGTACAAAAGCTGTAATATTACATTTACGATTATGCTTAGAGGTAAATGTGTTAAAAATACGCATTCTTCAATTGAAAAATTCATGTTGTCTTATTTACTAACTGTTGTACGTGTGTACGTGAGTAAACCTGACAATGTACTGAATAGTACAGAAAATAAATAACAATGTACGTTAAATGTATACCTGTCTCGAAAACCATTCGCCATAGGGTATATGTCCATATGATACTTTTTTATTTAAATGATCGTTCCTGTCGTATCCCTGAAGGCGGATCTTCTTCCTGGGACCCCCTATAATGATTGTTTTGATTTTGGTAGAGCCACGTTGGTAACGACTATATGACCTGAAGATAATCGCAAAGTGGAGTTGAAACCGGTTATATGACGAAATCGTAGCGATCTAGGCACTACAACAAAAGAAGTTTTATACGTTGCTGAGATCGCGTGTTCCACAACTGAACCTTGTCAGGTACTTTGAAATTATCGACGGAGTTTGCTAGTAGCTAGCTGGAGCCCGTGTCTTAACTGTTATAGTTGCACATTTTTTCAGTCCAGTGGTGTTTGCATGAAAGTTTCTGTAGATGTTCACATGTTCTTGAAGGATGATTACACTCCAGTCGAGTTCACTGGCATGCATGTCGTTTACAGGGAGGCTCGATGCAAGAGCCGAGCAGCAGGCTGCCTGAGAGTTCCAGGGAGGAGCCTACCACATCACGTCACATTTCGAAGATTTGATGGCCGTCATCGTGAAAAAGGACTTCTTAGACCAGACTGACGGGAAACTGCTAGACTTCGCAGTACGCGAATTATTAAGTCTGAGGAAGCTGGATTACAGTGAACTAAGGACAACACCATAGCCAAGAACTTATTTCCTCCAACGCCAATGTTTGGAATGTCCTGCAAGAGACGGGCAGTATCAGTATTCAAGTGTCAATAGGTGCAAGAACTATCAGCTGATGACTTTCTCCAGCCCATGAAATTCTAATATCCTACGTACACCAAACTGAAAGCATCCCTACTTCCAGAGGTGTGTTTTGTTTACTGACGAGCCTGCATTCACAAGAGAAGGAATATTGAACAGCCATACTAGCCTCCTCTGATAGTTAAAAAATTCTAAGGCAACCTCTGTGTTCCACTATCAACAGACATGTACCATCAATTTTTAGGCTGGTATTGCTGTTGAGTGGGCCGTATCCTCTGCCTAACATGCTCGGTGGAGGAAATTACCCGGTTGCAGCCAGGCAATGAGTGTCGGTCCAGCGTAACGAGGCCCCGCCACACTCTGACGTTGAGGTCAGAGAACCTTTGGACAGTGTTTTCCCCAACTGTCGGCTTGGGAGAGTTGGGACACTGATGCTGATGATGTCTGGTTTGTGGGGCGCTCAACTGCGCGGTAATCAGCGCCCGTACAAAGTCCCAATTTTTACACAGTCCTATTCTTTACACAGTCCAATCGAGCCACAGTCTCGAACGATGATGGTGATGATGAAATGATAAGAACAACACGAACACGCAGTCCCCGGGCAGAGAAAATCCCCAACCCGACCGGCAATCGAATCCGGGACCCCACCATCCAGAGGCAGCAACACTAGCCACTAGTTGGGCCAGTACTGTAGCCACTATGTTCTTCCGATCTCAATCTAATTGATTTATTTTTATTTATTTTTTATTCACCCTGATCTGATTAGGATCATCAGGACATCTCTTACATCGTTCCAGTGTTTCAAACACACACTGTATCTTCCTTACATCAGACAAATCGTATTAATATGATTTCCGTGTCTATAGTGACAATGTTAGTAAACAATACTATGAACTAATAAAGTTAATACTGCCAGTACTTCTACTACTGCTGCCACTAATAACAATAATAATAATAATGACAGTAACCACAGGCTGGTCGGTGTGGGCGATCGGTTCTAGGCGCTACAGTCTGGAACCGCAAGACCGCTACGGTCGCAGGTTCGAATCCTGCCTCGGGCATGGATGTTTGTGATGTCCTTAGGTTAGTTAGGTTTAACTGGTTCTAAGTTCTAGGGGACTAATGACCTCAGCAGTTGAGTCCCATAGTGCTCAGAGCCATTTGAAAGTAACCACAATAATGATAGTGGCAGATATAAAAAGACTTATAGCCGTACGAAATAGATGTTTTCTGATGTAGCGAGTTTTGAGGAAACGAAATTTAAGGAGACTGCATCAGCTAACAATACTGGAAGCTGAAGAAAATCTGGTTGGATAGCTGTTCATATGATGGTGAAAAGTGCTCCAAGAGTCGAACATCACAGATATAATGAACACGGTCGTTATAACCAGGTGAGAAAACATCTTGCTGAATAACGTAGCTGTAATCAATAATTTGAAGTATAAATCTTTCAACAAATTTCTTTTTCTGGTCAAGAGGAAAAAACTTTCCATATATTCATAGAGCATGGAGAGATTCTGATTTCTTCCACGTTACGCTAATGTGGTAGATTTTCATCTATAATTACTCCTACACTGTTGCTGAGGGAGAGAAATTTAAATTTGTCCCAAAAATGTGTGTGAAATCTTATGGGACTTAACTGCTAAGGTCATCAATCCCTAAACTTACACACTACTTAACCGAAATTAGCCTAAGGACAAACACACACACACCCACGCCCGAGGGAGGGCTCGAACCTCCGCCAGGATCAGCCGCACAGTCTATGACTGCAACGCCCCAGACCGCTCGGCTAATCCCGCGCAGCTAAATTTGTCCCATTTAAGATTAAAGATGGTAGGGATCCCTTGTATGTCGGGCTAAGCAGCCTGCACTGAGCAACCAGTATCGTTTGTGTTTGCGATGGGTTGAGATTTAACCCTTCTGGTCCATTTTGATAGTGCATACAGCGGTATTGACATTTTTGATAGCTGTCTTCAGGTTTATTGGTTTTACACTTAAATACAACTGGAGATTAACAACCATTCAACAGCCAAGGTCGCATAAAATATTTCTTTATTTAAGACAACCGGTTTTCACAGACTTCGCTGTCATCTTCAGGTCTTAAAATCCTTCTGCTAAACCTTGAACCTCACGCACAGGACTTCAAGTGGATAAAAACCAGCACATTATAACGGTTTGTCCTCGCTAAACACTTGACTTCCTGCGCGTGAGGTTCAGCCTAAAATGAACATGTTTTACTACCAAAAGTTTAAGACCTGAAGATGACAGCAAAGTCTGTTAAAACCGTGGTCTTAAGTAAAGAAATATTATACGGGATCTTGCCTGTTCAATTATTTTTAACAGTTAAAACAGATCGTTGGCCGGCCAGTGTGGCCGAGCGGTTCTAGGCGTTACAGTCTGGAACCGCGCGACCGCTACGGTCGCAGGTTCGAATCCTGCCTCGGGCATGGGTGTGTGTGATGTCCTTAGGTTAGTTAGGTTTAAGGAGTTCTAAGTTCTAGGGGACTGATGACCTCAGAAGTTAAGACCCATAGTGCTCAGAGCCATTTGAACCAGATCGCCCATCAGTATTCTCAAAACGAGAAAATTCAAACAGCTAGAGGTCATCAGCGCACATGCGGCATTTGCAGCGGAAACACATCATTGTCATGCAATGAATAGAGTATAGGGTCAAATACCGGACACCAGGGAGCGCCGGATGCTAAGTGCCTGCATTGTCACTTTATGGTACCGAACATGACGCATTGCTGGCGAGACGTCAGGTACGAGCGAAACCATTGCACTGGACTTGGCGAGAAATTTAGGCTGTTAAGTTTGCCGAGTAAAACGTCGAAGTCGACAGTGTTAAAGGCTCTGCTGAAACACATGATAGTCATCCCTTGTGCAACCATGGCAAGTTTGAGGTCATCTGTTACTTTTACTGCGATGTTTTGTGTGTGTGCGTGTGTGTGTGTGTGTGTGGCGCGGGGGGGGGGGGGGATGAAGCCTTTTTGTGTACGAGACACACATAGACGATCTAGAATAGATCGTCGTCCGTACGGCACAAGTTGGAGCCGTTATTCGTGAAATATCTGCGCGTTAATTGATCATTAGCAGGTAGATGCCAGTTGCACATTAATGTAAGCAGACAACATATTCTGCAACATGTCTAAAACAATACTCATTTCGCGGAGTTTAGAAAACCGTCTATGAACATCACTAGCATGAAAATCTTTGTGGGTCCCTAGGAGGGAAGTAGTGCATCTGAGATGTTTTTGTCACACAAAGGGGGTGTTTCATTGTATCCCCTCTGAATACTCTGAAGTTATGTATACGTAGTTCTTTTACACTCCGTATTGTATCAGCGTAGAGAATTGATCCGGCTTCGCCAATAGACATTTCCGCTGTACGCAGAGCAATACGTGGCATAGTTTGTCTCGCGCGCCACACATCGCTAGGGCGTCCACACACGGGACGAGGCAGCCAACGTTGACGTTGACGTGGACGTGGACGTGGACGGTCTATCCGACCTCACGAGAGACCGTGGCACCGCTCTCCGGCGGCTGTCGTCGGTTTTATTTGGCTTCCAAACCACACAGCTTCTTTACGGAAGTGGACTCGCGTAAAATAGATGCGTTAACTGTGTTAGCAAATATCAGAGAAGAGCGGACTCGTCGATGGCTCGAACAGCGAATTACTGGAAAGAGGAACACTACATAATGCTGTACAACGATCTGAGAAACATAATAGTGGATGATATTCATTAAATCAACAGAACTTTCATTCCATTTTCGGTTTTAAATTGAATATAGTTAAGGTGCAGTGTCTAATGTCAGTTTGAACATGAATAATATCCATTTCCGACGTTACATTGACTACCAACACTCTAAAATAACATACTTATTCACACAAGTTTCAAGATCGAGGTTTGTTTCGTATTTTCATTCGAATGGAAAAGGAGCTTTTTTTTGGAAACTTCTCACCGAGAAACGTATTTACCGACAAGATACAAACATGAGCCAGTCCGTCAACCAGAGATAGGTATATATATATATATATTTTACAGTAAGTTTCATAATAGAACAAACCTCCAGTGTGTAACTAAGTGGGGTTAAGGATCCTGGACATTGTGGAAACATTCCAGTCTTCGCCCTTTACAATAAGAACTGTAGCATATACGTTACCTGTAATAAACAACATCGGCTTTTGAGATGATAGTTCTATTAAATAATAAGAAAGACAAGGAATCTTTGAGAAAACGAAAAGAGAAGAAAACAATTGGGAGGAGGTGGACCCAAACCGGTAACTGTTCACGTCGCAACTGAGAGTCTATGATGCTACCAACTGAACTAATGCTGCGACGTACGAACCGACTCCTTACATGACATGCACTGTCTGCAGACTCTGTGTACATGTGTCATTATTTGATATTTAATATTCAAATTGCACTGAAAAGACGCACTTTTGATTAATGATCGTTGTGCCGTAGCACTGAATCGCTATTCTTTTGTAGCACCCAAATTATAACTCTAAAAACATCAACTACAGGAAGCGTTTACCTACCGAAGTGTAGTTTCCCGCTATTTTATCATAACAAAACGTAATTGAAACGACAAGTTTTTAAAAGATCGTTAGTTGGTTAATGCTTTGAAACAGCTTGTATTCATAACACATACGATGGAGAAAACTCACGAAATACTGTATTTAACGCCATTCAATATGGCAACTCCTTCGTTCTGCTTGTACCGTGAAACGCGTCACAGCCTACTGGTGACGTTCCTCTATGCGAGGCAAAAATCTGACTTACCAGACTCTTTGTTTCACGTTTCGCATTGAAGTGGAACGTGGAATCCCACGTTGTCATGTCACCAGCTACTCGTCTACGTGCGTTTTCGCTTCCCGTGACAGAACGACCTTTTAAGAGGAAGAGGGAGAAGATGGTGAGCGTGAACTTCTCCTGATGCCACGAAAACTCCGAGGAGAGACGGAAGGAACGTTTCAAGCAGTGACAACTTTCCGCTGTGCTCTTTGCGTTCCGAATTTTTCTTTCACTTTGGAGACGAATACTCTCTCTCTGCTTGACGAACATTTTCGCTCTGCGTTTGCGGTACACGCGACGCGCGCTGGGTAGTGGCACAGCCTCGCCGTGTTTACGCCTGACCCGCCGGCCTAAAACTTCTTGTGTGGAGGCTGCCGTGTAATTGCAGAGTGAGAAAGCACTCGGGGACGCAAATAATGCGTAAAAGGCAAACACCCCTAGGAGCTCGAGAAACACGGGCAGCTCAATCAGCCTAATGCAGCCAGCGGCGACGAGGGCTGCGGCAGAGGCAGCGGCAGCGGACCCCAACGCAGGGCAGTCACACAACATCCACCCCTCCTGGCGAATGTTCCGCCGCGGCAGCGGCCAGCTCCAGACAGGCTGCGACCGTTGATGTTCAAGAGAATGCGGAGAATAAACGACTTCACAGTCACCAATGTCTCCTTCGATCATTAAATTAATTTCTTTATTGTAAATCCAGTTGCATCTTCTTCTTCTGCTCTTCGAAGCTTTAACACTTCTGCCTCCTCCGCCTTCACTTCTCATTGCCGCCTGATTCAGAGTCTTCCTATGTCCCTTCTTACTCTTGGTGCGTACAGTATGGCCAGCCCTCCGAATCTCTCTGCACTAATTCTTTTCAGGTGATGTTTTCTTTATGTTTTATATTGTTCAGTTTTTTCATCGATATTGTAAGTATCTCATTCATTCCTAACATCCTCATTGCTTGTACGGTCTTGCCTGGTAACGCCTCTCACTTTCCTAAGAAATCTGCTGCTTGTAGTTCCCTTTTATCACCTTGTTTAAAGTTCCATTACTCACTTCCATGTAGCATTATTGTGGCCAAGATAGACACGAAGCCCACGCCTACAACAGTAGTACAAGTTTATATGCCAACTAGCTCTGCAGATGACGAAGAAATTGATGAAATGTATGATGAGATAAAAGAAATTATTCAGGTAGTGAAGGGAGACGAAAATTTAATAGTCATGGGTGATTGGAATTCGAGAGTAGGAAAAGGGAGAGAAGGAAACATAGTAGGTGAATATGGACTGGGGCTAAGAAATGAAAGAGGAAGCCGCCTGGTAGAATTTTGCGCAGAGCATAACTTAATCATAGCTAACACTTGGTTCAAGAATCATGAAAGATGGTTGTATACATGGAAGAACCCTGGAGATACTAGAAGATATCAGATAGATTATATAATGGTAAGACAGAGATTTAGGAGCCAGGTTTTAAATTGTAAGACATTTCCAGGGGCAGATGTTGACTCTGACCACAATCTATTGCTTATGAACTGTAGATTAAAACTGAAGAAACTGCAAAAAGGTGGGAATTTGAGGAGATGGGACCTGGATAAACTGAAAGAACCAGAGGTTGTAGAGAGTTTCAGGAAGAGCATAAAGGAACAATTGACAAGAATGGGGAAAGGAATACAGTAGAAGAGGAATGGATAGCTTTGAGGGATGAAGTGGTGAAGGTAGCAGAGGATCAAGTACTTAAAAAGACGAGGGCTAGTAGAAATCCTTGGATAACAGAAGAAATACTGAATTTAATTGATGAAAGGAGAAAATATAAAAATGCAGTAAATGAAGCAGGCAAAAAGGAATACAAACGTCTCAAAAATAAGATCGACAGGAAGTGCAAAATGGCTAAGCAGGCATGGCTAGAGGACAAATGTAAGGATGTAGAGGCTTACCTCACTAGGGGTAAGATAGATACTGCCTACAGGAAAATTAAAGAGACCTTTGGAGAGAAGAGAACCACTTGTATGAATATCAAGGGCTCAGATGGAAACCCAGTTCTAAGCAAAGAAGGGAAAGCAGAAAGGCGGAAGGAGTATATAGAGGGTCTATACAAGGGCGATGTTCTTGAGGACAACATTATGGAAATGGAAGAGGATGTAGATGAAGATGAAATGGGAGATATGGTACTGCGTGAAGAATTTGATAGAGCACTGAAAGACCTAAGTCGAAGCAAGGCCCTGGGAGTAGACAACATTCCATTAGAACTACTGACGGCCTTGGGAGAGCCAGTCCTGACAAAAGTCTACCATCTGGTGAGCAAAATGTATGAGACAGGCGAAATACCCTCAGACTTCAAGAAGAATATAATAATTCTAATCCCAAAAAAAGCAGCGGTTAATAGATGTGAAAATTACCGTACTGTCAGTTTAATAAGTCACGGCTGCAAAATACTAACGCGAATTCTTTACAGACGAATGGAAAAACTGGTAGAAGCGGACCTCGGGGAAGATCAGTTTGGATTCCGTAGAAATATGGGAACACGTGAGGCAATACTGACCCTACGACTTATCTTAGAAGCTAGATTAAGAAAAGGCAAACCTACGTTCCTAGCATTTGTAGACTTGGAGAAAGCTTTTGACAATGTTGACTGGAATAATCTCTTTCAAATTCTGAATGTGGTAGGGGTAAAATACAGGGAGGGAAAGGCTATTTACAATTTGTACAGGAACCAGATGGCAGTTATAAGAGTCGAGGGACATGAAAGGGAAGCAGTGGTTGGGAAGGGAGTGAGATAGGGTTGTAGCCTCTCCCCGATGTTATTCAATCTGTATATTGAGCAAGCAGTAAAGGAAACAAAACAAAAATTCGGAGTAGTTATTAAAATCCATGGAGAAGAAATAAAAACTTTAAGGTTCGCCGATGACATTGTAATTCTGTCAGAGACAGCAAAGGACTTGGAAGAGTAGCTGAACGGAATGGACTGTGTCTTGAAGGGAGGATATAAGATGAACATCAAAAACGCAAAACGAGGATAATGGAATGTAGTCGAATTAAGTCGGGCGATGCTGGGGGAATTAGATTAGGGATTGAGACACTTAAAGTAGTAAATGAGTTTTACTATTTGGGGAGCAAAGTAACTGATGATGGTCGAAGTAGAGAGGATATAAAATGTAGACTGGCAATGGCAAGGAAATCGTTTCTGAAGAAGAGAAATTTGTTAACATCGAGTATAGATTTAAGTGTCAGGAAGTCGTTTCTGAAAGTATTTGTATGGAGTGTAGCCATGTATGGAAGTGAAACATGGACGATAACCAGTTTGGACAAGAAGAGAATAGAAGCTTTCGAAATGTGGTGCTACAGAAGAATGCTGAAGATTTGATGGGTAGATCACGTAACTAATGAGGAGGTATTGAATAGGATTGGGGAGAAGAGGAGTTTGTGGCACAACTTGACAAGAAGAAGGGATCGGTTGGTAGGACATGTTCTGAGGCATCAAGGGATCACCAATTTAGTATTGGAGCGGAGCGTGGAGGGTAAAAATTGTAGACGGAGACCAAGAGATGAATACACTAAACAGATTCAGAAGGATGTAGGCTGCAGTAGGTACTGGGAGATGAAGAAGCTTGCACAGGATAGAGTAGCATGGAGAGCTGCATGAAACCAATCTCAGGACTGAAGACCACAACAACAACAAAAACAACAACATGTAGCAATACCGGTGTAACCACGATTTTATGAAATTTTATTTTTGTTTTCTTCCGTATTTTGTTCTGGAATTATTATTTACCATTCTGCATATTGACTGAATTTATTAATCTTAATATTTTATGTCCTTGTCCTTGTCATAACTTAGGCCTCATCTTAAAAAATTAGTGTTGGAGACATGCTCAAGTGGTGTATTATCTGTTATTATTTTTGAGCGAGTTGGGTATATCTCAAGATGTGCCATGATCTTATTCTTTCTTGGCATTCGAAGCTTATATTCTACTTCCTCTAATTGATGTAATTTTTAGACTGCTTTCTGCACATCTTCACTTTCTTCCAAAATGGCAACATCATCTGTGCAGTTAAAGATATTAACAATTTACTTCTCTTAATCTGTATACCCGGACTTACCTCCTGTCTCCAGTTTTCAATCAAATCATTTATATATACATTAAATAAGGTTAGGCGACAGACTTGTTACACTCCCTCATTGGTATTGATGTCTTCAGTTTTATTATTACCGCCTTTTATTGTTATTTTTGTGTCCACGTATAAGCTTTTGAATAGATTCAGTAAGATGTATAGGACATCTAGCTTTAATCATTATGCCCTATAGTTTCTTTCTGTTCACAATGTCAAAAGCTTTTCCGTAGTCAGTAAAAAATATATGTGTATGTCTAAACTGAATTCTCGTCGAATCCCTAAAATTATTTTTATGGTAAATATATTATCACTGCAAGAACGACCTTTCCGGATTCCACATTGTTCTTCTAATTGCAGAGTCCCTGCTAACGGTTCTTAAACGATTATTCATTATTTTTGCAAATATTTTATATGTTGAGTTTAGGAGGCTAATTCCGCTATAATTTCCACAGTTGTTTCTTTAACGGTGTTTAAAAATTAATATCAGTTCAGATACTTTCCAAGTGTCTAGGATTTTATTCCAGTGCAAGCATTCATCAAATAAATGTAATAATCTAAAATCACAAAAGGGAGGAGCATATTTTAAAAGTTCCATGTTAATGCCATCTGGTCGATATGCTTTCCAGTTTTTCTGTACTACCTAAAACTACTTGCAGTTCTTCTGCTGTGATTGAATCCACCGTACTGCTATGTCATGTGGTCTCCTCCGCCTCCTTCAGTTCTTTACCTCTTGTTTACCACAATTTTTTTTATAAAATTCTTTCCACTTATCTTCACAAATTACATTTAGCTCTGCAGTATATTTCTCTGTTCTATTTAAGTGTTTCATTAGTTTATACGCAAAACCTTGTCTTCCGTTTATATGTTGTTCTTTGATCCTGTGACTCTTGATGTGCTAGCCCAGTTATTTGTTTGGCGCGGTTCCGTTTTCGCTTATACTCCTCTCCACGTTCTGGTGTTTTATTCTGCAGGAATTTTTTGTAAACTATCTTTTTCTTCGACGGTCTTTGCGGTACACAATGCGTCATATGCGGCTGTTTCTATGAATTCTTTAGTATTTTGCCATTCTTTCATTGTATCCTGAACAGTTGGAATGTCTAGTAGATATTTCTGTAGCCGACTTTGCTAAAATTTTCCAATACTTTTTTGTACCAGAAGGTACACCTTAAACACGTCCTCAAGCTTTGTTTGTCTTCTTGTCCCAAGTTTCTTCTACTTAGCTGTCATTGCCTTGTTGCGGTAACTAAACAGTGATCGGAACAGATATTGTTTCCTCAGTGCACATGTACATCTTGGATCTGATTACATATGCCGTCGTTTGCGATTGCAGAGTCTGTTACAGATCTACAAACCATAGCACACCATATATCCTTATGAAACACTTTCTTCCTAAATACTGTGTCTCCGACTGTACCTACAACTCCTGAGAAAAGTATGTTGCCTACTCTATCATTTCAGTCTTCACAGATGAGAACCTGATATCTCTTATTTAGGACTGTTTGCAGTTGGTCATAGAGCAAATGTGTTTCTGTTCCCTTCCCTTTTTCAGGTGTATATACACCTGCATAGAACAAATATCCTCTGTCAGTTTTAAATTTATCTGTAACAATTCTTTCGTTGACAAAGGAAAATACTATAATATATCTTTTCAATTCGTTCTTTACTAAGATTGCCTCCCCACATTTCGTTCATGTATTCTGAGGTACTCCACTGTGTATGACCGTATAGTAATCAAGATCTATTGTGTTTTTCAACTCCTTTTTTTGTTTCTGTTATAATAGCTACACGAATTTGTTTATCTTTTAATTTGTGGTCTACCTTCATTTCATTGTTTCCAATCCCTCTTAGGCTCTATGTAGCAGTTTTCAACTTATCTGTGATACCTAATCATTTATCCTTGACTTGCCTAGGTCGTCTCCATGATCCATCCTTTTTCATCCGAGTCCGTGATTTGTGAAGAGAGCCAGAATGTGTCAAGTCCCCTGGCCGCGTTACGAGCGCTCGGTGATGGGGCTGCCACTTCACAGCTTCCAAGCCGGGAAGGTAGCATTTCGGATTAACGTTTCTAGGCAGGCGCCATTCCAAGACTTCGAGCTCTGCCTGCCTTGAAGCTACTGATTAATCTTACGAACGCGTGGATTATTGTTTCCATTTTAACCTCCGAATCTTGGTACATTCTTTCAGTCGATCATTGTAACGTAGCTTTGTAATATTTTGACCATGTTATTAGTATTTCCTTTTATACTTCGTTGAAAAAATGTGACCAAATTATTTTCGTTCTGAATATAGGAGAGTTGATAAATACGTTTCCTAACAAAGGGCAAAATTAACAAGTAACATTTATTTGTAAATAATAACTTATTTCTCAACACAATATCGATTGACTTATGCATTTCGTTCAACAAATAATAATTTTTGATTTATTCGGAAAGGATATTTGATCATTACACCTTATAATACTAACACGATACAAGTTTTCACCACGGGTAAAGCATTAAGCGAGTTTGTTGAGGCTACCTAAAGAAAATCACGTGGCATAGAGTTTGTGGAACAGCCTGGGTGAGGAACTATTTCGATACCCACTTCGCGCATGTTTTTCTTCCACATTTGTCAGTATATAGTGAGCTCATGAATAACTGTCGTGACGGAAGAGAAAATTATCGATCACTTCTGCTTTAACTCACTATGAAGACTGTCCAGTAATTTTATATAATGAGAGACGGCCACCGCTTTAGTCTTTTCCCAACAGTCTTTGACGCCCAAAAGTACACCACACCGCCTTTTCCAAACATAAACCTCTTTTCGTTTTCTTGGGTGTACCTGTTCATTCATTAACCCAACGTTTTCTTTGTAATTCAGTCTCTAACGGTGGATCCAAATGTCATATTCAGCCGGCCGAAGTGGCCGCGCGGTTCTGGCGCTGCAGTCTGGAACCGCGAGACCGCTACGGTCGCAGGTTCGAATCCTGCCTCGGGCATGGATGTGTGTGATGTCCTTAGGTTAGTTAGGTTTAACTAGTTCTAAGTTCTAGGGGACTAATGACCTCAGCAGTTGAGTCCCATAGTGCTCAGAGCCATTTTGTCATATTCAGTTGCAGTGCTGTTTATGTTTAAACTTAGATTCCACACGATTTTGAAATCCCCTTCCTCGAACGGTTTTTCACTGGAGTGAACAAAAGTGTCCTTCATTGTATTCAGGGTGAAGAAAAATTGTGTCACGAAATTTTAACCCTGGATAGCTGATGGCAGTAGCAAAGAAATTTAGTAATGTTGTGTAGGTCGAGTACGCACAATTTTTCGAATACGGAAACTTGGCGCCACGCGTTCCGATTGGCCAGGGGACTGCCCTGTTGCCGGACGCTCTGGACAACGTATGACGTGATGTATCCAAGGCGGCCCGTACGCTCGGTGGTAGAGCGGCCAGTCTTCCACTCTGGTGGGCTGGGGGCTAATCCGCCAGGGTCCCGACACGTCCATTGTAGTTTCATGATAAGACGTACCGGGCAAGAGCTGTTAGATCGCGTGCAGAAAGCCTTTTACTCATTGTGTCGGCCCTGAAGGTGGCCTTTTTTGTAGCTAGGACATTGTTTACTTAAAGCAGGTGCTCGAACTGCCGACCCTCTGACGCGACACAAGCTTGGTAACGTCGAACGGTGTTTTGCCGAAATCTTTGAAAGATTCCTTGCATTGGCCTGATGTGATTGGCGGCATATTGAACGGGATCCATTAATTCCTCTTCGTTTCTAGGTGATTCGCGACCGAGGGGGAGGGGGAACTAGAACCTTGAAGAATCCCCACAGGAAAAAGTCCGGTGGCGTGAGGTCTGGTGACCGCGGGGGCCATGTGCTACGTGCACCTCTGCCAGCTGCCCAATTGTCGAAGAATCTATTTAAGTGTCCGTGCACAGCACGACTGTTATGTGCGGGCACCCCATCATGCTGCAACCACATGCGTAGCCGTATGTCCAGGAGAACATCTTCCAGCAGGCCGGGTAGAGTTTCTTGATAAAAGTGAAGGTAATTTGCCCCGGTAAGTCGAGGAGGTAGATAGACTGGTCCAATCAGATGGTCATTCACAATGCCTGCCCAAATGTTGAGCGAAAACCCTTCCAGGTGTCCGTGGGCGTACGTCACGCGAGGTCTTCCCTTTGCCCAGTAATGAGTGTTGCAAAGGCCATTCTGGTGGAAGGTGCACTGGTCGGTAAACAACACAATGGCGGGGAAGTCGGGATCTCGTGCAACACGTCGCAGAAACCACTGGCAAAATCCTAGCCTGTGTTCATAGTCCGCCACAGGATTTAGGTCACGGACAGGGAGGTCGTCATCCCTCAAAACCTCCCAGATTAACAGATGAGTGACCACCATGTCGTGTCCAACCGCTCGAGTACCTGTCGTAGGTGCTTCCTCGAAGCGCTCTAGAAGAGTCTTTTCAAATGCAACGTCCCGTCGTGTTCGAGGGCTTCCAGCATCCCCGTGAAACCCCGCTAACGAGCCTGTTTCGCGAAGTCGCCGGTGAATTGCTATATACGTTTGCAGATTGGGTGGCGACTTCTGGATACCGTTCCTCATACAACCGTCGAGCTTCGTGTTTATGCTAGTCCATAAACAAAAACCATGTCTCGTTGTTCTTCAAACGCATACTGTGCCGCCATGCTTACTGTATGACTAAATCGCAGGTGACGTGTTTGTGTTCCGAATCGAAGCTTGCGTGTGAATGCCTCTGACGTGAGGTGGGGACAAACAGCAAGACGTATTCGACACATGTATCACGTTGGGGCAGTGACGGGGCGAGGGACGTTTGTGTGTGTGAAACGACAGCCGCAGCGCTGTCCGACAACCGATGAACGGCAACAGGGCAATCCCACGGCCGATCGGAGTTTCCGTAGTTTAAAAATGGTGCCTTGTCGACCCACACAACATTAGTAATTTTGGTTCCTACTGGCATGAGCTATCCATGGCTAAAATTTCGTGACACAGTTTTTCTCCACCCAGTATGTGGCGTCTTCGTACGTAGTATTTCACTCAGGTATTATGCAACCATAAGGGATGTTAGTCAGTATCTTATTCCACAACTTTTACGAACCAATGATTTGAAAACATGAAAGACTAGACTAGTCAATCGGATATCTGTAAAAGGCCAAGTCTAAAGTACTCGTAAGAAAATGAATAATAACGCAACCATCTTTCACCTGTTATTCGATAACTGTTGTCAACCATTAATTTGAAAAAAAAAAAGTACATGCTGTTCTGTAAAATGTCAGATTTTCAATACTCATGAAAACGCTTTTAAAGTCAATTAACATACGATGTTGCCTGCTGGTGTAGAGTTGCCATTAAGGTCTCTCGACTTGCGTGTAGACGCAAGGCCGTCCGTTTTTTAAAATGCAGACGCGACGCTCATCTTTACCCATTTCTACGAGGGTTGACCGAAAAGTAATGCCTCCACCTTCGTAACTCTTCAACAGTTGGTAGCATTGGTATGCGGCAGGTACTGGCTTGCTCAGTAGCCTCTTCTCTACAGCTCCAGTTGGCGGGTAGCCTTAAGCATTGAACGGTTGTGTTGTCACAGAGTAAAGTACGGAACTTTAGGTTAGGTTAGTGTTTAACGTCCCGTCGACAACGAGGTCATTAGAGACGGAGCGCAAGCTCGGGTTAGGGAAGGATTGGGAAGGAAATCGGCCGTGCCCTTTCAAAGGAACCATCCCGGCATTTGCCTGAAACGATTTAGGGAAATCACGGAAAACCTAAATCAGGATGGCTGGAGACGGGATTGAACCGTCGTCCTCCCGAATGCGAGTCCAGTGTGCTACCACTGCGCCACCTCGCTCGGTACGGAACTCTGCGCAGACACTTGGTCAGTGCGATTTAAGCAACGTGCAGTCATTGAATTGTTGACAGCAAACGGGGTCACGCCAAAGGAGATTCATCAGAGAATGAAAGCAGTTTATAGTGATTGTGTTGATGTGAGTACTCTGCGTCGTTGGGCTAGTAAGTTTAAAGATGTTGAGGCGAGAACATATGTCCTGCATGACAAACAAAGAGTTGGACGTCCTGTGACAGCAGTCTGAGAGTTTCACAAGCAAATTGTTGACAGATTGATTCAGGACGATCGTCGGATCACTGAGAGAGAAACTGCAAGCGCAATCGGCATTTCACAAGAACGTTGTGGGTCACATTATTGCTTTGCTTGGCAAACCGCACACTTCAAGTGCCACCACAGAAGAACTCCAGAGACTGAATCTCACCACCGTACAGCATCCTCCATACAGTACAGATTTAGCACCGTCTGACTTCCATCTGTTCCCGATAATGAAAGACGATCTGCGGGGCATCATTATGTTTCTGATGAAAACGTGAATGATCTGTGGGACTGTGGTTGCGGAAACAGTGTGTCGACTTCTTCCGTGGCGCCTTCAGAAAACCTGTTCATCGTTGCCAGAAATGTATCCAATTGGCTGGTGATTATGTCAAAAAGTGAATATTGGTAATTGAAGGTCACATTCTAATGACTATTTCTGCGTCTGATTTATTAAAATATTCCCATCCAAACCCAATTAACGAAGATAGAGGCATTACTTTTCGCTCAACCGTCGTACGATAAATTAAGATAAATGCGAACCAGCAACCTCGCGTTGCATCTGTTCGGAAATCTGCATCAAACCTTTACTAGAATCATGCTTTCCAACATTGAAGAGGCCCAATAAAAGTTTCTGGAATTTCCTAGTAATGTTGCAGACTTGCCGTACCTCTGTCTTTTATTTTACTGCTTCATGACTGATCTCTCTCAGATAATTTCATGTATTTGGAATGGTAATGGGAGGCCAAGACGTTCGGATCACGAATTTATTTTAAACTTTATACAGTCTAAGGAGCCCGTTAGGACAACGTAAGGAAGTGCAGATTCGGAAGGCTCTACATCCCACACCTGCAGCACCGGCGGAAACTGAGGATGAACCTCAGGAGGAGGCGGCCTTGGCTATTATTCCGATTTGTGGGGCCTTATCAGGACAAATTGGATGCATTTTACGTAAACACCAAGTCAAAACCATCTTCCGTCCTCCAAGCAAAACCATGAGCCTTCTTGGTAGTGTCAAGGACAGCCTTGGTCTACGTAAATCAGGGGTTTATCAGATACCTTGCCAATGCGGTAGTGTATATATAGGTCAAACCATTCGTACCATTGAGGACCGATGCCGAGAACATCAACAGCATACTAGACTGCAACAGCCCATTAAGTCGGCAATCGCTGAGCATTGCCTATTGGAACTCCACAGCATGGATTATGACCAAACCAAAGTCCTGACACAGGCTTCCAAATACTGGGACTGTGTCATCAAAGAAGCCATAGAGATCAGAGTAAGGGAGCCACAACTAAATCGTGACAGCGGTTACATCCTTAGCAAGGTGTGGGAACCTGCGATTACCGGGATTAACAAGAAAAAGGATATTTGCCAGAGTGTACCGACTTCGGGAGAGGAGGGAAGAATAACGAGAGCGGTGCCGGCAGATCCCCCCCCCCCCCCCCCCCTGAAGGAGAAGACCTAGGACGCAGCGCCCAGACGACGGGAGAACGGACGCTGTAACTGGACTGCGCGCGGGGCGCACCGACTCATAGGAAGCGCCTGAGGGAGGAGCGGGAGGGGGATTGTCCTATATATACATGGCGCCGGCCCACCGCCAGTCAGTACATCAGCGCACCTGATGATGGCAACGTGGTCGATTGCCAAAATATTGTGTCCTATGCACACTCATACCAGGCTGTTCACCCGAGATTTATTTCGTCATAAAATACGCCTGGAGAAATTGAAGAATCACATGTTTATATAAATTTTAAACATAAATACAAGGCGGTGCTTCCCAGGGCGCCTGCTGCTAGTCTCCGGCCAGTGGTGCCTGATGGCACAGATTGTTGCAGATGGTACATTACTTACTGTCAGACGGCGGTTGCAGATGTTGAGCGGTAACAGTGTCCTTGGTGGACAATGCGGCGACCCTCCTCTGTGGTTGTCATACGTCCTCGATGGGATCCTCGATGATGAGTGTTCTTGTCCTCTCGTTCCATGCAGTGAAACACCGGGCCGCTGCCACTGTCACATGCGGATACCTCGTAAATCTGCGTGGTGCTGATAACGGTGTCTCAAACGAGTACGCAGCATGTCGGTGTCTGCCACAGTGATCAGTCAACATCAAACGCTGTTCACACTCTATATATACACTATCACGCTTGGAGACAACACCAAACAAGAGCAACATTAAGACACTCTGATCATGTAGGTACCCAACGATTTTGAGTAGGTTTACAAAGTTACACCGTCGTTCGACTATATCTCCTGGTTGCTTCATTTTTTTTTTCAGGCAATGTACAGTGAGGTGCGATTTTTGCCAAGTAAGGGCCGAAAATGTAGCGAATTTTCTCATGTATGCAATTGACTTTGTTTTCGGCAAAATAAATTACAAGGCCTATTGTTCTTTTTAAAATCCGATCGGTCACGAAATTAAAACGACAATGACAACCCAATGAAGCTTTCGGCAGATGCGTTGCGCAGTGTCCGTAGTAAGGCCGTCGTCCGCGTCACGTTTCATGCCAGGTGTGAAAGGCGTGCCGTCAGTCGATTTCTTCATGCTGAGGGGTACGGTCTGATTCCGTGCAGCCTACGTAAGATAACTGTCATTCGTGACACCAAAGTGCGGCATTCACGCGGGAACACTGAAGCGAGACGTACTCTTCCATGTTGCCGGCGGTCAGGGAAGGAAGCGAGTGTCAACCGATGAACTTCTGCAGCAAGTGGTTAAGGCTACTTCAGAAAATCATCTACGAAGGGCATTTCTGAAGAAGAGATTTACATTGTTGTCATCAGGCGTTATCCTTTTTCATGACAATGCTCGGCTGCCTACTGCAGCTGCAACAAAGAGATTTCTGCAGCGTTTCAGATGGGAAGTGTTCGATCACCCATCGTATAACCCAGACCTGACTCCCTCTGATTTTCACTTTGCTGACGTGAACCGCTGACTATGAAGACAGCATTTTGGCACAGACAACGAGCTGCAGACCATCATAGAGAATTGTCGGGAAGTATAGGCGGCTGCCTTCTAAGACGAGGGTATTCGGAAATTGGTGCGGCGAGTATGTGGAGAAGTAGCTGGAAGGCGTAGCTAAATGTTGGAGATTGAAACATTTTTTGAATATCATTGTGGGTTCTGTTTTGTGACTAATCCGAATTTGAAGGCAAACAGAAGGAAATCGCACACTCTTTTCTCTGTGGCATTAGAGAACGTCTTCAGAAAGGATTTCAGTGACGTAAGACGTGTGGAAGTTGATCAGTCATTAACGAGATAATAGCGTCGCCAAGTAGTGAACAGCCATCAGGATAGGCGGTCGGAAAAGCTTCTGCCTTCACTGTACGAAGTATAGCCAAACAGTGACTTAGGTACGGGTCGTGTCTTCGCCTGTCCGCTTGTATCTCCTCCGTATGTGCTCTGGTGTTGTAGTGATCATACAACATGCTCGTGAAGCTATTCAACGTAAGCGAGAATGGAAAAAGTTAATGCGGTATTTGTTTATAGCGCATGTCGTTAAACTACAGGGTGGGGAAAATAGATGTGGCCCGGAGACAGGAGTTCAGGATGCAAAGAAACACAGCAGAAGAAACGAAATACAGTACTAACCTGACTGTAGCAGATGTAGAAAGTGACCACCAGTCATCTCTTCGCACCTCTGGACCCAGGTCAGCAAGCTGCTGACGGCGGATCGAAAGCGGACTGCTGGAATTGCTTCAATGTCATCCCAAATGTTTTGCTGCAGTTCTTGTAGAATATGAGTGTTGCTGCCATAATCTTAGACTTGGGGGCTCCCCACGCAAAGTAATCGCATACTGACATTTCAGGTGACCTGCGTGGCCAGCTATTGTCGCGACCAAACTGATCTTGCTAACAAAATGGTTCAAATGGCTCTGAGCACTATAGGACCTAACTTCTGAGGTTATCAGTCCCCTAGAACTTAGAACTACTTAAACCTAACTAACCTAAGGACACCACACACATCCATGCCTGAGGCAGGATTCGAACCTGCGACCGTAGCGGTCGCGTGGCTCCAGACTGTAGCGCCTAGAACCGCTCGGCCACTTCGGCCGGCGATCTTGCTAACAACTCTTCAGGCGTGAATAGTAGTAAATGTGCTTGAAGATTCGGCCCGTTGAATTGGCAGTAACTTTATCCAGTTGGAAGTAACCGCAGGTCTTTTCCTCCGCCTTTAATGCTGCCACAAATTCACGTCCAATTGTGTTCACTCGTCGGGGTCACTTTTATTTGTCCCAACCCGTATTAGAACAGCGGTGCGGCTTTATTCTGAGAAGAAACATGGTTGTATCAAGCCTTCAAGATCTGTCTTTGTAAACATCATTTAAAATATTTAAGGTACTGGAGGAGTGAAGAATGAAATTTGCTAATAGATAACAACAGCAACTGATGAGGGAAATGCCGAGCTACCATACAGTCAACCTGTTACTACGAGGCAGCTTGAACGTGCACCGTGAAGAAGTGTTCCGCTGGTATTGCACTGTCCGGCCACATTAACGTGACTACCGGACAGAAGCTGGAAAACCACCTTTGGCAGCGCGGACCGCTGTGCGACGTGCAGGAAGAGAGTCACTGAGGTTCTGGAAGGTACCTGAAGGGACGTGCAGCCATGCCTACTCAAGTGCCGTGGCCAGCTTCGCAAGGTTTCTCGGTTCAGGATCGATGGCGCGAACAATCCGACCGAGGTGGTCCTACAGATTCTCGATTACGTTCTAATTCTCTTTAAATGCTCTTCGAACCATACATATACACTGTGCAGTTTGTGACACGTTGCATTGTCAACATACCGAGGAAACAAACTGCATTTAGAGGTAAAGATGGTCCGCAAGCATAGATGCATACGTCTACTGATCCACTGTGCTTTCCAGAGTGATGAGATCACCCAGGGAATGCTCCCTCCTATGGCTCGGCACTTCCGATGATTGTTCCAGGCTGTTTGCTTTCAGACGTACACGCCAGGGATTACCTGTCCGATGGAGCATAAGACGTGATTCATCTGAAGAGCCCATCTGCCCCACTCAGTGGGTGACCTATTGAGGTATTGGCTTGCAAATTCCTGTCTTCGTCGCCAATGAATAGTGGTTAGCATGGATGTATGAACCAGACGGCTGCTGTAGACGTCCATACGCAGCAATGTTCGCTGAATGGTCGTTGAGAAGACGCTGTGTTTGTTTATAGGGGCTTTCAGCTGCTCAACAGTTCCACGTCTGCTCATATCCGCAGCCCTCGTTCACCCTCTCATCTACGGCCCGTTGTGCACCACAGTTTGTCGTGGTGCCGGTTTTGGAGGGCGCCATTTTGCCTACCACGGTATACTTTAACCACGGCGGCACGCAGACCGTTTACAAATTTAGCCGCTTCGTAAATGCTTCACCCTGGGTCTAAAATCCAATGAACATAACCTTTTGGTCGTCAAATAAATCGCTCCGTTTTTGCATTACGACAACGACTGCACTGTTTTCCGTCCCTCGCTACGCCAGCACCCTTATGTACCCTCCACTGCTAGTGATGCCATCTGCCACCTGTGAGTGGCTATTGGACGTTGACGCTGAACATAGGCGATTATCACATTAATGTGATTGGACCGTGAACATTTCAACGCATTTCATTCTTTCTTGTCTTCCAAAATCGGATACAGTTCTCCGAACGTTGTCTACGAAAACTGCAGAGTGATGTGCCGTTTCTTTGCAAGATTTTGCTTACATGTGAAGTATCGTTCACAAGCCATTTGCAAATAAGCCTTCCCCTTGTGCTCTACTGGTCAGCTGAAAATCCACACCGGCTAAGGGACAATCAACGACCTTATTCTGTCAATGTGTGGTGGGGGGTTTGTCAAGAATCCTGGCCCCTGTTTCTTTTATGGGATTCTAAATGGTCACAAACGTCTACAGATGTCTAACAGATATAATGCCGCAGTTACTGGAGGACATCCTATCCCAGTGGACATAAGGCAATTCATATGCTACCAATATTCAGCACATAGAGGAACACATAACGACATACACGCTCGCCAGACGCAACACATCCAATCCTTCATCTGTAGAGAAAATTTAAACAGCAGGCTGTGAGCACACGACTTCAGGTGGGATACGACCATCCGCAAACTCTCCCTCCTGCAGATGGGGAAGTACGCAGTATGTGTAGCAGTGCCGTAAAATTACCTTCCACATCAGCTGACACAGAAACTTTAGGTTAATTTTAACTTACGCACAGAACTACAGTTTTTGCAATTACCTAACATTGCCAAAAGGAGAGCGATCTCTGTATCAGTGTCAAAAAAGCTTCCTAAATGGAAGTTTTATTGCCCAGGTGTCAGCTGATTACTAGTTTCAGCTAAGTTATATTGTCATCTTCAGATGATCGGATACGTGAATTATGGTGTGGAACACCACCATCTAGTGATTGAAAACATGGAGGTAAAGTCACAGAAATCGTCAGATGGCAATGTGCCACACCTACTGACATTATAATTCAAGTATCCGACCATCTGAAGATGGCAATAAAACTTTGCTGTAACTAGTAATTAGCTTGTGTATCATCTGCGATATGAGTAATAAAACTTCTGTTTTGGAAGTTTTTTACACACATAGTTCTTGTTTTCAAAAGAACCACCCGATTTCACTAAGGTATCTCTTCCGTATGCATAGATATATGAGCTTATCAAAATTAACGATCTTCCCTTCATGGGGGGCCACACTCATACAGAATTTTTGAAATAAATTTCCGTCAGTAGCCATTGTCAAGTGCGTGGTAAAATGTTAACAGATCACACATGTCTTAACGTTTCAGCAAGCATTTCGGAATGGCTACAAAGCAGAAATAATGAATGTGTACAGTAAATGAACTATTAGCTGTGAACGGACGGAAATTTCTTTCAGAAAATTATTCAAAGTTGTTGGAATGGGAGGTACATAGACTCTCGCAAACTACGTCAAAAATTACATGCCGTGTCAGGCGATCTTCGAGAGTAATGTTGGAATTCGAGAGCCATACGACCGTGAGGCGAATCCATCCTTGAGACAGTGCACTGTTAAGAATAGCTCTTACAAGCAGGCGCTAATGTGGTTGATCTGTGTTCTATTGAGAAATGAAATAATCAGAGTTCTCGTGATTGTGAAAAAACCCAGAACTCCAGAGACGTGATTCCCGAAACCGTCTTGTCCACAGAAAAGAACGGATCTAAACCGTTTCTTGCGGAACGGTTCAAGACACTCATAGCTTTGGGTAGTCTCGCTCGTGTTCGTCTACGGAACATGGCTGCTGTATTTCTTTTATTCTTAAGTTATGGCGGTTCACTTTATCACTTAAATGAAACGTAACCTCATGAGTGAACACTACACACGAATGGAAGTTGTCATATTCCATCACGCCGAGAATGAATTCACACTACTGTAAACGATATTTTTACCAGCATCATGACACATGAAGAATGGCTAATTCTCGACTGGCCTGATTTGGTAGACCAGGTGTGAAATGCAGTTGAATGGACTCTCCACCTTGAATGAGCGCACGGGAGAGTCCTGCAGACTTCCACTTACATGCCCAACCAGTGTCTTGAAACCGAGTGTGCCTCTGTCGAGTCGAGTGAACCGTATGAGGTGCAGTGCCGCACTCTCCACGAAAATTTCGCCTCACAGTTGTAACTAAATTGCACCTGTTGAAATGGATGAAGCATGCCTGTTATAGCTGTGATATAGCCATCTCGATTCGACACTGTTATGCGAACGTTTCTCCGGGAGCAGTCCCGAAAATCATAACTAAAGACCCAGTTGATCAGAATATTTAATCGATGCCGAGGGATGTAATAAATAACATCGATAGTAATTGCCGATATTTGCAGATGCAACCTTACTTTTCATTTTCTCTTTATTCGGAATTGCAAGTCTTATGAAAATGAGAAGGCGTTCAAAGCGCCAAGGGTGCCAGGGAGTACAGTAGGCCAACAGCCTTGGAACCGTTTCTGGAGGGACGTGTCAGCGGAAGTGCAGAAAACAGCCTGCATGAGTCGCTCGAAAGCCTCTCGTAATGCCGGTAATGCCGCACCGGGGTGCTCGAAGCATTGTGGAGAAACACAGATAGGGTCCCCTGTGGCACAATCACCACTGTTGTTAACGTTTACAACACAGGAATGAAAGGAGAAGCAACGTCTTTAGTAGAGGACATTATTGTGCACAAAAGTAGAAAGCTGAGTTTTTCTCCGTAAGGTACTGGATGCCACACAGAATAACATCTCAAGAACGGAACCCGCAGTTTCTGGACCTTTGAAAGGGCGAGACATCACTTGACGTTTGCCTTCACAAAAACCAAATGTTTACGTGACTTAAGAATCACTGGAATTGGCTACCATGAATAAACTAACGGTTAAACAGAGAAGCTGGACTGTACTGATCAAAGAGAGAGACGGAAAGAGAGTGGTTCAAATGGCTCTGAGCACTATGGGACTCAACTGCTGTGGTCATAAGTCCCCTAGAACTTAGAACTACTTAAACCTAACTAACCTAAGGACATCACACACATCCATGCCCGAGGCAGGATTCGAACCTGCGACCGTAGTGGTCGTGCGGTTCCAGACTGTAGCGCGAAAGAGAGTGAGATCTTTTTTCTGTGTAAAGTGGTAGAACACACGTTCATTGTAAAACGAGTAGAGAATAGACGAGGGAAGGGGACTACTGTGTTGCAAGGAGCATTTTTACCGGTCAGCGTTTAGAAGATCCGAAGCGCAGCCAGTCTGAATACAGTAACACACGGCAAATGCGGCAATGTGACGTTTCCTTTTCGTAAGCATTCGATCGGGAATCTCTTCGCCATTTCACTTGTGACGTTTATACGTTAAGTGAAGTGGTAGTAAATCACAGTTTGTTCGGAATGCATCTTTGAATGCAAATACAATGAAAATTATCGTAGTATTCGGATACACCTTTGCATGCTGAGAACATGGTAAATACACAATCTCTACTTTACAGAGGTTGCGTTATTGAGCTTAGTGCGTGCAAGCAAGTAGGTAAACATTTGAGTCAGGTCGTAACCTCGAGCAGTAGTAGCTGTTCAGTCCTGGACGGAAGGTGTTGTGTCACGGCAGAGTGAGCACCTTGCATAGCAGGTGTGCTGCACGCACATGTTCCATGATCTGTAGTCTGAGGATGAAGGCTGATTTTTAAGATGATTTTATAAAGAGACAGCACTTGACAAAAAGGTAATTTATTTTGAGTTTGGAAATTATTTGTAACTGTTATAATTACGTGGCAATTATAAATCTCGGACACGCTCGTACAGCGTCAGAGACGGTGCGCTACCCTACGAGATGGGAGGTGAGCCAGTCGTGGATCAGATCCACGCTGTGGATTAGCGAGCGTTGCTTTGGTGGACCGAAAAGACTGAATGTCGTGTTTCATGGTTGTTTTCCGTGCTTGTTTAGCAAATGCAAGGCTGGTGTCCAATCTAGCGTCAGAAGATACGATAAAACATACGACAATTCACAGACAGATGGCGCGTGCAATATCCCTCAAGCTCAACCGGAGTTCCGCTCTGCCAAAACTACCGAACTATATACATGACGTAGTAAATGGTACGACGACTGGTAGTCTTGGTAGAATTGGTAGGGAGAGAAACATAAATGTATGTGTAATAGAGGCGCTGGGAGCCGATAGCTTCTCTGTTTTTTTTACTTGGTTTTTGTTTTGTGCATAATTAGGACCGCACATTATTCAGTGTTAGTCCACTGCATATTTTATATCCTTAGAGAATACAATGTGCATTTTATAAGTAAGAAAAATTAGTTAATCGTATAACTTCTGTGCTTTTATGTAACCAATGCAATTAATTTTGGTGCAACTACAGTTTACATGCAGAAACATAAAAATATATGTAATTATTATCGTTATTCTGTACTCAAAAGAAAGTTCCTCACCATGATCAAAGGCAAGAGTTTCCTGTTGTTGTTGACAAATGCGAAAACCTGTTTTGTTGAGTAAATTGCGTTTTTACGTTACAGATCAACAAGTTTGAAATAAAACCTGAATTAAACATTGACAATTTCAGTTTTTCTATAAATACTGTTTATTCTTAAGTAACTGACAGGAGGACAACTATGTAGAACAAAAATGTTCTGTAGGTTACTCAGGCCTTTATACACTGTGTAACAACAACGAATCTGTACTATTGTAAATATAAGTAATTCTTTTCATCTGATTTTACGATAAACTTGTGTAATTGATGTTCTGATTTCATTTCTTTTTGCTTCATGCCATTATGTCAAGAAAACTGTAAATAAGTTTCATGTGAATATTAATGTTTATGTCAAATGTCAAGTAATACTGTAATAGAATTGACATGTAACAAATATTGAAACTGTTGAAAGATGTTTAAAATTGTAACTGTTTGTCTGATCCATACGTAGGCAATGTTTTAGGAAATGTAGAATGCAAAACCTCGGTTGAATACCCGGTCTGTCAGGGAGCGGTAAAAGGTGGATGGCAGGCGAGCGCGGGAAAACGCGCGCGGGCACTGCACGGCACAACGGGCTCAGTAGTAGCTGGAGTTTGGCACTGGTTTGAGCAACACCTTCTAGAGCGAGGAGGCTTTCCTGGAAGACATAGCTTCACTGAGCCTCTGGTATGCCGTTCCAACGCCCACACAGCATGGCAAAATTCCATAGGCACTAAATGGAAAAGTATTGCGACGCCAAGAAGAATTAAGTGCCGATACGTCAAGAGCCATAGCTGTGGTTTTATGTGTGCTCTGTGCCTCGCCATCTTGCCGCCCGCCAACCGCCGCATCGATACTAGCAGGTTGAAACTTTTACTACTGTCTTCGTATGGATCAGAGAGTGAACTGTGTTTGTTTGGTGCAATAATAACCTAAGTTTTACCAGAACTTTTCCATCAATCACTTATCCTCACAACTAACCTAGACAGGGTCCTTTCCAAACGTTGTGCAATCCGAGTGTCCCGAAATGAAAATTAAAAATTGTGTTAATGACACTTATTTGCAGAACTAACTACACTCCTGGAAACTGAAATAAGAACACCGTGAATTCATTGTCCCAGGAAGTGGAAACTTTATTGACACATTCCTGGGGTCAGATACATCACATGATCACACTGACAGAACCACAGGCACATAGACACAGGCAACAGAGCATGCACAATGTCGGCACTAGTACAGTGTATATCCACCTTTCGCAGCAATGCAGGCTGCTATTCTCCCATGGAGACGATCGTAGAGATGCTGGATGTAGTCCTGTGGAACGGCTTGCCATGCCATTTCCACCTGGCGCCTCAGTTGGACCAGCGTTCGTGCTGGACGTGCAGACCGCGTGAGACGACGCTTCATCCAGTCCCAAACATGCTCAATGGGGGACAGATCCGGAGATCTTGCTGGCCAGGGTAGTTGACTTACACCTTCTAGAGCACGTTGGGTGGCACGGGATACATGCGGACGTGCATTGTCCTGTTGGAACAGCAAGTTCCCTTGCCGGTCTAGGAATGGTAGAACGATGGGTTCGATGACGGTTTGGATGTACCGTGCACTATTCAGTGTCCCCTCGACGATCACCAGTGGTGTACGGCCAGTGTAGGAGATCGCTCCCCACACCATGATGCCGGGTGTTGGCCCTGTGTGCCTCGGTCGTATGCAGTCCTGATTGTGGCGCTCACCTGCACGGCGCCAAACACGCATACGACCATCATTGGCACCAAGGCAGAAGCGACTCTCATCGCTGAAGACGACACGTCTCCATTCGTCCCTCCATTCACGCCTGTCGCGACACCACTGGAGGCGGGCTGCACGATGTTGGGGCGTGAGCGGAAGACGGCCTAACGGTGTGCGGGACCGTAGCCCAGCTTCATGGAGACGGTTGCGAATGGTCCTCGCCGATACCCCAGGAGCAACAGTGTCCCTAATTTGCTGGGAAGTGGCGGTGCGGTCCCCTACGGCACTGCGTAGGATCCTACGGTCTTGGCGTGCATCCGTGCGTCGCTGCGGTCCGGTCCCAGGTCGACGGGCACGTGCACCTTCCGCCGACCACTGGCGACAACATCGATGTACTGTGGCGACCTCACGCCCCACGTGTTGAGCAATTCGGCGGTACGTCCACCCGGCCTCCCGCATGCCCACTATACGCCCTCGCTCGAAGTCCGTCAACTGCACATACGGTTCACGTCCACGCTGTCGCGGCATGCTACCAGTGTTAAAGACTGCGATGGAGCTCCGTATGCCACGGCAAACTGGCTGACACTGACGGCGGCGGTGCACAAATGCTGCGCAGCTAGCGCCATTCGACGGCCAACACCGCGGTTCCTGGTGTGTCCGCTGACCCGTGCGTGTGATCATTGCTTGTACAGCCCTCTCGCAGTGTCCGGAGCA
Organism: Schistocerca nitens; assembly: GCF_023898315.1. Lineage (NCBI taxonomy): Eukaryota > Metazoa > Arthropoda > Insecta > Orthoptera > Acrididae > Schistocerca > Schistocerca nitens. The sequence goes on along the minus strand of NC_064615.1, from coordinate 1,163,594,522 downwards.
AGTATGGTGGGTCTGACACACCGGTGTCAATGTGTTCTTTTTTCCATTTCCAGGAGTGTATATTAGAATGGTGTTTAAAGAAATGTTTTGTTAATGAACCAGTAAATGAATAGCGAAGGTCTAACGAAGTCGAAAGATAACTTTAGTATTGATATAGTAATGAAGTTTATTATTTCGAGACAGATTTAAAGGCATTTAAATGAGCAGTAAATTAGATGAAAAGAGTAGTAACTTATATACTGGAAATTTTGAATGAATAATAAATTCAGTAATCATTTTTTTTTTAAATACAGCGATCATAACAGTTTCAGGGTCCCCCCTTCATTCATTTCAATTGTGAAGTGTTCTAAATTGGTTTGACCAGCAAAAGTTAAAGTCAATATAAAATTAAAATTTATCAGTGTTTTATCTTTATCAAAACTGACATTTTGTGTGTGGCATGAAAGTACAATTTCTAGGGTAACCTATGCCCGATTTTAATCAGATTAATAGACAGTATAAAGTTTTGTAGTAAACATAGTGTAGTGTTACGTATTCATGATTTTCCATATCAGTACAGAACGTGAAACTATCAGTTCAATACATTTTCTGGTCCTAAAATTCTACTATATTATGCAGTGTTACAACTTGTTGTTTTGCATGAATATATACCAACTTGTACAGGGAAGAAACTGAGTTAATGCCGAATTAGGCTGGCGACCGTATTATTGTCACACTGGTAGCATCTTCTGGTTTGCTTTTGATCCATCCTGACGTGTGATTGCATTTCGAACTTACTTGACGTATCATTGTTATTACAGAGTGGATGTAAGTCTGATTTGCCACCATTCAGGTACACGCGGTCGATATCTATGCGAAAATCCTTTCTCATAAGGTGAATCCCGCTCACTTACCATAGCAGAGGCTTTAACGAGTACGCCGGCCGGGGTGGCCGAGCGGTTCTAGGCACTACAGTCTGGAACCGTGCGACCGCTACGGTCACAGGTTCGAATCCTGCCTCGGGCATGGATGTGTGTGATGTCCTTAGGTTAGTTAGGTTTAAGTAGTTCTATGTTCTAGGGGACTGATGACCTCAGAAATTAGGTCCCATAGTGCTCAGAGCCATTTTTAACGAGTACTGTGTCAGGGATTACAACTGGTCTCCAAAATTAAAGAAACAAACCTCTATTTCCCCACGTTGTGTCTAATTCATGCTATAATCATATTAAATGTCAACAGATGTCCGTACAATCCCGTTCTGCGTGGAAGATGGCATACTGGTCAGTGGACAACCACGTCAGCGACGACGTCAGGGCACCTTTCAAACGGGGCAGTGTTTGCCGGGTAGTCTCACATCCACAATCGCTGTGTATACAGTTGCAGACGGTGCAGTGTGGCACAAAAAAGACGCCTACCAGGGCCTGCGGTGGAGGGTCGTAAGAAGAATGGAAGCTGGACACTCGCAAACTGATGTGACCTGAAGGCTTAACGTGAATCGTTCCGTTGTCTCTCGGATGTGGTGACAGTTTACAGAGATCGAAGCAGTGTCGCCAAGGCCAGGGAGGGCCGAACATATGTGACATCAAACAGAGAGGACCGTTATTTGGCCTCAACGGCACGACAGTATCGTCTCAGTACTGCACGGCAACTGGCATCTGGCCTCGCAACATCCACTGGACGTGTTGTGTACAGAACTCTTCGACAGACTAGCCTTTATTGTCGGAGACCTTCTGTATGTGTACCTGTGATGCGTCTTCACAGAAGGGAAAATGTAAAGTGGAATCGTCAACAGATCTCTTGGACAGTCGTTCAGTGGGACAATGTCCTTTTCGCAGATGACTCCGGTTTTGGTCTGATTGTACTGATTCTCGAAGCATTCGCATTTGGAGGGAATGTAGATCACAATTTCGGAATCCAAACATTGTAGAAATAGACCGATATCTAGGAGGATCCTTAATGGTGTGGGCAGGGATTATGTTGAACACTCGAACACCTCTTCATGAAGTTGTACGGGTGAATCGGCAAGATTCAACTGCTATCAGGTATCGCGACGACATCTTGGGACCTCATCTGCGGTTGTTGATGGACGATAATGCTCGACCTCATAGAAAACGCGTGGTTGATGTTTTCTTGGAAACGGATGATACTGCACGTATGGCACGGCCTATTCGCTCTCTCGAGTTGAATCCCATCGAGCATGTCTGGGATGTACCAGGGAGGTAGGTTGCAATCACGTCAGCATCCCCGAACCACACTCCAGAGCTTGCGAGCAGCTCTGCAGGAAGAATGGGCTTCATTGCCTCAGCATGAAGTTGATGATATCATCCACCGGGTGTCCCGTCGTTGTCAGCCTTGTACTGTTGCCAGAGGTGTCACACGCCAAACTGAGCACATTAACCAGTTGTCGGAATGTGAGTGCAAATCCGTTAAGTTGGAAAAAATGAAGAACATTTTTGTCCAACTTTATACATACTGAAGTTGTTTACGTTGTGTATTCTTTACATTGTTTCTACTTCACTATCACCTCTTCATACTGTTTTGTGGCAAAATAAACACGACCTTGCAAAATTTCCGTTTGTTGCTTCAATTTGAACACCAGTCTACATCCACACTTAGTTGGTTGACTTTCACTGCTTTCCGTTTTTAGGGTAGTCTAGTAAGACACTGATCACATGCGTAAAGAAAGCGATCATTGTGAGCTCACGCCAGATAAGTATGCAACACGCCCAACGTACAGGTAACGTGGGTACGATGGTAACTGACCAAAGCTACTAGGAAAAAATTGCGGTAGTCTACGGTAGTTTTACACCTCTAAGCTTAACGGATAACTGTGGCAACAAGAAAGAAATGAGGACACAATATTGTAAATAAATTATGTCAGACCATGAAAGCCGATCTGGTAAGACGGGATAATGACTAGGAGGTAATGAGTAATTACAGATCTCGACTCCCACGCAGTGGTTTTTTTTCGATTGCGTAATGTAACACTGTTGCAGACATCCGACAAGTAGCCAAGATGAGCTCGAGAGACAGAACACAGTGGGAACTAGCAGGTGTTAACGGCTGCGGCATTTATTCGTGGATGCCATTCCGTTCTGCGTGTACCGAGCGAAGTGGCGCAGTGGTTAGCTCGCTGGACCCGATTGTAGAGGACCACGGTTGAAATCCACGTCCGGTCATCCAGATCTAGGTTTCCCACGATTCCCCTAAATCTCTCCAGGCAAATTTATAAGGAGCCTTGTGTTTTTAAAACCTTTCGAACCTAGGGTGGAAAGTATGCGTGGGTGACTGACAGATTTTTACTACTGTTATGAATTTTTAAATCTATGGAATAGTCACCCACACCTTCAGCTCATTTTTTTATAGTTTTATTATTTTAAGTAATTAGATGATGGCGAAAATTAAATTAAAGAAAAGTAAAGTAAGTTTAGACTTTGATATTTATTTTGAAATTCATCAATCATTATAAAATTTAAAATTCATCAATCATCATAAGACGTATAACACGTGCTAAGTCTGCCTCAAAGCTGGTGCCTTATTTACTGTTGAGAATTAATTAAGAAAAGTGTTACTCAGAGGGGGTTCATTAGCGTAAAACGTGATTTACAAAGAATAGGAAACAGGATGGGATACCGCATTCAAACAAGCACACAAAGATGGTTCAAGGATACACACACACACAAAAAAAAAAAGAAACTGAACCATCACCAATCCATTCCATTTAAGCAAAGAAATCCGCACATGGCGTAGTCGTGTTCCTAATGGATAACCACAGACTGGTATCGGGAGTTTAGACAAAGATCACGTGTTTCGATACATCCACAATCTTACCAAAATGCTCAATAAAAATCTTTCTAGAAATTGTGAAATAGGAAAACTGCTCGCGATAGCGATTAATTAAGTCTGAATACGCAAAATATTATGCAAAAGAGTATCTGAGGGCTAGTTTTGTCGCTACAGCACATGTTCCACGCGCACAAGTACATTTATAGAAAATGTTTAATTCCACAACGATTTTAAAGACGAAATCAAATCCAAACACATTAGTTACAAAAGAAACTTCTGAACTGCGTTAATAACGTCATAGTATTTACCTGATGGCTCAAACAATTTTACGAGCACGTGGTATTGCTAACACAAAGCACACACCACGTGGGCTGAACACAAAGAGAAATTATTAATTTCAAGAATTTCAACAAGTGAAGCATTTATACGCACATTCACACAAAAGAGCGATGATTTAATCAGAATTACGCCTCATGACAACGTGCTTCCACTTTCCTTTATTGGAGTGGAAACAAAGCAACTACCACAATACACTCCGAAACCAACGCTGAAATCGCACTGCATCCCGATTTAACATAATATATAAAACATTTTCGATGTAGATCTGTAAGAAAAGTAATTAATATTTCAGTTAGACTGAAAACTTAAGAATTTCATTGTCCTTCGGACTCACCAAACACGCGCTTACCCGGAGATGTTACCACTTAAGAAACTGCCTGCAGACCGACTAGGTCTTCCGAGGGTGTCTCACAGATACAGATAGGAAGTGACCAGAGAGGTAGCTTCCTTTGCCAACCTGAGAAGGGACGGACAGAACCACACCAATGAGACAAACCTCTTTGCCTAAGAAATATTATCTACCTACTCAGAACTTCTTTGCTACCACCGAGAATGCAACTACAAATACTCTCACTCATTCATCCTCTCATACCAAAAGGGAAGGAGATGACAATATCTTAAGACATCATATACACTACGTAAAGAAGCCGGCCGCGGTGGTCTAGCGGTTCTAGGCGCGCAGTCCGGAATCGCGCGACTGCTACGGTCGCAGGTTCGAATCCTGCCTCGGGCATGGATGTGTGTGATGTCCTTAGGTTAGTTAGGTTTAAGTAGTTCAAAGTTCTAGGGGACTGATGACCACAGCCATTTTTGAACACTACGTAAAGGAGGCGGATGTGGGTTTAATAGGAAACTGTATGATAAGAATTACATATAAAAATGTGTTTGAAAATGTTGTATGGCAAATTGTTCGTGTTTATGTGTCAATATAACATACTCCACTGCTCAGTCTCCTCCCCGATAACTTTCGAAATACCACAGTAAATTGAGAGGTGCAAATGTATGACGTAAAGAACAATAAATAGAGGAAAATAGTATGAAAGTAATCTAACAGTGACTTTTCAAATCTCAGGATGGTTTCTTTGAAAAGGCACTGGCCACTTCCTTTCCCATCCAATCCGAGCTTGTACTCCGTGTCTAACGACCTCGATGTCGATGGGACGTTATACTTACATCTTTCTTTTCTTCAGTTATGGGTGGATAGAAACACAGTATTAGGCATTTGTTCTAGCGGAGGGGCAGTGCTAGAAATTTGCTCTATAATGTAAACAACTAAGTCAATATCAGGTCACGACTACCTGCAATCTTAATTGAAATATTTAAAGAATTTCTTGAGGAATCTGCGCGAATTTAGAACTGGCGTGAAGATGGGACTTAGGGTATTCTTCCTTCAGCGTAAGTGACCTATTCTCAGTTTTCCGAAGAATCACATAAAATAAACAAAAACCATGGATCTCAGTTTTTAGTTAAATTTGGTTTAAGTTAATGGGAAAATACGTTTGTCGAAATGATGTGCAGGAAATAGCGTAGAGTTCTTTTAAGAATGATTACTGGCTGCAGACATTTGCGAAAAAAATATGAAATAAGCTTCCGCGTCTAAGAAGCAGTTCCTCATGTTGCGGTGAGCAGGTGCTCTGGAGGATGAATATACAGCTTGCGCTTCGCAGACACGCGACCGTAAGCCATCCGTCTTCGTCAACCTCGTCTCGTGACTGCAGGTGCCTTTCTCAGAACAGAAGCATTTCTTTTTCCGTCGTGACTGGCGCAGAGGCTCTTTCTGTGATGGATCTCGCAACAATGCAGTCCACCAACGGATGAATTTTTCGACTACATGCCCCAGAGTAAGGCAGAGACGGATCATCTCAGAGACCTCATTTCTCGTGGGAATTACTCCAACAACTTGCTTGTTGGATGTGTGGCAATTACTCTTAGTCACACCTACGTCAGCGAGTTGCAGCTTCATCACTGTAAAGAGAAAAGTATTGCAATTCCTTTGGTTAATTTTCACTAAAATCTAAATTCGTATAGCACCGTTTACTGTTTGAGAATTAGATTCAGGTATCTCAATTGAACTAGCCCTTGTTTTCGTATACATTGGCACCTCTCATTTCGGTGTGCTATCCGTTCGGCGAAAATGTTGAGTGATGAGTGTTTGTGAATTGCAGTGATCTGCTGTGTATATGTTGTCGGTGCTGATGGTCTTGATGAGATACGGTAGAAAGTAAAAGCGATGCTCTATTAACTCGAAGTGGACCGTCGATCCTATGACGGGTCACCGATAATATAATCCTATGCCTGTAAGATGGTATAGAGACGTTTGATATGTTGTCCGGGGTAGCACTTTTGGGATCGAAAACTGTACACTGCTGTGTCTCTTATCTTCCTCTTCCTCTTTTTCTTCTTCTTCCACAATGATTCCGTTCCCCTTCCTTCAGTCACAGAAAAAGGAGTTCCTGTCTTTTCTTTGCTCTTCATCTACCATCCCATCCATTTTCCAAAAATTCTTTTTCACACTGACATTTGTTCTTTTTTTAAGCATACCGTTAAGAGAGTGGTGCACGCACCTGCATACACATTTTGCTTTTATTTACATAGAAACAGTGGTAGTTCCGTAAATACACCACGTTTCTACATTTTGATACTTTCAGATGAAAAACAGTTTTCGCATTTGAATGCGATATACGATTTGCGTACGGCGTATGTTATTCCCTTTTTGAAGTCAGTAAAATTTTTCCTCGACGCTAGCAGAGGTTGTATTGAAAAAAATAAAAAAATAAAAATAAAAGTTCGCTGCGCCTACCCACGTTTTCCCGACTACAATCTGCTGACGATAACAGAAAGTCCTGCTGACCTCACATCACGTAAAAAAAAGAAAAGTCGTAATCAGGCTGTAAAATGAATTCAAAAACAAAACATCTTTTTAATATATGTCAGAATGTAGAAACATATTCCCTATGCCGTGTTTGCAGAAGCACCGCTGATGCTGCTTTGGAAATAAAAGAGAAAGTAGGTTGTTGTTGCTCGCCTTTAAATTTCACTGCGCAAAGGACAGAAAAAAAACACAGCTACAGGAAGATGGCGATCCAAGGAAACACATTTTTATCAATTTTTCCTTCATGTTAAGATGGGAGATCCATGGTTTTTGTTTATTTTATGTGATTCTTTTATTTAAAAGATATTCAGTCTTCTCGCCCTTCCCCTTCGCCCCCCTCATTATGTAATTTTTAAAACTTTTCTAACGTTCTGTAGCCCCACACGTATCTCAGACATCCCATGTCTGTGTAACTACGATTGTATTAATAAAATAAAAGAAAACGTGGGCGTAGTAGGCTGTACTGTAGACGATCTTTATTTAAATCGTGCAGTTAGCTACTTTCGACGACTTGTTATTTTCAAGCACATGTACAACATTACGTATTACATTTCTTAACGGTCAAATTTTTACGTACAGTGCAAAATAATTTGACAGTTACAAAGTGTAATGGGTAATATTAGACATGAGCTTGAAGTCGACAAGTGGTTGAACTTAGCTAATCGCACGATTTACATAAATATCGTCTAAGATACAGCCTGCTGGGGACAATGTTTCCTTTTATTAACCATCTGGAGGCTGTGGATCCCCACAAAAACAAAATTCTACGATTGTATTATTTTGTATTCGTCACTCAGTTGTTTGTGCACCAGAGAAAAACTGATGCAGCCACCAGTTCATGAAATTTCAGTGTGGTATCACCCCTCGTTCTCCTAGATATTGTTTCTCGTTTTTATTCACATGTGCCTCGGTACTTATATTCAGTGTCGTACGTTATGTCAGTGCCATGATACTGGAGCTAAGACACTTGATCAGTGGTTACTGTATTTTTGTTCGGACTGGATATGTGCTCTAGAAAACACACATAGTCTTTGTATTTTTTGCGGAGCTTTTCATTTGATATCCCCAGCAGATCTTTGAAAGATAGTACACTCATTTATCAAGGTCATACTTAGGTTTTGAATAATTGCTTGGTCATCAGCAAAAGGCATAGTAATAACGCTTTACCTCATTTATTTAAATTTTCGTGCTCGCTCTGGACTTTCGTTGCGTAGATACAGCATGTATGTAATTATTAAAAGGTTTTGAATAATTGCTTGGTCATCAGCAAAAGGCACAGTAATAACGCTTTACCTCATTTATTTAAATTTTCGTGCTCGCTCTGGACTTTCGTTGCGTAGATACAGCATGTATGTAATTATTAAAAGGTGTAGGCATAAGCTACAACCCAGACGCACTCTTTGGTCGACGTACTTTTGTATTGACAATATGTTTTACGACTTCAGTGTTACTTTTGTTCCACGGTATAAGCTTCTCGTGACATTCGCAAGATGGAGAGGATACGCTTGTTCAATCATAATACTTCGTAGAAGGGTATTTTATCGCTGTCAGAGGCATTTCGTTACAGTAAAAGCAAGGCATATCTCAGGGTTAGACTATCTTCTCCTTGGAGTCAGATTTTTAAAAAGAAAATACGTCATCTATTCTAAATAGATCCTTTCTAAATCTCCTTTGTTCTTCAAACAAAAAAGTGACATATAATCCTTCCTTTCTTTCCCATATACTTAATACAGGATGTTCGGAAACTCCCGTTACAAATTTCTAGGACTAGTGAGTACATAATATTTTGGATAGCAACCCATCTTCGGTCCTTTCAGATATGTAACGCGTCTACGTCTGCTGAGGGAAAGAGAAAAGTGAGTTGCTTGTCATTGCATGGAATGGGGTAGATAAGATGACGTGTACTACGTCAGACGGTCACCGGGTGACGCTTAACATCTGCCTGGCAAAGTTTAGTTTATGAGACTCCTGTAGAGACAGAAGATGATCTGCTGGTACGAATTCTGGCCGCTGCACTAGGAACTGAAGAGACACCACGAGGGGTGGAGAGTATGTACCAGAACATGCTTCGTGGATACAATGTCTGCGACAGCGTCGACGGTCACCACATCGAGCTGCTGTTGTAATGCATCAGTACTGTTCTGTACGTACAATATGTTCTGGAATAATGTAAACACATGATATTTAAGTGTTAATACAAACAAATGTGCTTAAGTGATCAATGGATGTTTCGTCATGTTTCCTTTCGAATTGTTACCCAATAATTGTAATTCGTCACGCCTAATTCGACTCATCAAGCGGAAGTGGATGAGTTTAAGGTCTGAACTGAAACCAGCGTAGTAAGATTGGTTCCTATTCAAAATATTATGTACGCGCTCCTGCAACTAAGTAACGAGAATTTCCGAACATCCTGCATATTTTGTTTAATAACATAAGGCCTCTGAAATCTGAAACTTCCTAGGAAATTAAATCCGTTTATTGGACTGGGAATCGAACCTGCGATCTTTGCCATTTGCGGGCTACCCAAGCAAGAGTCACGACACCCACTCCCCACCCCCTGTCGCAGCTTTACTTCCGCCAGTATCTCATCTCCTACCTTCCAAACTTTTAAGAAATTCTCCAACGTAGTTGCGGGACTAACACTTCTAGAAGAAAGTCACAGCCTAGGGGATGGTTTCCAGAATGAATTTCCATAGAGCGGGATGAAGTTTGGAAAGCAGGAGATGAGGTACTGGCGAATATGAAGCTGTGAGGACGGGCTGTGAATAGCGCTTGTATAGCTCAGGCGGTTGTCAAGCACGTAGAGTTCAGAAGACATTCTACTCCTGGACAAATCCTTTTATCGAAAAATGAAAAACGTTTTTCTCTGGTTCTTAGCCAGTTTTGCAACTACTCAGCAAGCAAGAAAACCAAAATAAATCTTGAAGACTGGTATCAGCTGACAGTGGAGCACGACAATGCTACAATACACGAAATACAAGGACGACTTTGTGCGGGTTTTGACCGGTGTACTGTCATACCGGCCCTTGCTATAGAACTGAGGTCTTGATTATTATAGCAAGGAAGCCTTGCATGTACTAGGAAAACTTGTCTGATTTTGAAGAGTAGCCGTATTGGTATTGTTTTAGCAAAGGTACCATTGGTTGCTTTATTTGAAGGAGATAGATGCACTTTTCAGGAGAAGCTTGTTTGCTCTCGGTGTGCAGATTTGTTGTTTTATAAGAGAAGTCTCACGGTCTTAAAGAAGAAGTCTTGGTTGGTTTCGAAGAGGAGCTTTGTTCCCGTTCGAAAAACACGTTGATCTGCAAGGGTAGACTGGTTCACTTTAGACTAAGAAGAGAATCCCAGTTTGTTTTAGAAAATAATGAGTTTTTCTTTTGCTTTAGAAGAGGAGCAATTCTTATTTCAGAAGCGGAGGCTTATTTTTTCTTAGGAGAGGAGATTTGTTATAAACAGGTATCTTCCTTGCTTCAAAAGAGGTGTTTTATTTGGTTTGGAAAAGGAGTACTGTGTCTTTTGGAGGAGATATAATGTATGTCTTTTGAATAGGAGTGTCTCCTTTTGTTTCAACAAGCAACCATGGGAAAAAACGACAAGGAAAGTAAAACTAAAGCAGCAAAATAAATAAATACTAATAATAATACGAGGGCGGTTCAGAAAGTAACCTCCTATTGGTCACAGTGCGGGTTGTGGGGGGAGTAGCGACGCCATCTGTGCGTTCACGCACTCAACAGGTCAGTCGGCATCAAGCCGTGGTCGAGTGAACGTCGTACCTGCGCTAGTTTAGTTTTTGTGGCAGTTTGAAATGTGTGTTGCAATAGAAAACCCCGCCAAATGTGAAGTGCGTGCTGTCATAAGGTTTTTTACAGCCAAAGGATATTCTGCATCAGCTATTCATCGTGAGCTTTGTGCCGTGTACGGACCAAGAGTTATGAGTGAAGGATTTGTCTGTGAATGGGTACGTTTATTTAAAAGTGGACGAGAAAACGTTCATGATGAAGAGAGGAGTGGTAGACCATCATTGGTGACTGAGGAACTCGTTCAGACGGTTGATGCAAAAGTTCGTGAAAATCGACGTTTCTCAATGTCGGAGTTGTCTACTGGTTTTCCACAGATTTCTAAGACTCTCTTGTACGAGATAGTGACAGCAAGATTGGGTTACCGTAAGTTCTGTGCACGATGGGTGCCCAAAATTCTTACCGACCACCACAAAACTCAAAGAATGGCCTCTGCATTAGACTTTCTGTCACGTTATGAGGACGAAGGAGAACCATTGTTAAACAGAATCGTGACCGGTGACGAAACCTGGATTAAGTACGTGAACCCTGAGACTAAAGAACAATCAAAGATGTGGGCACATTCAAATTCGCCCACCAAACCAAGAAAAGCCTCGCAAGATTTTTCTGCCAGAAAACTGATGGCAACGGTGTTTTGGGATGCCAAAGGGGTGTTGTTGGTTGAATTCATGGAACGTGGTACGACCATTAATCAAGACGTGTACTGTGAAACAATAAAAAAGTTACGACGGGCTATACAGAACAAACGCCGTGGTATGCTGATTTCCGGTATCGGTTTTTTGCACGATAACGCCCGTCCTCACTCTGCTCGCAGAACAACGGCCCTTCTTGAGTCCTTCAAGTGGGACGTTATCAACCATCCACCTTACAGCCCAGACCTGGCGCCAAGTGATTATCACCTCTTCATGCATTTGAAGAAATGGCTTGGGTCACAGCGGTTTGATGACGACGAAGAGCTCAAAGATGCGGTCACAGGCTGGCTCCAGGCACAAGCGGGTGATTTTTATGCAGAAGGAATTTCAAAGCTTGTGAAGAGATACGATAAGTGCCTCAATCGCTATGGAGACTATGTAGAAAAATAGTGCAAAGATGTAGTTGTAAGATGTATATATTAAAATATTTTTATTTAACTTGGTGTATTTTTTTAAATCAACCGGAGGTTACTTTCTGAACGGCCCTCGTATAATAAAGCACTTGCCCACGAATGGCAAAGGTTCCAGCTTCCAGACGCGCTCCGCCACGAAGTTTAAATCTGCCAAGAAGTTTTACATCAGCGCATACTCCGCTGGAATGTGAAAATTTCAGTCTGAGAACATCCCCCATGTTGTAGCAAAGCCATGTCTCCATAATATTCCTTCAAGTCTTGGATGTTTCGCAGGAGAGCCTGTGTGAAGTTTGGAAGGTCTTCATCTTTATGAAGAGTGTTCTGGGATCACTTCCGTCTCCCAAGGTGATAACAGCCGTGTTCACAGGGCTATACATGTACTTTCCGGGTTTGACAAGTGCTCATACTGGCCACTGAAGTTGTGCTGGCCCGCTAAATCACTCATTTTAATCCCCGAGAAAGTGTCTGTGACTATTTGTCTCAGCGGTTTAAACGTAGCAATCAGTATCCTCGCGATACATTAGCTCTACGGGGACTAATTGTCAATGAGTGGCTGCAGCTGCAGTGATGTAATCGTTTGTTGCATCTACAATTTATTATTTCATAATTTTGGGATTGGCGGCTGTTTGCGTCGCGTTACACCAATCCACTGTTGTTAAATCGTTACGTATTTTTGTTCTTATTATTTCACATCCTATCACATTTTTCCCCAATATCTACACTGAAGCACTGTTCATACAGTCATGTCATCTTGACACATTGTGTTAAGCGAATGGACAGGTCAGTAAAATTAACGCCAAAGAAGAAAGCTCCTATACTTACTTATGCGTCAGTTGGTACCGCCACGAGAGAGACCCTCTGACACAGGTATTAATCAGTCCACAGTTTCGACAATGGCTATGTTGATGGTGAGAAAGGAAGAGGCAGAAAAAGGGCGTCTACTGTCAAACAAGATAGGATACTGAAAATACTTTGTCTCGTGGATTATCGCCTGTCTTCAACTGGAAAGCGAGACGGGCAAGGAATTTGTGACGTCTCAGTAAACAGTAGAACTACTAGAAACATACTGCTGGAAACTGGACTCTCTGTCCTTTGACCTAGAAAGAAATGTTTATTGACAAAGAAATGCGACGAGAGAGGCTAAAATGGACAAAGGCACATGTGACACGGATGATGGAGATGTGGACGAGAACAATCGTTTCAGATGAGTCTAAATTGAATCTGCATGGCTCCGATTGCAAGGGTTTTTTTCATGCGTCGCAGAGTGGACCATATTACAAACACTGAAACATCTAGCGGGACAGATGGTCTGGGGATGCCACGGAGTACGTCCACTAGTGGCACAGTGAATGCAAATGTATACACTAGCAACTATGAAAGGAAGCTTATGAGCACAAAAAGAGACCAGTTTGGAGATGTTTCCAGTTGCATTTCCCAGAATTATTGTGCTCGTTACAGCTGAGCATTGAAGGTAAGGATGTGGGATCAACGTTTGTCAAGCATGAAGCAGATGATGTTCGGACATAATTGTTACACATTTCAGCAATTCAGGTAAAAACTTTCCTTAGATAAAATGTAGTTGAAATGTTGGAATGGCCTGAAAATAACCCCGATCTCAATCATATTGAGAACTGTTGGAGGTTTATGGGAAATGCTATCGCAAAAAAGAAGTCACGGCATAGATAGGAGCTGTTGTAAACTGTTTTGCGTGTTTGGTTTCATGAACTGAGTGAGGAATGTATTATGTAAGGTGCATAATAATTATGCGTTATTTGTGCTTGTGTATAATAATTAAGTGTTATTTATGGTTGTTCAAAGCAGAGATCCGGCAGAAAAATACGTAAAAATTTACTGTGGGTTAAATGAACATTGAAGAGATTTTGACACATTAAGCCACAATATTCGGAAGCAGCAGCAGTCGAATGCGGAGGCCAGTGACCAGTGGAGTTTGTGCAGCAGCAGTCAACACTTTGCCAGATCACCGACCGAGCAGATGGGCAATACCTCCAAGGAGAACAACGACCAGCGCAGCTCGCACATCAGCGGTCAATGTTCCAAGAACTGTCATCATGGTGAACTCACTTGCGTGACGTATATGGCGATGCTGAGGGGGTCGACAGGGCAATGCACGACCACGCCAGCATAAAGGTAGAACAAGGAAAGCTGGCATGTGTGTCGACATTGGTCATGTGTCTGCCCAACGTGAGAAGCATGGATCAACGACCGAAGAGTGAGTCACCGCCCTAGAAACTTCGCAACAATGGCGAAAACACCGAATAAATACTTGCAACAAAAGGGCGTGAGTGGTCCTTTGAGGGGAGGAAGAAGAGACGAAGAAACGCCGCCTGGACGGACGGACCTTAGTCAGCGGACGTTATGCTTTGCTGCATCGACGTACCCGCTACGTTGCTCGACAGATGTCGGTACCGCGCCAGTAGGTCAACGCAGAAGATGCCATCCCTGGTGTTACCGGAAAGAAGTTTGTGTGGTACTTTCCCAGGTGGCTGGCGAGCACGAAGAGACTACGGCCTCACCAAATGGGTCTCCTGTGAACCTAGTGGTTGATGAATTCCGCCAGAAGACGCCGAACGTGAGGGTCGCTGGTTCGATGCAGCACTCCGCTCCACACCGTAGCCGCTTGTCAATAACGCAACGAGCGAATTCACAAGGAGAACGCGTCGCCGCCGCAATGGGTCACAGGTAAGATACTGAACGGAAGAATACGCCGCCTGGCGCTCCGTTGAAACTCGAGCCGTCACACCAGCGGTCACTGGAATCTGTATGTTACGACTCCGCGCCGCACAGCTGCCGCGAGGAACGGAGCGAATTAAAACACAATGTATTACTCTGTTTGTTTAAAGGGTCCTATGTGTCAATAAATGACTGATAGTGGACCCACCAATGTTTCACTCACACTACACCCACAGAGCCGAGGAAAGAACCCATTCTAGCGCCCACAACGTGTCGTTCTCCCTGCCACCATCCCTGACAAAATAATGACCTTTGTCACTGACGCTCAATACCTAGTGTCACAAAATCCCAACCCATTACAAATAAAACGTTAATTCTCTCAATGCGTATATGATGCAAAACGGCGATTAAGGCATATGTAGGACCGACCAAGTATAAAATGACAACTGTGGATTAAGATGAGATAACAGTCAGTGTTATGTCGGAAAATCAGTATTCAGTGTTCCTCCCGAGATTAACATTCATAGTTCAGAAGAAAAAAACAGATCAGATCGCATACACACTTTCACTGGTTTCCTTAAGAAGGTGTTAAGCTGTAGGTAACAACTCATTTTTCAGAAATTATCAATAAAATAAAATTGATACAAATTATTGTATATATTTGCTTCCTACGGAAACAGAGGGAAATTAAGACAATTTTCCTTAGTTAATGATTATAACAAAAGTATTGAATTATAGAAGGCGATACAATAAATAATTTAACCACTGCAGGAATGGTTACGTTAAGAAACTTGTACACGCACTTCGTCGTTACATCGAACCCTTAAACGAGGCTATAAGTTGAATTACACGGTACTTGCTTGGAATCTCATGGGGATGACAAGTTTTTGGTCCGCCGTGTTACAATAACTAACCAAAACAGAGTGCGAGTTGTGTGAACTCGGCACATCGTACTACGATGCCGGATCATCGTTCGAGTTACTGGAAATTGGGGACCCTAGATTGAGGCAGCAGGTAGAGAGAAGAGACGCATTGATTTTCAGGGACTACTTGCACCTTTTCATAAAACTCATCTAAAAAAGTTATAGAAATTTTGTAATGGCTAGGTCACGTTTACATGAGACAGTTAAAATACGATGACTTGCTAGTTTCGGTTGTAACAACCATGATCACGCACATGTTAAACACGGGTTGAAAGAGAAGGAGATTAGTGTTTAACGTCCAATCGATAAAGATGTCTTTAGAAACGGAGTAGGGAAGGATGAGGAAGGAAACGGCCGTGTCCCTTCAAAGAAACCTTCCTGGCATTTGTCTGAAGCGATTTAGGGAAATCACGGAAAACATAAATCAGGATGGCTGGCTGTGTGTTTCAATTCGTCCTCCGGAGTACGAGTCCAGTGTGCGAACCACTGCGCCACCTAGCGCGATGTACCGGCTGCACAAAAACTGGATGTAGTAATAATTGTCAGACAGTGACATGAATTTGTGTATACAGCAACATGAAGAAGGACTACAGAATTGAGACAGACTTTACACACACTCGTTGAACATACAGGTTGAACAAACTGGTTGTATTAGTAAAATCATATCAGTCATTAACTTGCACTCTAATCTGGACATTGCTATGTTCCTCACATTGGTCCAGTACGAAATCCTTCGAGAATCTGGGACGTACAAGATCCGTTCTTGTAAATTGTATCGCATTTGACGGTACCAAGAACCTTCAGATGGCTATTGAAATGATCTGGCTCAGTACTCTTCCAGAGATTATTCCTTCATATTATGTGATGAACGGACACAGTACTTTCATTTTATTCTATAAGCTGGGTTCTGCAAAGGTACCTACTATATGGTCAGCACCTATTAGACTTCAGGGAATTTCGCGGGACTGCATCTTTTACGTGACTGAAGACAGAGATTTGGAGTAAGCTTCAAGCTTAGTTTGACGCCAGTTGGGAGTTGCTGGCTAGTAGGTGTCTCTCTGGCGCAGCAATGTGCTTCGAGTCGGTGATAGCACAGCAACTGCTGTGTGCAGGACATTCGCGAAAGACGCTGGTAACTCTCTCACAGCAGAGGTGTGGTGGCGGCCTATCCTGGAAGGGGCTACACCAGCAGGCGACAGAGCCACAGCGAGGCACGGTGACTAGACCAACAGGCCGGCCGCCTGAGTGCTTGCTGTCCCTGCAGACCCGTTTGCTTTGCGGGCCACGTGATTGCAGATAGTTGCTGCGCTGCCCGTGTATTTAGGGCGGCGCAGATCCGCTCCAACCAGTCTTCCATCAAGCTTCTGAGCGAGACGCCGACTGCACCCATGTGGCCGAGCGGTTCTAGGCACTTCAGTCTGGAACCGCGCGACCGCTACGGTCGCAGGTTCGAATCCTGCCTCGGGCACGGATGTGTGTGATGTCCTTAGGTTAGTTAGGTTTAAGTAGTTCTAAGTTCTAGGCGACTGATAACCTCAGATGTTAAGTCCCATAGTGCTCAGAGCCATGTGAACCATTTGACTGCACCCACAGCTTTTCTGTCAGTATCTCTTTATAAACTACACAACCTGTATCGCAGTGTCGTGCAGCAACCACAGAAGATCGAAGGACCTACCAATGCCTGTCTTCTCCACCACAGGGACGTCGCCTCAGCATCGGGGACTGCAAGGACTTTTGGTATCGGCCGTCGACTTTACCTCACATTATGCTGTTCTGCTATCAAGTGGTTCTAACACTTATTCTTCATTGAGGCCATCACGCCATGTTCAGACTGATATAAATTCAGTGCATACTACCAGCCTACACAAACAGTTGGCGTAATTAACTTTGCCTCCAAGCAGGAATATTTTTGTTTAAGTACGTCTCATTAACACAATTATACGTTGTTTAGCTGGGATTTTTTCTTACTGTGAGTCAATCGACGCAAAACTTATCAACAATAATAGAAATGTTCCGTTCTCCGTTTCAGCAGGTGCAATTCAGCTATGAAGTTTCGGTGTAATTTTCATCAACTGTACGGCACTGTGCCTCCTGCAGCTTAAAGTATTCAACAGCGCCACCAGGAGTTTCCAGGCACTGGTTGTTTATGTAAGAGGAAATCCACAGATCAAACCTGTGGGCTCGTTCGTGACACAGAACGCATTCAACAGCGTTTTGAACGTAGTCCACTGGAATATACCCATCGTATCAGCGGAGAAGTAGCCGTCCTCCTTGTGTCTGATGTCTTTTTGCAGAGACGGTTGTGTTTTGAACCACGAGGGATTCATTTGCTACAAACCCTTCACCATGGCGAGAGACAGCACCTTGTACACCTTTGGGAACTGTGCTTCCAGATACAATAACTTCCACGTTTAGTCTTTAGTGATGAGGCTTCTTTCCATTTAAGTGGGCAAGTGAACCTCCTCAAGCTACGAATATGGGGAACACGGAAGCCACGTACCTTGGCACGAGAGACTCCAAATCTTAGCAAGTTTTGGGTCCTTTGCCGCGAAAAGATCGTCGGAGGAATCGGGTACCTAGGTATGTAGGAGATATGGCTTTTCCACAACTGGGAGAACATGCCGAAAGCTGCATATTTTAACCTGACGGACAACTGGTACCTGCGTGTAAGAGCATTTCTTAATAATGAACTGCCTCAGCGGTGGAAGGGAAGTATGGATTTCGCGTTGACCCATCGCCCCCCAAGGACGCCTGATCCTGATCCCATAGTATGTAATTTTTTTTTTAGTGTTTGTGAAAGACCTCATCTACGTGCCTCTCCTTCCAAGAACTTCGAATGAACATCGACACTGCGTGGCAACAGCAGAAGAATGTAGTAACCCCAGTCATGCTCGAAAGTGTGGAATGTGTTTGACAACATTCGTGAAGGGGACATAGAACATTTTTAAAAGATAAATGGAAACTTTGATCGTTAACGTAATTGTTAATAGCACCCCAAGGTTGCATGAGCACATGTGCAAAAGATATATCCTTGTATAATTGGATTGTTCTTTTGAAAATAAAAACTGTGTATTCCCAAGTTTCTATCTTCATTGATGTAGAACACGTTTTGTAAAATCGAATGACTGTTTTTGAACACCCGTGTTTTATGCCATGGTATATGTCATGGAAATATAAGTGCGTCACAGAAAATGTTAGCGTAGAAACAGAATTTAATGTCTCCACGTTCACAGACTTCTGAAGTAGATGAAGGCATGTTACTTATTCCAGACCATTTGTTTAACTGTGTCAAAAGTAATCAGATCAGAGAATCTCAGAGATGACGACATGAGTGCCTGTAACGCTGTTATTTACGGTTGAAGCTGCAATTTTGTTACATTACTCAGGTAGGACGAGTACAGTGAAAGAACGTGCTATGCGGTAGAAAGAAAGTAATTAGTATCAACTCCAAAACTCTGTTACCAAGGTATGTAGCTAGAGACCAAGTGCACGTATTCGACGTGAATGGAAATTCCTGTCAGTCTGTCGTTGATAAGATATAATTTGAACAAATTCTTCTTTAGTGCTAGCTTCAACGTGAGTCAAACGTGCACGTGCTCGCTCACTCACACACAGACGATGTTCTTCGCTTATGTGCACTTACGCAGACTATATACTACCTGTATTTGCTACAGAGCCTTGTACCATCTCTTTGCTTTTCGTCTGTTATATTTAAAACGAAATTTATTCGTCTACCAAATTTAGTTTGTTTTCCTCGAGAACATGACGTTTCTTGTGGGTAAGTACATTCCAGACCTATCATTCCTGCCTTCATGTGATTCAAGAAGAGGAGTAGAGTCGCAGCAGCAACAAAAGTGAACAAAGATAGGGAATAAGAAAGTCCTTCTGCACTCTAAAGTAAAAAAATTGTTAATTTATGTATCTTATTTTTCTTCTTATTTGAGATAAATAGATCGTTCTCAAAATTCTCTTAATAGCATTACTCTGAACAAACAACCCGGAGTATTACGTATGCAATACTTTTTATAGCAATAACATAGTACTAATAACAACAACAAGAAACCATAACAACTTGAATGAAATGAGAATAACAACAATTGAAATAATGGATGGTGTGATAGTTTCTTTTGGTTTTCCATACAGAATAACGTGGCAATACAAAGCTAGTGTAATGTTTCATAGATACTTTACTATATTGTACAGTTTGTTGAAAGGGCTTTGTTAGCTTTGTGACATATATGTGACGACTAAATGGAACTCATTACGAGCGTATCAAAAATGTAGAGTGTTAGCTGTATGCGTGGGTTGAGATGCCAGTTGCATGACGTGTGACTTGAAGTAACTAAAATTTTATCGTGCACAAACATATTGCCTTCGGCAAGTGAGTAGAGGTGCAGATAGGATATCTGTGGTCACTTACACAGGTTATCTCACGGCAGTAAATACCAGACCTATTCGTAAAGTAAGGTCCGATACGTCACGAAATGGAAGCGACAATGAAAATCTCATGAAACTTCGCACAGATGTGTTGGGAATTGTCTCTACTATGCCCGTCGATCGCCTCTCGACGGTATTTTCAGTTCTGAGCATACAGTGAACATTTAAAGATGTCTGCAGTGGTGTCTCGCGCCAAGTATGGGTGACCGCTGAGGTTTCACTTGATTTCATGCAGCCCCAATTAACGTACCTGTCATGCATTTCCTTCTTCACGGTAATACCCTCCCGCACACTGCAGGGGCAACGAGAACGCCCTGCAGTGTTTTCAATGGGAAATGTTTGATCGTGCACCGTACAGCCCGGACTTGACTATCTCTGATGTTCATCTCTGCTCACGTGAACCGCTGGCCATGAAGACAACGAACTGCAGACCAGCGTAGAGAAGTGGCGGAAAGCACAGGCGACTGCCTTCTATGACGGGGTATTGGAAAGTTGGTAAAACGGTAAGACAAATGTCTACATCTGAGAGGCGACCGTATAGAGAAGTAGCTGGAAGGTGTAGTAAGCTGTTGAAAATAAAATATTTTTGATTTTCACTGTGTTTTCCATTTCGCGTTCGATCGGACCTTACTTTACAAATAGCCCTGGTAATGTAAGGACAGTTGATGCAGCACAGTCCATAAAATGACGTAACAAGATATAACAAAAGTTTAGCATATTTAACATTGAGCTGAGCCAGTAGAGGCCAACCAAACACGTACACGTTTTGCTAAATAATGAAAGGCTTTCGTAAGTTCAACGTATTAAATCATACTAGTTTTCTATGTGCTGCTCCATACTCGTAGAGGATATGTAAGTGTCCAGCTGTTGGTAATACGAGCCACGCATCTACAACGTTCGTCAGTGGTAGCGAAGATTTAAAATTTCACGCCGATATACTATCTCCATATATCGCAGTGCAGGGAGTGTGAATCTGTTTGAATCCGTTAGCCATACGACCCGTCATACATAATGACCATGGATCAGGTTGACAAAACTAGAAGCACTATGGGTGTACTGTAATTAACAATAAAAAAGACGGAAATGAAGCTACATAGCGACAGGAATCTATCCATGAAACATAAGCCGATTTTCGGAATTTATATGCACGAGTGATTAGAAGCACCGGCCAACGTCTAATTACAGAACTATTCCCGTATTTAATTACGGAACGAAACGCCATCTCCAGATGGTCAGAAGCGAGGCCTTCCCTCTCCCCCGATTACACAGGCGAAAAACGCAGGACTTGACGTCGACATGCCTTAAGCCTCGGTTTCTCACATCGAAATCCGATAGCTCCACCGCAAAAATGGAGCATCCGATGGCATCTCAGTGATGGCATGCGACTCCGAGGTATTTTTAATAACGCAAAGATAGCCGCCGGCGCATTTCTACGCCGCAGCTTGGAAGGAAAAACGAAAAAATAATTCAAGAGCCAGAAATTATCACGTTCTACGACAGTGATTTTCGATCCAGAACGTGAAGATGATTTTTACAGAATATGAACTGGGCCCAGACCTTTAGACTGTATACAGCAGACAAGTGTCTCATACAAATCCCTGCCCGTATTTGCACTTCAACAAGTGTATGTTTCATTTTTCAAGTACAACACTTCGAAATTTTCCCAGAATAAGCATTCTTTATGACATTATCCATTCGTTACGATCGCTTACGATAGTGATAGTTATGTTTAAACTCGTGAATGTGGCGCAGAACAAAGAGACGGGACAGCTAGGAAGATCTTCGTTGCTGAATGCTCTGAATTACAATTCTGAAAGAAAGAAATCTGTCTTCAGTAGGAATTAATTAAAGATTTATTTCTAGTCTCTTTATAAATTATAGCAGCTTTTTAACAAATCATCTGTTTTATTAACATACGGCCCATGACCCATGCATAATGTCAATATAGAGTATGGCGCGAGAACAATTAATTTCGTCTGTCCTCGAACATCATATGGAGGCAAGAAGAAACCATACATTAATCCAGTCCTCTCCATCTGTTTCCAAACACTTTAACGGACATTTTTGCACATACATTTGGAAAAAAAAATGTTATGGCAGCTAAAGACTGCTCCACTTATGTCTGTGACGCGTATAGTGGAAAGGGGGCCCAAAACGACAGATTGTTAGTTGTCTTTCTGAGCTGGTTTATGCCAATTAAAATTATATAAATGCAATTTTACATTAGACTGAGTTTTCTAGAGTAGCATATGCATAAATTAGTTCACACAAAATAACTATTTTTTGTTACGAATCCACAATGTAAAATAATTCAAAGTGTCATTTTGGGCTGAAAGGTGGAACAAAATAACAACTTTTCCTTTTATTCCTTTATGTATTAAACTGTTAACGTAAGCTTGAATTATAGCATAAACATTATATTATACCTTAATTCGCCGGCCGCGGTGGTCTAGTGGTTCTAGGCGCGCAGTCCGGAACCGCGGGACTGCTACGGTCGCAGGTTCGAATCCTGCCTCGGGCATGGATGTGTGTGATGTCCTTAGGTTAGTTAGGTTTAAGTAGTTCTAAGTTCCAGGGGACTGATGACCACAGAAGTTAAGTCCCATAGTGCTCAGAGCCATTTGAACCATTTGAGCCATACCTTAATTGTAGCAGTAAACTCAAAGAATTATCAATGTGCGCTAGTGAATTATAGGAAAATGTGTGGCGAATTATTTCCAAGAACTTAGAGTAGTACTTGTTGTTACTAGTTCCTGTTTTAATTTCGCAATAGGCTTTTAGTAAGCAGACACACTGCATTTCAGCAGCCGGTAAGATATATGACGGAGCAGTGCAAAAACGACGTAGTCCTGCGTCATAATCCTTTTCAACACAAGCGTAATCTTTGGTCACAACCATGACAAAGTACACACAATCAAAATATTGCTGCACATTTAAAGACTTACCTTTATAAGATGTCTCCTTGACAGTAACTCTTCCATACAAATGAACAACACTACACAATTTTAAAAGTTTCCTAAGAGAAATATTGGTTTCATTGACTTTGAAAATGGTTTCGCTCGTCTCACGTCACCAAATGGAAGCAGGCAAAGATTATTGGCTCGTGGGCGAAGTGTAGTCACCCCAAGCAATGAAAGCAAAGACTGTGGTCCCGTCTGCCGCCAAATTAAAAGAAAAAACACTGTGTCGTTTTGGCCTTGTACTCATTCTGGGCCACTTTCCCCCACACCAAATGAAATTTGTTGATGATAGCAAAGACTACACTGCATGAAGAGCACTTTGCAGTGTGACACGGTAACAACCACTCTCACCTCGCGTGTGTCTATACGAAGTGGTAGGTGCAAGTCTTATTGCAAATGACAGAGACTCATCTGAAAGTAAGCTATTAGTGCTGCAGAAGATATGCCTCGTGTGCGCTACCATCAAGTATAATCGATACCTTGCAGCGTCATCGTTACCAACCGCAGATCAATGCCTCACCACTGAGGTTCACTCCGAGCAAGTTCACCACTCCGCCTTTAATTATAAAACAGATTTTTAATAGTATTTTGTAGGAGTGTCCAGAGTACATGCTGGTTTTCATCGATGGTTAACTGAATAAACAAATACTTCAGTTGCCAGAAATTTCTTATTTATTACACTACCGGTTTCGAAGCCTAAAGCTTCAGCTTCAGGTGCGACCAAATAATAATAGCACACTACCGGCCATTAAAACTGCTACACCAAAAAGAAATGCAGATGATAATCGGGTATTCATTGGACAAATATATTATACTAGAACTGACATGTGATTACATTTTCACGCAGTTTGGGTGCACAGATCCTGAGATATCAGTACCCACAACAACCACCTCTGGCCGTAATAACGGCCTTGATACGCCTGGGAACTGAGTCAAGCAGAGCTTGGATGGCGTATTTTACATTAGACTGCCCATGCAGCTTCAAAATGATACCACAGTACATCAAGAGTAGTGACTGGCGTATTGTGACGAGCCAGTTGCTCGGCCACCATCGACCAGATGTTTTCAATTGGTGAGAGATCTGGAGAATGTGCTGGCCAGGGCAGCAGTCGAACATTTTCCGTATGCAGAAAGGCCCGTACAGGACCTGCAACATGCGGTCGTGCATTATCCTGCTGAAATGTAGGGTTTCGCAGGGATCGAATGAAGGGTAGAGCCACGGGTCGTAACACATATGAAATGTAACGTCCACTGTTCAAAGTGCCGTCAGTGCGAACAAGAGGTGACCGAGACGTGTAACCAATGGCATGCCATACAGTCACGCCGGGTGATACGCCAGTATGGCGATGACGAATGCATTCACCGCGATGTCACCTAACACGGATGCGACCATCATGATGCTGTAAACAGAACCTGGATTCATCCGAAAAAATGACGTTTTGCCATTCGTGCACCCAGGTTCGTCGTTGAGTACACCATCGCAGGCGCTCCTGTCTGTGATGCAGCGTCAAGGGTAACCGCAGTCATGGTCTCCGAGCTGATAGTCCATGCTGCTGCAAACGTCGTCGAACTGTTCGTGAGATGGTTATTGTCTTGCAAACGTC
Source organism: Schistocerca nitens (assembly GCF_023898315.1). Classification (NCBI taxonomy): domain Eukaryota; kingdom Metazoa; phylum Arthropoda; class Insecta; order Orthoptera; family Acrididae; genus Schistocerca; species Schistocerca nitens. The sequence goes on along the minus strand of NC_064615.1, from coordinate 1,163,570,029 downwards.
CGCATCTGTTGACTCAGGGATCGTGGCGTGGCTGCACGAACCGTTACAGCCATGTGGATAGGATGCCTGTCATCTCGACTGCTAGTGATACGAGGCCGTTGGGATCCAGCACGGCGTTCCGTATTACCGTCCTGAACCCACCGATTCCATATTCTGCTAACAGTCATTGGATCTCGACCAACGCGAGCAGCAATGTCGCGATACGATAAACCGCAATCGCGGTAGGCTACAATCTGACCTTTATCGAAGTCGGAAACTTGATGGTACTCATTTCTGCTCCTTACACGAGGCATCACAACAACGTTTCACCAGGCAACGCCGGTCACCTGCTGTTTGTGTATGAGAAATCGGTTGGAAACTTCCCTCATGTCAGCACGTTGTAGGTGTCGCCACCGGCGCCAACCTTGTGTGAATGCTTTGAAAAGCTAATCATTTGCGTATCACAGCATCTTCGCGTCTGTAGCACGTCATCTTCGTGGTGTAGCAATTTTAATGGCCAATAGTGTAATATAAATGCGAGGTAGTAGGGCCAGTCAGTCATGACGGGTCACACCCACGTCAAAAAAATAAACGCATGGGAGCGTAGGAACAGCAGCCGGGGCGGGGCACGCCTGCCTCGACAACTGACCCAGGAGACTGCATTGCAGTTACGGAGCGAGGCACCGAGGTGGTTGGCACACTGGACTCGCATTTGGGAGGACGACGGTTCAATCCCGTCTCCGGCCATCCTGATTTAGGTTTTCCGTGATTTCCCTAAATTGTTTCAGGTAAATGCCGGGATGGTTCCTTTGAAAGGGCACGGCCGATTTCCTTCCACATCCTTCCCTAACCCGAGCTTGTGCTCCGTCTCTAATGACCTCGTTGTCGACGGGACGTTAAACACTAATCTCCTCCTGCTCCTCCCTCCTCCTTCTGCATACGTCACTAATCTGAGCTAGTGCTGCGCCTATAATGACCTGGTCGTAGACAGGGCGTTAAACACTAATCTACACCTCCTCTCTCCAACAGTTCATTCTGCCAGGAAGACAGCTGACCGCGGAAGTGGATGCAACTGACAAATGTCTTTCTAATACTGAAGTGCAACGTTCCATTTCTGTTTAGCAAGGAACGGGAGGTAACCACGTTTCACACTCCAAAATTTTAGATGACCTTTTGCTTATTCAGACATAGCACCACAAATAACTCTTGTGGTTGTTCGAGATGAACCGGCACGGTTGTTTACATATTTGTACAGACCACTCTAAAATTGAAAATGGAACATGGTTCACTATAGTCTACCTCACAGTCGAGTCTTACATAAAAACCTCCTTTCCCACAGAAATTGTGCGCCTCCGTAATTCAGTGGTCAGCGTCTCCGGCTGCTAAGCAGAGGACTCGCGTTCGATTCCCGATGCTGCCACAAATGTTTCCTTCGTAGTAGGACTGAAACGATGTGCACTCAGTCTCGTGATCACAATTGAGAAACTGCTTTAGTGAGAAGGTCAAGAAAGCCGACAGCGGCCGTGTGCTGACCACAAGCGCTTCCTACCGCATCCCAGTGACGCCATTGGCAAGAGGGTGACACGGAGGTCGATCGGTCCTGGTTCTCTTGTCTGGCTCAGAAAGCGGAGCCTTTCTTTTGTTATGGAAATTCGTATTCATGCAGGAGAAATTTTAGCCACAAAGGCCGTCATCGCTACTGTACCTCAGGGTAACAAACTAAAATTGTGACAGAACTACTTTTTCAAATGAAGAGTACCAAGAGACTACTCCATAAATCTATTGTTACACACTCCAAGAAAAAAAAAAGAAAAAAGCTCCTTGAAAGAGTTATGCAAATTTAATCAAAAATCCATATTCATACAGATGTCGACGGGAAATGCAAAATTATAATCTTTGGCCGCCGACGGTTGATTACGTAACGACGCAGCGAAATTTCACCGAAGAGTTGGCAAGGATAGTAAACTGGGCGACATGTCGATACCAGGTACAAACTCTTTGCGAATTTCAGTCCGTGTACTAAGTTGGACATTAACGTTGCTTCGCAGACAAGCGCGTGAACAATACACGCAGAGGCTGGTAAACCGCCACTTCATATACGGCGGCGGCTACTTACGGTGCGCCAGGCGTATAAAACTTTGTCCACACCATACACACCTGCATACCATACCGTTGCTCAGCCTCCTCTGGTACGGCTATTTCACAACTGGCAACGAGAGACGCTGCCCTATGGGATTCGCGCACAGGATTGCCTTTTTGCGAAGGATATGATTGGTCTTCACGTTTTCCGTCGCGGTTGGAGCAGATTTTCCACTTTGGCTCCTCCGGAGACCCAGACTTATTTTAGATTTGACTAATTTTAAGAAAGATAGTACAGCAGATTTTACATTCCAATCTCTGTTTTTTAACATTTTAGATGTGCATCACGGTTTCAGCGTCGTTTACACCGATGGGTCCAGCCAGGAGAATTTCCTTGGCTGTTCTGTAGTGTGCCCTGATCATGTTACCCGGATTCGCCTCACTGATGAATATACCGTATTCGCAGCGGAGGTCCACGCGATCCTGAAGGCACTGGAGTTGACGAATCGTGTTCGGGGCAATCGATTTCTCCTCTGCTCCGATTCTCTTAGTGCCTTACAATCACTGCCGAATCTGTACCCAACTGAGGCGATGGACCAGCTGATATATGACCAACTCTACCTGCTCCAACGGCAGGGTAAGGAGGTGTCCTTCTGCTGGGTGTCTGGTCATGTAGGAATATGGGGCTATGAACAGGCCGATCGGGCTACCGAGGAGGTCTGCAGAGAGCAGGATGTGGTCCAGTCTCCTATTGCCTTGCAGTCTGTCATCTCTGCACTCCACAAGAAGTGCATGGAGTTGTGGGAGGAAGAATGGCTGGCGGTGACGGCCAATAAACTGTGGTTGGTGAAGTCAACGACTCGGCCGTGGAGTTCCTCCTGCCGGTGGCTAAGGCGGGAAGAAGTGACCCTCACGCGTCTTCGGATTGGGCACTGTCCTCTCACACATAGCTTTCTATTACGGCGGAGGACCCCCCGTTTTGTGATGCTTGTGGTGTGCACATCTCTGTCCACCGCATTTTAACAGACTGCATTTTATACCGCGATGCAAGGGCAGAAGCACAAGTTGCTGGGGATCTGCCCTGTGTTTTAGCTAATGATGAGGCGTGTGTGTCTAGAGTTTTAAAGTTTTGTGATGTGTCTGGACTCTGGCCTAAACTTTTAGGCTGGATGTTTTAGTGTATTGCAGAGTGGCTGGCTCCTCCCTTTTTTCCTTGCGGTCAGCCAGCCTCTTCCATCCGCTATGTTGTTTTAGCTCCCTCTACCACTTTCTTCCTGTGTTGTCCATGTTTTACTGCTGGCGACATGCTTCGTCCCACGCTTCGGTGTGGGTAGGCACATATTTTTCCACCCTTGTTACCTTTGTTTTATGTTCTGTTTTATCTTATTGTTCTGAGTGTTTTCTTGACACCCGTCTCAGTCTGTTACTGAGCGAGCGCGGGAAACCTTTCCGTCGTGCTCGCATACAACCCTCTCCATCCATCCAGCCATCCAATACACGCAGAGGTCAGCATTTGAGGGGGGAGAAGTAGTTGGGATCAAAGACGTTGGCTGGAGTATTCGGTGAGTCACTCGACGCTGGAATAGGAGCAACGCCACTGTTCGACGATGTAGGCAGGAATGAGTGAACCACGGCCGAACACGGCGACAAGGAGCTAGCGGTCGAGGTAGAGAGACAACAGATTGGCAGGGCCGAGCAGTTGTCAGAGAGACACTCAGAGCTGCGGATCCGTCGTTATCATCGATCCGACGTGCAAATGGTGCTTCAGTGACTACAAGGACCAATAAAAGCCAGTTTATAGGAGGAAGTGGTGTTGAGCTGACGGCGACCGTTGCGCTGACTACCTCTGTACACCGACAAGCCCATCTGCAGTGGCGTTCGGCAAATTCAGCATGGAATCTCTTTGGCTGCAGTAGACCTGTCTTCGATGACAAGTCCCATGAGTAGCGAAGTCGTGTCTGGAAACGGCCCGACAGCTGTGGGATACCAACCTGGCTGTCAACAGCCATTCGGGCTGAAAACCCGGAACGATGATTCGCGATGTCATGTTAGTCCATAGGACTAACCCTTTGGTTGTCAACGGCGGCACCCTTACACCACAGTGGTACATTGACGATATTCTGCGCCTGGTTTGGTTATCCTTCATGGCAAGCCATTCTGGGCTTGCATTTGAGGAACATAATGTCAACCCACGCAAGATGACAATATCTTAGCGCTTGTGTCGGTGCTTACCAAACCCTACCTTGGCCAGCAAGGTCGCCGGATCTCTCTGCAACTGAGTACGTTTGTAGCATTATGGACACGATCCTTCAACAAACTCGGAATTTTGACGATCTAACGCGCCAATTGGACAGAAATTGTCACGTAATCTCTCAGGTTGACATTCAATACCTCTATCAAACAATGCGAAACCGAATAACTGCTTGCGTAAGGGCCAGAGTTGGACCAACACGCCGGCCGCGGTGGCCGAGCGGTTCTAGGCGCTCAGTCCGGAAACGCGCGACTGCTACGGTCGCAGGTTCGAATCCTGCCTCGGGCATGGATGTATGTGATGTCCTTAGGTTACTTAGGTTTAAGTAGTTCTAAGTTCTAGGGGACTGATGACCACAGATGTTAAGTCCCATAGTGCTCAGAGCCATTTGAACCATTTTTTTTTGGACCAACACGTTACTGACTTACTCAATTTGTGATGCTCTTTCTCTTTACTAAATGAACCAAATTTTGCGGAATTTCAATCATTCGTTGGTCTGTACATGTACATTACATGTACCAATTTCTATCCCATTCGGATAATTCCTTCCTGGTGCGTCGTTATTTTTTGTCTTGAAGTGTATTTAAGACATTCTGGAGCTAGTCGAGAGAGTAAAAGACAGCAACAAAGCTATTAACCTAGTGTGGATTAAGACTCATACAGAAAGTCTGCACTACAAAGTTGTAACATTTTTTGGAGAAAGCAAAGGTTTGAATACGGGAACATCAGATTTATTCAACTTTCCTTTATAGACTTAAAGCACTATACCATGAATCACTACTGTCAACAACGGCTTTATCACTTAATTACATCAGAGATAGGAAAGAGTAAGCATTGCTACTATCCAGCCGTCCGTACCTGCATATAATTGGTTTAGTAACTTTTTTCGATTCAGAAAAATGCTTTTTGTCGAATACACCCGAGTCTTACAGACTGGGAAATGTTTCTTGTGACAGAAATAGAATCTTAGCTCCTACACCCTTCCGCCAACTTCTTTCTTCACGCGTCGCAAGCGGGCCTGCGTGACGGAGCTGGAGCCCGCTACGCAAACACTCCACGAGAAATTGCTTTCCGCTTGCTACGCATTTCCTGCCGCTCCTTACACGTCGAACCGATTACCGGCTCCGTTTCCCCATGCTGTTGCAAACTCGTCTGTACTACAAGGAGTGCTTTTCAATCATAAGGTTCTATATTTAATGCTCTTACAGATCCGTTGATGCGATTCGAATAATTGAATGTATATTCCCTGATACCGCATTTCAGTTGAGGCCACAATTATTTTCATTTCTGCGTTTCGTTCAATTTTCTCACGTTACACGATGACTTATTGTGAGCTTCAGCGAATGGACGGATGCTCAAATGACAACGTGTGTTAAGTAATACCATGCACAGCCGAAGACATCAAACTGTAGCATGCTTATCTGAGCGTGAAGACTTCTGTAGTAGTGCAACGGAGGAACGGACGAACTTTGTATTATTTTACGAATTACGAAAAGTAGCGACGGAAAGGCGTGGGAAGTTGTTGTAAAACTAACGAGCAAAATATATAATTGTGAGGAGTTCAAACGGTTTTAGCATAATGTGGCTTAATGTGTCGCCTGGGATGTTGGCGGTTTACTCTTCAGTCCCTTGTGTCGCCTGGGATGTTGGCGGTTTACTCTTCAGTCCCTTCTGTCGCCTGGGATGTTGGCGGTTTACTCTTCAGTCCCTTGTGTCGCCTGGGATGTTGGTGGTTTACTCTTCAGTCCCTTGTGTCGCCTGGGATGTTGGCGGTTTACTCTTCAGTCCCTTGTGTCGCCTGGGATGTTGGCGGTTTACTCTTCAGTCCCTTGTGTCGCCTGGGATGTTGGCGGTTTACTCTTCAGTCCCTTGTGTCGCCTGGGATGTTGGTGGTTTACTCTTCAGTCCCTTGTGTCGCCTGGGATGTTGGCGGTTTACTCTTCAGTCCCTTGTGTCGCCTGGGATGTTGGCGGTTTACTCTTCAGTCCCTTGTGTCGCCTGGGATGTTGGCGGTTTACTCTTCAGTCCCTTGTGTCGCCTGGGATGTTGGCGGTTTACTGTTCAGTCCCTTGTGTCGCCTGGGATGTTGGCGGTTTACTCTTCAGTCCCTTGTGTCGCCTGGGATGTTGGCGGTTTACTGTTCAGTCCCTTGTGTCGCCTGGGATGTTGGCGGTTTACTCTTCAGTCTCTGTCGTGAGCTGAGCTAGGGTTTCGGTCTGGTCTGGTACACGACGCTCTTCTGATGTACCCATAAAATTAAGTGGCTGACTCAACGTCTTGAGACCACTGCAGCTGAGAGATATTAGCTTCGCTAAAATTTGAGCATTCTGCAGCTCCCCTCCGCATCCTTCAAAAAAGTTTTACGACCGCCATACACCGCGTGGCAACGTACGAAATGGCTGCATCTTGTGGATACTAGGTGTTCTGAAGGTCGAATTCCGAAGTTTATGTCTTGGAACGAGAAACGTCCCTAACTTGGTGACTCAGCATTCAGACATATCCCCCACCAGAGTATCTGATTAACACTCAAAAACGTAAGGCCCTATCACCCTATGGCACGACACTGTACTCCATACAGCAATTTTGGTACTGTGTCGTGAGCGGTGGTGAAAATGAGCAGAGTTTCCTTGAATCTCGTGACCGAAGTCCTCTTTACTCACGTGAAAATGCACTACATAGGCTATCCAAAGATTCTGAACGGAGTTTGCATACTCACTGACTTCAGCCAACAACTGTTCGTAAAACTGCAGACACACGACCCAGCCTTTAAATGTTCCACGATCTGAATTTTGTACCAACAGTTCTCTAAATGTCGGCCAGTGTGGCCGAGCGATTCTAAGCGCTTCAGTCTGGAACCGCGCGACCGCTACGGTCGCAGGTTCGAATCCTGCCTCGGGCATGGGTGTGTGTGATGTCCTTAGGTTAGTTAGATTTAAGTAGTTCTAAGTTCTAGAGGACTGATGACCTCAGATGTTAAGTCCCATAGTGCTCAGAGCCATTTGAACCATTTTTTTAGTTCTCTGAATTCTCCTACGTCCGAGATATGATGATGGGGCAAATTTTCGCAATGAGGTGTGAGAACTCCTTTCGATATCAACACACGCGGCATTAATGTTTTCAGGGGTACGTACAGACTGTGGAAAACCATTAGTCTTTTCTGTCAAACCTGAACGAGTTTCTTGAAAATACCGAACTACCATTGCAACCTCGTTTAACAACGGAACTTGATCGTGATTGAGGGTCTGATAATGACGCCAAATTCTCTTTAAGGAGCTGTGAATCTGTATCTGCCACGACAAAACGCAAGGAAGGCTATTATCGTTCTGCACCGCTCCACAGATCCGTCGTAACTAAATTTCCGTTTGTGTTACACAGTTTGTCCCTCTGCAGGACTTTTCTTGCGTGGTCATTCCACTCTGAACCTGTTTCATTTGCTAATCAGCATTAAAGATGGAAGGCAATTTTACGGTTTCGTATCCCAATCGCTAAAAAAGGAACCCTTTTGGGCCACTTCGTTGTCCTCCGTCTGTCTGTCCAACTGTTAACACCCCCTTTTCTCTGGAAAGGGTACAGGTATGAAGTTGAAATTTACACTACTGGCCATTAAAATTGCTACACCACGAAGATGACGTGCTACAGACGCGAAATTTAACTGACAGGAAGAAGATGCTGTGATATGAAAATGATTAGCTTTTCAGAGAATTCACACAAGGTTGGCGCCGGTGTCGTCACCTACAACGTGCTGAGATGAGGAAAGTTTCCAACTGATTTCTCATACTCAAACAGCAGTTGACTTGCGTTGCGTGGTGAAACGTTGTTGTGATGCCTCGTGTAAGGAGGAGAAATGCGTACTATCAAGTTTCCGATTTTGATAAAGGTCGGATTGTAGGCTATCGCGATTGCGGTTTATCGTATCGCAACATTGTTGCTCGCATTGGTCGAGATCCAATGACTGTTAGTAGAATATGGAATCAGTGGGTTCAGGAGGGTAATACGGAACGCCGTGCTGGATCCCAACGGCCTCGTATCACTAGCAGTCGAGATGACAGGCATCTTATCCGCATGACTGCAGCGGATCGTGCAACCACGTCTCAATCCCTGAGTCAACAGATGGGGACGTTTGCAAGACAACAACCATCTGCACGAACAGTTCGACGACGTTTGCAGCAGCATGGACTATCAGCTCGGAGACCATGGCTGCGGTTACCCTTGACGCTGCATCACAGACAGGAGCGCCTGCGATGGTGTACTCAACTACGAACCTGGGCACACGAATTTTTTCGTATGAATCCAGGTTCTGTTTACAGCATCATGATGGTCGCATCCGTGTTTGGCGACATCGCGGTAAACGCACATTGGAAGCGTGTATTCGTCATCGCCATACTGGCGTATCACCCGGCGTGATGGTATGGGGTGCCATTGGTTACACGTCTCGGTCACCTCTTGTTCGCACTGACGGTAGTTTGAACAGTGGACGTTACATTTCAGATGTGTTACGACCCGTAGCTCTACCCTTCATTCGATCCCTACGAAACCCTATATTTCAGCAGGATAATGCACGACCGCATGTTGCAGGTCCTGTACGGGCCTTTTTGGATACAGAAAATGTTCGGCTGCTGCCCTGGCCAGCACGTTCTCCAGATCTCTCACCAATTGAAAACGTCTGGTCAATGGTGGCCGAGCAACTGGCTCGTCACAATACGCCAGTCACTACTCTTGATGAACTGTGGTATCGTGTTGAAGCCACATGGGCAGTTGTCCCTGTACACACCACCCCAGCTCTGTTTGACTCAATGCCCAGGCGTATCAAGGCCGTTATTACGGCTAGAGGTGGTTGTTCTGGGTACTGATTTCGCAGGATCTATGCACCCAAATGACGTGAAAATGTAATCACATGTCAGTTCTAGTATAATATTTTTGTGAAATGAATACCCGTTTATCATCTGCATTTCTTCTTGGTGCAGCAATTTTAATGGCCAGTAGTGTATTTCACGTACTGAGATATACGGTCCCTTGGCGGTGTGAAAAAGTTAAGTTTCTAAGTCAATGCACTCAATAGATACGGTCATTTATGTCACATGTTTTGATACTCACGAAGTCTCTAATCGAAACCTATAGGGTACTTTCCGTCCACCTAGAACCATGAAATTTGGCAAGAAGCAAGGTGAGGAAAAAATCGTAAAATAATTTATAATTATATCGCAGGGAAATTTTTTTCAGTTTGCTGCCTGTGTGTCTGTCTGTCTGTCCGTCTTTTGAGATTCGTTTTTCTCAGGGACGGGTAGATGTATTAAGCTGTAATGCAGTTCACGTAATGAGGACTGAGGTCTTCTGGTGGTGTACAAAATTGAAGCTCCTAAGTGAATCCAATCAGAAGAGATGACCCTTTATGTCACATATTTTGGTACTCGCAAACTCACTCATGAAGACCTATACTATAGCGTACTTCCCGTGGAGCTAGAATCGTGAGATTTGTCAAGAAGCAGTGTTTCATAGTACAAGTGAAGGAAAAATCCAAAATTTGTAAGTACAACAAAAAACCAGGAGAAAGTTGCAAATATCACTTTTTTATGACTACTTTCGAGCCGAGACCTATTTTCAGATCATCGTAACATAGTCAAAAATGGTATTTTTGAAAATGTTAAAACAAGTCAAAAATGTGCAAACGAACAGTTACAGCGCATGGAAATGTTATCTGTATGCCCTGTAACTTTTGACATGGTTTTAATTGTTCGGAAATACCATTTTTGACCACGTTGCGATGATTTGAAAATGGTTCTCGGCCCGAAACTAGTCAACAGGTGAATAAAAAGAAAGTGAAATTTGGAACTTCGGACTGATTTTTCGTTGTACTGATTAAAAGAAATTGCTGACCCACAGCTATTCCAGCATGCTGGCAGTTCGAAAATCGTTATTTGTAATTACATCACACGAAATAGATTTTTTTTGTCAGTTGTTATCCGACCGCCTGTCTGTTTGTGCATAATTAAGTTTGTGCGCAACCCGCAGAACACGATTCCCACTGGCACTGGGCCAACTTTTTTTTTCTTCCTAGGGTTCAGGCAGAGTATGTGTAATTCCTTTCTGACTAGTAATCTTAGAGTAAACTTCCCCAAAATTGATATAAATAAAAAGTTTTAAGTAGTCAAGTTGCTACATACGTTATGACTCGCGTAAATGTGGTGAAGAGGGAGGGGGGGGGGGGGATCTTGAAGCTCCCCTGCCGTCTACTACATCTCAACGTTAGGGAAACCTACCCCCAGTGTTGGGGGCGGACGCTCTGGGAGGAGCACGGTTTGCTACTGCTCTAAAGCAATGCGTGCAACCAGCAGCCGCGGAGATTCTCATGGCTGACATCCTCCGCCTTGTGATCTGTGTGTTGTACCAAGGAGCACTGAGCCAGAACACCTGTATCCCGGCTCTTATTGGGTACCCAAATCTTGGAGCCGGTACTTCTAGTTGAAGCATAACAATTTAGGAAACATGAAAACCGTGCGTGGATCAAGACTGAAGTGGCACATGGTCTGAGTACACAACAATGTTTTCAGGGACTGCTGAGGCGTGTGGTAGTGCGGCATTGCCAAATCGTACGGTGGCGGCATGGGTCAAAGCGTTTTGGGATGACAGGGATCTCATTCAAGATCGACACAGTAATGGAAACGCCCTGGTTCTTTCCACCCACAGAACGTCCGCCGTGAACCAGCAGGTAGCAAAGTGAAGGTTATTGTCACTTTCGATGTGCATGGATGAATCCTGCATCAGGTTGTACCACAGGGGCAGACGATCATTGCAGCCTACTACTGCAACTTCTTGTGACACCACGTTCGTCCCGTACTGAGAAAAAAAGCGACGGCACGTTCTGGCACTGGATCCGATCGTCGTTCATAACAATCATAACAATGCATGATTCCACGTGGTGAACCCCGTGCGTAAGTTGGATTGGCAGATATTGGAACATCACTGTATTCACCCAATATGGCTCCATGCGATTTTGACCTGCTCGCCCAAAATGAAGGAACCTCCTCACGGCATGTGCTACATGACAAGAGAAGACATCATATACAGGACAGGTCGGTCCTACAGAGTCACTGATAGGGACGACGCGCTGACGGTGTACGACGCCTTCCACGTGTGTGATCAGAAGCAGGACGTACCGCCGTTGTAACTCAGCATGCTCTATAATGCGTCGACATGTTACCTCGGCCTGCTCCATCACCAGATCTGTCTCTAATCGAGCGCATATACGACATCATAGGACAACTCCAGCGTCATTCGGTTATCAGCGAGCCAGAATTTTACATTTTCAATTGCATATCCCGCATTTACATTAACTTGTGATCTTGCAATGTTTATCACTTAATGTGTTACATAGACACATGTATACCTGAAATTTAATTATTCTATATTAATTATTTTTTGGTCTTGTTATCTTTTTTCTGCCAGCATATATAATTGTACATCAAAAATGTACCACTCGGCAGTTTATTATTTATTTCTACGTTTATTGGAAAAATCAAGAAAAGATGAATTTGGTAGGCATATTTACATTGTCTTACGTTGCTCTTTAGGAGTGAAGTGTATAGTCGGATGTTTATACCAAATAGAGACGCAGGGCACCAGCTTGACTCAAATACGTTGTTTAACTCACACACAAGATCAGTTATTCAGTGTCAGTTAAATAGGAAATTCATAAACTCATTTAATACTTTTCACCTAAAGCCTGTAATTGAAAATACTATACGTACAGTCTTTTAGGTACATACCGAACCGCGTCATGCTTATACGTATGATAAGGGACTGCAGATGTGATTTTACTATAAAGTCCGTACCGTACTCCTGACTTTCGTGCCAAACAAACTTTATAACTGCGCAGAGCCGTTGCAAAGTAGCATGTACTTCGTTACAAACAAGGAAACTCTGAACTGAAAGAGAAGTCAGCCAAGGAATTTTTGTTTCTCGACTTCTATTCTAGAGAGTTGTGACAGCTATTACCTGAAAAAATGGAGGAGGAATACATTTTAATATATAACATCTGAATCACCTTTGCTTTCGTGGTGGCGTTGTACTGTCCGTATCTAGACAAACCGTAGCGACGAATGTAGACACTCTGAAAGTCAGTTATAATACGACTGAAATAACACATAAGTAACACGTAGGAAAGAAAATAGCACAAACTATCAACGAGGTTACAGATACAGTAGAGGAGTTTTTGTACCTAAGACCGCTTAAAGCAACATGTAATTGGACGGAAAGAGAAATAAATATGCCCTGGACTGCATGGGTAAACTGGGCAGAATTTTCGCAACCAAATGTTCTGTCTGTTTGTTTTGTCAGTTTTGACTTTTGGCAGTGATACCGTTACTTTAAAAACAAAAGCAATTAGAAAACTGAAGGTTCCTCGGCGAGAGACAAGGAGATAATGACTGGGAAATTCTAGGACAGATACTTACTTTCTAAATTAGAATTAATTTAATACCTTCAGCTGCTGACGGGCGTCGATATATATCAACGGGGAGAGGTGAGAATGTGTGCCTCGACCGTGACTCGAACCCGGGACCTCCTGCTTACATGGCAGACGCTCTATCCATCTGAGCCACCGAAAGAACAGACAGCATTTCCATATAAGTACGTACTTACCTACTGGGTTGGCCACACAAACGCAGTCGGTCTTTGGCCTCACCATCAGCCTACTGCATCTTCTCCGGTCCATGTATTCTTCTCCAGCTAGTCCCGACGAACTCATATCCTCTCTAGCCTCGTCAATCCATCTAGGCCGTAGTCATCCCCTAGGTCTGCTGTCGCTGATGCCTCCTGCCACCACCTGCCGGATGATCTGCAACTGTCGATGCTTTACATGCCCACACTGATACAGTATCCTCTCTCTAACCACAGAAACTATGTCCAGTGACTTGTACAACTCCTCTAATTCGCAGCTTTTCCTTTTTCTATAGTCGTCTCCGTCCTTCACTGGTCCAAAAGTCTCTCTCAGAACAGCATTTTGCAATGTCGGCAGTTTTTCTGTTTTTTGGGTCAGAGTCCAGGTCCCTGATCCATAAAGGACAGGTTGTATTGCAAGCCTATAGATCCTAATCTTCGTGTATCTCGATAGATGCCAGGACTTGGCAACTTTCCGAGTGCAAACCTTGACCTGTTTCCTGCTTGAATTCCTGCTTCTATTTCCTGGGCTGCCTAACTGATTTTACTGAGTACTGCCCCAAGATATTTGAATTCTATTACCTTTCAAATGTTTTACCATCCATATCTGTCATCGGTCTGTCTATTTACTAAGAGTCTTCTCTCATTGTCTTTTCCATTAACATTCTTGGTATCTGAACTAGATCTTCCTCATTCTGTGCTTTGACAACTACACTGTCCGCAAAGGCCAGGGTACTGACCGTTCTAAACAGATGAATTCCTATGTCTAGGTTTGTTATCTTACTAGGAGAGATAGGTAAACAAATAAATGGATCGGAGAACAGATTTGAGTGCAAGACGTAATGGTGGGTTTAATGCAAATGAAATGGGACAGTAGGGCTTATAGCCAGGAGGATGGGTGCTAAATGGAACAAGGTATTTCTTTGCTGAATCGCAAGAGATGAAAGGAGACGGATAAAATAAGCTAGAACAGTAATGAGTGAAATCTGGAGCACTACTTTATCCGGCAGAGAACCTCAATTGTCCGGTTGCGATGGTTATGATGACAAATCTGCAACAGCGTGGAAAGAAAACTGACTCCTGGTGGTGGTAAGTGTGCATCACTGATTCTCGACATCGATTGGCTAATGATCAGTACCGACCATTCCTATCTTGTATCGTTAGCGGTGGCGTGAAATGATGTCTTTACGTTAATGTAAGGAAAAGAAGGGAATGGTTTAGCCCAAACAAAGCAGCAACTCGACAAACAAAGAGCTGAGTGCATCCACACAAAATACGAGTGGGAGTATGGTGGATGGTACAGTACTTCCCAGTCCCATCGACCGAACAGAGCAGCCACAGCTTGCGCTGTATGCGCCCGCGCATTGTCGTGCAAAATGATGGGTGGGTAGCACAGAAAGTGTCGCCGCTTCATTCTCAAAGCTGGTCGCAGGTGACTTAAGTCCTTGTGACTCTGATTTGATTCCGAAGATGAAGGAACCACTTCGTGGCATTCGCTTCAGAACTGTTCCAGAGATTCGACAGGCAGTAGACCGCTCCATTCGCACCATCAACGGAACAGGCTCTGCTAACTGTATACTACGCCTTCTACATCGCTGGCAACGGGTTCTACACAACGCTGGTGACTGCTTTGAAGGACAGTAACAAGTGCAAACATATTACTCTTTTGTATCGGTTGTGAATAAATAGTTGCCACTATTTAACTTCCAACCGTCGTATAATGTTATGCATCTGGTGGAACGGCGACGGTGTGGTGTACTACGAAATGCCTCCCGAGCTCTACCCGTCACTGCTGACATATACTGACAACAATTGAGACATCTTGCAAACTGAATAAAAAAAGAAAAGAAAGAAAAATAGTTCAAATGGCTCTCAGCACTATGGGACTTAACATCTGTGGTCATCAGTCCCCCAGAACTTAGAACTACTTAAACCTAACTGACCTAAGGACATCTCACACACCCATACCCGAGGCAGGATTCGAACCCAAACTACGACCGTAGCGGTCGCGCGGTTCCAGACTGTAGCGCCTAGAACCGCTCGGCCACCCCGGCCGGTGCACCCACATTATTCACCTGATCTTACTCCCGCAGATTTTCACCCTTTCCGCTCTGTATCGAACAACCTCCAAGAAAATTCCTTTCCGAATGAAAAAGCTCTCCGAACACAGCTCGATGAGTTCCTCGCCTCAGAACCACGTGATTTCTACAGTCGCGGAATCGAAACGCAACCCCAGCGATGGCAGCCTGTTGCAAAGAGTGAAGGAGGATATATTATTCGTGAGTAAAATCTCTGTCACGGGTGTTTATTTAACTTACGGAAAAGCTTTACAAATTTATGCATCAATCCAGCACTTATACATCTGTTGAAGACTCTCAGTCGAAGATGACTTGCTGCCTCCTCCCTACCAACGAGTTTTCAGTGCAGTTACAAATTTCGGTCGATATGACACAGGATCGTACTTTCGATATGCGAACGTGTGGCACTTTCTTAATCCATCTGTAGCTCAACATTTCGAATGTTTCACTCATTTTTTGTCCGTTATTCACACATTTTCCGACTGTACACGACTGTACAATACGTACTTTCATGAATATTTCTTTTTCGACCTTAAGTTGTGGTACCAGTCGACTTACTCATTGTAGCAGGTTTCCTCATGTGCAGCAGTTTGGTAGTGCGGCAGCGATAAACCTGCGAGTACGCACTGCGCTCTACGCAGACCGCGGCGGCGCTGCAGTCCGCTCACGTAGCTGCGCTGATTAACGCTCCTTTGATTCCGGGGCCGGTCGCGGCTTCATTGTTTACCGCTGACACGCCGCGCACGTAGCCACAGGCGCGCGCCGGCTCGCTGTTTTTCCCGCATTCACTGCACGCGCGCGGATCGCGCCGCAACTGCCGAAACGCGATTCCTCCGCGGCCGGCCGCGGCCGAGGTGCGGGGGCGTCTGGGGGCGCGTGGGCCTGCCGGAGAGAGCCGGCCGGACGCGTGACCGGCAGCTGGAGGCAGGCAGCCAGCCTCCAAAAGTCTTCATGTTAACTGCTGGCCGCGGGAATAAGTCCAGTTTGTGCAACAAAAGTACGATAAGTGGGTCCCAGTTGCCAGGCCTTTACTGCCCGCTACTTAAAGGATCGTCGATATTACCGAAAAAAAGTCAGTTACGGGGACTTGAGAGAGTATTTAAATCCAGTCACACTAGTAACCCATTTATACGTAGGAAGTCTAGGCTGCAACCTATAACTGAGTCGGCGTGAGATGATCCCAGCCAGCTTTCAACCGAATGAATGTCGTGTGACGAGGGCCTCCCGTCGGGTAGGCCGTTCGCCGGATGCAAGTCTTTTGATTTGACGCCACTTCGGCCACTTGCGCGTCGATTGGGATGAAATGATGATTAGGACAACAGAACACCCAGTCCCTGGGCGAAGAAAATCTCCGACGCAGCCGGGAATCGAACCCGGGCCCTTAGGATTAACATTCTGTCACGCTGACCTCTCAGCTACCAGGAACGGACAGCTTTGAACTGCGAAGCGCTAAAGGCTAAAGGTGCAAACAAGTCATCTATAGAGCTCCGGCAACAATGAAGCGTTGCAATAGAGACGTTTACAAAACAGCGTTACGTGACTGGTTGACGTAGGCGTGCGAAGCATCCATGCCCAGTCCACAGCGACTCGTCTATAGTGACTATAGTGACCGGTACCACAAAAATCAAATACAAAAAATGAATATTTGTTTCCATGTATGTTAGTCTTCTATGCGTTCTTGTACCACGCATCCCACTGCTATGAAACTTTGCTAAGTTCTCGTGTGGGTGCCCGCAAAAGTTTCTGTGAAGATAAGATCCATCCATTACCCACAGGGGTGAGGGTGAAAAGACAGTGAATCATGTGGGGCAGTGTCAATCAAATTGCATACATACATGACTCATAATTTGTATAATTATGTCTATAATGATATACAGGAAAGAAATACAGTAGCAGAAGAATGGGTAGCTTTGAGGGATGAAGTAGTGAAGGCAGCAGAGGATCAAGTAGGTAAAAAGACGAGGGCTAGCAGAAATCCTTGGGTACGAGAAGAAATATTGAATTTCATTGATGAAAAGAGAAAACATAAAAATGCAGTAAATGAAGCAGGCAAAAAGAAATATGTGTGAAATCTTATGGGACTTAACTGCTAAGGTCATCAGTCCCTAAGCTTACACACTACTTAACCTAAATTATCCTAAGGAGAAACAGACACACCCATGCCCGACGGAGGACTCGAACCTCCGCCGGGACCAGCCCCACAGTCCATGACTGCAGCGCCTGAGACCGCTCGGCTAATCCCGCGCGGCCAAAAAAGAATACAAACGTCTCAACAATGAGATCGACAGGAAGTGCAAAATGGCTAAGCAGGGAGGGCTAGAGGACAAATGTAAGGATGCAGAGGCTTATCTCACTAGGAGTGAGATAGATACTGTCTACATGGAAAATTAAAGAGTCCTTTGGAGAAAAGAGAACCACTTGTATGAATATCAAGAGCTCAGATGGAAATCCAGTTCTAAGCAAAGAAGGGAAAGCAGAAAGGTGGAAGGAGTATATAGAGGGTCTACACAAGGGCGATTATGGGAACGGAAGAGCATTTAGATGAAGATGAAATGGGAGATATGATACTGTGTGAAGAGTTTGACAGAGCACTGAAAGACCTGAGTCGAAACAAGGCCCCGGGAGTAGACAACATTCCATTATGACTACTGACGGCCTTGGGAGAGCCAGTCATGACAAAACTCTACCATCTGCTGAGCATGATGTATGACACAGGCGAAATACCCTCAGACTTCAAGAAGAATACAATAATTCCAATCCCAAAGAAAGCAAGTGTTGACAGATGTGAAAATTACCGAACTATCAGTTTTATAAGTCACAGCTGCAATATACTAATGCGAATTCTTTACAGACAAATGGAGAAACTGGTAGAAGCCGGGGTAAACCACAGGAAGCGAAAGGCTATTTACAATTTGTACAGAAACCAGATGGCAGTTATAAGAGTCGAAGGACATGAAAGGGAAGCAGTTGTTGGTACTGTGTCCAGACTAAGCGCCTGCATTTCTCGCTTCCCGCGAAGCAGACCGGTACAGCGGGTCCCGGACCGAGTAGGGGTCATCCTGGCCGGTTGTCCCGGAAACACAGACGCTTACCAGAGACCACCAGGAGGCGGCCACGCCTCCGCAAGAGGTCGCTACAGCCGCGGACCTCTTTCCTTCCGCTCGACACGTGACTGTAAATAGAGCCAGCCACATCCGTGCGCCAAGCAGTATTTAGGCTGGCGCGGTAGCCTGGAGAGGCAATCCTTCCAAAACCCAGGCGATCTTTGTAGGCAAAACCACCCCTTCCTTCCGCCTCCTCGATTTCTACACCACCATCTATGGTCGTCCTATCGCCCTCATCCCCACCCTTAAGTACCTTGGTGTCACCCTCGACCGTCGCCTCTCCTGGACCCCTCACCTCCGGACGATCCAAGCCAAGGCATGCTCCCGACTCTGTCTCCTCGAGCTCCTTTCCGTCCGTACTCGGGGTCTGGACCCCTCCACCATTCTCCATACCTATAAATCCCTCATTCGCACTATCCTCTGCTACGCCCACCCTGCCTGGATCTCCACTCCTCCTACCTTTTACAAATCCCTTCAGATCCTAGAACGCCATGCTCTTCGCCTCGCCTATCACATCCGTCTCCCCTCCCCCATGTGGATCCTGTACGACCTAATTCACTTCCCCCACCTCCTCCTTTTCCTCGAACAGATACGGATCCTCTACACCTCCCGCAAACTCGATCCTCCTCACCCACTGGTCTCTTCCATCTTCTCCCGCCCCCGTCTGCCGTTCCACCCGGTCTCCATCTTTCCACCCTCCTTAACCTCTCCCAAGGTGGCTTCCGCCAGCTCCCTCTCCATGATGATGCCCTCCTCCCCTCCATCTACCCCTCCTACCAACTTTGATCCTCCCTCCCTCTTCCTGTGTTTGTTCCTATGGGCACCCTCTCTCCTTTCTCTCCCCCTTCCTTCCCTCCTCCCTTCTCCCCACTCCTCCACCGGGCTTCCCCTACCCCCTACCTCCATTCCTCCTACCATCTCCTCTGTCATTGGCATCTTTGCTCTCCCCTCTATCTCCCCCTCCACCTTCTTCCACCTCTTGTCAGGTCTCCGGACTCGCACACGTTACGTGGACATTCGCGCGCCGGAGATCGTCGCCATCCGTTTCTCGTGTGTGTGCCATCGTGTTTGTGTTTAGTGTTCGCCGTCACGCTCCAACTTTCACCTGTGCCGTCGAAGTCATCAGTGTTTGTGCGCCATGCCAAAGTGTTTCAGTGTATTTTTCGCCGAGTGTGAACGGCTCCGTGTTTCTGTATTCTGTGTCTACTGTTTTTTTGCCTGTCAATATGTTTATTATGTGTCTTCTTTATGTTTTCTCATTGTCGACTCTAAGGCTGAAGAGCAGCGTAGAATGCTGCTGCCAGCCTACTTGATGTACAGGTGTTAAAATTACAATAAAGGCAACAAAAAAAAAAAAAACCTGGAGAGGCAGTTCACGCCGAGCGAGCCCACTGGTGTCATCGTAGCCGCCGCGTCATCGTCCACCGCCGCCAGCGTACCGGAGCCATCCTCGCAGGGCCTCTACTCGTCCTCGGACTCAGGTGACGGCAACGTGGACTCCGCGCCGCTCTTCACGAGACGCCCGGGGCTTGGTTTGGTGACGTTTTATGGTTACTACAGACAGTTTATGTTTGGAAGAATCTCTGACTGAGTTATTGGTAGGCTTGGAGGATCAGTCCTACCTCACGAATATTGTTTTGTACATTTTGAAGAAAGACTTCAGTTTAAATAAAAACGCTCATTCTGAGATTTTCCTATCCGCGGACGGCGGATATATTAGTTGGGAAGGGAGTGATACAGGGTTGTAGCCTGTCCTCGATGCTATTCAATCTGTATATTGAGCAAGCAGTAAAGGAAACAAAAGGAAAAATTCGGAGTAGGCATCAAAATCCATTGCGAAGAAATAGAAACTTTGAGGTTCGCCGATGACATTGTAATTCTGTCAGAGACAGCAAAGGACTTGGAAGAGCAGTTGAACGGAATGGACAGTGTCTTGAAAGGAGGATATAAGATGAACATCAACAGAAGCAAAACTAGGATAATGGAATGTGGTCAAATTAAGTCAGGTGATGCTGAGGGAATTAGATTAGGAAATGAGACAAAGTATTAAAGGAGTTTTGCTATTTGGGGAGCAAAATAACTGATGATGGTCGAAGTAGAGAGGATATAAAATGTAGACTGGCAATGGCAAGGAAAGCGTTTCTGAAGAGGAGATATTTGTTAACATCGAGTATAGATTTGTCAGGAAGTCGTTTCTGAAAGTATTTGTATGGAGTGTAGCCATGTATGAAAGTGAAACATGGACGACAAATAGTTGAAGAGAATAGAAGCTTTCGGAATGTGGTGCTATATAAGAATGCTGAAGATTAGATGGGTAGATCACATAACTAATGAGGTGGTATTGAATAGGATTGGGGAGAAGAGGAGTTTGTGGAACAACGTGACTAGAAGAAGGGATCGGTTGGTAGAACATGTTCTGAGGCATCAAGGGATCACCAATTTAGTTTTGGAGGGCAGCGTGGAGGGTAATAATCGTAGAGGGAGACCAAGAGATGAATACACTAAGCAGATTCAGAAGGATGTAGGTTGCAGTAGGTACTGGGAGATGAAGAAGCTTGCACAGGATAGAGTAGCATGAAGACCACAGCAACAACAATGATATATAGAGAGGGAGACCAAGAGATTAATACACTAAGCAGATTCAGAAGGATGTAGGTTGCAGTAGGTACTGGGAGATGAAGAAGCTTGCACAGGATAGAGTAGCATGAAGACCACAGCAACAACAATGATATATAGTGACGTAATGTACCACAAGCACACCTAGTGGTAGGGTCGGATAATGTGATATGCAAAAATTTTCGAAAACTGCCATAGTTTTCGGCGTCGTTGGACTTCTAGGTAACAGTCACAATATGGCTTAACCCCCAGTGCAAGGGGCACCAGGGGTGAGTGCCGCAAAGAAGTGTCATATTGGCGTATTTGTGCAACACATGAAAGAATTTCTTGCAAAGTTGGCACACGTATCACTTCCTATATGTAAAAATTTATTGTGGCCGTAAGACACCTCTAGCACATCTGCAGCTGAGCGCTTGGGAGAAGGCAGGTGACATAAAACCATAAATCACGAACTCTTGGAGCAATGACAACCAAATTTGGTACATATCTGTGTACAATTGCTTTGGGGGTAAGATTTCCATACTGTCGCTCGCGCTGTGAGTGACGACGAGAAGTGGTGACACATTGAAACATCTTAATGCGACAATTTGTTATTTCTTTCCTGTAAATGGTTGGCTTGATAGCATGAAGGACAATCTGTGTCTTATTTGTGAGAATGAGTACTACAGAGAGCCAAGAATTTTTCGAGCGTGTTTCGGGGTCAAAGATCATGCCACAAGCCTCAATACCACAGATGCATTTAACGTTCTCTCAATAGTCGCATGGTGTAAAACATCGGAGAGTTGTCATATTACCAGGGACAGTACTTTTGCTTGACACGACAATCTGTTACTGCCGGAATTAGAAGTTTCCTCAGAATTCACATGAAATTCGCTACAGATACGGATGAAATATATGTACTAATATGTGTAAAATATGTTAAACATACACTGTGTGTGCCAGGAGAAGTGTTCAATATTCAGCAATAGGAAGGAACACTCGTTTGAAGTAAAAAACATTCATATGGACGTATGCCGTAATCTGAATGGCTTCCAAGACATTTAATGTACATTTGTTTTTCGGCTGCTTGCGCTCATACGTGTCCTACCGTAATAGCATGCATGTTCGAAGGAATTTTGCATAGTAATCAGAATAATACAGGCACTGCAATATCGTATTTATCTGCCGATACCGGAAAAGCGACTCTCAAGCACAACGTCTGACCTGTACGGCAATATACACAATAGATGTCCGAGTACAGGAAGTGACGGATGGTTGACGACATATGGAAGATTGGGTCTGGCCGTGAGAGGTGCACGGATAGCCGAATGGTAAGCCGACCGGTGGCGATAAGCGGGAAATCCGGGTTCGAGTCCCGGTCCGGCACAAATCTTCATTGTCGTCCTTGCATTCTACGGTTGACGGTAAGCCTGATTCGCAATTGCGAATTCATTTCAGTATTAACTACTTGGTGGAGATGAACGAAAGTCCAGGGCGTTGCCACACACAGGGTGACAGTCATTGAAGTATATGAAAAAAAAAACGTAAATTTGTTACAAACTGCTACATGCACACACTTTATTCAACATGTAAATGTCACTACAGATATTTGAACGAAGTGTGACGAGTGTACCAGAGGAGTTTGATATTCCTGACAGCATTGTTTCACGTGTATGGCGAGCGTTCCGAACCACAGGCACTACTGCCCGAAGGAGAGGAGGTCTCAGAGCACAGTCAGCTACAGCAGCAAATGACCGCTCCATTGCGCATTGGGCAAGACCCATGTCAAACAGCGGCCGCAGTTCAAACAACGTGTAACAGGGCTGCAAGGCACGCAATTTCACGCTCCAAGTGACGCAGCCACTGCACGGGGTCGGTCTGTTTGTCCGAAGACCAATATATTGTGCTCCGTTGACACTCACACATTGGCGGCAACGCTGGTGCCAAGAGCTTGGGGCCGGACCAACGAAGAGTGGGACTGCGTGCTCATCTCTGATGAGAGCAGTGTGTCTGAGTGGTGATTCTGGGCGCACGCACGCTCACGTGCCGAGACGTGGGAACACTTGATGCCCCCAGGCACATTGTCGGAAGTGGTCGTTTTGAGGGTCGAGCTTTTAACGTGTGAGGCACAAAGTGTACACCAGTGTCAGTGGTATTGTGACACTGTACTCCTTCCCCATCTGCGTCTTTCCAGGCGTGTTTTCGGCACGGACCTCACGTTTATGGACGACTGCGGGCGACTGCAGCGAACAGCGCACTTGGAGGAGCTCTCTGAACGACAGGCTACTCGGCGAATAGAGTGGCCTGCCCATTCCGCCGACTTAAATCCCAACGAGGACGTGTGGGGTGCATCCAGCAGCTGCGCTGGTGGAAGAATGGAACGCCGTATCACAAAATCTCATTACCAGTCTTCTGGCCAACATGGAACCACGTTGCAGAACCGAGCGAGGTGGCGCAGTGGTAGCGCACTGGACTCGCATTCGGGAGGACGACGGTTCAATCCCGCGTCCGGCCATCCTGATTTAGGTTTTCCGTGATTTCCCTAAATCGCTCCAGGCAAATGCTGGGATGGTTCCTTTGAAAGGGCACGGCCGACTTCCTTCCCCATCCTTCCCTAATCCGATGAGACCGATGACCTCGCTGTTTGGTCTCTTGCCACAAACAACCCAACCACGTTGCAGAGCATTGACATCCGCGGTCATCTTAAGCGCTATTAAGAACCATGATTCGCATTTTTACTGTCGAAGGGATCATCCTAAATCGAAGTGACTTCAGTGTAATTATTGTCTTTGAATAAAAGTGGCATTTCTGTTCGTCTCACTGTGTATTTAGAACGGAGCTCAGATGGTAGAGCACTTGCCCACGAAAGGCACAGGTCCCGAGTTCGAGTCTCGGTCCGGCACATACTTTTAATCTGCCAGGAAGTTTCAGATCAGAACACACTCCGCTCTAGAGTGAAAATCTCATTCTGGAAACATCCCCCAGGCTGTGGCTAAGTCCGGTATTACACTATCAAATTTCTTTGTCAAACATCTTTGTCCAATATCTTTGTCAAAGATATTTGATGGTGTAATAGGGAACTTTGTCAAATGTCGTCCAATATTTGATCAAATCTAGGGCCTCGCTGTAGATTTGATCAAAGAAGTCGCTTGTCTTCTATTCACTGCAATGTGACATGTTACCACATGGAGCGCTAGCATCGATGCATTCTGTCGTCTGTAGTGTTTTTATAAACATTGCGGGTAAATATAATTGGTGGGTGCCGACAACTACAAAATTAATACAGATGTATGAAACTGATGAGGCGCTATACAACGTCAGGCACGCTGAATACAAAAATAGATTACGAAGGTTGGAGACCTGACCTAACCTAACCTAACCTCTCCTGTAGCAAGGAATCGGGGTGTTACAGTGAGCCTGTCTTCTGCAGATGTAGCAGTTCTTAAGTGAATATTGTGCTTTGTGATATGAGGATACACTTCATTGAGCACATACAGAAACGTATGCTCATCCATTCTTAAGTAATTGATGTACGACTTGACGTCCTCCACTATAAGCTCACGTAACAAGTTTTGTTGAATGCTTTTATCGTGTCGTCGTAAAATCCACGGCATCACCCAGGTTTGTTTCCTTTTTTCCCCCCCACTTCTCTTCCGCATATGCACACATTGCAACTGTGGTACATGCAACAGCTGCCGTTAATAACAAGTTGTTGTTGTCAGCCATCTTGAACTTTGACGAAAAATATGATGACAGTGTAATACCCCTTCTAGCGCTACGTCAAAGATCTTTGTCAAATATATTTGACGGAATATTTGATCATATCTTTGATCAAATCTTTGACAAAGAAATTTGATACTGTAATACCGGCCTAAGCCATGTCTCCGCAATATCCTTTCTTTCAGCAGTGCTAGTTCTTCAAGGTTCGCAGGAGAGCTTCTGTAAAGTTTGGAAGGTAGGAGACGAGGTACTGGCAGAAGCTGTGAGGAGGGGGCGTGAGTCGTGCTTGGGTAGCTCAGTTGGTAGAGCACTTGCCCGCTAAAGGCAAAGGTCCCGAGTTCGAGTCTCGGTCCGGCACACCGTTTTAATCTGCCAGGAAGTTTCTCAGTGTGTACTTCTTTCGGTTACCTTCCGTTCCATACTGTGGGAGTTCGTTCTGCATATGGTCCGAGTTTCATCTAGTAAATTTAGTTGCCAGTGACCCTTCACGCGAAATTTACTTTCCTCCTTAAGATTTACACACCAGGACATAAATTAATAATATTAATATTACGATTACATAAAAACTTTAAGAGCGGCTTTGAAAGACGTCCAGTAATTAGCCACCTTTCACATCATTCACTTTACGTGAGTTCTGAGCCGCTAAGCTGCTGGAAAGACCTCCCGTATTCGAGGTGTCGATTGCTAAGCATACCTCTGTATTTGGCTGGTAAAGTGAAGGCTTTTCTCTAAGCAGTACTTTGGAGCTAGAGAGTGAGCTGGCCTAAACGAATTTAGCGCAGGTAGAGTCGCGTGTTAGTGTGTCCCGTTCAAGAGAGACGAAGCTTACTTCACTCTGTTCTGGTTTCCGCTTTTCTGCGGACTTCTGGTGTTCCCTACTTCTCGGCACCTGTTGGAGCTGGCTTATGGGCGATGTGTATTTGACCTGAGGTTATGTTTCGATGGTCATTCTCGTGCTGCAGTCTACTACCATTACCGTGAGACCGTCGCTTGCTCGAGCGACGTGGTGTAATTTTGTTTGCAACGCTTTCAAGTCTGTAAATGTACCTACAATCGAGTTCAGGCTTCCGTTGTTCAAAGACGTACACCCTGTTCCGTGCTCCGGTTAGAGTATCGCTATCTTACCTTTCCGTTTGCGAAGTTAGCTTACAGGCTTCGTTACGCTCTCACTGCCTTAATATTGCTTGGAGTATTCTGATATATGTGGAGTTTTATTTTTTATGATTTTCATATATTATGGGCAGGAGTAGGGTAGGTGGTGGGAGAGGCCCGCTTGCGGCAGAAACCCGCACGGAGTTTTTGAGTTGACTGCCTTCGATTCAAGAGTTGAACACTAGGTGAAGGTTTGTCTAATTGTAACTTATTACTCCACGAAATTTCGTCCCGGCAGGTCGCTCCAGAGGTGAGAACATGAGGTAGCTCTGTTTTTTACTACTTAATGTAACTTTTCTAATATTTTACAAGAACATTTTATAATACAGGGCTTGGAAGGAAGAGTTAACAAATTACTCGCTGTACTACTGCATTAAAGCTCCCCTTTCGCGTTCCCGTTTGTCCCCTATTCCAACAATGGCGCCTTTGTCAGAAAATGACGAAATGGTGTTTTAGGATAAATCCTTGCAGTTTCACCAATGTGGCGACAATTCTTTAATGATAACCCCCTAAAAGATGACATTCATCACATACTGCATGAGATTATCTCACCTGAAGATATAATTCCACTGTCTGAAGTAAAGATTTAGGAGAAAGTTCCTTGCAAAGCATTGAAATCTGTGCTTCTAACGCCGGCACCTAACAAAGACGAATGGAAGAAGAATAAATGGGAAAAAGGAAAGCTGGCTTTTGACAAGGAAACAGCTGCCAAAGACGGAAAAGTGTGTGGTAAAGAAACAAAACAACCTAAGCTATATTTCATTACGTCAGTGCTAAAAAAGGAAGAAAATAGATGAAACAGCCAGTTGATCATTCTTCAGAGTCAGCTTCAAACTTCTCACATCGTGAAAGTACCAGAGATACAGATAGAGACTTACTATTTCACAAAGAACTATCCGTGGAAGAGGAAGAACAACAAGCAGAAAGACAAGAAGAAGACACTGGGACTTCAATGATGAATCAGAGGACCTAAGAAGGTACACTATTTTATAGGTACCTAGATAGCTTAGCCTCAGTATTGAGCACTTTCAGGTTACCCCTATTAATCTTCCTTTCTTGGAGAAGAAAGTATTATTTTTGTAGAACTATTTTTAAGCATTATGTTTAAGTTAACGAGTCATTTCAGTTAACTGTTGTGTTGGGTAACTTGGCTACACTACAAGAATGTTGCAAAGAGCTATTTCAAGTGTTTTTATTGCTCAATCATTCACTTTTACCCACGTTTATCTCAAATGCGGCAAAGACCCGCACTACAGGATTTTACTTCATTTTGTGGGGCAAAACCCGAAATTTTTGTTTTAGATAAACTAGAAATTTCTCTGTAGTTACAAGGTAGACAGAGCTGAAATTTGGATAGCCTACAGGTAACAACCCAAACAATGATTTAAATTTAAAATCGCGGGAAAATCTAGTCCTCACTGACCACAACATTAGAAAAACTGAAAATTGTGGGACTTTACCCTTACATACGGTACTACGTAGACCAGGGGTCAGCAAGTAATTTTAGTTGGGGTCCGGATACTTTTGAAAATTTTTATCGAGGTCCAGAACAAAAACCTCATATTTCTTACTAATTTTAAATATCAGTAACAACATAATATGAAATACAATTAATAGGCATATTTGTATTCAAAAATCCTGAAAAAACTCATATTCCTTAGTTATTTTTTATTTTAATTTTCACACTTGAACTGATATGAAATACAATAGACAGACATATTTGTATTAAAAAATCCTGGAAAAGCGTGTATTCAGTACCATTTTTATTTTTATTTTCATTCACAAAATATGAACTATATTTCGTAGGCATATTTGAATTAAAAATCCATTGGGAGAAATTACATTTGCGGTCTTGAGCGAGTTTCTTAAAGTTTGATTCACACGGGGAGCAGCTTATGCGGATAGGTGGGCGACCGTTAATCTTGAGCGATACCAGTGCTTCAAAAAATTCATTTTCTAAAATGAATTTTCACAAATATGTATGGAGCCAAACATAGTAGCCATACATATGCCAAATTTTTTTCTAATTTTCACGTTTTTATGGAACATGTTTACTCAAAAATTCTTCAGCGGATGAAGTGTTGTACGTTTGCAAGGAAATTTCTTTCTGAAAGTCTGTTATCTCCATTTGGAGTAAATGCTTTGACGAGCAGAACAACTTCACAGCTACATCTGTCCATTCTGCCGCAGAAGAAACTTCAAAAGGCAATTTTAAGAATCGCGACAGCTTGTCTATTTCTGGAAAATCTTGGAATCTTGCTGAAACATCCTTTTTAAGATCTGACATAAAATTGGACAATGTTGAAATGTCCATTTCAGAATTTTTTATATTAAAAACTTATTTGAAAGTGAAAAAATTCTTGAATTGCTATGTCTTTTTCAAAGACATCCAGCTTGCGACGGAAAGAAGACACACTTTCTATCAGATCACGTATTAGTTTTCCCATTTCTGTGTATCCCCGTACTGAGTGAATTTGTAGGTTTCAGAAAGTCTTTCAAGAAAACCACTGCTTTCTTGCTTCTTGTGAATCCAACTTTGCTAAGAAGGATGTTACTTATTTGCCAAAATTGTTTAATCCCTTGACTTTACTAAGCCAATGAACACTGTTGTACTGCAGTAAGTCAGAATGCGCCAAATCACACACAAAAAGAAGCTCTTTGAACTGTCTGTGCTGACCTCAAAGTTAATCATCTACATCAATCTGTCCATTACCTCTTTCAGAGCTACAGTAAGTTTTCGAGAAAGGGCTGCGTGGTGGATTATGGTCTGATACATAATATCTCAACATTATTATCTTTGATTCTCTTTACTAGTCCTTTGCGATCATCGCCGAGGCCCAGTCAATTAAAAGAGACACCATTTTGTCATAACTAATGTCTTATTTTGTCATGAAGTCATCAAACGTCTTGAATAAATCTTCACCGCGAGTCTTGCCTTTCAACGGCAACATTGTTATCAATTATTGCATCGCGGTGTACCTTGCTGTCCAGGTTTCGAGAGGGTGCGTTTCTGGATGAGGTATCGAATATATTGCTTCCCCCTACTTATACCTCCCGATGAGATCACGAATGTAAAATTAGAGAGTTTAGAGCGCGCACGGAGGCTTTCAGACAGTCGTTCTTCCCGCGAACCATACGCGACTGGAACAGGAAAGGGAGGTAATGACAGTGGCACGCAAAGTGCCCTCCGCCACACACCGTTGGGTGGCTTGCGGAGTATAAATGTAGATGTAGATGTAGATGTATTTCCCCAATTCTTTATTTTCAGTATTCAAAGAAAATGTACATTTGTTCTTCACCAACAACGTCGCTTGATTCGTCTAGTGCTGTGGCGTAGCAAGGCGCCTTCTACAGAACTTCGAGCAAACTACTTTTATTATCAGCAGCCAAAATTTGTTTTTTTTTTATTACTTCTTTCCGATAGTGAAAGACCTTGAATTTTGGCAGCAACATCCTTTTTCTCTTAAAAAAGTGCGATTGCCACTTCTAACACAACTTTTTTTTACTGCCTCAGAGTCCGGAAGCGGCTTCTGGTGTTTATTAAGTGTTTATTAAGCAGCCAACACACGGGCATCGGTGCCTCTGCAGATTTTTCTTACTCGCTCATAGAGCGAACTAGGAAGGCCGTGCTTTTCTTGTAAGCCGATGAGTTGGGTAGTGTCAGTTTAAATTGGCAGCTTTAACAAGAGCGACAGTTCTATTGTATACCTATCAGGGAAACTGGAACAGCTCCAGGCCTATCAGGCAGAATAAGACAATATTGTTTACCCAAAAACTTCCTATTTTGACTGTCGACTTTGCTTGTCTTAGGATACACCACGCAAAAGAAATGTTATGAGCCTCGATAAAAACGAAATGCTCCGTACGAGATCGCAACTACTGACGAAGTGGGGATAATACCCTCCGGGAACACTTTCAATTATTTATTGCACAAGAATTGAATATTGTACAGATGTCATACATGTTGCATTTTGAAGAGAAACTCTGAAAGTTTTTCTTTATAAATATTCGATATGCGATCCGTGAGTGACCCGGCAGACGTCAATACTGTGGTGTCACCGCCAGACACCACACTTGCTAGGTGGTAGCTTTAAATCGGCCGCGGTCCATTAGTACATGTCGGACCCGCGTGTCGCCACTGTCAGGATCGCAGACCGAGCGCCACCACACGGCAGGTCTCGAGAGACGTACGAGAACTAACCCCCAGTTGTACGACGACGTTGCTAACGACGATACGGACGAAGCCTTTGCTCTCATTTGCCGAGAGACAGAATAGCCTTCAGCTAAGTTAATGGCTACAACTTAGCAAGGCGCCATTAGCCTCACACAGTTTGATAGTTATCGTATGAAATGTTTCATCAAGAATGCTGTATTCACAACAAGGATAAATAAAAGTTAAGTATTGAGGAGCTGCATACTTTTCTTATTAGAATTCACTACTTATCCTGTTCCAGAATTCACGCCCGTCTGCGTTAGATAACGTGCATTTCGGCCTCCTCTATCTACAAGGTGTTGGCACATTCACCAACACATCAAATACGGCAATCGAATTCTTGCCACACCCGTCCCAGCATGGCATCGTCGACTGCGGCAGTCGCTACCTCTATTCTCTCCCAGAGCTCTGCTACATCACGTGGTAGATGCGGTACGTACACCAGATCCTTAATGTGTCCCCACAGAGGGGAGTCACACGAGGTGGGGTCTGGTGATCGCGGAGGCCATTTCATGAACTCCAACACACAGGAAGCTCGCTCCACACCTGAACTCGCCATGTTTGCGGCTAGCGCTGACTATCGGCAAATTACCAAACTACGCTGTGGCGGTATACATGAAAAAAAAAATACCAAACAAAAAAACACTTTTAGGGTTTCTCTTCTAAATGACATATGTATGATAGCTCTACAATGTTTGGTTCTTGTGCAATCAATAATTGAAAGTGTTCCGGACTTTATGTACGCCCTATATTTGTATACTTTATTTAGATTCGTTCCTCATAAAAACACCGGCGTCCGACACACACAGTATGTGCCGACGCGACGCAAAGAGGTTACATCCGTGTCCATGTGTATGCTGCCGCACACCAAATGGGCCGCATTGCAAAGGAGGCGCTTCGGGTTGGGGTTGGGTTGTTTGGGGAAGGAGACCAGACAGCGAGGTCATCGGTCTCATCGGATTAGGGAAGGACGGGGAAGGAAGTCGTCCGTGCCGTTTCAAAGGAACCATCCCGGCATTTGCCTGGAGCGATTTAGGGAAATCACGGAAAACCTAAATCAGGATGGCCGGACGTGGGATTGAACCGTCGTCCTCCCGAATGCGAGTCCAGTGTGCTAACCGCTGCGCCACCTCGCCCGGTAGAGGCGCTTCGATGTTAAAGATCACCGCCGCGGACTCAACTCGCCCGAAGTTGCGTAAAGCGGCTTTAAGCTATCGTTCGAGTTACGAGCACAAAAAATTGTGTTTAAATGAATATGCCTTCTGCGAGTTGATAGAGGTTTCAGAGGTTGCCAGAGTCTGACACAGGTTTACAAAATTTCCTTGTTCATTAAATAAAATTCTCGTGTTGCAATTCGTGTGTACAGAGCTTTCATGTGACTGGACACAGCACGCTGCTCCGGCCGGCCGGCTGGCTCCCTCCCGCCCCCGCTCTCTTCACCGCACTCCGCTGTACCGCACAGCATATCAGATGTGTAATTAATCTACGGGTAACTAACCCTGAAGAATTCTAATTATTCAGCAGTTAACTGTACAGCTCTAGAAAACATTGCAAGGGTGGCGCTCAAACGAATTGTTATCCACAGAATTTTTTAAAAATAATTTGAGAACGTAATTTACACTTTGAAGGGCCAGTTTTTGATCTTCCACGGTTCGGATCCCGACCGCGGTTCCTCAGTTACTGCCTGTGATGTAGGCCGTCTTGGGACAGGCGTAGATTCATATGTCACTGATTTGTTTATTAATAATCAGAATTTTTACTAAAGCACCTTTGATTTATTTTCCTCCTCCATTCATTTATGAAATCAGCGCTATATCTGGATGACACACGTGCTGTCTTTATTCCTGCGACTGTATTTTATTTGAGGAGGAAGTGTAGAGTGAACTTTGTCTTCAGCGGAATTATTATTAAAAGAAAAAGTAATTACATTCAGCAGGAATATTTCGAATTTCTTGCATGCCTTTGCAGCTTGTGCAGTACATCAGTACGCCCGAGCCTACGTGCTCTTCAAGACTATGTCCAAGTGACTGTTACATTTCACGTTTGTTGTGGCAGACGCAGTGTGAGGTAGTACATCCTCATCGCACGTGATCTGCCTGTGTGGGAGCTTACATCTCCACTAATACTGGTCGGACACGTGGTAATGTTCTGGCAGTCCAGTAAAGGATCTCCATGATAAATGTGTTGAGCACTTTAGAGGTATGTGGAAACTCAGAACATGCTGCCTAAAGTGGAAGTGAAAAAAAAAAAAAAAAAACAAGTCGGGAGCACAACACCTTCTACTCTCTGCGTACGAATTTTGAGTCAGGGGTTGGCTATTTCTCGAGAAAAAGAGAAGACTTTTGATTAGGACTGGCCGATGGGTAGAGAAAACGAGTTAGGGGGGCGACATAGAGCTCTTGGAGTCTTGTGACTGGCACGAAATCCTTGTGGGGGCGGTTGCGGGAGAGCTTTTGTGTAGTCCACCGAGGTCTGATCAAAAGTGAGGAGAAACTTGGTCTTCCGATTGAGACTCCGGTCTGGACAGAGTTCTGGTCTTGACTTTTGTTATGAACCGTTTGCACTTGGGTCACTTGTCCTGAGCGTGACTTGGCACTGGCGCTGGTCTTGACTGTAGAGTCTGTGGTGAGGTATTTTAGCTGTACCGACACTTTAGACCTCAGTCATGTCGGACGATTCGCAGTGCCGAGGGCAGTCTCAGTCGTGGCAGGTCTGCCGCCTAAACATTTTATCTCCTTGTGAACACTGCCGTATAAGTGATTCAAATTGGTCCATGGTATGACCAGCGAGCGGCTGTCACACGCTAGAATGTGCCGAGATTTCAGGGTTCCATTAGAGAGTAATTACGATCCGTCTAACAGATCGCCAGCCACAACTTCGCATATGTCGTGTCCACTATAACAGATTACAGGCGCCGCACGTCTCTGCCGCCGGCCTCGGTGACCAAGCGGTTCTAGGCGCTTCAGTCCGGAACCGCGCGACCGCTACGGTCGCATGTTCGAATCCTGCCTCGGGAATGGATGTGTGTGATGTTAGGTTAGTTAGGTTTAAGTAGTTCTAAGTTCTAGGGGACTGATGACCATAGATGTTAAGTCCCATAGTGATCAGAGCCATATGAACCATCTCTGCTCTGCAGACCCTTGAACAGCAACCGTCACTGGAGACAGCGCTGCACGTCGAGAAAAGAGTACAGCACTGCTGCTGCTTCTTGTTAGGGCAAACAGAGTCACAGTCTCGCCACGTGTTCTCAGCTGCACCAACGTAGTATAACTTCTGTGTAGAACAAATCCATTGAAGTCCATTCTGTGTTAGATGCTTTCTGATTGCGTTGTTCATGTTTTGAGCCAGAGTGAATTGTTCAATCAGACAAACCTTAGTCTTCGCCAACCAGTCACCACCCAGTGGAGTGTCAACTATTTGTTGCGTCTCTTTGCCTTGCCATCATTCATGTTTTATTTGTTATCATGCCAAGTTGTGCTGTTTGTCCTATCGTTTTAATCAATAAACTTGTGTCATGACTATTATAAAACATCAATTCCGTGATGATATATTAATCACCCATCAACAATTGACTAAAATAATGACTGGGCCACCATTTCATTAACAGCACTCAAGCTCATTAGATTCTGACAAATGTGATCACCTCAAATGCAGGCAACAATAACAAACTCAGTCAAAGGCAAAAATCATTTTAGCACATGCATTGACCAGGTAGTCAAGCGGACTTACTATACCCGGATCAGAATAACAAAGTGACTGACGTCTGGCTGTTCACAGGGCTGCCACCACAGCAACAGCCGATCATAGAAGGCTGTTTAGCAGCGCCTCCTGTTCCGTTCGCCGTTGCCAAATCTCCCTGCTACTGGAAGTATAGTCTGCTATAGCCAGTTGTAGACGACGCTCGCGGCCGGTACGTAAACAGTTGTGATTTGTTTCGTTGTGTGCTTTGTTCCTCTGTGCGGAGAGTTTATTTTGCGCTAGAGAATGTCTGAAGATTGTAGTGGAAGTGTGCAAA
This sequence comes from Schistocerca nitens, assembly GCF_023898315.1. Classification (NCBI taxonomy): domain Eukaryota; kingdom Metazoa; phylum Arthropoda; class Insecta; order Orthoptera; family Acrididae; genus Schistocerca; species Schistocerca nitens. The sequence continues at coordinate 1,163,536,188 of NC_064615.1, read as the reverse complement.
AAAGTGTGGCTGCTAAACGGAAAGTTCAGCCACCTAATCGTTTTTTGCGGTATCAGACACGTGACTTTGTGTACTCCGTGAGAGAACATTCGAGAAAGAGAGAGAAAAATGGTGCAACTCTATTGCCTCTATCGAAGGTAGTCGGAAGAACTCCTAACGCCTTGAAGATACAAAAAAGTACTGTCGTAAAAATTTGTAAGAAGGGAAAGAGCCTGGTTCATCCAAACTGCAGACACGCGTCATGAAGAGAAGGACAGAACCGGGTGTAACAAATTTGGACTCTTTGTAACAAGATGCTGTTCGTCGCCACATATATGGATATTACGAGAGAAAAGAACATCGAACTACTAAAAAACGGTGCGTTATTCTTCGCGAGGCAGAGTTATTCAGTGGCAGCAAAACAGCTTTGTTAACGATTGTCAGAGTCCTCGGTTTTCGAGCTAAAAAATAAAAAGAAAGAAAGAAATTGGATGGAAAATGATAATGGAAAGAGCTGACATCGTAGCGTGGCGTTGTCGCTTTGTAAGAACTACAGTTTAAGTGCAGTTTGAAGACACTGTGTGGCTCCACGAAACCTGGATAAACGTCGGTCATTCTGTCAGAAAAGACTGGACATATGATAGCATATGTGGAAGTTCTGCTGTTCAGCTGGGAAAGGTCGCGACAATGTCTTCTGCATCTGGTCTCGTACCTAACTGTCCCCTCGTTTACAAATCGAGGTAGACCAGCGACTACCACGAAGAGATGAACCACGATAGTTTTCTGAAGTGGTTCAAGGTATAACTACTGGAAAACTTAAATCGGCGTCTGTCACTGTAATTGATAACGCCCCATATCATTAAAGACAAAGTTTCAACGATGGCAACGAAAAAAAACCGACTCTGTTGAATGATTGAAACACCACAACGTGAAAATTTAGGACGCTTTATGTAAGGCGGAGCTCATGGAAACAGTAAAGAAAAATAAGCCACAGTTTCAACTATATGTTGAGGACAAGGTAGCTAAAGAACATGGCCACAGGGTTCTTAAGCTTCCACCATACCACTGCCATTGTAACGCCATCGAAATTATTTCGGCACCAATTAAAAGATTAAGTGGCAACAAATAACAAAAGTTTCACTGTGGCAGAAATTCAAACACTGTTAAAAGAAGCAGTGGCACAAATAACGCCAGAGAAGTGTATGCCACACAGAAACGGTTGTTATAGAAGCGTGGAAAAAAGAAGTGCATGTAGAGAGTAATATAGAAAATATAATTATATCCCTGGGCAGTTCCAGTTGCTCGCCACAGATCAGAACTCAGATAACGACAGTGTCGAGGAAGAAAGTGATCCAGAACTAACAGGCATTTACCCTTTGCCTTAATATGTCTTTATTTTTGCGTCTGTATTTCGTATGTTTCACTGAATGGTGTATACTGTAGTTGTACAATAAAGCTCACCTCATTGTGAACTAATACGCCTCTGCGCAAGTATGACACATTGCAAACACACTACAGTGATTGGTAAGTACTCAAGCAGTTCATATTATTTTAATGTTGTTCGTTACTGTGCTTATATGAGCGAAACAGATCCATTCTAACACCCCTTACGTATCTAATACGGCAGATGAACTTGATTCATTCTGATTCTTGTAACAGCGCTCTTCCTGTTACTTTTGTTGAGATATACAAATAACAGGAACACAGTGTCATTTTATACACGGGAGTGCGTTTGTTAAGCCACAAGGATGCAAAGACTCTGTAAAGCGAACTCAGTGCCGCACATTAAAAGGCGGTGCGAGAAGGTAGTCCAGTAAGAAACCGTGCGGCTGTTGCTGTTACAGCCGTAATGCGCGCGCACGCACCGGCAAACAGACAACATTGCCGCCTTCCACGCTCAACTGTGCTTCCCTATCACTTTGTTATTCTGGTTCCGCTATAGTTAGTGATTACTATCAGGGCGTAAACTCAGTCGCCTGGAGCCTTATAAAACATACCACAAGTCCAGTGTAGTCTTGCACTCTAAATTGGGACGTTTACTATAAACACTGATATGAAGTATGTTCAGTGTATACAAGATGTAACAAAAAGATACGGTCAGACTTTCTGGAAACATTCCTCACACACAGAGAAAGAATATGTTATATGGATATGGGACCATAAACGATTTATTTCCATGTTAGAGCTGGATCTGTACAACTCTTCAACACATTAGTCGACTACTTTGAAATGAAGTCATTTACGTGAATAGAACATTTTCCCTAGGTTGCGGATTGACACACTGTTGAATGAAGCATTCGCAGAAGTGTACCCGTGTGGGAAAATCAGCTGCTGCTAGTGTCTATACACGCTGTAGATGTTACGGATACAGCGTGTTGCAGTCTCTAGGCAGGCACGCGGTCAACATTTCCTGCTGCAGTTTATTGTCTCAGGCAGACATTAGGACTGTTGTCAACTGCACGAAGAAGTTCCTTCTCTACTTAAACCTAACTAACCTAAGGACATCACACACATCCATCCCCGAGGCAGAATTCGAATCTGCGACCGTAGCGGTCGCACGGTTCCGGACTGAAGCGCCTAGAACCGCTTGGCCACCGCGGCCGGCGGCAGGCGTCCTTCTAGGCATTCCACTGCCACGAGTAGTAGGCTTGAACTTTCGATGCTCCCTAAGACGACGACGAGTAGGGTCAAACATCCTCCCATCGGGACACTGTTGTTCTGGAAATCTCTGCCGATACAAACGTTAAGCGCCATGGCCGTTACCATATGCTAATCCGCACAACAACTGCGCATCTGCCAACTCCACATTTGAGTACACTTCTACTACACTGTACTGGAAGCCCGGTTCGTGACGAACAATAAACACCTGATGCTACGTGCCACGCTAAACTGCTGACGCTACGAGATTGATTGTAGCAGAGCAATGAAGTTAGACGTATGTCAACACTACCTTCGTTCAGGTGGAGCAACAAACACTGGTGGTGAACCTAAGAATTACAGCGTACCGTTCCAAAAGGGTATTTTGAACATTTCATGGAAGAAAACGTTCCATGTCATGCTGGGACGTTCTATTTTTGTGTGTTTCCGTAATTAACGTGTGTGGTGTGCGTACTGTAAGACCTACAGTACACACACCATCAGATTATTTGATTTGTCGCTCTAACGAAGTAGGCGAGTGTCAGCAATATGTCTCGTGGTCTTATCGTGGCGTGTGTATCTTCTGCCGTTGGGTCAGACGATAGAAATGCCACTTGCACGCGTAGAGTAGCAGATTGACGGTGACCAACTTTAAACAGAACTTGATTAATTTCCACACACATTTATTAAAATAATAAAAGGCATAGACATTAAGTAACTTGATTCCAGATGCTATTTACTGTTGACAATCTGAAATTTCTTTGGTCTGGGTACGTTAATTTTATTCTCACATATATCTGATACTTGACAAAGTGTCTATACATTTCTCTTCATGGCTATGTACAAGAATATGGTAATCGTATTAGGTGCAGACTGAAACTTGACTATAGACTGGTACAGACTAATGCAGACTGGTACAGACTAATGCAGACTGACTAATCGGAGGTCTGTACACTCGTTATAATACCTCGAGCGTTCAGGTATCACTGCGCGAGTGTGATCCGCGAGGAGAAAAAGGTTCTACGTTAGCAGCGATCTCATTGGTTGCGTTACATATTAATACGCGGATCGGCGGAAGCAGAATTTGGTCCGTCTCTAAGGCAGCGCCATCTCGTAGTGCGGAGACGGACGAGCGCTGCGCCTGCACTGTTGTGCTTAGCAGGGCGCGCTCTACTGGGAAAGTTGTGTACGCGCTGACGACGCGGACGTATGTACACAACAACGTGATTATAAAGAGAAGGCGAAAATATTCTCCAACATGGAAATAAAGCGTTTCCGGATACGCGACCACTTAACACATTTTATTCTTCTAAGTGTGGGAAATGTTTCCTGAAAGTTTGACCTTACCTTTTTGTTACAGGCTGTATGCCTAAAGAAAGTATAAATTTCAGTTTATATTTTATTATTCTATTGCTAGTTAAGAACACTTCAGATTGTTCTTTTCGTACAGAGTTCACAGAATAACGTAAAAAAGTACGTCAGCTGGTTGTCATACCTTCATAGACAGTTAGGAAACTGAAACTATCCGTCTAAGAGAGCCCGCCAATTAGCGAACTCCGTGCTGAGCAGTGCGATGTAGAGGACAGGAACGGGGCCTAAGTGCCCAAGTTTCGCTCCGCAACGAGGACCGCAGATTGTGCGACGGCCCAAAACTCGGCCGGCGTGCGGTCGGCGCGCCGCCCCATTATGACGGGACTGTCTTTATTGGGCGTGCCTGACACGCGGAACCCGCAACGGCGCCCAGTTGGCCAACTGCAGTAGCAGAGCTCCGAGCTGGAACTTAACTGACCAGAACTGCTGATGCGGCAGCACTGGGCACCAAAATCTAACTGAGCTGTCATCTCAGAAAGGTTCCTGGAAGTGGCACACATTATTTTAAAAAGTTTCAGGCATACTCTGACGAATAGATGAGGAGTTTCTTGAAGAGACAAATAATACGCATGCCAACGAGTGCAGTCACCTGAATGGAAAACTGTATTGAAATGCAGGAGGATGTGCAGCGAATTGACGCATGGTGCAGGGGTTGGCAATTGAATCTCAATGTAGACAAGTGTAATGTGCTGCGAATACATAGAAAGAAAGATCCTTTATCATTTAGCTACAACATAGCAGGTCAGCAACTGGAAGCAGTTAATTCCATAAATTATCTGGGAGTAGGCATTAGGAGTGATTTAAAATGGAATGATCATGTAAAGTTGATCATCGGTAAAGCACATGCTAGACTGAGATTCATTGGAAGAATCCTAAGGAAATGCGATCCGAAAACAAAGGAAGCAGGTTACAGTACACTTGTTCGCCCACTGCTTGAATACCGCTCACCGGTGTGGAATCCGTACCAGATAGGGTTGACAGAAGAGACAGAGAAGATACAACGGAGAGCAGCGCGCTTCGTTACAGGATAATTTACTAATCACGAAAGCGTTACGGAGATGACAGATAAACTCCAGTGGAAGACTCTGCAGGAGAGACGCTCAGTAGCTCGGTACGGGTTTTTGTTGAAGTTTCGAGAACATACCTTCACCGAGGACTCAAGCAGTATATTGCTCCCTCCTACGTATATCTCGCGAAGAGACGATGAGGATAAGATCAGAGAGATTAGAGCCCACACAGAGGCATACCGACAATCTTTCTTTCCACGAACAATACGAGACTGGAATAGAAGGTAGAACCTATAGAGGTACTCAAAGTACCCTCCGCCACACACGGTCAGGTGGCTTGCGGAGTATGGATGTAGATGTAGATATAGATGCTGTTATTTTGAAGAAAAATGGTGGGATTCAGGTCAGAGCTTAAGGTCCTGTTTACAATGTAGTCATCGGAGATATATCATCAGCCAGATATCATTCACTTGGCAGGAGATCGCTAATGACCGTTAATTTCGTGCAACTTAGTTTAGGGATGATTGAGACCATTACGAATATCTCTTAAAACTACAAATCACTCTAATCAGACACTTTTAATTTTCTTCCTACTTTGATGTAAATACGACCGAAAAAGGAATCATGAAATACAGCGTCACCGGCTGCCCACAAAAAGTCGTACATGCAAAGCATATGTGCTCTGAAATAAATACACTACACAATGGACGTGTAATTCACTGAAAAAGTGGAAGAACAATAAATGTGACTGGATAGAACATTTCATATCTTCAGATTGATCATGAACTTAATATGAATACGTTATAACGACAATGATGAACACGACTATTGCGGAAAAGTCACAATAGTCACAATAGCAAAAGGACTTTACCTAGACGACGTGTGTCGCTAGTTGTCCAATGCGAAGTGCGATAACACAAATATTTACGAAATGCTGTCGCCATTGCGAATTTTTTTTATATTAGCTGTTTTACGCATGAAAATTCGTGACACGAAATTTCTGCAGCACCGGGCCTCGAAACCCTGATTTCCCTCTCATCTCGGCCATCCGTTCAGGCTTCCGGCACTGATCCCAACCTCCATACACTGAGGTGGCAAAAGTCATGGGACACCTCCTAATATCGTGTGGGACGTCCTTTTGCAACGGGTATTGCAGCAGTTGGACATGGCGTGGGCTCAACAATCCGTTGCAAGTGCGGTGCAGAAATATTGAGCCGTGCTGCCTCTATAGTGGTTCCTAATTGCGGAAGTGTTTCAGGTGCAGGATTTTGTACACGAAGTGACCTCTCGCAAAACCCCGGTGCCCAAGACTCATGGGAGACTCTAGTCTGTTAAGGGTGCTAAGTTGACAAATATCATGTTACTATTGCAAAATAAGATTTTTATCATATAACAAATAAAAAAAAAACATAACCTCACACCAGTAGAACCAATCTAGATCTTCGTGTCCGTTTCAGTTCTTCAGTTTTATGAGTCATACAGGCCAACTGCATACAATTCTGTTTCGTGTTTAATCTTGAATGCACTGTAGACATCATGTATTAAAACTATTTTGTGATGGAATTGAAAATAAATTTTTCTTTATATGTTGTTGGAAATCCTACAAAAATATTTCCCCAGCAAATGTACTCGACATCAACAATAAAACGTCGCTATAATTTGGTAGGTTTGACAACAACATTCAAAAGTGAGGCACTTTTGATTCCATCGCAAAGTGGTTTTATCCAAAATTCGAGTATACTTAAAACATTTTAAATTTAAGAGTAAATACAAAATAAAATAGTTTTCTGTGCTTGTAAAAAGCTGTCCTGTAAAAATCATGAAAGTGAAGAAGTGAAATCACATGAAAGAGGTACATTGGCCATGCTGATACTTGGAAATAAAGAGGTAATGTTCTTCTTTCATTTGTCCATAAAATAGCCAACATGTCTGTGAACTCTCCTGTTACTTGGTGGGACATTATTTCTTGGTCAAAGAGGCTTTGAGTCAGAGGTTCAGCTCAAAAAATTGGAGAGCCAAACAATGGAAGTTTTCTCGGAATATTAGAGCTCTTGTTCACAACGATCCAGTTCTTTCAAAACACATTAGCGAGACAGGCAAGAAGTTGGAAAGCGGTCACAAGTGCATTATCTGTCAAGTGATAGAATGCTTTTACTTCTAGTCGTGTCCATCATGTTAGGAATACCATCTTCGAATACTGAAACAGAGAGAAAATGAGCAGTATTATTCAGTTATTGTTAACGATACACATGGTGCAAATCAGACTGAACAAACAACATTCATCTTGTGTTATATTTTCATCAGCAAGGAAATTGTTAATAAGAAATAGATGAACGGTTTTTGGAATTCTAGGTTGTAATCAGAAAACGAAAATTGCTGTTGCACATTTTACTGGATCAAAAATTGTGAAACACCCAGTTCCTGTCAATGAATGCCGTTGACAAGCTTATGAGAACGCAAGCAAGCAAGCAATGGTCTTATAAAGGAGCTCAGACAAAATTTCTTCAGTGAAATCGTTTTGGTACGGGGTATTTTGGATTATGTGAGACCATTCAAACATTCAGTCATGGCGTCTATTTATCTGAGAGCTTATTAAATGACCTAAAATATGTTCACAAAAATTGGGACGCCATTCTCTCTGATTTAAAGTCGTTACAGTGCAATTAATATCGATCCTGAATTTCCGGAGGAAATCATTTAATGATGAAAGCAGGACTGGAGTGACAGATTTATTCAAGATAAATGTATTTTATGTTATTATTGACAATCCAGTGTCTAACTTGAAAACCCGATATGAAACAGTGAAGTTGTTAGGTGAAACATTTAGGTTTTATGCAAACACTCAAATATGACTGACGATCAGATCGCTGATGCTACAAATTATTTATCAGTGAATATCATAATGATGTCAGAAGTGATTTAGACGAAGAAATCAAATATCTCAAAACTGTTCATACTTCAGACTTTCAACACATTACTTTGGAACCATTGGAACTCTTGATTAAAGTGGACGAGCTTAATTTTAAGCTTGTTTCTGAATGTAAGTGTAGCTACGCTTATCTTTTTCACTCTTCCAGTGAATGTATCCGAAGCAGAATGCTCATTCAGCACTCTGGCTCATGTTAAGGTTTGTCCCAGATGACGTATGCATCAACGACGTCTCACAGATGTGAGAACGTTGGCAACTGAATATAATTTGGCAAGGCAACTAGACTTAGATACCGTTGTTCAAATATTTACTGAAAAAAAGAAGGCTCGCAAAACGCCATTGACAATGTTACAAGGAAGTAGGTTTAGTACGATACCCGTGGCACGAGTAATGGCGTTTTATACGCGACTGCGCTGATGTCTGTTTACTGAAATGCGTGGGCACGCTAAGGAACGGGTGGGGACAGAACGCTCCATATCACAGCGTTATTGGCACCAGACATTTTGTTTTAAAGTGGAGTGAAAGTAAGTCGACTTGAAAAATAAAATAAATGGAGCATATGTACAATTTACAATAATTCATTATTGAATAGCATCTGAAGACGAGCTTGTAAGACTGTCATTCGTATCATTTTTCTCGCTTGCCGTGTAGGTCATGGCTGAGCTACTATGCACTTCCCTAGCTGTTGTGGTTTTGGGCTCCTTAGAACTGTCTACGTTACTACTTTTCAAACTTGTTTATAACTATTCTTTTTGTTTCCTACTTTATGAAAGCGTAATGGCGCTAGTATTCTTTCTCTATACATTTAACCTTACACACTCTTTCATGATTCATGTGATAGGTGTGTTAATTATTTCAACGTCTCAGTGGGAAACTGGAGATATGGCTTACGACTATTTTTTGTTTTTCTACATTGAAAATTATTTTCAATGTAATAGAACTTTATACAAAGTGTATTATAATACCTATTGCTAGTTTTCTGAAATAATAGAGGGCATGAAGTTAACCATTTATCTGAATAAAGTAGTGTCCACCTGTAAAGCGTCGTTTTAAACTTGCAGTGAGATGAAGGAAGCTGTATATTGTAATAAAAGTGATGGAAGGAGTTCACTGCAAAACGATTATGAAATTTAGAGCATGATCTTAGGAAGGGCACATCACATAGGTGTTTTCTTTTTATGAAATTATTATAATTATACACAACGAAACTGTTATTTAAATACGTATATACCTCAGTCTACTACAATTATGACTTAAAATCTCTGTGGAAATTAGAAATGTGAATGAAGAAAATGTGCTCGGAAACGAATTATTTACGGGTGTCATCAAATTTAACTTTCAGTATGAGTTCTGTAGTTAGGAAGCCTGGCTTTCCCCATTTTCGTAGAAAAACAGTGTTATGTATTTGTATAACCGAAACTAGCTAAACAAATTTCACAGAAGATATTCGGCAATTAATAGCAACAAATCAACGTCAGTCGTTCCTCATTGCAACTGTAAGCTGAATCAAAAGCTTCTAAAACAGGAATGGTGAGCATTGGTTTTTGTGCAGAAAGGAGTGAGGTCGGCTCAGTCACTTACATTACCGTGTGAACATCGCAAAAGTAGTGGAGGGTATTCACACTGCATGAAATCCGACTTATACGCATTGATCGCGTCTAGAATCCCCTCAGTTCTTCGTTGCGGGCTCCACAGTACTCTAAGAAATAACTGATGGTGCGACAGCATAGTGCTGACAATTGTTCCTCGCCACTTTCGCAGGTAGCAGCAAGCCATTTGTTTCTAAGCTGTTCGCGTGTCTATTGCCACCCCGTATTCTGCATCCAGACCTGTTTTTTCTTTCGTCTTTTTTTTTCCTCTCTCTCTCTCTGTCTCTGGTGCGAATACTTCCGACGGCGTTGAAATTTAGCGTTGTTTCACGCACCCCGGCCTGTTATATGTATATATACAGCGCGGCGGGGTGCGGGCGCGAGCCGGTGTTTTGCATTGCAAATTACGGGCGCAGGGCGCAGGGAGCGAATTACTTTCATGGCGGCGCGACCGGGCCGCCAGCCTGGCTAGTGGGGCGCAGCGCCGAGCCAGTCAACAGCACAGCGGCGCGCGGCGGGTGGCTGTCCAAACAAGTGCAGGGGGCGCGCGCGCCGGGGCCACCTGCTCCAGAGCTGACGAAGGTCTGCGCCAGCAAAAGTTTGCTCCCAGTAAACGAAATACGCGCATACGGAATATCCCAACAGGTATGCGAATAGACTGAAGACTTCCTACCAATCTGAACACAGTGTCCGGTACATAATAGGGATGCCTCGACAGAAGCAAAGATAGCATCCGTCGTACCTGAAGGCACTGTACTGGGGCCACTGCTCTTCGTGATATACAGCGTGTTTCATAATTCTGGAAACGCTTTATAAAATTATTGTAGCCGGATGAGCAGCATTACAAAGTAACTACATACATAATTTGAATGAGTAAACTTATAAGTTTTCTTTTTCCCATTGCAGTTGTGACGTGTAGTTCCATGTATGGTCGGTAGTTGGTATCATAATCAAGATGGTACTTTTTGGAGCTGAGAAGGCTTCGTGCGTGCCAGAATTTGACAAACCAAACAATGCAACGGATGTCCAATGAAAATGTAGGATGAACTACTGGAAAGCAGCACCTACCAGAAAGGCAGTCTACAGTTGGTACGTTAAGTTCGTTGAAACGAAGTGTCCGTGTGAGAAGAAGAGAAGTGGTCCGCCAAGTGTGAATGCTTTCACAAGGAGTCAGGGAAGTCTCTGAGCAGAGTTTCACTTGAGGTGGAAATTCCAGCAACGGCAATGCTGCGAGTTTTGCGTAAAAAATTAAACTTGAAGTCATACAGACTACAGTAATTGCAAAAATTATATTTCAAAGACAAAAGCCAGAGAGTCGAGTTTTTCTGTGCATTGCAGATCGAAAATGATGGTTTTGTGAATTCGATAACTTTTTCGGACGAGGCAAGTAAACAGCCACAAGTGGTGGATTTGGGGAACAGAAAACCCTTATAACATTGCTCAACACGAGCGCGATTCTTTAAAGGTCAATGTTTTTTGTGGCATGTTTAACAAGAAACGTTATGGGCCTCTCTTCTTTGGAGAACATACTGTTACTGGAGAAACATTCCCTGTGATATCGCAGAACTGGATAATGCCGTTGTTGCAAACAGAATCAGAGAACTTTGTCCCTCACTTAGAGGGCGCACTCACACATTTTCACCGTGATGTTAGGGCATATCTGAACAGAGCACTACACAATCGTTGGATGAGTCGCAGTGGAGCAAGAGACCAATGTGAGCTAAAATGACGTCCCATGTCCCCGAATATTGCCCCATTTCATTTATGTCCCTCCTCTTACAGTTGATGTTGTGGAATTTAAAAGGAGATTTGAATAAGTAACAACCGCAGTCTCGTAAGATATGTTGTCCCGTCTGTGGCAAGAGTTCGATCTTAGCGTTGCGTCGACGTTTGAAGGATCAAACATAGTTCCCACATGGAGTGCATGTGAAGTAAATGTTACTGAAAAAAAATTACAAGTTTACTCTTTAAAATTAAGTATATAGTTACTTTGTAACACTACTCATTCGGCTACAATAAAGTTTTTAAAGTGTTCCTAGACTTTTGAAACAAACTGTACAGGGAGAGTCATAAATGAAGAACCTCAGATAGCCACACTCCTCTCTTCATAACTTGTGTTTTCTCACGCTCCTCTTTCACTCACTCACACCCCTTCCCTCACGTCTGTTGCTGCCAGTGACCTCCGTTTAAATCTGCCTAATAGTGACGTATCTTTGTTGGATAAATGCTTCACAGGGTTCTTTGCTGCGTCGGATTTATATGTAAACTCTAGCTTTCAGTAGCACACACTGACGTCATAGTTAAGAGTTGTCTGTAGGCCGAGAGGCAATTTTTGTAGCTGGCTGACTTATGTCGAGAGACGTCACGAAGAGACACGCGAACAGCTTCGGAACAAGTGTCTTGCTGCTACTTGCTAAAGTGGAGGAAACAAGAGTTCGCGTCGTTTTGTAGCTCCGTGACTTGTTTCTCACCGTACTGTCGAGCGCGCAAAGGACAGAAACTGAGGTGACTGTAAACTTTTTAACTATATAATCTGAGTTTCCAGCGCATTGTGAATATCTTGCACTTGTTATGCAATGGTGGCCGAAGTGGCCGAGCGGTTGTAGGCACTACAGTCTCAGACCTCGCGACCGCTACAGTCACAGGTTCGAATCCTGCCTTGGGCATGGATGTGTGTGATGTCAGGTTAGTTAGGTTTAAGTAGTTCTAAGTTCTAGTGGCCTGATGACCTCAGAAGTTAAGTCCCATAGTGATCGAAGCCATTTGAACCATTTGTTATGCGATGTTTACATGGTAATGGAGGCGAAGGTGCTCCAGGCCAGCATTATATTTCTTCATATTTCCTGCCGCATTTAGCGAAATACTCCACTTCATTTTTTACATCCATCAAATCAAGTCTTTTCAGATTCAAAATGCCTAGTTACGTACCAATAAAGGTGGCAAAGCGTAAAGATACTGCACTAGTCTTCTGGACGATGGCTTTTGAAACCGTCCTCTGGCCTCCCATTTTGCACTGCCGAAAAAAAAAGAATAGTGCGATATTTTTTTTCAGTTTTTAGTATTAGTTTTAGGGACATGCTCATAGGGCCATCTCAGCAGTAGAAAGACGATACGACAGTGTGCCACGACAGTTCAGAAGATTCATTAGGATCAAGCTGTAACCTAGTACTAAGTTACGAAGGCTTAAACTAGTCATGTGATGCCATTCAGGAGATTTTTTTTGCTAGTTGTGACGGTACGAAGATAAGGGCAACGCAACACTCAGCCCCCAAGCGAAGGAAATCTTCTACCTTCTGGGTATCGAGCCCGGGCCCCTTCAGTTAGCATTCTGCTACCGTGACCCCACATCTACCGAGGTGTACATCCATGTAACTTCATACACGTACACACCATCAGCGAGCATGTACATGATTTAGAGTTACAATGATCTGTGACAGGCGGAACGGCCAACAGGTTGCGTTACTGTTGTTCGTGTTTAGTGTTATTACCAGGCCTGGTAGGGTATGTCAGGGACGCGAAGAATTTCACGTGTTGAATGATCACTGTCAAGGACACAGAGATGCTGCGTACGCCTGTGAGACAGCATTATCAGCACCTGACAGAGTTTGAATGGGACCTCACTGTGGGCTTCCATTTCGCTGGCTGCTCGAATAGTGGAGTATCCAGGTTTGTGGGGTTTTCAGATGTGACAGTTGCCCCTTGTTGGACTATATGGGAACGTGACGACTGGCATACGCATTGTCAACTTCCATAAGCTGGTCTCTTTAGATGATGTATGACTGAGCTTATTTCTCTGTTGCCCTTTTACATGCACCACTGACGATATAGCAGACGTGTCAGTTACAGTTTCTGTTGCGCATTTTGATCTCAACGCCTTCTTTCATCCTTGGAAGGAAATGCGCGAGATAAGATTTCCGTTTTATCAGACGTAATCGTACGTTTGTGCATGAGGCTGTCTTCGGCAAAAGCTGAATAATCGAAATAACGATATTGAATTCTGTTTCGGTGCTCTGTGCTGCGTTCTAGAGTCGGTCGCATTGACTGACCAATGTGAATCCTACGACATTCACAAGGAATTTTATACATTCCAGGAATACTGCCTGTTACTCAGAGCAGCATATCTTTAATTTTGTTGGGTCAGTCAGAAAATAACTTTTCAGGGTTCGGCCTAATTTATTTTTTGTAGCTCCGAAGGAGGGAAGGAGTGCTACAGGCTGATCAACATTAATTGCCACATAGACTGTACCGTCGGCAGTGGACAGAAACAGACGCTGAAAGGTAGCAGAGAAATGAGCTCAGTCATCTCCTATCTCGTCATAGACATCGACAGAATCTGTGCTAACATATGGAAGTTCTGTAAATTCTGAAGTCTCCATGACATAATTCGGCCAACTAAGTGAAGTACATAACGGCCGTCAAACAACACCTGACGACGTTTGAAAGGTACAAGCCGAGTTACTTGCGGAAGTAACGTTGTGAGGGCGGGCTGTGGGATGTGCGTGGGTAGCTGAGTTCGTACAGCACTTGTTTGCGAAAGGCAAAGCTCACGAGTTCGAGTTTCGGTCCGGCACACAGTTTTAATCTGTCAGGAAAATTCATTTCAGAGAACACTCCTCTGCAGGGTGAAAAATTCATTCTGGAAACATCCTCCAGGGTGTGGCTAAGCCATATCACCACAATATCCTTTCTTTCAGAAGTGCTAGTCCCACAAGTTTCGATGGAGGACGTGTGTGAAGTCGCGGAGCTTGGGGATGTGGTACTGGCGGAAGTAATGCTGTGAGGACGGGCCATGGGTCGGGCACGGGTAGCTCATTTGGTAGAACATTTGCCCTTAAAGGTAAAGGTCCAGAGCACTTATCCAAAATTGTCGCCGCGAAACCTACGTTCATACGTAGCTTTGTTGTTCTTAAACTTAGAACTAGTTCCTCCAATGATATGTAGCGCTTCAGGCACAAGTTGCCTCCAGCGAACTCGATCAGTTGCCAAGGTTTCAGCATTCTCCAAGTTCCTGCTCGTGCTTTGCAGATCCTTTGGTTAAGTTCGTTTCTAAGTATTAGAAGGTCTTCCTCAACTTCCTTATCCATCCGCTGGTTTCCACAACAGTGCTGATTAGGGGACTCTTCCATCTTACATTTGTAGATCATGCCTCGCATGCTTCAGTCTTTCTCAGGAACGATTTTGTGCAGCTGCGTACCACTTCTTCTCAACACGTCATCAGTTGAGACGTGGTGACCCTATCTCATCTTCAAAATTTGCCTCAAGCATCGCTGGTGGAAAAATTGAGTTTGTGTGTTGACTTTCCTGATATTTTTCCAGGTCTCATATGCAGACATGGCCTTCGGTAGGATGAAAGAGAATTACAGCCAACGCTTTGGGGACATACTTACAGAGACTAACTGCTATAGGGATCGCGTTCGTTAGTAGACTGCAGAAGATGTCCCAATTCTGCTGATGGTGTCTGCATAAGTCCCCGTTATTACAGATAAGGCTGCGGAGATATGAACCTCGGTCAAGGTCTTCTTGTACCTTGTGTTGCACTATAATTTGAGCAGATACATTTCCACTTTTTCTGCAGATTGTTCTCGTTTTTTCCCTTTTTTTGAGTCAAGCCTTATGACGTTTGATGCTGCCAGCCACGAATTCCTCTCCTGTGGTAACGTCTTCATCTCAGAGTAGCACTTAAAATCTACGTCCTCAGCTGTTTGCTGGATTTATTCCAATCTCTGTCTTCCTCTACAGTTTTCACTCGCTCCCTCTAGTACCATGGAAATTATTCCCTGATATCTTAAAACATGTCCTGTCAACCTGTCCCTTCTTTTTGTCAGTGTTTTCTATACGTTCCTTTCCTCACCGAAAGGCGAATCTCCTCATTGCTTACCTTATCAGTCTAATATTGAAAATTCCTCTGTGTAAACTTCGATTCTCTTCTGTTTCATTTTTCCCACCCTCCATGTTTCACTACCACAGAACGCTTTGTTCCAAATGTACATTCTCATAAATTTCCTCCTCAAATTACGACGTACACTGATACACCATATGGCCGGTGCCCACAGCGATGTTGGATGCCGCCTGGTGGCGTTGCAGGTACGTGACGCGGTGACGAAAGCGTGTAAGCGGAGCAGACAAAGACGGGGGATCACCCTAGCCAAGATATGGGGGGACAAATATATTGAAATCCACAGAGGTAAGCGATTTTAACAAAGGGCAGATTACTATTATGCAGATCCTGTAAACGAGTATTTCGAAAACGGCGAAGCTGATCGAATGTTTACGTGCTACTACCGTGAGCAAGGAGGTAGAAGAACAGGAAAACTACCACTAGACGCTAAATGTTTGAATGTCCACGGCGCTTCACAAAACGTGGGGATCAGACGCTTGTCTGCTAAGTAAAGTAGGATAGATGGCAATCTCTGGCATCTCTGCTGAAAGAGCACAATGCTGGTACACGCACAAGTGTTTCGGAGCGCATCGTTTATAGTACATTGTTGATCATGGAGCTTCCCAGCAGACCACTCTCACGTGTTCACATGTTGACCCAACGGCACTACCAATTACGATTGCGATGGGCACGGGGCTATCTGGATTCGACGATCGATTAATGGAAACGTGTCGGCTCTTCGGGTGAATCACATTTTTGCTACACTATGTCGATGGTCGTCTCCACACAATCCGTCATCGAGGTGAACGGCGGCTCGAAACGTGCAGCACGGCACGCACGCTGGCTGGTGGGAACATTATTATGCTGTGGGAGACATTCTCCTGCGCTTTCATGGGACCTGTAGCAGTAATCGAAGACACGCTATTATCTGCGAGGCACCTGCATCCCTTCATGGCTTGATGTCTTCCCGACCGTGAATGAGCAATCTAGGCTCACGTGTCTAGGTTTTGATAATGACTTTCTTCCTGTCGTAATACCACAAAGTGTACAACTGATAACTGCCAGTCTGTATGGAATCGTCATTTCTGTAGGGCGAAAAACAACTAGTGTAAAACCAGTGTTCTAGGGGTAATGTCTTCGACTAGTATCGAAACGTCTTCTATCCCAGGTTCGAACCTCCCTCGCCAGTGCTTATATTTTGAATAAAAATCACCATCTATGGCGGCCGATGACTTCCGGCTAGTTCTGCCCTCAGCCTTATCAAATAGGGCGGAGGAGCGGACACAGCGTCAGGGCACTCGCTTGGCTTTTGGCTACGAAACTGCCTCTAAAAGGCAGAAGAATCAGCATTGATCAACGGCGTCAGGATGGCGAAGGCAATAGAAACCACTACGTTAAAGACATGTAACGTGGATCCACAGGACAGGTGGCCTGTAATTCAAAACTATCATTATGATCTATCCATTGGCAAAAGATTTCGGACCAGTTCCCAGTTCGGATCTCTGGGAGGGGACTGCCAAGGGGAACGTGACCATGAGGGAAATATTTAGTATCTAACGAAAGAGTAACATTCTGTGAGTTGGAGGTTGGATATTAGAAGATTTAACGTCATACAGGAACTAGAAAATCTGAAAATGGAAATGTTGGGGCTCAATCTAGGTACAGTGGAAGTCAGCGAAGTGAAATGGAAATGTGACAAGGATTTCTGATCGGGTGAGTTCAGGGTAATATCAATAGCAGCAGAAAATGATACTCGTTATGAATAGGAAGGTTTGTTAGTGTGAACAGATAAAAAACAAAGTTCAAATGTGTGTGAAATCTTATGGGACTTGAAACTTCCTGGCAGATTGAAACTGTGTGCCCGACCGAGACTCGAACTCGGGACCTTTGCCTTTCGCGGGCAAGTGCTCTACCATCTGAGCTACCGAAGCACGACTCACGCCCGGTCCTCACAGCTTTACTTCTGCCAGTATCTCGTCTCCTATCTTCCAAACTTTACAGAAGCTCTCCTGCGAACCTTGCAGAACTAGCACTCCTGAAAGAAAGGATACTGCGGAGACATGGCTTAGCCACAGCCTGGGACTTAACTGCTAAGGTCATCAGTCACCAAGATTAGACACTACTTACCCTAAATTATCCTAAGGACAAACACACACACCCATGCCCGAGGGAGGACTCGAACCTCCGCCGGGACCAGCCGCACAGTCCATGTGTGAACAGTTCAGCGTTAGGGTTGCTCTCATCAGAATGGACAGTAAACCAACACTGACAGCAATAGTCCAGCTATACATGCCGACGTCATAAGCAGAGGATGAAGAGAGAGACGAAGTATATGAGGATATTGAATGGGTAATTCAGCATGTAATCGGAGATGAAAATGTAATAGAAGAGAGACCAGAAGAAAGTTTTACGGAAGAACATGAACTTCGTACTAGGAATGAGAGAGGAGAATTAGTACTTCAGTTCTACGATAAATTTCAACTAATAATAGAGAATACTTTGCTCAAGAATCTAATAGGCAAAGGTACACTGGGAAAAGACCTCGAGGTACGGGAAGACTTCAGTTAGATTACGTCTTGGTAAGGTGATTCCGAAATCAGATACCGAATTGTAAGGCTTACCCAGGAGACGATATAGACTCCGATCCGAATTTAGTAATGATAAAGAGCAGGCTGAAGTCCAAGAGACCAGTCAAGAAATACCATTGTGACAGAAAGTGGGACTCAGGAGTACTAAGGAATTAAGAGACACCCTAGAAGGTCTCTGAGGCTATAGCTACTGTGACAATGAATAGCTCAGTAGGCAGTTCAGTTGAAGAAGAATGGACATCTCTAAGAAGGGCAATCACAGAAGTTAGAGAGAAAAAGGTAGGTACAAGAAAGCTAACTGCGAAGATACCATGGAGAACAAAATAAATACTTCAGTTAATCGACGTAAGAAGGAAGTACAAAACTGGGCAAGGAAATTCAGGAATGCATAAATAATAATTACTTAGGAACTAAAAAAAACAGGAAGTGTATGTAAGCTATGGCAAAATGGTTTCATGAACAATTCGAAGAAATTGAAAAAGAAATGATTGTCGGAAGGACTTACTCAGCATACAAAAAAATTAAAATAAACTTCGGTGGAATTAAAAGCAAGGGCTATAACATTAAGAGTGCAATAGAAATTCCACTGTTAAATACAGAGGAGACGAAATATGTTTGGAAAGAGTACACTGAAGACCTCTACGAAGGTAAAGACTCGTCTGATGACGTGTCAGAAGAAGACACAAGAGATATAGGGGATCCATTATTAGAATCAGAATTTGAAAGAGATTCGGACAACCTAAGATCAGGTAAGGCAGAAGGGATAGATAACATTCCATCAGAATTTGTAAAAACATTCTACGAACGTTTGTGGAAAAGAAAATTAGCACTCACTTCGTCTTCAGGCCACAAGTGGCCCATCGGGACCATGCGACTGCCGTGTCATCCTCTGTTGAGGATGCGGATAGGAGGGGCGTGTGGTCAGCACACCGCTCTCCCAGTCGTTATGATGGTTTTCTTTGACCGGAGCCGCTACTATTCGGTCGAGTAGCTCCTCAATTGGCATCACGAGGCTGAGTGCACCCCGAAAAATGGCAACAGCGCATGGCGGCTTTTTTTTTTTTTTTTTTTTTTTAGCAGCTGTGCGGTTCCGGACTAAGCGCCTAGATCCGCTTTTTTTTTTTGAGTGCCTGAACTCTGACAATTGTCTGAAAATAAAAAAATTTCACCCGAGGGAAGACTTTTTTTTTAACAAAAAATACTTTTTTTAAAGCCAAACTCAAATTTCTTTTTCCTTGAAGAACAAATTGTGAGGAATAAATAAGGAAAATTTTTTTTCTTTTTTTCAAAAGAAAACAAAGACTCCAATTATACTGGTTTCTCCTTCCAGTAAACAAAATTGAGTCTCCTTCGTCTTGTTGGCGAAGAAGCAATCTTTTGGAACAAAAAAAAGTTTCTCAAAGCCAAAAGCAAATTTCTTTTTCCTTTAAGAACAAATTATGAGGAATAAATAAGGAAAAGCTTTTTAAGTCATCGTGCGACTTGTAGTTAAAGTCCAGTTCTTACAGGAGCTCCTGAAGTGTATCCGCCTACAGCATGCCAGCTCGTCCAAACGTGTCTTCTCATGGCGTAGGCGTGGGTTCTGGGTAGCAGATCTATTCAGTTCGGTTCGGTTTATACAGTTTTCAGCTTCTCAGGGCTTGGACGTTCCAGCTACTTGGTGGGTCATCGAAAGTGCTCCGTAAGAAATTGGAAAAATATTGTTTATAGCGTGGGTTGCGTATCAGGACGCAGTGTCGTTCGTTGAGATAAGTTCAATATACTAGCGTAGACTTGTCGCCAGAAGTAAAAAGATAGCGGATAGTGTGGCCACAGATCCAATTCACAGAGTTAGTTTTGGCGGAGGGGTACAAAAGCATGTGGACGTCGATCTGAGCCGGTGTCTGGCGAGTAAGAAACGCCAAAATTCGCCGAGCAAGTGTCCAGACGTCTAGCGCTGTGCCACAGTGGAACCGGTGGACATCCGTGTCATCCACTCCACAGTGGGTGCAGAGGGATGAATCGGCGAGATGGATGCGGTGCAGACGATCTCGGTTAACTTGTTTGCCATTCACAGTGATGTACCATGCTGATTGAACTTCTGATTCGAGAAAACGCACATGGATCGCCTTCCATATGTGTCGCCACACGTACTGTGGATACTTACGTTCGATGGGGTTGGACGGGCGGCACTGTTGTAACAATTCGGAGACTGTTTTCATGAGGTACAAACGGGTAAGTGGTAAGGACCGGTAGATATAACTGAACTCCAGGAAAAATCGTTGGATGTAATAAAAGGGGGTTGGAATGGTCGATACCAGTACTGGGGCGGACAAGGAGGCCGGTGCAAAGTTGTGAAGTAGGAGGCTAGTAAGGCTCTGCGGGCAACGATACCAAAGTTTTAGTTGGTAGCTGACGTATAGTGCCTTGACACGAGTCGGCACGTGGATGAGTCCCACCCCGCCACGATCTCGTGGCAGTGCAAGGGATTCATACTGCACCTTGAATAACATCCCCGAGCTGACGAAGGAGCCGAAAGCCATCAACAGTCGTCGCGCCAGGAGATTTGGGACTGGTAGTACTTGAGCCACGTGTGGTATACGGGAAGCATGATACATGTTCACGTATTGCGCGCGTTGGATAACGTCGAGAGCTCGTAGCCGGTGATCTGCGAGATTTGCTCTGATTGTCTGTAGCAAGCGTCTACCATTGATAGTCGCTGAGCGGCGCAGGTCTGCTGTGAAATCAAGTCCAAGACACCGTATGGTGGCGGCGACACTAAGGGGGGCAGCGCATCTCTCCGGCAAGCCCTCACCAATGAGCAGGACCTTGGATTTTGACACGTTGAGGCAGCTCCCCGACGCTTCGCCGTAAGTCGCCACCCATGTCAGTGCAGCTCGTACTTCATCTTCACTGCGCAGATATAGTACTATGTCGTCTGCGTAGGCTGTACAACAAAAACGGTGGCCTTGCACAGCCATGCCTTCCAAACGTTGCCGCATGCCCTGGAGCAGGGGTTCCAAGGCGAAAGCATACAAAATCGTGGAAAGAGGGCATCCTTGTCGTACAGATCGTGCGATGACCAGGGACGGTGTAAGTCGACCATTATACATGATTTTAGAGGTTGCACTACTCAACAGGCGCATAACCGCTGTGACAATACCGCCAGGAAAACCCATATGCTGAAGAACTGTCCGTAAATAGAAGTGGTCAACACGGTCGAAAGCCTGGCTAAAGTCCAGTGAAACCAAGGCGCCAGGGAGACGCTGATGATGCGCTAATGCTATCATGTCTCTGTAACGGCAAAGGGCCGTACGGATGTTGTTGTCGCCTCCTAGGGAAGTCTGGTCGCAGGATGTGACGTAACGTGCGACCTTCTTGAGTCGCGATGCCAGTAGCCGTGTGAATATTTTCATGTCGCTGTTGAGCAAAGTAATTGGTCGAAAGTCCTGGACCCTCGATAACCCGCGCGGTTTATGTACGGGGATAATAATTCCTTCTAGAAAGGCGCTCGGGACCACTGTCATCGGTGACATCAGCTCTTGTGCGATTGCCGTCCACGTGGAAGCCAACAAATAGTGAAAACTTTTATAAAATTCGATGGGTATACCGTCAGGTCCAGGAGATCTGTTATCGGAACCCGCCTTGATAGCGTCTACCACTTCATCTGTGGTGACTTCGTCTTGGAGGTCATGCACTGCATCCTCCGGAAGAGTGTTCGTAGTAAGCTGAGCGACTTCTGTGATCAGTGCTGCAGAATGCGGTACGGCTGCGCATAGCCCGGCAAAATGAGCATGGAGAGCACGACCGATGCTTTGTTGGGTGTCGTGCCGGCGCCCTTCCACATCAGTGAGGACTTGGATCAGAGCTCGTCGTCGTCGTTGTCTTTCCTGAAGGAGGTGGTACATCGACGGACGTTCTTGAGGGATTCGATTAGAAGCTCGAGAACGGACTACAGTGCCTTCCAAGTTACGCCGCATGATCAAGGAGATCTGCGCCTTCGTGCGATGGACCATCGACTGCCGGGCTGGCGAGAAAGGCATCGTCGTACAGTCACGTAGAATGGTGTAGTAGAAGTGCAGGGTATTAGTTTTCCACGCCTTTAATTCCTTCCCATAACTCATCAGAGTCTTCCTGAGGGTCGGCTTTGCACAGGAGAGCCACCATGATAAGGTGGAGTCATAGGCTTCTCGACGATGGTGGCAACGTGCCCACGCTTCTTCGACCATACGGCGACAGTCTGAGGAGGTCAGGTGAGCGACGTTGAGTTTCCACAGACCACGACTATGCCACACTTGCTGTCGGGCGAGAGTGACGTCACAGAGGTACGCATCATGGTCTGAAAAGGCCAAGGGCCAGACTTCCGCATGACGTGTACCATCAGCAAGGGAGCGGGTAACGTAGATGCGATCTATGCGGCTTGACGAGTGAGAGGTGTAGAATGTATATCCCGGTTGAATTCCGCGGAGCTTCTTCCATGTGTCAACAAGTCGGAGACGGTCGATGACCACTGAGAGAGATGCACAAGGGGAATGTCGCGGGAGTTGGTCCGCGGGCTCTTGTGTCGAGTTAAAATCCCCACCGAGTACCAAATCGTCCTGCGGACCGGTGAAGAGGGGTGTGACGCTTTCGGCAAAAAAAGTTTGTCGGTCATGACGGCGGCCAGTGCCGGACGGAGCGTAGATATTAATAATACGCACGCCGACAGTGTGAAGGCCATACCTCGCGCAGTGGGGAGGTAGATGACGTCCTCTGCAGGGAGTCCGTCGCGTAGCAGGATGGCGACGCCGCTACCGGTATCGGATGCGGGGGAAACATGAGCGTTGTATCCGGTGGGAACTTGGAAGTCAGCCACAAACACCTCTTGTAAGAGTGCTATATCCACATCCGCAGAGTAAATAGTGTCTCTGAACATGGCCAGTTTATGGGGGGCACGAATGGTGGCAAGATTCATCGTGGCGATACGATATTGCTGTGTACGGCCATCCTCAGTATTTGCAGAACGTGCGGTAGAAGTATTCGGCAGGTGGAGACCCGCCGGTGGTCCCGCCGTGGTTATAATTACTGGCGGGGCGCCAGCCCCAGTGTCGCCGAAGTGGACTCCTGTGCAGACACGTTGGCAGTCTGTTCCACTTCTTCTTCAACGTCATCGGCCCAGGAAGCTGACGACGTGGACATGTGACGGTCACGTACTTCCGGAACGGGTGTTGTGGATTCCGCAACATGAGTGGCAGGGGGACCGCCGTCATCATTCGTTGACAACGGCGAGGACACGTCCCTGGCTGGGAGAGTAGGCGTCACAGGAGGGGCGCCTGTTGCTGCCACATCGCGTGACTGGACGCAATGTGGGAGATCACCGTCAGACATCAGGTCGACATCTCGTGGGGCCGTCTGAGAAAGGGCGTCATCGGAAGGCGTTCGTCGTCGTTTCCTGTGTTTGCGAGGAGACCGCTGTTTTCTGATGTGGCCTTCTGAATCAGAATGTGGTCGCCCGTCGTCTGACGCCGAACCCGTCTGGACAAAGGCAGACGTTGGCACGACACCGAGGTCGACGTCCATGGTTCCAACAGGAACATCGGTTTCGGTCTGCAAACCGGACGGTCCTGAAGCGAGCACTGGAGGCGACACCGTGCTTGTGTCCTCGGCGCGTCGTGCTGCGGCGGGTGGCGTTGACGATGCTGCTGGCGCAATCGAGATTGGTACGACGGGGTCCTGTGCAACCTTGGCGTAGGTGATGGGTAAGGACGTGACCGTCGAAGCCTGGGTCTCTTCACGTAACTGCGTCTGAATTAAACGGCGGTGTAAGCATTCGGAACGTACATGTCCCTCCTGGCCACATCCTGCGCACGTTCGTGGCTGTCCATCATACATGACGATGGCCCTCACACCGCCAATCAGCAGGTACGATGGTACATGTTTCGTCAGCTCAATTTTTATTTGCCGGACGCCATTTAATACGGGGTAGGTCGTAAATGTTTGCCACTTCTCCGCGATGTGACCCAAGACGGTGCCATAGTTGGAAAGCGGCAATGACCACATCCTGAGGCACCTCGAACGGGAGCTCAAACACCCGCAATGTCCGGAGACCGAATCCAGCATGGGCGACTGTCACAGCACCCATATGTCCATCAGAGTGTTTAAATTTCAGTTCGTTGGCATGGCGGTGAATTATGTCATTGCAAATTTCCTCCGTCGACATCTTGATGTAGACAACACTTCCAGTGATGGAAAAATGTATGCCGATTACTTCCTGGGGGTTCAAACGTAGATCCTCGCGTATGAACTGTTCGACTTCGAAAGCTCTGGGTCGTGGATGTTCGGCCTGAAACGTTACTTTGATCGTTGCACGGCGGTACGAGTGCGCCATGGTGTACGTTAGTACTGGACTCAATAGACACAAACACCGCGACGCGGAAGTAAACACCGCCGAGAGCGGAGCGTCGGACGGCGCGCGGAGCAGCTCCGCACGCTAGCACGGCTGCGAGCCGACTGACGGCTGGATGGTCACCCATCCAAGTGCCGGCCACGCCCGACAGCGCTTAACTTCGGTGATCTCACGTGAACCGGTGTGTCCACTGCGGCAAGGCCGTTGCCCGGAAAAGAAAATGAAGTACCTGTTAAATGACGATCAGTTTACCTTAGGAAAGGTAAAGGCACCAGGGAAACCGCTCTGACGTTGAAGTTGATAATTGAAGCAAGGCTGAAGAATAATCAAGACACGTTCATTGGATTTGCCGACCTGGAAAAGCGTTCGACAATGTAAAATGGTGCAAGGTTTCGAATTTCTGAGAAGAAATAGGATTAAGGTATAGGGAAAGATGGGTAACATAAAATATGTGCAAGAACCAAAAGAGAACAATAAGCGTGGAATACCAAGAACCAAGTGCTCGGATTAAAAAGGGTGTAAGACACGGACGTAGTCTTTTGCCCCTACCGTTCAGTCTGTACACCGAAGAAACAACGACGGAAATGAAAGAAAGGATCAAGAGTAAGATTAAAATTCACGGTGAAAGGATACCTATGACAAGATTTGCTGATGACATTGCTATCCTCCATGAAAATGTGCAAAATTACAGGATCTTTAGACTGGAATGTACATTATAATGAGTACAGAATATGGACTGAGAGTAAATCGAAGAAAGACGGCGGTAACGAGAAGCAGCGGAAATGAGAACAGCGAGGAACTTAGTATCATAATTGCGGATCACGAAGTAGAAGTCTGGAGTTCTGGTCCCTAGGCAGCAAAATAATCGACGACGGACGGAGCAAGGGGGACATGGAAAGCAGACTAGCACTGTCGAAAAGGGCATTGCTGGCCAAGAAAGTCTCTAGTAGCAAACATACGCTGATAAGCCAAAACATTATGACCATCTGCTTAATACCTTATTTGTCCGTCTTTGGAACGAAATACGCCACTGATCCCGAGGATCAGGTTCCAACCGTTTGTGTGTAGGTTTGTGGAGGCATGTAGCATTAGATGTTTACGGACAGGCAAATAGTTCGCGTAAATAACGGACCGCTGATTTGGGTACGCGGTGATGGCGTGCGATAGCGATCCAGTTGGGTTCCATAGGATTTTCATCAGACGCCAAGATAACATCGTGAGTTCACTATAATGCCCCTCAAACCACTGTAGCACAGTTCTGCCTCCGAGACACGGACAATTATACTGCTGAAAGATGTGAAGGTAGAGATTCCGAAATCAGATACTGAATTGTAAGGCTTACCCGGGAGACGATATAGACTCCGATCCGAATTTAGGCGCATGTCCTTGTCGGAGTTGTCCATAGCTTTTTTTTTCATTATGAAATCTACGACTGATATGTTAATGAACGGTCTGTTTCCATCTACTGTTTCTATACAGCAACTCGATCCTTGGTACAGGTTTCTGGAAACATCAATGAGATGTGCAGGGATTCCATATACGTAGCCTACAACATTCCATAATCGTTCTCGGTGTACTGTCAAATGCTTTTCTAAAATCAAAGAAGTTTAGTTGAATTCTATGGATTGTTCTATTACACCCTATGGTACCTATGGTAAAGGAAGCTAAGCAGCACGAAGGAATTACCAGAATGGGACGGAAATTTGTAGATATGATATACATGTACGGACAAACAAATGATTACAGTTTGAGAAAAATTGAATCATTTATTTGAGTGAAAGAGCGTCACAAATTGAACAAGTCATTAACGCGTTGGTACACCTCCGGCCCTGGTGTAAGCAGCTATTACTCTTGGAATTGTTTGACAGAGTTGTTTGGATGTCCTCCTCAGTGGTACCGTGCGCGTTAGATCGTCAAAATCGCTTTATGTATGGAGTGCCTCACCCGTAATGCTCCAAACGTTCTCAGTTGGGGAAAAATTCAGCACCATTCGTGGCCGAGGCAATGTGTGGCAAGCACGAAGAAAGGCAGTGGAAACTCTCGCAGTGTGCGGAAGGGCGTTGTGTTGCTGAAATGTGAGCCCAGCATGGCCTGCCATGAAGGGCGACCAAAGGGGGCGTAGAATATCGTATACGTACCGTTGTGCTGCAAGGCTGCCGCGGGTGGCAACCAAAGGGGACCTTCTGTGGAAAGAAGTGGCACCCCATACCATCATTCCTGGTTGTCGGGCCGTATAGCGAGCGACAGTCAGGTTGGTACCCCACTTCCAGACACGTCTTCGATCTGTAATATCATTGAATGGAGTTCAGTGATGACTCCCGCTTCGAAGCGAGGCCCGACGACCAGCGAAAATGTGCCTGGAGGCGCCCCAGACAGTGGTGGGATATCAACCTGAAACTACGTTAGATTTTCTTTCTTCGGTAGTTTAAGCCTGCAGCCTTCTGGAACTCGCCTTGTTCACCAAATGATATTGAATTTTTTATTAAAACATGAAGTCTTTTACGATCTGATCAATCAGTTTTTGGAATCTGCACGCTCCGAACTTGGAGAAGCTAGTATCATAGATGCCGTTTTCTTCTAACTTTAGCCACTATTGCTTTCAACTATTTATGTTATAATTATTACCAACTGTCGTACCCTACGTTAAACATATCTTTTAGTAGCACCTGTGTTATAATGCGAACATAGAGGAAAATGTGTAGAATGCATGGCTCAGTGTAAGAGAGGCCATGATGTCCTTACGCTTTTTAGAATAAATAAATCAGTTACTGAATGAAAATAAATATATAATCAAGAAATTCTGGAATAAATAAATCAGTTACTGAATGAAAATAAATATATAATCAAGAAATTCTGAGGAATGCTTCCGGCTGTGCACAACTAGCCAATAACCGTTGATAATATTCTAGTTGGTTTTCCTTCTGTACTTGCTGTTCACAAAATAAAAAAGTTGAAGCTTAACGACACACAGAAGAACATTAAGATCTGAAGACTTTATTCTCCCACTAAAGTCATGATTTCCAACGGCCAGTGTTCGGAAGATACGGGAACAAACTCATCTCATAGTGGAGTACTAGCTATCGTACAGGAACTTGTGAACTGCACATTGCCGTCACTGACAGAGCGTACAGTCCAGTGTCACGTAGAAGTTGGAACTGTTAACAGAAGGAGCGAGCAATGGCTCAAGAATGAATGCTGTTTACAACGCAGTCAATTTGCCTCCCTGGTTTGTACAGACGCAGACGCACAGGAACATCATTCACTTTTCCTGATCTCAATAAATTTAGTTGCATTGTATTAATTGACATAGAAACGCGGGAATAACAATTTTGTTTTTGTGCTATTCTTCATATTGTATGGCTTATCTTATACCGGAACTTCCACACTTCCTATTACGGCTTCCAGGGGTAGTAAAGGGGGCCTAGTATGCAAAGGTTTGATAGGAGGCCTTTGGCGTATCGCAAAAGCGGTCAGGCGCCGGCGCCACCCTGCAACACACCGCCGTCGGGCTGGTTGCCTGCGCAACCCCTGCGACTACACGACTTTCCTCCTCCGCCATTTGCAGCGCGACCTGCAGAGGGCCTTCGCTTACACCGGACCGAATCACAGAGGGAGCGTAAATCAGTAAGAGAGATCGGTCCTGCTTAAACGTTTTGGTGCATCCGCCATTGTCCGGTACAAGAGGAAGTGTAGCTCCGCCGTGCGGATATTTGGGACCGCGCTCGTTCGGATCACAGCAAGTACGACACAGCACAGCCAGCCAAGAGAGGACGTATGCCCCGGATCCAGTGCCACCTCGACCGCACACCTGCTCCGCTGCCGAGGGACCTGGGAGACATGCTCACGGGACTGTTTGTATTCTGTGAAACTCATTTGGCAAAACAGTAGAAGCTGTGAACTCTTACGGATCTTAACTTACGTGTTACTCTCTTCCAAGGTGCTCCATTCAAGGAGAGAGAGGACTTAAACATTTGGCAGTCAGGCTAGTGGAGAACGAACGCTAACTGTAGAAGCACACATTGTGTTGTTTACTCTACCAAGACTTGTATTCCATGTACTTGCGTTTAATCGTGAACTTATTTTCCTGTTAGTAACTAGTTACAAAGTTTATTACTTGTTTTGACGGTCAGCGAAGACCATTTGAGTTGTATTCATTGTGTTATTAAATATAGAAGTTGAACTACATGCTAGTGTGTTTCTTAGTGCTCCAAGACACGGATACTTCACCTTTGTCTATAAATGTACCGTTGGATGTAAAATAATTTGAAGATCGGGTTACTTTCCTATCTGCCGCTCTACGGTACGCACATAAACTGAGAACAGTCGTCCTCAGTCCAAGTTGTAATTATGACATCACATACTATTTTCGTCCGACTGCAACGACGTCTGCGTGAAACTGGAACGTTTAGGAAAGTGGCCTGTGCTTCTCCATGGATGCGCCGCACTCTCGACTTCCAAGCGGACGTCCGTCATGAAGACAATCCGATGACGAGTACTGGACACATTGCCCGTGCTATGGACTCTGGTAGAGCACTCAGGCCAGAGAGCTAACTGTTGCCGCTGTGAGCGTACCGTGAAGCGGGAGATTTGAAAATGATCCGATCTTCAAACTTATTTCTCATGCAAACTTACAAAGTCGCCTCTATAACCTCTTAAAGCCTATACTACGAATTGTTAAACACCCTATCTATCAATGATCTGGCGCCCGTCGGCATCCCAGTGAGGTTATTCGTAGACTGCTTAGCTTTTTAAATGGAAGGAAGAATAACGATGTCAGAAACTGGTTAGGAAATGCAAATACACTTGCATAGGATCAGTGCCTAGTGTGAAAACTAATATCATGTAATTCACGTGAAGACACACAAAGGTCCGACATCGTGTGACCATCTGATCAATGGTCAAGCACTGAAATCAGTCACAGCCTTCAAATGTATTGGTGTTAGGTAACTTTGGCTGTATCTGGAATCAAGACCTTTAATTCGTTAATCGTTAATTAACGAAGTTCACTTTTCGAGCAACAGCTTAACTTTTCAGTGAAATTTAATTAGATACCTGCTATTTATGACAATAATGAAGCCGCGGCGCCCGCAGAAATCATGGCCTCACAAGTTAGGGTCATGTAGGTTGTAACCTGCCAACTATATTTGTACCTGTCTGAAATTTAACCCAACTTTACCTTCCACTCTATAAAAGTCTACGTACTACCAAAACTATACCCCCACAAACTGTTGTCCAAAACTCGTATGCTAATCTTTGATTAAACAGAATCTAGTATGAATTGAACTGTAACTGACCTGAATGCACCTTGCCTTTACATTACATTCACAACGGAAGTAAAACATTTATCTGGTCCTAATCAAAATTTCCACTTACCTCGCGTCTTGACAACATAGTTGCACAACAGCAAACAGCAGACAAGCAGCGGCTGAGCTAGATTTCTGTTTGTAAATACATATTCAAACTGCTGCATACTGTAATGCGTAATGATGAACAGTGGGGTGGGAAGAGCAACTATTCCTATGAAGTGATATTCCGAGACAACGATTTTAGAATGTAGTATGTATTCAAAAAGACAGAGTAATACTTCGCGTGATCTTTGTGGTGTCACCGCCAGGCACCACACTTGCTAGGTGGTAGCCTTTAAATCGGCCGCGGTCCGTTAGTATACGTCGGACCCGCGTGTCGCCACTATCAGTGATTGCAGACCGAGCGCCGTCACACGGCAGGTCAAGAGAGATTCCCTAGCACTCGCCCCAGTTGTACAGCAGTTGAGCGCGTGATGCCGATGAGTGCAGTCAACGGAACGCGCGCGTCCGAGCCAGCCGGCCCGGTCGCGCCGGGGCTGGCCGCTGGCCGGTCGGTGGGGACCGCCCCGCTCCCCACAGGACGGATACAACGGCGACGACCCCTGCAACGACGACGGATTCTGACAGGCAACATAATGAGGACAGGACCACGACGAGCGCTATGCGAATGCAGAGCGGAGGACAACATACGTCAAACCCCTGTGACGAGCGACATCAGCTAACACAGAACGATCGGCAACCACGGGAACTAAGACGTGAAATACAACACATGATTCTGCAAAGTCAGGAAGTATACGACAACCGCACTCGTACAGTTCCTACTTCCCAGCCTGAAGTACAAGTAGACGACGTGGAACAATTTTCTCCTCCAGAAGACGACGACGAAATGGAGGGAGTCTCCTCTGAAGAAGTTTGGACCATGCAGCCCACCGACGGAGAGGGCGATTTTACACTAGTTCGCCAAAGAAAACGACTCAACGCTTCTACTAAGCAGAACGACTCTCGGAAGCGACAACGTCCAGAAGAACTGAAAACTTCCAACCGTTATGCGGCTATTGCGACGGAAGATAATACGGATGCTCCAGAACGTATGGACCACACGAGTGATGTCAATCTCGAAGCAGATAAAGAGGGGACAGATGGCTCTGGCCGGAACTTACTACGCAAAGTCCCGCCCATTACTATTTAACATACCAAGAACTACATGGAACTCAACAAGGCGCTGAAAGCGAATATTGACGGCAGTCTTAAGGCCATCTACCAACGAGACAGGATCAAATATCACTTTGACTCCTATGAAGATCAACGGCGGGTCATCAATTTCTTTGTATCGAATGACATCCACTTTTTTACACATCAGGCCGCAGAGGACAAGGACCTCAAAGTGGTTGTCAAACGTCTACCTGCCGAAGTTACGGAGGGAGAACTGAAAGCCGCTCTGATAAAGAAGGGTTTCCCTGTCATCAACGTCCACCAGTTTAAAAATCGAGACGACCACTCGAAGGAATTACGACCTCAAGATGCTTACTGTGTCACGTTGCCAGCCCAAAAGGAAAACTACAAGATTTACGACATCAAATACCTTCTATATACTAAAGTCGTTATTGCAACCTACAACAGACAAGAAGGGCCTGTTCAGTGTCACCACTGCCAGCGATTCGAACATACGGCTAATTATTGCAGCTTGCCTGCTCGCTGCGTTCGATGTGGAGGGCAACACCGATCTTCAGCATGTACTCATCCCCGAGGGGCTCCGCCGAAATGTGCTAACTGTGAAAAGGACCATCCTGCCACATGGCGTGGTTGCCAGAAATATCAGGAACTTCTCAGGAAATACACACAACGGTCTTCCCCGCAACCCTCTCAACGGAGGACTCGTGCAATACGGAACTCCAACCTGACGCCACACCCTCCGCCCCACCGTCAGCCGACGCCACAAGAACAGCCGGCGGCGACACGACAGCCAGTAACACAGCCTCCTCCTGAAGCACTTCCACCCCGACAGCACCGCCAGCATTATTCATACGCCCACGCACCATCACCACGCCGACAGGAACCGGAAACCTACGTCTCACCAGCTCATTTGATGGAATCTATAGCTCCAGCGCTCTCTGATGTCGCCAAACTTCTCACCGCCGTGCAGCAACAACTAGTGGGGATACTTTCTTTAATCGAAAGTGTATTGAAGGCCTTTGGAACACCTTAAGATGGATCGCCCTGGGACCACGAGAAACCTGTATATGGAAATCTGTATATGGAACGCCAACGGAATGAAACACAAGAAAACAGAATTCACTGACTTTTTACAACGTCACAAAATCGACATCGCACTTGTATCGGAGACGCACCTTCGTCCAACAACTGAGCTCAGATTTCGTAACATGTACGTCTATAGAACGGACACACAAGGCCAACGAGGTAGAGGGACGGCAGTTCTGCTTAAAAGGGAACTGCGGCACCATCATGAAACGCTACCACACCTCCAACATCTGGAGGCAACAGCAGTAACGGTTCGATCGGCGGCAGGCAACATCACTTTCATTGCGGCGTACAACAGCCCCGGTAAAAACCTGGTGCCAGACGACCTAAGGAGTATCTTCACCAATTTTGACAAAATCTTCCTAGGAGGTGACCTTAACAGCAAGCACGTCGCGTGGAATTCCCGGCGTACGAACCCTCGTGGACGAACTTTGATTGCCATGGAAGAAGAACTGGGCATCACAGTCCATGGCCCACGAGAGCCGATACGGATTCCTTACGTCGATCGGCAAGAAGCAGACGTCCTAGATATTGCTATCATCAAAAATATCGAGACGAACCTGCAGCTCCGCACCGTCGACGATCTTTCGTCTGACCACCGACCTGTTATCAGCATAGTGGAAAACGCAACGGCCAACCTTCCGCCCCCAACCTCACTAACTCTGAACTGGGGTTGATTTCGGACATATCTTGACAACAATATCTGCCCGACGCAGGACGTTTCAACACCAGAAGCCATCGACATCGCGGTACAAACTTTGACGCAGAAGATAAAGGTAGCCAAACGGAGGGCAACTACTCACACTGTCTACCCTGTAATAGCTTTCGACGAGTTCCCGCCTCTACTCCAAGAACTGAAGACACAGAGAAACAGGAGCAGGCGACGTTGGCTCCGCTATAGAAACCCGATCGATCGACGAGAAACACACGTCTTAACACGAGAACTGCACAGGAGAGTAGCCGAGTGGCGACAGCAGGTCTGGGAAGATAAGATGGATGAATTCTTACTTCGAACCAAGAACGAATGGCAGGTAGTCAAGAACATACGACACCAGC
The DNA here is from genome assembly GCF_023898315.1 of Schistocerca nitens. Taxonomy (NCBI): domain Eukaryota; kingdom Metazoa; phylum Arthropoda; class Insecta; order Orthoptera; family Acrididae; genus Schistocerca; species Schistocerca nitens. The sequence goes on along the minus strand of NC_064615.1, from coordinate 1,163,503,225 downwards.
GGCCACCTAAACGAGCCATCAGAGGACCAGATGGCCTCCTCTATGAGAACTCGCCCAGGCGGAGCTGTATGCTACGACTTACCAAGAACAGATGTCTACACCAGCGACCCCCGTGAACGACGTCCGCCTGCAAGAACAGGAAGCCGTCGTTACAGCAGAATGGACTGCTTTTCGTGCTGCGCCTGTGCAGAGCCGCCCACAGCGGAGATCCGTAAAATAATCCGGAAGACTCGGAATAATGCGCCGGGCAACGACTCCATAAGCAACACCGATTTCAAACAGTTGCCCAGGAAGCCAACTGTGCTCCTTACCCGAATTCTCAACAGCTGTCTTCTGCAGGGATATTTTCCTACGGCATGGAAGACGGCTCGAGTAGTTCCAATACCCAAGCCAGGTAAAGACCCAGCAGAACCCAACAGTTACCGGCCACTTAGCCTCTTGCCGACCCTTGGCAAGGTGCTCGAGAGAGTGCTGTTGAAGAGGCTCCATGACACGCTTACAGCGCATAATGTTATACGACCCGAACAATTCGGTTTCAAGGACAAGTTATCTGCCGAACTTCAACTTCTACAGATCACCGAACGGATACAAGACGGATACAACAAGCAGAACTTCACGATCGGTGCCTTCCTTGACATCGAAAAAGCTTACGATAAGGTGTGGCGGCCCAACCTTATCGTCAAAATGCATCGCACTACCCCTATTGCGGATTGTTACATTAGACTCATAGACAGCTTTCTGCAGGACAGGAAACTGTATGTCCGAGTCGACGACAAACACTCCGAAATGAAACTAATCTCCGCAGGAATTCCGCAGGGCTCTGTCATTTCGCCTCTGCTTTTCAACTTATATATCAATGACATCCCAACAGTCCCCCTTGTTACGGCGAGATTTTATGCGGACGATACGGCCTTTCTGGCAACTGGACGACACTTGGACCAGCTAATCGCTAGGATGCAACGGCAACTTGCTGTAATGGAACGCTGGGCGCTGCAAAATAAAATAACCATCAACCCGACGAAGACGGCAGCCGTTCTATTCACACGGAGGAAACCAGTTCTGAACGACAGACTCCAAATAACTGACCAATTTATCCCTTGGTCGCCGGGAGTGAAGTATCTCGGTGTCTACCTTGACAAAAAATTACTCTTTACGCAGCATATTGACGACAAGAAGACGGCAGCCCAGAAGATGGCCAGGTCATTGATTCCGTTCCTGAAGAGTAAGGATCTCAACCCTAAGACTAAACTCCAATTGTATAAGGCAACGGTGGAACCCACAATGTTGTATGGCTCCACCTCGTGGGGAACTACGTGCGTCTCCAACTACAACAAACTCCAAGCGCTGCAAAACATTTGCTATCGATGGATCACAGGAGCTCCATGGTGGACAAGAAACGTCGACATCCGCACCGCACTCCACGAGACCACTATACAAGAGAAGGTCCATGACAAGGCTCTACGAGTTTTTGACAAGATCGATGCCCTTAGGGACGAAGTTCGACAATTAGAATCGGTAGGAACGGTAAACCCTGCAAGATGGCACAAGTATCGAGTACCGAAGTCAATAACGTTTCACCCCCCCCCCCCCCCCCCCCAATAGGCAATCTGTCATAACATGAGGAAGCAGTCACTCATAACAGCTTGACACATTTCACCCTCCACAGGAGATAGACATCACCAAAGACAGCAGGCTAAAGGACCCATTGCGTGCCCAAGCCTAACTGAATGTGTAATAAATAAAGTGTTTTCCTTTTATCCTTACATCCCATCCTAGAAGAATAAGTCATCAAGGATGATCTCTTCAGTCCACACTTCACAAAAAAAAGTTGTACAGCCGACATTGCTAGCGATGGTTCACTGACTACGGACGCTCTCATTTGCAGAGACGATAGTTTAGCATAGCCTTCAGCTACGTCATTTGCTACGACCTAGCAAGGCGCCATATTCAGTTACTATATAATCTGAACAGATAATATTGTGAATCATGTACCGTCAAGAGCGACGTTCATCATAAATACACTCCTGGAAATTGAAATAAGAACACCGTGAATTCATTGTCCCAGGAAGGGGAAACTTTATTGACACATTCCTAGGGTCAGATACATCACATGATCACACTGACAGAACCACAGGCACATAGACACAGGCAACAGAGCATGCACAATGTCGGCACTACTACAGTGTATATCCACCTTTCGCAGCAATGCCGGCTGCTATTCTCCCATGGAGACGATCGTAGAGATGCTGGATGTAGTCCTGTGGAACGGCTTGCCATGCCATTTCCACCTGGCGCCTCAGTTGGACCAGCGTTCGTGCTGGACGTGCAGACAGCGTGAGACGACGCTTCATCCAGTCCCAAACATGCTCAATGGGGGACAGATCCGGAGATCTTGCTGGCCAGGGTAGTTGACTTACACCTTCTAGAGCACGTTGGGTGGCACGGGATACATGCGGACGTGCATTGTCCTTTTGGAACAGCAAGTTCCCTTGCCGGTCTAGGAATGGTAGAACGATGGGTTCGATGACGGTTTGGATGTACCGTGCACTATTCAGTGTCCCCTCGACGATCACCAGTGGTGTACGGCCAGTGTAGGAGATCGCTCCCCACACCATGATGCCGGGTGTTGGCCCTGTGTGCCTCGGTCGTATGCAGTCCTGATTGTGGCGCTCACCTGCACGGCGCCAAACACGCATACGACCATCATTGGCACCAAGGCAGAAGCGACTCTCATCTCTGAAGACGACACGTCTCCATTCGTCCCTCCATTCACGCCTGTCGCGACACCACTGGAGGCGGGCTGCACGATGTTGGGGCGTGAGCGGAAGACGGCCTAACGGTGTGCGGGACCGTAGCCCAGCTTCATGGAGACGGTTGCGAATGGTCCTCGCCGATACCCCAGGAGCAACAGTGTCCCTAATTTGCTGGGAAGTGGCGGTGCGGTCCCCTACGGCACTGCGTAGGATCCTACGGTCTTGGCGTGCATCCGTGCGTCGCTGCGGTCCGGTCCCAGGTCGACGGGCACGTGCACCTTCCGCCGACCACTGGCGACAACATCGATGTACTGTGGAGACCTCACGCCCCACGTGTTGAGCAATTCGGCGGTACGTCCACCCAGCCTCCCGCATGCCCACTATACGCCCTCGCTCAAAGTCCGTCAACTGCACATACGGTTCACGTCCACGCTGTCGCGGCATGCTACCAGTGTTAAAGACTGCGATGGAGCTCCGTATGCCACGGCAAACTGGCTGACACTGACGGCGGCGGTGCACAAATGCTGCGCAGCTAGCGCCATTCGACGGCCAACACCGCGGTTCCTGGTGTGTCCGCTGTGCCGTGCGTGTGATCATTGCTTGTACAGCCCTCTCGCAGTGTCCAGAGCAAGTATGGTGGGTCTGACACACCGGTGTCAATGTGTTCTTTTTTCCATTTCCAGGAGTGTAGATTAAAGTTAAGTATGAAACTAATTACGTCCGCTTTCTGAATTCTAATTCCTTGTCATGTTCCAGACCTCACGCCAGTATAGTCCTTCCCTCCTCACGCCAGCCTGCGTGAGCTAAAACGCGTGCCTTTCGGCCTACTCTAGTAACACGGTGTTGGCTCTTCTGCCAACACTACAATCTTCACACATAACGTTGGTCTGAACATTACAGTGCTTAACAAAGTGAACAATGATTTAAAAAGGGTACAGTGTTACAGTGTTAACGGAGGATTTCTATAAAAATCAAACAGCTTGATCAGTGAATATGTTAGTGCGTGACTAATGGAAGTGGGGTTGTCTTCTCTCAGCTCTCAGCAAGTTAAGAAGTTAAGTAGCTGACAATTATAATTGATAGCTGCGCAGTGCTGCAGTCTTACCTCAAACTTAAAAAAAAGCTACACACACACACACAAACACACACACACAAACACACACACACACACACACACACACACACACACACACACATATATATATATATATATATATATATATATATATATATATATATATATATATAATAAAAAACGATAACATTATTCAAAATTTATATATTTTATTCATCCTTGCTGTCCTCTACAATCAATCCCTCTTAATCTGATACAATCACATGTCCACACAGCACTAAAAAATACGTCCATCACCTACCACACTTCAACTAAGAATGTACCAGAATGCGCAGAAGCAAAGACTGTGCCACTTCAAGATCAAAGATTGTTTAACAGAAACGTAACTTGCTCTTTCTCTGACTTGGAGACCGATAACGTACAAAAAATCAAAGTGACATGACCATCTTACAAGATGTGTGGCTACGCAGAGGTGCACGCAGTTGATGTAAGCAATCGAGTGCGAGCGAAAACAAATGGGTGTTGGCTGTTTATTGTTGTTTCTTTTCTGAGTTCGCGTTACATACTACATTTTGTTAGCGGATTGACTGTGGCAATTAAACCATGGAATCGAATTCTAGCCCCATAAATGATGAAAATTCGTGCCTGCATTTATATGATTACTTAAATTTTGCATCCAGATCGGACAACAAATTATTTTCGACTGTAAAATGTGCTTGACTAAAATTTCAACACTTTGGGTTCCCCCTTCGAGCCTTAAAAATTTGAAACAACACGTAAGGAGTGTCCATGAATCGCGGTATATACAGTTTGAAGGAACAGTGAAGGCAGGGTCCGGTAGAGGAAAGCCAAAAAGAAAGGCATTCTTTGGCATTCACAAAGCGACAGCGAAGCCAGCAGGAATAATCCGGTTAAAAGAATACGACAGAGACGGACTGAGAGTCTCTTGGCATTGCAGCAATTGGCAGCGGCGTTTATCAAGCTAGCGTGGACCAAAGTATAGTATACGTTTTTGTTACCAACATGATTTCTTTACATGTCGTCGAATTGAATTTGTTTGAGGAGGTGATAATGACTTTAAACCTCAGAAAAAGTTTAATATCGAGGACAACATTGGACAGACGCATCGTCGATCAGCATATTCGATTAAAACAATGACTTATTAAGGGAAATATGCACCGAGAATAGATACAACCTGACTCTCCTGTATTTTGATTCACCCGTGATTTAACATTCGTAACCAAATAATTATAAAATTAAATGTTTAAAATTTCTTAAAATATGTCTTCGATGTCCTGCCTAAATTTCCCCAACCGAAATATTTTTATTTAAAAAACGGTAATGCGTTTGAATCGTTTTCTCGTTTCCCTACACCCATAACATAAAGTTTACTGTTACAAGATAACGGTTAACAATGACCTTTAATTTCCGAAAAGTATCCTGTAAAGTAACGGTTTAACGGTAAATGAAATAGCTTTTTTTGGTAACTGATTAACGATTAGCGAAATCAACATTTTGATTATCGTTGGCCAGCTACGCTCTTGGAATTAGTATTCTCCTACCTCGCTTCCTCCCTAGTTCCAGGTAACTAATTTCTTACTTCCAGAGAAATTCCACTGTCAGCATGACTGTGACTTAGTGTATGAGTGTACTGGGACAGCTGGAATGGTTAAGGATAAGAAACTGTTGGGAGAATTTCAACGTAATTTAGATACGTCTTTCAACACAAATGATATTTGAGGTAACCTTTCCATTATGGGCGTCACAATTTCGGATTGTCAGTGACAATAGTCCTGTTACACTTTGGAAAGTATCTGAACTGTAAAAGTATTAAAGAAATAGAGAATTTGGCTTACTCCAGCCTGTAGCGGGACGCCGAGACGGCAACAGACAAAGTAACTACGGTGCTTGCGCAGGAAACAAAGTACGTGGTTCGCATTTCAAATGAACTTGGGGCAAAACTGCACAAAGAGAGGAAGAGAGTTGTTACCTAACCATGAGACTCGTTGTAAGGGGCGGCACAGACCGTAGTGCTTACCAGCTTACAATCAGCAACAACACGTAGGTGGCCTGCAGATAGCAGTGTAGACACAAGGCGTGCATAGCATCGGTTCTGGCGTCCATCGATTGGGTAAAGTGCCCATATTTTGGCTGGTTGCCTCATTTCGATTAGTGAATGTCTGTCTTGAATGGTGCTGCACAATCAGCCATCGTGACTTTGATGCCGGTGCTTCGAACATTTCGTTCACCACAGATACTTTTGCATAGTGTTCAAGATAAACATTTTCTACAAAGTTCAGTTGTAAATCCTTCCTCAAGTTTGTAAGACGTACTTCCAAAGTACTTGATATAAGACAGTAGTTTGAAGCATGCTGTTTCTTATTTAATTGATAAAGGTACATTTCAGTTTATACAAACAACAGTCATTCTGAATTTTATTCCATATGGCGCATGTCCAGTGACTGAGAGACAAAGACGTAGGGCCGTTGAGGGGTTGCGCATATTGCAGAGCCGCAACAATTGAAATGGCTGAAAATGGACTAGAGAATGTAGGATCTAACCTTGCGACCTTCCTGGTTTCTACACCTATGGATTTTGCTCCTCACGAGTCTGCACTACATGCTGATAAGTCCTCAGAAGCTACATCAGGGCCATAGTCGACTGCAGTTAATGGAATGCGAGAAACAGCGGTTTTTTTCTTTTGAAATCAACTCACTGACTGTGCTTCCACCATCAAACTCAGCACCAAGAACAGGTAAAGCAGCAATATTTACGTCATCTAATGTTAGCAAGGCTTTGGAGTAGTCCTTGGCTAAAGGGGAAACGAAAGCATGTACCAAAACTACAGGAAGAACTCTACCTTCAGCGACAACTACTCCAGGGGGTTCATGAGAAAGAATCAGAGACTCACGAAGCAGCAGGATCATAGTGAGGAAGACTCCGATTTTCAAGAGCCTGAGCTAAGTTCGTTTGTTTTTTTCACTGGTGTTATGAGCTTTGTGCAGGTGTCGACGATGACACTTGGAAATATTGTAAATGTGGTTTCTGTATCAAAAAGCACAAAGACTGAAAATTTTTCAATTATGGCTGAAACGTCTGCAGAGTAACTGACAATCATGGAGCACCCTTTACTTCTGAAACAAACATTAGGTACAAATAAAGGCTATGTTACTAATTCATTAAATTTTAGTGTTTATTTACAATCCCCAACAAAGAAACCGGAAATTAGGAAACCTATTTTCCGGAGGTAAAAATTGCACATTTTAGCTCTGTGTCCCGCTCTTAACGAATGAGAAAATATTCGCAAGATTTTTTTACAGTGGTAGTATTTGAATACTCCCTAGTAACAGTATGCTACAGTTTCCACAATTAGACTGCTAATTTACTGGTGATCTTCATTTTGGAAACGGTACCTGGCAGTAGGACGCTTTTCCCTTCCATATATTCGTGACGCGACGGAATTAACAGCAGCGCTGGACTCTGCAAGGCTGATTCGAAGTTACCGTAGGTCAGAACATTCTGACTGCTGCGCCAGCGTTCAAGTATATGTCACAGTAAACGAACGAGAAAAGAATGAAACAGGAATGAGCAATGAAAGAGGGCGAGCGCGATGACTCTGGCAGTTGTGTAACCTGAGTAGTGTGCTTCCACGGCTAGAAACATAGTCTGCTTTGTCAATTTTCCAGGGAAGCTGCACTGACCTATCCCAGTTACGTCTTTGTGGAGGGGAGTGAGGACATTTTATCTCTACGGTTTGCCCTCACTATGTGGCGCCAACGCAGGAACACACAGGTAAGCGCCACCCACCGCGGCAAAGTGACCGCGAAAAAAATTTGAACGGAAACGGTTTTTCCTAATGACCAATGCGATACTGGATTCTTTAATAAAAGTAGTTTATGATAGTCACATAATTTTTCTGATATAAGTGCCTGATAATCTTATCCTTCCATAACAAATGGCTCTGAGCACTATGGGACTCAACATCTGTGGTCACCAGTCCCCTAGAACTCAGAACTACTTAAACCTAACCTAAGGACATCACACACACCGATGCCCGAGGCAGGATTCGAACCTGCGACCGTAGCAGTCGCGCGGTTCCAGACTGAGCGCCTAGAACCGCGAGACCACCGCGGCCGGCCCTTCCATAACAAATTAGTAGCTTTACAATTATGCGTATAATAAATTTACTGGAAGAGATTTGCATACCAGCGGACAAATGCTCATATCGGACCACAACAAAAAGGCGAGTATATGAAAAGTGGGGTAGCAGTTGCCTCATTCTACCATCCTCAGCATCTTTAAAATTTCCTAAAAAATTGTTCGCGCTTTTTTCACATACTGCTCACCTCTCACTTCCACAGGCTCCCTTAACTGTAACTCGCTCACACCCACTAGTCTATCAGTGTACATTGCTCGTACCCAACTACTCCCACTTGCACACTCTCACTCGCTCATCCAGCCCAACTCACTGTCGTTACCTCTCTATGTCCCTCTGTCTGTCACAGTCAGTCTCGCTCGTCCTGTCCTGCTACTACTACTGTCTCCCCTCCCTGTCACTGTCTCCCTCTAGCTCTCTCTAATTGCTACTGCCTCATGCATTCCTTCCCGCAGCTGCTGTTTCTTGTCTCTCTCACTGCCACTCTCTCCCTTGTTGTCACTGTCATAGACTCTGTCTCTCATCATCACTAGCTCGTACCCACTTCTACTTTCTCCATCTCTTTAATCCTCTACCGCTGGCACGGTCTCCTTAAATAATTTCCTAGCAATGCTCTGTCACTGTCAACTGCGTTCCACTGCCACTGTCCCTCTCTTTCTCTCCCACTGCTAGTGTCTTCTTCACTCTTTCTGTGCCACAACCGGTGACTACTTTCTTCCAATATTTATTACTTTTCCGTTTCTTTTCCATGACCACCGTCTCGTTCTCTCTCAGAATAAAAAAAGGGAGAATATTTTCGCATGCCAAAATTTTGGGAAAATTTTTAAAGGTACTCACACCAGACTTTATGTACGTACTTTACGTGTATATGTAACGTAACTTTGAACCTCTGTATCTTGGAAATGGATGAAGTTACTAAGAAAATTTTCAAGGCTCTTCGAGATCTTACGAATATGTCGTAAAAATTACATCCATTTGCTGTGCATAGCCATTTTGCAATCCTCGGCTCGGTTTTAGTACCCAAAATCATGTTTTTGCGGTGTTTCTCTATAGCATAAATATTTTTTGAAAATGGGACGAAGGCACTTCGAGAGAAATGCCTAGAGAATAAAAATTTAAAATTTGAGTATTTTGCTGCGGTTATTTATTATTTAGATTTCGCCTTACACAGGATTTTAGTCGTTTTTTACGTGTACACGTAAGGTACCTTTGAACCTCTGTATCTCGGAAACGAATAAAGATATTAAGGAAGTTTTCAAGGTTGAGATCGGGATATTAGGTATTGTTACGCCGCCGCCAAGGTAGTCCCTGCGGGCCGGCAACACATCTAACACGACGTAGGACCCAGGTGGCCTATGCCCACAGGCGTAAGCAATGGTAGACATCGGCTGTTTTGGAAACAGACATTCCGCATACTACTTCGTGCAGAGGCAGTTCGAGATGGCCTGCAGGAAGTATTACTACACCAACATCTGACTGGCTGGTCAATACTGTTTAAAGGCTAGAACCAGCACCGGACGTCAGTTCATGCCGAATAGCCACCTTTAGGACGTCTCCACGGAATACTACGTCTTCACCTTCGGAATAGGACTTGGAGCTAAGTGTGTGTGTGTATGTGTGTCACAACGGACTCTTGTGGGGAACTTAGAAGTTATCTTTTGTTGCTGCTAGTAGAAAATTCTTCCTGGCTTTGTGATTGCGACTTTTCGTTGTTATTCAATAATTTACATGTAGACTAACGTTGCGTTGTAAGAAGTTCGAACTGTCAGTTACAACACAAGTGGCGGCGAGTTTGTGCCTGCGTGTGTCTTCATCATGACAGTGTTTCAGCAGCTGATCCAAAGTGTGCACGACTTACTACAAGGTTTTCAACAGTTTTGCCAGAAATCTCAGGATACACAAGAACGTTTCTTTACGGAACTTTTGAAAAACGAACCGGTTCCGCCGCCCCTGCCGTTTCCCGCTTTCAGTAAGGACACTGAAGACTGGGAAACATACGAGAAGCGGCTCCTGCAGCATTTTCACATCCACCAGGTTGTCCAAGAGGCTTCTCGTCGTTCCTACTTTTGGTCCTGGAACCAGTCCAAAGTGTACGTTCTCTTGACGAAACTACAAACTCGACCTCCGGCTTCTTTGACTTTCTCCCAGATTTGCGAGGTTCTCGCGGCTTACTACCGACGACGGTTCCACATCTTGGCTGCCTGGGTCGAATTCTACCAATGTCGGAGGAAGGCAGGCCAATTCTATCGCCAGTGGGCAGCGGAACTGCAAAGGTCTCAGCCGGAAGTGTCAGTTCACCACACGGGTTTCCAAAGAATCCTACGCGGACGAGATGGTCCGCGGCCGCCTCGTCCAGGCCGACCTAATGCGACTTTCCGACACGATGCCCTAAGACTCGACGATCCTACTCTGGACCAGATCATTGATCTGGCGCCGGCCGCGGTGGCCGAGGGGTTCTAGGCGCTTCAGTCTGGAACCGCACGACTGCTACGGTCGCAGGTTCGAATCCTGCCTCGGGCATGGATGTGTGTGCTGTCCTTAGGTTAGTTAGGCTTAAGTAGTTCTAAGTTCTAGGGGACTGATGACCTCAGATGTTATGTCCCATAGTGCTCAGAGCCATTTGAACCATTTGAGCTATTGATCTGGCATTCAAGTACAAAGTGTCTATGGTGGCCGACAAGCGTTTGGAATCCTGGGTGGAAGTGGCGTCCCTCCGTGACCACGACGCCTCGGAGCCCATCGCATCCGAAGACGTTGCCGCAGTCTGTTCCGATGACCGGTGCCGGCCACCAGGTTCAGCACAGCATCGGCAGGGCAGCCCCCTGTCCAGGACTCCCCACCCTCGGCCTGCCCCGTGGGTCCTGCCTAGGATGCTTTCAGGACCATGCACGGGAAGACTGCCCTAACAGCTGGGCACATTGTGCAGTGTGTACCCGAATCGGACATGCCAGTTTGGTCACACACGTCGGCGCCTCCTTACTTGTAATAAGCAAGTGATTGCTCTCTTGGGTCAGTTCAGGGCTTCTGTCCTGTATAAATCGGTTCGCCGGGAAGTTACCTTCCTTGTGGTCAACAATTCAGCCACCGCAGACGTCTTTGGGTTGGATGCCCTCCGTGCCTTTGGCTTCGCCATCGACGACAATGTTCATCTGGTATCTTCCCAGGATCTGTTTCCGGCAGTCGATACCTTGTTCACGGAATTCCATGACCTCCTCTCGCCGGGCGTCAGCTGTGCTCAAGATTTTCAGGCATCGCTCCAGCTGAAACCGTTTGCCCACCCAAACAGGAACTGGACCGTCTCACCACGAAGGGAGTTGTCACTCCGGTCTGTTACAGTTGGTGGGTGACATCCTTGGTCGTCCTGAAGATACCAGATGGGTGTCTTCGGTTTGTGGCGACTTCAAGGCTACGCTAAACCCTCAGCTACAGGTTGAAGACTACCCCCTTCCCTGTCCCGAGGACCTATTCTCCAAGCTCGCTGGGGGACAATTTTTTTTCGAAGATCGATCTTGCCGAGGCCTACCTCCAAATACCTTTTGATGAGCCTTCTACTTACTTGGCCATTGTCAACACACCGTTTGGGCTGTTCTGGTTGAACCGCCTCATGTATGGCATCGCTAGTGCACCAACCATCTTTCAGTGTTACTTGGAACAGCTCTTGCGGGATGTGCTCGGATGTATCAACTACCTCAACGACATCGTCATCACTGGCCGTACCGTGGATGAACATCTCGGTCATCTGCGACAATTGTTCCTGCGCCTGCGGACTGCAAGCCTAAAAGGCTTCTTTGATAAATGCTCCTTTTCTTCAATCTTCTATTTCCTAGCTGGGTGACATCATTTCCCACGATGCCACATCGCCCACCTCCTCCCACATCACCGCTATAACGGCCCTTCCTCGTCCATGTGACGTCCACCAATTGCGGTCTTTTCTGGGTAAAATTGCTTTCTATCGAAAGTTCATACCCTCTGCCGCTCACATTGCGGCGCCCCTCCACCACCTATGCTAAAAGAATGTGCCTTTTCATTGGTCCCCGGCTTTTGAATCTGCTTTCCAAACCTTAAAGCGGAGGTTGCACTCTGCGGAGTGTCTCATGCCGTATAACCCCTCTATTCCTCTCCTCCTGGCTACGGACGCCTCAGACTATGGCGTTGGAGCTGTCCTTTTGCACTGTCTACCAGATGTATCGGAACGCCCAGTGGAGTACATATATAAATCCCTTACCCACGCCCAATGCAAAAATTCTCAAATTTAGAAGAAGGCCGTAGCCATCATGTTTGCCTGTACCCAATTACTCCCGTACCTTTTCAGTAGGTCTTTTCGCTTAGTTACTGACCATAAGCCCCATCTGGCCTTATTTTTTCACGTTTTAGGTACGCCATCCATCTCTGCCCACCTCCCAGCTTGACAACACTGATGCCTCGACTCGGCTCCCCTCCGGCCAGGATTCGGCGTTCGATTCATCGGACCTCCTAATTTTTCAGGTCGATGCCTACATACAGGATGTGTTGGCTGCATTTTCAGTCACAGCTGAGAGGGTGGCAGCAGCGACGACTCCTGACCCGCTCCTCCAGCTGGTGTACCGCTATGTTCTCCGCAGCTGGCCGACGCTTCCTCCGCCTTGTGTCCAGGCTGCCCTCCGATTCTTCTTCTCGAACGACCATCAACTGGTGGCTGTCAACGGGGTGCTCCTCCGTGCAGAACATGACGCCAATCCACGAGTCATCGTACCACCTTCCCTGAGGTCCCAGATTCTCACATCTTACATGAAGGTCACTGGGGTATTGCCTCTCTCAAAATAATCTACTTTGGATGAGATACAATTGTCCCAGTGTTTCTGCCGGTCTGTAAAGACACGCTGGAAACCATGTTTCAGAAGATTGTTCAGAATCGCATGGCAGACTTCGCTACAGCTTCTGATACCGGAAAATCCCTCCCATGGTTGAAACTTCTAGACTGATTAAAACTGTGTGCCGGACAGAGACTCGAACTAGGGACCTTTGCCTTCCGCGAGCAAGTGCTCTACCACCTGAGCTACTCAAGCACAACTCGCGACCCGTCCTCACAGCTTTACTTCTGCCAGTACCTCGTCTCCTACATTCCAAACTTCACAGAAGCTCTTCTGCGAACCTTGCAGAGCTTCTGTGAAGTTTGGAAGGTAGGAGACGAGGTATTGGCAGAACTGAAACTGTGGGGATGGGTCGTGAGTCGTGCTTGGGCAGCTCACATGGTAGAGCACTAGCCCACAAAAGGCAAAGGTCCCGAGTTCGAATGCCACTCCGGCACACAGTTTTAATCTGCCAGGAAGTTTCATATAAGCGCACACTCCGCTGCAGAGTGAACCACCCATGATTGTTTTTCTTCACGTCAGGGAATAGAAAAAATTGACAGTGGAATAAATTCCGACTGTACAGAGAGTGAGGGACGCACTTCACATTGATTTTTGCATCATAATCAATGACAACGTTTTTGAATATCTGGCTGTGTATAGTCGTGGTGCAGCACCCCGACTGGTGTTGCTATTTGTAACTGGTATGGTCTTCCAAAGTTTTCAGAACATCCTCGTAGTATTGTCCGGATATTAATGTAATGCAGATAGAACAAGCTGATAAATCATTCCCTGAATATCAAAAAGTGAAATAACGACTACTTTCCCTGCAGAAGCAAACAATTTTGCTTTTTTTCGGGGTTGATGATGATGATAATTTCCACACTGAGCTTTGCTGTTTGCTCTCAGGATCAAAATGATATAGCCAAATTTCATAAGTATTGTCTTCGAAAGGTACTAAGAACCTCCTCTAACATCAACTTCAACCGCATGCAGATCTGCATGAGATTGACGTTTTGTAGTTCGTCAATCAGCACTCTTGAAACCACCGCACACAAACACGTCTCGTATATAAACTTTCCGTCAGCAATGTGCGGGTGGTTCCAAATGACATTTTCAATATTTCAGAAAGTGTTGGTAAGTCGCTGCTTTCTCACATTTACATCAGTGATGTTGATATTTTTCTCCGTAAGCGCAGTAACTGAAGCGCCGGGTCCACCTTCCTTTGGAACTGAATGTCTCTTGTCTTTTAAACAATTTAAGCTATCCTCGAGCTGTGCTGTATGGAACAACAGACTTTCCACAGACCTCCTGTAACATTTCATGTGCTTCAGCTTTTAAGATTTGGTGAGACGGAAGCAGAATTTCACAGTGGGTCACCTTCGTTCCTGCCGTAGTCGATACTGAACTTTTCTCATGTTGCCTACCTTTCTGACAGGACCCATGCCAAGAATGAAACTAGTACAGCTCATCTGCCATAGATTAAGCTAACAGAATATTATAAGATTAAATTCTAGCGCGAGAAATTAAGCCCGTAAAAAAGTTATGAACATTTTCTTTATTGAAGAGCCATCGTAATTTACTCTGATAATTTCGTGTCTCAGAAGCGTCGTAAAACTGTTTATTTCTTCAGCTATAATATACACTAAATATGCACTGTCGGCCAGTACCTTAAACGGCTTGAACTTAACCGTCTCTATCTACATCGATCTTTTCAGTTATGTTTGCTTTATTAACTCTCATTGCTTGGTTGAGGTTTTAGTATTTGATTTCTTTCTTTAGAAATTATCCCCAGTTTCAATAACATGTACAGGAAATCAGAACCACGCCTTATTCCCTGTGACATGATAGGTTTTTGTGGGGACACTTCCGTGAAATAATTCTGCTACGCCTGATACGAGAAAACTGCTTAATTTTAACACTTTTTATAGGAGAGTCTTTTGAACCATTTGTGCAATTCAGTCGAAAGCACGAGATCAAAATATGTTGATTCTGTTTACTTGTTACGCTTAAAATACGGTGTTTTCGTTGCTATTAATTAATTAAAATACCGATAGCCATAAATCGATAATTTTCCGATTACTTTGCCTACATGAAATATAATTTCAGTTTAGTAACCGTCTGATCAAAAAACGAGAAGCACCCTGAACACATGGTTGAACGTAATTATAACAGCCTACACTATACAGAATCGGCGGATATTGTTGGTCTTGTTATGGTCTTCAGTCCAGAGACTGGTTTGATACAGCTCTCCATGCTACTCTATCCTGAGCAAGCTTCATCTACAAGTAACTACTGCAACCGACATCCTTCTGAATCTGCTTAGTGTATTCATCTCTTGGTCTCCCTCTACGATTTTTACCCTTCACGCTGCCCTCCATTACTAAATTGTTGATACTTTGATGCCTCAGAACATGTCCTACCAACCGATCCCTTCTTCTAGTCAAGTTGAGCCACAAATTCCTCTTCTCCTCACTTCTGTTCAGTACCTCCTCATTAGTTACGTGATCTATCCATATAATCTTCAGCATGCTGATCTTCTGTAGCACCACATTCTATTCTCTTCTTGTCTAAACTATTGGTCGTCCATGTTTCACTTCCATACATGGCTACACTCCATGTAAATAGTTTCAGAAAAGACTTCCTGACACTTAAATCTGTACTCGATGTTAACAAATTTCTCTTCTTCAGAAACGCTTTCCTTGCCATTGCCAATCTACATTTAATATCCTCTCTACTTCGACCATCATCAGTTATTTTGGTTCCCAAATAGCAAAACTCGTTTACTACTTTAAGTGTCTCATTTCCTAAACGAACTCCATCAGCATCACATGATTTAATTTGACTACATTCCATTATCCTCGTTTTGCTTTTGTTGATGTTCATCTAATATCCTCATTTCAAGACACTGTCCATTCCGTTCAACTGCTCTTCCAGGTCCTTTGCTGTCTCCGACAGAATTACAGTGTCACAGGTAAACGTAGAAGTTTTTATTTGTTCTCCGTGGGTTTTAATTTCCACTCCAAATTTTTCTTTTGTTTTCTTTGCTGGTTGCTCAATATACAGATTGAATAACATCAGGGATATGCTACAACCCTGTCTCACTCCCTTCCGCACCACTGCATCGTTTCTATGCCCATCGACTATTATAACTGCCATCTCGTTTCTATACAAATTGTAAATAGCCTTTCGCTCCCTATATTTTACCCCTGCCACCTGCAGAATTTGAATGAGAGTATTCCAGTCAGCATTGTAAAAAGCTTTCTCTATGTATACAAATGCTAGAATCGTAGGTCTGCCTTTCCTTAATGTATATTCTAAGATTAGTAGTAGGGTCAGTATTCCTCACATGTTCTAACATTTCTACGGAATCCAAACTGATCTTCCCCAACATCGTCTTCTACCAGTTTTTCCATTCGTCTGTAAAGAATTCGTTTTAGTGTTTTGCAGCTATGACTCAATAAGCTGATAGTTCGGTAGTTTTCGCACCGGTCAACACCTGCGGATATGTAATTCATTAGAGTTGGAATACTCTGTGACAGGCAGAACAGCCCCCAGAATGCGTTAGCGTTGTTCGTATTTAGTGTAATTACCAGGTCTTTTAGGTTATATGTGGGGCGTGAACAGTGCGAAACGTTCAGTGTTCACCGTGAGGGACATGGAAATGTCGCGTTCTTGTCTGAGCCAATGTTAGTAGCATCTAACAGAGTCGCAAAGTGGCTTGATTGTGGCTCTGCATTTGGCCGGCTGGTTAAATCGTGCAACAGCCAGATTTTTCAGGCATTCGTATGTGAGAATCGCGCCATGTTGGACTACATGGGAACGTCAGGGCAGCCATAGTCGTTTCCAAGATTCTGTTCAACCACGTCTGACCACGTCGCAATCTCTTCATATCTTTGCCTGCCATCCCGCAACAATCGATGGCGTCGCCTGCAGCACTCTGTGTCGGCTGCGCCACTAGTCGGAGACGGCCAGCAGCGCCTTCTTAGGCTGCCGGTGACA
The DNA here is from genome assembly GCF_023898315.1 of Schistocerca nitens. Classification (NCBI taxonomy): domain Eukaryota; kingdom Metazoa; phylum Arthropoda; class Insecta; order Orthoptera; family Acrididae; genus Schistocerca; species Schistocerca nitens. The sequence continues at coordinate 1,163,486,410 of NC_064615.1, read as the reverse complement.
GCTCGACTTAAACGGCTGTGTCTGGAGTCGTACTGTGGCCGGTAAGCATGGACTGCTTGTGAACGCCGCCGTGCATAGCGGTTCTGCGTTATGTGTACGGCAACAGTCTGGGGAGACGTCTCATTCTTACAACGTTTTTCAGACGCAGAGCACTGTAACTGCGCCTTGACGTCACATCAGGTCACGGCTGGTTGTGCTTGAGGCAGCTGATGGCAAAACGGTACGTCACGCACATCTTCACGCATTACCTCTAATGTGACTGCTGACGCTGCACTGATAAACCAAAACATTACGACCACTGCCCACAGCCACGTTCCTGATGGCGTTGCGGGCACGTGACGTGATAACAAAAGTATGTAAGCGGAGCAGACCCGGCCGGAGTACCACCCTAGCCAAGATATGGGCTGCAAATGGGGAAATCCATTCAGAAAAGCGACTTTGGCAAAGAGGAGATTATTATTACGCAGGGCCTGTGAGACGGCGGAGCTGGTCGACTGTTCCTGTGCTACTGTCGTGAGCATCTACGAAAGGAGGTAGAAAGTGAAACTACCACTACCCGCTAAATGGTTGGACGTCCACGACTGTTCATAGAAATACGGAGCATTGTGTGCTCTGTAAAATAGGATAGACGGTGATCTGTGAAATGTCTACCGAAATAGCACAATTCTGGTGCACGCACAAGTGTTTCGCAGCACACTATTCATCGTACATTCTCGAATGTGTAGATCTGTAGCCGATAACTGCTACGTGTACACATGTTGACCCAGTGACATCGTCTAGTACGATGGCAGTGGGCACGGGACCGTCGGAATTCCACCGTCGATCAATGGAAACGTCTCGGTTCTTCGGGTGAATCACGTTTATGCTACTCTACGTCGATGGTTGTCTACACAAACGCCGTCATCGACTTGAACGACGGCTCGAAACGTGCAGCGTGACACGGACGCAGGCTGCTGGGAGCAGTATTATGCTGTGGGAGACATTCTCCTGCGCTTGCGTGGGACCTGTGGTCGTAATCGAAGACACGCTAACATCTGCAAACGACCTGCATCCCTTCATGCTTGATGTCTCCCCCTTTGGAGACGTCACCTTTCAGTAGGCTAATTATCCGTGACTCGGAGTCAGACCCGTACTACAGTTGTTTGAGGAGCGTTATAGTGAATTCAGGTTGATGTCTCGATGACCTCATTCGCCTGTGCAAATCCTATGGCAACCATCTGGGTCGCCATCGGGCTCCAATACCACGTACGCAAGTCACCAGCCCCTTATTTACTCAAATTACGTGACCTGTGCGTGGACATCTAATCTACCAACAAACTGTCGAATACCTGATACGCAGAATCAGTGATGTATTTCCTTCCAGAGACGAACAAACAAGCTATTAAGCAAGTGGTCATAATATTTTGGCTCATGAGCCTATGTTTCAACATGACAACGCTCGTCCACACATGGCAAGTATCTTCAGGAATTGTCTGTCTGATGTGCTCCCCAGATCTGCCACCGGCACAGCAGGGATGGGAGCATCTCAGACTTAAAATGGATCCCAATGCCAGTATGCAGCATACCAATGACCACTTACACCAGTTGCGGTCCGCCTCGCTCAGCAGGGGACACAATGGCTTTGACACCCTTCCGAAACCAATCGGTGCACAGATTCAGGCTAGAGGAGTGCAACGTCATACTGATAAGTGGGCTCATATTCCCCAGCTTTTTTTGTAGGTTTGACTCCATTTTACAATCAGTAAAATAGTATCACAAACCCATGATGAAGCAGAGGTTGAAAATACCGCTTCAGTTCTAAGGTTCTTAAAACACGGCCGGTTTGCCTGTCATCAGTTGTTATAACTTCCTGCTGTGACTCCGAGCACCGCGGTGGACGAGTACAGGACACGGTGTATCACCAACGTGAGCAGAGAACAAAATAATGTAACGCCCGAGGCAGTATTTTTCAACCTCTCCTATAATGCCCAGTTGCGGCTGTTCCTCCGGGAGCGTTGTTTGACGTGATGAAGCATTGCGTTTCCTCCTGCCCTCCCGGGCGTTTCGCTTTTTTATCAGGCAGTGTACTCTTGTCCGCACTAGGCTCACGGGTGATGGCCGAAACAATGAAAGAGTACCTGAGACAGCACTCTATAGATGCCTCTGAGCACTATGGGACTTAACTTCTAAGGTCATCAGTCCCCTAGAACTTAGAACTACTTAAACCTAACTAACATAAGGACATCACACACATCCATGGCCGAGGCAGGATTCGAACCTGAGACCGTAGCAGTCGCGCAGTTCCGGACTGAAGCGCCTACAACCGCTTGGCCACCGCGGCCGGCCAACACTCTATAGAAAAACCGGTGTAACGCAAAGAAGTAGAAGACACGGAAGTGGTAAAACTTAAAAATACGCCAAGAGGCAATTAAAAGAGACTGAAACATATTAGAACAATATTTCAGTCCGTAAAGAAGCACATCTACTGATGTAAATCATAAAAATTGCCATACAGAGCAAATATATTTCAGGGAAAATACGCGAAATCCGAGGTTCCAGTGGTCAAAGGGTGGTGTTGTCTGATTGACTAAATGGCGGAACCATTGAGAAAATAGAATTCGATAAACTTTCTCACGACATCGAGTAGATGGGAATTTGTTGCGCGATAATGAAATACAGTTGTGCAGAATATTCCGTAATAGTTATAATCTTAGTTCGTTGCCTAACCACTACTTTAGAAATCGGGACATTCTGGAAATGTTCCACAATGTTCTTGAACGACCATTTTTAATGTGACTGCTGCAAGCGAACGACCAAAGTATCACATTCCAACCTACCCTAGACCTCAGGCTACGCTACAGATCAGTCCCCAACTACATCCATTTTTCTAGTTACGTGGCACTATCAATGTAGAGGCACGATCTGTTATTTCAGGCCGGTCGGTGTGGCCGAGCGGTTCTACGCGATTCGGTCTGGAACCACGCGACCGCTACGGTCGCAGGTTCAAATTCTGCCTCGGGCATTGATGTGTGTGATGTCCTTAGGTTAGTTAGGTTTAAGTAGTTCTAAGTTATAGGGGACTGATGACAGATGTTAAGTCCCATAGTGCTCAGAGCCATTTGAACCATTTTGTTATTTCTGTGAATATTGCTTTTTTGTGTAAGCTTTATTACCCAAGATCGGGTATAGGAAATTTGATGATTAGTTTCGTCTGGTCATCTTCGGATCTTAGCAGTCTGTGTACGACCTCCTGATGGAACTTTGACCGTTGCTGTCGCCAGCCAACAATGGCTACTGTATTTGTTACTTTCAATGCACGACCATAATGCTTCTCTGTACTTACGATTTACCCATGTTACGAGTATGATTTGGAAGCTGACATTGCCTTCTGTTATTAACAGCCAGTCGACAAAGTATGCTCTTATATGAGAGACTGCTGTGTATATTTTGATCTGAACACCACCGGTAACAGTCCAGACTAAACTGCACAACACAGTTAAAGGATCACCTTTTCGAAACCTCGTAATTATTTCCCATTGAGAAGTTGGAGTTCGAAATTTGGCTCAAACGTGCCTGAAATCCTCCTCTGTAACGATACAAAAGCAAGACGCTCTGCGGGGTCACTCTCGGTCTCGGGGACGCTTCAAACTGCCAGTTGCCGAAACATGCGGAAAAAAAAAGACCAGAGTTCAGAAGTTCAAGTGACGTCTAAGGTGAGTTGTTGGTGTCACATTTGTACGAAATTTCTGCCCGACGCCGCCGTAGACGTGCCACATTTGGGGGAAGACCGCCTCGCACGCACGTCACACCCCCTTTTGAAGCCTTCGTGATGGTGGTCTGAACCTGGACGCCCACCGTTGAAATCACGCAGGTTTCTTATGAGTGACCGAGGAAACCGTTTCAGACAGACCACCTCTCAGAATCGACACGAAAAGGAGCCAGGTGGTGGCATAAAGAGCGTCAAGAAAACAATCCCTTCTTCTGAGATATTGACTCCCACACTTTTTGCGGTCGAAAACAACAGTTCGCATTGTGACGAGCAACGGGACGATGTTGTTGACAATCGTTGGCTCTGCTGACACCCTCAAGGACGCTTCAACCCTACTGTAAGGACATTTGGGGCAGCAACTCCCACTCAGTGTGGTCGCGCGCATTTGGAGTGCAGTGCGACCGCAGGGTTTGCTCTTATGTACAGTGTCGAACCACAAGGGACCGTTCAAAATTGCAAAGGTGCTTATGCTCTTTCAATCATCCTGGTTTACGTCCTCATGTGGCCTTATCATGGAGAAGTGCGATATTGATACATGCATTAATAAAGCAGCAAAGGGTGCACGAGGGTGCCTTAACCAGTTTAGCAATACTGTCACTGGCCGCCTGAAGTGGCCTTGCGGTTCTAGGCGCTTCAGTCTGGAACCGCGAGACCGCTAAGGTCGCAGGTTTGAATCCTGCCTCGGGCATGGCTGTGTGTTATGTCATTAGGTTAGTTAGGTTTAAGTAATTCTAAGTTCTAGGGGACTGATGACCTCAGATGTTAAGTTCCACAGTGCTCAGAGCCATTTGAACCATTTGAAATACTGTCACTGGAGCTCCCCCGCCCCTCTCCCTGGCCACCACCACCGCCTCACCTTTGTTGAGCACCTTAAAAATGGACCTGTGCAAATAAAACCCGCGAGAGAACCTGACCACCTGTTAGTACGCATGTCGGTATGGAGAGCCGCCAAGTGTGGCCTACTTGCAGGTGACTAGGACTCTGGTCATGGGTTTTCTCTGTGCAAGTACATTTCTGAAGTTCTCAACCAACGTGGGGTGGTGGCACTGGGGACGTCACGCTTTTGCATCATTTCAGAGGGAGGTTGTAGGCATCTTTCTCACAAATTTCGAAATTTGTACGCTGCACTGGGAAATAATTCTGGGGTTTCCAAAACTGATCCTTTAATTCTGCTGCGCATTGTTTTTACCAGATTACCTCGGTTAATAAAGATTTTACAAAAAGTCAGTATTCATTGATACATTTTTCTTCCATTCACATTTGTTGTCTTCGTACACAATCGGCAATAGGCGCTGCTACAGCCTGCAGTTGGCCTTGCCAACTTTCCTTCACTCCGGATTAATTTCTCAGTTTAGCACACAGAACACATGGTGGGAGAAATCCGTGAACACGTAGCAAGGATGAATATCAACATCGAATAAACCGGTGCATTGCACAGGAAGAAATGGACGAGGTACATCGATACGGTGCCACAGGAAACGCGGTTTCCAGTAACTTTTGGATCCCAATGGAGACGAAAGAAACTGTCATTTGCAAATTGTGTCCTGTGTATTTCCTCTTCTGTGTTACCGGCGATTACACGTGTCTAACGACATTTGTCCTGTGTATAAAGAACGTCTGGGGGCCTTAGTTTACTACATCAAGGCAGAACACGCAGCTTCTAAGGTTGGCCACCGACCTGGTGCCTTCTAAGGATGTCCCTACGCAGAAGTAGCAATCATGTTGTAGATTCATGTTTCTTGATGTGAGGCTGTAAGAGCCCCTCCTAGCTCACTCGCTAGGGCGGGCCCTTTACAGCCTCTGTGTTAATAAAACAATGTTCGAATTTCATAAAGGGTTTGAGGAAATTTAATTGATATATTGTATAGCAGAAAAAGCTACAAACTTCTAACAAACGATATAATATATGCCTACAAAGCACACATAACAATTACGTAACAATAGTAATTTTGTGCATAAAATACAGACACATATCAAAACAAACTTCCTATGTACACTGCTCCTCTCTGAATTACTTGAAAAGACGCATTATACACACGGCGCGCAACTAAGATGTTAGTCGTGCGGCCATACACTTAGAACCGTACCTTTCGACCTTTGACACAGACTTATTCACACCACTCGACTCGCTAAGCACAGTTTCGCTTGTTGCACATCGCTGGTATAAGCCGAAGGTGCACGAAGTGCTTTGTCTGCATTTCTTAATACTACGATTGTTAAAGAAAATTTTTTTGAAAACAATCTGAATATGATTCTTGTGTACATAGTTCTGCGTAGTCAGCGCGTACACAACTTTCCCAATAGAGCGCGCCCCGCTAAGCACAACAGCGCAGGCGCAGCACTCGTCCGTCTCCGTACTACGAGATGGCGCTGTCTTAGTGACGGACCAAATTCTGCTTCCGCCGATCCGCGTATTAATATGTAACGCAGCCAATGAGATCGCTGCTAACGTAGAACCTTTTCTCCTCGCGGATCACACTCGCCCAGAGATACCTGAACGCTCGAGGTATTATAACGAGTGTATAGACCTCCGACTAGTCCGTCTGTATTAGTCTATATCAGTCTACATTTGTCTGTACCCGTCTATAGTCAAGTTTCAGTCTGCGCCTAATAAGAGTATCATATTCCTGAACATAGCCATGAAGAGAAATGTATAGACACTTTGTCAAGTATCAGAGATATGTGAGAATAAGATTAACGTACCAAGACCAAAGGAACTTCAGATTGTCAATTGTAAACAGCATGCAGAATCAAGTTACGTAATGTCTATGATTTTTATTATTTTAATAAATGTGTGTGAAAATTAATCAAGTTCTGTTTAAAGTTGGTCACCGTCAATCTGCTACTCTAAGCGTGCAAGTGGCATTTCTATCGTCTGACCTAACGGCAGAAGATAAACACGCCACGATAAGACCACGAGACATATTGCTGACACTCGCCTACTTCGTTAGAGCGACAAGTCAAATAATCTGATGGTGTGTGTACCGAAGGTCTTACAGTATGCGCACCACAATGATTTATGACAGCTTACTACTGAGAGGATTGCTACTACGACTGTTAATAAAATCTTACTTATTTATTAAAGAAATACTAATAAATGAAAACATTGTGCACTTCGCTCCATCTACGTATTTGCCGGTGCAGGCTTGGAAATACAAACTACTAGATCCACTGCATTGGTGCTGTATGGTTTCAAAATTCGGCTTCTTGCCAGTTACCACTTTAAACAAGCAGCACCGTCGGAACTGTTCAAAACCATTTACTGCACATGTGGGACACGGTGTCATGTGAATTGTTTGCATCCCACGCAAAGGCAAATCCTGCAGCGATGTTGCAACCGATAACCATATTATTGACGTTGATGACTGTGATACAGATAATGACATTTTAGAAGAACGAAGAAAAGATCCCCGCTACAATAGGAATACAGAAGAAATGGAAGAATTAGCGTTAATGTTATTTGGACCCTAATCCTCCAAGACTGTGAAGAAGCACTACCGTAAAGTTAAGAAAAACATATTTTACACAGCTAAACATTAATCTTTTCTTCTAAGTCAATATACTTTGTTTTACTGTAATACTTTAGCACAATTTTGTATTATCATATGTAGCTCAATTTATTGTCCGTTGAATTCAGTTTATGTATTCCTCATGAAACACTAGTAAACTTAACTTATTTCTTTTCACTGACACCAATGTAAAGCGCTTCATTGTCCTTTACATAATATTATTCTGCTAATTTAATAGTTTTCAAAACCATTATTTTGATATCGTATAGGTTAGAGATTATACACCAATAAGAAAAATAAAAAACTGGATATCGGAAAAATTCATTGAATGGAAAGTAGAGAGTTGATGTTGGATATTAAACATGTTATTAACATATAATAGAATAATGATGATAATTACTGATAAGGTAGGTTTTTGTCACTTTTTGACTTTATAAAAATACAATTCGACGCTCTACAACCTTTCCCTTATAAAATTTTGTATCAAATTGGCAAATTCTGACTGCTGCACGTTTTATAGTGCATTAATGTGTGTTTTTCGAAAAATGTGAAAAATTACCGTTTCCTGTCGTTGCTTCTCTACAGGAAAATTAGATGAAATAGCAAAGTTTTGTTATTCGCTGCGGAGTTTAATGCCTTTCATTTATGGTAATGTTGGCTCCTCCTATTAAATGCTTCGTTTGGTAGGAATTTGAAAAAAAAAGGCAAAATTCCGAAATTTGGGCGTTTTTCTTTTCATCACGTCTGAAGCAAGACATAGAAACCGGAGAACCTCAGAATATTCATGTCGGGGGAGTACATGAGTGAATAAAACAGTTTCCAGAATTCCACAAACTTTTGGAAGGCTCAACTCTAATTCCCTTGGCCTAATAGAGGAAAAGACATATCTGCCCCTTTATTAGTTTTTATGTGTGGTCTTTGACATAAAACTTACAAAATTGTGGCGATAACTTGCAAACACGCTTCACATCGTTTTTAACCTGAACTATGGAAGACGATCAAACTGAAATATCTCTAATTGCGTTAACCCGGTGTATCCGATGAGAGGCTAATTGTGCATTTTTTTACGCTGGAAGTAATGGACACACACATTATTCTGTTTTGCATTATTCCCGCGTGACTGAGAGCAGCATTAATTCCAGCGCGGTGCGAGGCACGCATTAGCCAGCCGCAGGTCGCAGGCAGCCGCGGCGGCGGCGGTGGGAATGCTCTGTGTGTAATCACCGACCAGTTACGGTCAATAGCGAAACATTTTGCAGCCGTCACACACTCTGTGGTCAGGGAAATTCCCGGGCCAGGAATAGCGCGGTGCCGTGCGCGCTCTGCTGATTTCACGCTGAAAGCAGAAAGGAATGCATCTGGCATTCGTTGGAACTTCCGTCAGTTTCAAAGACCGGATTTCAGCTCGCCTAATAGCATTATGCAAATAGCTTACCTGGCTGAAGCAAACGATTATCGGTGGAAGTGAATAAACGTCGCCACCAGTCGAACATAGCCGTGTTTCATTGTAATATCGGGTGATCAAAAAGTCAGTATAAATTTGAAAACTGATTAAATCACCGAATAATGTAGATAGAGAGGTACAAATTGACATACATGCTTGGAATGACATGGGGTTTTATTAGAACAAAAAAAAAAAAATACAAAAGTTCAAAAAATGTCCGACAGATGGCGCTTCATCTGATCAGAATAGCAATAATCAGCATTACAAAGTAAGACAAAGCAAAGATGATGTTCTTTACAGGAAATGCTCAATATGTCCACTATCATTCCTCAACAATAGCTGTAGTCGAGGAATAATGTTGTGAACAGCACTGTAAAGCATGTCCGGAGTTATGGAGAGGCATTGGCGTCGGATGTTGTCTTTCAGCATCCCTAGAGATGTTGGTCGATCACGATACACTGGCGACTTCAGGTAATCCCAAAGCCAATAATCGCACGGATTGAGGTCTGGGGACCTGGGAGGCCAAGCATGACGAAAGTGGCGGCTGAGCACACGATCATCACCAAAGGACGCGCGCAAGAGACCTTTCGCGCATCTAGCAATATGGGGTGGAGCGCCATCCTGCATAAACATCGTACGTTCCAGTAGGTGTTTATCAGCAAGGCTGGGGATGATGCGATTCTGTAACATATGGGCGTACCTCTCACGATTGTCATGCGCAGTCACTGACGTTTTGCTGTCCAGCGCCACCTATCGGACATTTTGTGAACTTTTTTTTTGGTTGTAATAAAACACCATGTCATTCCAAGCATGTGTGTCAATTTTTAGCTCTCTATCTACATTATTCCGCGATTTATTCCGTTTTCAAATTTATACTGACTTTTTGATCACCCGGTAGTTTGCAAAGCGACCTTTCTTGCGTCCATCGTAATATTTAATTTGATTTACGTGTTAAATTCTGGAAAGACGAGATCACAGCGAACGAGAGAGCAGAAATTTTGCAGGGACACTAAGGTATTGACTAACACAGTGATCCACCATACCTGTAGCACATAACTTGGCTTAATGCGTACGTACACACTAAGACAAAGAAAAGGAAGACGAACCACGAAGGAATTATCCGAATGGGACGGAGATCGGTACATGTGATGTACACTCGACAGCAAAAAAGTGGGTCACGCCTGAATTCCAATGTGTAGGCTGCACCTGAATGTATGCAACCAACATAGCATATCTGAGTTGCACATCATCGCAACCCTCCATAGTACATTCGTTGTCTGATACACCATGGGTACCGCTACATCGGTCTTTATGACAGTCTGTCCAGATGTAAAGTAACACCACGATAGTACAGAAGAGATCAGACAGTCCTTAACGTTTGTAAACTAAACTTAATTACATTAAGTGACATTTCAAACATTATGGGACAACTAATTTGGTAACATAAATCGTTCAGTAATCCTTAGGCACAATTAAATATTTGAGACAGTATATGGATTTATAAAGTTGTATGGCAATTGGGAACAAGTTCTTTGCTGTCTAAAAGGTTTACCCGACACATGCTGAACGTCGTTCAACGTTCAATGGGGAATGGTTTCGCATCAACTTTATGTGATACTAAGCACTTAAAAGAAAACGTGATTAACGGCGGCAACCACTCTACTGAAATCCCAGCATTAACAGCGAATCACAAGTAATATCATTGTTCACATTACTCATCAACAGTTACTTATACACAAAGTTGTACTTTAAATGACATGGCCAACGTCTTCGTTCTGGATACAGATGCAAACCCAGAACGTAAAGCCATTGTTAACCAAGCAAAGCTTTGTGTCTTATCGAGACTCGATCACTAGGCAGAAAGAGACGTCAAATATTGACGTTTGCACCAGTATCAGTTATCAATTCTTAATTTGAACATAAATGACGATAATGTTTGTACGAAACAAGGAACCCTGACATGACAATTACCTTCTTGGTAATTAACCTCGAAAGACGTTGTATATTGTTGCATTGTGAAGAAACAAAGGATGGACATATTTAAAATTGAAATGCCTTCATGTAATGCTGGTGACAAGGATGCGAACCCAGCACCTAATCGGATTGTTGAATAAGTACGTAAAATCAGAATGTAGATATCACAGTTTGTCACCAGTATTGAGGTTGGAACCTTAAATGACGACTGAAGATGTATTGCCTGACTGTGATTCGAACCCGGCTCCTACCGCCGTCGTTGTCTAACCAGGAACAGACGAGAAATGTCCAATGTTGGTCCACCATTAGCGAAACGTGCGCACGTTTAACTAGAAATAAGGCTACGAAAACGTCTATGCTGACTGAGAGTAGAACGCCGCACACATGGTTATGAAGACACGTTAATAATCAAATTCTTATTCACTAGTAGCTAGGAGTAGCATGTTTAGTTGCAACCTTAAGGCCTTTCTCATCCCTAGGAACGTGTTGCCTAATATCTGCGATATCATGGTGTTAATTTACAAGTGGATTGCCTGCCATACAGAGCAATGTTCCTTAGTAGTCGTGTATCATTGAGATGTAAATGAATTGCCTCAGCAGAAAGTAATTTCCGTCGTGCAGCACGTATTGTTTCAGAGACACTGAGTACGTGTTATAAGTGCACAAAACGTGTATTACATACTACGTATATACTGTTATTTGGAGAGGCTGCGCCCTAACCTGTTTACTTTTACATTCCGATTAGTTGTGGTTGAATACACGTTTTCTTAAGGCTACATCTAATGCAGAGCGTTTACAAGAAAGAATAGTTTCCTGCGTCATGCTATTGCTAGCTAGGTGAAATATTTTGTGGTAGCTATGTTTAAAATTAATGTATTTTTGAACGTATTGTTCGTCAAATATTTGAATGAATCGTCAACTGTAGGTGTGCCTGCACATAATAGCTGTAGCTGCGTTAGTTTATGCTACAGACTTGGGTAGGTTATGTGTAACTTATGATCCTTCAAGGAATGATCGTGGCCTTGCTGCCCGGGTCTGTGCTAGCGGCGGCTCGCGAGCTACGGGCCAGCCAGGCTGGCCGAGGCGAGACGGAAGTGAGCGAGCTGGCGGTGGCGTTGGTTGGCCAACAGCCCGGGACGAGCCAGCACGGCTGCGCCGCGTGCCAGTGCCTCTGCCGCTCCGTTTGACGTAAATACGTTTACCTCCTCTCCTGGCATCAGCATAAGAACGTCAAGCAGAAATATACATCAGGCTGCTGTAATGGCTCACTGGGTCTATTCGAGACAGAGTTGTCGCTCTCATTGAAGAAGGAGGATGTTTCATCAGAGAAGCTGGCAGACGGTATGGCGTACCACATACCACTGCAACGAGATGGTGGAGGATCTGACTTGAAAGAGGCACCACCAATAGGGCTCCCGGCTCAGGCAGGAAGAGAGTGAGCTCACAGCAGAAAAACAGGGACCTAGTGTCTAGGAGCAGAGAAAATCCCTTTCTGAACGCGAAGCAGTTGCGGCGGGAGACCAACTTCCCCGACTCCAGTGACACGATTCACCGAAGGCTGAGGGACGCTGGACTGCATGCACGACAATCCGACGTGAAGCAAGGACTCAGCTAAGACAACATTTTATACCGGCTAGCATTTGCGGAGCTCCATCTGAGGGGAACGTCATTTTCACTGATGAGAAGGTGTTTTCAACCAGTAACGACGGTCCACGGATCGTTTACAGGCCGCAAGGGACTCGCCATCGACGCGAATATGTAACCACGAAGAGAAGAAGTGGCCGGCCATCTGTTACCTGCTGGGGTTGGTTCAAATGGTTCAAATGGCTCTGAGCACTATGGGACTCAACTGCTGAGGTCATTAGTCCCCTAGAACTTAGAACTAGTTAAACCGAACTAACCTAAGGACATCACAAACATCCATGCCCGAGGCAGGATTCGAACCTGCGACCGTAGCGGTCTCGCGGTTCCAGACTGCAGCGCCTTTAACCGCACGGCCACTTCGGCCGGCTGCTGGGGTTGGATTCCTGCGAGAGGGGCGGGAATTCTTCACAGGATAGAAAGAACTCTGGACAGCGTGCAGTATGCCCACATATTGGAAAATGTGATGCTTCCGTCAGTGCGAATGCTGTACGCAGAAGGGGACGTCACATTACATTGTTCAGCAACGGCTCTCCTCGATTGGCGTCAACGTCATGAACTGGCCGCCACGGGCGGCTGATATGAACCCCATGGAAAACATATGGGCTGAGGTCGCCAGAACATTAACAGAGAACTGGCCACGTAACCAACCAACTACTGCGGACGCTCTTTGGGACTGCGTCCTGGAAGCCTGGGAGGAAGTTGCGTCTTCAGGCTGTTACGTCCGACGGCTTATACATTCTATGCCGAGTGATAGAAGTACAAAATAATGAAGGATTCTAGATAAAGTATTAGAGTCCTTAAAATGTTTTGTTATGTCTTCTTTTTCTTCATTTTTCCTCATTGGGAGATCGCGAGGCAACAGAAAAGATACAATATGGGTTAGTTTTCCTTTGAGTTGCCTTTTTAATTCAAGTTGGTTTCTTTTGAATATTCAGTTTGTTAAATACTCTAATTCATTTATACCCTGTCTAGATACTTATAAACTAATCAGCGTAGATGGACTCTGTCACAGTAGTTTTTATTATTTCAAATACATCTCTCTCTTCCCCTCCATCCATGAATACACCCTCCGTCCTCCACACAATACGCAAACGATTTCATATTACGTTTACTCGTTGTTAATATCTCCTCTATTCTCTGTCACACTCTCTCCCTCTCTGACACTATCGCCACAAGTGCCCTCCTATTCCTTTCCCCCAAAACTTTATAAACAAATCTAGCGGTTTCCATTGACGCTACATATTCTCTTTTTTTTTTTTTTTTGCTGCTGTCTTTATTCTCTATCATTCCTCTCAACACCTATGAAACCGTATTCTTTGATCTCCCCTTCCTTATAACCCGTTCTTCGTTCTGAGAACAGTCCTTCCGTATCTCTCGGTCCTAAGATAAAACGAACTGTGGCACACATCTAAGTAAGCAATACTTTGCAAGCATTTCAAGCTTACATTTTGCACTTCTGCACTTCTGTCCGTTCCCAGAGCCCGCCCTCCTTCCTGTTACCCGTCCCTTGACATCTGCATCTACATCTAAATGAATATTCTACAATTCATAATTGTTTGCTTGGCAGGGGGTTCTGTGGTCTGGTGGATTAATCTTGTATTGATGTGGAAAACGTGTAGGTTCACATCTCACGTCAGGCGTAGATTTTTAACACACACCAGTAACTCTCCTTCACCCCTAGAACGCCAAGTGCGGAACGCCAGTAAGCTCCGTAGTTCAATATCCGCAGTAAAGATAACATCCCTTCGCTGCCGACTAGGGCAAAGCGGCATTCGTTTGAGGTGACAGATGGAGAAACCCCGTAAGGCAGAGACTCTGTCAGCAGCAAGCCGTCGTAAACTAGAAAACGTATTTCATTTAATGAACCACTGGCCATGTAAGTTCACAAGGCTCTTACTTTATTTGAAACTGAGACGTTGAAAATTGTGGTGCTGGACTGGGATCGAATTCGATTTCACTGTGTTCCCCAAGATTGCAAACTCTCCTAGGCCTCCTCGAAAGGCACCTATCTGGATTCGAATCCTGATCAGCACAAAATGTTCATTATTTCATGTAAAGCCCTAGCCTCCGAACTACTAGTGAAAAATAGTTGCATTTTCTCTTCGTGCGTTGTCAGCTGTAACGTGTTCGTTTCAACTCACAGCCACATGATGAGCATTTTATCACAACATTACAAGATCAAACGTTTTCTTACATATTTTCAAGTTGAAACATTCCTCTCCATCCTACTGGCGAAAACGGATTTGGGTTTGACGTTGTGTTAGTTGTGATCACCAACGACGATATGTTGTGGATCAACTTCTAGCCAGCAGAGTATTTGCCATCACATCATTGAAAGTACAAACATGCCACTCCTAGCTATTATTGGAAAAGAATTTTATAGTAAAAGTGCCTTCATGACCACGTGTGCGGGGTTTGAATTCCATTCAGCACAGAACTTTTCGTCGCCTGATGTCCAGCTAAACATGCGCAAATCTCGCTACTGGTGAACCAACAATAGTTATTTATCGTCTCTTGCTGGCTAAAAAACAGCGGCGCTAGATGCTGGGTTCGAATCCCAGTCAGGCAAAACCAATTCTATCGTCATTTAGGGTTCCAACATCTCGCTATTGGTGAAAAAATTTGATATTTAACTTCTGATTTTACGTACTTCATTAACAATCCTATTAGGTGCTGGGTTCGCATCCCTGTCACAAGCTTTACATAATGGCATTTCAATTTTAAACATGATCATACCTTGTTCCTTGTGAATGACACCATATAAAACGTCGTTGGGGGTAGTTCCCAGGAAGGTAACTGTTATTACAGGATTCCCAGTTCAGTTCAAACATTTTCGTCATTTATTTTCAGGATCTGAATTGATAACTGATACTGGTGGAAACGTCTATACTCCACGTCTCTTTATGCCTAGCGATCCTGTCTCAGTAAGGCACAAACAAAGCTTAGCTTAGTTAGCAATGGCTATAGCTGCTGGGTTTGAATCCAGGTCCAGAACGACGACGTTGGTCATGTAATTTAAAGTTCAAATTTGTGTACACGTAGCTGTTGATGTGTTACGAGAACAATGATATTACTGGTGGTTCGCTGTTAATGTTGAGATTTCCGTAGTGTGCTTGTTGCCGTTAATCGCGTTTTTTTACTGGTTCGTCCAATATCCAGTTTCCAGAGCCACTCGCCGTTGAGCGACGTTCAGCATGTGGATGGAAAACATTTTCGATAGCGAAAAACTTTTTTCCAATTGCTGTACAGCTTCGTAACTCCATATATTGTCTCAAGTATTTCATTTTGACTAAGGATTACTGTACGAATGTGTAAAATAATCCGTTTTCTCAGAACTTTTGGAATGTCACTTGTTGTAATTGAGGTTAGTTTATGAGTGTTATGGGGTGTCTCATCGCTAAGAACGTGTTTTCTAATATGTTTTGTGTGACGATATTAGTTGACGCATAGACTGACTGCCATAAAGACATTTGGTCTCTAGTAGTCTCTTGCGGTACCCATCGTGTGTAGTAAAACGACTGTACCCCACGGGGCTTTGGTGTTTAGAGGACCTGCAACACAGCTAAGTTATGTTGGTTGTACTCGGCAGTGACCCACTTGTTTTGCTGTCAAGTGTACGTGTACAGCTAAACAAGGTGCTTATAACTGCAAAAAATATTGGATGATTGATTAAACAGTAGGAGCTTCACAAGTTGAACAAGTCAATAACGCGTTGGTCCAGTATGTGAGGCGCGTGCCCCCGGACTCCAGCAGCGTGCTGATGTAGTCAACGCCGTAGAGCTGCTACTGCCACAGCTCTCGCGGCAGAGTAGAGACACGACGCTATATAACGTCAGTCCCCGTGGATTAACGGGAGAAAAAACCTGAAAAACTTCCGAAAAGGCGCTCCTCGCGTAGTCGTTGTATCTCAATTACAAGTCCGCAGCGTTTGCACTTATGCGAACTCCTATAATTGATGCTTTTTATTATTAATATATTATTGTTAATTGCCCGGATATGCAGTAGTTATTAATTCTTCTCTCGTTCGCATAGCACACACCACTGATTGCGAGGAAATAATTTAGTTAATAGTTTTTTCTTTGTTTCGTTGCTATGGAATTGTGCTGGTATGCAGCGAGATCCAGAGGTACTCTTTGATTCAGTCTTTGTAAGATTGCGTCGTAATACGAAAATATTTTATAGTTCACTTCTCAACTAATGATGTGAATATTTGCACTTCAATGAAATAGTCTTTCATGAGCGGTCGTTGATTTAGTCATTTATCAAACTATTTAATGACGTAGTCCACACCGGGTATTTAACTGGTAACGAACAGTTTATTGTTATTTTGTCGCTAAATACTTATAACTCCCGCACCACACGAACACGGAATAGTTTAGTTAAGTCAGTCCGATTGAGATATAGTTTCTTGGCAATTACCACAACTCAACACTTTAGCGTGATTGTTTTATCTTCATGATGTCGTGTACTTGGGTCCTACTCAAGACTAATTGCGTGTATTCTTTCACAGAATGTTCACTTCTCCTTAAGGTCCAACTAATTTAAAGTCCGTTATTAGATTTCAATTAACCCGTAGTGCACGGTTAAATGAGTATCTGTTCCTGTCTTAGTTCATAAAATGAGTTTCTTAAGCTGTGAATCCCGTCACGCAACAAACACTTCTAAACTCGAAAACAATGTCATCACGATTCGCAACCTCAATAATTCAGATCAGAACTGCTCTCGTACGTCTGCACTGGATGAGTTCTAGCAAGCGACTTCTTCTGTGGAAGAGCATTGTAGGCGCATTGAATTTCTTCGTTGCTCTTACAACTCTCTTCCACATAAAAGTTATCTCTGATGACATTACTTTGAACTTAACTTTTGAGATATTAATTTCACATTTGTCACATGGATATTTGTCCATTGCTGAAATACGATGTTTCTTCTTTCTCTTTCGCTAACAAATATGCTCAGTGGTGTACAATGTAGTTGTTGACAAAACTCTTTCGTGTTAGCTCATGGGAAAAGATGTCGCAACTGCCAAGATAACTTTCCCTACTTCATGTTCTTTCTACGTAAATTGACTTTAAGGTGGTCGTTGGGGCGTTACATTCATTCTGGTCCTCGTCCAAGCATTCATACGGCGTGATTCTGATTAACAGAGTGTTGTATGTCCTCCTGAGTGATGTGCCAAATTCTGTCAATTAGTGCGTCAAATGGTCGATATCCCTAGCTGATAGAAGGGCACTGCCCATAATGCTCCAAATAAGGAGAGATCTGGTGACCTTGCTGGCGAAGGTAGCATTTCGCAAGGACGAAGACGAGCAGCAGAAATTCTCACATGTGCAGACATCTTGTAAGCCCAGGATGGCTTGCCATGAAGGCCACAAAACGAGACGTGGAATATCGTCGACGTGTCGCTGGCTGTAAGAATGGCGCGGATGACAAGCACAGGGATGCTGCAGTGTAAGGAAGTGGCGCTCCAGCCCGTCACCGCTGGCTGTCGGGCCTTAAGACGGACGCTGTACTAGTCGTCTCCACATACGTCTTCACTGGTGTTCGGGGGTCAGTTCGAAACGGGACTCATCACTGAAGAGAATTATACTCCAGTCTCTGAGATTACAGCCCTAAGAAGTGTCTGGAGAGGCGTCAGACGGCAGTGGCGTACCAACCAGGAGTGGCTGTCAGTGGTGGCATTTCTTTTCATAGTAGGGTCCCTTTGACTGTAGCGTGCGGCATACCTACAGCATACCTGTCCTTCATTACAAGCCATCCTGGGATTACGTACTCTACAGGACTACCTAGTGCTTGTCTTCGAGCTTGCCAAACACTATCTTGGCCAGCAGGGTCGTCGTATCGCTCACCAATTAAGAACGTTTGAAGAATTACAGGTAGGGCCCTCCAACGAGCTCGGGATTTTGACCATCTAACTCGCCAATTTGACAGAATTTGACATGATGTCTCTGAGGAGAACATCCAACAACTCCGAAGTTAAAATCTTCTGCGTTATTAGGCCGCGTCATATTTCTTCTAAAGTGATCGACGTTTCGACCCCTCTGCTGGGATCTTCCTCAGGGTCTTCTGGTGTCTACTACTGCTAGAACACTGTCTGAGACGAGTGTCGCGGCCTCTTATAAAGGGGGACTTTCCACGCGTTCTTGTTGGAGAAGTGATAGTATTGGTTAAAATTCATATGGCTACCATTGGTGGGCCATAGTCATTGATCCCAGCAGAGGGGTCGAAACGTCGATCATTTTAGAAGAAATATGACGCGGTCTAATAACCCAGAAGATTTTAACTTGAGTGACAGCGGCCACGAAAGCCTGCAGACTTACATATCCAACAACTCTGTCAATCAGTGCCAAGCCGAATAACTGCTAGCATAAGGGCCAGAGGTGGACCATCGCGTTACTGACTTGCTCAGTTTGTGAAGTTCTACAATAAATCAGACAATTTTGCTGAAATTGTGATCATTTGTTTGTCTCTTTATGTACATTACAGCTAGCACGCCGGTCGCGGTGGTCTAGCGGTACTAGGCGCTCAGTCCGGAACCGCGCGACTGCTACGGTCGCAGGTTCGAATCCTGCCTCGGGCGTGGATGTGTGTGATGTCCTTAGGTTAGTTAGGTTTAAGTAGTTCTAAGTTCTAGGGGACTGATGACCACAGATTTTAAGTCCCATAGTGCTCAGAGCCATTTTTTTGAACTATCACGTCTATCGATTTCCGTCGTATTCCGATTCTTCCTTCGTGGTGCGTCATTTTTGTTGCCTTACAGTGTTCTTAGTCACATCTGCAATTTTGATCACAGTTAAAAAAAAATGTTTTTATTGAAAACTGATATAAATTGGAAGTTAAATATTTTTGTCTAACCTAGCAAAACAAAGCCTGACTATACACATTACGAACATAAAATTACGCCTTTTTATAAACCTAAACTGAACTGTAAGACGAACAAAACTGTGTTACATACAACAAACAAGGATAATGAACCATGGGTGGGCATTCTCCTGACGACAACGTCCTCCTGAGTAGTCCCCGCCAGCAGATCCGAATGGGGGACTATTTTACCTCTTGAGTATTTTACCCAAGAGGATGTCATCATCATTTAACCATACAGTAAAGCCGCATGCCCTCGGGAAAAATTACGGCTGTTTGTGGTGGTCAAATATTGTCGAGTGTGCCTGCCTTCACGTTTACACACAGCCGAACATCCGGGCACTGTCAGAAGTCCGCATGCCCCACGAAGACAGATACTTTAAGGTTCGACCTGCAGGTCAAGCGGAGACTTGGAATGAGGCCGCTTTCAAACTGTGTGTCGTTCGCAGCGATCACTCACCACGTTGGCACCTCCTACATGCCGTACCTGGCCTCGTAGCAACACTAAACACAAGCAACACTGGCGCTCTAGTGGCCACTCTACATGTCACACAGAATTTTAAATCTACTAATTTACACATCCGCTAATTGGGGGCACTTTTACGAAGTACACTCATATCCGACCATGTCCTGCGGGTGCTTCACTTTTTTGGTCGGTGTAGCTACTTTTTCTTAGAATTTTAATCAATAGTAGATGTGATGCCTGGGCAGGCGTATAAATATTACACTGCTCTGTTCATTTGCTTGACCTGTTGTTTGCTGTCGTTCTGAAGCGCCGTTGTACTATTCGTCGACAGCATTACCAAGCTTACCCCAGAGACACGAGTATCAGTGCAATGACTTTTACAACTGTGTGGCTGTGTCACACGTGCCCTCCCAGTTTGCTGCCTCCGCTCTTCAAGTAACTCCGTAAACACACAACGCTGATAAAGGGCTCTTCAGATTAGTTCACGAATAATGCTGGATTTATTTTATCCTGTGTTCATAAAAATGTCGCTACGTCGATCCTAAGTTCGTTCAGATTCAGATTACATGCACACTCACACCATTCACATTTTCACTGTAGTGAGACACGGTTCTTGAAGATTCCGTCCGGACACCATGAGTAGAAATACACTCCTGGAAATTGAAATAAGAACACCGTGAATTCATTGTCCCAGGAAGGGGAAACTTTATGGGCACATTCCTGGGGTCAGATACATCACATGATCACACTGACAGAACCACAGGCACATAGACACAGGCAACAGAGCATGCACAATGCCGGCACTAGTACAGTGTATATCCACCTTTCGCAGCAATGCAGGCTGCTATTCTCCCATGGAGACGATCGTAGAGATGCTGGATGTAGTCCCGTGGAACGGCTTGCCATGCCATTTCCACCTGGCGCCTCAGTTGGACCAGCGTTCGTGCTGGACGTGCAGACCGCGTGAGACGACGCTTCATTCAGTCCCAAACATGCTCAATGGGGGACAGATCCGGAGATCTTGCTGGCCAGGGTAGTTGACTTACACCTTCTAGAGCACGTTGGGTGGCACGGGATACATGCGGACGTGCATTGTCCTGTTGGAACAGCAAGTTCCCTTGCCGGTCTAGGAATGGTAGAACGATGGGTTCGATGACGGTTTGGATGTACCGTGCACTATTCAGTGTCCCCTCGACGATCACCAGTGGTGTACGGCCAGTGTAGGAGATCGCTCCCCACACCATGATGCCGGGTGTTGGCCCTGTGTGCCTCGGTCGTATGCAGTCCTGATTGTGGCGCTCACCTGCACGGCGCCAAACACGCATACGACCATCATTGGCACCAAGGCAGAAGCGACTCTCATCGCTGAAGACGACACGTCTCCATTCGTCCCTCCATTCACGCCTGTCGCGACACCACTGGAGGCGGGCTGCACGATGTTGCGGCGTGAGCGGAAGACGGCCTAACGGTGTGCGGGACCGTAGCCCAGCTTCATGGAGACGGTTGCGAATGGTCCTCGCCGATACCCCAGGAGCAACAGTGTCCCTAATTTGCTGGGAAGTGGCGGTGCGGTCCCCTACGGCACTGCGTAGGATCCTACGGTCTTGGCGTGCATCCGTGCGTCGCTGCGGTCCGGTCCCAGGTCGACGGGCACGTGCACCTTCCGCCGACCACTGGCGACAACATCGATGTACTGTGGAGACCTCACGCCCCACGTGTTGAGCAATTCGGCGGTACGTCCACCCGGCCTCCCGCATGCCCACTATACGCCCTCGCTCAAAGTCCGTCAACTGCACATACGGTTCACGTCCACGCTGTCGCGGCATGCTACCAGTGTTAAAGACTGCGATGGAGCTCCGTATGCCACGGCAAACTGGCTGACAGTGACGGCGGCGGTGCACAAATGCTGCGCAGCTAGCGCCATTCGACGGCCAACACCGCGGTTCCTGGTGTGTCCGCTGTGCCGTGCGTGTGATCATTGCTTGTACAGCCCTCTCGCAGTGTCCGGAGCAAGTATGGTGGGTCTGACACACCGGTGTCAATGTGTTCTTTTTTCCATTTCCAGGAGTGTACATTATAAGAACATAAAACCGACGCACCTCGGACGAAGTATCCGAATAGGACGGAAAGAGATGTGATGGGACAGACATAAAAATAATTACAGTTTCAGAAAAATTAGGTAATTTATGAGCATTCAAGAGAGAGAGCTTCACAAACTGAGCGAGTCAAATAGCGTTGATCCTCCTCTGGCCCTTATGCAAGCAATAATTCGGTTTGCCATTGATTGATAGAATTAATATATCGAGCGAAATTCTGTGGCGCGTTTGATAGTCAAAATCGCTTGATTGTTGGAGGGCCCTGCCCGCAGTGCTCCAAACATTCCCACTCAACTGGGAGAGATTCGGCCACCTTGCTGGTCAAGGTAGGGTTTGGCAGGCACATATACAAGCAGTGCGCTCTCTGGGACGGATGTCTCCAGACGCTTCTTCCCCATGGAATCTGATTGAGTGGAGTAGAGTTGTCTTCAGTGATGAGTTCCGCTTCGAACTGAGCCCCGATGACCACCGAAGACGTGTCTGGAGACACCAGCGATAGCGGTGGGATACCAAGCTGACTGTCGGCCGCCATACGGCGCGACAACCAGGAGTGCCATTTCTTTCCGTAGCAGGACCCCTGTAGTTACACCCCCTGTACCCTTACAGCACAGCGGTACTTCGTCGATATTGTACGCCCCGTTTTGTTGCTCTTCGTGGCAAGCCATCCCGGGCTTACATTTCAGCAAGCTAATGCCCGCCGGCGCACTGTGAGAGTTTCTACCGCTTGTCTTCCTCCTTGGCCAACACGAACTTGGCCAGCAAGGTCGCCAGATCTCTCCCAATTGAGAAAGTTTGAAGGATTATGGGCAGTGTCCTCCAGCCAGCTCGGGATTTCGACTATTTAAGGCGTCAACTGCACATACTTTGATACGATATGCCTTAGGATGACACCCAGCAACCTCTCACTGACCAGTTTCCGTTCCACTGGGATAACTTCTTCGTAGTGTATCATTTTCTTTGTCTCAGGGACTATACTGTTCCATACTGCGCATTACAAATAATAGAATATACACTGAAGCGCCAAATAAACTGGTATAGGTATGCGTATCCAAATACAGAGATATGTAAACAGGCACAAAAAGGAGCTGCGGTCGACAACGCCTCTATAAGACAAGTGTCTGGCGCAGTCGTTAGATCGGTTACTGCAGTTACAATGGAATGTCATCAAGATTTAAGTGAGTTTGAATGTGATGTTATAGTCGGCGCACGAGCCATTGGACACAGCATTTCTGAAGCAGCGAGAAATTTGGGATTTTCCCATACGACCATTTCACTAGTGAATATCATAAATCCTGTAGAGCATCAAACCACCGACATCGCTGCAGCCGGAAAAAGATCCTGCTAGAACGGGACCAACGACGACTGAAGAGAATCGTTCAGCGTGACAGAAGTGGAACGTTTTTGCAAATTGCTGGAGATTTCAATGCTGGGTCATCAACAAGCGTCAGCGTGTGAACCATTGAACGAAACATGGTGCTGAGCAGAAGGTCCACTCGTATATCGTCGATGACTGCACGACACAACGCTTTACGCCTCACCTGGGCCGGTCAAAACTGACATTGCACTATTGGTGACTGGAAATGTGTTGCCCGGTGGAACAAGCCTCGTTCCAAATTGTTTCGAGCAGATGGACGTGTATGGGTATGGAGACACCTCATGAATCCATGGACGCTGCATGTCCGCAGGGGACTGTTCAAGCTGGTGGAGGCTCTGTAATGGTGTGGGGCGTGCGCAGCTGGAGTGATATGGGAGCCCTGGTACGTCTAGATAGGACTTTGACAGGTGACACGTATGTAGGCATCCCGTCTGATCACCTGCATCCATTCATGTCCATTGTACATTCCGACGGACTTGGGCAGTTCCAGCAGGACAATGCGACACCCCTTACGTCCATAATTGCTACAGAACGGCGGCAGGTACGCTCTTCTTAGCTTAAACACTTCCGCTGGCCACCAAACTCCGCAGATATGAACATTATGATCATATCTCGGATGCCTTGCAACGTGCTGTTCAGAAGAGATCTCCATCCCGTCGTACTCTTACGGATTTATGGACAGCCCTCCATGATTCACGGTTTCAGTTCCCTCCAGGACTACTTCAGATATTAGTCGAGTCCATGCCACGTCATGTTGCGGCACTTGTGCATGCTCACGTGGGCCCTGTACCATATTAGGCAGGTGTACCAGTTTCTTTGGCTCTTCAGTGTGCAGTTCGCGCAGTTTTTCGCGCCATTGTTGGCCGCCCCCCGACTCCTACTCATTATCTGTGTGAGCCGATCACGGAGATGTATATTTATTGCAGGCACCGGAAATCATCGTATTGCGTAGCTGACGGGCCATCCCCCCGCCACCCGTACAAGGTAATTTCAAGTGAATATTTGATGTAATTTCACGTTCATTTTTTTGACCTCTGTGGCGGAGTTTCATTTTACTTGATTACACAGCGTTGCTTCTTTTTCTCCTAAATATTCACTACTGTAGAGCATCTCGTGACGAGCTGTGATGTTAAGTAGCGACAATGGGCTCGCTGTTGGTTCCGCACAGTTGTGTGGCACAGTTTACAGAGTTCCTGTAAGACAGCTGGGCCTCCAACGCAGTGTGGACTGCTGTGGCGCGCCGCGTCGTGACGGCAGATTTCTAGCTCCCCCCCCCCCCCCCCCCCCCCCAATGTTTACTGCCGTCCGTCACCGCAGACCGCGGCGCCGTAGCTCAGCCGCTGCTGCATATTTCATGGCGTGCTGGGGGGCGATCCCGTGGCCGCCTCAGACGCGCCTGCGGTCGCCGCAACCCGCACTGCTCCTGCCTGATCGATAACACTTGCTGGGTCGCAACGCCGTTACTTCCCATATCGCAGTAGGGTGACCCAGACAAAGTGTGTTCGTGAACCACCGCGCCGCGCCCTCTGACGGCTCGCCCGCTCCTCTTACTATGGATGCCAGGGACTACATCACACGCCACTACAGAAATCATTCACTAAATTACAGCCTCCTGAGCATCGGATTTCATCACTTAGTAGCGGGTATGGGCCTTCTGCACAGCTCAATAAAACTGTGAGCACAGGCACTGGAACAATAATCAGAGATCAAATCGAGAGCCCAGTTTCGTCTGTACAGAGATGTACAGCATTCAACCGATAAAATTTCACCTCGTTCAATAGTTGCCTGCAGTTAAATAACTTAATAAATTAGCTTAAAGCTGCAGTATCTTTTCAAATAAAACAGGCAACTGACGCTGACTACAGTCACATACTAAATCCTCACCGATTGCGCTAAAGTCATGATATAATTGTTGTTGTTGGTTTGACCGAGGGGACCAAACAGTGAGGTCATCGGTTCCATCGGATCAAGGAAAGATGGGGAAGGAAGTAGGCTGTGCCTTTTCAAAGGAACTTGTAAATGGTCCGCCTAGTCGTTGATATCTCTACTTGCTGTAATCGCACTATTTCACTCCCATTTACGGAGCTTGTTAGCACTTGATGTTAGGTTGGCGCCATTACAATGCATTGTAGTAATCGCTGCTGCTTGCTGGATCGCTGCTGTGTCTCGATGCTGATGCTGGCTCTAAATCTGGTTGTCTAGGGTTAAAAACATGAGGTCCCGTGTTTTTCATGTGCTTTTGATGATAAAGAACAAACGAAACCAACACATATGTAAACATCAAATATTTATTACTTTGGTGGCCATCTTAATTCCACTGTCCACCAAAGACCATAACACAACACAAAGTAGTACTTCCTTTACATGTTCTTTGCATTGTTTTTCCATCCCAAACAATAACACAGAAACACACTTCACCAAAGTGACATTCCGACTGCCCCGACTGCCTCCGACTGCCTGTATTTATAACATTGTCAAAGAACTACTAAAAAGAGATATAGTTTATAAGTCACATGTACATCTGTTATCATAATTTGTGCAGAAAAGTTATTAATTTGCATCAAGTGACATAATTTAACATGTTATTAAAATGACAGACAGATTTGTTGACTTGACAGAATAATTCTTTGTTACAAAAAGGCCGTTTTTTAGAAGTTTGTCAGTTGACTTCTCTAATTTGCATAAATAAGTAAGTAACATGAATTATTAAGAATTACATTGGTTTTCGTCTAAAATAGGATTGATTACGTGAATACTGAGTGAAAACGCTCCTAGTGAACAAATAGGTTTCACTGGGTGATTTTTATTTAAGGAGATCCAAAATACCTATGTTGGCCACTATTTTTCGTACTTCATATTAATTATTTAAGATGAACTTAGTGTTTTTACATGATGACATTTGCTGTATCAGTGATCAAGTGATATTAACTTTTGTGTGGGTCAGTTATTCAGTATAATTTAATGGGTTGACTGTTTATGGAGACATGTTATGCAATCATTGTTAACATACACAATAACTTTTCTATGATCATAAATACTCATTAAACTGGTTGCATTTGGAAGGGATCGCATACTTCATTAAAGTAAAGCCTTTAATATGTTCCGTTACAAACTATTCCGGCATTTGTCTGAAGCGATTTAGAGGAATCACGGGAAACCTAAATCAGGATGACCGGACGCGGGTTTGAACCTTCGTCCTCCAGAATGTCATGATGTAAATGGTCTGGTTGCCGTTTGTAATGTTAACCCTAGAATGTTGAAGGGGGAAAATGTTACATTTTTCTAAACCATCGTAAAATTCACTGCTCCGCACTTTATTCAAAGGAAGTGATATTTATATGTAATGCATTAGTTAGTTACATCTTCAGTGGTATTTCACACAGCAAATTTAGTACAAAATGTCCTGTTTTGTGCCAGACACTCACTCCGTCCGAAAAGGCGTTAAAAGGCCCGACCACCACGTCATGTTCAGCCGGTAGTCGTGGACATGGAAGGGCACGTGGTCAGGTCAGGACACCGCTGTCCCGTCCGGCGTCAGCCGCTACTTCTCAAGTAGCTCCTCAGTTGGCCTCACGAGGGCTGGGTGCATCCCACTTGCTAACGGCGCTAGGCAGACGCTCACGCTCTTCCATACAGCCCGACAGTGCTGATCTTCGGTGATTTGACGAAGATCGATGTTACCAGTGCGGCGAGGCCGTTGGCACTTTATACTCTCCTGCAATTGTAAATTTTACCATGTTTTAGTAACTACGTTTAATGACCAAATCTAGCAACGGCGATCACAAACACTCTGCCTACGGCCTGGCGAAAGAATGGCTGGCAGACACGGCATGCTGCATACAGTAACGTGTCCAGACAGGGCTGCTCTACGACAGAGGCAAACGTGTACAGTGCTGTTGTCGATTGTGCGATCAAAATCGTTACAAGCAATGACATAACCTTAAGTAAAGTACTGATATTAAAGAGTAAAACACCACTACACAATTAATCAAACAAATTAAAAAAATACGTAAATACTGAAAACTATACCGGTTACTTATTTTTTGATGGTCAGCACAAAGCGTTTCGAGAGTTTGCGGATTTGTTTACATGAATATCTTTGGTGATGTTGGCATGTGTGTTATTTTCTGCCTCTCTTGCGCCTTTATGAAGTTATACTGCAATCGGAAACTCGGACAAAATGAATCAATTAGTGCTTTTAAGGCTAATTTTAGGAATGGTATTCTTGTTTGACTACTTACTGGTATTGTGACTCCGCCATTATACAGAATATCACACTCACGCAAGTCATTTCTTACGCTGTTTGTTTGCAAAGGATGCCACAAAGATATTACGACACTACGGCGTCACAAAGACTTTGTACGTAAACAAGAAACTGATTTAGGTTACCTTCCATTAGGAAAGTGGGTGCAAAATGGTTTAGATGGCTCTGAGCACTATGGGGCTTAACTTCTGAGGTCATCAGTCCCCTAGAACTTAGAACTACTTAAACCTAACTAATCTAAGGACATCACACACATCCATGCCCGACGCAGGATTCGAGCCTGCGACCGTAGCGGTCGCGCTGTTCCAGACTGTAGCGCCTAGAACCGCTCGGCCACCAGCGGCCGGCAACGTGGCTGCACTCAGCGACTGTGATATGATTTATAAATCATGGAGCGCAGCGACCAGCCGTCCTTTTTTTTCAGGATTTATTTTGCAAATCCGGATTTCTAATCTTAATGCACGTCAGTTCCCTGTTGTTCGGGCGTCAGTCAAAAACTGTTTGCGGCGCTCTAGAATTTATAAAGAAACTGATTATTGAAAGCATCATTGTCTTTGACGAGTTCAGGAGGGACTCTTTGACGAGTAAGAGCGCTAGCCGATAGGCGGCCAGCGCATCCGCACGTGTCTGTGGGCTCTGGTCTTTGTCTTGGTCTGGATTTTCCTACTGGCGGTGGCTCTGCTATATACGAGCAATGTATGAATTTGTTTTAAAATTGCTTTCCGTTAATCATCCTTAAAGCGCAGGTAAAAACTGTGTGGTTACATAATGCATTTGGAGATCTTTAATATGCATGATACCTATGTAAATTTTAATGTGTTTCATTCAGTGAGAACTTTAATTTTTAAGGCACTTGGTACAGAATCGATTTTTCATTAATTCATCCGAATGACAGATGTGTTCAACTCATCACATACTCTTCTAGTTGTAGTTTCCAATCTATACTGAATTTTTTTGTTCCAGGTTTTCTTTTGTGGTGGTTCAGTATTTCCAGTCTTTGATACACAGATGATTCTATCAATATTTACGTTTCAGATGAAATAATTATCAGTTGGAAAGAAAATTGTTGTCTTTTTTCGTATTTCCGTGGCACTGATAAATTCTGTTACTTCCTGTATCACAAGCTTTATCTACCTAAGTACAGCACGCAACTGTGTACTTTTTCTGCCATCAGCAGGAATAATACTCAATGTGAGCCACTGTTACAATCAGTATACACATTTTTAAGAATTACCGTAAGTAGAATGCCTTTGCCGTTTTGCCTGCGTCTCTTGAAAGCCGGAAGGTAATTGACAGTGTGGAGATTCCGAGAGAGTTGGCTGCCTATCATATTACGTTCAAAGTTACTGCTAAGTGTCTTTATATTTTAGGTTCTAAGTAGAACACACTGAACCACTTATGGCTATCGCACATAAAATTCGCGAACATGGCGGATATTTTACACATTGTTAAAGTCAAATTATGAACTTGCGATGAATGAGTGTTATCATAGAATTTATTTGAATGTATTCATTTAAACCCTGTTCTCATAGTGTTGCGCAAAACTAAGTAGCAACTACCCTTAAATATTGCGATACGTCCGCCAGGGACCACTTTCGTAGACTCAAAAGCGCCAGTGGCCCACGGCAAAGAGGGGGCCGAAAGCCGTGTGGCGAGCGCCCGAGGCGCAGGCACTGGAGGCTTTGTGCAACCACACAGGGAGTAGCTGGACAGGTGCCCACGTCACGCTTGGGAACAGACATCTAACCAGTTGGCATCACAGCAGCTGACAAGAGTGCTCCACCTACCATCTTCGAAGGATACCATGGGTCTGATGATGGTCATGTGATATGACCGAAACCGGTCACCTATGTTCCTGTAACATACGTGGTGTGATTAACCCTCTAACGGTAAGTTGAAGTTTCCTGACATAATCGGTAAGGTGGGGTTGGAGCAGACCCCACCCTCCAAATATCGATTTTTCGGGGTAAAATAGAAAATGAATAATGGTAAAAAGTTTTATTATCAATTAAACACATATAATATTAGTTATAACAAGCTTTTTTATTTTTATGGTCAATAAGTAAGAATATAAAGTACTTTGAAAAAAACAGGAACTTGATTACAAAAAAATACCTTAATAGAAATACTCTCTATAAAATTATTGAAAACATAGTAAAAATCAATAGATTCAGTCATAAACTAGGAACTTGAGTGCTTTAGAAATTCTAAAGATTGGAACTAAATGAGAAACATCTCTTACTAATTGTAGAAAATGGTTATAGTGTCAGCAGTTTCGAAATATAAAGTTCTCAATCATAAATGTCATTGTACACATAATATAATAGGAACAAATAATAAATGTATAACGTTATCCTGGAAACGATCACATACAGCCCTGAAAATACATATTTGGCACAATTTATCACATCTCAGTTTCTTTACAGCTAGGGCATATAATAACTTTATGCTCCCCACATATAGAACGATTACACTTACTACAAAAAGCATTCCCCTTCCTAACTTTTGATCTGTCACAGAAGTCACATCTTCTTTTCTTTAGTGGCTGTGCTGGGGTAGGCTTGTCTAATTCGATTGGTTCTTTTTATAAAAGTTTTCCAATAGACGAATGGAGCTCACGAGGAAGATGTGTGTTATTCAACCTCTTTTCCATAAGAGGTTTTGTAAAAGAGAGCGCAAGATTTTTGAGAAATGATATTCTCGCGTCATTTGAAAAGCTGTCCATTTTGCTATTCCTTTGTAAATGATAAAACTATTTATAGCAGCAATGTCTAAAATAACATAAAAGTACCGCATGGGCCATCTTCTCGATTTTCTTTTTGTGGTCCTGTTGTGGCAAAGCATATCTAATACATCGACCGCTCCTTTAGTTACATTGTAGAACTCCACAATTTCAGGCTTATTTGAGTTTTCATTTATCTCTCCAATGAAGTACATAGACAATATCAGTAAAACTTTTTTATTTATCTTTGGGGTAAATGACACCAAAGTTTTGTCGTCCTGATACATAAATGTTGAACAGCCTACTGGCGCGGAAAGCAGCATTGATGGTGGTATTTGCGGTTTGTTCCTCTTCGGTGTACCTACAAATGTGAGTGACTTTTGCAGGAGGGCGTCAGTCACCTCCAGTGAGGAGAACCAATTGTCCTCTGTAATGTTTCTATTAGAACCCCTGATAGATTCTGTCCGCGCAAAACATACTGGGCAGGTAAAGGCAAATCTCCAGGTCTCCTCTTTATTCTGTTGTCCTTGCCAGTGTATGGAATGCCACGTAAAAAATAGAATGTCCTTGTGTCGCATAGTGACATTATTTTCAACCCATATTTGTCGGGTTTCGATGGCATATACGTTTTGATTGGACAGGCACCCCGAAAACTCAGTAGAGCCTCATCAACTGTGACATATTCAGATGGACTATACTTTTTTTCACTGCTAGATTCAAATATGTCCCACACTTCTCTGAAAGCCGCAAATTTGTCGTTGATTTTTCTCGCCTCTCTGGTGGCTTTATCATCGAAGCGGAGGTTTTCTAGAAGAAATGCAAACCTTTTCCTGCACATAGTGCAACGGAATACCGGAGGTCCATAGGTTGCTGAGAACATCTCACCTACACTGAGCATAGAATTTTTCAGGACACCACTCACGAAGAGATGGCCCATCAACCCTTTTATTTCAACGCTCTCTGTTGGTGAATGAAACCACTTTTGCCTAGATTTCTCGATTTCAAGATTTGTGTACAAAATAATTTATTCTACATTTTTCGAATCTATAAATAATAAAAATATTTCCAATTCACTAGTGACCCCCCTTGCTTCCCCACGTGGACCAGGGAGATGAGTAATAATATTTGACGCTAGTGTCCTAGAAAATTTGGGATGGATGGGTTTGTTGGTCCATATTGTTTCTAAGTCTTTACCTAGCTCAAAATTTCTGTCATCATCTACATCTGACTGAGAATTATCAAACTCGACTGCTCCTGCCGCACAATGAAACACATCATCCTCGTCATCGTTATTAGATAATATGTCATCCTCGGTTTCTAAACAGTTTTCTGAATCGATATTGTCGCCATTGACTCAACCTCCTGTCGGAGAAACTCGTTGTATATCTCCTCAGGAGTTCTAAGGAGATGATGCGCCATTTTAGTAAGATACTAGAAGAAAAAACAAAACTTAAATGTAATATAAACATCAATATGGGGTTGAACCCTCTCCAAAAAAGAAACTAATAAGTGTGACGTTAACAGTAAGGTGGCGTCGGATCCAACCCGGGCGCGGGTAGTGTAGGTTTCGGATAGAGAGGGTAGCTGCAGGTCACTGGCGTGACCTCCTCGGCGTTCTCGGGACGACTGGCTGGTAGGGTAGCTGGAACCACAGCGCTCTCAGAAAATGGAGTGGGGAGTTATAAACAAAGCAGACTCGCTGGGGTCGGATCCAACCCCAACCTTACCGTTAGAGGGTTAAGACTGAATTTTAAAAAGGAAAAGTCTTGTGAAGAGCCTGGCGGACAGTGAGAAGCGTTCTGGAAACTGATGGACCCCCGCAGCCACTGGGACGCAGAACAGACACAAAAGCGTCAAGAACGCAAGCGTGAAGGCACGTGAATTCTTCTGGCCCACAGCAGCCGTTTATACCTGTCTTAGAAAGTAAGAACGTGTCGACAACTCCAGGACCCCACAGGCACTATGTAGAACCTATGTAGAAACTAAAGAACTGCCAAAGAAGTCAACCTGCTATAGAAAATGTATTCTGTACAGTAAGGTCGCTTCTTATAAATCACGAACGCCAGCAGGCTTCGAAAGAATGAGCGACCAGCGCTGGGAACTGCCTCGACAGTGAAATCGAGAGAATGACGCCAATTTCAAGACACACACCAGCTCACGCAGGACAGAGAAAGTTCCATCCTGCGTGGGGAGATGTGGTGACTAGTGGCGATCAGTCATTGGGCGGCACGTCAAATTTAGTCCGCCAATGACAGCGCCAAGAGGAAGAAAATTTGGAGGAGTTACTGAGCTGAGAGATGGATGAGGAGTGAAGGGGTAGTGAGTGAGACACTGTGGAAGCCAGAGGACACGGGGCTCCGCCACCCGTCGCCTACGTCCGCCTCCCGACAGCGTGACGGCGCTGCTTCAGCTACGGCAGCTCACGGCGAGCCGTCAGCGCGCACTCCGTTCCGAGCCCCCGCCGCACAGCCACGGATGTTGTCAGCGGCCAGAGCGGCCGACTCGCGCTGCACGGCTCTGAGGCGGCGCGCCTTACCCAGCAGCGCCTGCAGCCATCATCACCCCACGACCGAACGTCCATCTCCCCTTCCTTCTCCTTAGTAATAGAGTCGTGTTCATGCCCATTCAAATCGGCCCTTAGATTTGTAATTTTTGTTTCGCTTTGTGTGCGAAAGTCACTGTAATAAATGCAGTCATTTAATGTTCCATTCGCTTCTCAATCCCCTACGCTCATACCCTTTTGTGTTTCACTTCATTTTATTTCTGATGTCCTTAATTATTAGCTCCCAACGAGTGAGCAGTCTCATTAACCATGTACGAGGGTCACTCCAAAACAAATACCCACAATTTTTTAAAATCCATCTTTTATTCTACATGTATGAAAGTATTGCAGTGTGTAGTTACATCCTTTAGGAACAACATTTTTATGTCTCCACATAATTTTCATCCCTCTCAACTGGCTTACGCCATCTTCGAACCAGCGCCTGTATACCCGCACAGTAAAATTATGTACCAACCTGTTGGAGCCACTTTCTGGCAGCGTGCACAAGGGAGTAATCATCTTCAAACCTTGTTCCACGAACAGAGTCTTTCAGTTTCCGAAAGAGATGATAGTCACATGCAGCCAGGTCAGAACTGTAAGGTGGGTGTTTCAGTGTTGTCCATCCGAGTTTTGTGATCGCTTCCATGGTTTTTTGACTGATATGTGGCCGTACATTGTCGTGCAACAGCAAAACATCCTGCTTTCGGCGATGTGGTCGAACACGACTCAGTCGAGCTTGAAGTTTCTTCAGTGTCGTCTGTCAGCAGTCACCAGTTCGTTAACTCTCTCCACATTGTCTGGAGTGTGAGCAGTACGAGGCCTGCCGCTGCGAGGACAATCCTCAATATTGCCGTGCCCGCTTTCATCACGTAACCTGCTTGCCTACCGACTGCCGGCCGCGCCGGCCGCGCCGCCCGCGGTGGTCTAGCGGTTCTAGGCGCTCAGTCCGGAACCGCGCGACTGCTACGGTCGCAGGTTCGAATCCTGCCTCTGGCATGGATGTGTGTGATGTCCTTAGGTTAGTTAGGTTTAAGTAGTTCTAAGTTCTAGGGGACTGATGACCACAGATGTGAAGTCCCATAGTGCTCAGAGCCATTTTTGCCTACCGACTAACTGTACTGCGATCGACAGCAGCATCTCCATACACCTTTTTTAACCTCTTGTGGATGTTTCCCACTGTCTCGTTTCCACAGCACAGGAAGTCTATGACAGCACGTCGCTTCTGACGAATGTGAAGTGTAGCAGCCATCTTGAAGACATACTGTGACGCCGCCACTCACGGGAACAGGTTCAACTAAGTTTGAAAACAAGCGGGAAGGATGTATCTACACACTGTAAAACTTTCACACATGCAGAATGAAAACTGTATTTTTACAAAAATAGAGTGCATTTCTTTTGGAACAAACCTCGTACATGTCATTTCGTGTCAGAGAACAGACAAGAATTCTCAGGGCACTACATTTTCGCGTCCAAAGTGGGCTACCTCACAAGCAATTTGCTACTACGTGAGATCACAAACAATTCTCGATCCACTACAGTATTTTTCCTTCTGTTTTTGATGTGCACTGATCAACCAGTACGTTATGACGTGATAGACCGATATCCTCACCTTTGGCACGGGTACCAGCGGTGACGCGCCGTGGCATGGAGCCTCGAGGGTTAGCCGAGCGGTCTTAGGCGCTGCAATCAAAGACTGTGCGGCTGGTCCCGGCGGAGGTTCGAGTCCTCCCTCGGGCATGGGTGTGTGTGTTTGTCCTTAGGATAATTTAGGTTAAGTGGTGTGTAAGCCTAGGGACTGATGACCTTAGCAGTTAAGTCCCATAAGATTTCACACACATTTGAACATTTTTTTTTTTTTTTTTTTTTTGGGCATGGAAGCAATGAGACGTTGGTAAGTCGTTTGACGGAGATGGAACCACATCTGCACACACAAGTCACCTACTCCCCTTAAATTCCGGGGGGGGGGGGGGCGGGGGGGGGGGGGGTACGATAAGCTCTGAGGCCACATTCAATCACATCCCAGATGTGTTCGACCAGGTTCCGATCTAGCGAGCTGGGGGGGCAGCACATGAATTGGATCTCGCCACTGTGTTCCTGGAACCAAACCAGCACATTATCTTGCTGAAAAATGCCACTGCTGTCGGGAAAAATGATCACCATGAAGGGGTGTACGTGGTCTGCAACCAGTGTACAATACTCCTTGGCGGTAACGGTGCCTTGCTCGAGATCCACTGAATGTTCCCAGAGCATAATGGAGCAGCCGCCAGCTTGTCTCCGTCCCACAGTACATGTATCAAGCAGCTGTTCCCCTGGAAGGTGACGGATTTGCGCCCTCCCATCGGCATGATGAAGAAGGCATCGGGATTCGCCAGACCGTGCAACGCTCTGCCACTGCGCCAACGTCCAGTGCCGATGGTCACGTGGCCATTGCAGTCGTAGTTGCCGATGTCTCGGTGCTAACATTGGCATATGCATGGCTTGTCGGCTGTGGAGGCCCAGTGTTAGGAGTTTTCGGTGCCCTGTGAGTTCAGACACACTTTCACTGTCAAGCCAAGTCTGACGTTAGTTCCGCCACAGTTCGCCGCCTGTCCTGTTTTACCAGTCTGCCCAGCCTACGACGTCCGGCATATGCAATGAGGGGTGGCCAGGCAAACCCACGACATCTGGAGGTGGTTTCACCTTGCTTCCGCCACGTGTTGAAGACACTCGCCACAGAATTCCTCGATCACCCGACAAGTCGTGCAGTTTCCGAAATGCTCGTGTCGAGCCTCGAGGCCGTGAGAATGTGTCCTCGGTGAAACGCAGATAGATCGCTCGCCTTCTACAGACGAACAGCGCGCTCACTGATAGTGCATGCACCGTGCGTGTGTCTGGCTAGCAGTCACTCCTCGCCAGGTGGCGCTGCTGTGGCCTGGAAGCGTTTATATCGACAGTGGTTCAAATGGTTCAAATGGCTCTGAGCACTACGGGTCTTAACTTCTCAGGTCATCAGTCCCGTAGAACTTAGAACTACTTAAACCTAACTAACCTAAGGACATCACACACATCCGTGCCCGAGGCAGGATTCGAACCTGCGACCGCAGCGGTCGCGCGGTTCCAGACTGAAGCGCCTAGAACTACTCGGCCACTAGGGCCGGGTTATCGACAGTGGGTCGGCGGTCATAAAGTTCTGGCTGATCGGTGTATAATCAGAGTTACAGAGTGTTTTTGGGTCTCAATTTTATGTAGAAAATAGCATTTATTCAAGGCATGTTTCTGAATACATACTTTGGTGTCACTGACGTAGAAACGAACTCGAGGTAGAACTGGGAAGTAATGAAAGCCCGTGTGAGGGCAGGCAGAAGAGTGGAGCGCTATTGTTAGAAGCAAGTATCGTGAGTGAACTGAGCAAGTTTTATTTACAAACAAGGGACACAATATATTCCGCCGGCACTTGCACTGTTATGCAGATTTTACTCTGTAACAAGCCACCGACATCAGCGGACCGTTACCCCAAAACATTCAGAAAATATCGTCGAACAACCATCGCGATTTCGTCGTAGGTGATCGGGTGCACCCTGTATATTTTCAGAACAGAGATACATTTCTGTTCGCAGCATAAATTAAGAGCTGCACGGTAACGCCTGCCGGTTGGCTGCCAACACTGGAGTGGTAAACGCGGAAGCGCAGTGCAGTAACAGCCCGCCTGCGGCGTCGCGTGGGTCCGGGCCACCTCAGCGAGCAAGAACACCGGCTGACAACGGGCGCCAGCGTTCCACAGGGGCGACCACTGCTGCAGCCGGAGGGCGCGCCAAGCTCAAATGGCGAACTCCGTGTCAAACGGTCAGTATGGCTCTTACCGACATTGTAAAGACTTTAGTTTCACAATTTAGAAGAATGCCAATGAAACTCCGTAAACACCATAATGCTTATTGCCACTTAGCGCACAGTCGTAACTAAAAAAAAAAAAAAATTAAGGAAGCTACGACAGCGCTATCCCCGGTAATCCCCTCGAAAAAATTGTTAGTGAGGAGAATAAGCCTCCCCCCCCCAGCCTCTAGATCCTGTATAACCAAAAAACACCGGCGCAGCAGTGACACCCACATTAAGCCACCGAAGAACAGTACGCTAGCCGGCCGGTGGGGCCGAGCGGTTCTAGGCACTTCAGTCTGGAACCGCGCTACCACTACGGTCGCAGGTTCGAATGCTGCGTCGGGCATGGGTGTGTGTGATGTCCTTAGGTTAGTTAGGTTTCAGTAGTTCTAAGTTCTAGGGGACTGATGACCTCACATGTTAAGTCCAGTAGTGCTCAGAGCCATTTGATTTGAACAGTACGCTAAATAGTCGAGATAAACGGTATAGCGATTTGCATTAAGTTTCACTGAAACTGATAGGTCCTTTAAGACTAGCTACCACGTATCAGCGAGAAATGATCTGACGATGGGCTACACTGCCGGGAGCTGGTCGGTATGAAGTAATAAAAACAGCGAACGACGGACGGAACATAAGTCTGTTTCCTACAAACAGGGGTGGCGGGTAACTGCAGCTATGTCTAGTTTTCGTGAATGTCGTTTGTTTGAGAGAAGATCGTGTTATGTGTCTTTTAAGAAGGAGAAGCGCCTACAGTCACCTGCCGAAATTCGACAGTGGCAGGATTCGTTCCCACGATACAAAGCTGGAAGACTTGCAATTTCCTATAGAGAATTACTAACTGAAAATTTAATATTGGCGAATACACTCACACAGGTACTCTCTTTCACATTCACCCTAGGCGCGATCGCCAATTTGTCTATTAAAGCTTTCTTCAATGAATGTATGTGGGCTCCAGTGAAAGCAGTCAGAATCTTATACGATCTGCAACGGGCGAGCCGTGCCCTGCAGTCGTGCGTCATGACCATATGGCGTGAGGAAGTAGCGGACAGGCACTTACAGAGTAGTTACATTCTCTGCAGCTACAAAAATTAATAACTGATCTAGAAATATCCTGAGGAACTTCATATTAGGTACATAACCTTCTGTTGTGTAAAGGAACAATATGTCAAAATCTGAAGTCAATAACTGTCATAATTTGGAAGTTACAAAAACAAAAAGGGAAAAGTCAGTAAAAAACGTAATTATCCGACACTTAAAAATCTAAATCAATATATATATATATATATATATATATATATATATATATATATATATATATATATATATATATATATTCATCAACTGTGACTATTTGAAAAGATATGACAACACCTTCAGTGTGTAGATTCAAATTTGGAAAGTTCTCATTTTGCTGTAGTAATAACTTTAACCCTCTAACGGTAAAGTGAAGTTCCCTGACATAAACAGTAAGGTGGGGTTGGATCAGACCCCACCCTCCAAATATCAATTTTTCGGGATAAAATAAAAAATGAATAATGGGAAAAGTTTTATTATCAATTAAACACATGTAATATTTGTTATAACAAGTTTTTTTTTATTTTTATAGTCAATAAGTAAGAATATAAAGTACTTTGGAAAAAAATAGGAATTTGATTACAAAAAAATACCTTAATAGAAATATTCTCTATAAAATTATTGAAAACATAGTAAAAATCAATAGATTCAGTCATCAACTAGAAACTTGAGTGCTTTAGAAATTCTAAAGATAGGAACTAAATGAGAAACATCTCTTACTACTTGTAGAAAATAATTATAGTGTCAGCAGTTTCGAAATATAAAGTTCTCAATAATAAATGTCTTTGTACACATAATATAATAGGTGGTTTCTGAACAGTTTTCTGCATCAATATTGTCGCCATCCTCTGAATCAGACTCCTGTCGGAGAAACTCGTATATCTCCTCAGGAGTTCTAAGGTGTTAATACGCCATTTTAATAAGATACTAGAAGAGAAAACAAATCTTAGATGGGATATAGACATCAATATGGGGTTGATTCCTCCGCACAAAAGAAACTAATAAGTGTGACGTAAACAGTAAGGAGGGGTCGGATCCAACCGGAGCGCGGGTAGTGTAGCTGCACGTCACTCACCAGACTGACGTGGCCTCCTCGGCGTTCTCGGGACGACTGGCTGGTAGGGTAGCTGGAACCACAACGCTCTCAGAAAAGGGAGTGTGGAGTTACAAACAAAACAGACTCGCTGGGGTCGGATCCAACCCCAACCTTACCGTTAGAGGGTTAAGAATTTCAAGTAGATATTTATGTTTTGTATTAGGGTGAGTGTGAAAGAGAGTACCTGTGTGAGTGTATTCGCCAATATTAAATTTTCAGTTTGTAATTCTGTATATTAAATTGCAAGTCTTGCAGCTTTGTATCGTGGGAACGAATCCACCATTGGTTCCCCTATTAGTGGATGATAGATGTCCAGGCATGTTTGAATATGCAAGAGACAGCCATAATGTTCGCGACTATATAGTTAAATTCCAGACGTAAAGTGCAGCTTAAAGTTTATTTCATTTTATTTGTTTAAAAAGAGAGTTTTGAGTTGCTTATTTTAATAAAGTCAATGGGCTGAGAGCAGTGGTTGGTTCTTGCTAGATTTTGGCGCGAGCAACGCCCTGACATTCAGTTCTGATTGGCCATAATTCTGTACAGCCAATAAGAAGGGAGACGGTTTGCCACCTAACGCATGAGAATGAGGGGCTTGTATAGACAGAGAGAGAAGAAGGAAGTGGTGGACTAGCTTTCGAAGGAGCCGGTCAAGCTGAAAGTGTCAGAACGCATTTTGTGTAAAATGAAATGATATTGTGACTTCCGCGTTTCGGTACAGTGATAAAGGTAGCTGGTGTTTACCACTAACTACTCTCCTGGAAATTGAAATAAGAACACCGTGAATTCATTGTCCCAGGAAGGGGAAACTTTATTGACACATTCCTGGGGTCAGATACATCACATGATCACACTGACAGAACCACAGGCACATAGACACAGGCAACAGAGCATGCACAATGTCGGCACTAGTACAGTGTATATCCACCTTTCGCAGCAATGCAGGCTGCAATTCTCCCATGGAGACGATCGTAGAGATGCTGGATGTAGTCCTGTGGAACGGCTTGCCATGCCATTTCCACCTGGCGCCTCAGTTGGACCAGCGTTCGTGCTGGACGTGCAGACCGCGTGAGACGACGCTTCATCCAGTCCCAAACATGCTCAATGGGGGACAGATCCGGAGATCTTGCTGGCCAGGGTAGTTGACTTACACCTTCTAGAGCACGTTGGGTGGCACGGGATACATGCGGACGTGCATTGTCCTGTTGGAACAGCAAGTTCCCTTGCCGGTCTAGGAATGGTAGAACGATGGGTTCGATGACGGTTTGGATGTACCGTGCACTATTCAGTGTCCCCTCGACGATCACCAGTGGTGTACGGCCAGTGTAGGAGATCGCTCCCCACACCATGATGCCGGGTGTTGGCCCTGTGTGCCTCGGTCGTATGCAGTCCTGATTGTGGCGCTCACCTGCACGGCGCCAAACACGCATACGACCATCATTGGCACCAAGGCAGAAGCGACTCTCATCGCTGAAGACGACACGTCTCCATTCGTCCCTCCATTCACGCCTGTCGCGACACCACTGGAGGCGGGCTGCACGATGTTGGGGCGTGAGCGGAAGACGGCCTGACGGTGTGTGGGACCGTAGCCCAGCTTCATGGAGACGGTTGCGAATGGTCCTCGCCGATGCCCCAGGAGCAACAGTGTCCCTAATTTGCTGGGAAGTGGCGGTGCGGTCCCCTACGGCACTGCGTAGGATCCTACGGTCTTGGCGTGCATCCGTGCGTCGCTGCGGTCCGGTCCCAGGTCGACGGGCACGTGCACCTTCCGCCGACCACTGGCGACAACATCGATGTACTGTGGAGACCTCACGCCCCACGTGTTGAGCAATTCGGCGGTACGTCCACCCGGCCTCCCGCATGCCCACTATACGCCCTCGCTCAAAGTCCGTCAACTGCACATACGGTTCACGTCCACGCTGTCGCGGCATGCTACCAGTGTTAAAGACTGCGATGGAGCTCCGTATGCCACGGCAAACTGGCTGACACTGACGGCGGCGGTGCACAAATGCTGCGCAGCTAGCGCCATTCGACGGCCAACACCGCGGTTCCTGGTGTGTCCGCTGTGCCGTGCGTGTGATCATTGCTTGTACAGCCCTCTCGCAGTGTCCGGAGCAAGTATGGTGGGTCTGACACACCGGTGTCAATGTGTTCTTTTTTCCATTTCCAGGAGTGTATTTGTGAAATTTTAAGAGTCGAGAGATATTTTGTTCTGGAGAAAATCGCGTGTGTAACCTTTGAACTAAAAGCGTGGCGATACTAAGTATTTTTTTTAATTGAGTATTTATGGCGAGCAAAAACTTTTTTAAAGACAACCACTGAATGCCGAGTGCAAAAGTGAATAGCAGTTTATTGACTGTGTTACTCTCGTAAATGATTTCGGAACTGGATAGTAAAAGTTCTGGCTGTTTGAGTGTGACGAGAACTGTGAACAGGAACTTTAATGATTGAACACATGTGGGCTGATGATCTTGCTTAATAACAATAAAAAAATTCTAATGCAAATTTAAAAGGACCTTTGAACTTAGAAATTTGAACAGCAACCCATTTCCGATTAATTATTTAGAGTTCACAAGATTATTTTCAGCTTTTCGTACTTATAGCGGCCTCCGACGTGTAGTTATCAAATCTCAGTTTCTGCAACACTGCTTTTCTGAGATCTCTTAAGTAGCTGCAGTCAGGAGTTACGTGTGCAAATCTGCAGCAGTATCGAGGTAGGTGGACAATTTATGCTGCAGAACCGCCGTCGATGAGCTAAAGAGCGCATTACGTCGCATACGGAGACTGCGGTTTATCATTACATGCGAATATGGAATCTATCGCTCTAGAAAGAACGTATTAACACTATGCAAAATCTCAATACCTCACGCGGCTAGCGCCCAAGAGAAGAAGTATATTGGTCACAGTCAACCGGCAATACACCTGGGAAAAACTGAAGAATGGCGATAAACATATTGTTCGCCCGGGTGCAGGTGATGACACAACTATACCACATAGCTTGTCAGGAAATGAGCTTGACAGCAGCAGGACAATTACCGTACGAGCAGTGGAACGACACCTTGTACACTAGCACAGTGATATTGTTACGATTCTGCATCTACGTACGTACTGCGCAAGCCACCGTAGATGCCTGGCAAAGAGTACCACGCACCACTACCAGTCATTTCCTTTTCCATTCCACTCGCAGATAGAGAGAGGGGAATACGACTGTCTATATGCCCCCGTATGAACAATAATTTCTCGTATCTTCGTGATTCTTACCCGAAATGTACGTTAGCGGCAACAGATTCGTTCTGCAGTCAGCTTCAAATGCCGCTTCTCTAAATTTTCTCAATAGTGTTCTTCGGAAAGAACGTCTCCTTCCCTCCAGGTATTCCCGTTTGAGTTCCTGAAGCATCTCCACAATACTTACGCGTTGTTCGAACCTACCGGTAACGAATCTAGCGGCCTGTCTCTTAATTGATTCGATCTCTTCCTTTAATCCCACCTGCTGTGGATCCCAAACACTCGAGCAGTACTCAAGAACTGGTTGCACTAGTGTCCGATATACAGTCCCCCTTTACAGGTGAACCACATTTTCTTAAAATTCTCCCAAATAAACCCAAGACGACCATTCGCTTTCCCGGTTCACTGTTTAGCTACATTACACCTAGATGTTTAAACGTCATGTCTGTGTCAAGCAGTTCGCTACTAATGGCGTACTAGAAAATTACAGGCTTGTTTTTCCTACTCATCGGCATTAACTTACATTTTTCTACATCTAGAGCTAATTGCCATTCATCACAGCAATACGAAATTTCGTTCAGGTTTTCTTGTATCCGCCTAGTGTCTCTCAACGACGGCGCCTTCCCGTAAACTCCACTGTCGACAGCAAACAGCCTCAGGTTGCTGCCTAACCTGTCTGCCAGATCATCAATGTACATAGAAAGTAACAACGGTCCTATAACACATCCCTGGGGCATTCCTGGCGATAACCTTGTCTCTGAGGAACACTCGCTGTCGAAGACAACATACTGGGCTTTCCAAGATCCAGCAGCGTATAGGTGTGTGGAGGCAGTGGTGCGCCAACGCAACACTCCACACAGGACTCACGCCACATCGTCTCCGGGTGCTACAAAAAGCATCGTGATGGGTGTATTCGTCCATATGGAGGCTCCACGTAGAACGAACGTTGCCAGATGGCATTCATCATCGTCATGCGTGCCTAGCACCTGGCATGATGGTATAGAGTGTCATTGGAAAAGCAGCACGATCACCTCTGATTGCCACTGCCGGTACTTTGTACAGCAGTCGATAACTTTCCAACATGGTACCAATGACTGTGCACTGCCTTTGAGGTCTCAATGATATCTGTCGGGAGGATGATGCAAGATGGTTATTGCCTCTGGTATCCTAACCTACGGTTGGCTGTGGCCCCTGGTGTCCCGAACTGCCGTTGGCTGTTGCCTTGCCCACCTCATTCTCCAGATCACTTGCCCATTAAAACCATCCGACCCTATGCTGTCGTGGCTGGAACCACTCACCAGCTACTACAACTGGTCAACCTTCGTGGCGATTTGAAGCAGCGACGGAGCTCCTTTGGGTGTCTGTCATCCAGACTTAGTTCAACCTGGTTACAGCCGTAGTTACTGTCAGAGGCAGAAGCTTTGTCTTCTAAGATTCGCACACTATATATCTCCGAACCACATAACAATTAAACCTATCCAATTTACACTCCTGGAAATGGAAAAAAGAACACATTGACACCGGTGTGTCAGACCCACCATACTTGCTCCGGACACTGCGAGAGGGCTGTACAAGCAATGATCACACGCACGGCACAGCGGACACGCCAGGAACCGCGGTGTTGGCCGTCGAATGGCGCTAGCTGCGCAGCATTTGTGCACCGCCGCCGTCAGTGTCAGCCAGTTTGCCGTGGCATACGGAGCTCCATCGCAGTCTTTAACACTGGTAGCATGCCGCGACAGCGTGGACGTGAACCGTATGTGCAGTTGACGGACTTTGAGCGAGGGCGTATAGTGGGCATGCGGGAGGCCGGGTGGACGTACCGCCGAATTGCTCAACACGTG
Source organism: Schistocerca nitens (assembly GCF_023898315.1). Taxonomy (NCBI): domain Eukaryota; kingdom Metazoa; phylum Arthropoda; class Insecta; order Orthoptera; family Acrididae; genus Schistocerca; species Schistocerca nitens. The sequence continues at coordinate 1,163,442,680 of NC_064615.1, read as the reverse complement.
GGGCGTGAGGTCTCCACAGTACATCGATGTTGTCGCCAGTGGTCGGCGGAAGGTGCACGTGCCCGTCGACCTGGGACCGGACCGCAGCGACGCACGGATGCACGCCAAGACCGTAGGATCCTACGCAGTGCCGTAGGGGACCGCACCGCCACTTCCCAGCAAATTAGGGACACTGTTGCTCCTGGGGTATCGGCGAGGACCATTCGCAACCGTCTCCATGAAGCTGGGCTACGGTCCCGCACACCGTTAGGCCGTCTTCCGCTCACGCCGCAACATCGTGCAGCCCGCCTCCAGTGGTGTCGCGACAGGCGTGAATGGAGGGACGAATGGAGACGTGTCGTCTTCAGCGATGAGAGTCGCTTCTGCCTTGGTGCCAATGATGGTCGTATGCGTGTTTGGCGCCGTGCAGGTGAGTGCCACAATCAGGACTGCATACGACCGAGGCACACAGGGCCAACACCCGGCATCATGGTGTGGGGAGCGATCTCCTACACTGGCCGTACACCACTGGTGATCGTCGAGGGGACACTGAATAGTGCACGGTACATCCAAACCGTCATCGAACCCATCGTTCTACCATTCCTAGACCGGCAAGGGAACTTGCTGTTCCAATAGGACAATGCACGTCCGCATGTATCCCGTGCCACCAAACGTGCTCTAGAAGGTGTACGTCAACTACCCTGGCCAGCAAGATCTCCGGATCTGTCCCCCATTGAGCATGTTTGGGACTGGATGAAGCGTCGTCTCACGCGGTCTGCACGTCCAGCACGAACGCTGGTCCAACTGAGGCGCCAGGTGGAAATGGCATGGCAAGCCGTTCCACAGGACTACATCCAGCATCTCTACGATCGTCTCCATGGGAGAATAGCAGCCTGCATTGCTGTGAAAGGTGGATATACACTGTACTAGTGCCGACATTGTGCATGCTCTGTTGCCTGTGTCTATGTGCCTGTGGTTCTGTCAGTGTGATCATGTGATGTATCTGACCCCAGGAATGTGTCAATAAAGTTTCCCCTTCCTGGGACAATGAATTCACGGTGTTCTTATTTCAATTTCCAGGAGTGTATTTTACATGTTTTTGAAAAATGTAAGGTCAAAAACTCTCTTCCATTATCATCAACAATAGAGTTTCATTGCCAAAAAAGTTTTAACTTGAGCAGTTTTGAAAATCAGAGAAGTGGGAAACGCGTCCCACAAAACCTAACTAGGATCATGTTTTCATGTAAAGCTACGATTTTCTAAGTGATTTTGTCACGATGGTAAATATGGAAAAACTATAGCAAATCAGCACCAGAGTACGTTTATTCTGGTGACAGTTAAAAGCATCAAATATTGCATACAAATCTTCAACATAAAGTTTAAACATGTCTTTGACATTTACTAATGATTTTTACATCCTATGCAGTTTTTCTGGAACGTATACAATCCAGAAAGCACACATTGTGTTCATAACAGCAGAATTACTGAGGAGTGTTTTAATGTTTCAAAACACTTTCTGTGACATGTAACAAGCAACAGTTAGTTACGTCGGATATTATTAGAAAGGAGAAAATGGTGATCTGATTTGATCTTCATGAAACAACCATACTACGCCTCATATGACCGCTCACAGCCTTCTATACACCAACCCTATGCTTCACTGTTGTTCTTCAAGTTGCGAAAACGTTTGGGTATATGATAGCAGTGAACAAATGTAGGATATAGGCGCAGACAGGAAAGTGACGTCTCCCTCCTCCGTTTGGCCGTGAATGCGGTATTGGGGCTACTCCTCACATAGATAACCCACCCCCACAGCGGCTCGTATATCCATAATGCGACCGGGTACACCAGATAACTGAAGACCAATATAATCTGCCAAGCCAAGGATAACACAAATTAACAAAAATCCAATTAATTTTACTGAATAATGTATTCGGTTTTAAATATTACTTAAGGTTGCGTTACAGATGATGTTCAGTATGAATATCAGTCCTCCAACATCCAAAGGTAGCCACACTCTAGCTACCAATCTTGACCCCAGATTACACTTCTAGTTGCTTGCAAGTGGGAGGGCTGGGAAAAGGTAGGGCTGAACCTCACCTGCAGCACTGATAAGTTTCAAAACAACGTTTATTTATATCTAATGACAATGAAACACACATCAAGTTGAATAGAAATTACAATTTTTGGAATACTGAAAAATGAAAGCAATTTAACTAGGCTGTTTAAGCTGGTTCTTTTAAAAATGAAACACTAGATTTTCTTATTGAAACATGAAACTTGTTTGGCAACATTAGCAACATTTTATAACACGAAAAGTCGATCTTCAATAAACTGGCTAGGGAGCCCGAAAATACTTATTGAGACTTAAGAATTAATAACATCAGGATAAATTTTACAAAGCTTGTTTGAAACACAATATGAAATAATTGATCCAGAGCGCCGATCGCAGTTGACTGACTCAGAACAGTTAACAAATCAAACGGCTCAGAATTCTGGCTCTCGGCTTCTAGAGCACACGAAATAGGCGCATGCGACAACGCAGGTACATTATATAATTAACAATTAGATGAGTTGAAATCAGGGACGGAGGTAAGTAAGGTACGTAAGGCTGTGTCTGGCGGGGCCAAAATGCCTAAAGCAATTATACCGTAGACTGACTTGATTATTGAAAAAATTGCGTATCAATTACGGAAGCATGGGAAGACGCTACTCGAGAGTGGTGTATTCGGTGAACACCACTAAAAATAATAATAATAAACGAGGCCAATGTACTCAGAGTAGTTTACAATGAGAAAAACCTTTCAAAGCGAGGCAGCAAATTTAGCAGGTTCGAAATGACCAGCACAATTTGAAACAAAATTGTTAAGGCTTTCGTGGCCACTTGTTGACAAACTGCCTATTGGCTTCTGTCTCGGGTTCTTCGGCCGACGTTCATCTAATGATTAGATGAACGTCGGCCGAAGAACCCGAGACAGAAGACAATAGACAATTTGAAACGCCAACCATTAACCAAATTCAAATACTATGCCCCTGGTGTGTGGAACCGATACGGACCCACACGTCGGCATGCGGGACAGACTCAACTCGCGTGCATAAATCCTAACGAGAGGCGAGCTAGGGAAGTTCCTCTGGGTTGTGTCAGAAGGCTTTTATTGGCAGGCGGTAGTAATTAATGTTTCACCAAATTTACTATAGGATGCAGCGAGATTTAAGTATAAAGACACATGTCAGTCCCAGCTGGGAATCAGAACAAGATATCAATGGTAATACGTAAAACATAACTAAACAGAAAAGGGATCAAAGTTGAACAAACTTCTGCACAGTGATTTGTTAGACTTTAAGACAAATGCGACGTCAGTGTGACCCATCGATAACCGGTTGGAAGCGACACGCGTCTTAACACAGGCTGTTACTTTTCAGATTTACAGACAATACGTGGGCTGAAGTACAAACTGGGAGGCAGCGCCCTCATTAAGTCACAGAGTAACGACACAAACAAAGGCTGCTACTGCAATAGGGCGGACACTACAACACCGAACACTGAGATGCGGTCACTGCTCAGAAATGACATTCGCTCGGTTTGGTTAGCCCCAAGAATTATGAGTGTTCCCAAACGTGGTCACTGGGATGGTCTTGTGAGATGTCAGGTGAAGACTAACCCCCGGTGTTGTCTGAAGCTTGGCGGTACAACAAACGGCTTCCTGCGGCTCGCTCCCCTTACAGTGTGTCCGCATCGATCTGCTGAGCTGCATTCCCTACGTCGTCCTTTCAAACACGTCCCACGTGCTCAGAAGGCAAATCGGCAACAAACCATGTGATCCAGCACACACGCCCAACTCAGGACTGACGCTTGCACACGCCTCGCTGCCCCCTCTCCTCGCTACGGCTCACGTCGGCTCCATCTCATGCCAATAGTCTGCCTCTTGTCTTCTGAAGCCAAGTGGACTGCTCTCCAGAGATACGTCTGTACGTGGCAGGGCGCGTCCTATCGATCTGCACAACGTCTCAACAACATATGAAATTGTTTTTAACATAACGCGACAGAAAAATACTGCATACTGGTCCCAAATAGTTGCTCAGGGTTTTTCGTTCCTGTTTCTCTGTCTCTTTAATTTTTGTTTGTTGTAGAATTTATATGTTTTCTACTGTGTATTGTCGCCGCCGCCATCGTCGCTGATGATGACGGCGATACGCAGTAGAAGGCTTTCTGTCTCTTCTTTTTTTTACGAATTTGTGTTGTTTTTATTGCTTATATTGTTGTTGTGGTCTTCAATCCAGAGACTGGATTGATGCAGCTCTCCATGCTTCTCTATCCTGTGCAAGCTTCTTCATCTCCCAGTATCTATTGCAACCTACATCCTTCTGAATCTGCTTAGTGTATTCATCTCTTGGTCTCCCTGTACGATTTTTACCCTCAAATGCTATATTGATGATCTCTTGATGTCTCAGAACATGTCCTACCAACCAATCCCTTCTTCTACCCAAGTTGTGCCACAAATTTCTCTTCTCCCTAATTCTGTTCAATACCTCCTCATTAGTTATGTGATCTACCCATCTAATCTTCAGCATTCTTCTGTAGCACAACATTTCAAAAGCTTCTATTCTCTTCTTGTCCTAACTATTTATCGTCCACGTTTCACTTCCATACATGGCTACACTCCATACAAATACTTTCAGAAACGACTTCCTGGCACTTAAATCTATACTCGATGTTAGCAAATTTTTCTTCTTCACAAACGCTTTCCTTGCCATTGCCAGTCTACATTTTATATCCTCTCTACTTCGACCATCATTAGTTATTTTGTTCCCCAAATAGCAAAACTCGTTTACTACTTTAAGTGTCTAATTTCCTAACCTAATTCGCTCAGCATCATCCAACTTAATTCGACTACATTTCATTATCCTTGCTTTGCTTTTGTTGATGTTCATCTTATATCCTCATTTCAAGACACTGTCCATTTCGTTCAACTGCTCTTCCAGGTCCTTTGCGGTCTCTGACAGAATTACAATGTCATCGGGGAACCTCGAAGTTTTTATTTCTTCTCCATGGATTTTAATTCTTACTCCGAATTTTCTTTTGTTTCCTTTACGGCTTGCTCAATATACAGATTAAATAACATCGGGGACAGGCTACAGCCCTGTCTCACTCCCTTCCCAACCACTGCTCCCCTTTCATGTCCCTCGACTCTTATAACTGCCATCTCGTTTCTGTACAAATTGTAAATAGCCTTTCGCTCCCTGAATTTTACCCCTGCGACCTTCAGAATTCGAAAGAGAGTATTCCAGTCAACATTGTCAAAAGCTTTCTCTAAGTCTACAAATGCTAGGAACGTAGGTTTGCCTTTCCTTAATCTATCTTTTAAGATAAGTCGTAGGGTCAGAGTTGCCTCACGTGTTCCAACATTTCCATGGAATCCAAACTGATCTTCCCCGAGGTTGGCTTCTACCACTTTTTCCATTCGTCTGTGAAGAATTAGTGTTAGTATTTTGCAGCCGTGGCTTATTAAACTGATAGTTCGGTAATTTTTACATCCATCAACACCTGCTTTCTTTGGGATGGGAATTATTATATTCTGCATGAAGTCTGAAGGTACTCCGTCGGTCTCATACATCTTGCTCACCAGATGGTAGAGTTTTGTCAGGGCTGGCTCTCCCAAAGCCATCAGTAGTTCTAATGGAATGTTGTCTCCTCCCGGGGCCTTGTTTCAGTGCTCTGTCAAACCCTTCACGCAGTATCATATCTCCCATTTTATCTTCATCTACATCCTCTTCCATTTCCATAATATTGTCCTCGAGTACATCGCACTTGTATAGACCCTCTATTTACTCCTTCCACCTTTCTGCTTTCTCTTCTTTGCTTAGAACTGGGCTTCCATCTGAGCTCTTGATATTCATACAAGTGGTTCTCTTTTCCTCAAAGGTCTCTTTAATTTTCCTGTAGGCAGTATCTATCTTACCCCTAGAGAGATATGCCTCTACATCCTTACATTTGTCCTCTAGCCATCCCTGCTTAGCCATTTTGGTCTTCCTGTCGATCTCATTTTTGAGACGTTTGTATTGCTTTTTGCATGCTTCATTTACTGCATTTCCATATTTTCTCCTTTCATCAATTAAATCCAATATCTCTTCTGTTACCCAAGGATTTCTACTAGCCCTCGTCTTTTTACCTACTTGATCCTCTGCTGCCTTCGCTATTTCATCCCTTAAAGCTAGCCGTTCTTCTTCTACTGTATTTCTTTCTCCCATTCCTGTGAATCGTCCCCTAATGCTCTCCCTGAAACTCTGTACAACCTCTGGTTTAGTCAGTTTATCCAAGTCCCATCTGCTTAAATTCCCACCTTTTTGCAATTTCTTCAGTTTTAATCTACCGTTCATAACCAATAGATTGTGGTCAGAGTCCACATCTGCAGCTGGAAATGTCTTACAATTTAAAACCTGGTTCCTAAATCTCTGTCTTACCATTATATAATCTATCTGATACCTACCAGTATCTCCAGGCCTCTTCCATGTACACAACCTTCTTTCTTCGTTCTTGAACCAAGTGTTAACTATGATTAAGCTATGCTCTGTGCAAAATTCTACCAAGGGGCTTCCTCTTTAATTTCTTAGCCCCATTCCATATTCACCTACTACGTTTCCTTCTCTTCCTCTTCCTACTATCGAGTTCCAGTCACCAATGACTATTAAATTTTCGTCTCCCTTCACTATCTGAATTAGTTCTTTTATCTCATCACACATTTCATCAATCTTTATGTCATCTGCGGAGCTAGTTGGCATATAAACTTGTACCACTGTGGTAGGCGTGGGCTTCGTATCTATCTTGGCCACAATAATGCGTCCACTACGCTGTTTGTAGTAACTCACCCTCACTCCTATGTTTTTTTATTCATTATTAAACCTACTCCTGCATTACCCCTATTTGATTTTGTATTTGTAAACCTGTATTCACCTGACCAAAAGTCTTGTTCTTCTTGCCATCGAACTTCACTAATTCCCACTATATCTAACTTTGATCTATCCATTTCCCTCCTTAAATTTTCTAACCTACCTGCTCGATTAAGGGATCTGACATTCGTCGCTCCGATCCGTAGAACGCCAGTTTTCTTTCTCCTGATAACGACATCCTCTTGAGTAGTCCCCGCCCGGAGATCCGAATGGGGGACTATTTTACCTCCGGAATGTTTTACCCAAGAGGACGCCATCATCATTTAACCATACAGTAAAGCTCCATGCCCTCGGGAAAAATTACGGCTGTAGTTTCCCCTTGCTTTCAGCCGTTCGCAGTACCAGCACAGCAAGACCGTTTTGGTTAGTGTTACAAGGCCAGATCAGTCAATCATCCAGACTGTTGCCCCTGCAACTACTGAAAAGGCTGCTGCCCCTATTCAGGAACCACACGTTTGTGTGGCCTCTCAACAGATACCCCTCCGCTGTGGTTGCACCTACGGTACGGCTATCTGTATCGCCGAGGCACGCTAGCCTCCCCACCAACGGCCAGGTCGATGGTTCATGGGGGGAAGTATTGCATATAGTACGTCAGAAAATGTGAATGTTTTCGTGGTACCCTAAATTTTGCGTTGGTGTATACTGATGTTTTGTTGTACTGATATGTATCATTCTGGAATTTTCAGATTTTTTTCTTTATTAGCCTCTATTGCAGGGTTTTCCAAAATTTGTTCTGCAGAACGCTGGTGCACAGCAGGAACTGAATACGTGCTTAACGAAAAACTACAGATAACATGGCGTTTTCCTTTTTCGGCACTTTGACACTAATAATTTTTAAAAATAAATATTATGGTTTTTGGGATATTAGTTATGATCTAAAATTGTAGTTATCATTGAATAAAGTAGTTTTTATCATTTTAAAATTTTTATTAAACTTCAAAATATACATGGTGTTCCATGAAGGTACCAGGAATCCAAAAGTGTTCCGTTAGAGGAAAAGATTGGGAACCCCTGCTCCGAGTTAGTCCCTGTTGTTTGGATTATTTCTCCTAAGTATTTGAAATGAGGGACTCGAAGTGATTTTACCGTGGACTGTTATTATTGCTGTATTTTTCTGTGTTAGTTCCTCAACGTGCCCTGTTTTTTTTTCGTATGAAATGTACGAACTAGTTTTGCGTAGGATTTTGCGTAGTTTTATGTAGTGTCCTGTCTCGACCTCTTCCTTGTTGGTCAAGACAGTTCAGAGATCGTCCACTAGTGCCAAGCAGTTCACGTTGTAAACTGTTTTCTTTTTTTATGTCAGTTTGAGTACCTTAAACTTCTTTTTCCCTTGCCCTAATAACATTTTTAAGGATGATGCTAAAAACAGTAATGGTGAAAGCCCTTCTCCCCGCCACATTCCGGTTTCAATTTTATATGGTTTGAAATCTCATTCATTAATATTTTTTACAGGTAGTGTTAGAAAGTGATTTCCTAGCAATTTCTCTTGTCGCTCTCTTGTGTCGGAGAGTGCTTTTCTGTCTGTGGAGTCACATTTGTTCAAGTACACGAGGGTGACAACTGTATTTCCGGTGATTCTCGAATGAAATTTCTTTTTAAAAATGTACTTTTGCTCAAATAGCGATTCTGGTAGCTGGAGGCCAAAGTTTTTGTCAATCACATCTTTTGCAACTTTCATCCCCTAAAAAAAAAAATTCTTTGTATCTAATCGGGAAGTGAAATACCAGTTTTCATAAACTTTGCTTTAATTTATTTTCACGTAACGAAATAGTTTCTTAAAAATGGTCATCCCCTACTGCACTCCCTTAGGGATTGGATTTCTTTAAAAGTTGAAACACATATTTTTTAATTTCTAACCGAGAATTCAAATACCAGTTGTCATAGATGTAGCCTTAAAAATCCTTCAGTAGTTCTTTAGTAACTACTTATTTTCAAAAAAAGCTTTCACCCACTGTTTTATCCCCTTAGTTGCTGAATTTCCAAAAATGCTGGAACACGTATTTTTTATTTTGTTACTCAGAAACCAAATACCGGTTTCAGTAGCGACATACTTTCGAATTCCTTACATCCTCTATTTCACTCCCTTAGGAGTGTAATTTAGGACAATCCCTTCTTAAACGATGTTCACAGTGTAAGATCCAAACCCTCTTCAAATTTGTTTCTGTTCGTAGCGGATTGAGGTGGCCCGTGATGATTCAGTGAATCCGTCTCACCCTGTTTCACACCCTAAGGGGTTGAATTTCCAAAAGAATGAAACACGTATTTTTTCATCTCTGACCAAGAAGCCAAACATCAATGTTCAAAGATTTAGCTTTAAAATACTTTCCCAATGAAATATTTTCATGAGACGTTTCACCCCCTATTTCACCCCCTTAGGGATTTAATTTCCAAAAACAGTGAGATGCGTATGTTTTATCTGTAATAGAGAACCGAAGTAGAAATTTTCACAGATTTAGCTTTAAAAATGCTTTCATAATAAAATATCTAATAAAATATCTCATCTATTTCACCCACTTAGGGGGTTCAGTTTCCAAAAACACTGTAACACGTGTTTTTTTATTAGTAATCTAGAAGCCAAATACCAATGGTCATAGATGTAGCTTTAAAAATACTTCAGAAGCTCTTTAATTATGACATATTTTCCAAGGAAGGTTTCACCTCTATAGGGTTAAGCTCTGAAAAATGCTGGGGCACATATTTCTTTATTTATAACCGAGAAACCAAATACCAATTTTCGTAGGTCTAGCTTCAAAACTGCCTTAATAGCGATATTTTTCAGATATGCCTTCATCCTCTATTTCAGCCCATTAAGGTTGGAATTTCGAAAAATCCCTTCTTAAACGACGCCTGCAATATAAGTCCACACCTTATCCAAATTTCAAATTCCTGTCGTTAGCGGTTTAGGCTGGCTGATGATGTGTCGGTCAGTCAGACAGGACATTGCCTTCTATATGTGGAGATAATAACTTTCAGAACTTCATCTCATCAACCAATTTTCATTATATCATTCTCTCATCTCATCACTGAACTTTATAAAAACACTGTTATATACTAAGTATTTCATTACTTGCAGCATACCTCCAACAGCAGGAAGCAAGTCAACTATCAAGGAAATGAAAAGCAACACGCGGTTGAAAAGTAGGTATTTTTGACTCATCTCAAACGTACAATAAGGCGTTATTTGTAAAAAGAGAGTAAATCTCGGATGCGTATTAAATGTAGATCTTTGACGAGTTATCCCTTGTGTATGCTAATACACAGCTGGTCACAATTGCATCACCACGAAGGTAGCATGCAATAAACGACAATCTGGCCTGAAGTGAACGATATGTTCGGATGTGCAAATGATTAGCTGGAGAAAGTGGGCGAGAGTAACGCCGTAGACGAGGACAAGTCACAAACCTTTAATTACACTTCGAAACAGTGAAGCTACGATCAGTCCTCATCGGTAGCAGCGCTGTCAGGACGGCGGATTGCTAACAGAAGCGGCCCGGGTTCAATTCCCGTACCGGTCGGAGATGTTCTCTGCTAGGGGACTGGGGATTGTACTTACGTTCGTATCGTCAGAAATGACGTTCCACTGTTGAGGTGGCTACATGGGCACTTCCCGAAGACCACCGTTTTCTCGAACGATAGATGATTTTGCGGAGGTTTTGGCTACAGAAGGGTACAGAAGTGAGCATTTTGAATGTTCAGAAAAGGTTCTACATCGGAGATCATCTTGACGCCATATCTGAAATGCCTACCACTAACAAAAGAGGAAGAAGTTACTGGATGCAATGTTATGAATTACAAAAGGTGGTGGGGGCGGGGGGGGGGGAGCGGAAGCCGGGGTAAGAGAGAAAATACACTCCTGGAAATGGAAAAACGAACACATTGACACCGGTGTGTCAGACCCACCATACTTGCTCCGGACACTGCGAGAGGGCTGTACAAGCAATGATCACACGCACGGCACAGCGGACACACCAGGAACCGCGGTGTTGGCCGTCGAATGGCGCTAGCTGCGCAGCATTTGTGCACCGCCGCCGTCAGTGTCAGCCAGTTTGCCGTGGCATACGGAGCTCCATCGCAGTCTTTAACACTGGTAGCATGCCGCGACAGCGTGGACGTGAACCGTATGTGCAGTTGACGGACTTTGAGCGAGGGCGTATAGTGGGCATGCGGGAGGCCGGGTGGACGTACCGCCGAATTGCTCAACACGTGGGGCGTGAGGTCTCCACAGTACATCGATGTTGTCGCCAGTGGTCGGTGGAAGGTGCACGTGCCCGTCGACCTGGGACCAGACCGCGGCGACGCACGGATGCACGCCAAGACCGTAGGATCCTACGCAGTGCCGTAGGGGACCGCACCGCCACTTCCCAGCAAATTAGGGACACTGTTGCTCCTGGGGTATCGGCGAGGAGCATTCGCAACCGTCTCCATGCAGGTGGGCTACGGTCCCGCACACCGTTAGGCCGTCTTCCGCTCACGCCCCAACATCGTGCAGCCCGCCTCCAGTGGTGTCGCGACAGGCGTGAGTGGAGGGACGAATGGAGACGTGTCGTCTTCAGCGATGAGAGTCGCTTCTGCCTTGGTGCTAATGATGGTCGTATGCATGTTTGGCGCCGTGCAGATGAGCGCCACAATCAGGACTGCATACGACCGAGGCACACAGGGCCAACACCCGGCATCATGGTGTGGGGAGCGATCTCCTACACTGGCCATACACCACTGGTGATCGTCGAGGGGACACTGAATAGTGCACGGTACATCCAAACCGTCATCGAACCCATCGTTCTACCATTCCTAGACCGGCAAGGGAACTTGCTGTTCCAACAGGACAATGCATGTCCGCATGTATCCCGTGCCATCCAACGTGCTCTAGAAGGTGTAAGTCAACTACCCTGGCCAGCAAGATCTCCGGATCTGTCCCCCATTGAGCATGTTTGGGACTGGATGAAGCGTCGTCTCACGCGGTCTGCACGTCCAGCACGAACGCTGGTCCAACTGAGGCGCCAGGTGGAAATGGCATGGCAAGCCGTTCCACAGGACTACATCCAGCATCTCTACGATCGTCTCCATGGGAGAATAGCAGCCTGCATTGCTGCGAAAGGTGGATATACACTGTACTAGTGCCGACATTGTGCATGCTCTGTTGCCTGTGTCTATGTGCCTGTGGTTCTGTCAGTGTGATCATGTGATGTATCTGACCCCAGGAATGTGTGAATAAAGTTTCCCCTTCCTGGGACAATGAATTCACGGTGTTCTTATTTCAATTTCCAGGAGTGTATTTGGTAGGACAAAGGAGGAACGAGCGTAACTACATGTCGTGCAGTATGAGCCTGGGAGCTGTCGTGGAGCAAAGCTATCGCGTTGAACAACTTCTCGTGGGGCTTCGACTTGTTAGCCTCTGGTACGACTTTCAGGTAAGCTGTGTTTTGCCTCTTATGGCCATAATCTATTAGCACCACGGACTTATCTACGTATGGGGTCTCCGAGGAAAATGAAAATTGTGACAGTGCATTCGTCATTGCCGTACAACCTTACGACTTGGTGTGATAGTATGGTGCCATTGGAGCCACAATACGATCAGCTCTGGCTTTCACAGCCCGCAATTTGGATACCAGGCGTTAAATTTCTGACGCGTTGTGGCTGATGGCTGGGCCCCAACTTCAAAGTCTCTATGACGTCATCTTTCACAAGATGACGGCAGATCGCATTCTCCCCCTGTTGTCTTGGCTGGCCATCCAATGAAGAAACTGATGATGGGTTGCCGATAGAGGGGTACGCCCCAGCTCGCGAGAAGCCTGTCTTACAGCACGGTATGACGCATCCATATCTCCCGTCTTAGCTCAACACCCAGCCGGCTTAGCCGCCTGGCTGTTGCTAGAGCTGACAGATGTGTGCACTAACTTTTGCATCCTGTATACCCATTAAGCAGCTACAAATAATGTATTCCACGAACTGCACCACTAATTGTACAACAAGTAAAGTTTCGTTATTTGGTATCCTACTTGGCGTTTTCTTCTTAATGGTCAGCAGTCTGCTAGACGCCATGGTAATTTAAGGGCAAACCCAGAGAATCAGTGGCATCTGCTATAAAGCAAAGAAGAGAGATATCCTGGTCATACAGAAATAGATTGTTGTCATATTAAACTTGAGGTGTTCACAGATCACAGAAATTAAGGAAGATATAAGAGAACTCCAAATTACAGTAGACGACTTAAAAAACAAAAGAGAGAAAAACAGAATACTGCAAGACGCTCAAACCAAGCTACAAAGGAAGATCGGTAAAAGGGCTACAGGAAGAGTGATCTCAGACGAAGAAAGAAAGAAAATATCTGAGAGGATGAAGAAGTACTGGGCAGAAAGAAGAGCAAAACACCCTTCATATACTAATAAATTGTAACAATTCCTGTATAACTACTAGACTATTGAATTTCTTATCGAACTCTATTGTATTATGGAATAACAACAACCTCTACAAACCTTTGTATAAATGACTACAGTGGTCCAAAGAAGACCATAAAATTAAAACAAATAACAATAATGAACTTGAGTACTGCAAACGAAAAGATATGCCTCCGTACACGTAGCAACTGCTATTGGGAACACTGCAGTCGAAACACCACATGTTGCTAGTGATGTGCAGGGTATACTGCCCTATCATATCGTGTCGACTATTTGCCAGAAAAGTCTTCTGTAGTGGTGATACTGGTTTACTAGCACCGCTGCATGTCTTCTGTAGCATTAATTGTGTCTCTTCTGAAGACTCGTTCATATTATTACTGTATCTTTGATCAATTTCGTAAAATGCTCAGACTGCCCGGAAAGGAACACAGAATCAGGTGGGTCTGAAAATATCGCTTTGCATTTTATTCTTACTTCCATAGTGTTAGTATCGTACGCCACAGCAGGCCTGTCGTTCTAGAAGGACGAGTCTGAAAAATACTTCGCAGTATATCGCATTATTTAAACAACGCACTCGGAAGCAAACAGTTTGTCTTATAAGAATGCAGCACGGTCCCCAATTTTCAGCATGCGCTCTAAATAATGGCGGAACAGCACGTCTGCGCGCCCGCCAGGTTGATAACGTAGAAAAGTGCTGGCGCGGCCGGTTGCCGCCTGATAAGGGGCTCAGCGGTAATTTACGTATTCACAACCTGCCGTTGGGCTCAAATTTTTCTGTGGGCTCGGATGCCAACTGTTTGTGCCTCCTGGGCGGTGTGGTGTCTCGGCAAAGAGAATTCATCATAGAATCAGCTGCAGTATGGAGAGTATATGCGTCTCAGAGATTTTAAGTTCTTAGTCACGTATTTTAGGTCATCTGTCGTTAAAATTAACAGAGAGAAAAATCATACAAAAAATAAGTTCAATTTCGTAACTGTTATTGATGCTGTTTTTGAGTGAAAATTTCTCGTGTGGACAGATGAGTAATGGAATAGTACTTTTCAGTATTAACGTTACCGTCAATGCCCCTTTATTAGGAGCCTTGCAGATGTAGTCACGCCTATTATAATCTGACGCAGCCATGGGCTAAGAAACCTCGTAGACTATCTAAAATTGCTGAAGAATCGAAATTGGCATAACCAATAAGCAAAATATGTGTGAGCATTGACTGAGAATCTTATAATCTTGCGGTGGTCCTACGCCGACAAAATGGCAAATATGAAGGAATAGTATTTTGGCTACGTGTTTCGTCATCAGCAGACTATAGACAAATTACGTGAGAAGCTTCGAATAGAAACCGAATTAAAATGTCACCTAGCAATGGCTAATACATGGTGAGGCAGTTAAGACAGGTCGCCCCAGATATTTCCAGAACGAGTAAATATATCTATATACAGCTTTATTACAGTTATAGAACACAAATTGACGATTTTTCTGACATATGCAAAAATTTTTTAACGTTTATAGTTTCCAGATTATGCAAGCGATTATTTTAATGTAACGGGACTGTAGGATAAGGCCGGCTAAATGGCATGGGGAGATGGTCGTGCCAGTTCTACAAATTTTATCTTGACCGTCATCTACGAATTGATAAAGGAATGGCTGTCATATAGGCGTGACTTTCGGAACTCGGTGTATTAAGGTGGAAAGTGGAAGGCAATGCCTGATGTGTTCATTGTTGTGTTAAAGTTTATGAAAGATTCGTGGTAAGTTCTGAAATAATTCTACCTTGCAAAATAGTGCTGGATTCAAGTTAATATGTCTCTGACAAACAGGAAAGCAATTTATTAAGTATTCGTCAGACAATTAATTTATACACAGGAGATGAGGTTATGGTTTCACTGGCACGTTAAGATGCTTGCGCAGGTGTACCAACTTAATGGGGCAAATATTTTCCATTTCCAGTGAATCTGATCAATACAGCGCAGGCGAAAAGGATGAATATTGTTATTCCATTTTAATAAAAGTATTATTTTGTTTCCATATTGTATTATTTGTTTCTTACTTCTATATTGCCAGTGGGAACATATAAAAGAAAAACTTCTTCCTGCTGGACTGAAAATAACATGCGAAATGCAATTAAACCTGTCTGGGTAGAAGTCGGCGCCTAGCAGCGGAAGTATATTGGGCGGCTGCATTCCTGCCTACAGAGACAACTGCACAATAGAATAGATTCTCCAGTAAAAGCAAAAGGAAGTCAAACAATCATTAGTAAGGAGCAAGAAAAAAAAATTGTTTCACGAAACCAGAAGATATGTGCATGTAACTTTCCGTTGGATTACACAGTATGTAAGGAGGATTGCTTACGTTTTTTCAGACTACGACGAAATAAAGCGTAGCTTTTCTGACGCCAATAAAATGTCAGGTAAAGAATAGCCAAAAGATTTGAGGCAGCGAACTGCAGTTTGTCATCGGGGTAAAGAAGAAGGGCTTTCCCTAGTGAAATGCAATTGTCTTCATACAGAGGATTTTCCTCGTTGAAGAAACGTGGAGGTTGTTGATTCAATGTCGCCGAAACGTGCTGACTGGATTGTGAATCAAGACAACGACAGGGACAAAGGTGTTGGTGCAGTCGGGAAGAAGTTTATTTGTGGAAACCGTGTTGTTATTTTAATATGATCTGTACGAGGCTCCTTCAATAAACAATGCTACACAAATTTTTTTCTCAGAATCTATTTATTATAAAGAGTTACAATTTGGCCTCAGTATCAGTCAATATTCGTTTAATACGTAGTATTTTTCTACATGGTCTACGTCTTGTTCTGAGGTCTTACATAAGTGATGACTAAGAACATATATTCCCTGTTGGTAACAGTTCATGTTGTGTGCTCGTAGCCATGTTTTAGAGAATAAATTACGCTCTCATCATTTTTACAGTGTGTCCCAAGTAGAAAACTCGCAAGTGGCCCAAAGAAATGGACAGCTCTCCTACGTAGAGAATTAAAAAAAAAAAAAAAAAACACACGGTGGCTACATACACTGAGCTGACGAAAATCATGAAATATCGATATGCACATATACAGACAGCGGTAATATCGCGCTGACAAGGTATAAACGGCAGTGCATTGGCGGAGAAGTCTTGTATACTCGGATGATTCATGTGAAGAGGTTCCCGACGTGATTATGTCCGCACGACGGGAAATAACGGACATTGAACGCGGAATGGCAGTTGGAGCTAGACGCTTAGGACATTTCGTTTGGGAAATCTTAAGGGAATTCAATATAATCCACAGTATCCAGAGTGTGCCGAGAATACCAAATTTCAGGCATTACCTCTGACCACGGACCACGCAGTGGCCGACGGCCTGCGCTTTACGACCCAGAGCAGCGGTGTTTGCGTAATCAGTGCTAAAGGAATAGGAGCACTGCGTGAAATAAACTCATAAATCTATGCGGTTCGTGCGACGGACGTATCCGTTAGGACAGTGTACCTACCGAACTCTGATTTTAATGGGCTATGGAAGCAGACGACCGATGCGACTGCCTCTTCTGACAGCATACATCGCCTGCAGAGCCTGTTCTAGGCTTGCGATCGTATTGGGTGGACCCTAGACGACTGGAAAACCGTATCCTTGTCTGATGAGTCCGGATTTCAGTTGGTAAGAGCCGACGGTAGAGTACGAGTGTGGCGCAGACCCCACGAACCGTGAACCAGGTTGTCAATAAGGCACCGTGCAAGCTGGTGGTGGCTCCATAATGGTGTAGGCTATGTTTGTATGGAATCAACTGGATCCTCTGGTCCGACTGACCATTGACTGGAAATGATTATGTTCGGCTACCTGGAGACCATTTGCAGCCGTTCGAAGACTTCATATTCCCATCCCTCTTACGGGGTGCATAGTTTATGTGTTTGTGTGAGTTGTTAAAATTTTTAGTTTAAAGTAGTCTGGTGCGTTGCAGATTTGCACCAGTGTGAGGCTTAGCTCGGTGCCTTCTACTGTGTAGAGATGTCGGATTGCCTGGGGCATGTTTCCTCTGCATAGTTCAAGTCCGAGCGGGTATCTCGCTATTTTCGTTGCTGGCTTAGCAATGGCTGTCAATTGGTCGTCTTGTCGGTCTTGGGTCGGTCTCTTCCCGGGGCAGGGATGTCGGGTAGCCTGAGGGCATGTTTCCTCTGTAGGGGTGGGTCCGACCGAGTGTATCGCCTGCGGCCTTTCGCGGCCATTGTCTTGTGCCTAGCTGCCGGTTAGTTTATTTCGGGATATCACCCCCCCCCCCCCCCGGGTTCTAGTTTGAAGGGAGGAGATTGAGCCGTGGTAAAATTCGCTGTTTTGAAGAGCGCGCCGCAGCGCGTAGTGAAAAGCAGTCGCCTACCGTTTCTGGCGGTGGCGGCGCTGTGGCAATCGCAGCTTTGGTGTCTCCCTCTGGTGGGAAAGGGGAATAGTTGCCTGTTCACATGCATTTAAGGGGCGCTATGAGCTCGGCAGGGGGTCAGTCAGTCAGTCTTGGCGAGTCTGGTCAGTTGGTCAGCCGGGTCAGTGTGGAGCAGTCAGTGTCTGTCGTCCGGAGGGCTAGTATGTGTTAGCCCGCCATTCTGCTCGAGTTTGCTCAGGCAGTGGGCATTGGCAGTTGCATCTATCGGTTGGTCGGTCGCGCACTGGGACACACGATGGCTTGTCCGTCTTGAGCATCGGCGCATGTGAGGTCGCCACGTCAGTCCAGTGGGCCGCGCCGTATAGCGAGGGGTAGTGGCTTCGCGGCCGACACGAGAGCAACAGGAGTCAACCCACGATATCGGTCTGGCCGGCGCGAGCTGCGACGCCGTGAGACGGGGGATCGGCGCGCCTTCCTGCGACCGTTGAAGCAGCTGGCAGCGGACGTTTCGGGAGAGCGTTTTGGGCATGCTGCACCAGGTCTTCGCCAGACATCGCAGTTTATTAAAAGGTTAAGTGATTCGTGATATGTTGTTTCATTTACTCGTTAAATTCTACTTGTGTTCTTGGTCAGTCTCTCGTCCCCAGCTTGCTCGTCCGCATTTGTTAGGCGGTTAATGTCTGTCTGTCAGTCTGTCGGTCTGCCATACGTTAATAGCTGGCTCTGTCATGTTTGTCGGATTCGGTGTTAACGAATGTATTGCTTAAGGTGGAAAGGCCGAATACCTGAAATATGTTTTTATCTTGCCTATCATCTTGCGAGGTGGTATATGTGTAATGTAGAGCATGTTTGTACATTTTATGTAAAACTGCATTTCATGAGTTTTTATTTAAATGGTCATTTTAGTGTATAAGGTTGCCACCCTTTCATCGTAAGAGTCCTTTTAAAAACGAGTTGCGCTTTCGGTGGCAAATAATTTTTAATGTGAGTGTTTTGTACCATTTCCATCCCTCTTACAGGGTGCATAGTTTATGTGTTTGTGTGAGTTGTTAAAATTTTTAGTTTAAAGTAGTCTGGTGCGTTGCAGATTTGCACCAGTGTAGTCTTTCAGAGGTTGTTGTGAGCGGTCGTGACTACGGCCGTGTTATAAGGGAGCGGGAAAGCTCTCAGCCCGAAAGCTCATACTATATATATGTAAAAAAAAGTTATTTCTGCCTCTGAATAAATTGTAACTTGATATTTACAGGGTGCTTTCTGATTGTAATTTTAAATCTGTTTAAAAAAAGGCTTTTAGGAATAAAATTTCCATTTATTAAAAAAAATTTTATTTGTTCATCAGTTATGCATTGGCAACTACTTCCACGCTCACACAGTGTCATTAAATGTGTTAGTGTTTTTGGTGAATCGCTAGTAAATAAAGTAAATTGTTAAGAAAAGGTTTTGAAGGTAAATTCACGGTTCATCGACCTTTTCCGCAATTGGTAAACGGTCCATTTTAACACGGGTAATGTATGACGAAGCATATACCGTCCGCACTGGCGGAATGTTACATGATACTTATATGTTTGTGACTATTACAGCGCCATCTATCACAAAGCGATAAAAGTGTTCCAGCTAAAACATTCATATTTCTTTACGTAATACACGAATATGTAATAAAAAGGTGGGTTCCTATTTTTAAAGAAATGCAGTTGATATCCGTTTGACCTATGGCAGCGCCATCTAGGTGGCCAACCATAGCGCCAACTGGTTTCCCTCTTCAAACTAGATGAGTATCGTTTGATGCTTATTTCGTGAGATATTTGGCCCGGTCACTGTCAATGGACGGCCCTGTATGAAGCGTCATTGTGATTATATCTAAGAGACATGGTAGAGACAACGAGGGGAACAGTCTTGTCTGCAGAAAAAACCGTATCGACTTCTGCATTTCCTAGTGTCAGACATTGTCTGATACACAAGAAAAAATGAAACACACGCAGAAATATAGAAAACTAATAGTTTTTATGAAAAACCAGATATACACACACTGTCGAATGAGCGGTACAACATAGAGGTTAAGTGAGCTGCAGCAGATTACGACCTCTACCCACTCATATAATGACATGCACACATTATTCCTTCCACGGTAGTTTCGCTTTTAATGTCTTTTTTTTTAGTATCTATAGCTTTGAGAAGATAATTAACCTTACCAACTGACTTGGTGGGTGACTGCCTCTCTTTTATTAGTGTCTTGAATTTTGGAAGCAGTTTTTACATTAAATAGGACATACATAATTTAAATGCATGGCCTTAATTCGCTGGCTCTGTTTTTGTGAGATCACATTAGTTCTTTGAGGTGCACAAGGTTGGCTGGACCTTTGACCCTAACCCAAGGACAGTCAAATGTTTTGTCTGGCGCCGCCCCATGGGCGAGAGCCGTTGAGTTACACTCCACCCAACCATTCACAAAGGGCTGTGGTTTCTGCTGCAGCCTTCTATCACCCTAAGTGGACGGATTTCGAATCCTACATCCACCCTCACATCATTTTTTAGTGCAACCACAGCACCTGACTTTAAACTTGCTGTCGCCTTCGATATGTGCTCTGCTCCGTTACACTGTTCAATTTGTGCATTTATAACTTCAGCAAACGAAGAGCGACACCGATCCACACATTGTAGGAATGACACAAGGACAGGAATAAAATGACTATTCTATTGACGCATCAAGTAGGAGCGATTGTCAATTAACTGAGAGCTTATAAGCAGATAAGGAGCGGTAATTATTCTTGACTTTAAGGGCTTCTCTGCTGTTCAGCAGCTGACCTGCATTCCCATTCGCGAGCTTTCACGATCAATGCGGTCGTCCTCTTTCAGACCTCTCCTGCTCATCATTCCAATTACTCGCGCTCACCATGTTAACCTCGGCCGTCCACGCTTCCTCCTTCCTGGTTGCGACCATTCCAGGATTGCTTCTGGCCACTATCCTCGCTCCATTCGACCTGCATGGACATAGGATTGAAGAGCACTATTCTTTGCTCTTTGCACGACAAACTGTTGCACGTCCAGTATGTCCCTAATTACCTCATTTCTTCTCCGCTCTGTTGTGGACGTCCTGGCTGCCTTCCGTAATCCATCAATCTCCACTGCCTGTACTCTGCTACTCTTACTCAAAACAATCATTTTAGGACTCATGATGAAATCAGCATGGGGCAATATAAAGACGGTGCGACATGATGGCCACCGAAAAGAGCTACAATGCTACATAGCTGCATTTGAATTAGTAGTTGAACTTTGAGAACAACGCACTTGAAACCATAGAATTGTGTACATTTATTATTCTGTAATGGTCTAGGGGCAGTCCGCCTTTAGCCGCGGAGCAGCTCGGACTTGTTTACGTCCCGGCTGCGAACGTTCGCGGAAGAAGCGGTGTTTACACCGTCGCTACTCGCGTGTGTTACTGTTTGAATCGAACGCAATGGCACACAATTTCCGAAAAACCACGATACAGTTCACGTTGTGCAACGAGTATGCAAGACCGAAGGCTTTAGAAATCGAACGTTTCTTGAGGGACGAAGTGCATCTTAATTACACGGAGATTATTGGAATTCATTTATCAATCGTGAGCAGCACTCTTTACGTAAAGATGATTGACGACGCAGCATGCGATAGGATCAGTGAAGCCGCCAAACGAGGATTCCAATTCCGACACTCCGATCGCCATATTGGCGAAGTTTTCGTCGCTCATTCGGGCCTGGCAGTGCGTACGATTCGAGTCTTCGAGCTGCCTTTCGAGGTACCCGAATCATTTGTCACTGAATCACTCAAGCCATATGGCAGAGTTATTAGTCACACGGCCGAACGTTGGGCAAGTTTTAGCAAGTATCCAGTGCTCAATGGTGTCCGACAGGTGCGAATTGCCCTTACGAAACATGTGCCATCGTACATAAGCATCGGCGGCTGTAGAGCTATTGTCATCTATGATGGACAGCCCCGGACATGCTCCGGGTGTGGTGGTGAAGGACATCTGCGATCTGCGTGTATGCAGAGGAGACTCGTGCAACTCCCCAGCGGAGACCTCCAGAAGCCGACTACACCGACGTCACTGCCGATGACTTACGTGGCGGCGCTTCGCGGGGAGGTGACGCCGAGGTCGGAACACCCTATCGAACCGACGCCGCAGTTGATTGAGGAGCCTTCGGCCCCACTGAAGAAGGAATTGCTCCGACCAACCTCCAATCTCAGACACTACAGGTGGTGCAGAAAGAAGATGACAGCATCCCTGTAGGCACGGAAGCTGAAGTGGAACGGCCCCACGGCGCTGTGGCGGTGGCGAGACAGCAGGAGATACAAGATTCGCCAACACCAGAGGCCGAGGTTAGGGCCCGCAAACAACGCTCGCCAAAGCGCCGCAAGAAGCGCCGACTAAACTCTGCGGAGACGCTCCCTTCTCTTCTTGGGAGCCCAGATGAGTCTAACTCTATGGACCTGTCTGACTTGGAACCACAAGCTTCGGATGTCGCAGACCATATGATTTCGGACGGTGAAAAGATGTCATGTCGTTCAGACGACACATCCGCTCAGGGGCTTGATACCCCTCCTGCGGCGGAGTCTAATGCTGCGAAAGAACAACAGATGTCACACATCAATGCCGCACTGGAAAATTTGGAGCACCCCAATAATATCAGCTGGTATGAGCAGGACGACGAAATCACCGATGCGGACCATTCTACTGGTGGGGACTTGCATCCGTCCGCATCTCAAGAAACCTAATGCCGCAGGGACACGTCCGTCGGGCGACCCTCTGCGGATGCCCAAAGGGACTATCGATACGGTGAAACTATGACATTTTAACATCATGTGATGACAGCTACTCGACCCCAGGCATACAGAATAGGGACAGTGAATGTAAATACCATTAGATCGCCTGTGAAACAGCATGATATACGCGTCGGATGTGGATATACTGATGGTGCAGGAAATTTACATTCCTGAGTTCCAGGAAGTACATGATGTCCTACACCTCGCCGCACTCGAACAACGACAGTGGAACGGCGATATTGGTCCGGGACGGGATTCTGGTTCGCGACCTCGCTTATCTACCTTCGGCACGAGGACTGGCGATAACTGTTAATGGAATTCGCATTCTCAATGTTTATGCCCCTTCCGGCACAGACAACAGACGGGCGCATGCGAGATATTATTCGGAAGAGATTGTGCCCTTATTTACCGGCAGATTCGATCATTTCATTATAGGTGGTGACTTCAATTGTGTTTTAGCCCAAAAAGACCAGACTCCACATTACAATACCTGTCGTGAATTGCATGTGCTATGCCGGGATCTGGAGTTAAGCGACACCTGGGACTTGATGCATAGGAACCGTGAGGGATATACTTTTTTTAACAGTCACTCGGCGAGCAGACTCGATCGAATATATGTTTCGGTTGGCCTACAGGATAAGGTGGTCGACGCGGAACGATGGCCTGCGGCATTTACTGATCATCTGGCTTACATTTGTACCATATCACTCCCTAGGCAAAGTGTGTGGAGAAGCCGCGGGACATGGAAGCTCAAATCGTCACTTTTGGCGGACCCCGAATGTCGTCAGAGAGTCGAGGCGGTATGGACCACATGTCAACGCCGTCTACCAACATATACCTCCGTGCTTCAATGGTGGCTAGAGTGTACTAAGCCGGCAATAAGAAGAGCTCTAATACAGTATGGTCGGGATAAGACGAGATGGCAAAGAGACACTCTTGATTACAATCACACCATACTTCGTGAGCTGTCATTCCAGGTGCCGTCTGCAGAACATCATGCGGAAGTGCATCGTGTCAAGGCACAAATTCTATCGATCACGCGACGGCGACTGGGTGGCATCCCAAAACGGGCAAGATCTCTCGACACCACCACTGGGGAACGTACCTCGATGCACCATGTGTCGTGGGAACACAAACGTTACCGCCGGGCATTGGTAACAGTGCTCCACGGTTTAGATGGCCGTCAACTGACAACACAACAGGACATTGCAAAAGAATTCTTAGAGCATTTCCGCCATCTCTATGCCGGTACACCGACAGACCGTCGAGTGAGGGAAGAGATAATGCAACATCTGCAAACGACACTGACAGAGACGGATAAGGCAACGCTTATGGAGCCGCTCACAGAAGACGATATAAATGAGACACTCACAAAAGGAGCGGCCCATAAATCACCAGTGCCAGATGGGATTACGCTAGAGTTTTATCGAGAATTCGTGGACATGATGATGCCACAGTTGGTGTCGATGTACAATGAGGCCATGCGTCCGGACATGCGCCTACCGTCGGATTTTGTGACGGGCTTTCTTCTTCCCATCCCGAAGATGGCGGGGGGTCGTAGTGTTAATCAATATCGGCCTCTCACTATGTTAAACACCGACTATAAAATCTTTGCACGACTACTAGCGTCTCGTCTCAAGCTGGCGATATCCAGGACAATATCCCCTGATCAGGCTTGACTAGGGGTGCGAAGCAACATCTCCTCTGCGTTAAGTGAATACCGTGACGTTATCGCCCTTGCGGAAACGTGTAAAATGCGAGCAGCGATGATATCTGCGGACTTCGATCGTGCGTTCGACAGGATAAACCATGACTTCCTGTCGTTAGTCATGAGCCGAATGGCGGTCCACCAGCATTCATCTCCATCGTTATGAGGCTAATACGAGGGTCTACATCGAAGGTGATTGTAAATGGTCGAGAAGCGGGATCGATTCCTATTAACAGCTCAGTCCGACAAGGGTGCCCACTCTCCATGATGCTGTTTGCGATACCACTTGAGCCGCTGATGTGTGTTATGAGGCGCTCACTTACTGGGATAGCGCTTAATGAGAACTCTTTCGTTTGTTGCGCATATGCGGACGACCTGATCCTTCTCGTCAGATCAGGACATGAAGTGCGTCAGGCTGTTGAACATCTAGACTCTTACGGGACGGCGGCAGGCAGTGTCGTTAACATGACGAAATCCAAAATTATGCACATTGGACGGGGTCTGGAAGACATACCGGGACCGTTTCAGACGGTGGAATCGCTGAGATGTCTGGGGATCACATTTACCCGTTCACTACGGCGGTCAGCGGCGGCGAGTTATCGGCGGCTTCTGCAGAATGTTCGTCTGACGATACGCAACAACTCACTGAGAGCCTTTGACATGATCCAACGTGTGGCATACACTAACGTGCACATAGCGTCACGACTGCCCCATTTAGCGCAGATCCTACCAATACCGAAGGGTATTGCAGACCGTCTCATGGCTGCCTTTGGTTACTATGTTAGTACTGGGATATTATTTAAGATCAAATATGACACGTTAACGCTACAGTTCCGGAACGGTGGCCTCAACCTCACAGACGTGCGAAACAAAGCTCTGGCACTTTACATGCGAGCGATGACACGAAATTGGCAACAACGTAAGCATACCATAACGTCAGCTCTGATAGAAGTACTTGTTCCGCCTTCGTACGAACCCCCTATTGCGGTGGGTAATATTTCGCCTTCTCTTGCACACATTGCCTCATTTCTTGTTGATTACAGTTATGTTCGTCTGAAAGCACCTTCGACAAGAATATCCACGACTCGGGAGATCTATAGGTTCTTGATGGATCAACATGGCCGCAACATAATGGAATTCAAATATCCGTCGAGAACGTGGAACCACATTTGGTGTGCAGTGCATACTCCATTACTGTCAACAGCAGCGAGATCGATGTGGTATTCTCATATAAACCGTAAACTTGTCACCAGGAGTCGATTACATACAATTCATATGGTCGATTCTCCTCTTTGCACAAACTGTGGACTGTTAGCAACGGAAGAACATGGTTTAGTGTGTGGTGCAGCGAGGGACGTCTGGACGCTGACGCGTCGAATACTGGCCTTCCTTCGGCGCACTACCCACACAGAAATCACATCGGATGTACTCTTTCTACCGGACAAGACCTTTTTTCCCAAACAAAAGACGTATGCGGTCAATTGGATAGCTGGACATGAGACGAAATATTTGTATTCGTACGATATTAAGTCTGTGATGGATTATTGGATATATTTACAAGAACAACACGAGCTCATACGGAGTCATACGAAATAAAAGACTTACTTTTCCAATTTTTTAGGAAGTGTTTCTCACAATCCGCCCGACAGCTGGGGTGTCCCAGAACTGAGAAGACTCCTGCAGCAGAACGACTAGAGACAGTACTGTGCGGTTCAATTAAATTGGCACATGGCACACTGAGAAGAAAACTGGCCCCTACCTGTTGGCGCCAGTTGTGACTAGATTATGTTCAAGTGAAAAAAAAAAAAAAAGATGATAAACACCGAAACCGCCTCAGATAATAGTCCTTCCGAATGGTCGACGCAGGAGAAATACATGCCGCCCACATTGGCAGAGATGGTCAAGATTATATGAATTGCTGCCAGATTTATGATGCGACACCGCGTGCTGCAGGGATTGTGATGCAGATGTTAACTTCATTTTCACTCCCGCCCGTGACTAGGATTGTCATTTACTTTACTCATGTCACAAAAAAAGAAAAAAAGGGCGGCCTTTACGTTGATTTTATATTTTATGGTTTTCAAATTGTTTTTGCTGTCTCGATACTTTCCCCTAGGACAGCACAATTGTACGAATAAACATTGTTTTTTTATCCTGCCTTCCTGTTACCAAAAAAAAAAGTGGTCGCGTTGTTGGACCATACAGCGAAGGAACCGGGTTTTTATTTTTATTTTACTTTTTCTTTAAAAAAAAAGCGCGCTAACGTGCTGCTAAATAAAAAAAACAAAAAGTTGGTAGAGCACTTGGAAAAAAAGGTCGGTAGAGCACTTAAAAAAAAACGTGGTCAGCGCGACAGACTGTTAATCGTCAGGGCCCGGGTTCGATTTCCGGCTGAGTCAGAGATTTAAAAAAAAATAAAAAAAAGGGGTAGCGTCTTTGATTCATAATCAAAACGTCTTCGGTCCCGGGTTCGATCCCCGCCACTGCCTAAATTTTGATAAATAATCAGCATTGGCGGCCGAAGACTTCCGGCATAAGAAGTCAGCCTCATTCTGCCAACGGCCTTGTGAAGAGGGCGGAGGAGCCGATAGAGGTTCAGGGCACTCTCTTGTCCTACGGGTGGGAAATTGCCCCTAAAGGCGGAAGAATCAGCAATGATCAAGGACATGAGGATGCAGAAGGCAATGGAAACCACTGCATTAAAGACACGTAACGTGTATCCACAGGACATGTGGCCTGTATTTGAAGAAGTGTCATGATGATCTCTCCATTGGCAAAAGTTTCCGGAATAGTCCCCCATTCGGATCTCCGGGAGGGGACTGCCAAGGGGAAGGTTAACATAAGAAAAAGATTGAATAATCAACGAAAGGATAACGTTCTACGAGTCGGGGCGTGGAATGTCTGAAGCTTGAACGTGGTAGGGAAACTAGAAAATCTGAAAAGGGAAATGCAAAGGCTCAATCTAGATATAGTAGGGGTCAGTGAAGTGAAGTGGAAGGAAGACAAGGATTTCTGGTCAGATGAGTATCGGGTAATATCAACAGTAGCAGAAAATGGTATAACAGGTGTAGGATTCGTCATGAATAGGAAGGTAGGGCAGAGGGTGTGTTACTGTGAACAGTTCAGTGACCGAGTTGTTCTAATCAGAATCGACAGCAGACCAACACCGACAACGATAGTTCAGGTATACATGCCGACGTCGCAAGCTGGAGATGAACAGATAGAGAAAGTGTATGAGGATATTGAAAGGGTAACGCAGTATGTAAAGGGGGACGAAAATCTAATAGTCATGGGCGACTGGAATGCAGTTGTAGGGGAAGGAGTAGAAGAAAAGGTTACAGGAGAAAATGGGCTTGGGACAAGGAATGAAAGAGGAGAAAGACTAATTGAGTTCTGTAATAAGTTTCAGCTAGTAATAGCGAATACCCTGTTCAAGAATCACAAGAGGAGGAGGTATACTTGGAAAAGGCCGGGAGATACGGGAAGATTTCAATTAGATTACATCATGGTCAGACAGAGATTCCGAAATCAGATACTGGATTGTAAGGCGTACCCAGGAGCAGATATAGACTCAGATCACAATATAGTAGTGATGAAGAGTAGGCCGAAGTTCAAGACATTAGTCAGGAAGAATCAATACGCAAAGAAGTGGGATACGGAAGTACTAAGGAATGACGAGATACGTTTGAAGTTCTCTAACGCTATAGATACAGCAATAAGGAATAGCGCAGTAGGCAGTACAGTTGAAGAGGAATGGATATCTCTAAAAAGGGCCATCACAGAATTTGGGAAGGAAAACATAGGTACAAAGAAGGTAGCTGCGAAGAAACCATGGGTAACAGAAGAAATACTTCAATTGATTGATGAAAGGAGGAAGTACAAACATGTTCCGGGAAAATCAGGAATACAGAAGTACAAGTCGCTGAGGAATGAAATAAACAGGAAGTGCAGGGAAGCTAAGAAGAAATGGCTGCAGGAGAAATGTGAAGACATCGAAAAAGATAGGATTGTCGGAAGGACAGACTCAGCATACAGGAAAGTCAAAACAACCTTTGGTGACATTAAAAGCAACGGTGGTAACATTAAGAGTGCAACGGGAATTCCACTGTTAAATGCAGAGGAGAGAGCAGATAGGTGGACAGAATACATTGAAAGCCTCTATGAGGGTGAAGATTTGTCTGATGTGATAGAAGAAGAAACAGGAGTCGATGTAGAAGAGATAGGGGATCCAGTATTAGAATCGGAATTTAAAAGAGCTTTGGAGGAGTTACGGTCAAATAAGGCAGAAGGGATGGCTAACATTCCATCAGAATTTCTAAAATCATTGGGGGAAGTGGCAACAAAACGACTATTCACGTTGGTGTGTAGAATATATAAGTCTGGCGACATACCATCTGACTTTCGGAAAAGCGTCATCCACACAATTCCGAAGACGGCAAGAGCTGACAAGTGCGAGAATTATCGCTCAATCAGCTTAACAGCTCATGCATTGAAGCTGCTTACAGGAATTATATACAGAAGAATGGAAAAGAAAATTGAGAATGCGCTATGTGACGATCAGTTTGGCTTTAGGAAAAGTAAAGGGACGAGAGAGGAAATTCTGACGTTATTGCTAATAATGGAAGCAAGGCTAAAGAAAAATCAAGACACTTTCATAGGATTTGTCGACCTGGAAAAAGCGTTCGACAATATAAAATGGTGCAAGCTGTTCGAGATTCTGAAAAAAGTAGGGGTAAGCTATAGGGAGAGACGGGTCATATACAATATGTACAACAACCAAGAGGGAATAATAAGAGTGGACGATCAAGAATGAAGTGCTCGTATTAAGAAGGGTGTAAGTCAAGGCTGTAGCCTTTCGCCCCTACTCTTCAATCTGTACATCGAGGAAGCAATGATGGAAATAAAAGAAAGGTTCAGGAGTGGAATTAAAATACAAGGTGAAAGGATATCAATGATACGATTGGCTGATGACATTGCTATCCTGAGTGAAAGTGAAGAAGAATTAAATGATCTGCTGAATGGAATGAACAATCTAATGAGTACACAGTATGGTTTGAGAGTAAATCGGAGAAAGACGAAGGTAATTAGAAGTAGTAGAAATGAGAACAGCGAGAAACTTAACATCAGGATTGATGGTCACGAAGTCAATGAAGTTAAGGAAGTCTGCTACCTAGGCAGTAAAATAACCAATGACGGACGGAGCATGGAGGACATCAATACCGGCCTTAATCTGAGGAAGAAATTTCTGAGGATGTACGTCTGGAGTACAGCATTGTATGGTAGTGAAACATGGACTGTGGGAAAACCGGAACAGAAGAGAATCGAAGCATTTGATATGTGGTGCTATAGACGAATGTTGAAAATTAGGTGGACTGATAAGGTAAGGAATGAGGAGGTTCTACGCAGAATCGGAGAGGAAAGAAATATGTGGAAAACACTGATAAGCAGAAGGGACAGGATGATAGGACATCTGCTAAGACATGAGGGAATGACTTGCATGGTACTAGAGGGAGCTGTAGAGGGCAAAAACTGTAGAGGAAGACAGAGATTGGAGTACGTCAAGCAAATAATGGAGGTCGTAGGTTGCAAGTGCTACTCTGAGATGAAGAGGTTAGCACAGGAAAGGAATTCGTGGCGCGCCGCATCAAACCATCAAACCAGTCAGTAGACTGATGAAAAAAAAAAAATAAAAAAAAAATTAAAAAAAATGAAGTCGATACAGCTGTCCTGGATAGCATGGTTTCCAGACCTCTATGTTACTGAGCATGTGTGGAACTTGGGACAGCATATGTCGTGACAAATGACTAGAAAACGACCGCTGATCAACTACGTGGAAAACGACTAAAAGTGAGAGCCGACATTTCTGTGACTATCACAATGCATGATTGAAAGGTTACCTTGCAACTTGAGGTTGTTACGCAGGAAACGTAAACTACTGTGCAAAAAAATCTGAACATATGTATGTGAGCATGTGATTGTTATTATGTTCAGTGAATGTGGCGTGTCAAACGTAACTAAAACATCGGTCACAGGTGACTGTTATTCGGCTTTCGTTTTCCGCTAGTGAAGATGAAAAACAAAATCAGAATTTCGTTTACAGAAACAAAACGTACAGCATATTATCGAAAATTTAATTTAAATTGCTGGAACTACTCCTCACGTTTCACTGGCAGAATCGAATTTCAATAGTTAATACGAAGACTTAATAATGCCCCAAATATAGGAGTGTGGGTTGCAGTCGGCTCCAAGGCACCAGTTCTTTGTGGCAAATATCGGAATTTCGTTGCTGGTGCTGCGAATTGGCAACCAATAATGGAAATCGATGAAGAGAGGTTTATAAAGTTGAAATAGAGATATTCAGCAGCCAGTGTGGAACTCTGTTTATCCTTGGCAGGAGCTTTTTTTCACTCTTTCTTGCTGAACGTCAGTCGTCAAAAGTAAAATCTAGAAAGCACTGTAGGACTCTTTTATAACTATCACAGCGATAAGACAATTAGGAGTAGCATTGGGTGAGAAGTGGAAATGACTGAGGTAGCAAGCTGGTTTTCTTTTCTTATCAAACATACAATTAATTGACAACATAAGTATCACAAACAATTCTAAACAAATGCATTAGAGATATACACATTACCCCCATGACCTTAAAAATATTAAATGAGTTTTAGTGTGAAAAAATTATATCCGTGGTTGAAATACCAATAAAATCTTCCCCAATTAATACACAATAACAAACAACAATTAAAACTTTCTTTATGAACAGAAAATGAGCAGTACCAACTTCTGACTGACACTGAAGGTATGTAACAGAAGGACAAACTTCGTACCAGCGCGTTTTGTTAGTGTGTGTTGCCTACATGAGGGGCAGGTATGCACTCAAGGGCAAACCTATTGTTCTCCTTTGATTGACAGGTACTTAACCTATTGTTCTGCTAAAGGGATCCTTCCTTTTGACTGACAGGTCCTTAACCTACCTATTGTTCCCAGACCCCTTGCCACTCTCTTTCCCCCTCAAGAAACCACCAACCCACCCTCTCCCCTTCACTGCTACAGGTACATTTTAAAGTCTGAGTTACTGGAATAGCTCCTCTCACAAGTTTGATTGATTACTTAATTAAATTGATCAAATAATTAACCTCTCCTCCTCTGGTAAACCTCCTCACGTCCCACCCTCCCTCCCAGAAACTGGTGGCAGAAAGACTCAGTCATTTGGAGGGAATTGGATTGCAGTGTATGGAATATTGTTTGAACAATTTACAAAATGAATAGGATATTGTTTAATTATTTATGGCATTGTATGGAATATAGTTTTTTTTTATTTAGTTAAAAAATTTGTCCAGAAATCGACTGCAGTGTATGGAATACTGTTTCAACAACTTAGACAATCTGTGGAATATTGTTTATTTAAACAATTTAGGCGATTCAAGGCAGTATTAGGAATATAGTTTATTTATTTATTTAAAGAATTTTTCAGGAAATAGATCGCCGCCCGCACCACCCCATCCCGCCTTTCCTCTCCCCCTCCCCTTTTCCCCTCGCCTCCTCCACGTGGAAATTGGCAGCTCTGCAGTGTAGAGGAAGGATCTCACGAAGCGAAATTCAAGAGTGTATTGTTTATTTATAAAAAGAAAAATCGGTTTGCAGGGCTTGGATTTCTCTTGCTCATCATTGTCTGCTGTTTGGAAAGATGCAGGTCTTGTAACAAGTAATTAAATCTATCGCCTTTCTTTTTACTCCAGTCGCACAAGGAATACCATCACGAAACGCACATCACACGTAATTAGACAGTTAAAAATTTTTGATCGCGAAGTATACACTGCCCGCCATCCCCTGTGCACTGGACTGCACTGAATGCCACCGCACATATTACTAGGCGTCGGGATGCACAGGCAGTCTCTGCGAAGTGATGACGCGGCCGTCAGCTGTCAGTTTGGGTCCTGCGAGCATGATGAGATGGCACCCCTTTCATACTTGACACCTGAGAAATACCTGTCGAAACACGTGTTCAGCTAGCCACCGTGGATGGCGCGATGACGCAAAGTTGCGGGTCCAAGGCGGAGAGAGATGTTTGTATAGCGGCTCACACTCACAGAAGCAGCTCAAAGGTTCTCCCTGCTATACTGACGTCACATGTCTATGTAAATAAGATCCAAGTATACCTCTCAGAAACAGTAAAGTGCCACAGAGATAGTTAACAATAACTTTTGGAGGAGCCTTTGTGATGTCTCAGCTTGTCAGCATGGAAATTCTGTTTCTAACAGGACCTGTTCACGAAAATAGCCCAGAATAACGCCGATTGCATTCTTCCGCGCGATCGTAACGGGACGGTACGTTCATTACTTATCAGTACCTTCTTGGAATTGGTAAAGTGTCACAGAAATAGTTAACCGTCGCTTTTGTAGGAGCTTTCGTGATGTCTCAATTTGCCTACATGGGAATTCTTGTCCTAACAGGACCTGTTTAAGAAAATAACCCAGAATGACACTGAATGCATTCTTCCTGATGCTTCTAACAGGACAGCCCGTCCGTCACGTCTCTTACTGAATTCACCTGTAAAATTGGTGCTGCTGCCGGTGTGCGAGCTCTATCCGCCACTGTTTTCTGTAGACGTGACTTTCAGTGGTGAAACTATCTTGTACAGATCGCCATATTGCACTGACGTTTAAACGCCGCACAAGTGGTCTACAGATCGTCAAATACATCCCACATACTCACTGTGCTGCAGCGCAGTGCCGACGGAGGAAACTACCTCCGTGAACGCGGCCCATGACCGCAGCCGCGGAAGCGCATGTCAGCCGGAGAGAGGCCAGCCGGCTGTGGATGAATGCCCACCCCAGGAGGACCTGAGTGGTAAGACGTCGAACGCTATCAATACTCACGGCGCAAACACTCGTCGTATTGAATCTTCTCAAATTTCCGTAGAGGGTGTACGCGCGACACATGCGGTCCCGAAGTCAACTCAACACAAACTGGGTATTATTTCACTATTCACCCAGTCAGAGGGAGCCGCGAGCCAAATCGTCATAAGCCGGAAGCGTTCTTGGACACTCTGAACTGGTGTACAAAGGACGGGAAAGCCCCGTCTCGGAACAAAGGCGTCTGCTGAGATGCTGTTTCTGGCCCCGATCTGCTTGCTTGCTCCTACGCTTTCTACGGCCATCTCCAGACTCAAAACAATTTTGGGAACCAGAAAATATTTATTAGTGTAACTACAATTAAATATTAGGATTGCTGCTGCAGTCTGACATCGAGCAATGTAGTTGAAATGTCTCCCTTGACGGCCATGGTTCTGGAACGAACTTCAACATCTACAGCACACATGATTTTCCACATAAAAAAAATCTTTCATTTCCCTTACGGCTACCGATGTGCTGCATCTATACCTCCCTCATTATAGGACACACAGTCATTTTCTCTGGACATGCCAGAACATAAGCCACAGTAACTTTACGCTGCAACATATACACATTCCAGACAAACAGTGCAGCGATCGTTTATATGTGTACAGCACCCGAAAAAATTATGGCATGCCCACACTCACACCAGCTATTTGTCTCGATTCGCCGGCCGGTGTGGCCGATCGGTTCTAGGCGCTTCAGTCTGGAACTGCGCGACCGCTATGGTCGCAGGTTCGAATCCTGCCTCGGGCATGGGTGTGTGTGATGTCCTTAGGTTAGTTAGGTTTAAGTAGTTCTAAGTTCTAGGGGACTGTTGACCTCGGATGTTAAGTCCCATAGTGCTCAGAGCCATTTGAACCATTTGTCTCGATTCTCTTCAGTTCTAGGAAATTATATGACGTTTAAGTTTTCCAGTCTGCGCTTCCGGAAGGTGCTGCATCCTGCCAAGACTCTCTCAAACAAGTGTTATAAAACACAGGCGTTCGGCACCATGTGATAATCAACAAGGAGCCCACGGGCGAAAGGGTTTGAAAGATATCACTGATATGGGTTGGTGTACTGTAATCAACATCATTGTCGATAATGCGGCAAGGGAAACGCGAGGACACGCTTAGGGGTGTCGGTGAGTGGGATTTTCTTTTTAATTTTTTTTTACAGCCGTATTGTCCGTCCTGTTTGTACACTACAGCAGGTCCAGTTGAGCCCTTGTATTGCTATATTGTGCAGCTGTTTACGAAATGAATCTATCACCCCTTACGTTTTGATATCTTCCTCAATGCGTTGAAATCACAAATCACTTCGTCAAATGTATCCTTCCTTTACGATTAGACATACGTAATTTTCCTTTTTACGTGAATAGTAGTTTGATTACTTCCCACAAACGTCTGGTGATATGTCGGAACATAAGCCACGACACCTTTACATTCAAGCAGCAGCGTAACATTTCTGTCAATTATAGGCGTATAAAAAAAATTATGATACGTCCACACTTGCACCAGCTGGGTGTCGTTTTCGCACTGCAAAATAGCCTCCCACCATCACATATTTGTCGATGAATAAGGGATGTAATTATAATTTTAAAAAGTCCTAGAGTCTTTTCGGTTTATCGATTTCACCACTTCCACGAAACCTTTTGGTATTTTCGATACTTGTAAATCCAGCCAACACGCAGTGGCGTCTTTATATATATATTCAGACCACCTGGTCGGGGCTTGTGTCAGTGCATTCCATGCATAGCTTTCACCACCCAGACCACACAATTTTCCACTGACTAAGAAATCATTGTTGAGTGCAAAATATACTACAGTCGTTCATTTGGAGTTAATTTTCACGGGAGGAGCAGGTGGGTGGAGAAACCGCAAAACTGTTGTAGTCTAAGCGCATTTTTAAGTTCATGTTGCTAAGCACCATACCTGTTTAACATTTTGGAGCAGGAGGAGGATCACCGCAAGACCGTTCTGTTGTTTCAGCCGGTAAAATTGAGTTTGTTACGAAAAAACAGAAGGGCCTGTTAGAGCGTCATACAAAGATTTTGTTTGTTACATGTGCGAGAAACGGTGACTTAGTGATACAGCCCTGTTGAGATCCTATAACGTATGTGAGGGGGCTGAATTTTCAAAAAGGAATGTCATGTTATGTATATGTATGTATAGGCCTGACTGCAAAGAATGCTCTATTACAAGCGGGCAATAGACTTTTGCTTGTCTCTTTCAGCGCACTAGCTTTATGTTACTGAATAATCACTATGAATCCATCGCCATTCAGTTATTAAATTTCTATTGTGTGCTGGACGTCTGTGAATGAGGTAATGCCGTAGTTTTGAGGAGTGGTAGTGAGTGTAGCGTGCAAAGTATGGCCATGCTTCAGTTATCACTATTAAAGTGGGATAGCGACTGCGCGACTCTGATTGTTCAACAACAGAGCTGTAGCCACACATTAGAAATTATACTCCATAGTTCTTACTTCCTTAATATGTTATGACAATTACCCTTGAGGACTACGGTTTCGTACGAAAAGAGAATGTTACTGCTTAGAGAGTGTCTGAGTGGGTGAAATAAAGAAATATGTGTGACGTGCTCTTGGATATTTATGTGAAACTGGTGAAGAGTCGTCGCCAGGTGAACGCTTTTGATTACTACGTGTCCCCTACACAACTGCTTCCACTACTAGGTGATGCATATTTTATTTGCCACCCGACGTATTTCAAAGTATGAACCCCACTTTGAGCACTATGACTAGAATGCGCGATGTCACACTGATGGTCCACCATCAATTAAAATTTATTGTATTAGGGGTATAGCTGAAAAGATCAATAATAGTAATAATAATGTGTGAAGCGTAGCCAACTAAGACACTGTTGCTTTTAATGGCGTATTTCTGTACTTCATGGTTTCTATTATGATGAGTGTAGACTGTTTGTATTTAAAGATGTTGCATTCGTAGTGTACACAGCAGACGTAGGAGTAATAGAGACATTCTCAGAGAACATTGCACCACCGAAGTCTTTCAAGTATGTGAAGTATGATAAAACACTGAAGAGTGCAAAGAGGTTAATACATTTCCACTGTGGAATTCACTGGGATGATCCTGGCATACCTTATAAAGATATAGTGACGTCCCTTCGATTATTTGACCATCGTCTACGCGAAGGGGAAGTAGAAGATCTCATTTCTTTTTTTTTATTTTTTTTATTTTTATTTTTATTTTTATTTTTTTTTGGTCATCAGTCTAATGACTGGTTTGATGCGGCCCTCCACGAATTCTTTTCCTGTGCTAACCTCTTCATCTCAGAGTAGCACTTGCAACCTACGTCCTCAATTATTTGCTTGACGTATTCCAATCTCTGTCTTCCTCTACAGTTTTTGCCCTCTACAGCTCCCTCTAGTACCATGGAAGTCATTCCCTCATGTCTTAGCAGATGTCCTATCATCCTGTCCCTTCTCCTTATCAGTGTTTTCCACATATTTCTTTCCTCTCCGATTCTGCGTAGAACCTCCTCATTCCTTACCTTATCAGTCCACCTAATTTTCAACATTCGTCTATAGCACCACATCTCAAATGCTTCGATTCTCTTCTGTTCCGGTTTTCCCACAGTCCATGTTTCACTACCATACAATGCTGTACTCCAGACGTACATCCTCAGAAATTTCTTCCTCAAATTAAGGCCGGTATTTGATATTAGTAGACTTCTCTTGGCCAGAAATGCCGTTTTTGCCATAGCGAGTCTGCTTTTGATGTCCTCCTTGCTCCGTCCGTCATTGGATATTTTACTGCCTAGGTAGCAGAATTCCTTAACTTCATTGACTACGTGACCATCAATCCTGATGTTAAGTTTCTCGCTGTTCTCATTTCTACTACTTCTCAATACCTTCGTCTTTCTCCGATTTATTCTCAAACCGTACTGTGTACTCATTAGACTCTTCATTCCGTTCAGCAGATCATTTAATTCTTCTTCACTTTCACTCAGGATAGCAATGTCATCAGCGAATCGTATCATTGATATCCTTTCACCTTGTATTTTAATTCCACTCCTGAACCTTTCTTTTATTTCCATCATTTCTTCCTCGATGTACAGATTGAAGAGTAGGGGCGGTAGGCTACAGCCATGACTTACACCCTTCTTAATACGAACACTTCATTCTTGATCGTCCACTCTTATTATTCCCTCTTGGTTGTTGTACATATCGTATATGACCCGTCTCTCCCTATAGCTTACCCCCATTTTTTTCAGAATCTCGAACAGCTTGCACCATTTTATATTGTCGAACTCTTTTTCCAGGTCGACAAATCCTATGAAAGTGTCTTGATTTTTCTTTAGCCTTGCTTCCATTATTAGCCGTAACGTCAGAATTGCCTCTCTCGTCCCTTTACTTTTCCTAAAGCCAAACTGATCGTCACCTAGCGCATTATCAATTTCCTTTTCCATTCTTCTGTATATTATTCTTGTAAGCAGCTTCGATGCATGAGCTGTTAAGGTGATTGAGCGATAATTCTCGCACTTGTCAGCTCTTGCCGTCTTCGGAATTGTGTGGATGATGCTTTTCCGAAAGTCAGATGGTATCTCGCCAGACTCATATATTCTACACACCAACGTGAATAGTCATTTTGTTGCCACTTCCCCCAATGATTTTAGAAATTCTGATGGAATGTTATCCATCCCTTCTGCCTTATTTGACCGTAACTCCTCCAAAGCTCTTTTAAATTCCGATTCTAATACTGGATCCCCTATCTCTTCTACATCGACTCCTGTTTCTTCTTTTATCACATCAGACAAATCTTCACCCTCATAGAGGCTTTCGATGTATTCTTTCCACCTATCTGCTCTTTCCTCTGCATTTAACAGTGGAATTCCCGTTGCACTCTTAATGTTACCACCGTTGCTTTTAATGTCACCAAAGGTTGTCTTGACTTTCCTGTATGCTGAGTCTGTCCTTCCGACAATCATATCTTTTTCGTTGTCTTCACATTTCTCCTGCAGCCATTTCTTCTTAGCTTCCCTGCACTTCCTATTTACTTCATTCCTCAGCGACTTGTACTTCTGTATTCCTGATTTTCCCGGAACATGTTTGTACTTCCTCCTTATATCAATCAACTGAAGTATTTCTTCTGTTACCCATGGTTTCTTCGCAGCTACCTTCTTTGTACCTATGTTTTCCTTCCCAACTTCTGTGATGGCCCTTTTTAGAGATGTCCATTCCTCTTCAACTGTACTGCCTACTGCGCTATTCCTTATTGCTGTATCTATAGCGTTAGAGAACTTCAAACGTATCTCGTCATTCCTTAGTACTTCCGTATCCCACTTCTTTGCGTATTGATTCTTCCTGACTAATGTCTTGAACTTCAGCCTACTCTTCATCACTACTATATTGTGATCTGAGTCTATATCTGCTCCTGGGTACGCCTTACAATCCAGTATCTGATTTCGGAATCTCTGTCTGACCATGATGTAATCTAATTGAAATCTTCCCGTATCTCCCGGCCTTTTCCAAGTATACCTCCTCCTCTTGTGATTCTTGAACAGGGTATTCGCTATTACTAGCTGAAACTTGTTACAGAACTCAGTTAGTCTTTCTCCTCTTTCATTCCTTGTCCCAAGCCCATATTCTCCTGTAACCTTTTCTTCTACTCCTTCCTCTACAACTGCATTCCGGTCGCCCATGACTATTAGATTTTCGTCCCCCTTTACATACTGCATTACCCTTTCAATATCCTCATACACTTTCTCTATCTGTTCATCTCCAGCTTGCGACGTCGGCATGTATACCTGAACTATCGTTGTCGGTGTTGGTCTGCTGTCGATTCTAATTAGA
The DNA here is from genome assembly GCF_023898315.1 of Schistocerca nitens. Classification (NCBI taxonomy): domain Eukaryota; kingdom Metazoa; phylum Arthropoda; class Insecta; order Orthoptera; family Acrididae; genus Schistocerca; species Schistocerca nitens. The sequence goes on along the minus strand of NC_064615.1, from coordinate 1,163,403,798 downwards.
ATAACCCGGTCACTGAACTGCCCTACCTTCCTATTCATAACGAATCCTGCACCTGTTATACCATTTTCTGGTGCTGTTGATATTACCCGATACTCATCTGACCAGAAATCCTTGTCTTCCTTCCACTTCACTTCACTGACCCCTACTATATCTAGAACGAGCCTTTGTATTTCCCTTTTCAGATTTTCTAGTTTCCCTACCACGTTCAAGCTTCTGACATTCCACGCCCCGACTCGTAGAACGTTATCCTTTCGTTGATTATTCAATCTTTTTCTTATGGTAACCTCCCCCTTGGCAGTCCCCTCCCGGAGATCCGAATGGGGGACTATTCCGGAATCTTTTGCCAATGGAGAGATCATCATGACACTTCTTCAAATACAGGCCACATGTCCTGTGGATACACGTTACGTGTCTTTAATGCAGTGGTTTCCATTGCCTTCAGCATCCTCATGTCCTTGATCATTGCTGATTCTTCCACCTTTAGGGGCAATTTCCCACCCGTAGGACAAGAGAGTGCCCTGAACCTCTATCCGCTCCTCCACCCTCTTTGACAAGGCCGTTGGCAGAATGAGGCTGACTTCTTATGCCGGAAGTCTTCGGCCGCCAATGCTGAATATTTATCAAAATTTAGGCAGTGGCGGGGATCGAACGCGGGACCGAAGACGTTTTGATTATGAATCAAAGACGCTACCGTTTTTTTTTTTAATTTCTCATTTTTTTCGCTTTCATTCGTTGCTTCTTCTCGGGGCGGACGTTGCAAGTCATCCATTTAAGTTCGTTGTTGATCGATTAAGTCAGTTTTTTTTATTACAGAGGGCAGCGAACCCTCTGACCGAACACGCTGAGCTACCGTGCCGGCTGCCCCTAAACCATAGAAGTGTTGAATCTTCCAGTTTGCTGCTATACCACACCTAGAATTCCACGGTTGTCTTGCTCTCCATCGACTTAAGAAGAAGAAGAACAAGAACAAGAAGAGATGTGTGAAAAATATTGCTTATGAAAATGTAATATGTCTTTTAAGTTGGATGAGGAATAAATGAGTTTTTATCTCACAACCTCTGTGTTCCTTTTTTTCTTTTTTTTTTTTCAAAACCCTGTCCCCGCTTTGACAATGTACAGTTTTAACCACATGTTATGTCTGTGGTTTTCTTCAAGCACAGGAGATATAATTTTATACATGTCTGCTATATATCTTAGGAAGCAGACACGGTTACGTGCCTGTGGCTTCCATGACCCAATTCGTGGTGCTCTATAGGCGTAATTTCATGCAACCGTTCTATATATTTTGCTATCTGCAATCTTAAACTTCACCTCTTTAATAGCACTCATCATCGGCAAAACTTACATCATTTGTGAGCTGCACAACCTTTATATATAGTGCAATAGAGGATAGGTTATTTGTAAATAACGATGAAGACGTATGGTGACGAATATGTTTTCTTCGTTTATTCAGTTCACGCAAATACAATAGATGGGTTGAATCTTCAAGTTTGCTGCTATACAGGACCTATAATTCCACGGGTGTCCTGCTCTCCAGCGACTCAAGGAGAAGAAGACAATATAGTATTCTTGAGATACAAAGTGACTCTACTATTCCAATGGAGAAATACTTCTAACTTACATGCTACAACAATAACACTGACAGGAAATTTTTTTATAAATCTACGGTAAAAACTAAAGCGGAGATACTTTCTTTACTATAACTAAATTCCACAGCCCCAGTAGCATAGCTTTTACAATAATTCTGATGGACTGTACACACTTAGAATCTAATTTCAACAGCCCGAATAACAAAGGTTTTTAGAATAACAATTCTGATGGACTGTGAGCTATGTATAGATACACACTTAAAAACAATTCTGACTTGGATGGCTAGCTGCAGGTGAAAAACTTAAAAACTCTTCTATCTACAAGACGGAAATGGTGGGTATGTGGGTATATATGATGCGTTGCATATGAACAAATAAATAAACATACAAATATATTTTAATAGCTTTTTTGTTTATGCTGTTTTTAACTTTTTTGTCTGTCGTACATATATATATATATATATATATATATATATATATATATATATATATATATATATATATATATATATAATCGTTTTCTTCCAACACATGTACAAAGTACATAAAATATTTACATGACACACACACACACACATACACACACACACACACAAAATTACTTACACTGTGATAAAAGGGTCATACTACTACTCTGTAGACACACACTCTCTCTCTCTCTCTCTCTCTCTCTCTCATTCTATCACTCCCACTCAGAGTTCCCCACCGCTTCTCTCACTACAAGAAGTGAGTGGTGTGAGTATGGGAGAATTTCAGTCCCATCATCACAAATGACCCTTTTATCGTCATGAGGCGACAGGCCGATTCTAGATTGCAGAACAGTGCACACCTTGGGTTCTCTCGATCGAATACTGGTCTGCCGTACCATATGCTGTGGTGCCTCCCACCAACACCGATGTACAGGCACCGCAAAAAGTCTTTGATAGAGAGGGCTCTCGATGCCATATGCCACATACACTTAGCCTTTGCGGAATAATACCATAAAGATTATCGGCCATGTATGAGGATGTGTCGAATGCATTACCATGGTACCTCATTACTTCATATGGATACTCTACTATCGAGAAGACCTTTAATGATTACAGCCACTAGTGAATCATATTTCTGGCACTCTCATATCTCAAAAGAAGTCACATTTTTCTAATCTGTCTGTTACAGTTAAATTTTAGATAGTCCCTATGCCTCTTGCAACTGCTGCCATTTCTGCAGCTTTGCGCATATGATCGTTCCAATTTAAGTCTTAACTGAGCAGAAGTCAGAGAGAGCTGTAGCCACCACCTTCTGCATCCTTTGTAGAAACAGAGTGAGCTGAGTCAGTGCGACAGGACCGTGTTTTGACCGTTCGGTGGAAATGGGTACATGTTGTCATAGCTGTGCCAACAGTGTACAGTGTGTAAGTTCAGCGCCAAACGCAGCCTGCTCCTCCAACACGAGGTAGTATAACAAGTAAGGGAACTGGGAGAAGGACGAGGATTTTGCCACTGTATTGTGGTGCGTCTCGAAACTACGTACAGGTACTGCAGTCTGAAGCAGATTTAAGTTCCTCAGGACCCATTCACGTCTATCACCCAAACATTCCATCATCGCTATTCTGTACCATTACGAACTATAAAAACTCCGCTAACTTCATCCAATAGAGAACTCGATAAGATTTTTATAGCATCTCTCTCCTCCCATACATCAAAAACAAATACTTATGCAAGCCGGCATCGAGCACATGTGGCGAGCCTATTAAATATACCGGTATTGATCCACTGCACAGGCGAGTGTAAAGTTTCATTGCCTGTACTGTAGCAGGATGACCGTATCCCATAGACTGCACTATAAGTCGCAAGGAACACTCCATGTGATCCTGTGTCGTTTTTTGAAAAATTGTTTTTTTTTTCCTGCTGTAACACGCTTTGTACACTGCCATACATTTTGTTTTTCCAACATGACTTCGAGGTCTGTGTCAGATTCGAAACTGATGTTAACACGTTCTAATCCATTGCCTCTCGCGGAAAACTAGATGCCACACAGCGTAAATCATGCTGCTACTGCTTCCATAACACACACAGACTTTTATATATATTCCTCAGTTTCTACTGAGAAATTCACGAATGGAGTAGAAGGAGTTGCCCACCAATAAATCCTTCAGGCTTCTGTTAAACTGAATTTCATTGGTTACTAAGTTTTTTTATGGCTGGCGCCAAGTTATTGAAAATGTGTGTTCCTGAATAATCCACCCCTTTTTGTACAAGAGTAAGTGACTTTAAATCCTATCAGTCATGTGGAATGCAGTGCTGTTAATATTCCAATGTAAGAAATATATTTCCAGAGCATGACACACATCCTTCTTGCAAGTTTGTCTACGATAAACTATGGCAACAAACTGTAAAATGAAAGAACTACTTCCTTAAAACATTGGCTCTTTGTGATACGTACACAATATAGCTTTCCAGAGATGTATAGCGTCCGCTGTTCACATCCGATCACGGTTCAGAAATTATACTGTGCGCACATCAGTGCTGTATAAAATGATCGTTAGTAACGGAGAACAACTCCTACAAGGAAACAGATAAACGCATAGCAGGGGCGCCCGACATGTGAAATTACACATCATGCTGCCACTAAGTCTGTAAACAGCACATCTGTCAAGCAGATGTATACACATGGATTGCAGTGTGACACGATCACCTATTTAGCGATAGTGAAGTCACGATTTTATAGCCAAGATGCGACAGGGGAATGGAGCACATCGCATATATCTTCGTTTGTTTAGAGGAATGTGTCGATCAGTATGGTCACTTTTCATCACAGACGAGATGGAAGTCCTCTGATGAACGAGCGGTTTGCCGTTACCGATCGCAAGTAGACAGTGCTGTGCGACACACACAGAACACGCGGTTGTATACGAGTCGAACGCAGGCTATGTCACGCGACTGATGCATCCTGACGGAACAGCGAGGGAAAAAAATGGTCAAATGACCTGCAGCAACATCTCTCTCCCTCTCTAAAATGCATCATCAGCCGGCCATTAAATCGCACCTAGCTATAGCTCCATCTCAATCGATAACTCCGTCCACTCTCTGTTATCCTTTGACGCAGGTGCATGTAAGTTTAGAGGCAGATGGTTCTCTGCTTTCCTGAAAAGCGTCAAATACGGTAGTCAACTCTCGTGTATCACAGTTACTTCAATAGACGTATAGTAGAATGCTGCCTCGATGGAAAGAAAACTGACTGTTTCCCTGGTTCCCTCCCATGTCGACATTTTCTCGGATTCCTCATGCTCTCGCATACTTGTTCCCATGTACAAATTGTTCTGAGCCAACCAGAAGAGCGTAAGTCCTTCCTCAATTTCCCCGCATTTTGGTGTACATTCGCTAAATTTATACGTATTTTCCGTCATTTTTCGCAATTCTATCGATTTTATGTCAGTTCTACCCATGCGATCATGACATCATCTCTCGTTCCGTGTTCTAAAATTGCTTGTAAATGTAGTACGCAAATGCACTATTTTTCTGATCGGGAGGCGTAATATAGCAGTGCACTCGATTGCATTCAGTCGCCTCCACCCCACATATTCCACATTTGCACTGCGTTTGCTCTGTTTGCTGCATGTCTGTGTATGTGCATGTGTCACGGATGGTGCGTGCTTCGCGATGGAGATATTTTTAACTGTGTAATTACGAGTGGTGTGTGTTTCATGACGGTATTTCATTATGGTATTCCAAGCGCAATCTGAATAAAAAAAGAAAAGCGATCGCTGTAATTACTTCTCAGAAGATCTGCGTCTTCCCAAACAGCAGAGAACGATGAGAAAGTGAAATGCAAGCCCCACAAAGTAATTAAAAAAAAAACCATATACCATTGAATTTATCTTCGTGAGATCCTTCCTCTCCACCGCAGAGCGGCAAATTTCCGCAGAGGAGGGGTGGGGGAGAGGGGAAGGAGAGAGGAAGAGGAGGGGCGGGGTGGCGGTTGCTCAGCAGTTGCACGTCTATTCGCTCCTACATATGTCCGCAGCCATTGTTCACCGCTGCCATCTATGGCCCGTGGTGCACCACAGCTACCTCGGCGAAACTTTTGGATGGTGCCATTTTGCCATGCGCGGTTTACTTCAACCACGGCGGCACGCGAACAGTTTACAAACTTACACTTATCCTAAGTGCCTCCACCCTTGGCTCAAAACCAATTTGCCATGCCCTTTTGGACGTCATGTAAATAGCTCCGTTTCTTCGTTAAGTAAGCAACTATACTGTTTTTCGATTCCATCAGACACGTTTTGTATACATTGCGCTGCTAGTGTTGCTATCTGCCGTCTGTGAGTGGCTATTGTACGTTGAACATAGGTGGTGATCACATTAATGTGACTGCGACATGTAGATTAATTTACCACAAAACACTTTCATCTTCGAGATGAAATGCCTCATAAAATCACAGTACAATTTTGTTGCGCCATATACTAATGCAAGGATTGAACGAATTTCAGTGTTTCCGGGATAGAGGTATACACAAACAATTGCTTATAACGAAAGAACTCGACATTTTATGTTGTTGGGTAAATACGCAGTCGATAGAGATACTCTCCAAGCTGCGATCCTCACAATTTCATGAACAGCGCTGAGTCATACACTGAGATGTGAAAAGTCGCAGGATAACAACACGCCCGCATACAGACGGCAGTAATGCAGCGTACGCGCGAAATAAAAGGGCACTGCGTTGGCGGAGCTCTATTTGTACTCAGGTGATCCCTATTAAAAGGTTTCCGATGCGATTGTGGCCATACGACGAGAATTAGCAGACTTTGTAAGCGGAATGGTACTTGGAGGTAGACACATGGGACATTCCATTTCGGAAACAGTTACGGACTTGAATATTCCGAGACCCACAGTGTCAAGGAATTTCGGGAATTACCTCTCAGCATAGGCAGCGCAGTGGCCGACGGCATGAAGTTGTCAGTGCTAACAGACAAGCAGCACTGCGTGAAACAATCGCAGAAATCAATGCGGGACGTACAGGGTGTTTCAAAAATGACCGGTATATTTGAAACGGTAATAAAAACTAAACGAGCAGCGATAGAAATACACCGTTTGTTGCAATATTCTTGGGACAACAGTACATTTTCAGGCAGACAAACTTTCGAAATTACAGTAGTTACAATTTTCAACAACAGATGGCGCTGCGGTCTGGGAAACTCTATAGTACGATATTTTCCACATATCCACCATGCGTAGCAATAATATGGCGTAGTCTCTGAATGAAATTACCCGAAACCTTTGACAACGTGTCTGGCGGAATGGCTTCACATGCAGATGAGATGTACTGCTTCAGCTGTTCAATTGTTTCTGGATTCTGGCGGTACACCTGGTGTTTCAAGTGTCCCCACAGAAAGAAGTCACAGGGGTTCATGTCTGGCGAATAGGGTGGCCAATCCACGCCGCCTCCTGTATGTTTCGGATAGCCCAAAGCAATCACACGATCATCGAAATATTCATTCAGGAAATTAAAGACGTCGGCCGTGCGATGTGGCCGGGCACCATCTTGCATAAATCACGAGGTGTTCGCAGTGTCGTCTAAGTCAGTTTGTACCACCACAAATTCACGAAGAATGTCCAGATAGCGTGATGCAGTAATCGTTTCGGATCTGAAAAATGGGCCAATGATTCCCTTGGAAGAAATGGCGGCCCAGACCAGTACTTTTTGAGGATGCAGGGACGATGGGACTGCAACATGGGGCTTTTCGGTTCACCATATGCGCCAGTTCTGTTTATTGACGAAGCCGTCCAGGTAAAAATAAGCTTCGTCAGTAACCCAAATGCTGCCTACATGCATATCGCCGTCATCAATCCTGTGCACTATATCGTTAGCGAATGTCTCTCGTGCAGCAATGGTAGCGGCGCTGAGGGGTTGCCGCGTTTGAATTTTGTATGGATAGAGGTGTAAACTCTGGCGCATGAGACGATACGTGGACGTTGGCGTCATTTGGACCGCAGCTGCAACACGGCGAACGGAAACCCGAGGCCGCTGTTGGATCACCTGCTGCACTAGCTGCGCGTTGCCCTCTGTGGTTGCCGTACGCGGTCGCCCTACCTTTCCAGCACGTTCATCCGTCACGTTCCCAGTCCGTTGATATTTTTCAAACAGATCCTTTATTGTATCGCTTTTCGGTCCTTTGGTTACATTAAACCTCCGTTGAAAACTTCGTCTTGTTGCAACAACACTGTGTTCTAGGCGGTGGAATTCCAACACCAGAAAAATCCTCTGTTCTAAGGAATAAACCATATTGTCCACAGCACACTTGCACGTTGTGAACAGCACACGCTTACAGCAGAAAGACGACGTACAGAATGGCGCACCCACAGACTGCGTTGTCTTCTATGTCTTTCACATCACTTGCAGCGCCATCTGTTGTTGAAAATTGTAACTACTGTAATTTCGAAAGTTTGTGTGCCTGAAAATGTACTGTTGTCCCAAGCATATTGCAACAAACGGTGTATTTCTATCGCTGCTCGTTTAGTTTTTATTGCCGTTTCAAATATACCGGTCATTTTTGAAACACCCTGTACGACGAACGTGTCTGTGAGGAGAGTGCGGCGAAATTAAGCGTTAGTGGGCTGTGGCAGCGGGCGACAGACACGAGTGCCTCTGCTAACAGCTCGACACCGCCTGCAGCGCCTCTCCTCGACTCGTGACTGTACCTGTTGTACCCTAGACGGCAGGAAAACCGTGGCCTGGTCAGATGAGTCCATATTTCAGTTGGTAGGAGCTGATGGTAGGGTTCGAGTGTGGCGCAAACTCCACGAAGCCATTGACCCAAGTTGTCAACAAGGCACTGTACAAGCTGGTGGTGGCTAAGTAATGGTGCGGGCTGTGTTTGCATGGAATCGACTGGGTCCTCTGGTCAAACTAAACCGATCATTGACTGGAAATGGTTATGTTGGGCTATTGAAGACCATTTGTAGCCATTCATGGACTTCATATTACCAAACAACGATAACATTTTTATGGATGACAGTGAGCCATGTCATTGGGCCACAGTTTTTGACGATTGGTTTGAAGAACATTTTCGAGAGTTCGAGCGAATGGTCTGGTCACCGAGAACGCCAGATATGAATTCTATCAGATGACCGCTGTGGCCGAGCGGTTCTAGGAGCTTCAGTCCGGAACCATGTGGCTCCTACGGTCGCAGGTTCGAATCCTATCTTGGGCGTGGATGTGTGTGATGTCCTTAGGTTAGTTAGTTTTAAGTAGTTCTAAGTCTAGGGGACTGATGACCTCAGATGTTAAGCCCCATAGTGATTAGGGCCATTTGAACCATTTATGAATTCTATCGAACATTTATGCGAGGTAACCGAGAGGTGCTCATGCACATACTCCTGCACCGGCAACATCTTCGCAGTTATGGAAGGCTGTAGAGGCAGCGTGGCTCAATACACTACTGGCCATTTAAATTGCTACACCAAGAAGAAATGCGGATGATAAACGGATATTCATTGGACAATTATACTAGACGTGCCATGTGATTACATTTTCATGCAATTTGGGTGCATAAATCCTGAGAAATCAGTACCCAGAACAACCACCTCTGGCCTTAATAACGGCGTCGATACGCCTGGGCCTTGAGTCAAACAGAGCTTGGATGGCGTGTACAGGTACAGCTGCCCATGCAGCTTCAACACGATACCACAGTCCAACAAGAGTAGTGATTGGTGTATTGTGACGAACCAGTTGCTCGGCCAATATTGACCAGACGTTTTCAGTTGGTGAGAGATCTGGAGAATGTGCTGGCCAGGGTAGCAGTCGAACATTTTCTCTGTCCAGAAAGGCCCGTACAGGACCTGCGGTTGTGCATTATCCTGTTGAAATGTAGGGTTACGCAGGGATCGAACGAAGGGTAGAGCCACGGGTCGTAACACATCTGAAATGTAACGTCCACTGTTCAAAGTGCCGTCAATGCGAACATGAGGTGACCGAGACGTGTAACCAATGGCACCCCATACCATCACGCCGGTTGATACGCCAGTAAGGCGATGACGAATACACGCTTCCAGTGTGCGTTCATCGCGATGTCGCCAAACACGGATGCGACCATCATGATGCTGTAAACAGAACCCGGATTCATCCGAAAAAATTACGTTGTGCCATTCGTGCACCCAGGGTCGTCGTTAAGTACGCCATCGCAGGCGCCCCTGTTTGAGATGCAGCGTCAAGGGTAACCGCAGCCATGGTCTCCGAGCTGATAGTCCATGCTGCTGCAAACGTCGTCGAACTGTTCGTGCAGATGGTTGTTGTCTTGCAAACGTCCCCATCTGTTGACTCAGGGATCGAGACGTGGCTGCACGACCCGTTACAGCCATGCGGATAAGATGCCTGTCATCTCGATTGCTAGTGTTACGAGGCCGTTGGGATCCAGCACGGCGTTCCATATTTCCCTCCTGAAACCACAGATTCAATATTCTGCTAACAGTCATTAAATCTTGACCAACGCGAGCAGCAATGTCCCGATACGATAAACCGCAATCGTGATAGGCTACAATCCGACCTTTATCAAAGTCGGAAACGTGATGGTACGCATTTCTCCTCGTTACACGAGGCATCACAACAACGTTTCACCAGGCAACGCCGGTCAACTGCTGTTTGTGTATGAGAAATCGGTTGGAAACTTTCCTTATGTCAGCACGTTGTAGGTGTCGCCACCGGCGCCAGCCTCGTGTGAATGCTCTGAAAAGCCAATCATTTGCATATCACAGCATCTTCTTCCTGTCGGTTAAATTTCGCGCCTGTAGCACGTCATCTTCGTGGTGTAGCAATTTTAATGGCCAGTAGTGCATTTCCTCAGGGGAGTTCCAACAACTTGTTGAGTCCACGCCACACCGAGCTGCTGCACTACGCTGGGGCCAGGATGTCTGGAACGATATCTGTAAGTATCCCATGACTTTTGTCACGTCAGTGTATAGAGAACGGGCACAAATTTTTCTGTGCACCAGGTAGATGACTGCTGACAGTAAACACATGAATGCCACAGTGTGTGCTGCGGTTAGCAGAGTCAGAATCTGCAACACGTGTGCAGAGGCGTGGAAGAAGGGAATAAAACGTAGATCCTCCCCTATTTAAATACATTTATCACTGGTACAGAACTCTTAGGGAAACGGAAAGCTTGATTTCAAGTCCTGGAAAACACCCTAAAACACACGTGAATGGAGTGGCCTGGTATCGTGCGCACGTTGCATTCGCTAGGAGCTCACATAAATCCATCCAGTAGCGAACCTGCTGTCCCCTTTCGGTGGTGCACGAAGTTGCGCACAAGCATCTCCAGTTACGTGCTTACAAACTCCAACTCTTGCATCACTTTAAGCCTGAGGATCGCTGCAGGCCGGCCGCGGTGGCCGAGCAGTTCTAGGCGCTACAGTGTGGAACAGCGCGCCCGCTACGGTCGCAGGTTCAAATCCTGCCTCGGCCATGAAAGTGTTTGATGTCCTTAGGTTAGTTAGGTTTAAGTAGTTCTAGGGGACTGATGACCATAGCAGTTAAGTCCCATAGTGCTCAGAGCCATTTGGTCCATTTGATCGCTGCAGACGACGTGATTTTACTGTTGAAACTTTCCGTCGCATTGACGAAATAACAATTACCTCAACGCAGTGCTGTACAGTAATGAATTTACTTTCCACGTCGGTAGCAAAGTTAAATGATATAACTACTGAATACGGGGAAGCGAGACTCCAGGAAAAGTGACTGAGTACGAAAGATACACACCAAAAACTTATGTGTGGTTGCGATTACGGAGTCTACAGTGACAGGAAACATCTAACTCGACATGTTGGCGAACTGCGCATTGCTGCTGATGCCCCCTGTCGTCATTTTCCATCAAGATGGTGCCCCATCCAATCAGCATAGGGATTACCACATTCGTCCACGAGAAGTTTCCTGATCACCGCAGCGGAACGGGGGTCCCACTTCCTGGTCTGCTTAGTCTCCTAATCTAACTCCGCTGGATTGCAGCACATGAGGCTTTATTAAGGATATTGTTTGCAGAACGAAGTTTCGATTTCTGGTAGATTTGTGAAAGCTGATCTGCGTCGCACTAGAGGCCATAACACATGTCATGCTTATGAACATGTGGCGAGAAGTGGAGTACCGTTACGACATGTGTCCAGCTACAAACAGTGCCAACACATAACTGTACCAAGATGCATAGAAATGTTTATGTATATCTCTAGCTGGGACACCCTGTAATGTTAGACACGACACTCAATAAACGGGTGTAATCAGTCACACTCATAATCACATAAATGTAGGGTACGGACGTGGACAACTTTGTACAGTTCGTCTGCCCATTTACACTATGTAGCATCAGTGCATTTCATACTCCCTGTAAGCACACAGTCGGCCGTAAACATGGCAGACTTAAAAGTCAGCCCTGGGAAGCGCTACGTGCAGGGCACACACAGAATCCAAGTCGCTCTCCCAGTGCGTGTTCTCCAGGAACATTTATTTTATCTTCGTCTTATTCTGTCCATTTGTAAAATTCTAAAAAATGTAATAATAATAAAACTGGATTTGTAGGATGTAACATTTAAAATCACACAACGTGCGACCTGCTATGTAACAACAGGCAGCGGGTCTTTACTTGAGAAATAAAGAAATAAATAAAGTTCCAGGAACAGCCAGGAACAACTTCCAGACATGAAGAGAACACCGACCGTCCAATATTGCTAGCCTTTTGCACTGCTCGCTCGAATTGTCAGCCGCCAGACATCACTCGGTTCCTCAGGCACCTCTTGAATTCCGTGCTGTTCTATTCCTCCACCATTGACATCTACAACGAAACTTCACCAAACCGACCTCATATTTTAAGGAGAAAAAAAAGGAGAGTTGCAAGATATCTTTCCCAGCGGTCGATACCGATCGAAAATTTGGGCCATAAACCTGATAGTATGAATTTATGACATTCTGATACTGCAGCTTTTAATGTCCGAGCGCACCATTTGTTTTTCACTCGCTCTGCCCAACTGCAGACGCCTAATGCCAGACTGCGACCTACTGTTCAGCCGAGTGAGGCGTTCGTGGAGTACTGTTTTGACGTCGGTAACACGCCTCGTCCACTGCTTCGAAGTGTTCGGTTTCTGACCTGTAGCTGGTGCCAGATATCACTTTGCTGGTTTTTTTTTTCTATTCACAAATACAGTGTAAGTGAATGAAAAGAATTGCTGTGTCAATAAAAAAAGTAACGTAGTGCTATTTAATTATTTCATCTTTGTTGTGATTTTTTTTGTAGAGTTCAAAGCTGAACCGTTGAAATGAAGTATATTTTGCAGGAGATGCCTATTCTTCGACGTGGTTGGCAAGGTTAAAAAAGTACTGAGTGTGTATGTGCGTGCGGTTGACATACGAGGCGTGTTTTTTAAGTAATTATCGTTTTGAAATTAAAACAAGACGTGCTAAGATATCTCAACAATTTTATTTTTACATGAAAGCCAGTACCTTAATCTTCTTTTCTACATAATTTCCGTCAATATTGAGGCACTTGTCATAACGTTGTACCAATTTTTGAATACTCTCCTCATAGAAGTCTGCCTCCTGACTTGTTAACCACTGCATCACCACTGTTTTGTCTTCGTCATCGTCTTGAAGACGCTGACCGCCCAGGTGTTTCTTCAAGTGCAGGAACAGATAGTAGTCACTGGGCGCAAGATCGGGGCTGTCCAGACGATGATCTAGAGTTTCTCATCGAAAAGATGAGATCACATGCGGACGGGTATTGTCTTACAGGAAAACGATGCCCTTGCTCAACTTCCATGGACTGTTGCTTTGATTCTGGTGTGACGTAGGCCACCCATGTTTCATCGCACGAAACATTTTGGCTTAAGAAATTATCACCGTTTTTGTGGTACCGCTCAACGAAAGTCAATGCACTGTCTAAACGTTTGGTTTTGTGCACATCCGTCAACATTTTCGGTACCTAACGTGCGCACAATTTTCGGTAATTCAAGTGCTCGGTTATAATGCCGTACAAAACACTACGAGAAACATTAGGAAAGTCATCCCGCAAGGAGAAAATCGTAGAGCGTTTGTTGCTTGTTTTCTCTCACCTTATTGTCCACTTCCTGCACCAAAATATCATGAACGACCGAAGGACGCCCACTCCGTTGTATATCATGCACATTTGTGCGGCCATCTTTAAATGCTCCCACCCACTTTCTTACCATTGCATCACTCATAAGGTTTTCTCCGTAAACTGCACAGATCTCACGATGAGTATCGATCGCTTTTAGGCATTTAGCACTAAGAAATCTTATAACAGCACGTACTTCACAGTCGGCAGGACTCACGATTATCGGAGGCATCTTAAACACTCAGTACACAATGTAAACAAGAAAGAATCAGACTGTAATGGCGTCCCGTACGTAGATTGTGGTACATGCTTTCATGTAAAAATAAAATTATTGAGATATCTTAGCACGCCTTTTTTAATTTCAAAACGGTACTTAAAAAACACACCTCGTATTTTCTATTCATAATCCTTATCATTTTTCGCGTAGAATAAAATGACTGTTCTCACACAACACTTGAAAACACGCTGGGCCGAAGTGTCCACGTTTGCCCTCCTCTTCCCTCTCCACCAACATACCGCGAATACCAGTGATCTGGTAGTCATTCCGCTGTATAGTAATACTTCGCGTCCGGGCATTAGCCGGTTACTGTTGGGTGAAGTTTAAAAGCTGTACTTTTAGGAGGTCATAATGGCCTGCTGTCAAAATTACAGGCCGGCCAGTGTGGCCGAGCGGTTCTAGGCGCTTCAGTCTGGAACCGCGCGACCGCTACGGTCGCAGGTTCGAATCCTGCTTCGGGCATGGATGTGTGTGATGTCCTTAGGTTAGTTAGGTTTAAGTAGTTCTAAGTTCTAGAGGACTGATGACCTCAGATGTTGAGTCCCATAGTGCTCAGAGCCATTAGAACCAATCAGAATTATAGCCCAAAGTTTCGATCGGAATCGATGCTGGGGCTGATACGTTGCAAGTGTTCTTTCTTCTCCTTAAAATATTGGGTCGAGATGGTGATGTTTCTTCGCAACATGCCAAGAAAATAGGCAGTCACTCCGCCACATCCACACACAGTCAAACGCTATCACATGTTCCCAGCAGACAACCGTCGCCCATCTCTCCAGGCGTACGCTCCAAAGCTATATGGTTCCAATTTTCGCTGACTAAGTCAAGAACCAGCCACTCCGGGTACGAGGATGATGTGGACGGCGCGCCTTCCATGCGTCCGATGCCACTGACGAAGTGTTCTCCGTCAGCTCCCGCCTACTGTCCCATCGCTGGCTTCAAGTTGTGGCCGCTATGTCGTCACGCACAAGACATTTCTGCTATTGCTCTCACCCGCTCATCGGCACGCTGCCGCGCTATGGTCCGTTGCTTCGATGCTTGTCGGGCTCCCTGCCTTGGCAGCAACACGTCGCCTGCCCTGGCGCCAACTGCAGAGCGGGGAAAGACTTCAGTTGCGTCGTGTGCTGCTAAATGAAGGCACAACTGGAGTTAGAACCCAACCTTAATAATTGAATACACTGGGAGTATGAATTAAAAAACGCCTTCCGTTATAAATTTTCTTGTTTTATTAAGTATACCATGCACTTAGGACCCTGTGGGCCCATAATCAGATGTCAATCGTCTTAATACATGATTTATTTTTGCTTTTCAATGAGGTAAAATGCATGTTCCTGTCACGAAAAGATTTTATGTTAGGTTATGAATTTCGTAATACGGAAAATATGTGCGAAACAGTTGAAAAATAAACATTGTAAACTTACGACACGATCCAAAAAAGCGCTTTTAACTTTTTTGCATGTCAGTTGTTTGATAATTAGATCTCTGGCACTGTGAATAAATTCAGCTTTGATCACGCCATGTTGGACAACATCTGTGAAATGGTTCAAATGGCTCTGAGCACTATGGGACTCAACTGCTGTGGTCATAAGTCCCCTAGAACTTAGAACTACTTAAACCTAATTAACATAAGGACAGCACACAACACCCAGCCATCACGAGGCAGAGAAAATCCCTGACCCCGCCGGGAATCGAACCCGGGAACCCGTGCGTGGGAAGCGAGAACGCTACCGCACGACCACGAGATGCGGGCATCTGTGAAATGTTTAACAAAATATGTATACAAATGTGCCTCTTGAGTCAACTAATCTGCTGAACAGCATGCACCGCAGGACACAGTCGATTCCATGTAAACACAGCCCGCACCATTATGGAGCCACC
Organism: Schistocerca nitens; assembly: GCF_023898315.1. NCBI lineage: Eukaryota > Metazoa > Arthropoda > Insecta > Orthoptera > Acrididae > Schistocerca > Schistocerca nitens. The sequence continues at coordinate 1,163,387,963 of NC_064615.1, read as the reverse complement.
ACCAGCTTGTACAGTGCCTTGTTGACAACTTGGGTCAATGGCTTCGTGGAGTTTGCGCCACACTCAAACCCTACCATCGGCTCCTACCAACTGAAATATGGACTCATCTGACCAGGCCACGGTTTTCCTGCCGTCTAGGGTACAACAGGTACGGTAACGAGTCGAGGAGAGGCACTGCAGGCGGTGTCGAGCTGTTAGCAGAGGCACTCGTGTCTGTCGCCCGCTGCCACAGCCCACTAACGCTTAATTTCGCCGCACTCTCCTCACAGATACGTTCGTCGTACGTCCCGCATTGATTTCTGCGATTATTTCACGCAGTGCTGCTTGCCTGTTAGCACTGACAACTTCATGCCGTCGGCCACTGCGTTGCCTATGCTGAGAGATAATTCCCGAAATTCCTTGACACTGTGGGTCTCGGAATATTGGAGGCCAGTGTGTCAGCCAGCTTGGATGTTGTTCTTGGGCAGTTTTCATCATCCCCTTTGATGAACACTGGGCTGGTCCCCATGTCCCACCTCAGTTAGACGGCTCGCAGACATCTGAACACATTCGCTCTGTTCCATGGATTACACTGGACGTAGACAGTTAGGGTACACTAATACCGTCCTGGGGGTATGGTGTGGTGTTAGGAAGGGCATCCGGCCACCCCTTAAATTAATCTTGTCAAATCCGATTAAACATGCCGACCCTGCGAGATTGTGGAATGAAGGCACCGGCGACAAATTTGCAATAACATCAATGTCTTTATTATATATATTGCTAATTACTTGATAAGCAAATGAACATCGCTATTTGTTAAATTATGAATGTAAACTGAAACAAATTTAGGATTTTGTTAATTAAGATTACGATCTTCATTTGCAGCTCCTGTTAAATGACAATGATCTCTTACTTTCTTATCACTAAACGTAAATTCTTTTTCAGAAATAAAACAAGTTTCTGCATTTACAAAATTTATTTTATCTTCTTTAGTCATTATTATTGGAATATCTCTTTTAAATGTTTTTGCAATTTCTCTACTTTTAACATTTCGACGAATTGATTTGTTGCATCCTTACCAGTATATGTAACAAGATTTTTATGATCTCTATTAGAATATTTATCGTAATAACTGAATGAAATTGGTAATGTTTTTGATCTTTGTTAATATCAGATTTTTCAGTATTTGGTTGAGAAGTGTTAATATCTTTTAAAAAATATTTGGTATCTACATAAATAACGAAATGTACCTTTAATGAATGATTATAATTTTGAAATTTAATTTTTTGACTTTTACAGGCATATCTATTTTATACTTCTTTATGCTCTTTACAATCCTTTGCATGAATGTGTAATTATTTTGTGAATAAAAATATCTTAAACATAGATCTCAAATATTTATTTGATAGTCATTTTAGTTGCTTTTATCCAACAATACTGTGAATTACTTTATTCTGGAATTAAAAGAAGATTAACAAGTTCTTCTTGTTTATTTCATGTGTGGTAAAAGGGTATATAATATTTTTTCTTTTTCTTCATTGCTTTCATATGCATAAACAGTAACTGAAATATTATTGATTTGTTTACACGTTTTGGAATATCTGTTAACTGAGCTGGAAAATTTATTTTCTCTTTTTCGAAAACTTCATCTAATTCTGAGCCAATATTTTTGTATTTTGTATTTTTCTGATAACTTTTTTGTTTCATTTCAATATATTTATTTACTAGAAACTTTTGAAAATAATTATCGTTATCGATATTATTAAGTTTACTCTCAGTTCTGTTGATAAGATCGATTAATTGTTGTTTGTCCGCAGCTCATGGTCTTTCGGTAGCATTCTCGCTTTCTGTACATGGGGTCATGTGTTCGATTCCCGGCAGGGTCAGGGATTTTCCCTGCCTCGAGATGAGTGGGTTTTGTTGTGTTGTCTTCATCATCATCATTTATCCCCATTATGGTTGAAGGAAGGCAATGGCAAACCATCTCCACTACGACCTTGCTTAGTCGGCGGTAGGCATCTCCTGTATTGTTCCCTACACTCCTTGGAGTATGGGACCTCATCATAATCATCATCATTAAATCTAGAATAATTTCTTAAATTTTTTGTTTTACAAATTTAATGAAGATTATTTACAGATTTTTACTCAAATCGTTATCATTATTAATTTTACCTTCAGATTTATTGATGAGATCGATGAATTAAGTTAGCTTAAAAGTTTTTCATTTTTTTCGTTTTACAGATTTGATGAAGTTCTTTTAAAGGTTTTTAATTCAATTCATAATTGCTATCATCATTATTAATATTATCATCTGAATTTACAATAAGATCGATCAATTTTTCTTTATTAAGCCTCGAATATTCCTCAAATTTTCTGTTTTACAAATTGATCATAGTTCTTTTATTGTCTTATATTTTAGTTCTCTTTTCTTCATTGCTTTCTCATTAAAATAAACAGTACATTCCAACAGACCTTGTCTAGTTATGTTTGAATAACCATGTTCTTTGCATTAATTTTCTAAATCTCTAAGAGCTTAGTTTTTTGGTCATTTTGTTTTGGTTGTATTTGTATAGAATGAAACTTGAGTTTTCGTTATTAAAACGTTTACAGGTAAAATGTACCTCTCAGTTTTTTTAATTTAAATTTCAATCGATGTTATAGATAGGCAGGGTTTGACAGATCTTATTTATAAAGAGAAAAATTTACTAGAGGTTTTTTAAATAAATCGGGATTTTTTTTTCAGTGTAACAAAATGACGTTTGATGTCTATTTTATAAAGAATAAAATTTATTAGATTAGTAAATTTTTAAATGAGAAGATGAGAATTTGGTTTTTTGGTACAGGCAAATGAGTTTTGGTTGGTGGATACTGTGAAATTAGAAACTTTGTTTGTATCATGGAATTTTTAATCCACTATGCTCTTTGGTCCAGAATTTGCATAAACATATTACTCATTTACTATTTCCAAACACTACTGCCTGATGTTCTCACATAGGGTACTTTCGAGTACCATCTCTGGAGGATCCGAGTTGATGGAGAATGAAGTACTGTGCTTTACCCTGATTGATTCGCCAGTTGAATTAGACCTGACAGAATCAAATAAATTGATGGTGTGAATAAAATAAATGAAGATATAATGGCATGAATGATAACCAGTCACAAACGCTGAACGCTTAATGTTATGAACACGTTATGCCAGCCCATTATTACTTTCCGCAGGCCACATCGCGTGCTGTGGAAGATCAGCGACATTGTACCACAGTCTAACGTAACACTCTCGACACTCCGTGTGATTTTTGTTATCCACAGCGATAGCAGCACCCAAGCGGCCAGCAAGAGACATTTCTGAATATGATATCGGATGAGAGCGAGTACTAACTTTTATACTGATCTGTAACAACGTTCATGAAATATGGAGCGTATGTAGTGCCATAAAAAGCGACAGTAACTAAAAAATGACGCAACATACGGGTTTCTTTAGTTTCCTAAGGACCCTGAAAGATATAAAACGGTACTTTACAGGGCAGTTTATTTACCATTCTCATGTAAAGTCGAGAAATCTACTATATAACGTCATTCCCCTTTAATATCAAAGAATTCCTGGCACGCACGAAGACTTGACGTTTCACAGAAAGGCGTCGTACAGCTACTCAACACACAGGAGTTCTGTTTGTTGCAAATTCAGGCAAATCAGTGAATGTGGAGTGTAGGAGACATGTATGGAATCTAATACCTGCATTATTTGACGTACCAAATAAGCCACCACACCTGTAGCACAAAGGAAAACCTCACAACGTGATAACAAATCATCAAAAGCAATGAAAGTGTTTCCCAACACAGAAGAAAGCAATTCGACAATTGTTGCTAAATCTGAGCCACAAACGGCTAGAATATTCAACACAATCACTTTTGAATGAAGAGTAACTACATTTACAGAAATAATATTGTATTAGAAAGTCAAGAGATGTGTAAGAATGAGCAAATCATTAGACTTCATGAAAAATTTTAAGTATCAAAGAAAGTGTCTATGATAATCACAATAGTAATGGTTCAAATGGCTCTGAGCACTATGGGACTTAACATCTGAGGTCATCAGTCCCCTAGAACTTAGAACTACTTAAACCTAACTAACCTAAGGACATCACACACATCCATGTCCGAGGCAGGATTCGAACCTGCGACCGATGCGGTCGCGCGGTTCCAGACTGAAGCGCCTAAAACCGCTCGGCTACACCGGCCAGCTTAATCACAATAGAGTGCGACAGAAATATACGCTTCTCATGCATGAAATATGTGTTCATATTCTCTTGCTCTAAGCGGACTAAGCTGCAAATATATACACACTCGAAATTATTTCTTTATGAATAAGATTATGTCATTGGATCAATGTGATGCTGCTGTTTTCAAACGTATTTCAGGATAATTCATATTTCTTCGTAATTTACTAAGGCATAATACGCGAAAATAAAAGAAATATTTCGTTTATTAAGTGGAAAATAGTTAAAAGCAATCATTATCCTTACGACAGATATGACTGTCTACTTTTTCGCCGCTTGTAGTGTCACTGTCTCTCCAGTTGACAACTGTTTTGTTACAGCGTAGTGTGTATAAAGATAAGATGTATTGTTTGCTAAGTGACTCTACCTGTGGTGTAACCGCCAGACACCACACTTGCTAGGTCGTAGCCTTTAAATCGACCTCGGTCCGTTAGTATACGTCGGACCCGCGTGTCGCCACTATCAGTGATTGCAGACCGAGCGCCGCCACACGACAGGTCTAGAGAGACGCCCTAGTACTCGCCCCAGTTGTACAGCCGACTTTGCTAGCGATGGTTCACTGTCTACATACGGTCTCATTTGCGGAGACGATAGTTTAGCATAGCCTTCAGCTACGTCATTTGCTACGACCTAGCAAGGCGCAATGTTCAGTAATTAGAATGGATTCTGAACAGACAATGTTGTGAAACATGTACCGTCAACAGCGACGTTCATCATTAATGGATTAAAGTCCGCTTTCTGAATTCTAATTCCTTGTCATGTTCCAGACCTAACGTCAATATACACTCCTGGAAATTGAAATAAGAACACCGTGAATCCATTGTCCCAGGAAGGGGAAACTTTACTGACACATTCCTGGGGTCAGATACATCACATGATCACACCGACAGAACCACAGGCACATAGACACAGGCAACAGAGCATGCACAATGTCGGCACTAGTACAGTGTATAACCACCTTTCGCAGCAATGCAGGCTGCTATTCTCCCATGGAGACGATCGTAGAGATGCTGGATGTAGTCCTGTGGAACGGCTTGCCATGCCATTTCCACCTGGCGCCTCAGTTGGACCAGCGTTCGTGCTGGACGTGCAGACCGCGTGAGACGACGCTTCATCCAGTCCCAAACATGCTCAATGGGGGACAGATCCGGAGATCTTGCTGGCCAGGGTAGTTGACTTACACCTTCTAGAGCACGTTGGGTGTCACGGGATACATGCGGACGTGCATTGTCCTGTTGGAACAGCAAGTTCCCTTGCCGGTCTAGGAATGGTAGAACGATGGGTTCGATGACGGTTTGGATGTACCGTGCACTATTCAGTGTCCCCTCGACGATCACCAGTGGTGTACGGCCAGTGTAGGAGATCGCTCCCCACACCATGATGCCGGGTGTTGGCCCTGTGTGCCTCGGTCGTATGCAGTCCTGATTGTGGCGCTCACCTGCACGGCGCCAAACACGCATACGACCATCATTGGCACCAAGGCAGAAGCGACTCTCATCGCTGAAGACGACACGTCTCCATTCGTCCCTCCATTCACGCCTGTCGCGACACCACTGGAGGCGGGCTGCACGATGTTGGGGCGTGAGCGGAAGACGGCCTAACGGTGTGCGGGACCGTAGCCCAGCTTCATGGAGACGGTTGCGAATGGTCCTCGCCGATAGCCCAGGAGCAACCGTGTCCCTAATTTGCTGGGAAGTGGCGGTGCGGTCCCCTACGGCACTGCGTAGGATCCTACGGTCTTGGCGTGCATCCGTGCGTCGCTGCGGTCCGGTCCCAGGTCGACGGGCACGTGCACCTTCCGCCGACCACTGGCGACAACATCGATGTACTGTGGAGACCTCACGCCCCACGTGTTGAGCAATTCGGCGGTACGTCCACCCGGCCTCCCGCATGCCCACTATACGCCCTCGCTCAAAGTCCGTCAACTGCACATACGGTTCACGTCCACGCTGTCGCAGCATGCTACCAGTGTTAAAGACTGCGATGGAGCTCCGTATGCCACGGCAAACTGGCTGACACTGACGGCGGCGGTGCACAAATGCTGCGCAGCTAGCGCCATTCGACGGCCAACACCGCGGTTCCTGGTGTGTCCGCTGTGCTGTGCGTGTGATCATTGCTTGTACAGCCCTCTCGCAGTGTCCGGAGCAAGTATGGTGGGTCTGACACACCGGTGTCAATGTGTTCTTTTTTCCATTTCCAGGAGTGTAGTTCTTCCCTCCTCACGCCAGCCTGCGTGAGCTAAAACGCGCGCATTTCGGCCTCCTCTAGTAACATGGTGTTGGCTCTTCTGACAACACAACACTACCTATAGGAGGATTGATTACAATCCTACAGGGCGTGTGCAACGGAAAACTTCAGCACTATTAAATTCGTCCTTCTTACCGCAAGAGAAAATCCAGAGGTTAAGACCACATGGCTGTGTACCTCCAAGACTGAATGCCTTCCAAAGATTCATAGAAAGGGTCTTCCTCCGCTTCCTATAGTGAGTAACATTGGAGCTCCTACATATGATTTAGCAAAACATCTCGCTTCCTTGCTGAGACCTTCCGTGGGAAAGTGCACACATCACATACTAAACTCAGCTGATTTTATCAATAGACTGGGGGCTCTTCGCATTAGTAGTGTAGACCTTCTAGTAAGTTTTGATGTGGTCTCACTATTTACACAAGTTCCTCTTGCAGATTCTTTGACACTGATTGGTAACATGTTTCCTGTTGATATCACTGCTTTGTTTAGGCACGATCTTTTCTCAACTTATTTTGTGTTTAATCAAGAATATTTTGAACAGACTGACGGTGTTGCCATGGGTAGCCCCGTGTCTCCCTTGGTGGCCAACCTTTTTATGGAGAATTTTAAGGAAAGAGCGCTTGAATCGGCTGCCCTGAAACCAGCAGGTTTTTGGAGGTATGTGGATAATACGTTCGAGGTGTGGCCTCATGGAGAATACAAATTAATGGAGTTTCTATATCACCTCAACTCCATTCATAGCAACGTCCGGTTTATCATGGAAATAGAGAAAGATGGTTGTTTGCCTTTCTTTGATGTCCTGGTTCGAAGAAAGAATGACGGTTCTCTAGGGCATTCAGCTTATCGGAAGCCCACTCATACTGATTTCTACCTGCAAGCATCGAGTTGCCATCACCCGACGAAAACCACGAGTGTGCTTAAAACACTTGTTCATAGAGCTCATACTGTCTCAGATCTAGATAGCTTACCTCAAGAACTCGCCCATCTAAAGACAGATTCAGTGAAAATGGATATTCTATCCGGCAGATTAACAGGGCACTAACAGTTAAAACTAAGAAGCAGGAAGTGGATAAAGAGGAGAACATGCCGGAGCAATCTTTAGCTTTTCTTCCTTTCGTTGGCAACGCTTCCTTTAAAATAGCAAGAGTCCTCCGAAAATTTAAGGTAAAAGTGGTTTTCCGCCCACCATCGAAGACTGTGGACCTTGTGGGATCAGTAAAGGACAATTTGTTACTATGAAAGGCCGCAATTAACAAGATACCGTGCCAATGTGGTATGGCTTATATAGGTCAGACCACACGCACCGTGAAAGAACGCTGCACTGAACATCGTTCCAATACTCGAAGGATGCAAGTAGGAGATACTGGTAGGCATGCAAATGTATCAACTGGATAACATCGCAGTTCGTAAAACGTTGCAGAGGCAAATCTGGTTTGCAAAGAATGGGGACTGTTCTGAATGACACGGTACTAGTGGCGACCCTGAAAGGCGTCAGCTATTATCGGGCCGACACGTGTCGCACACTACAGAGGCCTAATTGATTGATTCGATAGGAGTAATGACATTTTTTGCACATGTAAATGCATACTTTTCCAGTTTTTTCCCAGTATTGAAATAATAACAGTAGCTTGACTCTCCTAGCTGTCTTAAAAAACACATCTGGTAGTTTAAAGTAACTCCTAGTGGTTGTTTGGGATCAGTTTTGGGTACATAATGGCTGAGTGTAAAAGTCGTGGAGGGCCATAGAACCGAGGATGGCAGTAACTGGCTGGTTATGGGCACGCCGCGCTCTGTCCGTAGTGCGGGCCCTTTGGGACAGGAGGTCGTTGTGCGGTTAGCGGGAATTGCTGAGACAGCCTGCTAAGGCTCTGCAACCACTTCAACACTTGGCTAGTGCGGATTTCTCTGTGTTGTGTGAGAATCCTGTGGGTGCTGGTAACGTCTCCTGCGGATGCCTTAAGATGTTGCACGAACCCAGAGTAATTTAGGATTTATGTTAAAAATCATTTATAAAGTCATCTTCTGCTAATTTCCACTGTTGTTTATTGAGCATCGTGACGAGGACGTTTAGGAAATACACTCCTGGAAATGGAAAACAGAACACATTGACACCGGTGTGTCAGACCCACCATACTTGCTCCGGACACTGCGAGAGGGCTGTACAAGCAATGATCACACGCACGGCACAGCGGACACACCAGGAACCACGGTGTCGGCCGTCGAATGGCGCTAGCTGCGCAGCATTTCTGCACCGCCGCCGTCAGTGTCGGTCAGTTTGCCGTGGCATACGGAGCTCCATCGCAGTCTTTAACACTGGTAGCATGCCGCGACAGCGTGGACGTGAACCGTATGTGCAGTTGACGGACTTTGAGCGAGGGCGTATAGTGGGCATGCGGGAGGCCGGGTGGACGTACCGCCGAATTGCTCAACACGTGGGGCGTGAGGTCTCCACAGTACATCGATGTTGTCGCCAGTGGTCGGCGGAAGGTGCACGTGCCCGTCGACCTGGGACCGGACCGCAGCGACGCACGGATGCACGCCAAGACCGTAGGATCCTACGCAGTGCCGTAGGGGACCGCACCGCCACTTCCCAGCAAATTAGGGACACTGTTGCTCCTGGGCTATCGGCGAGGTCCATTCGCAACCGTCTCCATGAAGCTGGGCTACGGTCCCGCACACCGTTAGGCCGTCTTCCGCTCACGCACCAACATCGTGCAGCCCGCCTCCAGTGGTGTCGCGACAGGCGTGAATGGAGGGACGAATGGAGATGTGTCGTCTTCAGCGATGAGAGTCGCTTCTGCCTCGGTGCCAATGATGGTCGTATGCGTGTTTGGCGCCGTGCAGGTGAGCTCCACAATCAGGACTGCATACGACCGAGGCACACAGGGCCAACACCCGGCATCATGGTGTGGGGAGCGATCTCCTACACTGGCCGTACACCACTGGTGATCGTCGAGGGGACACTGAATAGTGCACGGTACATCCAAACCGTCATCGAACCCATCGTTCTACCATTCCTAGACCGGCAAGGGAACTTGCTGTTCCAACAGGACAATGCACGTCCGCATGTATCCCGTGACACCCAACGTGCTCTAGAAGGTGTAAGTCAACTACCCTGGCCAGCAAGATCTCCGGATCTGTCCCCCATTGAGCATGTTTGGGACTGGATGAAGCGTCGTCTCACGCGGTCTGCACGTCCAGCACGAACGCTGGTCCAACTGAGGCGCCAGGTGGAAATGGCATGGCAAGCCGTTCCACAGGACTACATCCAGCATCTCTACGATCGTCTCCATGGGAGAATAGCAGCCTGCATTGCTGCGAAAGGTGGATATACACTGTACTAGTGCCGACATTGTGCATGCTCTGTTGCCTGTGTCTATGTGCCTGTGGTTCTGTCGGTGTGATCATGTGATGTATCTGACCCCAGGAATGTGTCAATAAAGTTTCCCCTTCCTGGGACAATGAATTCACGGTGTTCTTATTTCAATTTCCAGGAGTGTACGTTGACTGCATATCTGAGTTGAGCCGTGGCGGCTCATTTCACTATCGATAACTTTTAGCTGGTGTCTCAGCAGGCGGCACAACTTACTCCCTCGTGCGGTTATCACTGCGTCGGCCATTCTTCAAAAAGCGTCCGCTATAGCCGGTTCTACAGAGAGAGGCCTCCGAGCGCGGCGCAGGCAGTTGAAGAGTGTGCAGGCGGGGGCAAGCAGCAGCGCTCGTAGCGTCAGACACGCGGTGCACATCGGCACGACGCCTTTTCCGGGCCATCGTTCACTCTACTTCGCCAGGACTGGGCAGAACGCAGACGTCCGGTTCGCTTACGTTGTGTCCAACTAGTTGCTCAGCTCTGTGTACCGATTTCCCGCTCCGGGAGCTGTTTGAGCAGATGTTCGTCTTTACGTTCATGCACGCAAGGCGTGGTTGCTATGACTGTGTAATGTGCCCGGTTGTCACACATGGCTACAGAGGCGGACAAAAGTATTCAAACACAGGTCACATGTCTGTCTCGGGGTCAATTGTGACTGATGCACACACGGAATGTGTATCTGCATATGTGCCATAATGCAGAAAATATTCCGAAAGACGTCCACTATGCGACTGTGACCGTATCCTCTACCTGGAACGGTTAGTTCTGTGTTACCATCCCATGCGCGTCTTTCACGCGGGATCAAAGTGATCGACGCCGCCCCTCTTGACAAAGTGCCCGCAAATCTGAAGGCACAACTTGGCGGCAGTGCACGCAAGACAGCTGTCTCGTACTACAGGTCTCGTCAAAAAAAGACCAACATAGCGAGATGCCCCGTAAAGGTAGGGGAACGACAGTGGAAGAGCGAAGGCTTACTGTGCGGCTGCATAAGGAGGGAAAATCATATGCAGAAAGAGGCAAGGTCGTCAACCGAAGCAGAAAAACTATATTTAGTATCGTCCAGAAATGGAAAGAAGAAAAAACTCTCGTCAATCGTCCATGACAGGGGCATCGACAGAAACTCACGAACAGAGACAAGACAAGATAGGTAGAATGGTGAAAATGACCCGCGGAATACGGCCTCTGCTATAGCTGCAGAACTGGCAGAAGGCTTTGGTACCGAAGTTAGTGTTAGACCAGTGCGCAGATGCGTGAACAGTGCTGGGTACAAAGCCAGAGTGCCAACTTGCTAACCGCTCGCCGGTGAGTGTAACGCAAAAAAAGCGGATGGTTGTTGCAGAAGAATTTGTCGGAAAGGGTGTACCTTTTAGGTAAAGATTCTGTGGAGTCGTGAAGAAAAATTACATTGAGCCACGTGGATAGCCGCAGTTTAGAGTGGCGTCAAGCAAACACAGAGTGGGAGCCCAAAAACATGCAAGCAACCATCAAACATGGAGGTGGCAGTTGATGGTGTGGGGCTGCATGTCTTCCACAGGTGTAGGCGAGCTTGTCTTAACTGAAGACACCAAGGACAAATTTATTTCGATATACTCAAACAAAATCTGATGAAAAGTGCTGCGAACTTGGGTCTCGGAGGTGACTTTTATTTCCAACAAGACAATGATCCTAAGCATACGGCGGAAATTGTCGAACTGTGGATCTTATACAACACGCCTCATCGCCTCATTACCACACCTTAGTCTCCAGACCTCAGTCCCATCGACAACATTTAGAATGAACTGTAAACGATACTACACAAACGCCATGTGAGCAGTTTGACACATTTTCGCGCATTGATAGAAGAAGAATGGGTGAATACCGGTTCGGATAAATCGAAACAGGTTGCTTGCTCCATACCATAAAGACTGAGGGCTGTAGTGCAGACAAACTGACGCATTTCCAAATATTGACTCCTCAGTGTCTGAATACTTTTGCCCATGTATATTTCGATTTTTTTTTAACGTAAGGCGTGTTTTGTTACTTTTTGTCCTGCATATGTTCAGATTGACGTATGTATTACACATTTGTAAAGAAAAAAATATATGTTTTGAGTTAAAAACACATTTAAGGTTTACTTCTCTAATTACTACCAGTATCTGAATACTTTTGTCCGCCTCTGTATATCAGGGGCCCACGCCTTATCTTTTAAAGAAACTGTGTTCGTTTTAAAATTCGTATGCAAGGAAACCAGTTGATTCAAAGTTTAATATTTGTTTTCACAATGTTTTACAAGCTGCTGGACTCTGGTATCACTATTTTCCAGCCCTTCTAATCCTAGAATACTATGACAATTTTGAACCTTTCCGTACCTATGCCTTCGTCGATTCGACTGTCAAACCTAGGTTTGTCCAGAAAAGTGACTAAAAATTACGCGACGGTAGAATTATAAACCCTTGTTTATGTGAAAGTTAAAGAAAAATGCATCTTACGGTTTACACGGTCTTTCCATTGCAATAAATTATAAAAACTCACATCGCATAGGTCCATAAACAAAACGGCGTTGATGTGTATTTTTAGCCCACCGGAAACGCTATGGAATAAATACCGAAAAGAATATTGCATCGTTACACGATAATTTGAGTTGTCACGTGCGAGGAATACTGAATACAAGCAATAGTTACATAAATAACTGAAGAAGAATATCAATGAGAAAAATAACGCAAATCATTTTAAAATGTCCCTCGTACATCCAGTGGAAGCAGTTGGTCCTTGTTGAATACGGGCTGTGTTCTTTTCTGGTGTTTTACCAGTGATTTTACGCAGACTTATGTTTTCCAGGACATTCCTGTCTTAGTCATTAGCTCGTCGTTAGATGCCACCAAGACGTCTGGAAGTTGCCTCCAGAAGACGACTGGAAAGCTGCTGAAGAACTCTTCTTCCTTGTACCATTCTCGTTACTTGTGTTCTGTATTTCTTTCAGGCCAGCATTTTCGAGCGAATATTCACTGTTTTGCCCCCTTCTTGTTTTCCCCATAATTTGCGACACCGTTGGATTGAGTGTTTCTTCAGCCCAATCTGAGTCGATAGTGTCATCGGAAACGACATCTTCGTCTTCGACGCTGTGATCTTCCTCAGAATCGTCAGATGATGATATGTCAACATCTCTCGGTTTTGGGTGATTCGCCAGGACCTGAAAAGAAAATGAAAGATAATAGGTACCACAACACGCTTGAAAGCAAAATGTTCTTTTCAACAAACATCCAGTCAGATAACTGTAGCAAATTAGTCGCTCGTTTCTAAACGTTCGTCGATTCGACGAGTCCATTTCGTTCGTGAATACTAAACGTTAGTCGTTTCAACGAATCAACATTTACGCTGACGCCTATACCTTCGTCGATTCGACGGCGTAACTTCGGGACGAAATATGGTTTACCTGATCGAAGAAGGGCGTAGGAGGTCACTTCCGACAGCGCAATCACAGAGCCAACCAGTCCCCAGGACTGCTACGAGGATAGCGCGCCTCTCCCGTCCACGACAACAAAGGGGTCGGGGTTACTGAGTGCAATGTGTTTGTCGACTCGACTACGAATATAATTCTACTACGAATAGAATTATGGGGTTAAAATACTGTGAGCTCCAGTTAATGGTAAGACGAGAGGGAGTCGTTTATCGTATTCCTTCCTGGAAGAAATTACAGCTATCTTCCTGTAGTTCTCTGTTTAGAGAAGCTTATTTCCTAGGGCGTAATCAGCTTATTGGAAACGCTTTACAAGTGTAATCGTGGTTAAACCATAACTTTACATGTAGTGTGATTCCGACAGACAGTTATCTTTCCTGTTTGTTAATAGCACTAAGTTGCTGGAAGAGTGTTCCGTGCATCGGCCTCGCTTACTTGTGGCCGTGTGCGAGGCTCTCGAGCATTTCCCAGCGCGGCTTGCTGTTTGTTTGCAGTAGCGCAAAGAAAAAAATGGCTCTGAGCACTATGGGACATACATCTGAGGTCATCAGTCCCCTAGAACTTAGAACTACTGAAACCTAACTAACCTAAGGACATCATACACATCCATGCCCGAGGCAGGATTCGAACCTGCGACCGTAGGTGTCGCGCGGTTCCAGACTGAAGCGCCTAGAACCGCTCGGCCAACAACGGCCGGCTCCAGTACCGCAATTTGGCTGTCTGTGCTCTAGTTGAGTACCTTGCAGTATCTGACTGTCACTGTAAATGAAATTTTGCTGTCGAGCAAGAGGCCGTTTATTAACTGGCTTCGCACAGGAAGTTTTCCCTTTAATGTTTAATAAATATAGTAATCTTGTTCTAAGTTTATTGTAAATCTTTTGATGTTAACCTTTTGCGGGTCTGTTCAATGTTTTGAAGAGATTTATCTAGATCTTTTTTAATAATTTTAATTGGCTCGCTTACTTAAAATTGTTTGCTTTTACAATATTAAAAAAGCCAATATTGTTAAGGTCGTATTTCTTGAATTGGTTTGAGATTATTATTGTTGTAGTTCAACGGCTGTCCAATTCATCATTTTGAAAGCCTTCATCTTTGTAATGTCAAACCAACTTCAATTTTCTTAACTGTTTTTCAGAGGGGACCTGTTATTACCCAAAAAATATATACATGTAAAAATAAAAACTTTTGTTCGAAGATAAATGATGTTAGTTAAAGGGTCCTAGTCCTGCCATGTCATTTCCTCGATCCTGGTAATTCTCGATTTCATGTGTTTCTAATATTAGAAGAATTATATTGTTTTGATGTTTCTTCAGTATCCTGGAAATCTTATTGTGCATAGTCAATGTATTCTCGTAGATGACTTTGTTTCACTGAGCACATGGGTGAAGTCACTGTCTGTCGGTTTTCTACAACTAATTGATCGATGTCGTATGCAACAAATGATCTAAACGTCTTGTCTATAATGTGTATATGTTTTCTAAAGGTCTTTTATGCGATAAAGTGGTAAAATGTGGCTTTTTCTTTGTATGAGGAGCCATTTGTGTCGGAGCCCTCTGAGAGGTGGCGCCGCCGCCGCCCTTAGTCGAACGCTGCCGGCAACCATATATGGCACTCAGGGACGATTTTCGAACACTCGGACTGGCCGCGCCGAAGACCGTTCTGTTTTGATGCGGGGTAGTAGAGGATTCAACGTCCTGCTGAGAGGAAACACACTGTCTCTGATAATTAAACTATCCGCCAACCTAATTTCACTTGCCTCTTTATAGACACTGTTGCAAAAACCAAAAGTGTTGACTACTATCACAGTTTTGTCAAATTTAATACCGTGTCCCTCATTTAAGCAGTGTCCTGCTACTGCCGCAACCGTGACGGGCGGCGCATGCGCCGTGTTCGGTACGGTGGCCTATGTAGGACGTCGATATGGAGCCTGGCGTCAGTTCTCAGCGGGACTCATCAGCAGAAGCAGCATTTTCCTGAAGATGGCCACCAGCTGGATCGCCGAAAGATCGAATCGAGTTGATTTTAGGATCCGGCAGCAAACCCAAAGAGAGTTTCAAGACTTATTACGCCGGGAAAGCCTACGAAGTCACATAAAACAGCACAGTGGGTTCGGGAAATTAGGCCGTACATTACTTAACATCCTCATGAATTTTCGTGCTACTGATTGTCACGATAAAGGCGTCGGATTTCATAAGATCTCCATCGACTCTCTTTGTGCTGTTTTGCACGTTGGCTATAGCTTCTGGAGCCCACCCACGTTGTAGTTCCTGCTTGGGAATGTCGATTAGATGCCTGCATGTCACAACATCTTTGCTGTAATTCAAGGTGCTGTGGCCCGCATCTCGTGGTCGTGCGGTAGCGTTATCGCTTCCCACGCCCGGGTTCCCGGGTTCGATTCCCGGCGGGGTCAGGGATTTTCTCTGCCTCGTGATGGCTGGGTGTTGTGTGATGTCCTTAGGTTAGTTAGGTTTAAGTAGTTCTAAGTTCTAGGGGACTGATGACCATAGATGTTAAGTCCCATAGTGCTCAGAGCCATTCGAACCATTTTTTTCAAGGTGCTGTGGAGTTCAGTGCCTATTGCATAATCCCCGAAGCATTTAGGTTTTTGTAGGTTAGTGGCTTCCTGGGCCGGCCGCGGTGGTCTAGCGGTTCTAGGCGCTCAGTCCGGAACCGCGCGACTGCTACGGTCGCAGGTTCGAATCCTGCCTCGGGCATGGATGTGTGTGATGTCCTTAGGTTAGTTAGGTTTAAGTAGTTCTAAGTTCTAGGGAACTGATGACCACAGATGTTAAGTCCCATAGTGCTCAGAGCCATTTGAACCATTTTTTTTGGCTTGTTGGGAATTTGAGGTTTAAGCTAGCATTGCGCAAACACTGTACTGATTTTAAAAAGCCACAGATTTCCTCTAAACCCTTTTGTATGTAGAAGGACGAAACCTGCTCAAAGCTACCCTCCATTCATTTCAGTACTAAAAACACAGTCTGAGGACCAATAAGCATTCTGTTATTAGAGGCTGTACTTTTGGAATGAACTCCTGAGTCAGGAGACTGGCTACATGAGCCCTCTTGTTAGAATGGGTGTTAATACCTTTCATCGGTTCACCATTTCCACTGGGAGGAGGAAAAGAAAATTTTGGAAGCTCCATTTCGGTGACACAAGAGCTAGGCAAATAAGGGTCCACTCAGACAATGTGCCTGAATTATACAACCGAGGTCCGGCAGGTTGCCAAGCGGTCGCCAACTAACGACTACCCTCCCTCAACAGCATGCATCTCATCAATGCGCAGCACACCTTGAGATTGAGCATCTCTTTTTTTTTTTTTTTTTTTTTTTTTTTACAGAGGTGTATTCCTTCCTCGCGATCCAGGCACTCAAGCCAAGATCCTCATTCCCTGTGACACACAACGTTCCACCGCCGCGCAGCTCGGTGGACGCTGAAGCATGCCCAGAGCTTACGGTGACAGATGACTGGAGCGCTTTCCAGTCCCCAGCTCAGGAACCCGGGTGTCGCCAAGCTCGTACCCAGCAGACAAATGCTGAGCCCCTGAGGGCGGTAGCTTTCGAGCGTGGCGTAGACCTCACGAAGCCATGGACCCAAGTTTTCAATAAGGCGCTGAGAAAGCTGGTGGTCGCTCAATAACAGTGTGGGCTGGTTTCATGGAATGAAGAGGGCCCTCGGGATGTTGGGCTACTTTGAGAGCATTTTCAGCCATTGGCGGACGTCATATTCCCAAAAAATGAAGGATGATAGTGCGCCACGTCACCAGGCCACAGATATTCGCGATTGGTTTGAAGAACTTTCTGGACATTTCGAGTGAATGAGCTGGCCACCCAGTTCGCGCGACATGAATCCCATCGAAGATTTATGGGACATAATCGAGAGGTCAGTTTGTAGCCGAGATCCTGAGTCGTCAACACTTGGCAATTATGGACGGCTATAGAGGCAGCATGGCTCGGTATTTCTGCAGGGGACTTCCAACGACTTTCTGAGTCCACGTCACGTCGAGCTGCTACACTACGCCGGGCAAATGGAAGAGCGACACGATATTAGGAGGTACCCCGCGACTTCTGCCACGTCATTGTAAAGTCAGGTGTTTGTACAATGTAAAGACGCAGACCACAAATCTGGCTGATATACGCTGTATTATGTCACATGCAAACAAACTTTTCAGTGGTCACTTTAAGGACAGTCTATACAGTTTTCAACATTAAGAAGAAAGTTCAAGGTCAGTAGAGAGGTGCGCTGCCGTTGATTGGTACATACCGGGTGATCAAAAAGTCAGTATAAATTTCAAAACTGAATAAATCACGGAATAATGTAGATAGAGAGGTAAAAATTGACACACATGCTTGGAATGATATGGGGTTTTACTAGAACCAAAAAAATACAAACGTTCAAAAAATGTGCGACAGATGGCGCTTCATCTGATCAGAATAGCAATAATTGGCATAACAAAGTAAGACAAAGCAAAGATGATGTTCTTCACAGGAAATGCTTAATATGTCCATCATCATTCCTCAACAATAGCTGTAGTCGAGGAATAATGTTGTGAACAGCACTGTAAAGCATGTCCGGAGTTATGGTGAGGCATTAGCGTCGGATGTTGTCTTTCAGCATCCCTAGATATGTCGGTCGATCACGATACACTAGCGACTTCAGGTAACCCCAAAGCCAATAATCGCACGGACTGAGGTCAGGGGACCTGGGAGGCCAAGCATGACGAAAATTGCGGCTGAGCACACGATCATCACCAAACGACGCGCGCAAGAGTTCTTTCACGCGTCTGGCAATACTTGTTTTTTTGTTTTTTTGTTTTTTTGTTTTGGTTCTAATAAAACCCCGTGTCATTCCAAGCATGTGTGTCAATTTTTACCTCTCTATCTACATTATTCCGTGGTTTATAAAGTTTTCAAATTTATACTGACCTCTCAGACTATTCTGGTGGTTGCCGTTGGACGAGGTCACTGGCGATCTGTTTTGGCTACGAGGCGCTCAGTACGGAAGGATCCTGTTTGGAGCTCTCTGGGGACGCGTCGCAGTCCGAAGACGGGTGGCCTGTGGCAACTTCTGTTTCCCAGATGTCTCTGCTGCTGCTGGTTTATGCGGAAGACGAAGCCCTGCTGCTTGAGGGCGTGTTCGGCAGCTCGCCAGTGTGCCCTGTTGTGGCGCATCACTCTCTCATCACTCTCTTCTTTACTTCGACACGTAGCCGTATCGCTTATTTAGTGCACCTTTGGGGTGTTCATGTCGATGTAGCAATGCTATGGTCAGCCTCTCTCTTGGATGTAATTTGTTTTTCGTTCAAAATGGCTTTGAGCAATATGGGACTTAACATCTGGTGTCATGAGCCCCTTAGAACTACTTAAACCCAACTAACCTAAGGACATCACATACATCCATGCCCGAGGCAGGATTCGAACCTGCGACCGTAGCAGCAGCCACCACGGCCGGCGATTTGTTTTCGTTTTTGGCTTCTATTGAGAACGTTTCTGTTTTATTGTGTTCACTTGGTGACTGGTTTTTTTATGTTATCATTCCTGGGTTAGTGTACCCGCTGTACTTTTCCTTTTATTTTTAGATAATTTTATATTTCATGGTTGAATTTGTTGAAAGTTGCAACCTCTCTCGATGCACTCCTTTTTTAAAATTTCGTTAAAATGGGCGGTTGTAATACGCGTTTTCTCACTTTGGTTAAAGAGTTTTTGTGTGTTATAGAAGGCAATTATAATGTGGTCCCTCATGTCACCCTTGGCGTGTGTGTCTGCTCAGCCTGGGTGGACGTTGTGCGTCCCTGTTTTGGTTGACGTGTCGCCTGGGAGCCTGGAGCGGTCTTATGGCAGGCTGTTGGTGGTCACGCCTTAGACACACCACTTCTGCCTGTATTCTGCACGTTATAGGACAGTTTACTATTGTGTGTGTTTTTTTCCTTAAACTTGTTTATTAGGACGTTTGGATAAAACTTAAACGAGTCTTGAAAGAGCACCCAAATTCTGTTACCTATCTCGTAAGTTTTAGTGGTTCTGTTTTATGTTCTTTCTAACGAATTATCTGGCACTCAATTTGCTTTTGAAATAATAATACTTATTACTCCCTCTCTCCCATGGTCTCGCAATTCCTAATTGTTAAGCCGAGAACACACAGTGGTACCGTAGCGCCACGCAACGTTTTGGTTGCGGCGGGTCCCGGTGCAGTAACGTCCTCCTTGGCGTTCCTCCTTGGCGTGTTTACACTGTTTCTCCTGACTCGACCAGCGAGCTGCAAACACAGTCCTTCTGTAGAGAGCGCCTCGTAGCCGAAACAGAAGACTTCTTTCGACGGCAACCACCAGAAACTTCCCCCGCGCGCTGCCGCACCCCGCTCTGTCTGAGCAAACCTCACATTGCAGCACCACAGACAATACTCGTGAGTCGGAGCGAGATATCAACTTTGCAGCACGGCTGAACTGTGATTGCTGATTGTTAGGCACACACAAATGTGTGCTCTGTCGTTATCATGCTGCAGTTCAGTCTGTTTTGCATAAACCCGAATGAGTGAATTGTATGAAAATCGTTTTGAAATCCCTCTTTCACAGCTACTTTTTCAGTTCGTAATTCACCACAACACGCTTACCACTTCGACCTCTCGCTTTACGGACGCTTCGTTGTTTTCCTGTCAGACATAAGGAAACTTGAAGTTCCTTTTCGCCCCTGACATCCCATTCAATTTCCGTTCCCCTGAATACCTCTTCTGACAACTGTGATTTATGCAGTGCTACGCATTTGTTCGTTTTTCATTGCGGCACGTTGGCGCACCGCATTTCGAGTAACAATGAACGGCGTTTCTGGCGTGAATCTTTCCTGCCTCGTCCATATTCATTAACAGCGTTCCGACGGCGCAGCGCACAAGACTTCTCGCTTTCTCCGTGAATTTCGAGAGCCTTGGTCAGTTAGCCACGACTAAGGCACTGACTTTCTCGCTTTCTCCGTGAATTTTGTCGCGAAAAACCCGACTGTAATACAGATTCTCCATGCAAATACAAAAGAGTTTTCACTAGTTCTGTGCGTGGTATGCTTTACAGGAGTGAATGATAATTCCCAGGTTCTCAATATGAGAAGCCATTGATCATTTCTCGAGTTTTCTATTTGTCACAGCCGCTCCGTAATGTACGAAGGGCGTTTAATAACTAATGGAACATATTCTTTAAGTCCAATTTCGGTTGCAAAAATGCAGAATTTGTTGTGAAGCCTTCTGGATTGTTCCAACTACAGTTTCTTGAACTCGATGGCCTTCAAAATGACGTCTGTAACGGAGGTGCGTTCCAAGCAGAGAGTTTCTTTTGGCAGAAAACCACAGCATCGCAGATATCCATAGACGCTTGCGGAATATCAACGGAGGCTTGGCAGTGAACAAAAGCACGGCGAGTCGTTGGGCGAGGCCTCTGTCGTCATGGAAACAAGGTCATTCAAATCTGTGTGATCTCCCGTGAGCTAGCTGGTCGAACGCACCGTAGGGAAATGGAAGAAATGAATTGTTCAAGGAATTTAACACTTCATCGTTCTGCTTCTCATCGTGGAGGTGTTACGTATGAGAAAGACTGCGTTTAATGATTTCTGAATCACTTTCGTTCTCTTTAAGTGTAAAACAATGTTTCATACACAACTGTTTGAATAATGGATTTTGTGATACTGTCTGTAGTGATGCATAATTCCCACACTCTAAGACTGATATATTGATGTTCAAGAAATATTTTATATGAAAAAAAAACAAAGCAACGTGTTCGTCGCCAGAAAAATGCAACGAACTTCTACTTCTACATGAAAACACGAGGCCTTAGACAAGTCTGCGCAGTCTAGACGAGCTCAGAAATCTTCATTGCACTCTTCTTCCTGATGTACCCTTCAGCCCCGACCTCGCACCTTCCATCTTCGATGTGTTTGGTCCAATAGAGGATGCCCTCCACGGCAAAGCAAGACGTCGGCTCCGATGTCGACCAGTAGAGTGGTGCCGTGCGGACACAGCTGCAGGCGCTCCCAGTAAGGTGGAGCAAGGCTGTCGCATTGACGCAGATTATGTTGAAGCATAGGGTTTTGTAGCCAGGAGAGTGGGGAATAGTATGATGTATTTGAGCCGTAGTAAAAATTGCTGTTTTGAAGAGCGCGCCGCAGCGCGTAGTGCGAAGCAGTCACCCTCCGTTTCTGGCGGTGGCGCCGCTGTGTCAATCGTAGCCTTGGTGTCTCCCTCTGGTGGGAAAGGTTGCCTGTTCACGTGCATTTAAGGGGCACTATGAGCTCGCCAGTCGGTCAGTCTGGGTCAGTCTCTCGTCCCCAGGTTGCTAGTTTTTCTCTCGTCCGCATTTGTTAGGCAGTTAGTGTCTGTCTGTCGTTCGGAGTGCTACTATGTCTGTCGTTCGGATCAACCTTTAAAGCCGGCAAAATGAGAGTCTTTCCACTCCGCCAGTAAGAGAACTCAGCGAGTGGTCGCCCGGTCGGGGCTTAGTTGCTGCATCTGAGTCTGGGCGTCAGGCCGGTTGCACACACGGCGGATTTTTTCCGCTGCGATCAGGTGACCGTCGTGGCTCGCAGAACTGTAGCGGTTATACACACGGCGGTAAAATCTCCGTCGTCAGCAGCTTAGCGCGTTGTTTGAAGAGTTGAGGCAGGATGACACGAGATTCTTCACTTATTTCAGACTGGCGGTGTCTACCTTTGACAGGCTCCATCGACGTTTGAAAGATACTATTCAGCGGAAAAATGGCATAATGAGGAATTGTACTCAGCCTGTAGAAATGCTGGCAATAACAGTGAGGTAAGCCTGGGATCAGACTAGTTTTAACGTAACGGTATTTAAAATTATTAACAGCCGACCAGTTGCAATGGATAAAGAATTCTTTACCTAGGTTTCAACAAATTTAAATTTGTCTTCTTCAGAAGGTGGCCTAAGGACAATGAACATCATCGCTTACATGGACTGATGTAAACGGCGATGATACAGTAGTCCTTACTAATGTAAAATTGTAAGTACCAGTCGTCGTTCTCATATTTTTGTAATGCAAGAGCTCTCTAATTTGTGTTAAAATCTATTCTTGACTTAAGTTTCATACCTTTCTAATGTAAGCGATGATGTTCATTGTCCTTAGGCCACCTTCTGAAGAAGACAAATTTAAATTTGTTGAAACCTAGGTAAAGAATTCTTTATCCATTGCAACTGGTCGGCTGTTAATAATTTTATTACGTGGAACCGTTGCTGTTGCGCAGCTATGTTTAAAATACTGTAACGGTATTTATTGATATAATTCAGAAGAAAGATACATAATACCTACACATACACATTAGTAGACAATATACAATCCTGGAAATTGAAATAAGAACACCGTGAATTCATTGTCCCAGAAAGGGGAAACTTTATTGACACATTCCTGGGGTCAGATACATCACATGATCACACTGACAGAACCACAGGCACATAGACACAGGCAACAGAGCATGCACAATGTCGGCACTAGTACAGTGTATATCCACCTTTCGCAGCAATGCAGGCTGCTATTCTCCCATGGAGACGATCGTAGAGATGCTGGATGTAGGCCTGTGGAACGGCTTGCCATGCCATTTCCACCTGGCGCCTCAGTTGGACCAGCGTTCGTGCTGGACGTGCAGACCGCGTGAGACGACGCTTCATCCAGTCCCAAACATGCTCAATGGGGGACAGATCCGGAGATCTTGCTGGCCAGGGTAGTTGACTTACACCTTCTAGAGCACGTTGGGTGGCACGGGATACATGCGGACGTGCATTGTCCTGTTGGAACAGCAAGTTCCCTTGCCGGTCTAGGAATGGTAGAACGATGGGTTCGATGACGGTTTGGATGTACCGTGCACTATTCAGTGTCCCCTCGACGATCACCAGTGGTGTACGGCCAGTGTAGGAGATCGCTCCCCACACCATGATGCCGGGTGTTGGCCCTGTGTGCCTCGGTCGTATGCAGTCCTGATTGTGGCGCTCACCTGCACGGCGCCAAACACGCATACGACCATCATTGGCACCAAGGCAGAAGCGACTCTCATCGCTGAAGACGACACGTCTCCATTCGTCCCTCCATTCACGCCTGTCGCGACACCACTGGAGGCGGGCTGCACGATGTTGGGGCGTGAGCAGAAGACGGCCTAACGGTGTGCGGGACCGTAGCCCAGCTTCATGGAGACGGTTGCGAATGGTCCTCGCCGATACCCCAGGAGCAACAGTGTCCCTAATTTGCTGGGAAGTGGCGGTGCGGTCCCCTACGGCACTGCGTAGGATCCTGCGGTCTTGGCGTGCATCCGTGCGTCGCTGCGGTCCGGTCCCAGGTCGACGGGCACGTGCACCTTCCGCCGACCACTGGCGACAACATCGATGTACTGTGGAGACCTCACGCCCCACGTGTTGAGCAATTCGGCGGTACGTCCACCCGGCCTCCCGCATGCCCACTATACGCCCTCGTTCAAAGTCCGTCAACTGCACATACGGTTCACGTCCACGCTGTCGCGGCATGCTACCAGTGTTAAAGACTGCGATGGAGCTCCGTATGCCACGGCAAACTGGCTGACACTGACGGCGGCGGTGCACAAATGCTGCGCAGCTAGCGCCATTCGACGGCCAACACCGCGGTTCCTGGTGTGTCCGCTGTGCCGTGCGTGTGATCATTGCTTGTACAGCCCTCTCGCAGTGTCCGGAGCAAGTATGGTGGGTCTGACACACCGGTGTCAATGTGTTCTTTTTTCCATTTCCAGGAGTGTAGTATTAGAAATTGATTTCCGTTGTAGTGGGTGAATGTGAATTTAGTGAAGAACTACTTTGAAAATCCTCTTCAACACTCACAGGAAAATTTTCATGATGTTCAGCTGCAGATTTTTTTTTGCTTTGTGGGTTGGGAAGGTGGAGTAGGCAGTTCATCTACGGTAGACACGTAGCGAATCGATGGTGGGTCGTAATTTGGGAGATGTAGAACTTGTGAGAGATACAAAGGCAGACTTCTGAATGCAGAATGCGTTCGCCCTGGCTGGGATACTGGAGTATATAGTGCATTTTGAGTTGAAACGGAATCGTTGGTGGGGCATAATGTGGGACATGTGGTGGTTGTATGTACTGTGAAGTGATAGCAGTGAAATGTTGTTGAGGTGGCAGTGGATTGGTCTGTTGTTGGAGATGGTATAGACCGCCTTCACATTGAACACAAGTATTCCAGTACACGACTTATTTTTCGTTATTGTATTACTAGAAGTAAGTTGCAAAAATAGTAACACTTTTTAAAAATGTGACATTGTTACTGTTTTCCAATAATGTTCGTTTTTATAAAATAAAGAATTTGTTAATAATAGCCCGCCATGGTTGTCACGACACTACAAAAATAAATAAATAAGTAAGTCAGGAAACGCGTGCAATGTGAAGATCCTGTTCCACTGCAAAGAGTGAGCGCCGTCACTTCTAGAATCTATAAATCTAGTTTCTTCTAGTACATGTATGTGAGAAGGTATGTACTTACCAAAATCATTCCTCTCCCTTTCGTCCAACACATCAAAGTCGCTACGAATTCCCTTGCCAACTTTATGCCAAGCGTTTCTGGTAGCATCTCGGTCTTCGTATATGTCGAAGTTTTTGTCCCACAGAACAGGCCTTTCTTGAATTAATGAAATTAAAATTTCATTATCTATGTCTAGATTACTCATGTCTGAAAGAAGAAACCAGTTAACAACTGTGAACACTACGCCTCGACTCTATTCGCACTGAACAAAACAGCTGTCGACGGTATTTTTAAACCGCTCCGTGTGTAGGCGTGCATTTGGTTAAGTGCGCCACTACTTTGGCCGTGGCGGTAGAGTTACCGTCGGCGCCAGTGGCAGCCGGCGGTCACACAGCTACCGGCGACGGCAGATTTACCGCTCGTTTTTTCTTCCGCTTAATGTGCAAGCTCTGACTTACTCCTGTGCACCACTGCGGGAACTGCGGCGACGGTCAATTGACCGCTGCGGAAAAATCAGCCGTGTGTGCGACCGGCCTTAGGCCGCCAGTCTGCTCGAGTTTGCTCAGGCAATGGTCATTGGCGGTTGGATCGATCGGTTGGTCGGTCGCGCACTGAAGCACAAGATGGTGAGCGTCGGCGCACGCGAGGTCGCCACGTGAGTCCAGTGGGCCGCGGCGTATAGCGAGGGGTAGTGACTTCGCGGTCGTCCGTTGAAGTGGCTGGCAGCGGACGGCTCGGTAGAGCGATCTGGGGGTGCTGCGCCAGGTCTTCTCGAGAAATCGCAGTTTATTAGAAGTTAAGTGATTGACGGTACCTTGTTTGATTTACTCTTGTTAAATTCTACTTGTTTTCTTGGTGTGGTCACCAGCCGTTTTGCTTTGGGGTCGTCCCACCATTCTTCTCCGTTTGCCCACCCGCGGGAAGGTGGTTGTTTAAATTGAGTGGTCCGTTTTTCCCTTGTGGAGTAGGGGCGGGTTAGAGCAACCTGCGATTCGGGTTGTTCGGTAATCTCCCTATCAATCTACCGTACGTTAGTAGCTGCCTCTGTCATGTTTGTCGAATTTGGTGTGTTAACGAATTTATTGCTTGGAGTGTAACGGCCTAATATTTTAATTGTTAGTGTTTTGTACCATTTCCATCCCTCCTACGGAGGGGTGCATAGTTTGTGTGCTTGTGTAAATTGTTAAAACTCTTAGTTTAAAATTATCTGGTGTGTTGCAGATTTGTACCAGTGTAGTCTTTCAGAGGCTGTTGTGAGCGGTCGTAACTACGAAAGGGAGCAGCAAGGTTCTCTGCCCGAAAGCTCATACAGTCAAAACTTGTTTCTTTCTGCCTCTGAATAAATTATAACTTTGATATTTAGAGGGTGCTTTCTGATTATAATTTTAAATCTATTTCTTTTAAAAAATGCTTTTAGACTTAAAGTGAATAAAATTCCCATTTGTTAAAAGGAATTTGGTTAGGATTTCATCAGTTACTCCCTGGCAACTACTTCCATGCTTACAAAGTGTGATTAAATGTGTTAATGTTCTTGATGAATCGCTAGTAAATAAAATAAATTCTTAAGAATACTCTTTGAAAATAAATCACGGTTCAGTATTGAAATCCTGAATAAAACCAACCTGCTTTCAGAATATAAAAATGTGTTGAATTACTTATCGAACACCCCCCCCCCCCTCCCGCCCTCCCGCCCCGTTTTACTTGTGCCTTGGTCCAGGAAATGAGTAACTTTTGTTAGCTTATATAATACGCACCAGCATTGCAGCGATCAGTCGTCCTTTTTAAATTTTATAGTGCAGATGTAGATTTCGGCTAGAAGCTAGGCGTTCTCAAAGCACTATTATTTTCACTCAGTGCATGTAATTCCCTGTTGGTCGGGCTTCATCCGTAGTTCATTGAATACTACTGTTTCAAGGCCTTAGTAGTATTCAATGAACTGTGGAAGAAGGCCGACCAACAGGGAATTACATGCATTGAGCGAAAATAATAGTGCATTGAGAATGGCTAGCTTCTGGCCGAAATCTAGATCTGCACAATAAAATTTAAAAAGGACGACTGATCGCTGCACTCTATAATTTAAAACTCAATATAACAGTCGCTGAGTGCAACAGCTTTCTGAACAAAAGGTAACCTGACATACCAGCATTCTGTCTGTATACCCTACACTGCTGTAGGCCTAAAATGGAGAATTTGCAAGCTGCAGAACTGATTTACATGAATCACTTTTCACTCACAGTGGATACTGACTGTGCTAAGTGTGTGATCGAAATGACAGCCTTATTCGCCTTTGACCAGAAATGCTCAGAGAACACTTTAAATGCAGGGTGTATCGCAGTTATTAGCGAGGGATACGACTGAAAGAATACGACAATAGAAACAGAAACGTCACGATATACATAGGTCACAAAGCGAGCCGTTTGCGAGATAATTGTAAACTTGTGGTTAAGAGTTGCCAATGACTTTGGGGTGAAATATTGTCTTAATTAGTACAAATATAGTTGAAATGTAAACTCTCGAATTCAACTTCATTGTAATTGTGCTCAAATTTCTCCTCTAGCCTGCCTTAAGAAATACAGTATTTCGAGATACTTCAACAAGTTACACGTTACAGTTAACTGTGCCCTCACAACTGTTTATAAAACTGTTCCCCATGTCGTCCCCAAATATGAATGCAATATAGCACTCATCTCTGCAGTGAGTTACGAATTCTTTCAAAGACGTCCGGAACGTCTCGTAAACTTTGTACGATTCGGTTTTTGCAAGTCTTTAAACCTAACAATTCGAGTGCTGTACACTACGTATCTGAGGTATCCGCAGAGATAAAGGTCCAGAGGACTCGCGTCACGTGACCTTGGAGGCCAGCGTACAGGTCTGCTGGACCTATCCATCCTGTATCAAAGTGATGCGTTAGATGTCTTACATCAGAAGCAAAATGTGCCGCATACTCCACATTCCCAAACTACGGGCCACGGGTGAAATTTGACGCCAATTAGTTTAAATTTCATGAACATGTGTACTAACAATGACAATATTCCATAATAATGTTAGAGGAGGTTCGTAACAACATGATCACAAATGGCTCGTTTGCAGACCCATGTTTAGTGGAACAATTTTGCTCCTATTATCGCATACTTTCAGCAGTGTCAGATGTCTTTATTAAATGTGACACACAATGTATAGTATAGCCTACTCTAGCTACAACAAAGTTCTACAGTGGATGTTAAGTAGATATTGTTTCACACAAGTCGTGTCTTCTTTTACCGATCATGAAAGGCCGCTGTCGGTAACGAGAACTATGGTAATCGTACTGCCCAGGATGGTTGACTAATATCATCGAGAGCTCACTGGTAATGGGATATGTGTGTGTGGGGGATGGGGGCATTGGTCTACTAGATCAGCACATCGCCCTGATAATATAGCAAAGTGGTGGCAGCAGAGGGCGATGAGTGGTTGATAAATATCTCCACAGTATAAACAGTTACATACATGTGGATTTAATATGCTTGCTCGCACCCTTTCTTATAGCACAGTCAGTCCGCCCCCAGTAGCTTAGTGGTCAGGCCGACAGAATGTCATACGTAACGGCCCGGTTTCGATTCCCGGCTGGGTCGGAGATTTTCTCCGCTCAGGGACTGGGTGTTGTGTTGTCCTAATCATCATCATTTGATTGAGGTGCAAGGCGCCGAAGTGGCGTCAGATCGAAAGTCTTGCAACCGGCGAGCGGTGTACCCGTCGGGGGGCGCTAGTCACACAGCATGCATGCATAGCACAGTCATAAACTACTTCGGGGTTATACTAAACTGTACACTTAAGTCCTGCTCTGTTAGTGTAGGGAACTATATGCATGTGAATCAGGGATCGAACAGCTTATCTTGTAGTGTTGCAATGTGTTAGTCATTATAATTCCAAATTATATCTCTTCAAAGATTAAACTTCTTCATATGATACAATCGAGTAAAGTAAACCACAGATATTGGACGGGTGACTTGAGTCCCCCTTTACAGAATAGAATTCCATTGCGGTACCTCGCTGGGTCTAATAATGGATGTTGAAAAAATAAATTGTTCCGTATTCTTACAGGCAATGGTGCTAACTAATACTAGAATAAAAGTTTTATAGACAAACGACATGAATCAAATACTTGATGAAATATAGACCATTCTGTAGCGTGATAGCCGTCTGTCTGTTGACAGAAGGTGCTAAAAGTGGTTGCCAATTGTTCTCGCACATCTGCCAACCTTCCTCCTGCGAGACTCGATAGCATGCAAACACACCCGGCTACTCTCGGATTGGGCTACATTCTTGGGACACAAGCCGCTATATATTAGCACGGAGTAAGGCCTACACCTAAGACTTCAAAGCTATCCATATAAATTTAAGGGATCAACATCAGGTGACTGTTTGACCACCTTACTGGTTCTTCGCGACCAATTCATCGCTCAACAAATGTTTCTGTTCCGAACCATTGTCCAAGGAACAGGAGCAACCGTGCATAAGCTAGTCAATTGACTTTCTGCAAGGTCGATGTTCTCCAATGGTGCGGACAGTTAGTCTTGCAGAAGCTGACAATAAACAGAACTTGTTAATTATTCCGATGAAGTGTATTGTCCTATGAATCTGACGCCCACAATTTCGATCCTCGCATTGACGCTAAATCTAGCCCGATGCCTTGCTTCCCCGACTGCTCGACGCTTTCCCTATCCCCTTGTGTGGTTATCGTAGTAATTTACTGTCCTGCTCCGTGTGCATACCGCACCATCCATATAATGAAGAGCCGAATAAACTGGTTCACATGCCTAATATCGTGTGGCGTCCATGAGATCACGCTCAAGTGCCGCAACACGACATGACATACATTCGACTAATGTCCGAAGTAGTGCTCGAGGGAATAGACAACATGAATCCTGGAGGGCTGTACATAAATCGGTAAGAGTACGAGGAGGAGGAGATCTCTTCTGAACAGCACATTGTTAGGCATCCCAGCTATTCTCAACAATGTTCGTGTCTGGGGAGTTTGGTGGCCAGCTAAAGTGTTTAAACTCAGAAAGGCGTTCATCGAGCCATCCTGTAGCAATTCTGGACGTGTGGGGTGTCGCATTGTCCTGCTGGAATTGCTCAAGTCGTTCAGAATACACAATGGACATCAATGGGTGCACGAGATCAGACAAGTTGCATTCGTACGTGGCACCTGTCAGAGTCGTATCTAGGCGTATCAGGGGTCCAGTAATACTCCAACTGCACACGTCCAACAGCATTACAGAGCCTCCACCATCGTGAACGGTCGCCTGCTGACACGCAGGGTCCATGGATTCGTTAGCTTGTCTCCTTACCCGTAAACGTCAATCCGCTCGAGACAATTTGAAAACAGATTTGTCCAAACAGGCAATACGTTTCCCGTCATCAAAAGTCAAATGTCCTTGTTGATGGGCAGAGGCGAGGCGTAAAGCTTTGTGTTGTGCAGTCATCAAGGGCACACGAGTGGGCGTTCGTCTCCGAAAGCCCATGTCGATGATGCTTCGTTGAATGGTTCGCACGCTAACACTTGTTTATGGCTCAGCTTTGAAATCTGCAGCAATTTGCGAAAGGGTTGCGCTTCTGTCACATCGAACGATTCTCTTTAGTTGTCCTTGGTCCCGTTCTTGCAGGATATTTTTCCGACCGCAGCGATGTCGGAGATTTCACGTTTTACCTGATTCCTGATATTCACGATACACTCGTGAAGTGGTCGAACTGGAAAATCCCCACTTCATTGCTGCCTCTGAGATGCTGTGTTCCATCGCCCGTGCGTCAACTATAACACCATGTTCAAATTCGCTAAAATCTTGGTAACCTGCTCTTGTATCAGCAGTAACTGACGAAAAAACAGCACCACGCACTTGTTGTGCTATATAGGCGTTGCCGACAGCAGCAAAGTATTCTGCCTGTTTACATATCTCTGTAACTGAATACGCATGTCTGTACCAGTTTCCTTGGCGCATCAGTGTATATATATACTGGGTCTACAACTTTGCTTCCGCAGTTTTTTCTAGAAGTTCGGGGCTTCATTGTGAAAAACTTACAAAAAATTATGATTAATAGTATTGCCCATCTCTGGCCACTACATTCCCCTATCATTCCAATAACACACGAACCCCGTGGCGGAAGAACTGGACGTCTTTTGTAGGGATCCATGAATCGATTCAACTTTGCACTTGTTCATATGATCGGAAGTGCTGGTCAACCAGACTGTATGCCGCTGATCGAAAAAGGTCAGAGAGAGCAACGTATACGGCGGGAGGGATAGGACTTCTCATTTCAAAATTTCCATGTATATTTTGACGGGTATAGCGACATGGGGTCGAGCACTGACGTGCTGCAAAAGTACTTTTACGTGTCTATGGCTGTATTGTGGCCATTTGCGTTTCAGTGCTGGTCAAGTTGAAAACATTCTCTGCACGTTCTTCCACTAATAGTACCCTCACCATTGGTCTTACCCAGAAATGGGTACGTAAGTTGACGTATTTAATCGAGAATAACCTTATGATGCAA
The DNA here is from genome assembly GCF_023898315.1 of Schistocerca nitens. Taxonomy (NCBI): domain Eukaryota; kingdom Metazoa; phylum Arthropoda; class Insecta; order Orthoptera; family Acrididae; genus Schistocerca; species Schistocerca nitens. The sequence goes on along the minus strand of NC_064615.1, from coordinate 1,163,356,656 downwards.
TCACAAATCGACTAATATTTTTATTGCGTTATGTTTACATATGCCTAAGCTTATTGTATTACACCTATGACCAACCACCCTGAACCCCACTTGCTACTAGTGCCATCTATTGCAGAACGGCGGAAGCAAAGTTGTAGACCTAATGTGTATATATACAGGGTGGTCCATTGATCGTGACCGGGCCAAATATTTCACGAAATAAGCGTCAATCGAAAAACTACAAAGAACGAAACTTGTCTAGCTTGAAGAGAGAAACCAGATGGTGCTATGGGTGGCCCGCTAGATGGCGCTGCCATAGGTCAAACGTATATCAACTGCGTTCTTTTTTTTAAAGTAGGAACCCCCATTTTTATTACATAGTCGTATAGTACGTAAAGAAAAATGAAATATGGATGTTGGACCACTTTCTTCTCTTTACGATAGATGGCGATGTAATAGTCACAAACATGTTGTTGTTGTTGTTGTTGTGGTCTTCAGTCCTGAGACTGGTTTGATGCAGCTCTCCATGCTACTCTATCCTGTGCAAGCTTCTACATCTCCCAGTACTTACTGCAAATGGCTCTGAGCATTATGGGACTCAACATCTTAGGTCATAAGTCCCAACTTACTGCAACCTACATCCTTCTGAATCTGCTTAGTGCATTCATCTCTTGATCTCCCTCTACGATTTTTACCCTCCACGCTGCCCTCCAATGCTAAATTTGTGATCTCTTGATGCCTCAGAACATGTCCTACCAACCGGTCCCTTCTTCTTGTCAAGTTGTGCCACAAACTCCTCTTCTCCCCAATCCTATTCAATACCTCCACGTTAGTTATGTGATCTACCCATTCTTCTGTAGCACCACATTTCGAAAGCTTCTATTGTCTAAGCTATTTATCGTCCATGTTTCACTTCCATACATAGCTAAACTCCATACAAATACCTTCAGAAACGACTTTCTGACGCTTAAATCTAAACGCGATATTAACAAATTTCTCTTCTTCAGAAACGCTCTCCTTGCCATTGCCAGTCTACATTTTATATCCTCTCTACTTCGACCATCATCAGTTATTTTGCTCCCCAAATAGCAAAACTCCTTTACTACTTTAAGTGTCTCATTTCCTAATCTAATTCCCTCAGCATCACCCGACTTAATTCGACTACATTCCATCATCCTCGTTTTGCTTTTGTTGATGTTCATCTTATAGCCTCCTTTCAAGACACTGTCCACTCCGTTCAACTGCTCTTCCAAGTCCTTTGCTGTCTCTGACAGAATTACAATGTCATCGGCGAATCTCAAAGTTTTTATTTCTTCTCCATGGATTTTAATACCTACTCAGAATTTTTCCTTGTGTTTCCTTTACTGCTTGCTCAATATACAGATTGAATAACGTCGGGGAGAGGCTACAACCCTGTCTCACTTTCTTCCCAACCACTGCTTCCCTTTCATGTCCCTCCACTCTTATAACTGCCATTTGGTTTCTGTACAAATTGTAAATAGTCTTTCACTCCCTCTATTTTACCCCTGCCACCTTCCGAATTTGAAAGAGAGTATTCCAGTCAACATTGTCAAAAGCTTTCTCTAAGTCCACAAGTGCTAGAAACATATGTTTGCCACTCCTTAATCTATTTTCTAAGATAAGTGGTCAGTATTGCCTCACGTGTTCCAAAATTTCTACGGAATCCAAACTGATCTTCCCCGAGGTCGGCTGCTACCAGTTTTTTCCATTCATCTGTAAAGAATTCGCATTAGTATTTTGCAGCTGTGACTTATTAAACTGATAGTTCGGTAATTTTCACATTTTTCGCCTGTCTCATACATCTTTCTCACCAGATGGTAGAGTTTTGTCATGACTGGCACTCCCAAGGCCGTCAGTATTTCTAATGGAATGTTGTCTACTCCCGGGGCCTTGTTTCGTCTCAGGTCTTTCAGTGCTCTGTCAAACTCTTCACGCACTATCGTATCTCCCATTTCATCTTCATCTACATCCTCTTCCATTTCCATAATATTGTCTTCAAGTACATCGCCTTTGTATAGACCCTCTGTATACTCCTTCCACCTTTCTGATTTCCCTTCTTTGCTTAGAACTGGGTTTCCTTCTGAGCTCTTGATATTCATACAAGTGGTTCTCTTTTCTCCAAAGGTCTCTTTAATTTTCCTGCAGGCAGTATCTATCTTACCCCTAGTGAGATAAGCCGCTACATCCTTACATTAATCCTCTAGCCATGCCTGCTTAGCCATTCTGCACTCATTTTTGAGACGTTTGTATTTCTTTTTGCCTGCTTCATTTACTGCATTTTTATATTTTTTCCTTTCATCAATTAAATTCAATATTTTTTCTGTTACCCAAGGATTTCTACCAGCCCTCATCTTTTTACCTACTTGATCCTCAGCTGCCTTCACTACTTCATCCTTCAAAGCTACCTATTATTTTTCTACTGTATTTCTTTCCCTCTGTACTACCTCTGGTTTATTCAGTTTATACAGGTCCCACCTCCTTAAATTCCCACCTTTTTGCAGTTTCTCAAATTTTAATCTACAGTTCATAACCAATAGATTGTGGTCACAGTCCACATCGGCCCCGGGAAATGTCTTAAAATTTAAAACCTGGTTCGTAAATCTCTGTCTTACCATTATATAATCTATCTGATACTTACTAGTATCTCTAGGATTCTTCCATGTATACAACCTTCTTTTATGATTCTTGAACCAAGTGTTAGCTATGATTAATTTATGCTCTGTGCAAAATTCTACCAGACGGCTTCCTCTTTCATTTCTTACACCCAATCCATATTCACCTACTATGTTTCCTTCTCTTCCTTTTCCTATTATCGAATTCCAGTCACCCATGGCTATTAATATTTCGTCTCCCTTCACTACCTGAATAACTTCTTTTATCTCATCATACATTTTATCAATTTCTTCATCATCTGCAGAGCTAGTTGGCATATAAACTTGTACTACTGTAGTAGGTGTGGGCTTCGTGTCTATCTTGACCACAATAATGCGTTCACTATGCTGTTTGTGGTATCTTACCCACACTCTTATTTTTTTATTCATTATTAAACCTACTCCTGCATTACCTCTATTTGCTTTTGTATTTATAACACTGTATTCGCCTGACCAAAAGTCTTGTTGCTCCTGCCACCGAACTTCACTAATTCCCACTATATCTAACTTTAACCTATCCATTTCCCTTTTGAAATTTTCTAACCTGCCTGCTCGATTAAGGGATCTGACATTCCACACTCCGATCCGTAGAACGCCAGTTTTCTTTCTCCTGATAACGACGTCCTCCTGAGGAGTCCCCTCCCGGAGATCCGAATGGGGGACTATTTTACCTCCGGAATATTTTGCCCAAGAGGACGCCATCATCATTTAACCATACAGCAAAGCTGCATGCCCTCGGGAAAAATTACGGCTGTAGTTTCCCCTTGCTTTCAGCCATTCGCAGTACCAGCACAGCAAGGCCGTTTTGGTTAGTGTTACAAGGCTAGATCAGTCAATCATCCAGACTGTTGCCCCTGTAACTACTGAAAAGGCTGCTGCCCCTCTTCAGGAACCACACGTTTGTCTGGCCTCTCAATAGATACCGCTCCGCTGTGGTTGCACATACGGTACGGCCATCTGTACCACTGAGGCACGCAAGCCTCCCCACCAACGGCGAGGTCCATGGTTCATGGGGGTGGAGCGGAGGGGTGGGGGGGGGGGGGGGCACAAACATATGGCTCACAATTTTAGACGAATAGTTGGTAACAGGTAGGTTTTTAAATTACACTCCTGGAAATTGAAATAAGAACACCGTGAATTCATTGTCCCAGGAAACGTAAACTTTACCAACGAGCAATTTCAGATAGAGAAAGACAATTACGACTACACGACTACCGGCTTGCCAAGGATAAATATAAACTTGAGCTGAATAAGACCAGGAAAGACCATTGGAACAGCCATGTAGCAGCACAAACACAACTAAACATTTGGGGGGAACCATACAAAATCGTGACAGAGAAAATTAAGAGCCCACTGGTTCTGGGAACGCTGCGACAGGAGGATGGTGAGATGACTAAGGGCTGGAGACGCACAGCGGAGTTCCTGCTGAGCAAACCCCTGCCCGACGACATCGCATACACAGACACACCACAACATGCAGCACTGAGACGCGAAGTAGGCACAGTATACACCACACCAACCGTCACCTGTCCATTTGCGCAGGAAGAAGTGGCGACAGCGATCTCAGAACTCAAAAACAAAAAGGCGCCTGGACCGGATGGTATCCACTCTGAGGTACTGAAACAAATTGCACCGCAGATCACCCCGTTTCTCACAACGTTGTTAAACGATGCATTAAGGCTGGGCCGTGTGCCTGCAGTGTGGAAGACCTCGAAGGCGGTTATCATAAAAAAGGCTCCAGACAAAGACCCATCAGACCCCAAGTCATACAGACCAATTTGCCTTATCAATACACTCGGTAAAGTACAAGAAAAACTACTCTGCAAAAGACTACAAGCACACCGAACACTACGGGGACTGACACCACACCAATACGGCTTCAGGGAAGGGAAATCTATAGACGACGCAATTAACAGAGCACTTCAAATAGTACACGACACACCCTCCAAATACACACTTGCAATTATGATAGACATCTCAGGTGCCTTCGACAACCTCTGGTGGCCGGCCTTGTTCAAGAGGCTCAGACACCTGCAGGTACCGGAGTCTCTGTATAATAGTTTCATGGACTACTGCAGAGACAGAACGGTCGTTTGGCAAATGGACAACCAGAAAGTGATTAAACGAATTACAAAAGGCTGTCCACAAGGGTCGATCTGCGGCCCCATCTTCTGGGACATAGTTATAGAACCGCTCCTACAGTTACTAGAGGAGCACATCTTGACAGATGGAGCTGTCGCTTATGCTGATGATCTACTCGTCGTAGTTTCAGCAAATAACCGTGCCCAGCTAGAAGAAAGAGCCAATGGAACACTTAGGACAATAACCCAATGGTGCACAGATAATAAATTAAAGATAGCAGGAAACAAAACAACTTATACATTGCTAAAGGGTATCCTGCGCAGGAACCCAATAGTCAAAATCGGGGACACAAACATAAAAAGACTAGCAGTCACACGCTATCTAGGAGTATACATTGATGAACGATTGAACTTCCACGAACACATGCGAATATGCACAAACAAAGCAGAAAAGATACTACACAAACTGGCTAGGCTAAATTCGGAACAATTCAGACTACCCCTGTCAGTGACACGAACATACCATTGCGCTCTCTTCGAGTCAGTACTATGCTTTGCTGCCAGTACGTGGGCCCACAGGTTAAATCTCTCAACCAACAGAACCATTGTACGTCGAGGCCAAAGAAGTGTTCTACTTCGACTAACAGGGGCATTTAACACAACATCAAATGACGCACTATGTGTCGTCATGGGAATTTTCCCCATAGATATCACCATCAGGTACCGCGCAGCAATGTACTGGCTTAGGATGGGGAGAATAGACCAGGTTCGGCAGATCACTGGTGTACCGATTGAGACAACACGCCAACTCAGAGCATGGCGAGTGGATACCTGGCAGAGCGAGTGGGCCAACAGCGATAAGGGCCGCCGTGTCTACAACTTCTTCCCTGACATCCGGGAAAGACTAAAACTAAAACATATTGATCCCAGCCGCGGTATGGTACATTTCATCACAGGACATGGCCCTTATCCCACGCACCTGTACCGCGTGAGTCTGCAGCAGACTAATAGATGCACATGCGGGGAAGAAGGTTCCCCTGAACATACTGTCTTCTTCTGCGGACAACGCACGAACATAAGACACACAGTACACATAAATCGCCTGAACACACAGAACGAACTACATGCCATAATACGCGACCCGGAAAGGTGGACTGAACTCAACAAAGTAACGGACGAAATCTCGAAGATCCAACAAATACTTGCGCAACAGACCCTACCGAAGGCAAGTCGGTCCAAACAGACGTCACGATGCCCAGGGGGATACAGATATGATTAGCACCACGAGTGATGAAGAAGAAACAGATATAGACCAGGGCACCAACACAGATATTGAAGCGTCCAGTGCGGATGATCCATAGTGTCAACCAAGTCAAATTCAAAGAACGGAGTGGAACAACCGACAAGAGGTGCACAAGTCACACACAATCCTAAAAACAGATTGCACCGTATATATAAATAGTTAACAGCATCTCCATGTCCAATAAGAGCTTAAAGCTAGGTACCTCTACAAGGGACCTACACCTTCCGTTAAGAGGCAGCGCACAGTCTGTATGGAAGGATCTTAATTGTGGTCCCTCTCTTTTGAGCCCAACCCGACGGATACCTATGGTAGATCGGGGAAAACCACCGCTCAGGCTGTGTTGCTGGCGGGGCCGGAAGGTGCTAACTGCCACACCATGTATCATTGTAAGTCTCATTGGCTCAGTGTGAACTGTTTGTACAACCAACCTACACAGCCTATACCTCAACCTCCACTATACTAAGAACTTCTCATCTGAAGCTTAAAGTTGGGCACCTCTTCAAGGGACCCACGCCCCCCTGGTAGGAGGCGGCGCACGTCCTGGATGGAAGGATCTTAATTGTGGTTCCTCTCTTTTGAGCCCAACCCGACGGATACCTATGGTAGATCGGGGAAAACCACCGTTCAGGTCGTGTTGTCGGCGGGGCCGGGAGGTGCTCGCGCCTGATGTACTCTACTAGGAGCCTTGCAGGCTCAACACAAACCGTTAGCGTCATTACCTTATTACTTTTACCACGAGTACCCTTTCATTAGCAACTTTGAGCCAAGCACAAAATCAGTTACCTCTCTATTGTATATCGTAAATAGTTTAGCCGGCTGGACATGGAGGTCTTAGTCTTAGTTTCTAGCTTTAACGTACCCTAATCTCTTCTAGTTAAGGTAGTTTTTAGGATGGTAGATGTTAAAAGCATGGTGAGCAACGGCCAGCGTCTTGAGGGTCATTCCAAGACCCGGGCCGCCGCCCACAACCAGGTGACGGGCCATATTATACCTATAACTTCTCTATTCAGTTCTCTTCCTTCCTTCTTTCTAAATATTTAATTTCGTTTTGTTTATTAATATCTTACTTGATTTTGTATTAGTTATAAGTTTTTCTAATGCTGCACAAAAAAAAAAAAAAAATCAAATGGATCTAAACAGAGCCCGCCTCCACGTGGCGGGACACGGGCAACGGTGTGAGTGGGGACGGGAGCCGGTGTGGTGTTACTTTCAGTCACTGCGGACCCCGGACCCAGTCACAGCGGCTAAGTGGCAATATACGACCCACCATAAGAAATTAGACGGTGGGTCATAAAATGTAAGCAACTAGTGAAAAAAAAAAAAAAAAAAAAAAAGTGTCCCAGGAAGGGGAAACTTTATTGACACATTCCTGGGGTCAGATACATCACATGATCACACTGACAGAACCACAGGCACATAGACACAGGCAACAGAGCATGCACAATGTCGGCACTAGTACAGTGTATATCCACCTTTCGCAGCAATGCAGGCTGCTATACTCCCATGGAGACGATCGTAGAGATGCTGGATGTAGTCCTGTGGAACGGCTTGCCATGCCATTTCCACCTGGCGCCTCAGTTGGACCAGCGTTCGTGCTGGACGTGCAGACCGCGTGAGACGACGCTTCATCCAGTCCCAAACATGCTCAATGGGGGACAGATCCGGAGATCTTGCTGGCCAGGGTAGTTGACTTACACCTTCTAGAGCACGTTGGGTGGCACGGGATACATGCGGACGTGCATTGTCCTGTTGGAACAGCAAGTTCCCTTGCCGGTCTGGGAATGGTAGAACGATGGGTTCGATGACGGTTTGGATGTACCGTGCACTATTCAGTGTCCCCTCGACGATCACCAGTGGTGTGCGGCCAGTGTAGGAGATCGCTCCCCACACCATGATGCCGGGTGTTGGCCCTGTGTGCCTCGGTCGTATGCAGTCCTGATTGTGGCGCTCACCTGCACGGCGCCAAACACGCATACGACCATCATTGGCACCAAGGCAGAAGCGACTCTCATCGCTGAAGACGACACGTCTCCATTCGTCCCTCCATTCACGCCTGTCGCGACACCACTGGAGGCGGGCTGCACGATGTTGGGGCGTGAGCGGAAGACGGCCTAACGGTGTGCGGGACCGTAGCCCAGCTTCATGGAGACGGTTGCGAATGGTCCTCGCCGATACCCCAGGAGCAACAGTGTCCCTAATTTGCTGGGAAGTGGCGGTGCGGTCCCCTACGGCACTGCGTAGGATCCTACGGTCTTGGCGTGCATCCGTGCGTCGCTGCGGTCCGGTCCCAGGTCGACGGGCACGTGCACCTTCCGCCTACCACTGACGACAACATCGATGTACTGTGGAGACCTCACGCCCCACGTGTTGAGCAATTCGGCGGTACGTCCACCCGGCCTCCCGCATGCCCACTATACGCCCTCGCTCAAAGTCCGTCAACTGCACATACGGTTCACGTCCACGCTGTCGCGGCATGCTACCAGTGTTAAAGACTGTGATGGAACTCCGTATGCCACGGCAAACTGGCTGACACTGACGGCGGCGGTGCACAAATGCTGCGCAGCTAGCGCCATTCGACGGCCAACACCGCGGTTCTTGGTGTGTCCGCTGTGCCGTGCGTGTGATCATTGCTTGTACAGCCCTCTCGCAGTGTCCGGAGCAAGTATGATGGGTCTGACACACCGGTGTCAATGTGTTCTTTTTTCCATTTCCAGGAGTGTAAAATACCGAGTGTAGGTACGTTGAATATTTTATTTCGGTTGTTCCCATGTGATACATGTACCTTTGTGAACTTATCATTTCTGAGAAGGCATGCTGTTACAGCGTGATTGCCTGTAAATACCACATTAACGCAATAAATGCTCAAAATGATGTCCGTCAATCTCAGTGCATTTGGCAATACTTGTAACTACATTCCTCTCAACAACGAGAAGTTCGCCTTCCGTAATGTTCGCACATGCAATGACAAAGCGCTGACGCATGTTGTCAGGCGTTGTCGGTGGATCAAGGTAGCAAATATCCATCAACTTTCCCCACAGAAAGAAATCCGGGGGCGTCAGATACGGTGAACGTGCGGACCATGTATGGTGCTTCGACGACCAATCCAGCTATTCAATACCGATTCAACCGCACGCGAGCTATGTGCCGGACATTCATCATACTGGAAGTACATCGCCATTCTGTTATGCAGTGAAACGTCTTGTAGTAACATCGCGTAGAACATTACGTAGGAAATCAGCGTACATTGCACCGTTTAGACTGCCATCGATAATATGGGGGGACAATTATCCTTCCTCCCATAATGCCGCACCATACATTAACAAGTCAAGATCGCTGATGTTCCACTTGTTGCAGCCATCATGGATTTTCCGTTGCCCAGTAGTGCATATTGTGCCGCCGGTGAATGACGCTTCGTGGGTAATTAGAACGCGTGCAAAAAATCTGTCATCGTCCCGTAATTTTTCTTGTAATCAGTGGCTGAACTGTACACGACGTTCAAAGTCGTCGCCATGCAATTCCTGGTGCGTAGAAATATGGTACGGGTGCAATCGGTGTTGGTGTAGTATTCTCAACACCGACGTTTTTGAGATTACCGATTCTTATCTGCTACTGATGTGCGGATTAGCCGCGACAGCAGCTAAAACACCTAATTGGGCCTCATCATTTGTTGCAGGTCGTGGTTGACATTTCACATGTGGCTGAACACTTTCTGTTTCCTTAAATAACGTAACTATCCGGCGAACGGTCCGGACACTTGGATGATGTCGTCCAGGATACCGAGCAGCATACATAGCACACGCCCGTTGGGCATTTGGATCACAATAGCCATACATCAACTTGATATCGACCTTTTCCGCAATTGGTAAACGGTCCATTTTAACACAGGTAATGTATCACGAAGCAAATACCGTCTGCACTGGCCGAATATTACGTGATACCACGTACTTACACGTTTGTGACTATTACACCGCCATCAGTCACAAAGCGAAAAGAGTGGTCCAACTAAAACATTCATATTTCTTTACGTACTACACGAATATGTAGTAAAAAGTGGGGGTTCCTATTAAAAAAAAAACGCTGTTGATATCCGTTTTATCTATAGGAGCGCCATTTAGCGGACCAACCATAGCGCCATCTGGTTTCCCCCTTCAAGCTAGACGAGTTTCGTTCTTTGTAGTTTTTTCGTTTGATGCTTATTTCGTGAGATATTTGGCCCGGCCACTATCAATGGACCCCCCTGAAGTTACTGCTAATAAAAGAATTTGCCTGAAATTTAGCAACTTCGCTAATATGAAGCCATCGCAAAACTGTACGAGGTTAAAGTAAAGCACGATTTCCATTTATTTTGTAGTTATTGGTCTGGTGAATCTAATAAAACATGTCCCAGACGTGTGTCTGCAGTAGTTATCCAGAACAGCCAGAGAAGCAAAGATTATTATACAAGTAAATCTGTATACTTTCCATTAAGAATGTAGAAACGTTTATGTCATTGTTTCCCACCGTTAGCGAATTGCTTCAGACGTTTCGTAACCACGAAAGGAGTTGGTTTTCCATATTGTTCAGTGAAAAAACATAATAACAACATTGTATGTAAGTGAAACCAAATACACTCCTGGAAATGGAAATAAGAACACCGTGAATTCATTGTCCCAGGAAGGGGAAACTTTATTGACACATTCCTGAGGTCAGATACATCACATGATCACACTGACAGAACCACAGGCACATAGACACAGGCAACAGAGCATGCACAATGTCGGCACTAGTACAGTGTATATCCACCTTTCGCAGCAATGCAGGCTGCTATTCTCCCATGGAGACGATCGTAGAGATGCTGGATGTAGTCCTGTGGAACGGCTTGCCATGCCATTTCCACCTGGCGCCTCAGTTGGATCAGCGTTCGTGCTGGACGTGCAGACCGCGTGAGACGACGCTTCATCCAGTCCCAAACATGCTCAATGGGGGACAGATCCGGAGATCTTGCTGGCCAGGGTAGTTGACTTACACCTTCTAGAGCACGTTGGGTGGCACGGGATACATGCGGACGTGCATTGTCCTGTTGGAACAGCAAGTTCCCTTGCCGGTCTAGGAATGGTAGAACGATGGGTTCGATGACGGTTTGGATGTACCGTGCACTATTCAGTGTCCCCTCGACGATCACCAGTGGTGTACGGCCAGTGTAGGAGATCGCTCCCCACACCATGATGCCGGGTGTTGGCCCTGTGTGCCTCGGTCGTATGCAGTCCTGATTGTGGCGCTCACCTGCACGGCGCCAAACACGCATACGACCATCATTGGCACCAAGGCAGAAGCGACTCTCATCGCTGAAGACGACACGTCTCCATTCGTCCCTCCATTCACGCCTGTCGCGACACCACTGGAGGCGGGCTGCACGATGTTGGGGCGTGAGCGGAAGACGGCCTAACGGTGTGCGGGACCGTAGCCCAACTTCATGGAGACGGTTGCGAATGGTCCTCGCCGATACCCCAGGAGCAACAGTGTCCCTAATTTGCTGGGAAGTGGCGGTGCGGTCCCCTACGGCACTGCGTAGGATCCTACGGTCTTGGCGTGCATCCGTGCGTCGCTGCGGTCCGGTCCCAGGTCGACGGGCACGTGCACCTTCCGCCTACCACTAGCGACAACATCGATGTACTGTGGAGACCTCACGCCCCACGTGTTGAGCAATTCGGCGGTACGTCCACCCGGCCTCCCGCATGCCCACTATACGCCCTCGCTCAAAGTCCGTCAACTGCACATACGGTTCACGTCCACGCTGTCGCGGCATGCTACCAGTGTTAAAGACTGTGATGGAACTCCGTATGCCACGGCAAACTGGCTGACACTGACGGCGGCGGTGCACAAATGCTGCGCAGCTAGCGCCATTCGACGGCCAACACCGCGGTTCCTGGTGTGTCCGCTGTGCCGTGCGTGTGATCATTGCTTGTACAGCCCTCTCGCAGTGTCCGGAGCAAGTATGGTGGGTCTGACACACCGGTGTCAATGTGTTCTTTTTTCCATTTCCGGGAGTGTATTTTTTTAAACTCGATAGAAGATTTCTTACTTTTAATGATAATAATATTTATAATTCGTCGAGTTTATGAAATTATTAACATAATTTTCTAAGTTAAACATATTTTGATGCGTTTCAGAGGTCAAAAGATATTCATATTCTTGAGATAAAAAGCGTTTTAAAAAGAAAACACCAACCTGTAAATTTTGTTATAATCTTAAATACCGATATGAGTAGTCAGAATCTGGTTCATTTATTTGTTTTTAGAACATCAGAGTTACGGCCTTAGTTTAAACCATTTGTTTTATCTATAGGAACATAAAAATGGTGTGAAATTATCAAAGAAAAAAGAAAAAGTGAAAGAGGAATGATTTCTGAAGATACGATGCTAAAAGCAGTTTTAGAAGTAAAAGAAAAGGGATGATCTGTGAGGGCTACTAGTGAGGTATTTGGGATTCCAAGAAGAAAAAAAAATGGTTCAAATGGCTCTGAGCACTATGGGACTCAACTGCTGTGGTCATTAGTCCCCTAGAACTTAGAACTACTTAAACCGAACTAACCTAAGGACAGCACACACATCCATGCCCGAGGCAGGATTCGAACCTGCGACCGTAGCAGTCGCACGGTTCCTGACTGCGCTCCTAGAACCGCTAGACCACCGCGGCCGGCGACATAGTTTTAAAAAGATTAAAAGTGACCCCTGCAGACATCTGGAACATTGACGAAACTGGAGTAACTACTGTCCAGCGTCCTGATAGTGTAGTCGCTCGAAGAGGTTTTCGCCAAATAGGGCGAGTGACATCAGCTGAGAGAGGGTCACTTGTTACGATCGCTTTTGCAGTTAGTGCGTTGGGTAACAGTGTGCCTCCATTCTTTATCTTCCCGAGGGTCAACTTCAAGCCTCATTTTATCCTTGACGGCCCGATTGGGTGTGATGGAGCAGCTCATCTTTCAGAATGGATGACGGAGACAAACTTTGCAAAATATATGAAACATTTTGTTCTACATGCTCGCTGCTCAAAAGAACGCCCTTGCTTGGTTTTGATTGTTAATCACAGTTCACATCTCGACTCTGAAGTTCTTGATTATTGTAAAGATAATGGAATCACCTTTATCTTTTCCGGCGCATTGTAGCCACAAGCTGCAGCCTTTAGACAGAAGTGTTTATGGGCCTTTCAAAGGCTCGTGAACTCAGCGTGTGATGCATGGGTTACCAATAATAAACGGCCTATGACTATGTACGACATCCCGTCTATAGTGTGAATAGCACTTCCAAATGCTGCAACTCCCAATAACATAACCAGTGCATTCAAGGTAACTGGGATCAATCCCTTTAACAAAAATATTTTTGCTGACAGTGATTTTATGCCTTCTTACACTTCGGATAGGCCAGACCCAAACACTGAAAACAGTCCATCAACTCGAGCTGAGATAACGTCAGACCATTTCCAACTCCAGAAGAGGTCTGACCTTTTGAAAAAGCAGAGCCCAGAAAAAGTATGGCAGCAGGGAAAAGGAAAAGAGTTTGTGCCATAGTGACAGAAACTCCAGTAAAAAAAGCCCTTGAGGAAGAACAAAAAGGTGCAAAAGAAAATAAGGCGAAAGCTTTGGAAAGAAAACTTAAATCACAGGCTAAAAAAGCACTTTTTCCAAAAGAAAGTAGGAGCAATGGTAGAATCAAATTAACTAAATCAACTGCAGTAGGCCTAAAACGCAAGAAGAAGCCAATGGAAGATGTTGATGATGAAGATGATGATGACGATGAGGAAGATGAAGATTCACTGTGCCTAAGGTGTCTGAAGCCTTTTTCAAACAGTCAACCTAGAGCACAATGGATTCAGTGCACAAGCTGCAAGCGTTGGGCTCATCAGACATGCATGAAAAATGAAATCCGTGGACTATTTTATGAGTGTTATAACTGTGCTGATCCTTTGGATGTGGACAGTGATTAAAGTTGATTGTATTGTATTAAGACACTATAATTCCTAATAATTTTAAGCTTTCCCATTGTCATAATAACATGTTAAGCATTTAACTCAATATTCAACTTGATTTGATGCACATTAAAGTACGTTTCTTGATAACTATTCGTTTTATTTTGATATCCTAAAGTTATACTAGTTTAACTTATCAAAATATTACATGGGTCAACGTGCCCCAGCCTCTGGGCCAACTTACCCTGAGGTAGGGGCAGATTGGCCCACTTGACATATGTCCAGTAATTAATTTTTTAAAACTTTTTAACTCATATTTTCAAGGTTAATAATTGTGATCCAGATTCAGTAAGACTGCTCTAAATATTTAACAATAATTTCATAAATTTAAATATGTAAAAAAATAATATAATTTTTTTTAAAAAATATGCCCAACATGCCGTGGTCTCCCCCACCCTGTGAAACTGAAACGAGCAACAAAATCTGTTCATACACGTGCAGCTAAATGCATTAAACTTGGTGGAGACATATTTGAACATTTATTGTGAATGACTGTGAAACTGTATGTACACAGCAAAACTTCCTTAACACTGAGCTTTGTTATCATGAATTCACATGTGCTTTGGTATTCATAAAAGCAGATTATCTGACGCATTCATACAGTTTCAACTAACGTTATTACCATCCTTTTTCCAAAATTAATTTCCCTACAACTTCTGTTGAAAAATTTGTGCAATTTTCCGGGAAAAGGAAATATAGGGAGACTGCATCAGCTACGAATTTAGGGAAATGGGTTAGACGTTTTCGGAAAGAACGATGTACAGTGTTACGAGTGCGTGCAGGGACGATGGTAGTCGTTATTGTTGCTTATTAACTGTCTTCTGAATTCGATGATGCTACTCAGTTCTCTAATATAATGCGGGAAGTTATTTTCTAGTCGGGTTTCTGCAACTGAGAAGGACTTTGAGAAAGTGACAGCGCTAGAGTGAGAGAGAAAGGATTTTGCTCTGATGGGATTGGGTGTTTCTGCTATGTTATTCAGACAAGAGCTTTAAGTGCGAAGAGAGATATAAGTGACACTGTACGTTGATACGACAGTAGAGAAGACAGAGGGTATGGAAATCTTTGCGCTTATCTGCACATAGTCAGGGTACCTATGCAACTAATGGTTAAATATGATCAAAGTGTCGAATATCACAAATATAACGAACACAGGCATTCATAACTAGTTCTGGGCGTCGTGAGATTTGCCAAAGAAAGACCTTGCTGGATAACATCGCTGTAATCAATAATGGGAAGTGTAAATGGTTGTACAAGAGTCTTTTTCAGGTCAAGAAGGAACAGGTTTTCATACTTCTGTTGGGTGCGGAGAGATGGTGCTGGATTCTTGTACACTACTGTTACGTGCTCATTCAAGTTTTGATTTTCATCTACTATAACTCCTAGACACTTTGGGGAGGGAGTTGTGTTGATGTTTAGTTTAAATGTTGAGCCCATGTAATAGATGGTTTACCAGCTATTAAGAGACACCATGTTTTACGGACTATAAGACGCTATGGACTATATAAGAAGCACCTTAACTGGTAAACAATGTTAAAAAAAAGCATTTTTACCATTTTTATTATTAGACTGCAAAGCCAGACTAAAAAAATTCTTAGTTTATACAAGCGAACTGACCTTTGTAATCCCTGAGAATGATCATCTGAACTTTCTGCTTCTTCTTCTTCTTCCTCTTCTTCCTCTTCGTCGTCATCGTTGTTCTCTTTATAAATAAGAGAGCGTTACTTATTCTGCACTTCTTGAAAGGTTTAACAATAATGTCTTCTCACTCTAGACCACGACTGTTTTATCCATTGACCCACTTGTTTGATTGTAGGTTGTTTTAAAGCTTTCTTCCACGTGAATTCATGTTGGGTTTCATCCATCATCCATTTTTTCCATTCTTCTCTCATAAAGTACACGTTAAATGGTTTATTTATCGAGACATCAAGAGGTCCAGTTTTGAAATCAGTCCTCCCCTAATAACAGTAAGCTCTGTGTTTCCCTGTCTCAGTTTCTGTTTCACAGAATATTGCAAATGACTACCAAACTGATATAACACAAGAAAAGAACTTCTTTTCAGTAAAGCATGTTTCCTCCTCTCCAACGTCCTGTTAATCTCCCAGAACAGTCTCGTCCATTCAACCCTTGTCATGTTTGTGAACAACAATACCTTGCGGCATTGCAGAGGTTTTGGCATTATTTTGCACTTGAAAAAGATAATTGAAGTAAGTTTAGTACCGTTAGCGCAACATGAAAGGACAACAGCATAACGCATTTTTTCATTTGCACTCGTTTTTATAGTTACAGTTTTAGCACCTTTCATGACAACAGTTCTGTGACTCGACACATGAAACATCAGAGAAGTTTCGTTCATATTCGCTATTTGGCTTCATTCCTCACTAGTTTTCTTTCATTGTTGAATAATATAGCGATGAAAAGATAATATTTCTCTTCATACTCTTATGGCATTTTCTGAGATATTATGGTTTTGATTCGCATGCTAAGTCCACGACGCTTCATAAAACTGTAGCAGCAATCAACTCCATCCTTACGTTTGTTAAGTTCCACTGTAGCGCTACCTTAAGAGCGAGTATGTGAATCATTTTGGTTGTAACTACATTGCCATTTTGACCGAGTCCTTGAATCCATTTCAGTATGTCATTTTCTAGTTTTGGCCATTTCGCAATCAGTCCTCTATTTGCTTATTTAGTCTACCTCACTTTTTTTTTCAGTTACTCTTTACGAGTCCGACAATCGCGAATGGTTTTATCTTTCGGAGGAGGACCCAAATGCCGTTTCCGTTTTCTTCTTCATATGCTATTACTTTCAATTTACAGCCTGCATCTTATGAAAATCTTTTTTTTTTTTTTTCATTGTGTAACTAGCTGCTAACAAAAATATTGTAATGTTACCGATAACACAAATCACTTTCAATTAAGGTTCAATGGCATTGTAGACTGCGATGACTCATTATAGGCTAGACAGCGTTTTGGGTTTGTGAAAGCAGGGCGAGAGGGAGACGATGTTAGCATGCTTGTGAAACCCTGCAACTGCTGTCGGTTGAATTCAACGTTGAATCTTCCTGGAAGATTAAAACTGAGAGATGGACCGAGACTCGAACTCGGGGCCTTCGCCTTTAGCGGGCAAGTGCTCTTTCTTCCAGGAGTGCTACTTCTGCAAGATTCGCAGGAGAGCCTTTGTGAAGTTTGGAAGGTAGGAGACGAGATACTGGAAGAAGTAAAGCTGTGACGACGGGGCGTGAATCGTGCTCGGGTAGCTCAGGTGGAGCCGACACGATAGCTCAGCGTGGTCGGTCAGAAGGTAAACTGTACTATGTAACAAAAACCTGAGTGAACAGATCAACGATGAACTTGAACAGATGCCATGAGACGGCCGCCAGCCCCCGCACGGGTGCAACCAACATTAACGAACAAAATGAGATCAGCAAAAAACAGTTTAAAGTTTCATATCAGCGCACACTCCGCTGCAGAGTGAAAATGTCATTCTGCATCCAATGTTGCAAGACAGAGATGTTTCGCGCAAAATCGAATGTGTGATCATTCTTAAGACTGGCAGGAATTTTAAATCAAACACTGGACATTTTTATATTAATTTCGAGTATACGACGCATCTGAATTTTGGAGGCAATTTTTTGAAGATAAAAGTATGTCTTATAGTCCGTTCACCGAAGTTTCCACGAAAGATCCCAGTTGTGTAATCGCCGACTGCCACAAACCGCGCTGAACGTTGCCCTGGAATCGCAAACAGCGACGTGCTTGAGAATTGATTTGACGCGGCGCTAATGACGGCTTCACGCGTAATTGCTCAAATTACGCTTCGGCATCTGGGAGCGCAATTCCCACATGGCATTGTGCGGGGGGGGGGGGGGGGGATAGTCGTTGACAGGACAGATGACGGGCGGCCGGCGCGGTGTCAAGCAGGGGTGTGTAACGGCCGCCTCTCACTGCGGCCTGCCGCTTACGTGCGATGCTCTGTTTCATCTACACGGAGGGAGGGCTTTGTGTGTTTCTTAAAAAGCAGCAGCAACCGTGTAAATAAATATAGGTATACGGAAAAAATTAATCAGTGGAAAAATTCTCCTATCGGAATATAAAAAAGCGAATATGCTCCTGTTTAAAAGACTCTGATTCATTCCGAGTTCCTCAGTACGTTCAATAACTTCCCCAAAAATTTTCACTTGCGGACATAATCGCACTTTCTCTTACAAGCATCTCACCTCAAACTCCAATAAGATCCCGTAACTGTAACTCGCTCACGCCCACTAGATAAATATACAAAAAAATAAGTTTTAAGCTGAAACACATTAGGGAGTATTATCTTGAACTAAGTTATCTCAGCAAAAATATTTTAAACTCCAAAAACGTTACAGCAAAGGTGATTTTAGCTGAAAGACGGAAACATGAAAGGAAAAATAACATAGAAACCAAATATGCTGGAATAGCATGGAATGTGGTCTGGAAAAACATCAGTAGTGATGTTCTTTCGTCTGACGTGAGAACAGTGTGGTACAAGGTAGTCAATAACATCATCAGCACTAATGAGCGTCTCTTTGCCATCGGTTTAAGTGACACAAACCTCTGCAGCAAATGCAACCTCGTTGATAGTATGCCTCATCGTTACACTTGCGGAGATCGGATTATCAACTGGAGGTGGACCAGGGAGAAAATTGCTCAAATAACAAGAACTTCAGCAAATAATGTACCGATTAACATTTTCTTCAGATCAGAGGAAAGTTACTACCCTCAGGCAAAAAATAACGCAGTGATTTGGTTAATGGGCAAATATACAAGTTATGTTTTTAACAATATTGGGAGCGATGAACATACTGAATACAAGATGTATATGGAAAATGAATTCGAGAAAATACTTAAATATCATAATCACAATAAGAAATATGGTAACATGCTCCGAATTGTCTTCAACCGATACAGGTTAGGAACTAGATTCCTAGTAGAGAGGGAATGGATTGGGTCACGTTCCCGACCCTAACCTCACCTGCAAGTCACACATGAAAAATAAATGAGCAGTACAGCAGATACAAGAATATGGCGAGAAACATCTGGTGTCTGATGTAAAGGAAGATCTTGAACTCCCTATAGATGCGTTTAGAAGGCTGGAACTGACAAAAATAACAAGGCAGTGAAATATTTTGCGATGTCGCTGTTCGGGACTTCTCTTCTGTCCATGTAATTTACACTGTAAGGAACACACATCAAGGATTTACTGAGTGATTAATTTTGGTCTGAGAAATGATGATGAGGAACCGGCTGCAGAAGAAGAAAATGTGCTTGCTGAACTGTCACCAGTTGAAGGTGACGGTGAAGGTGCTAAATTGTGCTACTGCTAAAGACTCATTTTTTGAATGCTGTAATTTATGACTGCAATTATCTGTCACCTTATTTATGTCATTTCATTGTAGCCATTTTTGTTACTGTTTTTGGTGAATTAAAAAAAAAAACTAGTCCGTCGTTGTAAGTCACTCACAACCATACACTCTCACTTGCCGATTCCCACCCACACATTCAGTCCAATCCATTGCCATTATCTCTTTGTGTTTCTCCATCAGTGTCTCCTGTCTCTCAGCCTCAGTCCCCTTCGTTTTGTCCTGTTAATACTTTCTCCTTGGAATGTTTTTGCCTCCCTCTTGCTCTCTGTTACTGCTACTATCCCATTCATTGCTTCCCACTGCCGGTGTCTCACTGTCACTATCTCTCTCTTTCTCGTCGTCATTGTAGTTGACTCTTGCTCTCACCCATTTTCACATTCTTCTTCTCTTTATTCCTGTCCTGCTTTAATTGCCTCCTTCACTCTATTCCTTGCACTGTTCTGTAACTGTCAGCTACGTTCCACTGCCAATGTGTCCCTCTCTTTCTCTCACACTGCCATTGTCTCCTTCACTCCTTCTATGCCACAACTTCTCTCCATTGTCTTTTAGTATTTATTAGTTTTCCATTTGCTTCCCACTACCGCCGTCTCCTTGTCTCTCAGCCTAAAGTTAGCATGCTAAGACATTTAGAAATATTTTTAAACATGCTGAGGAAGGTAGAATCAGGCAGATGCTACACCACTTTCCAGTCAGAGTTTTTTATTAAACAGAAGCATATTCGCCGTTTTTATGCTCCGATAGGAGCATTTCTCCGCTGGTTCCCTTCTCTCCCCTGGTACAGCAGGACATGTCACTAATACCACCAGAACTCTATAGCTCAGCAAGATTTTGTAGTCTACTTACGTGAAACTGAAATAACGGAAAGCTAATTTTACACCTCAGACCTGATATCACGCGCACATAAATTTTGACTGTGCTTTAGTATTACAACTGGAGCTTCCACAACCCTTCTGGAGATAACAGGCACACTTTACAGCATCTTTCTCCGTGTTATGTCACTTTATAAACTACGTTTTCGCCTCACACCGGATTTTAGGTGCGTATTTTAAATGTACAAGTATGGTAACTTTGAAACCCTGTATCTTGGGAACAGACAGTTGTCAATAAAATTTTGGAAGTTGTTCGAGTTCGGGATGTTAGAAATATAAAGCAAAAATTTCAGTCATTTGCTGTGCATAGCCTTCTTGGGATCCACGGCTCGGTTTTGGAACAAAAAATACCATGTTTTTGGAGTGTTTCTCGATAATGGATAAAGATTTTTGGAAACGATAAGAAACACCGTTAACATCTGAGCAATTTACTGCTGTTAGTTATTTTGATATTCACTGCTGATGGCAAAAACTGGTGGAAAATGTTTTTTTCGAGTTTTCTTTTGAACCCCCATGAACTAAATGGTGCCTCCTTTGAGGGGCACCGTAACCGCTTCTAATATTAAAAAACAAACAACTGATTTGTTCCATTTACATAAACTTAAGAAAGTCTGTAATATACAGACTTTAACCCAGTACTATAGGATAGTTACAGTAAGACGATTTTCTGCTGGGTATACAAATGTTCCTAGACGAAGAGCTATCCAAAATATTTGATCCTACCTACCTATCACAAATATAGCCTGAGGTCCAAGCAGTCAGTTCAGCGTAGTGGGTCGGCGCAGCTTGCTCCATGGAAGTGCACCTCCCGTTCTGGATTCTGTAGATAATCCTTATGGACTGAAACCGGTCACTCCGATTGAAAGAAATTTGTGATCAAGGCTGTTTTTTTTAATTATCATATTAATATAAGATCGCTGATAATGTTTTCAAAAATTTTATTGTTACAAAGAGTCCCAATCATTTTCTATGGGATAAAGATTGGTCGATTAAGCAGACCAGTCGAGGTATAGATAGTCACATGAGTGTTCCACAAAGCAGGAACGTATTCGTGCAGAAGTGGCTGCTGTCATCTTGGAACATATCAGTGTCCACAACATATTCAAAAGTAAGATGAGGAAGAAATGTGGCCAGGTTGTAAGCGATAATGCTAAAATAAATATCCTAATTGCGTAACCTTTCGCGGCCAGAGTCAGTTGTCACGTAATAAAGATCTATTGCTGTTGAAACCAACGTTTCAGTCATAGTTACAGTGACCCTCTTCTGGTTCTACTGGGTCACCAACTACCGATCAAATCCGCGTTTCGGCTATGATTGCTGTGGCCTTCTTCTGGATCACCAACTACCGCTCAAATCCACGTTTCGGCTGTGGTTACGGTGTCCTTCTTCTGGGTCTACTGGGTCACCAATTACTAATAAAATCAAAGTGGTCAGCCCCCAGGTCTACCGTGCCACCATAACCATGCCCAAAACGTTGCTTTCGACAGTAATTTTTTTTAATACTGTACCGATACGTGGTACAAAATATTAAATCGTGCGACGGCACGTCGGACACGAAACGAAGTAAAATGACGATTGTAAAACTTTAAATTATTGAAAATATCACGCGGGGACTCTGAAAATGCGCATGTAATTTGTACTGAAACGAAATAATAAAAAAGGCCAAAGACCCTACAAGATAACTGTATAGAATCTATGTAGCAATGTAATTGTTCTTTTACTAGAAACCAAAAAGAGCAGAGTTATTACTGACACTCTCTGTTCTAGCGTTGAAGAAAACGTACGATACGGCGGCCATTTCGCATTTTAAGTTGTAAATTTTAAAAAAATACATTGTAATTGATGCTAACTGTCCATTTTTGTCATTTTTATAACGCTGCATAAACAACAAGAATGCCGAACGAACAATCGACCATTCTCAGCAGACATCTTGCGTAGGAATAATTTCATTGCTTTCCATCGTCAACGGACGCTTTAAAAGACTCGTATCATAATTAGTAATGGAAAGAAAGTGCATAAATTAATTTATTTCATATTAAAGTAAAAACTAAGAACATTCAGTCCAGTACAGACATTGGCCGCTTCTCGGCAAAAGAGAGATTATTCCGTTTGAAAAAGGAAATACTTTCTGTAATTCAGAGGTTCCTTTTAATTAAATTTCGCTACTGTAAAGTTATCCTGCAGCAATATTTTAATGTGATAACACGAAATATAACCCCTGAGATAACGATTACGTTTTTACCTCTATGAACGCTCCACGTAGACATCAATTTCAACAGATTCTAAAACCGCCTCACGCAATCCTATATTAACAAGGCGGTGACTCGCGTGCTGTTAAACAGTCAGAACTCCGAGAACCTTTTTACGAAAGTATACATTCCGGTTGCCCATACTCTCATCATTGTTTCTTGTGTCCGGTTCGCCAAATAAGTGCTCTATTCACGCTCTTGCCGGGCGTAAATATCAATAAGTTAGGCGTTAAGATTTTCTTACACTCTTTTCGTCACATTTGTTAAGGACATCGTAAGTAAACTTGAGACGATGTCCGAACCTGGGCGGTAGCGGTACAATACGACGCAGTAATATACCTAGAAAATTTTTGTGTCATCCTAGGTCATGCTGAAAGGCAGCTTCAATCCAGCTTCCGTAATATTTTGCAGTTCTCCAAGTTCTGCAGAGTGTCTTTTCGCTGCCTGTACTCTCTCAAATTTTTGCCGTAGCAGGGAGAAAGATATAGCTGGGAACCGAAATGAGTGTGTTTTATTGTTGTTTGTGTTACGTTTGATATTTAGCACACCACATACCTTTATCCAATTTTCCGAAACGTGGACGACTTGTAGATTGTATAAATGTAGATGTACTTGAATGCGGGCTGTGACTTTTGCCATTCGGAAAAAGCGTAAATATTAAAGCTCAAATAGCAAACGCACAACTATTATTAATAATTAAAATATACTCAGTCTTTGGATAATGTAACTCCATAAATTGCCTGAACTGGTGATAATTTCAACCACTATAACCTAGTACTTATTTTAAAATTACTCTTCATTTATTACACCAGATAAGGAAACTCATTGCTATACACATTTCTGGCAACAACCAACACAGACTAGCTGCCTTTGTTATGTCTAAAATCGGACTGCCCAGTGGGAAGTACCGCTGCAGTATATATAATATACAACAATCTTCCTACTTCATAGTGTTTTTAAATGATTACATAGTTGGTGTTATAAGCGAAAGGTATATAGCCTCGACAGTTTGAACACAAGATGCGTTGCTACAAAATGTGGCAACACGTTTTGTATTGACAGACTTTAAATAGCAAAACATATTTAGATCGAAAATCAGAGAAATGCATTTTGTAAATAATATTATAAATAAAAATTAATTTACATTTTTCCTGCTAGTTTTTTTCTGAATCTCCGCCACAACATGTTCAAGTTTACACACACAAAAGTTATGCACAAATTTCGTAAGCACTTTAAATTAAAACTGCTACAATGTCCTGGAAAGTAGCTTTACAAAGAAGAATGGTAATTTTAAGTTCAATGGGATAGTATTCACTGCTATTACAGTGTCAAACATATGACACATTGAAACTGCAGACTGACTACAGATAAAAGTTAATTTACATTTTAATCACACAGTGATTTTTCCTGCTAGCATTCTTCTGATTCTATGCCTCAATATTAACAAATTTACACACACCAAAGTTCGAAGTTTACGTTATTCTGACATATGCATCTGGTTCTAGACTAAAACTAGGGGATCAGATTGAATACTAGTCTGTATCATTGATTAGTTCCGCTACAGCATGCACATCGTTGAATTCAAGTGGACTTTCTTGGTCCAGTTTTGTAGCAGGGGAATGGGAACGGCTGTTGAGTTTGAGCTGCGAGCTGGCTTGAGGTACGACTCTGGCGAGGCCTTTATCTGCCCAGGCTTTCGTAACGTGCGGCTTCGGAACTGGTCCTTTCAGACCCACGCGCGAAGAATGTTCTTGTTGAATTTTCAGACTTGAACTATGGAAAATTTTAAGGAAGAGGAACCACTTGTTGTTTATCTTGTCTTCTGATTGGAAGAGACATTTGGTTCCAATGAAAAATTCTTCTTGATTGATCAATTCGCCCCCTTCAAGTTTTATTGGTCCATGTGCACAGAGACGAAGCAGGTTGGCTTTTGTACGGAAGTAATCAGTCACGGGGTAGTTCCTAATATGGAGTTTGATGAGTGTGAGATGCCACTTGTGTGTGAATTTCGATGGTGATTCTGGAAGGGAGTTGTTTCAGATTTTCGTGTTAGGAACTTTCTGTAATTTCAAAGTCATTTGTTATAAGTATTTCGGGTTTCCGGCGGTCGACAATTTTGCTATCGTTCAATCACATTGAGATGAGGCCGAACTTTTTCTTCATCTGCTCATGATTCACTTGATGCACCATGATCCTGATTAAGTTTCGTGTTTATTTCCGCTACAAGTCACAAGGCACTTTTGAAGACTCAACTTTTGCTACGAATGTTTGAATCTTTGGGTGTCAGCAAATGAGCGTCCTTGTTGTGTTCTTCAGTCAACCTAATCCTTGCTGAATAATGATGACCAACATAATGAGAAACAGGTTACCCTTACGAAACCATAGTACTGGGAATTAATATGTGCTAAACGTTAAATGAAGTTCAGGCATATGTTGCATTTGTAAATAAATACCAACCTGGAATCTACTTAGTTCGCTAACTTTTCTCCAATGAACATACCGTCATGCCTTCCCATCTCACGTGGCCATTAACCTCGTGTTCCCTGTAATAAATGGATACCAGGAAGCTTTTAGTAAAGGCCAACCCCATATCCGCCGATCTGAAGTCCTCTAGTTAGATTTACGTTGCGTGGTGTCTTTGTGATAAAACTTAGGGCTAAATTCAGTTAGTGTTTTTGCGACTTGAAACGACTTGACAATCCGTGGAAGTTAGAGAATGATAAGCACTGTTTTGTTCAATAGGAAGCTCATGCCTACGGAAAGTTCATGTTACTGTGCCAAAGGGTGTCCAACCAAAGAACAAATTTGCAATATTTTTCGACTTTTTATAAACAGTTAGGGCCTTTTAATGTCCACTGTAACCCAAATGAAAGTACTCATGATACTTTGATTAAAAATGTATGATTAAATATTTGTTAATTAATATTTACGTCCAATAATAAATTTAGAATTTAAATAAAAGTGAAAAATTCGCTAGGAACGAGAATCAATCGAGTTACTTCCCGATTTCAAAACTTCTAGGCTATGCACTCAGGTACCGGCAACAGCGTTAATGAATTCGAAGTGTTTCACACTTTACAGCGTTCGGAAACGTAGTCTGCAAATGCGATTTTTTCGTTCCAGTCCATCTGTGGCATGAATCAGCAAACCAGTGTTTAATAGTATTAATTGAAAACAGTCTTGGTTGCAATTTTAGTTCTTTAATAGTATTAGTTGAGAACAGTCTTGGTTGCAATTTTAGTTCGTTCTGTTTATCAACTACGCATAGTTGATAAATAAAATAACTAAAACTGCAACCAAGACTGTTTTCAACTAATGCGATTTTTTCGAGTTTTTTTCAGACTTCCGTCGTAATAGTTTCTGGAAATGAAGCCAGGATACTGATCTTCACATCCTGTTAGCATGACCAGATGAGAGAGGGCCACACGGTATATCGTAAATGTCTCATATATTGGCACCAGTGCGACCAAATAGATTGCCGTTGACATGCTTACAGAAAATTCAAATCCGAAAAGAGTACTGTTGTTGGACTGTGTTCTTCCCTCATTAAGCATGTATCATTTTTTTCACATGTCCCTAAGTAGTGTTCCATCTTCTGCCACTATTTGGTGGTTATTTTATTTAAAAAACTGGACGTGTTGGGTGGGAGGAATGCTTTGTGCTTCTTGCACTGGGGTAACACACTCTCAGTGAGATTTCAGGGTTCTGTTCCAGCAAAAGGCAGTCAGTGAATCTCACTGGGCGAGAGGAACCTCCCCAAGGACACGGGCACTTTTCACGGAAGTAAAGCTGCACCCTGCATCAGGCTTGAGAGAAATGGTTGCTCTCATTCCAAAATTTTGGTTTCGTGAACAAGCCAACCGATCGTCGAGACACTGCTACAGCCCAGTACCGACATCGTGTTTGTTAATGTGCGCAGGAGTGCAAAGTTTCTGCTACGTTGCTCACTTTTTCATGAAATGAACTTTATTCTCGTCTGTCATATTGGAGACAGGAATGTGTTGTTCCCTCTCTTTGATATTTTCCAAACAGTTAGTCAGTTTTGGGCTGTGAACTGAGATTCTGTGCTATTATGCTCTGGATCGTCGTTATGGGTGTTTCCGCTGTGGGCTGATTGTGCACACTACCTGTTGTTGGGAAAAATTAAACATCGCAAATGTGGTTAAACGATCCACATTCTGTGTAAGTCGTTACTTGCAACTTGCGTTGCTTGGTTTGGTTATAATTTTATACTTCCTGTTGTTTCATTAACTTTGATTTCGTAGGCTATCCAGATGAGCAGATCCTCTTGAGTTTTCTCCACACAGTCTTCCACACTTCTTGGTACCTTTCAAAGTCTTGGCATCACTTTGTCAATCATTAGAGCAGATAAATATCTGTCAATCTCAATATCGATTTAGATTACAAATTATTTGAATTGCCCTACAACCTTTCCATGGTTAAATCAGACACTAATAATAAATGCGACTTGGTGCCCACCTAAGCTTGTGGTTCTCACTATGACGGCGTTGATGCTGTGTACTGTGGCCTAACTCAAAAATCATTTTCTCGTGAAGGTAACAAGAACTACTCTCGCTTGTCTTGTTTGCTTATAAATTTGTGTATTGACTAGGGAGAGCTCTGTCGACTTCCCATATGATTATAAGTTTGATATGTGTTGTTTCATGAATGTTTGGCTAACAATCTCGCAATATTCAGACGTAAGAGGCCTTTCGATCATACATGAACTTTCAAGCATTCAAAACAGGCGAGTGGCTGACATTGACTCTCTCCACACTGTCTGCATGACAGGTTGGAGAGAAACTAAATCATATGCATTACCAGTGAAGCTATCCATCAAGATAGGCAGTAATATCTGCACGGCGTTAATGTCTGAATTGTATTTTGGGACCTAGTCTGGCTAGATTCCTCACTAATGGTAAGCTGCCGTTAAGGCCTATCATCCCAGTTTTAGTAGCCATGTTTCACAGTCTGTCCTAGATATAAAGACTAGGTGTTCTTTTTGGCGACCTCCATGCTTCTCTTCTTCCTGTGCTCATATTAGTTTCGTTTGTATATCTAATCAATTATGGTGAAAGAATTCTCATTAATACTGGTGTAACTATGCAACAGCTAATAGTTCTCTACATAACAAGAGCTTGTCACTTATAATAACCAACTATAGATGACTTTCATTTTTACATCATAAACTCCTGGAAATGGAAAAAAGAACACATTGACACCGGTGTGTCAGACCCACCATACTTGCTCCGGACACTGCGAGAGGGCTGTACAAGCAATGATCACACGCACGGCACAGCGGACACACCAGGAACCGCGGTGTTGGCCGTCGAATGGCGCTAGCTGCGCAGCATTTGTGCACCGCCGCCGTCAGTGTCAGCCAGTTTGCCGTGGCATACGGAGCTCCATCGCAGTCTTTAACACTGGTAGCATGCCGCGACAGCGTGGACGTGAACCGTATGTGCAGTTGACGGACTTTGAGCGAGGGCGTATAGTGGGCATGCGGGAGGCCGGGTGGACGTACCGCCGAATTGCTCAACACGTGGGGCGTGAGGTCTCCACAGTACATCGATGTTGTCGCCAGTGGTCGGCGGAAGGTGCACGTGCCCGTCGACCTGGGACCGGACCGCAGCGACGCACGGATGCACGCCAAGACCGTAGGATCCTACGCAGTGCCGTAGGGGACCGCACCGCCACTTCCCAGCAAATTAGGGACACTGTTGCTCCTGGGGTATCGGCGAGGACCATTCGCAACCGTCTCCATGAAGCTGGGATACGGTCCCGCACACCGTTAGGCCGTCTTCCGCTCACGCCCCAACATCGTGCAGCCCGCCTCCAGTGGTGTCACGACAGGCGTGAATGGAGGGACGAATGGAGACGTGTCGTCTTCAGCGATGAGAGTCGCTTCTGCCTTGGTGCCAATGATGGTCGTATGCGTGTTTGGCGCCGTGCAGGTGAGCGCCACAATCAGGACTGCATACGACCGAGGCACACAGGGCCAACACCCGGCATCATGGTGTGGGGAGCGATCTCCTACACTGGCCGTACACCACTGGTGTTCGTCGAGGGGACACTGAATAGTGCACGGTACATCCAAACCGTCATCGAACCCATCGTTCTACCATTCCTAGACCGGCAAGGGAACTTGCTGTTCCAACAGGACAATGCACGTCCGCATGTATCCCGTGCCACCCAACGTGCTCTAGAAGGTGTAAGTCAACTACCCTGGCCAGCAAGATCTCCGGATCTGTCCCCCATTGAGCATGTTTGGGACTGGATGAAGCGTCGTCTCACGCGGTCTGCACGTCCAGCACGAACGCTGGTCCAACTGAGGCGCCAGGTGGAAATGGCATGGCAAGCCGTTCCACAGGACTACATCCAGCATCTCTACGATCGTCTCCATGGGAGAATAGCAGCCTGCATTGCTGCGAAAGGTGGATATACACTGTACTAGTGCCGACATTGTGCATGCTCTGTTGCCTGTGTCTATGTGCCTGTGGTTCTGTCAGTGTGATCATGTGATATATCTGACCCCAGGAATGTGTCAATAAAGTTTCCCCTTCCTGGGACAATGAATTCACGGTGTTCTTATTTCAATTTCCAGGAGTGTATTATCTTTACAATCGTTATTGACAAAAACATTCTCTCGTCCACGGTTGTGTAAGCACCAACAATATGTCTTTAATCGAGACACCATCAGAAGCATTCATCTGCTGGTGACAGGGAACCCTTTTGTCATCTAACATCTGATACTGTGAACGACTGCGAAACTGACGCTTTCATCGACTTTCATGTTATGACATTTAATATGCAAATTACATAGAGTGATATGTAGACTGAATTAATTTGATTTGAAAATAGCGTATTCCTTTATTTTTATTGAAGATTATAGGATATTGATTGCCAATACAGGAAGTACTTGTAGGCATTTTATTTCTTCATAATTACGTTTAGCTTAGCTGGAAATTTCACAGACAGACAGCAGATCAAAGTGGGCTGCAGGGGACCGTCGACTTAACGTATATTCTAGAAGGTGACGCTGACGCCAGGTAGGGCAGCGTTCACCGAAGGCTGTTGTCTGTGCTGGGCAGCATGAAGGCACGGCGGGTAACGCCGTGGCCGTCGGGAAGGCCGCAGAAGAGTCGCTGGAATTCTGCAAGAGGTGACCGCTGCTCCAACGTTCCTAAAAAGACTTTCTGTGGTGAGGACGTTGTAAAGTACATTAAAGGTCCCAGAAACGCCCAACAATGAGCGTTGGGTGGAGAACGCGGAGAAAACGGCGTCAGTCTGCCGATGGGAGAACAATATACCCGTGGACACTATGCAGGCTCTGTGAAAGCTACAGGTATTTATGGTGAAACTAACTCTTTAATTATTTTTATTAAACTCTGACCTACAGAATTTTCCCTGACAAAGACAACCTATTCATTTATTACCCTCAATATGCAAGCCCTACGCAATGTGACTTTCAATAATTAACACAAAAGAATAGCCCTGAATTGCAAGAAACCCTAACAATAATATAAATCCAAAAAATATCAAATTAAAGAAGTGTGAAACTACCCCAAACTCTGTTAACTGTCTAAACTCATTTCAATCACGAATCCCACCACTGCAAACCCCATTCTTTTTCATAAGTCACTTACCTCATAGAAAATCTTCATAACACGAACTACAGCAATTACATCAAGTAGCAACTACAGCCAGCTAAATAAATTCTAACTACTACAGACCCTAACTAATAGGTAGCATATGCTTAGCGAAAGAAAGCTTTTGTTGAAGAGCAAACCATGTATTTAGAAAATCTTACCTTATTCAGGTGACATCCATTTCCAAAAATTATAAAGTTGTCAATAATTCCACTGCCCAAACATTAACAACCAAACATCCATCATCATACATTTCCTTGCTTATTTTCTTATAAACACATCATTTCATCTCACTTTACAATGCCAACACAGAGTCTCCACTAACAATATCATGTCCATACACTTCACTATCCGCTCGCTAACTGATAGTCCGTCTAACCACACTATCTCTTGCCGAGGGCGCAGACCGCTGTCAGCGATATTAACACAGTCTATAGCGCTGCCAACATAGAAGCAGCCTACTTACAGTGCCTCTATGCACAACAAAGAGCACGGCAGGTGAAGCGTGAGGATTCTGTAGGTTGAGAGTGCAACTTTCTCGTCCCAAAATACCTGCAGCTGGCCTCTTTATGTATAAAAAGCAGATTGGAGTCATAAGAGAGTCGTGAGAACGGCAACTGTCTCATCCTGAAATACCTGTACCTGGTGGTCGTAAGAAACAATACGATGTAACAGAGTTATGCGCTACTTTGAGGCACTGACAGGACAGAGCCAAAACAAATTTATTTCCTTAGTCGTAGGCCTCTGAGCGCGAAAATACGGGAATTTCATTGGTCAGCCTGGTCTGATGTAGTAGTTTTGGAAAATTATTGAGAAGTGGGAGGACGCTCCACGAGAATTGACACTTGTCACTGGATGACTGCTCATGAGAGGCTAGGCCTGCCTCTCGAGGAGTGGGCAAAGGTTAAGAGGGACGACAGTAGGAACTAAGGAGACACTTGGTCTGCTGCTAGCGAGAGAAACACTTCGAATTCTGCTCGCAGAACTCGATGTGAGACATGGCCATTTCATTTTGGCGCTCCAACTGCAGCATGACGTGAAGTTTGCGTTGGGCTGCTTTTCCGGATTCACAAGCATCACATCCGACACGGTGGCCGCCGACAGCAACAATGGCAGGCAACGCAACGGTTGTGTTCAAAAAATGGTAAGGCTGCAACCGACATCGGCGTGTATAGGATACAATGAACTCAGTAAACAATAGCATGTTAATGAGTGGGGGGAAGACGCCCGACACTCTTCTGGCAAGTGCAGTGTTACGAACTCAAATATTGGCAATAACTGTCGTCACATCGAGGAAACGAATCAGTGTGCTAATCATGTAGTAACCTATTGAATCAGCAGCCCTCAAACCATCTGTTTTTTGGAGGTACGTGGATGACACTTTCGTGGTGTGGCCTCATGGAGAAGAAAAATTAATGGAGTTTTTAGATCACCTCAACTCCATTCATGAGAACATTCGGTTTACCATGGAATTACAGAAAAAGGGTTGCCTCCCTTTCTTCGATGTGCCAGTTAGACGGCTCTCTGGGGCATTCGGTTTATCGAAAGCCCACACATACTGATTTATATTTAAATTCGTCCAGCTGCCATCACCCATCGCAAACAGAGTGTACTTAAAACACTTGTACACAGAGCTCATGTAGTGTCAGATGCAGATAGTTTGCCTGAAGAGCTTGCCCATCTGAAGAGGGTTTTCAAAGAGAATGGATATTCTACCCGGCAAATTAGCAAGTCACTTGCAATTAAGCCAAAGAAACAGGGAGTGGAGAAAGAAGAGAGCACGTCTATTAAATCTTCAGATTTTCTTCCCTTTGTTGGCAACATTTCCTTCAAAATTGCAAGAATCCTCCACGGTTTCGAAGTGAAAGTAATTTTCCGTCCACAATCGAAGATTTCCGACCTGCTGGGATCAGTGAAAGACGATCTGGTATTGCGGAAGTCGGGAATTTATAAAATACCTTGTCAGTGTGGCATGTCATATATAGGACAAACATTACGAACAGTAGAAGAGCGTTGCACTGAACATCGGCGCTGTACTCGCCTTTTGCAACCTAGCAAGTCTGCAATTGCTGAGTACTGCATTTACACTGGACACTCAATGGAGTATGACAAGACAACAATTTTGGCCACAGCAACATCCTTTTGGGACTCCGTCATAAAAGAATCAGTGGAAATTCGCATGACAGACAATCTTATCAACCGTGACAATGGCTACCAGCTAGATAATGCGTGGAACCTTGTCATCTCTAAGATCTGCTCCAGACGAAGACGTCCGAGTACTCCGATGGCCGCGGCAATTGACAACGCCGAAGCCAGCTGAGTTCTGCAGTTCCACCAGTGAGGGCGCTGCTGGCGGGCGGTGTGGTTCGTCTCTCCATACGATTTTGACGCATGCGCGGAATACTCGCTGCACGCTATATACACTCCTGGAAATGGAAAAAAGAACACATTGACACCGGTGTGTCAGACCCACCATACTTGCTCCGGACACTGCGAGAGGGCTGTACAAGCAATGATCACACGCACGGCACAGCGGACACACCAGGAACCGCGGTGTTGGCCGTCGAATGGCGCTAGCTGCGCAGCATTTGTGCACCGCCGCCGTCAGTGTCAGCCAGTTTGCCGTGGCATACGGAGCTCCATCGCAGTCTTTAACACTGGTAGCATACCGCGACAGCGTGGACGTGAACCGTATGTGCAGCTGACGGACTTTGAGCGAGGGCGTATAGTGGGCATGCGGGAGGCCGGGTGGACGTACCGCCGAATTGCTCAACACGTGGGGCGTGAGGTCTCCACAGTACATCGATGTTGTCGCCAGTGGTCGGCGGAAGGTGCACGTGCCCGTCGACCTGGGACCGGACCGCAGCGACGCACGGATGCACGCCAAGACCGTAGGATCCTACGCAGTGCCGTAGGGGACCGCACCGCCACTTCCCAGCAAATTAGGGACACTGTTGCTCCTGGGGTATCGGCGAGGACCATTCGCAACCGTCTCCATGAAGCTGGGCTACGGTCCCGCACACCGTTAGGCCGTCTTCCGCTCACGCCCCATCGTGCAGCCCGCCTCCAGTGGTGTCGCGACAGGCGTGAAAGGAGGGACGAATGGAGACGTGTCGTCTTCAGCGATGAGAGTCGCTTCTGCCTTGGTGCCAATGATGGTCGTATGCGTGTTTGGCGCCGTGCAGGTGAGCGCCACAATCAGGACTGCATACGACCGAGGCACACAGGGCCAACACCCGGCATCATGGTGTGGGGAGCGATCTCCTACACTGGCCGTACACCACTGGTGATCGTCGAGGGGACACTGAATAGTGCACGGTACATCCAAACCGTCATCGAACCCATCGTTCTACCATTCCTAGACCGGCAAGGGAACTTGCTGTTCCAACAGGACAATGCACGTCCGCATGTATCCCGTGCCACCCAACGTGCTCTAGAAGGTGTAAGTCAACTACCCTGGCCAGCAAGATCTCCGGATCTGTCCCCCATTGAGCATGTTTGGGACTGGATGAAGCGTCGTCTCACGCGGTCTGCACGTCCAGCACGAACGCTGGTACAACTGAGGCGCCAGGTGGAAATGGCATGGCAAGCCGTTCCACAGGACTACATCCAGCATCTCTACGATCGTCTCCATGGGAGAATAGCAGCCTGCATTGCTGCGAAAGGTGGATATACACTGTACTAGTGCCGACATTGTGCATGCTCTGTTGCCTGTGTCTATGTGCCTGTGGTTCTGTCAGTGTGATCATGTGATGTATCTGACCCCAGGAATGTGTCAATAAAGTTTCCCCTTCCTGGGACAATGAATTCACGGTGTTCTTATTTCAATTTCCAGGAGTGTTTTACGGAACGGAGAGCGTCTTCGTCAGTCTTCGATGGCTCACCTGAGGATGGCTGGCAGTTGTCCAGTCGAAATATCGTCGATGGAAGCTAACGACGACCGGCTGCAAGCCCGAAATCTTTTTGAATACCTATCGGTTCTTCTCTTGAATCTCCGTCGACCTTTCTTACTCGCGACTGTTTCATATTCTTGTTATGTTTTGCCAGTGAATAAGATATTATTTTAAACATGCTCCTCTTATATTTTAGTGCAACTGCTGCACTCGTTTTGCCTGAGTGTTGAAATGAAATGATCGTATGGCATTGGTGGCCGGGAGGCTCCATGCGGGGGAGTTCGGCCGCCGTATTGCAAGTCCTTTTAGTTGACGCCACTTCGGCGACTTGCGTGCGTCAATGATGATGAAGAACACACAACACCCAGTCATCATGAGGCAGAGAAAATCCCTGACCCCGCCGGGAATCGAACCCGGGACCCCGTGCGCGGGAAGCGAAAACGCTACCGCAAGACCACGAGCTGCGGACTGGCTTATAATAAACAACAGCTTATGGTAACCTCGACTGGCATTACATATGTATCGCACGTGGTCACAAAATTAGATTACAGTGTCGCTATTCCGCCACACTTTTGAAGTCTTTAGGGCCATAATTTAGGGTTAATTAAAAATCCTTGCACAATTAATGATAGTTTAGTCTTCATTGTGCATCTACATACTGACACATTTTTATTACCTAAAGTCGTAGGCAGTGGGGTGGTCCAACAGTCATCGCACAATAAGAGATAATACCTCATCTTTTTGCCGGAAACCACCAATATTCGACGGTAGAGTCCGTAAGGCGCGGGAACATTTCCAGTAAAAACTGGCGTGTTCCACGAAACTTCCTAACTTTGTTAAGGTCGGAATTATTGCTTCATATTCAATAAGTCATGAGATGGGATGACGAAAAGATTATGCATAACTTCTCATCAACGTTGCACAAAGTCAATAGATACGATTATGATTTGGCTACCGTGTTTCCTTGAAAGAGAGGCACTTACGTCTCACCGTAAAAGAACTGTTTTACATTCTTCCTTTAAAGTGATGAACTCCAGGCACTGTGATACTGTTTGCTCGCTTTGGATGAATACAGTTACTGAATATCAGAAGTTACATTTTCACATCTAAACAAGTAATTCAAGCAGTGGAACTCTTGAAAATCTAGTTGAGACGATCCCGGGGAATATTTTAACGGCAATGAGGCCCTTCAAAAAGGAGAGAAACTTTTCAAACGTTACATAGTGTTAAAAACACAAGCTCTGGGAGCATGTGCATTACATGTGCATTACAGTTTGCTATTACTATTCCCGAAACGTATCTGTCACTCCATCTCTAAAGAGCTTCGCTTTGCAGTACCGTATTCCTGCTTGGAACTAAAACTTCTATAGCCACTCACAAATCAGAATTTAGTTGTGTGACCATTCGTTTGCTACGCTTGCTGTATCAACTGCTGTGAGCAAATGAACGGCAGCAGGAGGCGTGGCAATTATATGCTCATTAAATAATTCGTAAAACATGTTTTAAAAAAGAAATAAAGCATCAATCAAAATGCAGATTCTCTAGCGCATGCAACTGAAAGAATCCCGTTATAGGGACGTCACAGTGGGTGTAATTAACTCGTAATATTTTCCATCTGCCAACAGTGACAAATTGTAGTTTCGCATTTGAATTAATGATGGCAAAAACATCATACAGATGGCTGTCGTCGTTTAAATCGGTAATAAATTCGTGCTGTGTACTGCGACTGCCAGATTTTGTAAAACAGATAATTTGTATTCAGAGGCATTATCGCTCATCCAGCAGATCCCAATTAAAGTAAAAAAAAAAAAAAAAGTTTGCTAGAAGCGTACAATGTGTCAAACTTTGCATGAAGATGCAGGAACACATGGGTACCATAACAGTGTTTATAACAGCCAAACGTTTTTGCGAACAAAACGAAACTACGAGAAGGTTAAGATGTAACGTATTATTATACAACAATAAACTTTCAGGCACCAATCAAGGACGTTGACTTCTCACCTTACGAGTTAGATACATATCTGTTGAATTTACCAGGTCTACAGTTCCTTACAATTTGTCAATCTCTGTAATTCATTACATCCTGGACTACACCTGACTGCAATAAAGTTGTTCGGTACGGAATTGCTTTCACGACTCGTCAGCTATTTCCATCTATTCAGCAATTGCCAATCGTGCTTAAAGCACTTGTTTTTCATAAATTTAGCATTGGACGCAAAATAATCTCCTCAGGATGTCAGAGTCTGATAATATGAATTTCATTTTGAAATAGCGTTGTGACACTCTACCATCAGAGTTAGTAACTTACCGTGCATTTCGCTCTGGAAGTAGGTACGCGAGTTTTGACAAGAGATTTTAACATGAAACTCAACATCGACGCCAGCCTACCATAAGCTACTCAACTGATTTGATATTCGGCTACGATTCCAGGACTGGCGTCGGCTGCTACGAATGGTACCGAACGTAGCTCACTCGAGAGACGGAACGAAATTTTACAGTAGCAATTGACTACGCACTCCACTAAATCTGTATTCACTGCTGCAACGGTTCACTAAAATAATCTCAAACTTCCTCTAGCCATATGTTTCACTCACTTTATTTAAAAGCATTACTAGAAAGCGAGGAAACACGGGAAACATACCTATACTTTAGCGTTCTGAAGTACAAAATACACTCCTGGAAATTGAAATAAGAACACCGTGAATTCATTGTCCCAGGAAGGGGAAACTTTATTGACACATTCCTGGGGTCAGATACATCACATGATCACACTGACAGAACCACAGGCACATAGACACAGGCAACAGAGCATGCACAATGTCGGCACTAGTACAGTGTATATCCACCTTTCGCAGCAATGCAGGCTGCTATTCTCCCATGGAGACCATCGTAGAGATGCTGGATGTAGTCCTGTGGAACGGCTTGCCATCCCATTTCCACCTGGCGCCTCAGTTGGACCAGCGTTCGTGCTGGACGTGCAGACCGCGTGAGACGACGCTTCATCCAGTCCCAAACATGCTCAATGGGGGACAGATCCGGAGATCTTGCTGGCCAGGGTAGTTGACTTACACCTTCTAGAGCACGTTGGGTGGCACGGGATACATGCGGACGTGCATTGTCCTGTTGGAACAGCAAGTTCCCTTGCCGGTCTAGGAATGGTAGAACGATGGGTTCGATGACGGTTTGGATGTACCGTGCACTATTCAGTGTCCCCTCGACGATCACCAGTGGTGTACGGCCAGTGTAGGAGATCGCTCCCCACACCATGATGCCGGGTGTTGGCCCTGTGTGTCTCGGTCGTATGCAGTCCTGATTGTGGCGCTTACCTGCACGGCGCCAAACACGCATACGACCATCATTGGCACCAAGGCAGAAGCGACTCTCATCGCTGAAGACGACACGTCTCCATTCGTCCCTCCATTCACGCCTGTCGCGACACCACTGGAGGCGGGCTGCACGATGTTGGGGCGTGAGCGGAAGACGGCCTAACAGTGTGCGGGACCGTAGCCCAGCTTCATGGAGACGGTTGCGAATGGTCCTCGCCGATACCTCAGGAGCAACAGTGTCCCTAATTTGCTGGGAAGTGGCGGTGCGGTCCCCTACGGCACTGCGTAGGATCCTACGGTCTTGGCGTGCATCCGTGCGTCGCTGCGGTCCGGTCCCAGGTCGACGGGCACGTGCACCTTCCGCCGACCACTGGCGACAACATCGATGTACTGTGGAGACCTCACGCCCCACGTGTTGAGCAATTCGGCGGTACGTCCACCCGGCCTCCCGCATGCCCACTATACGCCCTCGCTCAAAGTCCGTCAACTGCAC
Source organism: Schistocerca nitens (assembly GCF_023898315.1). Classification (NCBI taxonomy): domain Eukaryota; kingdom Metazoa; phylum Arthropoda; class Insecta; order Orthoptera; family Acrididae; genus Schistocerca; species Schistocerca nitens. The sequence continues at coordinate 1,163,318,749 of NC_064615.1, read as the reverse complement.
ATACGGTTCACGTCCACGCTGTCGCGGCATACTACCAGTGTTAAAGACTGCGATGGAGCTCCGTATGCCACGGCAAACTGGCTGACACTGACGGCGGCGGTGCACAAATGCTGCGCAGCTAGCGCCATTCGACGGCCAACACCGCGGTTCCTGGTGTGTCCGCTGTGCCGTGCGTGTGATCATTGCTTGTACAGCCCTCTCGCAGTGTCCGGAGCAAGTATGGTGGGTCTGACACACCGGTGTCAATGTGTTCTTTTTTCCATTTCCAGGAGTGTAGTTTGCTATTCTTCCACTACCAATACTTTAAGTTTCCGTAGGCATAAAAATGGGGAAAAGCTAAACAGCTATATCACCGGTGAATCATCTTTGTACTATAGAGACATAACATTTTCCCTCGTTCGTTCTCTATAGGCAGTAAACTTTTTCTACAAGAGTTGATGTTTACGTTAGCTTCATGCAAATGGTCAAATTCTTACAAGGAACGCCTTGAGTGCTAGGTCGCAAGTTCAGTCCTTTACTAAGGCTCATTTGAAAGTCTTGGGTTTACAATTACGACAAGATAAACCTACGCTGATAATGACTCACCACGTGCATCAGGAGGGTGACAGAAAATGAGCGCCTTGGAGGTGCAAAGATTAACCTTCTATGATATTTATGTATTATAATTCACAAAATGGACATCGTCGACATTCAATAAATGTTCAAAACAAAGCATTAACTTACTCTGTGAACACCGAATTAAAAATGTAGCTCCACAGTGAGCACAAAGGTTCGCACCATCAAGATCGAAGGCGGTGTTCTTGGGAGTTACAAACCGTGCAGAGCGTTCAGCTAGGTATTCACTTTTAAAGAACGCATATAGAATCATATGGGTGTAACGTGATGATGAGAGCTGATGGAATGCGCTGCCATGCAACCGAATGAGAAACAGACTGTCGTGGAGCTTATCGTGAAACTGGCTATCCTTTAAACCGTAGCTGCAGATAGAGGAATAATATGTTTTATAAGCGCAAAAAAAAAAAAAACACCTAGAGGCTGAATTTGTCTAGTGGTTCCAGGTGATATGAACTGCAATTTCACACACTTTGCAAGAGGGGTAGTTTTCTCCAAAGGAGTATGATTTTTATATGAAGACAAAGAATCAAGAAAAAGCAACTCTTTTGCTCAGCTACTGGCCCAAAGCAGTGGACATACCATAGCTATAGTTGTCTTGCGCCCATTTCGCCACACTTTCCTGCTGTAACGTGAATATTCCCTGTTTCCCTTGCAAGATCACGCACAATAAATAAATATCCAGCCAATTTACCATCCATATTAACAGTCGGCATAATTGTATACGAATGCGTTAATGCGTTGTTGTTAGTTGATCCTGATTCAACTTTGTTGACACATAATTTCTAGGGTACCTTTCACGGGAATTTCCTCTTCGAATCCTTGCTCGTCTGAGTTGAAAACAAATTCCTCCGTAACGACTGGATAACTTTACCCCACCTACAAATTTTATGGCCGATTTCGCAGTTTGGTGTGCATCGTCATGTATACGCTTTGTTTGAAATTTCTCCAACTTATGTCTTCCAATTCTGTGGCACTGTTTGAAGTTATGCAACCATCCACTGCTTCCCTTGAAATCATTGTAATCTATGCCAGGAGTAGTTTGATGTACATAACGCAGTAAGTCACTATTACGCATATCATGGCAGTTGTGTCGAGTATCCTTGGAACGCGCAAACAGCAATTTTTGTGACAAGCGCGCCTTGTCCTCCCTTGAATATCCGTAGTTTAGTTGTACATTACACGTTCATATTGCTGCGGAATTATTCGGAATACGTTTATACACTCCTGGAAATGGAAAAAAGAACACATTGACACCGGTGTGTCAGACCCACCATACTTGCTCCGGACACTGCGAGAGGGCTGTACAAGCAATGATCACACGCACGGCACAGCGGACACACCAGGAACCGCGGTGTTGGCCGTCGAATGGCGCTAGCTGCGCAGCATTTGTGCACCGCCGCCGTCAGTGTCAGCCAGTTTGCCTTGGCATACGGAGCTCCATCGCAGTCTTTAACACTGGTAGCATGCCGCGACAGCGTGGACGTGAACCGTATGTGCAGTTGACGGACTTTGAGCGAGGGCGTATAGTGGGCATGCGGAAGCCGGGTGGACGTACCGCCGAATTGCTCAACACGTGGGGCGTGAGGTCTCCACAGTACATCGATGTTGTCGCCAGTGGTCGGCGGAAGGTGCACGTGCCCGTCGACCTGGGACCGGACCGCAGCGACGCACGGATGCACGCCAAGACCGTAGGATCCTACGCAGTGCCGTAGGGGACCGCACCGCCACTTCCCAGCAAATTAGGGACACTGTTGCTCCTGGGGTATCGGCGAGGACCATTCGCAACCGTCTCCATGAAGCTGGGCTACGGTCCCGCACACCGTTAGGCCGTCTTCCGCTCACGCCCCAACATCGTGCAGCCCGCCTCCAGTGGTGTCGCGACAGGCGTGAATGGAGGGACGAATGGAGACGTGTCGTCTTCAGCGATGAGAGTCGCTTCTGCCTTGGTGCCAATGATGGTCGTATGCGTGTTTGGCGCCGTGCAGGTGAGCGCCACAATCAGGACTGCATACGACCGAGGCACACAGGGCCAACACCCGGCATCATGGTGTGGGGAGCGATCTCCTACACTGGCCGTACACCACTGGTGATCGTCGAGGGGACACTGAATAGTGCACGGTACATCCAAACCGTCATCGAACCCATCGTTCTACCAGTCCTAGACCGGCAAGGGAACTTGCTGTTCCAACAGGACAATGCACGTCCGCATGTATCCCGTGCCACCCAACGTGCTCTAGAAGGTGTAAGTCAACTACCCTGGCCAGCAAGATCTCCGGATCTGTCCCCCATTGAGCATGTTTGGGACTGGATGAAGCGTCGTCTCACGCGGTCTGCACGTCCAGCACGAACGCTGGTCCAACTGAGGCGCCAGGTGGAAATGGCATGGCAAGCCGTTCCACAGGACTACATCCAGCATCTCTACGATGGTCTCCATGGGAGAATAGCAGCCTGCATTGCTGCCAAAGGTGGATATACACTGTACTAGTGCCGACATTGTGCATGCTCTGTTGCCTGTGTCTATGTGTCTGTGGTTCTGTCAGTGTGATCATGTGATGTATCTGACCCCAGGAATGTGTCAATAAAGTTTCCCCTTCCTGGGACAATGAATTCACGGTGTTCTTATTTCAATTTCCAGGAGTGTAGTTATTATTTTAATATACTGCGGATGATCTTCCATTTACGTAATTATATTTAGAGCCCGCTCCTTGGACGACGATTGTTCTTTGCTACATTCCACTGGAGACATTATCTGTGGCTCCCTTAACGACAAGGATGATGAACTACGTGGCTCGACCTCTGTTTCAATATCACTTTCACTTGTGTGGAAACGTCATCATCATCATTGTACTCCTCATGTACAGTCGTGCTCAAAAGTATCCGAACGACTTGAATTGCATTTCGCCTGATTCGCATGCAACCGGCATAACGCAGCTGTCTAGCAGGTCCTCTACTCGCTCCTTGGTACAGTCGTTTGACTATTGAAAATGGTTCCAACAAGTCACCACTAGAATACACTGCTATCTATCGCAATAACTCAAGATGTAAAGTAATACCACGATACTACAACTATCAGGGAACACCTTATCACAGATAAGACTGTCCTTAAGGCTTGTAAGCTCTCATTTATTACAATAAATGACATACCTGAAATTTTACCACTCTCATTATTACGTCAGATAGGTACTGCTCGTAGTAAGTTCGTCGTATTCACGATCTACTGTCGGAAATAACATACCGTACTTGTTATTTAACTCAAAATGACATTAAAATTTAAGTTATTCACGAGCAGCTAGTTGAGAATATGTATGAACTTCAAATGACACGACGAACCGTCTCGTTCTGCATATGGATTCAAACCGAGGTCATGCAGACTAAGCAAAGATTTCGTGACTGACGGAAACTAACAGTCATTCTTGTTTAGGCATACAGAGAGTGATATACCTCGATTTTAAACAGTATCAGTTAACAAATATCAACTTTAAATTACATAACGCAGACATTTTTAACGGACGCGAATTCCTACCCAGCATCTATTGTCCCTGTTAACGAATTACGAGCGATATTAAATATTGCTTCTTTACAAGTAACTTACTTGAAATGCCGTGAGGTAAAGCTTTGTGTTGGACGGGGATTCGAACCCAGAACCTAATCGGATTGATATCGAAGCACAATCACCTGTGACATATCGGATTTTCTCGGCAGTAGCTAGATGTTTTAACTGAAATGACGAGACGAAACATTAATTTTTTCCTTCCCAGGACTCCAACCCGGCACCTATCGCTGTTATATTCTAGAGAAAACGAACGTTAAATATGGGTTTGTTGCAACAGCAGCGACATGTGAGCATATTTGAACTAGAAATAATATGACGAAGAGTTCAGTGCTGACTGGGAATAGAGCCCCACACATATCGTTGTTGACTACACACAAAGAGATGTCAGCTACCGAATTTTTCTCCACCAGCAGCTCGGAATAACATCTTGAACTTACAGTGATTTCCCAAATAGGTCTGTGACTCACTGGGAGTCAAAACGTCAAATATCGTTAGTGTTGACAACGAATGAAAATACATTAAACATCAAAATAATTATCCACCAGCAGATAGGTGTTGTCATGCTAGAGCTTGATAATACATAATGAAATCTTTTGTGCCGGACCAGGATTCGAACCCATTTACGCGCAACATGTGGAGATGTTGAGGAATCTGCAGTTTTGAACAAACAACAAATTGCAGCCGAGCTGTATTGTCACGAAGGGATCAAATTCCGCGTTAGGGGCGGTCTGAGTTGCATTCCCAGTTCAGAACCAATTTTATCGACATACAGAAGCTCAAATAAAAGATGGAATAAGTGTGCTGTGACCCTACATAGCGTTTGTTTCGTCACTAGAAATAAATAACTAGTATAAGAAAGGTTACTGGTGATAGAGTTTCTACATGTCGCCACTCCAGATTTTATTGTGGTTCAAACTAACGTCTCTTCCTATATAAAATCATTGACAGGAGTTGGAATCGAACCCAGACCGTAGGTATATGAACTTATCATCAGTCCAACAGACCACCAAATCCTCTTCTCTATTACTCAT